>NC_133407.1:136190625-137653750 GCF_049350105.2 Macaca mulatta | reverse complement strand
CTTTAAAAAACCAAAGAAAGTTGAAGATCATGGTTCTAGTCCTGGCTTGGTCACTAAGTGTTATAGGATCTCTCTAGGCCTCGGTTTCTTCATTTGTAAGGAAGGATCAGGCATATTATCTAAACTACTATCTTGTTCTACCATTCTGTGATTCTCAGTTTAGAAGTTAAGCTGAATAGAATGAAGCTAATTGTCCTATTATGGCAAAAATACTAACATGTAGGTTTGAAAACAACTGAGAACAGAATACCTTTCCTTCTTTATTAGTGAGAATATGCTAAAATATCACAGTGCAGCATGACCTTTAGAATTATCTTGCCTTTGCCTTTCCTGGTGGTGCCCAACAAATGCATCTCAGAGTTTGCTATTTTATTGTATAGAACCTTGTAGCAGTTTAGGTGATAGATTTGGAGTCTAACAATGCCCTACCACTAAACTGGTATGCGTGCAATTGGAAAATTACTTAGCCACTATAATCCTCAGTTGCCTTTTTTTTTTTTTAAATTTTGTGATAATCATGGCACTTAGCACAAAATATTTCTGTGAGAATAAAATGAGATGATCCATGTGAGTGCTCAGCACTCATTCATTTCCCACTAGCACGCAGTAAGTGTTCAATAAAAATTATTAGCAGCTGTTGGGGCTGCTGCTGTTATTATACTAAGTGGTATGGTTTGGCTCTGTGTCTCCACCCAAATCTCATCTTGAATTGTACTCCCATAATTCCCATGGATTGTGGGAAGGACCCAGTGCAAGATAATTTGAATCATGAGGGCGGTTTCCACCCTACTGTTCTCATGATAGTGAATAAGTCTCATGAGATCTGATGGTTTTATCAGGGGTTTCCGGTTTTGCATTTCTCTCATTTTTCTTTTGCTACTGCCATGCAAGAAGTGCCTTTACCTCCCACCATGATTCTGAGGCCTCCCCAGCCATATGGAACTGTAAGTCCAGTTAAACCTCTTTTTCTTCCCAGTCTTGGGTATGTCTTTATTAGCGGTGTGAAAACGGACTAGTACACTGAGTTACCCCAAACACTAAGGTGCAGCCCCTAAGAAGCAGATAGAGGGCTCTTAGGAAGGGGAGGGCTTTCTTTTGTTTCCTGACTTTTCTAAAGCAGGATGTGGTTCTCAGCTGATGAAACCAGCATTAACCATTGTACACGTACGTTATTATTACATTTGCCACTCACAAAAATGGCAAAAGAGGAATATCAGATACAGGCACAAAAGATACAGATCTTTTGCAATTAATGTTCTTCTCACCTTGCCTTTTTCAAACCCCAGTGAGCTACTCTAAAATCTCTCCCTTCTTTCATTCCAAGGTCCCCAAACCTTTCCTCGCAGTCTCCTTTGCAGTCTCTCCTCTCTGGTCTCTGGATAAGAGCTTTGTCAGTTAGGCCAATTTATCCTTGCTAATTCTGTTCTCATTTTCGTTTCCTTATGTCCTGGACTCTGCCCGTTCACAAGTGCTCAGGAGCTAAGTGGGCAAGAATAATTCCTTCTTGGAAGCAGTGGTTAATATTTCAAATACATATAACTTAATATCTTTTCTTTATATCACTGCTACATAAAATATTAGCCATAAGCAGAGGGACAGCTTCTAAAAACCCTGACACTATGACACAAACAGCTTTCAAACTATTCCTCCTTAAAAAAATCTCAAATTGTAACATTCACTACCTGCCTGAATGAACAGAACCATTGGCAAGAATTGGCATATTGATGCTTTGTTAAGATTCTCTTTCATTTCCTACTCGATTTCTTACATTTCCAGGCTGATTACTTTCCATTCCAGAAATGCAGTTATTTTTTCTCTACATGGCTGCTTGTTTCTTTTTACACCTGTACAATATCTGCTTCTTATAGCTAAGGGGTTATATCATTAATTTAAAGACAACAGCACTAAGTCCTGTGGATTTTTCAAAGCAGAAGTTTTATTTCTCAGAAAGTTAAATTCTTCATTCTTTTAATGGAATTAGTGAGTCAGAATCATATTATTCATTTTTCTTCTTTCCAGAACTATGATGACACAGGTAATTTGATTAAGCTAAGAAGCTCAATTCATGTCACCTGTTCTGTTATAAATGTATCAGTACAACTGGGAAAATAATTTTATTGAAAATATTAAATTTGGTGCAGGTTGCTTTTAGATGTCATTTTTGTCTGTCATGTAGGACCTTGTCATCCATTGATTTGCCCTGGAATTGGAATGTTTATGAATCAAAAAATGCATATAGGGTGGCTACTGAACATGTCTTTAATGAAGAATGCAAATAAGCATGTAGTCCTTGCCAGCAAGGAGCTTACTATCTATTTGGAAATGCAAGGAATATACACAATGATGTTGAATTAGAATAACAGGAGTTGGTAAAATCTAAGACAACAAAAAAGAAAATCCACCATGCTGTGTACAAACAAGAGCCAAATATTGGATGGAGACTAACAGTTATTGAAGAGAAAGAGAGATGCTGAAGGCTTATTAAGAATAAGAGTTATCCCTTTAAATTTTTTGTATAAAACTGCATCTTCTTTATTTTGCATACTTGAATTTCAGAACAAAATAAACAAAAAACCCATAATATGCAACATCCAATGCTGTTGTGAAATTAGGGAGGGAATGGGAGTGCAGGCCCTTGTTTCCTGCCTTAGACACGAGGACAGGAGAGAATAAACACAAGACATCAGCAGAGGGAGCCAGGTAAGACAGGACCACTCAAGGCTGCAGTGGGAGCCATGGGGACACTATTCAGAGGGCACAGGTTTCCAAGTATAAACTCCTAGTCTGCCTCCCTGCAAGACACATCCTCGTCGCCTTTGAGTGAGGAAGGAGGATTGTATCAGGAACAGCAGCACTGGCTTCCTGTGCTGCCACTTTATCTTCATCAATAGCTAGACCTAGGTTGTTCATGGTAGGTGCTATTGGAGTAGGTCTGGGAATCCTCAGGGGAGAAGTCAGAAGAGAGCCCCACAGTTTCAAACAGCAGTACCACCAGGTCTTTGACAGCTTTGTCGTCCTTGTCTGCCTCAGCCTTCTGCTGCAGTGTCTCCACAGTAGGTTGGTCAAGGTTGATCTCCAGGTGCTTTTTGGCCATCATGTAGCCCGTCATAGAGTTGTCTCAAAGTGTCTGAGCTTTCACAATCTACTTCACATTTGCTGTTCAGCTGTAGGTGCCAGTCACAGTGCAGCAGGATGAAGAAACAGACTATTGGAGATTGTCACTTTCTCAATCTTCTTATTCAAGATTTCTTTCAGGAGCTTGCAGAGGTTCTCAAACTTTGCCTTGCTCTCCTCCATTTTCTTCTTCTCCTCCATTTTCTTCTTCTCCATCCTCAGGTAGCCTAAGACCCTACCAGGTAACAGACCAGCCTCTTTCCACCAAACTTATTGAGCTGCCGCATGCAGTGCTCAGCAGTGAGCTTGATCATATATACTGTCTCAAATCCCTGCTTCCTCACTCACTCCACAAAAGCAAAGTTGGCCACCTGCTCTTTGCTCTTGCCAGTGATGTCATAGATGGACTTCCCGTCTCCATGTGAGAGACATGCTCTAACAGAGATATCATCTCATCTCCAGACTGGGTGGTGTGATAGTGCAGCAGCTCAGACAGGCATCACCAGTTAATAGAGTCCTCATGGATTCCAGCCTTTAGATTTTTAGAGAATTCTTCATAGAATTTCTTATAACATTCCTTATCTTCTGCCAGCTCAGAAAAGAGCTCATGGCACTACCCTACAATGTTTTTGTGTGGACTTTTGGGATTCTGCTCTGCTGGAACACTTCTCGGGAGATGTTTAGGGGCAGATCTTCAAAGTCAACCACACCACAGATAAAGCTGAGATACTCTGGTGTCAGCTCATCATAGCACATGCCGGACATAGAGGCTGATGTTTTTCTTTTCTCTGTTGTTCTCAAAGATGTCAAAGAAAGCCCTACTATTTTCTCAGAGAGGTCAAAGAGAGCCTGATGAGGGATGAATAACAGTGCCCTGAATTCCAACTGACCTTCTACAGAGATGTGCTTGACTGGCAAACAGTCTTCCCAGTCACTGGCAAGGCTCTCATAGAATTCTCCATACTCTTCCTGGGTGATGTCATCAGGCTTTCTGATCCAAATGGGCTTGTTCTTATTTAGTTCTTCCAGATCAATGCATTTTTGTTGTTGTTGTTGTTGTTGATCTTCTTGGTTTTCTTTTTCTTATCCTTGTTATCCTCCTCACCTGAACCCACATCTTCAATCTTGGGCTTTTTCTCATCATCTTTATCATCCTCTTCTTTCTCACCTTTTTTTTTTTTTTCTGCCTTATCATCACTGAATTCCTTCATTCGTCCCTTCTCCAAACAAAGGGTGATGGGATAGCCTGTAAACTATGAGTGTTTCTTTGACCTGCCTGTCTTACAAATACTCTGGTCTTCTTTAAAGTGGAGGATCACTTTGGTGCCTCTGCCAATGGGATCAACATGGTCAGCACATACAGTTAAGAGACCCCTAGTATAAGACTCCCAGGCGTAGTATTCATCATCATTGTGCTTTATGATCACAACCACTTATTCTACCTCCAGGTAGCCAGCATAAAAGCCAACACCAAATTGCCCAGGCCTGGAAATGTCTGCACCAGCCTGAGAAGCCTCCATAAATGCTTTAACACAAGATTTGGCAATAGTTCCCAAATTGTTTATGAGATCGACCTTGGTCATGCCATTGCCTGTGTCTACCAAATTAGAGTGTGTTCCTGAGGGTTGGTGATGACGTCAATTTTCAGCTCTTTACCACTGGCTAACTTGGAAGGTCCTGTGAGGTTCTCAAAGCAAGTCTTGTCCAAGGCATCAGAAGCATTAGAGATCAACTCCCATATGAAAATCTCTTTGTAGTAGCAGGTATTGATGATGAGAGACATGAGTTGGGCAATTTCTGCCTGAAAGACAAAAATCTCCATCTCCTCCTCTACATGGTGCATCTCTTCATGCATCTTGAAAGGAAAAGACTAACAAGTGCTAGTGAACAAGGTGGGCTGGGACTGTTCAACATGCACATGACCGCAAAGCTGCATGGGAGTGACTCAAGAGCAAAAGTTGCCTTTTAATGAGTGGCTATTACCTGCCAGGCATTCTGGTAGGCATTTTATACTTGATATGTTTCAATTTAGAAAAAAACAAATGCATGGTTATTTTTAGATCTACTTTTCACAAGAGGACAATGCTGAGACTTTTAAAATAAATGTTAGTAAATGGTCCAGGTGAAATTTGAACCCAGACATATTTGGCTGCAAAGCCTGGGTTCTGTTTGCAACCTATACTTTATAAAAACATGCCAGGCAATGGGTAGGAGGATTTGATCTGATTATTGAGAAAGTAGTAAAAGATAAAGTGAGAAAGAGGCAGAGAGTTAAGGAAGGAGGAAGAAGAAATGAGAACATTTTAGGCTACAAAAATAGCATGAGAATGGGGGCAAAAATATATATAAAAAGTGTTTGACGAATAATGCGTATATGGATTTGCTTCGATCAAATGTAGGGGATGCTTACAAATGTGCCTAATGGCATAGTCTCTGGATTTTTACAGTTGGGTTTAAATTCAAGCTCATCCATTTATACCTGACCTCTCCTAGGCAGATTACAACTTCACATAGAATAGTTGTGATGATTTAAAGAGCTAGCACAATTTAGGTGCTGGTAATACAGATGTTTTCAGTATGTGAAAATTCATCAAATGGTACAATTATGTGTGCTTCTTGGTATGTATATGTCAGAAAAAGATTTTTTTTTTTGTAAAAGGAGCTAATGCATGTGTAAGCATTCACTGAATGTTAATTTATTATTCTTAATGTATTCAGGACAGTGAGATATTAGAATAAGATCTTAGCAGAATGTTGGAGCATTGTAAAGGGCCTCTTACCTGAAGAGGGTCAAAGAAGGATTGGAAAGATGGAGATATATTCACAGTGTTGTTTAGGAAGCTTCTCTTTGTCTCAGTGTATAGAATGAATTGGAATTACAGAAGGATATAGAACAGTGAGACCAATGAAAAGATTTTGTTACACAGAAGTCCAGTAATATGGTCCTGAGGCAAGTGATGGTGAAAAAGAGAGATTCCACGAAGGAAAAATCAATAAGATTGGATAGTGGGATGTAATAGGGAAAGAAAGTAAAGATTCAAAAATAACTTCTCTAGTCTTTACAGTAAGAATGATTGGAAGAAAAACCTGAGCGGGGGAGCAATGGCAAGGAGGTTGATTTTAGATAAATCCAGTTCCAAGTGTCAACATCTGGTTGGCAGCTGGATGTGTCAATCAACAATAGAGAGCACTCTCCAAGAACTAGTAATTACAGAATTAGTAACTACATAAAGTGTGGATAGTTTGTTGTGATTATTACACAAAGGAAGATCCAAAAATCTGGTAGTACAAACCGAAAAATTTTCAATATGATTATGTGTGTATTTCATAGTTTGTCTCTTTGATCCTATAATTAAACCATACTTATCTCTGTCTCTAAACAAATAATTCAGAAAAAAGCATCTGAACCTATAGAAATCTATAATATCCCCAAGTTTGGTGACATTTTAGTTACAGAGAGTAGACTTTTGTAACCATAATAGGTAGAGTTTAAATTAAATGATTGTCACATGCTGGTAAAGTGCAAGTACCTTTTTTGAAGACCCCATATATTCTCTCTTTCAAAGAGTGTTTATTATTTCTTGAACTTACCTTTAAGAGATTTAGAAAGAGAGGATTAATTATTTTCTATTTGTGAGCATAAATGTTATTGAGGACTTTCTTTTATATTTACCAAAAAGGGAACCCAATCATAATATATTGAAAACTTATACCCACCACACAGCAAATGCTGGATGAAAACCTCACCCACTGCTGGATTAATGTCATTTCTGTTTCTCTGGTATTAACATAATATAAAGTAAGAATAAGTTTCAACTTTAGGATCCAGGGAAAATGCATGTGTGTGTAGCGGGGGGTATGTGTTGTGGGTTTGTGTGTCTATGTACACACATGAATACATGCATGTGTAAATATAAAGGGGTGGAAGGGAAATTATGAAATAAGTTTACTCTAGTTGTCCAAGGGAAGTTGAAAAGTTAAAATATAAAAAATATTTTATAATTAAATATTTAGAAAAATTCAGTCCTGTGGTAATGTAACATGTTGAGGCAAGATGTCTTAAAAATATCTCTTTAAAATGTAGCTATTTGTAAAAGTTCTGTCACTCAAGCTTTTACATTTTTCTGAATTCAAACATAAATATTTGCATGCTGGAGTATGCAGTAAAATGCCAATAACGCAGAGGATATTTGCCTACTAGCCATGCCTCAAAAATAACAATGCTGTTTCAACAGACACATTTTGGGGTACCCAAGAGGATGTGAAGACAAGGTTAAGTTATTAATGAATCTGCCTCTGAAGTTAAGAACTAGAATGATGTTATTGCTCTGCAAACCTCCTCTTCTCTCCATCTGCCCCAGACAAAATGTCAGTTATTCACTGGTGATTACATCAGTGAATTTTCCTGATTATCTCCTAGGTGCATAGAACTGCTAATATTATAAATAGAAATCATTCTAAGATATAATCCCAGCTCTCAAATAGCCTAGTTAGGTACATGGCTAAGTACTTAAAAAGGAAAGCTAATAATATAAGTAAGGGTATATAATTTAGTGGGCAATAGCATATAATATAAAATAGTTTGGAGATTAAAAGGGAAGGAAGCCAATCCTAGTGACCCACTGTATACTAACTACTAGTCAGCATGAATACTTGAATCAGGATGATTGTTCCTCACTCCTATACCCTCAGCACCTAGAAAAGTGGCTAGGATGAATAGAGACTGAATACATGTTTGTTGAAAATGATTCTCTCATTCAATATGCACAAAATTCCTAAAGAGTAGATATCTCCACTTTATAGATGTTAAAATTGAGGACATGAAAGATAAGTAGCATGTCCTGAATCACATAGTGGCACAAAATGAGATTTAAACCCAGGTTCACCTGTCACCAAAAATCTTACTTTTGCCACTGAAAGGTGGCAGAACTCAATGGAGATGAACCAGTTCAGTGCTGGTTTGGACAAAAATATGTAGTCTAAGGAAATTGGTCAGAATTCCATAGGAGACTGATAATTTTTTAAATGAATACTATAATTGATAATGTAAAGCTTTAAAATTGTTAAAACTTAGGTACATCTGATCTAAGGTAGTGGGTTGTCAGGATATCAATATTTAATTTCCAAAGAACACAAGCATTGTTTTTAAGGGACTGTTAATATTTTCTCACAGCTTAAAATGAGCAGACGGAAAGAATGACCTTCAACTTTCTATAGGATTTTACATCCAACAGTAGAAAGTGCCGCATGTAAGATTTACACTTGACTAGACTGGTGACAACTGCAGCTTCTGTCCTAACGGCCTGCAAGAAATGCTGATACAAAACAAGAGGAAAGTCATGGCATAAAATTGTATATGAAAGTTTGGTTTTGAAAGTGCACTTTACATACAGTGCAAAGTTTCACAGTTTGATTGAAATAGTTTTTCCTTGCCAAAAATATTTACTTAATGTTAGTAAATATTCTAGTGTAAATTAGTGTATAATAGATTCAGTAATAAAAAATAAAACGAAATCAACTAGATAAATTAAAAACAAAATTATAAAACTTAATGTAACATCTAGTATGTGAAAAAAAACACTATGATGTCTTAGAACAACAATGAGAATGGGTTGTCTTTTTGTTTCTTTCTATAAAAAGATATTAATCAAGAGTGCATATTCAACACAGTGCAAGGCATACAGTATAATTACAATGCATGCAGTAGAAGAAAGATATCCTCAGGCATTATCCATCTATTTTCAACAGTGTGGATTTTTGATGCAGAATTAACATAGATCTATCAAAAAAGTAATTGCAGAACTTTTAAATAGTAATCAACGTGAGTTTTTTTGTCCAATTGAAGGAAGGGAGATAAATAGATTGCATCTATACATTTCCTTCTCACTCAGCCCCACATGCCCTTGGACCCATGGGGCCAATATCATTGCTGTCCATTGAAATAGCAGTAATAGTTTTACTGCAGTCGAGTGATGTGGCCATTGCTTTGCTAACCCATTTTATGTAATTTATATATATAAATTAGAAATTATCTGACACAATTATGGAGGCTGAGAACTCCCACAATCTGATATCTACATGCTGGAAACCCAGGAAAGCAGATAATGCAGTTCTAGTCTGAGTTCAAAGGCCTGAGAGCCAGGAGAGCCAGTGTTGTAAGTTCCATTCAGAATGTAGGAGAAGACTGAGGTCTACTTTGGAAACAGGCAGAAAGTAAATTCTTCCTTACTCCTCCTTTTCATTCTGTTCAAGCTTCCTCGGGTTGGATGGTGACCATGACAGTGGGGACAGCAATCTGCTTCACTTTGCCTACTGATTCAAATGTTAATCTCATCCAGAAACATCCTCATCGACATAGCCAGAGTAATATTTGACCAAATATCTGAATACCCCATAATACAGTCAAGTTGACACATAAAATTAACAATCACAAAGAATAAATGGGATGATAGAGGAAATTCTATCTTCGTAGAACCAGGCATGGGAAAGCAGTGCGGCAGGCCCTGCACCCTACATCTTAGTCTGAAAGCCATGCTCCCTCCCACCATGCTGCATTGCCTGATCTCAGACAAGGCTTCAATGCAGTGCTTTTGGTGGGAACTGCAGGCGATCAGGGTTGGCATCCGGGATAAATTATGTCATCCACCTCTGAGACTTATGATTCAGTTCTATATTTAAAAAAACAAAATGGTATGCCCTGGGGAAAAGGAAAATGTAAGGGTGGCTGGTAAAGGAAGGTCAGATAAAAATGGACTGTAAACAACACGCAGAAGAATTTGGAATTTGGACTGAGGGCTGCAGAGTATGGTGACCAGCTCGTCCTGTTTTGCTTAAGACTTTCAGTTTTAAAAGTGAAAGTCCTGTGTCCTTGGAACACTCTTAGGTCCAGGCAAACAAACTGGGCACCTTACAATAGAGAAGTGATGCTCAAATTGTCTCTTGTGAAAACTGATTTTTGTTTCCTAACCCATTGAAGACTAATACTTTTATAAAATGCGTCACTAGAATGAAATGGAAAAAGGCACACAAGCTCACACTTTCATATTAAATTCAACAGATATAAATTACTCTAACAAATGGCTGTAAAGGTTACTAAAATACTTACTCTTAATTTCTATACTCACCTTTTGGGGGACCAGTTACAACCCATTTGAGATGGGTCCTGGTGTAAGGACCACACCGATGCAGGAATGAGGATCTATTTGTACAGTCTGAAAAGCGAAGAGGCAGAATGAGCACCTTTATTTTGGCATGATGGATTGCAATTGGAAAGGACTAGAACAAGGAGAATAGATGGTAGTAGAAGAGGGAGGTATGAAGGATGGGCAGAGAACAGGTGAGCAAAGAAAGGAAATCCCAGTGACTTGAATACAGAGATCAAGGAATGGAAACAGTTCATCTTGAAGTTCTTCACTAAATGAAGTCTTTTGTAGTCACTGGCCTTAAAAGCTTAAGAAATTACATTTAAGAAATAATAAAACAAAAGCAGAATGTAGACTGTTTGAGAGAGTGGGCTTTGGTTGTAAGTAAACTGCCCATGCCCAAATCCAAACAACCCTAGTTGTTATGAGTTACTTGACCATGGCGTGTTTTCACCACTCTCTGTCTCAGTTCCTTTATCAATAATACGCCACTTCTCCTAGTATCTATCCCAAAGTGTTGTTGTGATATATAGTGAGATTGATTTTTTTTTGAGACGGAGTTTTACTCTGTTGCCCAGGCTGGAGTGCAGTGGCACCATCTTGGCTCACTGCAACCTCTGCCTCCCAGGTTTAAGTGATTCTCCTGCCTCAGCCTCCTAAGTAGCTGGGATTACAGGCATGTGCCACTATTCCCGGCTAATTTTGTATTTTTAGTAGAGACAGAATTTCTCCATGTTGGTCGGCTGGTCTCGAACTCCCGACCTCAGGTAATCTGCCCGCCCTGGCCTCCCAAAGTGCTGGGATTACAGGCGTGAGCCACCGTACCTGGCCATCTTATTATTTATTATAAATAATAAAATGATACTATTTATGTATCTTATATATAATATATACCGATATATATTATATACTATATAAATAATTTGTAATTTATTATTTATAATGGTATATGGTATATTTATATCTATATACATATATAAATATCTGCCATTTAGTACTATAACTGGCACATAGCTAATGGTTACTCTTTGCTCATTATAAATATGCATAAAATATCTCAGTAACAATCATTCCAACCTCATATCTTTTGGGAAATTTTTGCCTCCATTTACAAACTGATTTAATAGTAACCTATGAAAAAGTGTGATTCCTTATTTATCAGGGAAAATTTATAGTATATTCTCCTATTGACTTCGAAATTTGTGAGCACTTGCCAACATTGTACATGCTGATTTACGCCACAATTGTTTGGCCCCCGCCAAAATACCATGCACTGTTTAGAAGAAAGAGGTTTATTAACAGCAGTCAATTTGGCTCTATTTGGCTTGTGCCTATTTGAAAGCCTCCTTGCAGCATAACTACCAAAGTTGTTGCTGTATTGGTTCTTAGCATTACTCCATTTTCCCTTGGTTTCCTTTGATCTCATTTCTTTATGTATCTCATTTACTCTCCAGGTACTGCTTGTGCCTCCTGTTAGGGGCATATGTTTTGTAATGGTACTAAGCTTGGTTGATACCTATCCTAGTGCAGTTGTTCTCTGTAGTCAACATCGCTTTGTCCTCCTGGTGCATATATAACATAGAAGGAGTAAAATTTACAAAGGCTCTGGGGCAGTAGGATGCTGGCATGTCTGAGAGTAGCAATAGGAGAAGGGTGTGGCCAGAAGAAGCAGGAGCAAGAGGGATGGACAAGATATGGACATTGAGGTCCAAGACAAGGAGGGAGTCAGATCTAGCAAACCTCTGGATCATGGCAGGAACTTTAAGATTGCTTTAAATGTGATAGAATTCATTAGAACATTGAGCAGACTATGGTATGAACTGACTCACTGGCTGCCGTGTGTTGACTAGACTATCTGTGGGCAAGGGTGAAAGCCACATTACCAAGAAAGACTCAATATGCTAATATAGATCAGTCCATTTCTCTTTACCAATACTAGGTACACTGCTGATACCATAGGCTTTGGTTTTACCTGTTTACCTATAGATTATTTCAACTTGGAGACCATATAAAACCACAGAAAAGTCAGCAGAAGGAGAGTAGAAGCATCAAGAGTCATGAGAGCTTCTGATGCCCTGAGATACAGGAAAAACAAACTTGGTCAACTGTCTGATCCAAGTTTTATACTTTGTGAGGTTTAACTGCCATTAGGAGTAATGCAATGGTGTGCCTGGAAAACCAAAAACTAAAAAGTAGATCTATAGTTTTTGCTAATTTCCAAGGTGTAAATACTCCCACCACAGCCAGTTTCATGCTACCAAAGGGACACCACTGATACGGAGTCGGGACGAGATATGCATGAGCACTTCTTGCGAAGTGGACAGCAAGCCAGTGGTGCATGAGTGTGAATGCTTCCAGTGGATTTCCTATTATTAGCTTCTTTGAGTGAGTGTCAAACCTTGAGTGCTGGATCATCCACCTCCCATTTCATCTCTTTTGACCCTTGAACTTCTCTTTAAAGGGCTTCCTTGATCGTTCTGGCCTTTCCTTGCTTCCCAGTTATTAGAAACATAAGACACCTACAGGGGATGTCTTGAGGTCTCAGGATAGAATATTTAAAGTACAGCATGTAGGTTCACCCATGTTTTAGTATTAATCTTTTAAAAAATGCCAGTTTTTAATCTTCACATCAGTTCTATTAGATTTACAGATTCATAAACAGATGTAGTTGTTAAGAAGTGGAGAAACAGAATATTCTATTTAGCACACTGACGTTTATAGTACATGTCAAATTGCTTTTAATCAAAACATTTAAAAAATTCATAATGTCTACAAGTCAGAAAAGTTTCCTGGAGTTGTTAACTTTGCATACACAAAAGTATTATATGTTTTAAATGTTATTTTCTATTCAATTATTTTCCAGAAGTAGATGGGTAAGCTTTTAAATTAACTTATCTTACCAGACCACTGAAATTCTCATCTGTAAACAGGGAAGCAGATCCATTGAATGAGAAATGAACTTCAGGACTATCCATTATTCTTGGCAAACTAAATTATAGTCTCTACTCTCTATTTGAGAATCAGTGTTTCACCTGGTTTCAGAAGTGATCAGTAAGAGTGACAAGAAAGAGGAAAAAGAGAAAATCCTTCCTGGGCAAATACTTTCGCATCACTAATGAGATCAAGTCATTAAACCATGAAAAGCATTGTGAAAATCCCTGGGTTGTTTTCAGACAAGTAACATTTTATAAAGTTAAAGATATCTGAGCTTCTAGCAGCCAAAATGGGTATGAGGAAGTTTAGTGCTTGAATTTGCACACTTCAAACTGTCAGCTCCTTCAATGTGGAGTGATTATTAACAGTAAGTTCTTAGAAATTTTCCCCTTATATCTTGGCTATTGTGAATAATACTTCAATGAACATGGAAGTGCAGACATCTCTTCAACATACTGATTTCAATTCCTTTGGGTTTATACCCAGGAGCAGGATTGCTGGATCATATGGGAATTCTATTTTTTGTTTGTTTGTTGTTTGAAGATTCTACATACCGTTTCTCATAATAACTGTAGTAATTTACAATGCCACCAACAGTGTGTAAGGGTTTCCTTTTCTCCACATCTTCCCAATGCTTATTTCATCTTTTTGATAATAGCCAATCTAACAGCTGTGGGATGATATCTTATTGTAGCTTTAATTTACATTTTTCTTATGATTAGAGATATTGAGTATTTTTTCATATCTCTGTTGACCATTCATGTGTCTTTTTTGGAGAAATGTCTATACAAGCTAAAAATAAACATTTTATATATTCTCACTACAAAGAAAGATGATAAATATTTAGGATGATGGCGTGGTAATTAGCCTGATTTGATCATCTACAATGTATACATATCTCAATTAAAACATCACCTTGAACCCCATAAATGTATAAAATTATTATCTGTCAATTAAAAATATGACTTAAAAAAGTAAGTTCTTAATTTGCAAAAGGATCTCTGCCAATATACCCACTAATTAAATTACTAATCAGGCAATAATCCCTAATGTTACATTACCTAGAAAATGAAATGACAAGGTCATAATTATCTAAAGCATTACTTTAAAAGACTTGGGGAGAAAAGCTAAGCAAGCCATGGCTCGCTGAAGAGGCAAGATGATATGAGGACATTCAAGTGGCCATAGTTCATTAAACCACCTTCCTGTGCTATTCGGAAAATTGTGTTCAACAGTAACTAGCTCATTTAATACCTGGAGTGGACCATTCAGATGGTTAAACAAATGAGATTCATACAAGCCTCGTCACCCTGTAATTCACATCTCATTTGCTCTTTCCTTTGTGCTAACATCTGCTACATTACTCTTACTATCTGGACAACTCTTGTAAACTCCCCCGCTGAAAACTTGCAAAGCAGTGTTCAGTTTCATTGATGTGATGTATGTTCTGCTATCTCCTTGAAATGGAATGTAGGCAACTTTAAAATGCTGTGTCGCACTTAGACTTTAGGGAACACCTATGACATTTTTTTTTATTATTATACTTTAAGTCCTAGGGTACATGTGCACAACGTGCAGGTTTGTTATATATGTATACATGTGCCATGTTGGTGTGCTGCACCCATTAACTCGTCATTTACATTAGGTGTATCTCCTAATGCTATCCTCCCCCCTCCCCCACCCCATGACAGGCCCCAGTGTGTAATGTTCCCCTCACTGTAACGCTGCTTTTCTGAACCCAAAGTCATATTCCTAAGATCTCATGTTATAGAAGTCTAATTCAGCAAAACATTCTTTCACACCCACTGAACACTCTCGCAGTTAGCAAGCATCTGGTATTTCTGATAACCTATGTGCTGACTTTACAAACCCTTCTGAAGCATCAAAATGAATCCATGTGAAAGTACCAAGTCTTTCCATTGTCCCAGAGAATTGCTGACACCTAAATATAGCTCATTCTTGCCTCTTACAACTACCCAAGACATTTGTGGATATCTCTGATAAGCTACCATAGTTTACAAACTGGTAAAGCAGATAAAGACTACAGATATCCTCTAGTAAATGTTAATTAAATGCTTTCTCTTTTACAAGGAAATTTTTAAATCCAAGTGTCTGTTGAGCTACATAGTAAAGAAGGAGGTGAAACATCCCTCTCAAAGATAGATTTTTATAGTTATAGTAGGTCTCCCAGGGTCTTGAAGGCATTCAGATTAGGATGTTTCTGGCTTCCCCAGAAGTGATCCAAACATTGATCTATAAGGCAATTTTATTGAAAAATGCCACAGTTGTGGCTGGCTGGGGCCAGAGTCGCAGGCAGTAAAAGAATTTACCAAGAAAGGTAAAGAAAGGCATATTTACTAGAGAAAATACAAAGATACATTGCAAGGGTGCAACAGATAGGACAGCAGAGAAGGGGCTGTCTGCCAAGAGGCAGTGGCTGGAGGGAAGTTTTATAGGGTTGTGCTGGAGGGGACTACCTGCGTAATGAGGTTCTGCTGCTGGGACTACATGCAGAACGAGGTAGTGGGTTGTTTGTGATGACCCATCTCTCAGAACAATTGTTTACCCCAACCTGGGGCCCCTTCCTCGTTGTTGCTTACTTAAGGACTCCACAAAAGCAATTTATGCCAACCTTAAATTAAAGTTATTTTCTAACAGATCTTAAGACTCACCTCAAGTACCAATAAAAATTTTAGAAAATTTCCAATAGTTATGGCCATCTTGTTAGGGTGACTACTGCATACTTTTGTCATAATATTGAGAGTCTATTCCAAAGAATGATGATACAAAGATGATTAATAAACATCATTAGCAACTTTAAGAAGCTTTTAACCTCTTTAAGGAGGCAGATGTAAAGCCACATTTTATGGTAATACATGAAGTCCTACGAAGGTTCAGTAAGAGCAAGGGCCATTCCATTATGGCCTCCACTGAGTTCCCAATCCTTATTATGATAACCATGAATAGTAGTCACTTTGTTAGCATTTGTTGGAGGAAGGAAAACTGGAAGCACAAATGTTTGATCATGAAATACAAACACTGTACATTTTATCCAGACTGGAATTCAGACTGGAATTCAGAAGGGATTGTGTCTCAATTGGGTGTTAAACCATAAATATAAATTAATTTGGCAAAATAAAATTTAAAAGGGAACTGGGTTTCCAGACAAAGGAAATACCAGAAGCACAGAGTCATGAAGTAGCATCTTGCTTCTGGGAAATAGAAGCAGTTTGGTATTATGATGGAGTGAAGTGTAAAATGAGAAGAGTGGGAGGGGGTGGCTGGAAAAAGAGGAGGAGTCAGAAAAGCTGTTGGATGCCTCTCTAATAGTGAGCCTGGAGCCATGGGGAGGTTTTAGAGAAGGGAGTAATTTGGTATAGCTGCCGTGGTGATAGTTCAGAGCTCTGGCTCTGAGAGGAATAAATCAGTAGGTGACAGATGGCAGGAGGGAGACCTTGAGAGCAGTTATAAAGCTATTGTAAGAGTCTAGGTGAGAGACACAATGATGACAAGAATGAGGACAGTAATTATAGGTATTAGGGTAGCAAAAAAATGGAGAAATATTTAGGTGGTATAATCAGCAGGACTTAATAATAGATGGTAGATGAATGAAAAGTACCAGGTAAGGATGCTTTCAATGTCGTCACCTCACCACCAACTGAATTGGAAAATACAGAAGGAGTAGATTTATGGGGAAAGGTGATGCATCAAGCTCTGGCCATTTTGAATTTAAGAAATGGCCATATGGGTATAGACCATCCAGAAACTGGAAATGTGGGTGTGATGTTCTTGAGAGAGGTCTGAGTTGGAGATACTGTGTTTGAATTCATCTGCGTATCAGTGGTAGGTTAAGCCATGTGAATGATTGATATCACTCAGGGTACTATGTGGAGTGAGAAGAGATAAACCCTAGAGAAAGGCAGAGCAGACAGAGAAGACAGGAGAAAGACCAAGAGGGCAAGGGTAGCTTCTGTAAAGTCTTGTATGATGCATCAGATTCACCCAAAAAGCTTGTTAAAAGCTCTGGTCTAGGCCAGATGTGGTGGCTCACACCTGTAATCCTAGCACTTTGGGAGGCTGAAGTGGGTGGATCACTTGAGGCCAGGAGTTCAAGACCAGCCTGGCCAACATGGTGAAACCCTATCTCTACTAAAAAATACAAAATTAGCCAGGCATGGTGGCAAATGCCTGTAATCCCAGCTACTTGGTAGGATGAGGCCTGTAATCCCAGCTGTAATATGCCTATAATCCTAGCTACTTGGGAGGTTCAAGAATTGCTTGAACCCGGGAGGCAGAGGTTGCAATGAGCCGAGATGGCACCATTGCACTCCAGCCTGGGCAGCAAGAATGAAATTCCGTCTTAAAAAAAAAAAAAGGTTCTGGTCTAGGGTAGGATCCAGGTATCAACATTTTAACCATCTCCCCAAATTATGCTCATCTACATGAGAATTTGAGAATCAGTGTGATACGAAATTTCCAGAAGAAAAGAATAGTTTGATACCAATTTAAAGATAAATTCTTTAGAGGGATATAAATTGTTTCAGGCCTTTTGGAAGACACTTTGACAGTATCTACTCATTAATTCCAATTTCTAGGAATTCATCTCAGAAACATAGCCCCAGTATGGACAGAGAGAATCTACACACATCTTCATAGCAGCATTATTTTTATATGGCCAAAGGTGGGAAATAATCTAAATGTTGGCAAGTTCAGGAATTCTTAAATTATTTACCATACTTTGCATAGCATCGATAAAGTGAGAAAACACACATAGAAGTTACATAAGAAGTAGAGGACAGACAGTGGGGAAGTGGAAAACAATGAAAGCAGACCATTCTTCTAAGAGGTTTATCTAAGAAGGGAAAGCATAGAAAAGAACCAGGACTAGATGAGGATGCAGGATCAAAGCTGGGTTTTATTTGGGGTGGAAGAGGTTTGAGCATTGTGTAGAGTGAGTGGAAGAGCAGAGTAGAAATGAAGAAGCAAAAGGCAAAGAGAGAGTGGTAGCATTCTGTCTCATCCTCATCTGTATCCCAAGATAACAATTAGAATAGATGTAATATTACTCAGAGTGTCCACTGAATACTTCTTCTTGGCAACATGTGTATGCTGTCTAGGTTTTATAAGAACTTTATTTTCATATTAGGTTGCAAAGAGCTGCTATATTTTATTATCTATTTTTGTAGTAGTATCCCAAGAAGAAAAAGCAAAAGACAGGATTATCTGTGTATTCTCTTCAAAGTTTCAAAGTGCAAACATGGGGTTTTTCAGCACGTTCAGGACAGTATCTGTCCTGTGAAATCATGTAAGACACATTAACTAATGCTGGAATAATAGGGTCAAAAAATCCTCTATCCATCCTAAATGCTTGAGGGGATGGGCATCCCATTTTACATGATGTGATTATTGTGCATTGCACGCCTATATCACGACATCTCATGTACCTCCTAAACATGCATACCTACTAGTACTTCCCAAAATTAAAATCAAACATTTACAAAAAATCATCCTCTATCCATTAAAGAGTCACTTCCCTAGTCTTCCGGTATGGCTACTTCCAAAATCAACAATTCTTCAAGAAAATCAGATTCCATGCTTCGTTGCAAAACATTTCTGGAAAAAGTTTGTGACTTATGGTTCTAGACCAGAACTTGTTTTCTGTCAAAATGATTATATAACTCTGAACTGCTTTTCTGCTCATAAACATGATCTCATAAAAGTAAATACATAAAACGATGTATCTCTGTAGTCACCCCAATTAATAGTATTGCATAGCCCTGTAAAATCACAGCTATATTCTGACCAATAATATAATATGTTTATATTATGTTATATTAAATGTGGCTCTAGCCATATTTGCCTTCATGGGCCCCTTCCTTCATAAAAAAATAAAAGTCATATTTTAAAAGTTTTCTTTGACATTAAAGTTTTTTTAAATTTCATAAGAAATTAAAATGTTTTTATGAGACTCTGTAAAAGTATTGTGGGCCCTCAGCACTGTTCCTACTGTGTCTAATGGAGAAGTTAGCCCTGCATAAAATGGGCATAAATAATGGTAGCCTGTATAAGAATATACAACATATGAAAAATAGAACCCCCAGCCTGGGTAACACAGTAAGACCCTGTCTATGGAAAAAAAAAACAAAACCCTTAAACTTTAATTTTTCAATTCAAAATGGTGAGTGCCTGTAGCCCTAGTGACTTGGGAAGCTGAGGAAAGAGGATTGCTTGAGCCCAGGAGTTCAAGGCTATAGTGAGCCATGATCACCCCACTGTTCTCCAACTTGGGTGACAGAGCAAGAACCTGTCTGTTAAATAAAAAGAAAAATAGAACCACATCTAAATATTAGTTCCTAGTATTATAAAGCTTACTTAAATATTTGATAAATTTGCTTGCCTTTTTAGAGTATGGATAGAGTTTTTTGCCTATTTTTCAATAAGAGAAATAAATAGCCCATATCTTTTAGGATCTGATCCTAACAAGGGTGAACTGATGGTTCTTTATTTCTTTCCCTGTGGAGTTGAAGAGGAGGATTTTATATTTCATTTATTAGTTCTCTTCTTCTGTAGCTGCTATTCTCTTAACATCAATGGCACCTTCAAGAAGAAAAGAAATCAAAAGAGGAAAATGCAAATTAAAACAGAAAATATACCATTGCACGATCTATAAATTTGGCAAGAATTTAAAAGTGGTGTAATATGGAGAAGTACTGAGGGATCTGGAACTATCACGCAGAGCTGGTGGGAGAATAGTCTCCATTTAGTGGAGATCCATCTGGCAGTGCTAAGTCTGATCAAGCCTGTGAATGCTGTTAGACATAGAAATTCATGTCTAGCTCCTAGATTCACAGGAGATAATATGCTAGGATGTCCATTGCTGCACTCTGTGGTAGCAGAGAATTGGAGGCAACTTTAGTTTTCTTACTAGGAGAAAGGATGAAGAAATATCTTCTGTACGAGAATAGAATGGTCTTCAACTGTCATAAGTAATGAATTTTAAGCATGACCACATTGATCTTGAAAACAATATTGTGTACAAAAAAGAGATTTGTTTCTTACTGTTTTCACTACTATTCACATAACTTAATATGCAGAAAACAGTATACATTTTCAAGAATCCATACATCTAAATAAGTGTTTCCAAGGAGCCATATATCTATATAAATCTGTAAAATATGGATTGGAAGAGCTTTTTAAAAATACACTAGAGAGGATACCTATCTTAAGGAGAGGAAGTTGGAAGTGGAGAAGCATGCAAACGTTAAATAAAACAAAAGAGAAGGCAGAGTGATCATTGTGTCATGAATTAACAAGTGAGCAACTTAAATTCTGAGTACTTTAAACATCAATACAATTTTTAACAGAGCAACATCTTGACTATGTGTAAAAAGTCAGATTTGCAACTCAAACGCCAATGGGGACTATTGAAAACTGATGAGTGCACACCCCCTCCAAATAAGTACCCACTGCTCAGCTAGAACTCTGACCCCTTTAGAACATGCCAACCTGCAATTGCCATACTTCTATTTTTTTAGGAAAAAATGTTAATTTTGAGATATTATCTTTCGATCTTAAAACATTGGTTAGTATAATTTTTAAAAGAGGGTACAACTATGAATCTCATACAAACATAAAATTAGTACATGTAAATAAACATAAAATGAGTACATATCAAATATTTTGCTTAATTAATGACGAAAGCAATAAGATGTTATAACTAGCTTATAAGAAATTCCAAATAACAACATATAAATTGTGTGTGTGTGTGTGTGTGTGTGTGTGTGTGTGTGTGTGTATAATATCTGCAATCATGATCACTGAAATAAATGTGCTCAGTTGGGCATGATGGCTCACTCACACCTGTAATCCCAGCTCTTTGGGAGGCCAAGGCAGGTGGATCACAAGGTCAGGAGATCAAGACTATCCTGGTTAATGCAGTGAAACCTCCTTTCTACTAAAAATACAAAAAAATTAACCAGGCATGGCGGCATTCACCTGTAGTCCCAGCTACTCAGGAGGCAGAGGCAGGAGAATTGCTTGAACTCGGGAGGCGGAGGTTGCAGTGAACTCAGATGGTGCCACTGCACTGCAGCTTGGGCAACAGCAAGACTCCATCTCAAAAAAAAAAAAAAAAAAAAAAAAAGCTTAGTACATGTAAATTTGGTCAATATTCACAGAGCAATAATAACTCTGTCTCCATGGGATACAATTTGCATTTTTATGGACAGGAATCTTTTGTGTTATTATTATATTCCACAGCATACAGAGTTACAAAGTAGCTCAAAGACAACAAAAAGCACTGAAACCCTATAGAGTCAGATAGCCCAGGCAATCCCTACTTTTCCATTAGAAAAAAATCCAGTAATGCTTTTGGTCAATTTCTAAGTATTTCACATTTCCCCCGTACAATAATGAAATAAATTGAAAATGAGTAACAACTACTGCACAGCACAAATATAAGCTATCTGATGTGCATTTGGCTTCCAAGCCTCCTCCTCTGTTTCTGATATACTATGGAGAAAGAAAGACTAAGCCTTGGTTTTAGTGATGGTCTGTTGTGGGAAGTCAGGGACCCCAAACAGAGGGACCGGCTGAAGCTGCAGCAGAAAATTGTGAAGATTTCATGGACATTTATCAGTTCCCAAAATTAATACTTTTATAATTTCTTAAGACTGTCTTTACTGCAATCTCTGAACATAAATTGTGAAGATTTCATGGACATTTATCACTTCCCTAGTAATACTCTTATAATTTCTTATGTCTGTCTGTACTTTAATCTCTTAGTCCCGTTATCTTTGTAAGCTGAGAGTGTATGTCTCCTCAGGATCACTATTGTACAAATAGATTGTAAAACCTGAAGTCAGTACACCTTAAAAAAAGAACAGAATAACAGTGATTTTCAGGGAACAAGGGAAGATAACCATAAGGTATGACTGCCTGTGGAGTCGGGCAGAATAGAGCCATATTTTTCTTCTTGCAGGGAGCCTATAAATGGACATGCAAGTAGGAGAGATATCACTGAATTCTTTCCCCAGCAAGGAATACCCTGGGGAAGGAATGCATTCCTGGGGGGAGTTCTATAAATGGCCACTCTGGGAGTGTCTGTCTTATGTGGTTGAGATAAGGACTGACACCCTGGTCTCCTGCAGTACCCTCAGGCCTACTAGGATTGAGAAATTCCATCCTGGTGAATTCTAGTCAGACTGGTTCTCTGCTCTTGAACCCTGTTTCCTGTTAAGATGTTTGTCAAGACAATACGTGCATAGTGGGACATAGACCCTCATCAGTAATTCTAATTTTGTCCTTGCCTTGTGATCTTTATCACGCTTTGGAGCATGTGATCTTTGTGACTTATTCCCTGTTCATATACCTACTCCCCTTTTAAAATCCCTAATAAAAATTTGCTGGTTTTGCAGCTAGGGGTCATCACAGTCCTACCAATATGTGATGTCACCCCCAGAGGCCCAGCTGTGAAATTCCTTTCTTTGTACTCTTTCTCTTTATTTTTCAGACTGGCCGACACTTAGGGAAAATAGAAAGAACCTACATTAAAATATTGGGGGCTGGTTCCCCTGATAATGGTCAGAGTTCCTACGAGAACTTTTTAAAACCTCCTTGCCCTCCTATTTAAAAACCCTCCTTTTGTCGTCTTTATATAAAGGCTGGAACCTGCCTTTCAGGTGTAGAAACTGTCAGATAAATGAGTAACAAAAACAGGTGTTATCCACACTGTGTTGTTGGAGGTCAAAAAAAGATATCTCCAAATATGGTACTTTGACATGCAGAGCTAAAGAAGCAGCCTCAAGGTCTCTCTATGACCTTTCTTCAGCTCCTCATGTCTCTGATCCTCTTTCCTGAAGCATCTGGAGAGACTTTCCAGACTTTTCATATCTGACTAAGACAACTTCTTTCCAAAAAAAGACAAACAAACAAACAAACAAACAAAAAATTGCCTTAAGATCCCCTCCCTAGAAATCTCACCAAATAACCAGGAAAGATTAACCACTGGAGAAGAGAAGACTTGGAGTCATCACCATCCCCAGATAGATTTTTCATCAGTTCTTCTGAGAGCAATTGAGAGATATTACCTAGGGGACTCTATCTGCATAAGTCAACCTCTGTTCCTGTGCAGCTCTGCCCCTCACCTTCCCTCTGAAGTCCCACCCAGTTTTCAAAGATAATTATTTACAAAATAATGTCTGCTTCCTGGATCCATACATTTCTCCCTATAAAGACAGTATTTAAGCTTCAACCATCTGGCCCTCTTTGAGTCTCACACTTTATGTATGGCTCCTGTGTCCATATGTATGTTAAATTTGTATGCCTTTTTCTTTAATCATCTTAAAGTAAGTTCATTTTCAGCAAACCTTTGCTGGATAGAGGATAAACTTTACCTTGTCCCCTAAAATGTTAAAAAGAATGGCGAATTGGAATGCACACATGACTACATGCATCTTCAGGGACCTAATTCTTCTAATCAAGCAAATCTTTTCCAATAAGATAACAGCCATTTGCCAGGAGACAGGTCATAGCTTGTAGGAGCTGTGACTACAGAAACAAGTAGAATAAGTAAATTGAGAAGGCAATAGAACATTTCATGGAGAGCACAGTTTTGAAATTTTTTCCAATCTCTAAGCTGTGGCCTTCCATTTACTTTTTTAATAGTAGGCAGAAACTGTCTGCTACGTTTTTAGCTCCAAAGTCACTTGATCTTTTGCAGAATTTACAATTTTGCAATATGTCATCTAATCATCTTTCTAAATTCAATGAGAATCATTCTATTCATCCCCTTTTGATTACCGCCTAAAGAGGAATGCTTTATCTTTACATGATAACTGGCCCCACATAGCAGAGTAATAAATGCAGTCTGTGATCTGATCTCAGCTTTTTCCAAAAACCTGTGTTGGTATAAATCCTGAGACATTAACCTGAGCTAAGTTAATTGCAGTCTTGAATTTAAAATACCTACTTCACAAGCTTTCTCTCTATGGGGCAATAATTCCTGTGGACTTCAAACCATTTTGTCACAGAGTTAGGTGGGATAGGTGGATATATGATCCAAGTGCCTATTGCCAGAAAAGCTTTTGCCTTGCTATTAAAATAATTTAATACTTGCTTATTTGTGTTAATTTGAATGGTGTGACCTATGGTAGCAGGCATATTTAATCACCAGTACAGAACTTGCTATGTAAAAAGTAAATTTGTTCTGATTTAATGTTTGTCATGAAATGTGTGCCATCAATTTCCCCCAGTGTTTTTGTTTAAATCAGATTCATCTCTGTCTTGGAGAAGGAATGATGTGCAGACAGCTCCAGTGTGCTTTTTCAGCAATATTTTAATTTGGTCTAAAAACAAGGACCCTTTCTGATTTGTTTTTCCATGTTCCTCTCATCACTGGTAGCATTTTTTAAAGCCTATTTAGGGGCCTATCTTGGGTCATTATCAGAACTTTTCACCTGGTTTGACTTTTGGCCTAGAATTGGCATTGCTAATATCTTTATTTGGTATGGCAGGAAAGTTGAACATGGCACAAATGACCCTTTCTAAAAAGCATTCTTCTATAGATTGCTGGGTACTTCCTGGGATTCCAGATTAGAAGGGCCACCTTTGGGCATGTGTTCTAAACACTACAGTGCAGAGATCCTCCTCTGATTTCAGACGCTCCCATAGGATCAACTTTTATGTTTCTGGAGCAAAAGGTGTCAACTGCTTTCAAAAGAATTATAGTTATTTATAAATTGTAGCTTCCTTAGAATCTTCTCTTTCATGAAGAGTGTAAGGAACCAAATTTGGAAGGCTGGGCAATGAATGACTTTTAAAAACAATTAGTTATTTACTAGGTTTGGAAAAAAAAATCAGTACATCTATTTAAAGCAGTTTTTCAACCTTGGCACTATTGGTATTTTAGGCTCTACATTTTGGATCATCCTGTGCATTACAGGATGTATAACAGCATCCCTGGCCTCTACCTATTAGATTCCAGTAGCACACCAGCCTCCAGCAGTGAAAAGGAGGCCTAGCATGACTAGCTCCATTTTGCTTTTAACACATCCCCTTGAAATATACACAATGATACCTTTTAGGTTAACTACTTTTGCTTATCTCTGCATGTAGGTTGAGCTAACTATAGGAGGAATTTAGTTTATAGTTTAAAGCAAAGATTGATAATAGTCCCTTTCCCACAACTAACCCTGCAGGAAATAAGGAGAATGTACACAAAAGTAGCAGTGTTGTGTTAAAGACTACAGGAGCATTGTGCCCTGACCAAGGCCAAAGAAGCTTCACCTGCCCCACCACCCGCTCTGACCCTTGCTGCTACCCAGATGTCTGTGCTCATCACTCACCTCTGGATCTCAACCCTCTCGCTCTTCTCCCTTCCCCTAATATAAAAGGAACCTAAAATTCTGTTCATTTAAGATGGTTCTTTAGGACACTAGTACGCCATCTTCTCGGTTTGCTCGCTTTCCAAAATAAAGTCACTTTCCTTACACCAACACCTTGTCTCTGACATACTGGCTGCCATGGGCAGAGCAGTACCAGCTTTGGACTCATTTACACTCCCTACTCCTACCTGACGCCCCATTGTGACAACCAAATGTGTCTTCATAAATCAAATTGCACACCCTCCACCCCCTTGATTACAACTGATGTCAAGTCAGGCAGGGTTGTAAAGGGCTGAAGGGGTCATCCTTTATTTCTCTAAATTTGATTCATGAATAATCAGGAATGCACCACTTTGAGAAAAAGCAGAGGGAATAAAATACTGGCATCAGTGAAAAATCCATTCTATTTGAACATCAATTTCATACAAAGCACCAAGTTATGATGAATACCATGCAGGCATGTAGTGTGGTTTTGGATGACTCTCTTCTACTTGTTCTTTTGGTATGGTAGGTGCCTCTATCTAGATTCCCCTCTCAGATTGGATAATTTGATTCTAAGCACAAATTTTATAAGTCAATTCCACGGTGGAGAGCAACACTTTTGAGAACAATAACAAATTGATTTTGTCTGCATTTTTTTTTTTTTGCTCTGTTATAAAATTGAATAGAGCTCTCTTAAGAAAGGCCACAGTTGTGAAATCTGTGTCAGATAACAGAGTTGATTTATTTGTATGAACTCATCAGCTCCTCTATTAGGTGTGCCAATTAGTCTGAATTCTTCCTCATTATAGAAGATTTCAAGAGTGTAAACATTCTCCCCCAGTTAAAACCCCAAAGATCATCAAACTGAGCATTTATGACGCCTTTTTGCAAACAATGCAGCCATGGTGGCAGCTTAAATAGCTTTCCTGCAGCTTACCTCTTCAGAATACAGAATGCGTTTGTTTAAAAATAAAAATTGTACTTAACTTTAACTTCACCTCTGGGCCCAAGAACATGCTGTAGATTTAAAGATTATTAAGAAAATGAATCAGGTTTGTGCCATTTCTGTTGGTAGATGGCTTTCTGTCCTGAGAGAACCTTGATTTAATGACATTTTTATCTTTCTTAATTATATTCAATTTGTTAAGAAAAATAAAGATGGTAAATTACAGTTTGAAGATTATCTGAGCCTGAGACAGGATTACCTTTCATGATTAACAATCTCGACTTTCTTTCTCAAAAGCCTTCTCTAATTTAGCAGATGCTCCTCTCAGCCAGGAATCAGGAGACAGTGTTAAGATCCAGGGACTTAACCTTTATAGGATTCTAAGCTTTTCTGAAGCCAGCATCAAAGCATCTCCAAGTCCCTTGGCTGGGAAAAAGGAAAGCAGTGACAACTCTTTCTAGTTACCCATGCCTCAAAGGCAGGAAATGGTATCTCAGTGTTTTCTCCACTGAAGCCTTAAGTTTTAAAACCACGGTCTCCTGATCCTCAGCTGACAGGAGCATCCGCTAAATTAGGGAGAGTTTTTAAGAAGGAATGTTGTGATTGTTAGTTGTGAAATGTAATCCCGTCTCGGGCTGTTCTAACCTGCTCAATCAGCGGTCTTTTCTTACCTAATTACACGATTCTAAGAAAATCTAATGAGGTGCTGTCAGATTTACATTGGAATTATTTTAAATGTTATCACAGTAGCCATGGTGATGATATATAAATGGACAAAATGCCAAAGATCTGGAGAAATGTCACAATTACACCCACAGTCGCTCAGCATAGGCATTAAGTCAGCATATTTTAAGCCTTTTGGATCCTCAAGAAAATGGGCTATTTTAGACAGTGAAAAGAAGTAATAAAAGATGGAAACAGTTTAAGTCGCATTACCAAGCTGATCTTTATTTCTTTTTATTAATACTCTAGCAGGAAGAACAGGATTTAGATCTATTCCTTCATTGCTTTTCAGTTCTTCGTGTATTGCTATTTGGCTTTTCAAAGGACTTGTAATATGAGATTTCTGATGAAAATTTTAGTTATTGTAATGCTTTCATTATGTTTTCTATAGCTCCTTGGGGAGATGCAATGATGAAACAACTTTTTACGTGCATTTAGTTTTTAAAAACCTAGAAACAAAATAATTATAATGCTCATTGATCCCAGTTATCGATGAAGCTGCCACTTACCAACATGAAGCTAAATTTCACTTTCACAGGGACTCACATAGCTGAGTAACCAAGGAACTGTAAGTATACTCAGCTCCAGTGCTAAGAAAGTTAGGGCACAAACAGACCATTTTTAGAATTTTCCAGGTCCCCAAACACCTTGAGAAAAGATTATTTTCATCTACCCTGATATCCATGACCCAGAAGCGGGTCAGAGCATGCAGTATTTGCCTTTTCTGTAAAGAAATATCTTTTGTCCAGGCATCTTTTTTATAAGGGTGATACAAAATAGGTTCAGCAAATACACTCTATATATATACAGTGCAACTACAGTTTTAGTCTGTTTGGGCTGCTACAATAAAACACCATAAGCTGGGTGGCTTATAAACAACATTTCTGGAGACTGGGAAGTCTAAGATCATGGTGTCCGCAGATTTGGTGTCTGGGAGGTCATAGCAAAGGCTCCTCACGGTGGTGCCCTCCCTTGGTGGAAAAGGTAAAGCAGCTCTCTGGGGCCTCTTTTACAAGGGGTCTGCTCCCATTCACGAGGGCTCTGCCCTGGTGACCTAATCACCTTCCAAAGGTTCCACCCCCAATACCATCACCTTGGGGGTTAAGATTGCAACATGTGAATTCCAGGGGCACATAAACATTCAGACCATAGCAACTACCCCATCCAGAAAATATGACAAATATTGCTCATTTTTCTTTGCATATTCTTTCCTCATATTTCTTTTCAACCTCACTCTCCACAAAGATTCTAACTATGTGTCAAAGTTGGCATGTAAAAAGAATCTAATCTACCATCCCAGGAGTGGAAGACAATAAACCATATTTAATAGTACATCAACTTTCTGTTTCGAAACACACTCACAGGCAAAGTCAAATCATTGTTTTTGAAATAGTTTCAGAGTTGATGCATTGTTACCTCCAATGGTAGCCGTTCACATCTTGTTCTACTTCAGTTGTACCATCTGGAGTTCTGTAATATATAATCTGTGTGTCTATTTAGTCATGTAGATATCAGTGATGACCAAATTAGAATGCAAGTCACCAGAGAACAAGTCTTATCCACAGCTGATTATCTCATTTTAAATACAATTTTAGAAATCTGGTTGAGTTACCAACTTCTCAAAATTTAGAAGCTCAAAAATGCTAGAGGAAGTGCTACTGCAAGGTGGACAAACTGGTAAGAGTAAGGCTCACATCAAAAGAAGTGATAGAAAAATATTTTGAATGGATTCAAGATATCCACTTGTTTAATGTAAGTTATTCTGCCCTTAAATAACTAAGATGATCATTGATAACTAATCATTGTTCATGATGGTATGCCGTAATTATCAATAAAAATTTAGATTATGCTTTTTATCAATTGTTTAAAAATACAACAGAATGTTTTTAGAGATTTACCTAATTTCAGGGTCTCCCAATTACAACTTTGTTCCCTGCCTCTCCTATTCTGTTTATCGACTGAACCCTCCTAAGTCCTCATTGGGTCACTCTTGTTCACTCCATGTGAAGATTTTCTGCTGGTTTTCACTTGCCCTTCTATCAGAACAGAACTTGGAGAAGAATCAGGTTCAAGGGGAACACCAGTGCTGACAATCAGAAAGAGAGATGAAGTGGAATACTGTCTGATGTAAGACAGCCCAGATTCACAGGGTAACTCCTCTCCTAAGACCTTGGGCACATTATAATGTTCTTGTTCCTCAGTTTTCTCATGTGTAAAAAGGTGGGATAATAAGAATACCCACATCAGAATGCTGTGAGCATTAAATATATTTATTAGCTTAGAACAGTACCACAACCCATATCAATTGTCTAAGAAATATTTGCCAACACTATTACTAGGATTGCTATTTTGTTGGTGGTGGAATTATTAATAAACACAAGACATGATTCTGTTGCCTTTGTCTTTGGATTATAAACTCCATAGAAAGAGGGACCATGTATTCTGCATTCAGCATTATATTCATATTCATGAATACAATAAAGAATGCCAAAGGAAAAGCATGAATAGGAATGAGATGTGAAAAGGTATCCAGGATGAACTTATCTACTTGAGGATTTTTTCTATCAGCCCAGATTCAACTCCTAGCTTTGAAAGCAGACTTTAATCACAGCAATTATCCAAGCATATTGTATAGTAGTATTCATTTATAAATACGGATCTTTCCCTGCAAAAGGAAACTCAAGGGCAAGGAATGTGTCAGATAATTCCTAGAAGGCTAATTGGTTGGTTGAACAAGAGAAAAATAAATAAATCCATTGAAAGTTGTTTATTAATTTAATTTTTAGAAATTTGATTTACATGTGTACGATCTAAATTTCAACCTTCCTAAATTCATCTTCTCGTGTTTCTGAGATCTATTCGCACAGGATCAGAAAGTACCACAGACTGGCAGAAGGCACAGCGTCATGCAGGATGCACGATTTCCAATTCCCTGTGCTAGAATTCTTCAGGTGTATGTGTCATTAAAGGGGGAGCATCAAGTTGTGTACTGAGAATTAAGCAAGGTCATATGAACAAGGATACCCATAAAATGAGTTCAAGTAATTACACTAGACAGGGTTTGATTACTCTCTCTGATCCGTTTACCTTTCCTGTAATTCAGAGCCATGCCTGAGAGGGCAGGACTGCCATCAGCCCAAGTCGGTGATTCCAGAGAAGTGAATGATAAACATAATATGTGACATGGCCCCATAACAAACCTGCTGGGAACAGCACTTGAAAACCCATTTCCTAATAATGTCATAGACCCCTTCATTTATTTGTTTTGGTGCCTTTTTCCTTCATCAGGCTGATTGCTGATAAGGATTCACATCCTATCGCAAACATGTCAGTCACTGAAGCCACTGCTGCTTGTTAATGATGTCCAAATCAATATCTTAACAGATTTTTTTTTGTTTTTTAAAAAGAGAGGAAGGTTATGAGAAAGATGAGATAACGTGAGTGTATTCATGGCAAAAGGCAGCAAAAAAGTTAGAGAATGATCACGAAGAATGTGTGTGTGTGTGTGTGTGTGTGTGTGTGTGTGTGTGTGTGTGTGGTGAGGACGGGAATGAGTGTTGAAAAGCACAAAAGGAAGTGGAATAGAAAGCCTAATGTGTCAATGCAAAGGTTATGAATACCAACCAGGAGAAAATCTTCTGATAGTTAAGGCGAAGGCTCTCTTAAAATAGTTAACTCGAAGCGAATAAAGGTAACCAAGCTGGAGTCTTTCCCCTGGAATTTTAGTAATTTCTAAAGCAAACACTTGGCTTGTTCTTTATTTCTCTACACAGTGCACATGTATCCACATGCTGGGCTATTTTTTGTGGGACGTGCACCAGAGCTCTGTTCCAGAATTGCCTGCTCAAAATTATACAATTTGGAGCGGCTTTCCAAAACAACTATTTTAAAGAGATGCCAGGAGATTTTCTCTGAAATTCTGGTGTAGTTGGATCTTATGGTTCTTGGTACATTTGAATGGGCTTCAAAGGAAATTTTCCCAAGTGGCCCTCATGTTCTTTTCAAGGAGTGCACACCCTATTGTAAGAACTATTTGGTGGTAGTTTTTTGGGTCTGGCTGGTGAAGCAAGTCTTCACAATTCTCCCCTACAAAATGCAGCGAGAAATACATAGACCTTGCATGTGAATTGGGGCCCCTTGAAGTATGGATACGATTGGCCTGACCCTCATGCCTGTACCATGAGAGTATAAAGCCCTCTCCAATATTTCAGTGGATTACCATCTCATAGTCAACTGTGTCCTTCTTCTGAATCTGACAGAAAGTTCAGTCCGTTCTTTAATTCCAATGCTGAAAGATAGATAAAGGAATAAAGTTACCCATGCTATGCACAAGTGAGTATAATGGGTGATTTTACTAAAGATGTGGAAATGATTTGGGAGAGGAGTTTAAAAGTGAACATTAGATGTCTGCATCTATAAAATGCCCATTGGTTACCCTCCAACCAAGGCACTTCCCATGCCCCTCACCACCAAATCGGTGCCAGCCTTCCTCCATCTCACTTGCATTTCCCTGTTTCTAAGCCTGCCTGCTTTGCTTGGTTTTCTTCCTTCTCAGAAGCAAAATTTCTCTCTCCTCTAATAAGATGTGATTAGACTTTCTCCTCTAGTGTCTTGGCTTATGGATAAACAAAAGATTATATATACACATATATATGTGTATATATGTGTATAGATATATATATTCAATGGAATATTAGTCAACATTAAAAATGAATGAAATTCTGACACACATGCTACAACATGGATGAACCTTAAAAACATGCTATGTGAAGTAACCCAAACACAAAACAACAAATGTTGTATAATTCTGCTTATTTGAAGTACCTAGAGCAGGCAAGTTCATAGACAGAAAGGAGCATAGAGGTTACTAGGAAAAGGAAAGTTGTTGCTTAATGGGCATAGTTTCTGTTGAGGATGATGAAAAAGTTCCGTAAACAGATAATGAAGCTTCTTGCACAACATCGTTAATGTAATTAATGCCACTTATTTATACACTTAAAATGGTTAAAATGGTAAATTTTATGTTGTGTATATGTTGCTACAATAAAAAAAGCATTTATGGGTCACTAGGTTAAAAAACGTTGACCTGTACTATTAAGCAAAAATGGAAATTAATAAGTAGACAGATTTTTTAAATCATCATGCTTAACACTAATAAAAAGCAAAGTTGGATAGACTAACACATTGCTGATGAAATACAAATGCACATTGGATATCTGGAAAAAATATGGCAATATATGTCATGAGAGTGAAGAGTACTCATTTTTTAATTCAACAATCTCACTTTTCTTAAGTTTGAAGACAAAGACTTATGCATTAATTTTTCATTCAAGTTTTTATTGTTATTTATTATGTTGTTAATATCTTGCACAAAGTAGCTGGATTTGCTATGTCAGCATTTAAGGAGATGGATTTTCTGTGCTACTAACCCTCCTAATGGGACACAGGAAGGTCATGGTTATGTAGCCGAAACGTTCAGTTGATTCTTTGTTTGGAATATCAAAGTATCTACAAGATTCGATTTTACCTTGAAGTTCACGTGTATGGTGTTAGGGATGTTTAGAATTCTTTAACATGACTCTAATATTACAGTAACACGAGATAAAAATTAGGAAAGAATAAGCCAGGTGTGGTGGTGCACACCTGCAGTCCCCGCTATTTGGGAAGCTAAAGTGAGAAGATAGTGTGGGGCCAGGAAGTAAAGGCTGTAGTGCTTTATAATTGGACCTGTGAAGACCTACTGCACTTCAGCCTGGGCAACAAAGTGAGACTTTGTCTCTAAAAAAACAAAATAAGATAGACCAGGTGTGATGGCGCATGCCTGTAATCCCAGCACTTTGGGAGGCTGAGGCAGTTGGATCACCTGAGATCAGAAGTTTGAGACCAGCCTGACTAAAATGGTGAAACCCCGTCTCTGCTAAATACAAAAAAAATAGCTGGGCATTGTGGCACATGCCTGTAATCCCAGCTACTTGGGAGGCTGAGACAGGAGAATTGCTTGAACCCAGGAGGTGGAAGTTGCAGTGAGCTAAGATCACACCATTGCACTCCTGCCTGGGCAACAAGAGCAAAACTTCATCTCAAAACATAAATAAATAAATAAAATAAAATTTAAATTGAAAAATACTTTAAAAAATAAGAAACGAAAATTTATAGTATTACACACACACAAAGGCAAACTCTCACGGACTTCCAGCATACTAACTTTTCCTATTACAATATTCCCAAACTTTTAATCTTTTTTAGAGCCACCTGTTATAAATTTGACCCTTTACTTCAAACTCTGACCCTTTTGTTTGCTCTCTCTGAGCGGAGTTAAAAAACAAGTCATTCCTGAGATCATATGCACAAAAAATAAATTTTTCATTCCTGTTTAATCATCTTGCTTAGCAGGTTATTTTCAGCAAGTACATGAGGACTTCGAGCTTAAAATTGAAAAATTGGAAATTAGAACAAAAAAACAAACAGAAATGGCTTTGTGAATTTGATTGTATGCTATTTGAATACTTTGACTTTCAGAGTCTTTCTACAGCGATACAAACCTATGCCCATGAGTTTCAGACTTAACGCCCTGAACCATTTGTTGTGATGAGTGTTCTGGTAGCATCAATTGTCGTGTTACAGAACTACAGAGATTTTACAAATCCAACCTTAAGTTTAATTTCTTTAATATGTTCGCAAAGACTTCATTCACTAGCTTCTTAAGAAGTTTGGGCATATTTACATTTCAAAACTCGATCAAGCTTCTTTAAGAGAGAAAAAAATCTTTCCAATTTGTTTTGAGATTGAAGCGGTGGAGAAAATACTAATAAAACAAAAACTTAAGCCACTTCTGCTAACATGAAAATAAGGCTCTTTAAGAATATTACTTTTTTACTCAATATTTGACCAAAATCACAGAAGTAGTCTGAAATAAATACAGATAAACCACTTAGTTTATCATTATCCTAATAAGAATTAGCACTGGGTAAAGTGTCATTCACTCGTTCTACTCTACACTACTGTGTGTGAGTACATTCTAGATCCTCAATAGCCAACCAAAGCCCCTTTCTACCCAAGCATTACTTGCTCTATTAGTACAGGGAAACAGGAATAAATCAATAATCAAATAAATCTATAATACTTGTTAGTGGCGGTTATTATGGGAGAAAGTAAAATGTGGTAAAAGGGTGAGGAGAGGGTCGCCGTTTCATATTAGATGGTCAGAAAATGTTCCTTTCATTGCTAATAATTTATTGTCACTAATAGATTTTCTGCCTCTGTTCTGCTTATCTGATGCTATGAAACAAACATTCCTAAAACATACTGTCTTAAAATGATGACAATATTGATTTTGCTCATGAATCTGAAATCTGTTTAGGGTATTGTGGGGACAGCTCCTCTCCACTCCCCTTTGTGCCAGCTTGGGTGATACGGAAGCTGTGGCTGGAATCACCCCAAGCTCACTCATTCATATGTCTGACCCTCCTGCCTGTACCATGAGAGTATAAAGCCCTCTCCAGTATTTCAGTGGATTACCATCTCATAGTCAACTCTGTCCTTCTTTAATTCCAGCCCATTCTTTAATTCCAATGCTGAAAGTGCCTGAGCTGGGAAGACTGAAACACCTGGTGACAAGAACAGCCAGGACCCCTCAGTCATCTCTTTCTGTCTCCATGGGGTCTCTCCACAGGGTTTTTCCAGCATGGTGTTTTTATGGTAACCAACTATCTTGTATGTCGTCCTGGGAGAAGTTGTGACCTACTGGGGGAAGTCCCATAGCAGCACCCACCTGTGCCACACTCTATTGTGGCCAGGTTGAAAGGGAGAGGAAATAACCTAAGAAGACTCTGAAACAGCCTACAGGACAGAAGTATTGCTGGGGCCTTTTTAAACAATGCTACGGGATCTCTCTTTTTTACTTCATATGGAAAATAGGAAAATCAACTTTAATCGTGCACAGATTCCTAGAGCTCTTCTCCAAGGACAAAAATGAAGCTATTACAGCTTTGAGGTGTCAGCTCTGCCTCCAAATTTCTGGGCTACACCATCTTAAAATAGTAATTACTGCTCTTACCCTTAACACATTCATGGTGCTGGCATTTCATCAACTTTTTGTATATGGCCTTCCTCTGAGGATGCTTACGAGAAAAATGACCAAGAGTAGATGCATATAATCTTCATTTGAACTATACATGAGTGAGTAAGTTTGCGGTGATTCACATCATTTAGATCAACTTGAAAAATACACCACACTGACATACCACCACTTTCAGACTGGTAAATATCTCAACACGAGGTTATAAAAAGGATGTCATAAATGGTAACATCCTAATGCTCAGGAGCTTGGTAAGTATAGATTCCATCCAGATTGTGAGTCTAGGGAAAGCACATGGCTCCCAGGCATCCTTTCAATGAGGTTTCCTGTTTATTCGGAAAGGATGGTAGCAGCACATGGCACCTACTCTTTCAGAAGCTGAGATCCTCTGGCCTTTTCCTGCCAGCATCTTTTGCTTGTACTTTCCTTATTAAACTTTATGTGACAGAAGATCTCTGTTCTTGTATCTCTATTCTTGAAAAGTCCTCAACAATGTGACATGAGCCCCCAAAGTCAGTCTTTGCCAAAGCCCATCGATGAGAAATAAATATTTTACTGAAGATCTCCCGGGTGCATGGAGAAGAGAATTGGTATACCACATGACACAGTGTAAACTTAATGAAAATCCTCTTCTCCACCAAGAGACGACTATCTCTTCTCTCCTTCCCTTTTACAACCACATGTGCCTTTTAATAATTCCCTGTATAACCTGAATGGCTATAACCTGGTCCCACTCTCCTTGCCCATTCACCCATAGGTTTTCCCTATTTACAAATCCACGAACAGCCCAACAAAAGCACAGAAGATGCTCAGCACTGAGTATCTATCACTCTTTGAGCAGGGCCTTGGAGTCCCATTCACACTGAATCAACCCCAGGAGCTGAGTGCTTGGACTCCGTAGCATAGTGGTTCTCAAGTCTGGCTGCACGGTGGCATCATCTGGGATGTTAGGGCCGCACCCTACATGAACTGAATTTGACACTCATGGTGGTAGATACCAGGCTCTATGTTTTCTGATGCAAAGAGAGGAAAGTCAACAACTTCTACCCTGTGAGGACATCTGTTGCTTTCTAGGGCTTCTACTACCACTTCCTTCTCACATTTCTTTTACCTGGTTCCACTCTCCTTGCCCACTCACCCATATGGTCTCTCCATCCCAGGAAGCAGCCAGAACAATTCCATGGCTAGGATTTTGTGGTATACATTGTGAGAAGCATTTCTTTCAGCAGTAGCCCAATTATTCCTACAATTAATGGGACTAATATAATTTTAACATGCTTCACATAAAAAAAGTTCGAAAATACCACGAGGAAACATAAATGAATGAGTCAAAACACATGGAAATGTGCCTTCGTGCACTATTGCTGTTACAAACAGAAACTGGCGTGTGAGCTTTAGTTGATATTTTCTATCCCCTAAATGTAATAGGATATTTACATATCTATGTATATTGTTATAAACTTACATGTTTTCAAACAAAGTTATTTCCTTCGTTAAAAATATCCAATTTGCCTACCCAACAAACTATGTACGTTATGGACTGTGATGATTCTTTGAGATAATTAATGTAAAGCTTTTAGCACAGTGCAGAACTGGGGCTTGGATGAGGTGAAGGTGTACAAAATTTAGATGCTAAAAAACTCAATGATCAAGAGAAATAATTTTTTTTTCTTTCCAATTTTATTTTAGGATACATGTGCAGGTTTTTTATATGGGTAAATTGTGTGTCATGGGGGTTTGGTGTACAAATTATTTTGTCACCCAGGTAATGAACACAGTACCCGATAGGTCATTTTTCCGTATTCTCCCTCCTCCCACCCTCCACTCCCAAGTAGGCCCTTGGGTCTATTGTTCCCTTCTTTGTGTCCATGTGTACTCAACGTTTAGCTGTCACTTGTGAGAATGTGCAATATTTGGTTTTCCAATTTTGCTTTAATTATCTTAGGATAAGGACTTGCAGCTCCATCTATGTTGCTGCAAAGGATGAAAAGGACATGATCTCATTATTTTTATGACTGTGTAGTATTCCGTGGCTTATACGAACCACGTTTTCTTTATCCAGTCCACCATTTACTTTTGCACCAACATAATATTTTTTGACTTTTCAATAACAGCCATTCTGACTGATGTGAGATGGTTTTTCATTGTGGTTTTGATTTGCGTCAAGAAGTTATTTTTTCATATGATATATTTCAAAGTTAAAATTAATGGAAAAATCGCACAATGAACAAAATATCAACATTTTTAATAAAGACAAGTTCAGTAACAGTACCATGCTGAACAGTTTTGGAACCAGAAATAGGAAAAAATGAATAAAACAGATTCCACTTACATTTGAATATTACTGTCTTCTTCATCATGGATTTATTGCATTTATTATGATTTTAAAAATATATTGCTTTAAAATATTGTCTTGATTATTGAGTTTTTCTTTTCCTTTTTTGGTGTCTTCTTAAATTTTCCACCTAAGACAGGTACCTCACTCACATCACCTTACTCCTTGTGCTTGAACAATGTCTGGCACATACCAGGTTCTCACTAAATGATTGATTTATCATCAACAATTCATACTATTCCATCTCTTGCTCAGCCTCAGATGTTGCAAACCCTCAGGTCTGATAGCAACTAGCTGCCTAACCCAAACACATCCTCCTCTTCACCTTCTTCTCCTGCAGAAAGACTGGGGACTCAATACACCACCCTAATCTTATAATTTTCACAGTTTGGAGCTCAGTTAGCTTCACCTACAGAATCTCTTTTCCACATTTGAATTCCCTCTTTAACTCTTGCAAAATGTTCAAAATATTTCTTCCAATCTCCAGAAAACTCCATCTAATTCTTTCTTCCTCTAATAAACCTAGTTCTCATCAAATAACAGAACATTTTATGAAATCATTTTGGGGGCCCATTTTGGGGGCTCACACCTGTAGTCATAGCACTTTTGAGAGGCCAAGGCAGGCAAATTGCTCGAGCCCAGGAATTCGAGACCAGCCTGGGCTATGTAGCAAAACCCTGTCTCTACAAAAAATAGAAAAATTAGCTGGGTATGGTAACACATGCCTATAGTCCCAGCTAATCAGGAGGCTGAGGTGGAAGGATCACCTGAGCCTTGGGAGGTTGAGGCAGCAGTGAGCCATGATCATGTTGCTGCATTCCAGCCTGGGTGACAGTGAGACCATGTCTCAAAAACATTTAAGAAAAAAGAAAAAATATTATTTTTCTAGTCACTATTATTGAATATTTAAAGTTCTTCATTTAGTGTATAAGTAGCCACGATACCAGGGGAAAAATATTGATCTTAGTGTTAAAAGTTCTGGATTCAATTCATAGTTTTCTACTTCATGCTAATTGTATGATCTTGAGCAAGATCCTGGTGTCCATTATATTTTCTATTTGAAACCTATTTGGTAAGCAAAAATGTTACACATTTGTATGCTTTATTTTCATGATCAGTAATAATATTAAAAATGTAATGAGAATCCCTGAGCTAGCTTTAAAATATAGACATCAATATTTAAATCAATGCAATATAAAATACATCTTGAATTGCATAAAAATAAGTTATGGATTATAGAAAAGTTACAATATGAAGACTTTTGTATGTATTATATAAAGCAAGTATAAAAGAGATAGTAGATCATACTATACTTGATTGTTGCTTAGATAGCATTGTACGGTAGGTATAATTTTCCTTCTTTTTCTTTCTTTTTTTTTTTTTTTTTTTTTGAGACAGTCTCACTCTATCACCCAGGTTGGAGTGCAGTAGTGCAACCTCAGCTCACTGAAACTTCCGCCTCCCAGGCTCAAGTGAGCCTCCAGAGTAGCTGGGACCACAGGCATGTACCACCATGCTCAGCTAATTTGTAGGTATCATTTTCTAAATACGACCTGTTCTGTGTTTCCTAAACTTCAGTGGCTTTCAGACTTTAGTGTATGTTTTACTAAAATGCAGATTACTGGGCCCCTCTGCGTTAGAAATTCTAATTCAGAAGGTGTGAGCTGAGGTTTAAGAATTTTCATTTCTAGCGAGTTCCTGAATGATGCTGGTGTTGCTGACTCAAGGACCACACTTTGAGAACCACTGTTCTAGTCAAATCCTTCCTAGAGGATTTTATCTTAGTATTCAGCAGCACTGTGATCCCACTGCACAATGAGACTATATAAGAGGGAGAAATGAAAAATGAGGCAGAATTTCATCCTTTGTTGTTATAGCAACCAACAATCACTGTGATAATGCCCATAACAACATAGCATCTTATCGTTTTATGAGTTGTCTATCAGATATTAATCAAATTGATTTTTTTAACTTGTAGAAATAATTCTCACCTTCATATAATTCCTTGGGCCCATTACATTATGTGAGATCATGGGACACAATTGAGTGAACAACTTTTATATTTCTTTCTTCTGCAGAGTCTCTAAATTTTGATTCTGAATCCTGTTCCAAAAACCTTTTCTTGGCTTTGACATTGGCTATTATCTCCTCACTCTGCCAACCTGCTCTTTAACTGACCCAGCTTCAATCTGGGCAAAATGCCCTGATGAAGCCAGGAAGCAGAGTTGATTGCTACCAAGAAAACCTTGCCCTCTTTGTCTGTTCCTGTAATCAGGCTGGAAGGCAAGCGCTGGAAACTTCATTCTACTCACAGAATATTCAAAGTTGCATCTGAAGTTTGTTCATTTGAAACCAGTGAGTATCCAGTCATACTCTCTAGTATTTGCTTAGATCTCAGTAATACCTGTCCAGCATTGCCCTCTAGTGCTTGTGGGCATGTTTCTAAAGATGCCTCATATTTCCTAATTAGAGGGGCTGGAATAAATTATTTTTAGAAAGATATCCTTCTATAATTTCACAGCAGGCTGAATAAAAGTTAAGTCCCAGACAGCATAAGAAGTTTTATCAGTACCTCTTACTTGGTCAACCAAAAGTGAAATAAATAAATATATATATTTAAAATATATATATTTTAAATAAATATATATATATTTACTTTTATTCATCTTATCTATTATGACAGACAAGACTTGTCTATACTTTTGACCTACATGAAAAGAAACAGTGCAGATTATTTAAATGAAATAATTCAAGTCACATTTTTTCCTTTGTTCTACAACTTCCTTTGGCTCTGCAAATTTATCTTTACATGTATTTTCTAAACACAATATTAGGTTGCACCTTCAGAAAATGCTGCAGAATTTCTTTCAGGATCAGCTAAAAAAGTTCTGGATGGTTGTTTAGTTTGGGATGGGGAGCTTGTTACAAGTTTTAAAAATGTCTGAGTTATGTACTGATGCTGTCCCTTTCTGCCTGGAAAAAAAAAATTAAAAAGAAAAAGAAAATGAAAGATTAAATAAAAACCAACCAACAATCTTATGTGTCTGATTTTGAACTCTATTCTTCCTCAACTGTGCAGGTAGCTCCCTGCACAGCGTGGCCGCCAAAGGTCACAGACAGTGTCTGCTATGCTCATCTGTTCATGTGACAGGAAAAGTGCCCTCTGCGTTCTGCCCTGAAAAGCCAAAATGCAAGTGTATGACCTGCCTGATCTCCTGAGTTGTTTTTTTGGAGACAGAGCTTTTGTGTTTCTAATTGGGCTAGAAGTATAGCTGTGGCTTTTGCTTTGCTTGAGAGCAAACAGACACTGGGATTTTCCAGGCTGTTTTGACCAGTTGGCAATGCTACCTGTCAGTCACATCGATGGGGACAAATAGTAGATACTACAAAAGGACAGTCATTTCTGCAAATAAAATTCTCAAGAAGTAAACCCTAACTAGTCAACTCTCCAAGTTAATATGTATCAACAGAGAAAGCAAATTTCTTTAAGACTTGCCTGAATTTTAAAATTAAAATCAATAGGACATGATAAAGCTGCAAAGGAAATATGCTGAAATGTATTCTTAAGTGATGAAATGATTAGTTATTTTCTCTTTATATTTTTCTTCATAATCTAAATTTTCTACAAAAACATATTTAACAGCTTTATTGGGGATAAATCATACACTATGAAATTCATTCATTTTAAGAAGACAATGGAATGCCTTTTAGTAAATTTAGAAAGTTGTGTAATCATCCTCACAATCTGCTTTAGAACATTTCCATCATCCCAAAAAGTACAATTGTGCAATTTGCAATCAATCCCTCTTCCTACCTCTAACCGCTGGGGACCAGTGATTTCCTCTCTATCTCTCTGTATTTGCCTTTTCTGGGTAGTTCATAACTTGAATCGCAGAATATGTGGTCTTTGTGTCTGGCATCTTTTCTTGAGTATAATGTTTTCAAGGTATGTACATGCGGTACCTCTTTCTTGTTGTGGCTGGATAATATTCCATTGTATGAGTATACCTTGTCTTGTATATCAGTTCATTAGCTGATGAACATTTGGGTTCTTTCTATTCTTTGCCTATTATAAACAGTGCTTCTCTGGTATTTTTATTTCCCTTGGGTAAGTAACTAGAAGTGGAGTTGCTAAGTCATATTGTAAATTTACATTTATGATTATAGGAAACCATCAAACTGTTTTCTGCAATGGCATGACCATTTTATATGAGTGATCTAGCTTGTCCACATCCTCAGTAGCATTTGGTGTGTCACTGTTTTTTATTTTAGTTTTCCTGATATGTGTGTGGTGATATCTAATTATGGTTTTAACTTGTACATCTTTAATGACTAATGATGTTTAGCATCGTTTCTATTTTAGGCCATTAGTGTATCTTCATTGATGAAATATTTACTCAAATATTTTGCCCATTTAAAAACACAAACTTTATTTTGAATCAATTTCTGATTTCCAAAAAAATGCTACAAAGATAGCAAAGAGGCAGGGCACAGTGACTCACGCCTGTAATCCCAGCATTTTGGGAGGCCGAGGCAGGCAGATCACGAGGTCAGGAGATCGAGACCATCCTGGCTAACATGGTGAAACCCCATCTCTACTAAAAAATACAAAAATTAGCCAGGCGTGGTGGCGGGCACCTGTAGTCCCAGCTACTCAGGAGGCTGAGGCAGGAGAATGGCATGAACCTGGGAGGCGAAGCTTGCAGTGAGCCGAGATCGTGCCATTGCACTCCAGGCAGGGCAAAAGAGTGAGACTCCGTCTCAAAGAAAAAATAAAAATAAAAAAAAGGATAGCAAAGAAATTTCCTGTATTCCCTTTACCTGGGTTTTCCCGTTATTAACACCTTAGATAAACATGACACATTTGTCATAACCAAGAAACTGACAGTGATACATTACTATGAAACTAATCTCCAGCCTTTAGTCTCATCATACTAGTTTTTCCATTAATTCCCCCTTTTGTTCAGGGTTCAACCTGGGGTGCCATATTGCATTGAGTTGCCATGTCTACTAAGTCTTCTCTGGTCTATAATGGTTTCTCAGTCATAGACAGGCTTAAGATGTACAAGTCAGGCATTCCATAGAATGTCCCCCATCTGGGTGTGTCTGATGTTTTTTTCTCATGATCAGATTCAAGCTATGAGTTTTTGGAAAGAACAACAGAGATGAAGTTTTCACCGGATTTTCAATCGCTTATTTATTATTATTTAGTTGTAAGTATCCTTGTATGTATCATGTAAGTATGTATCCTTGTATGTAAGTATGTATCCTTGTATCCTTGTATGTAAGTATCCTTGTATATTTACATACAAGTCCTTTATCAGATATATGATTTGCAAATATTTTAAAATTATATTTTTGTGATATGATTGATACACATGCCATAAACCCACTAAAAAAGCAAGTGCAGAAAGTATGTATTGACTGACCCAGTTAAGTGAGGTACAGTATGATGGAGGTATTTATTCTATAGTCAGTGTGGAATGCAACTATCACATTAACAAATATTATTCTTAAATCTTTAAAAAGTTATATATAGTGTCTCCTGGTATATTCAACCCAGCCACATTTTCCCACCAGCATTGGAATTGTTTTCTTTTTCTTTAGTTGAGTTTCAGATAAACTGGAATTGCCTTTGGGGGCCACTTTTTACCAAAATATGTGTCCTTAAATGCTGTGGTATCACTTAACATGGCATAATATTTGCACAAAAAGTCAGTGCAAATTGGGAATTTTAGAAACACTATGAGGTCCACATGTGCGAGCTCTCAGATACTGCATTCACTGACTCTCTGTGTGTGTATCTTTCCTCTCTCTCTCCCTCAGTCCCTCCTCTCTCTCTCTCTCTCCTCTCTCTCTCGTGTGTGTGTGTGTGTGTGTGTCCTTACAAGTGAATTTAATGCATACACTTGAATTTGTCCAAGTTAAATTCTGCGTATGATGTGAGGTTATATGAGATGATTTGTAATCTAGAAAAGGCTACACACAAACACAAAAAAATGGTTTTGACATTGTTACCATTTTCTGTAGGCTTTATGGGCTGAATTGTACCCCCCTTCCAAATTCATCATTTGAAGTGCTAATCCCCAGTACCTCAGAATGTGACTGTTTTGGAGACAGGGTCTTTATAGAGGTAATCAAGTTAACATCAGGTCAGTAGGATGAGACTTAATCCAATATGACTGATGTCCTTATAAGAAGAGGAAGATTGGATACAGAGGTGCATAAAGAGAAGATGATGTAATGACATGGAGAGAAGATGGTAATTTACAAGCCAAGCAGAGAGGACTGACACAGAGCTCTTCCTCACGGAGCCAACACTGTTGACATCTCGATCTTGTACTTCCAGCCTCCAGAGCTGTGAGACATAAATTACTCTTGTTTAAGCCATGCCCATGCAGTCTGTGGCACTTTGGTACAGCAACCCTAGCACAACAATACAGCAGGAGAATGACTTCTTCAGTGATGGTATTGATATCCACTTGCCCTGGAAAAGAGGTACAGTCAGGGGAATGCATGGAGCAGAATCTCTGTGGACATTGACTTGACCAGCATTTTGTCAAACTCAGTGTTTGTTGAGCTGGTAGATGATCTTCTTTGGGCAGCAGCAGGAGGGATGGCTCAGGAAACATCCTTGTTTTCTTTGTAGAAACACTTTCACTCCTTTCCCAATAGAACTATGTCTTTCTATTCCCTTTTCTTCTCCAGCCCCCTTTCTCTCAACCGTCATCTCCAAGAATACATCAGGACATTTTACAACACAGTAAGTGATTGCCATCAAGAAAAGCAGGAAGGTAAGGAAGACCCTTTTGTTATAATAGAGAGAATTTAGTAGTTAGTAGGAAGCTGAGGATAACACACAATAATACTTAGAAATATTATTTTCCTAAATTTTAATTGATGATTATTTAATAGCAGAAATTCATGAAAACTGCTGTAGAATTACACACATGCACACACACACACAGAGACACACACACAGTTGCTTATTCCCTTTTTAATGTTCCAATCATTTGTTTTTTTATTACAAGTTATTACCACCAGCTAATGGAAATGTTGAAATGAAACCCACTTAGAGTATTATGACACTGAATGTCAAAAACACTTTCAACAAGTTCACATTTTCCTACATAGAGTCTCCAGTGCTATATCAATGTACCAAATCAACTTGCAGGAGATAAGAACATTTAACATTTATTCAGCTGTAAGAAAATCTCAATGAGTATATGCAAAAAGGAAAAAAAAATCAGATCTCCACAAATAAAAATGTGGCAGATGGTCACTCACTCTAAGATAGAGCTGGCTGACAGATTCATCTAAATATTAAGCACACTGTAATATTTAAATATTCAATTTAAAATTAAAGTCTCACTCAACTTTTCAGGAACAGGCATATTCTGTTAGACTAGAAGTACCTCAATTGGGAATACTTTAATCATTCAACAGATAATGTATTGAGATGACTTTGGGACTAACACCGCCAGAATAGGCCTTTTGGGATTTGGTGGAACAAAGATAATTGCTACACAGTTTTTGCCCTGTAGTGGTCTACAGACTATGAAGAGAAGATGGACCAATAAGGAAAGCTGAGTAGTAACATACAGGATGCCAAAAACAGTGGTCAGTAAGGCATAGTGAAAAACACACAGGCTTAAAATATGAAAGTCTAGATTTGACATTCTAGCCCCATTTTTAAAATAAATTTATTGAGATTTAATTTATGTACCACACAATTTGCCCATTTAGAGCATACTATTCTATGGTTTTTAGTATATTCACAGAGTTGTGTAACCATCACGATAATCAGTTTGAGAACATTTTCATTACACATCCCCCAAAATATCCCATGCACATTAGTAGTCATCCCTTATTTCCCTTCGATTTCTTTCCCACTTCAGCCCTAGGTAGTCACTAATGTACCTTCTATCTTTACAGATATGCCTATTCTGAACATTTCATATAAATGGATTCATATAATTTGTGGTCTTCCATGACTGGCTTCTCTCACTTAGATATTGCAGCATGTGTCAGTCATTCCTTTTTATTGCTCAGTAGTATTCCATAGTATGGCTACATCACATTTTGTTTATCCATTCTCAGTTGATGGACATTTGGGTTGTTTCTCTACTCCTATTTTTTATTTGCTCTGTGATCCTAGACAATTAATTATACTGATTAAGAGACAAACTCTTGTCTCTAACTGCCTGACTTCAAAACCTGATACGACTACTTATCAGATGTGTGTCCCTGCACACAATTTGTGAGTTCCCTGTGCTTCAGTTTTCTCATCTGTAAAGTGGAGATAATGATAGTATTAACCTGATGGAGTTGTCTAGGAATTCCGTTAGTGAACACATAAAAAGCCTTTAGCACAGACTTTGGTCCATTAAGTATTCTCAAGAAATGGTAATGACTAAAATTGTGGTCCTCTTAATATTGTAATACTTTCTGATTTTTCTTATCTCCTCATCTTAAAACTTTCAACAGTGGACTGTTGTGAAAGTAACTGGAGTGTATGGAAAATTTTGGTACAGTATCTGACACATAGCTGGACTTCCGTAAATAAGATTTAGGGAGCTAAACTCTTATATCGTAAACAAAAATTAATTCCAAAAGAATCATAGACCTAAATATGAAAGCTAAAACTATAAAACCCTTAGAATAAAATACAGCAGTATATCTTTGTGACCTTGGATAGACAAAGTCTTCTTAGATACCAAAAGCATAAGCTACCAAAATAAATAATAAATAAATGCACTGGACTTCATAAAAATAAAAAACTTTTGTGTTTCAAAGCACACCATGAAGAAAGTGCAAAGTAACCCACAGAATGGGGGAAAATATTTGCAAATAATATTGCTCACTTCTCCTGTCCTCTTCAGAGTAAAATTTCAAGGTTGTTAAGAGTCCTTTTATAAACTTTCAAGAACTCCCACAATTATTTCTAAAGTCTCTAGCTCTGTCCACCTAATTTGTTCTGTATTGATATTTCCAGAGAAATGAAATGCTCTTTTGGCAGGCTACTGGTTTTGTACCCATCTGGGGCTCCTCCAACTCCATCGTGAAGGCAAGTCTTCTCTATGGCTCCTTTGTGGTCTGGCCCCAGTTTCTGGTGTCTGCGATATCCATTTCTGGTGGCTGTCCTGTGGGGCCTCTGCAGTTTGACTCTTTCACTCCTCTTCATTGAGAAACTGAGAAAACCTTATAATCAGAAAAGGATGTGATCTTTCATGTTTTAAGAAAGATGAGACCTAGGAAAAATAAATCCTATGGGAAAAGTGAAGGAAAGATAAAACAATGAAGTCATCTGATGTTATGTCTTCAAGCTGCAAAATGTCAAACAAACCCATTGGCTAGAAGAAAGAATTTCTAATTCATTCTGGAAAAACCATGTCATACAAAGAAAGGGACCTAAGAAATTCACACACACACATATGTGGACTCAGAGTCATATGAAAGAGTAGTTTATTAATTTCCTTCAGCCAATTGGTGGAGACTGTGGGGCCAAATTCAGCTTTCCTTAGCTTGTGCAAAACTGCCACCACTAGGAATAATAAAGCTGGCCTACATATTTTGTATGTGAGATATTAAAACTACTATTCAAATTCTAACTACCATCCAACCTAAATGCCCCTCCATCCCCGGTCTGCCCTGAAGAGAACAACCAACTATTTCAGGCACTAAGAATTTAGAAGCAATCTTACCCATATCCACAGGGAAAACTTCCACACTGCTGCTTCTTGAAACAATAATTACTGTGAAAAAATTAGCTAGGAAGTAATTTCTTGTAGAAAAAAGTATTTTGATGCAAGAATGCTCAGGATTTTTACGCCATGGTTACTAATCTCTCATTCATATGAAGAGGTTTTTGAGGGAATTACTTTTTAAAATAGTATTACAAGAGGCCAGGTTAATGGATACAGTGCTGAAGTTTAAATGAAAGAAAATAGTGATTTTCAAAAATTTCTTTTCTCTTTTTGCATATGAACCCTTGTTGCTCCTCGAGGGAAAACAAGAATTAGTAATAGCATATGACTGCTTTGCTCCAAGGGACAGAATATTTCCATTTTTTTTTTCCCCAGCTCATAAATGTTGACTTACATCTCTTTGCTCTCCCAGGATCCTGTGCCAAGAAAGATCATATCCAGGGCTTGATTTCCTCTTTCAGTAATGGGCCATTAAAATGCAATATTGGTTCATTGTTCCTCTTTTGAGAGTGGCAAGATGTGACTTTTAAAATGAAGTTTCGTTAAAGAAAAGCATGGAGAGTCAGATATAAACCCTTTACTTCACCCCATTTTTCCTTCACCTTACCACCTTCCCCCTTCTCCTCTGTATCCTGCTTCCATCTTTGCTTCCTTCATTAGCTATCTATAGTAATCCAGAGTGTGGTTAACGTTTATTGAGTCAAGTGCTATATCTAGGAACTTTAAATCATTTTCTCCATTATTAACCCATAGTATGTCCAAAGGATGTTATTATCTGGGTCATTTTTAGATCACAGTACAGTCTCAGAGTTTAGGTAACTTGCCAAGTGTCTTAGACAGAGCTGATCTGCACATTCTATCTGACCTCACTTTGCTCTACATCTGCTCAGTTCCCAAATCAAAAATATGCAACAACTCCTTGACTCTCCTTATCTCACACCATAATCCAAAGTAAACAAATAATGGAATAAGATATTGTTATACAACACCTGAATTTTAATAGTGTGTTGTCTCATCCTGTGTGTGAAAGCCTTTCCTCCTCAGCTGTGTCATAAACTCCTTGAGAACAGAGAAGAGAGAAATGTCTTACACATTTTAGTGCTGATCACCACACCTTGCAGAGGTCTTTATGTGTAGTGGATACATAACAGAGAAGTTGACATGATCCAGCAGGGTAAGATGATGGATATGAAAAATATGTAATCACTAAATCATGAATAAGTTGTTTTTAATAAAAAATAAATGTACACAAAAGAAATACAGAAGGAGAAAATAGCAATAAAATATAAAACTTTAGAAGGCGTAAAGCAGATGAACAAATATTGACTAATGCAGCAGATAAATGAAGGCTGAATCCTAAGCTGGCAGAGAAGAGAGTTGAGAACTAAACCAATTTATGTGACATAATCTTTAAAAGGCAGAGGAACTAGCACATCTCTGAACCTATGGATGAAAGAGGGTGGAGATAGGTAGGGGATGAATGGATAAAATGAGAAAGAATTGGTACAATCTGAGAATCAGTGGAATACCTGTATTCCCTCCCTGCTTCATGCCTGGGTAATAGCACTTTCCCCACCCTAGAAAGAAAGCCTGGAGATTTATCATCCAGAGATGCTGAAACAGAGACAGACAACAAATTCCCCTGAGAGTAGTGGGTATCCCAAATAGGGGGATTAAATAGCCATATGACAAGCCTACGCTGTGCTAAAATGCTGAATGTGAAGAGCCCCAACTTCTTTCTTCACTAAGCTCTAAGAAAACTAGCACCCATAACCCTGCAGGTTATGGATTGGTAAACCTCAAGAACCGAAGAAGAAAAATTTACAGGTACTTCATGTCAGGGGTTGCCTGGAGTGACCTACTCACCTCACCATACAATAAAGCTCAACATTGAAATGTCCCACTCATATTGCTCAAAGCCTTCAATCAGCTTTATATGTTCTAAATCTCAAACTAGAACAGATACCAAATATTTCAGATATTTGAGGAAAATCTCTAAAATTGACAATAGAACCAGAACAAAAAACAAATGAAATAAAGCAGCTTGGAGAAAACAGATAACATAGAACATTTTTGTTTAACGTTAAGATAAAAGAGGATATGCATCCATGAAACAAGAAGAGAATCATTTCAAAAAGGAACATTCTGAAAACAGAAAAACATCACATAGAGATAACTGTTCCTAAATGATATGTCTTCTAGATATCCAGTTCCTGGACAGTCCTATGGTTCAGCCTGGGTGACCATTGCATCTGCCAGAACCACCCCTTACTTTACCCACTGATTGCCCCACACTGAACTCTTCTAAACTCAGGAAAGCTGAAAGCAGACACTTACCTGAAATCTCTCTTCACCTTGTATTTTCCAGGAATCCTTTATTGAATAATAGTAATATTACCATTCCTTGAACATGGATAGTCTTATGCTTGTAATTTAGCTGTACAAAATGAAAGAAATTTAGGAATTAATATGTAAATGGTAAAACTATTGGATAAACCCAGCTCAAGGTAGTGCTTACCTCTAGTTGGGTGAGTGAGGAGCAAGAATAGAAAGGAGCACATGGGACTTAGGGTTACTGATAACATTCCATTTTTTCTTTGGTGGTGTGGACCTCTGTGTGTTTTACTTAAACTACATCAATGTTCTGTGTACTCTCTATGTGTGCAAGACATTTCACAATTTAAAAAGTGAAGAAGTGGAGAGAAAAAACACGAGGTAGAAAAATCAAAAGTCTTTCCAAATGCAATTTTGTAACTTTAAGTAAGTATGTTATTCTAAGTCTCCATTCTGTAGAATTAATACCCGTTTTTCCAAGATATTATAAAAATAATTAGCTCAGATACTGTTGCTCTGTAGATTTTTAAAAAGTGTTACCTGGATTTGCTTTCCAAAGTTAAGGATTTGTTGAACTAATCTTTATTTGTTGAATCTAATGGCATGGTTCATCTTTTTTTTTTTTTAATTTGTATGTTTGTTTAAAATAAGAATACAGAATGTTCTTCATTATTTTATATACGTTTGTTTTTCCCCCAAGTGTTATATTTAAAACATTGAAAAAGTCCCTGGCTTCGATTATATTTTAAAAAATCCTAAATAAAGGAATTAATTAATATTCAGATTTTTAAACTTCAGCATAGCACATGTTTACTTTTGAACTGAAGTTAATACTCTAAGTTTGGAAACTAAAACACTTTTTTTTTTTAAATATATACTTATAATTACTTTAAAAATGCACCAAAAGATTTACTTTTTATAAAATGATGGGACATTTAAATTACCACCAGGAAAGCAGTATTATATACTTTCTGAAATATACCTGCCATTGGATATTTACTTTATATATATCTTTTAACATGGATTTTATGGTTGTATATTTGACAATCAGTGATGTCTAGTCTTGAAATTTATGATACCGTATATAATATAATTTACATATATAGCACTAGGATTCTGATTAACTTACTATTTTTCCAGGATTAGAATATTTCACTCATTATGAAAACTCGTAAACCTGAAATATCTATATTTTAAAAAGCTAAACATGAATGAACAAATACAAACAAATAATCAATCTTACTAATAGCCCTACAATTTAAATGTATATAAATAGACTTGATGAGGCTGTTTACCAAGTATTATGATTGATTATAACCAAGGTATTGTGTTTTACTGTGCAAAGATCATCCTTACTGGTTTGACAGTGCTCATGGAAATCACAGACACTTAAAGGTGATTCCCTAAGGATGATCAAGAAGCTCCAGCTAAGGTATTTAAATGTGGGCATAGAAGAGTTGGTTTACTGAAAATGACATAAAAATGAGCTGCTTCAGAAATTTTGTGTGCAGGGCTTTCTGTTATCTGGAGCTAATCACCAAGGAACCAGAGACTGAAAAAGCCATCAGATTCCAGGGCAGATACATGAGGAAAATTGTCAGAAGGAGCAGGAAGACGTGCTTCTGTTTCCAAGCAGTCCTGAGAATTTCATTATCAGCTCATATCTGTTACTGTTAAGATGTTAAGAGGGAGGTTATCATTTGCAAACTAAAAGCTTTCTGTGCTACCCCACAATAATTGATTTTCTTTTTCATTAAAATTCTTAATACCTGGCACTCCAGAAATGTTGGAAAGGTCTTTGTAAAGCTTTATTGGCAGATAATATATACCCACAAAAAAGAACAAATGCAAATTTCACATAATGATGATAATTCAATAGCTCTTGGTCCTCCAAGTATGACTAAAATATGCCACTATATTTAGGCAGCATTACCAACTTAAACAAGGGTACCTATTAAAAAAAAAAAAAAAAAACAGCTCTACATAAAAACATTTCAGTCTCTGTAAAAGAAGGAAAACAAATTATGTTCAAGGAACTCAGTATCATTTTGCAAGATACTCTGTAAATCAACCTCTGAGACTCTGAAATACACTTCAAAATGTATGTGACATTTTGGAGCTCAAACACAAAAACTGCCATCTTTCTTAAAACTTATTTGAATCCAAAGTCTGATGATAGTTTTATGTGTGTCTGTGTGAAGAGACCACCAAACAGGCTTTGTGTGTGCAACAAGGCTGTTTATTTCACATGGGTGCAGGCGGGCTGAGTCTGAAAAGAGAGTCAGCGAAGGGAGATAGCGGTGGGGCCGTTTTACAGGATTTGGGTAGGTAAAGGAAAATTGTAGTCAAAGGGGGTTGTTCTCTGGCTGGCAGGGGTGGGGGTCACAAGGTGCTCAGTAGGGGAGCTTTTGAGCCAGGATGAGCCAGGAAAAGGAATTTCACAAGGTAATGTTAAGGCAGGAACAGGCCATTTTCACTTCTTTTGTGGTGGAATGTCATCAGTTAAAGCAGGAACTGGCCATCTGGATGTGTGCGTGCAGGTCACAGGGGATATGATGGCTTAGCTTTGGCTCAGAGGCCTGACAGATGGTCCTTCCTTAACACCCTACAGTAAAGGTGTACACATCTAAGTAATACTATGCTACAGAACTGTTTGCACGCTGACAGTATTTAGTGATTAGTATGAGTTATCTATTGGTATGATTTCAGGAATATAAAGAAACCATGCTTGATAACTGAGATTCTGCCATAAGAGTCAATGTTCTAAAAGTTAGTGTTGTGTAGGAAATATTCTCAATTTGTTGCAGGGAAGCACAGCTGGAACAGACAAAACAATGGATAAAATTTCCTCAATTTTAAGATTATTTCCCCCTACCATAAAGTTGTCTTAAATCTTTTGCATTTGCTTATGATTTAATTGCAGTGCATCAGTACTGGCAGAAGAATTGCAAATCGGTGGATCTAATGTACAGTGGTTTAGTTTTTAGGGAAGTGTTTGCTTATCATTGTGATTTTTTTCAGACTTTGTTTTACTGCATGAATATTTAATTAAATTGAGTATCCCTAAGTACCAGAAACTTAACCAAATTATTTAAGTTTGTGCTAACTGCCTTCATAATATCATTATATGTAACGGTATTTCATTATGTTCTGAAGGGAACACTCCAACTTCCAAGTGGTTCAACACTTGAACAACTTTAGGAACCATTGAACCATGAAAATGCCATCTCTTCACATTAAGGCTTTTGGCCCAATTAAAAAGCAACATCAGTGGGAACTATTGTTAGTCCCAATGCCAGTCATTTACAACTGAATGAATTTATGAATTACCTTTCTATTATTCTCTAGCACCCTGTTTATTTTATAACATTCTTAAAATAACTGTAATTAGTTGTTAAACATTTTTTTTTTCTTGTCTCTCTCCCACACTAGACAGTAAGTTCTCAATTGTATCTCTAGGCTCAGCAAGTCACAAAGTGAGAGCTCAGTAAATATTTGTTAATTGATTAAATTTATTTGATAGAAAGAAATCTGTGTACCAACTTCTAGTATCTGTTTTTCTTTTTTAAATGAATTGATCCATTCTTTGACAAATTGACTACGTAGCTACATAATGACACAACTGCAGTCTAGGGATGTCCTGAGCATGAATGGGTATTGGAGTCACAGTGCTACTAATTATACAGGACGGTGCTGCAAAGCACAGGTAATCCTCTAAATCCAAGGCAGCTGCACATAAAAACAATAAACACTTTAAAATCCGCGGCAATTCAGATGTCAGAGGACAAAGCTAACAATGCAACAAGGGAAAGTAAGTAAACCTAGCTCATAATAACTGCTGATTTTGCCTGGTAACAAACTCTTAACACAAAAGAGGCCTTTAAAAAGATATTTTTACCTTTCTTTTTAATTGCAAATTTCAGTAATATCAATATTTTCTAGCTTATTCAGATAATGTAAATCCTTCCCACTCATATGTCAGAATTAATTCTTTCATTTCACTCCACTAAAATCACATCCTGAACCCTCTTTTGGGAACATTATATCCATAGCTTGTTTCTAAAGAACATAAGTATCACAGGAGGCCATTAAGCATGGCTCTGTTTTGTTGGAATGGATTGTTAAGACTACCGCTTTGATGTGTTGGTATCTGTATCCCTGGTTGCTCCACTGGGGCTAACTCTACTACCAATGCCTCATACAGTTTGCCCGTGGAAACATTTGAGCTTCATTTCTGATGCTGTCCTTCCCTCGGTTTTCTGTCACAATCTTGTCTTAAGCTCTTTCAATTTTTCCTCATGTTCACCTTCGAAATAGATTTTGTTCTGAGGCTATTTGCAGCACACAGCATATCCTCTTGGTTTCTTTCTTTGTTTGTGTTCCTTTTCCTTCTCATCTTAGACTCTCTCAGATCTTGTCAGCTTGTCTCATAACTCATTATTAGAGTTCACCTTTCCTGCTCCCTTGCTCAATTTCTATCTTCTCTATCCAGGCTCTTTTAACTTCCTTCAGCCTGAGAAATCCTGGAGTATCATTTTTTTCCTGCAACTTGTGGGGTCATTTAGTTAAAAGCACTGATCTAGAAGTCTGGAGATGCTAATTGCAGCTAATTTCACCACTCAGCATTCATTCCCTCTCTAGGGGGACACTCCTCTCCCATTCATAGCCATTTTGGATGAGGTTAGTGGTATGCAGTGACATAGAGATAAATACTTCTAGGAGTTAAAAAAAAAAAATACTTCCAGGCATAGGAAAAGAATAAAAGCCCAGTAGTGCACAACATTTGCCTATATCAGTGGTCTAAATACTTTGCCCATGGCAATTTCGGGTTGGAGAGGTCATTGAATGTAGGGTCAGAAGGTGATGTGCGGTCACATGCCATTTTACAGTATTTCCACCAGACAGACACAATAGACATGAATAACCCCAAGAGCTTCTATCAGGGGTCAGCACATGTTCTTCTGTTAAGGGCTAGGTAGTAAATATTTTAGGCTTTGCAGGCCATAAATTCTCAGTCACAGTTATTCAACTCCACTATTGTACATGAAAGCAGCCATGGACAATACATAAATGAATGGGTGTGGCTGTATTCCAGTAAGACTTCATTTACAAAAATAGGCACCTGGCTGAGGGCTGTAGTTTCCTGACCTCTGGCACAGATAATAGTAAAACAGGTAAGGTGTGATGAGTTTTGACTAGTTACATCTGTTTTTACTATAATTGAATTAATTGTTAAGTTTACATACTTTAATCTTCAATGACATCTGTGTTGAATAACCAGCTTGCAAAATTCCTGATAGTTTAACAATCAGCACTTGTGAGAACCTGTACAAGTCAGCTCCACTCACCCTGAATCTACCTTCTGCAGGGGTGATCCCTCACTGACTGAGGCCAATCAGTATATCTAAAACCTCTGAAAATTTTTTTATTGGTTTAGGAGATAGAGAAGTGATCCAATGCAGAGATTCACAGGAGTGTTTATATTTAGTGGGGCTTCTGGAAAATAAATGTGTCCATATTCCTCAAGAGCAATAAAGACAACCAAGAGTTTTGCGTGCTCCCCAAGAGCAGCTTTGGTTAATATGGGAGTATGAATACGATGTCTGCACACTGGCAGCCATTTGCTACCATGATGGGAGAGCCTGAATGCTTCTGCAGGGGCACCCACTGAATGAAGCTCAAGCACTAGATTGCCACCATGGAGGAAGGAAAAGAGGCAGAAAAAAAAATCCACCCTTAGTAACATCATCCGAGTGATTGGATCAAGTCTTGCCTGAAACCAATACTACTTTTCTGGTTCTGAATTATTAAATGCCTTTCATTATTTATGCCAGTTTGATAGGACTCACTGTCACTTGTAACCAAAAGATTTGTCAGTGAGGCATCTGTCCATTCTGCATTTTACCATTTTCTCTCTATGACTCCAGGTTGCAAGCAAATATTACCATCATTAAGAGAGAACTCTTAATTCAGTTTGCATTTAAGTACCTTATTTCCCAATTACTTGTCTTTTTCTCATTAGTTTGCAGTTCTGTGGGCACATTATTTCCTTTTGGATGATGTGTTGTAAGGATGTGTGGTGTGATTGTCTATTCATAGATCAGTAGTCCTCCAACCTAGCAATTCACCCACAATACCTGGATGTTAAAAAAAATACAAAGATATTGAGTCCCTGCTTCTAGGGATTCTTTTTCAATAGGTTTGAGGTGGAGCATAGGCATCAAAATCCTTGATTTTTATGAGCAAGCAAGTCTGATGTGTCCTTTGGTTGAAAACCCCTGTCACGGTGCACACTTTTCACTGCTTGTATTAGAAGATCCAGAGCATACAGAGAGAAAAAAAAATGGTCCTTATTCGCTCTATCTAAAGTCAACCATACTATGATGAAAATTTGTTAACTCAATTTATACATGTTACTACCTAGTAGTTCTTTTATTGTTTGATGCTTTCTATCTGCCAGAAAAATGGAAGTGGGAGTTATAGGACAGATAAAGGTAGGTGAGGTTTCAGTTCTTATAGGGTGTATAATTCTAGTGTTGGAAGCAGGTATTAAATAAGAAAACATGTTAACAGGTATAGAGATAGGTGTTGTGATTAAAGTAAATATGGTCATGGGAAGGCACATTTCTGAAAATGCCTAGACTAGGGTAAGGTGAGTGGGATCCCATGCACTTGCATGACGCTGACAATGCATGCCTCTGACAACGCATGCCTCCTTCGGGTGAGGCTGGTCATTCACAAAAACTGCTGGGAGAAGGCTAGCTATTCATTCTTTCCTTCAGTCAATAGTGACAACCTACTCAGTGCTGTATGGCACATGGTGAAGTCAATTGCATTGTAAAAGACACAGGGCTTTCTGAGTATAGAAATGGAACTAGTAAGATACCACAGAGTCATTTACTCTCTTTGACTAAGGTTATAAAGACACAAGGTATAATATTCAAAAGGTACAATAGATCAACAGTGAAAAGTAAATCTCCTTATCCTGTTTCCCAGCAACCCAGTTCCCTCCTGTAAAAACAGCCACTGTTACCCGTTTCTTCTGTGTTCTTCAAGAGAGGCGGCAGACATCCACAAGTGTGTGTACTGTATATGTTGGGTGGAAGGAAGGATGTTTCACAAATGAAGGCATACTGTACATTCCCTTCTGTAGTTTCTTTTAACTCAAAAAAAATGGTAGACATTATTAACATTATACATGTATAACTGGACCTTTTCCATGATGTTATAATCACCTTTTATTTGATTGTGCTATAACTTATTTACCAAGTGTCATATTGAAAGATGGGTAGGTTGTTTCCAAACTTATGCTTTATGACTTCTGCAAGGAGTTTTCTTACATAGTTGTCTTTTAACACATTTGTGACTATCTGGAAAACAAATTATTTGAAGTGGAATTGTTGGGTTAAAGGATATAAACATTTGTAATTTTGAAAGATATTACTAAAGTGTCCTCAATACCAATTACGTCGATTTATACTCCCAACACTTCACAAAACTATCTCTTTGTCTACACACTCGCTAGTAAAGCATCTTATTTAACTACTATATCTTTGCCAGTCTAATTTGTGATAGGGGAGATTTAAAATCTTTCATTTATATTTTTACTATGAGTAAAGTTGAGGGTTTTTTGGTTTATTTTGTTTTTTGTTTTTTTCAGACAGAGTCTCACTCTGTTGCCAGGCTGGAGTGCAGTGGCACAGTCTCGGCTCACTGCAACCTCCACCTCCCGAGTTCAAGCAATTCTCCTGCCTCAGCCTCCTGAGTAGCTGGGACTACAGGTGTGCGCCACCATGCACAGCTAATTTTTGTATTTTTAGTAGAAATGGGGTTTCACCATATTGGCCAGGATATTCTCGATCTCTTGGACTCGTGATCTGCCCACCTCGGCCTCCCAAAGTGTTTTAAAGAATATGTTTAAATGCCACTTGTGAGTTACATCTTCATGTCTCTTAGAACTTTTTCTATTGGGTTACTAACATTTTTCTTCTGAGTTGCAGTTGATATTTTTATATTAAGAAAAATTTGTATTTTGTTTAATAATTTTAATTGCAAATAATGTTTTAACAAATATTTTCTTTTGACTTTATACATGATTTTCCCCACATAGGATATTATTACTTTGAAGTCAAATGTAACCAATTTTTTTATTAAATGTTTCTCCATGTTTCAGTCAAGAAAATTCTCACATTTTTTTATATTTAATTTTTATCTTTTCAGAATTTATTTTGTTACAGGAAATAACTGAGTGATACAATTATTATTTCCAAGACAAACATTAATTTCCCTTCACAGACATGCTACGCCCTCTTTATCATACTAATGCCAATTTACCATATGTATTTTGGTCTAATTCTGGACTCTTTCTTCTGTTCTGTTGACCTAAGCCAGTTAAGTTTTAAGGGAGGAAGAAGAGATCAGAAAGGTCCAGCCTAACTGGCAGCAGAGCTTGATGGATTACCAGGTAAAGGGGCTAGTTATAATATTACATACTGAGAATACTGAGAACCAAAGGGTGGTGAACTAATGAAAGAAGGGAAAAAGACATCAAAATGCAAAGTCAAGAGAAGAAGGAGGAATCCTGCAAACAGCCTTCCCATCCTACAGTCTTTTTCTAAGGCTAGTTGCAAGTTTGTTTGTTTGTTTGTTTGTTTTTCTGTTTTGAGGTTCTATGTAGGCATAAGTAACTGAAAGGCATCAGCAGCCTGTTAAGTACAACTGTGGTCCCATCAATATCTTCAACATCTACCCTGAATATCACCCGATCTAAGTTCCTGCTCATTTGACCGGAGGACCTCAGCTTCTCATGCAATTTCCCTCTGGGCCCCATCACCATGAACCATATTCAGGGAGGTCCTTAGGATTGTCTGACATACTTAGGAAATCCACTAGTGTTCTTCCACTCCAGGCAAGCTAGCTGGCTAGAGGAATCTGGGGAAGCTACTGGGACAGGTGAGTTGAACACACAGGGTTCTGGCCACTCTGCCTGGTGCAGTGGGCGAAGGCTACTGTCCTGCCGCTACACAGTGCCTGTGGGGGCTACCTCTGGGCACTCACATGGAAATAGGGGAAATGCCCATCTTCCCACTGCATTGGCCTTAATCACCTGGATCACGAAGGTGCTTCAAGTCTCACAAAGGCTTCCATGAACTTGCCTGCTGGAGCTTCTGACTCAAAACCTGTCCATTAGGAGGGCAAGGAAATGACAAACAACTAGTTTACAATATTGTTCTTATCACCATTTCTGCCTTCAAAAGTGTAATCCTAACAAGACAAAATCAAAAATATTTTCTTTCTTCTGCTTACTCAAAAATACCTGACACAAACAACAAAGTATACATTGCAACCTACAGAAATACGGTGTGTGCTCTGGGGGCAGGACAATATTGAGTGTTAGGTATTAATTAAATCCAAAGTCCAGGCATGCATAGAACTAGGGCTGGTCCGGTCAGAACAAGGTATGTGACAAATGTGATTGTGGCCCTTTTCATGAAGTCCTGTCTGAGGTTTTGCAAAGCCGGAATAATAATTGTAAGCTGCTGTAATTTAACTATGCCTCTAAGCACGGAAAATCAATGATTTAACTGTAGAAAGAGTGCAAATTCTCATTTAGATTTCCTCTCTCAAATAGGAATGAAATTTAAGTGGTCTGGTTTTCTTTCCCTGGGAATGGCACATATAATTTTTTATTTTAAGTTATCAAGTTTGTAAACAATAATAAAACCTATATTAAACAACAGGATTAATATTTTCTATGAAATGGCAGTCCTCTCTTCCCACTTCCTGTCTTTTATACTTAGGATGCAATGATGGATGCTGTAGCTGAATTAATAGGAAAAGGCCATGAGTTCTCCCATTTAAAAGAATCCATCCTATTTCCTTTATTTTTACCATGGGATAAATATCCATAGTGTAATCTGCAAGCCATTCAGCAGTGATAGACAACAGTTAAGGACAGAAATAAGAACAGTGAAAATTTTTACTCTTTCTGTTTCTCTCATGTATATATTCCATCCCCAACCCACTTATTGCATTCATAGGACTGTTCACTGAGAAGACTGGGGAAAAGATAGAAAATAACCTTATCTGCTCAAACAAAGAAACCATTGAGAATAAATAAAGCATTGCATTTCCAAGACAGTCAAGCAAGTTCTCTGGATATTATTTATTTTGGCATCCCTGTAGCATTCTTTCACCTGGCTATAAATCCTTATATTAGGTTAGGGCTTTTTGTGTCTGGTGTGTATCCTGTCTGCTTAAGACATGAAAGAAATAAACTACTAATCAAGAACAAGAGTAAAATTATGCCGTGAATACGAAAACAGAAAAGTGATATGACACTTGAAGACACAAAGTGGGGTTCTTATCCAAGGCAGGGCTAAAGAAAAGCAAATACTATGACAAATGCTGCTCAAAAATAAGTTTTGTTATGTCACAGAGACATAGTTGTTCAAATAGCTGAGTATTTGAGAGAAGGAAGCCACTTAGACCCCACACTCTGTTCTCCTTTGGTTTCTTTGATTGCTAAAAGAGATCCATGCTCCTCAAAGGATAATGGAGTTTACTATGAGCATAGACTGAGGTAGACTCTGGAGCTGAACAATATCAGGACCCCAGAGATCTCAGTGTCCCCTGCTAAGAACCTAGCTTATGCTTATTAAAGCTGAGTGAACGCCAGAGTCTTAGAAAGTCAAAATACATAGACACCGTAAGCTAACGTCTCAAGAGAGGCCAATCTTGGTTAATAGCCTGCAGTTATCTTTTCTCCATCTCAGAGTTTTTGCTTTCTGATAAGATATGTTCAGCTCATACCTGTTCTCTCATGGTGTCTCGGTCTAAATTTCTCAGCCTTGGTCTCACTGTACAATCTGCCTCATTCTCTTGGTGTTTTCCAGATTATGTTCTCAAAAGAAGGAAATGCATTGTTTCATGTCTTTCTCATGCCAAACTAAATTGAGGATTCCTTTGGCTCTCGTTCTTACTCTTAGCCCACTTCACTATGTCAAGTTGGTGAGTGTGATTCAAAATATGGCTGTTTCAGCAGCTGGGGCTGTGGGCTAAGCAGTGTCCCTTCCAGGAGATACTAAGCAGGCTCCAGTACCCCACCTGCCATCTCTGCTGATACATATATGATTTCCCTGCCTTGTGAATGTTCTAAGACATTTCTGTATTTTGACTGATCCCACTGTTTTCTTAAGAAACATATGTTAAATTTGTATCGACTCCATGAGTCAATGAAAACTATTTGTTTTAAAATTTCAGTTGTAGTGTAAAAGGCACAAAAATATTAATGTGTGAATACTCACTCTCTTCACCCATCCTGGGTTCCGAGGAGAAGAGGCTATTACATTTTAATTTAGATATGCACTAGTAAAATATGTTGTTCTTCTAATGAGTCAAAATTGGTCTTTTTTGAGGCTTCCACTTAGTATTTTTGCATATTTTGATGTTTTAGACCCTGGCATTGACTCCTACCTCCAATGATTAACTTGGTTCTAATCTAGACAAATGAGTGTGCTTAAAAGCACTTTATTAATAAATACATCCCCAAATGTAAGCCAAAATTCCATCCAATTAATCTGTTTCTATGAAGCAGTATCATCAACTTTCCATTATTCAAAGAAATAGAGAATCTTTTTATTCATTCAACAGATATTTATAGATTATCTACTATTATTATTGCTATCTCCTAATATAATTATTTTAGGTGCTAGGAATACCACAGTGAACAACAATGATAAGGCCCTTACATTTATGCAGCTTCCATTATAGAGGAGGAAGACAGACAATAAAACCATTTCATTTTAAATAGAGCAGTGTAAAAACAAAACAAGCTGAACTTAATGACATGAATTAATTTTAAAAAATTGTTGAAATGTATAAATATGATGCTGATTTGTAGTCATGATATATTCACTGATCTCTGTACTTTTGAAAAGAACTAAAGTGATGGTTCTATATATTTTAATTGTATAGTTATGTAGGCCTACATTTATAATGGGAACATTCTTGTCAGAGATATTAATGAGAGAAATGAATCCCAGTGACTCTAGACTTGCAAAATAAATGTTTTCACTGTTGCTTATGAACTCATGGGTTGTATTTGAATCATCTTTGTATATTCTCCTTGGAATTAATTGTCTTAAACATATAAATTTGGGATGAAGGGGTTCAAGGAATACAGTTGGGGTTGATGTGAAAGGAAGAAGGAAGTGGGGAAAAGTGATTAGTTTTATATAAAAGATTGAAGAGACCCAGTGAGGTGCCTTGATTCATTTCATTTTTGGTATAATGTGGGTTTTGATGTGAGGGCTATAGGAAAAGAGTTTTAAAGTATAAAGCCTGAATGGTGAGGGTAGGTAACTAGGTTATAGCAACAAGGCACTGTTGTGTTGAGCTCAAGTGGGAAGATACTGTTTTGCTTTATTGAGACCTAGGAAGAGTCAGGCATCTCTCTTTGTATTAGTCTGCTCAGGCTACCATAATAAAATGTCTTAGACTGGATGGCTTTGACAACAAAAGTTTATTTTCTCACAGTTCTGGAGGTTAGAAGCCCAAGATCAAGTCGTTGGTAGGGTTGGTTCCTCCTGAGGGCTGTGGGGGAAGAAAGGGATCTGTTCTAGGCTTTTCTTCTTGGTTCATAAATGGCTGTCTTCTCCCTGTGCCTTCACATAGTCTTCCTTCTGTTATTCCACAGATGCATGTCAGTGTCCACATTTCTCTTTCGTATAAGATTACCCATCATATTGGTTTAAGGACCAGCCACGTGAATTTTTGGGGAGACACCATTCAGCCCATAACACTCCCCATATCAAATCTCTAGGCAGCAATTCTTCTCCTCCTGCAGTTCATTTTCAACACTGCCTCAGTGTATAAGCTTTATCTTTCCTGAGGTCATACAGAATACATCACTCTAGACATCAAAACACTCATTCGATGCCTTTTAGGATCCGAGTCTATTACCCTTTTTAGCTCTATGCCATACCTTCTTTACAGGCTTCATCTCTGGAACACAGTATTTATCTTGAGAAAAACACGTACTTTTTCTGCCTAAGTCCAACCCACCCTTCAAGGACTTGGGAAATTTTCACCTTCTTCCTGAAGCCTCCTCAGAGCCTTAAGAGAAGGAAATCTGTCTTTGGGTAGCTTGTCCTAGAGTAAGAAGATGATGGGCACTGGCACCAAAGACTTGGCTCTTGTTCTGATATGGTCATTTACTAGACATGAGCCTCCAAGCAAGTTAGTTAACTTCTCTGAGTCTCTGAGTGGCTATAATATAATGCTCTTCTCCAACAGTTATCCCAAAGATTAATTTAAATTGCTTATGTTAAAGGTCTAACACAGTCTGGCAAAGTCTAGGTGCTTAGTAATCCTTAGTTTCCTGCTTTTCCATGCTGCCTCTACTCATACAGTTGTCGTGTGTGTGTGCTGCTCTTGTTGTTACTTATCAGTTTGGTTTGCTTTATAATGTGTGTGTGTGTGTGTGTGTGTGTGTGTGTGTGTGTGTGTGAGACAGAGAGAGAGAGAGAGAGAGAGAGAGAGAGATTTGTTGAAGCAATGACCACAATTTACTTTGGCTTCCAAGCTGACTTCTAAAAGCATGCTAAGACAAAACAAACAAATAAACAAAAAAACTACTACACACAGAAGACAAATAAAAATTGTGTCAAGTAAAAAGGCAAAGGGATTGGACTTAAAGAAAGAAAAGATGTGAAATTTCATCTGACTGGCACTATCCCATCTACATTCTCATAACTTGCGACAGAGTGGTGAAAAGTGTAGAAGCCAATTAAGTTCATTAAAGAGGATAGAAGACCTGGGTCATCCCCTGCCTGGATTATTTCTCTCTGGATAAATTGAAAACAGATGGATTTGATTATTTTTCTTGACAGATTGAGAATTTTAAGTGTTTTAAATATAGAAAGATGGATGGATAATCAGATAATACCATACTTTTATCACCAGGCTTTTGTCATTCAGTGCCTATTTCCCATTCCATCCATTACTCTCCTCCACTACCCACAAGACAAGCAGTCCATTCTATGCTGTCCACCTATCAATAAACAATCCTTAAAATATATATAGTGAGACTAATTGTTAAGGTTCTTTATAAACATTGGCTAATTAGTTAATCGATAATACTTAAGGGACTTTCTTCCCCCACCACAGTTCCTCCTATGACTTAATTTTGTGTTTTTTTATTAGGCAGGATTTTGACTGCCCATGCTACTACCACATTACGTCTATTAATGGCAGTCATAAGTCAGAGCAGGCAAAGGGATTAACTCAGAGCCCCAGAAGCAATTGATGCAGCCTTTAAGGTTTTAGACTGACAAATACACCAGGAACAGCTTCTTAGTGAAATGGATTTACAGTCATGTGTTAGAGTTTAGATTCATCTAGAGGTTTAATTTATTTTCTGTGGGGACTTCAGCATGCTCTTAAATTTAGTGTTACTGTATGTCAGTGAAAGAGAAACATATGGACAAGTTTTTTAGCATGACATATAAACATTGCTGCATTATTTGCTTAAATTCAAAAGTGTTAATCATTTCAACAGGAACTTCCGGACAAACCAAAAATTTTGCTTTTGTTCTCTTAGTTGAGATGTAACTAGAAACTTGGAAGACCAGTCAAACTTGTGGGTTTTTTTTTTTTTTTCTTAAGAGCAGTTTTGCAAAGTGGTTAAGAGATCTTTCTCTGTAATCCACAAGACCAGGGTTCAAATCTGAACACCAACACTTAATAGTTACACAACCTTGGTTAAGTTATAAATATCTACAATGCTCAGTTTCCTCATCTATTAGAGAATAGTAGTGTCTACATTATAGGATTGTGCTCTGAGGTAGGTTGCATGTGTTAACTTAGAATTTGAATAATAGAATAATGCACATATAGTATATTTAGCATAATTCTCAAACATAGTAAGTATCCAGTAAATGTCAGCCATTACTGCTTCCAGAACATAGTTTCCACATTGGCTTATTCATCAGATTACTCTTAAACATTCAATACAATCGGAGGCCTGGGACAAAAAAAAAAAAAAAGAATTAAAAGCTAAAGTTGAAAGGAAAATGATTATTATGGTCCCTTATAGAACCCTAAATCTTCTTTAGGACATTTCAGGTTTGCCAGTTCAATTACTAGTCACAATTACCTGCCACTATTGCCTGCCCTTTTCTTTTTCTTATTAAGTTGAAATTTATAATAAGCATTTGATGAGATAAAAGGAAAAAGGACTTTCTCCCTTATCATGCTGCAGCTGAGCTGATAGTGCTTAGGTCGTATATCTTGAGAAGGAATAGAACAAGTTGAGAGTTGGCTTTTGCAATGTCTGTCTTCAGAGTTTTTCCAGGAGCGAAGAAAATGATGATCAGTGGGTATGATCCATCAGGATAAATGGAAGTGCTCCTGGAAGCCTGCTGGTATGCTAGGTGTAACCCTTTTAGCTATTGGATCAAGTAGAGATCCTGGTGGAGGTTCTAGGTCTTGGGGAAGTCTCAAGGAGGGGAAAGCATCTGCACCCTTGAGGAATTCATAACAATGGCTCCTCACTGGTCACTACAGTACCATTTTAATATTTCAACACCAATATGTCCATTCAATAGCACACCAGCTGAATGTCAGCCCTTGGTGTTTTCACATGGTTAGTTGTGATCTTCATGCCCCTATTCATTGGAGCCCCATTTCTCTGAGCATAAATGCAATGATGAATAAGAGTTGGTATGTTTAAAGCTCCACAGACAAACAATGAAGGATGGTGATTAAGAATTTGAGTTCTGGAATTTTGATAACCTGGGTTTGAGTTCTATCTCTGTCACTTAATAGCCATATGACCTTTAGTGAGTCACCTATACTCCCCAAAGCTCACTTATTCATTCACATGTGAATTTGTTCAAGAGGTATTTATTATGCACCAACCCTAAATACCACAGTAAGTGAATAAAGAGTAGTGAACAATACGGAGGTACTAGACCCAAAGCTTGCATTCTAATGGGACAGATATTACATAAAAAGAAATTCACAAAAAATTTCATTTGGTGATGGATGCTATTAAAGAAAGACAAATTTAAGGAACAGATGAGGATAGTCATTTCAAATGGTGGTAGGGAAAGGACTCTCCATGTAAATGACATTAGAGGCAAGACCTGGACAAGAAGCCACTTATGGAGAGCTGACAAAAGAGCATTGCAGACAAAGGGAACAGCCAGTGAAAAGGCCTTGAAACAGGAATATACCTGGAGAGTTGAAGAAATATAATGAGGGAAGTGTCTGAGTAAGAGCATAGCATGAGATAAAGTTAGAAGTGTAGTCAGGGGCCAGATCATGCAGGACCTTGCCAGCCACCAGGGTTGAGGTTTTATTTTAAGCACACTGGGAAACTATTGCTATATTTTCAGCAGGAAGACTGTATGATCTCAGTTTCCCTACCTAAAACACAGGATGGCATTGCTGGTGGTGGAACCTCAGATGGAGTAATGTATGTAAGCTGCTCAGCAGAGTCTCTGGAATCTAACTTGTAGATTCAAAAGTTTTGGCTGCTATTATTTATCCAGAAGACACCTTTGCCTCTCCTATGTGAAAGAAAAGAGAACAAAAGGTTAATCAAATGGACCTTGGCAAACACCACCACAAGCATTCTGGGCCCTCTAGCCCACAGAGGTTGATGTTGGATAGCCGTTGACCATAATTCAGGATAACAGATATCTTTTCATTTCATGGAGCTATGGCATGCTGGGACTATCTTGTTTATGAACTTGATGAATCAGATGAAAGGCTTTCCCAGTGTTGTCTGATACTAATTATCCTTTAATGAAACCTTCTTGATTAGTATAAAAAGTACTCTGAAGTCTGTTTTCCAGGCAATAAGCCAGTACCACACAGCTGGCACCAGCTAATGATACTACTGTGTTGCCATCACTGGAGATTCCTTGCTTACCTTTCCCGAAATACAGAAAACATGGAATATCAGGATTCATGTTCTCATTTCTATGGTATATTTTCAATAAATGTTTCTTTTGGAAATGATATACACTACATTGGGAGTTAAAGGGGGAAAAATCAAATATTTCTCTCCTTTTCTAAGACCAAAATCCTTCTGATGATATGTTTCCAACATATCCGCACTAATCTTCCAACAACCTGTGTTTCAAAAGAGATAATCTCTTAGCTTAAATTTAAAATTATCTGTTATTTCTTCAAGAGGCAAGATGTTTGTCACCCTTCCCACCTGCTCTTGGATGACCCTCTGTAGGAGAAAATGTTCCCTATTTCAAGAAGTAATAAAAAAGAAGAGTTCAGCACAGCTAAATGTATCTTACCAAATCCTTAGTTGCCTTGACATTATTTTGGGATATATTCAAGCTGTCAAAACCCTTCTGCTTCAAGACCCAAGTCAGCCACTGTCTGACCAGAGGACATGGTATTTGTGTGAATGTACAGAGCGTGAACACACCTAGCCAAAGACCAATGAGAATTACTCTACACAGGCTGGCAGGCTAGATGGGTCTGGTTAAGAAAGGCCAAAGTGCTCTAATGTCATGAGGCGGAAGTAGATTGTCTCGGCAACTGCCGGAGCAGCTGCTGATGCAGCCCTCTTCCCATTGCTGTGGTCACAAGCTCCAGAAAGTAATTTTGTGTTAACCTTTCCACCTCAGTCCCTGAAGTGCCATTGAGACCTCTGAAAATTAGTGGAGGATGATGAGAGGTGGTATCTGGTATTTGATCTTCGGTGAGTGATGGGGTCTAAAAGTGGGTGACCAGACTTGGCCTTCCACTTTGAGGTTTCAGAGACAACCTCTGAGAGCTCTGAAAGTGACCATGAGTAATCATGCTAACTGCAATGTGGAAGACTGAGGTGGAAAGCAGGATGCCAAATTATTAGTGTGCAATGGAAAATATAACTGCCATGGGAAGCTGAAATCTCTATATTTACATGATCATTTAACTCTCCTCCTATGATAGAGGGTGCAAAAATCATAATTAAAAGAAAACTTGTTGAATCACTGTAAATAGATAGTTATTAAGAAGTCCAAATAACCAGCACTTTTTCTACCTATGGGCAGACTGCTTCATTGCAGTTTCTTTGGCTGTAAAGAACAAAAATCAACTCTAACTAGTTTATATTAAGGATAAAATTAATAAAAGGATATGGGAAAACTCAGTTGAAGGAAATACTGAAGAGTTTGATTTTGGAAAAATCAAAACCCAAAGCAGCTATAGAAACCAGGTTGCAAACTAATGGGTTGATGTGTAGGGTACCCTTGTCATGATGAATCGCTCAAATAATATTCCTTTCTTTTATTACTCCATGCAAGATTCAGCTTTCTGGCAGAGAAAGTTTACTGTAGCTTGGATCAAATGCCACCCCTTGGTCTGGGAAAAACAGAGAATCTTGATGGTCTCACAAATACAGCATGCAGTGAAAGTAGAGTCTGCACTCTGGGTAGAATGAAACACAAATGCACTGAAAAGAAACTCTCGGCCGGGCGCGGTGACTCAAGCCTGTAATCCCAGCACTTTGGGAGGCCGAGACGGGCGGATCACGAGGTCAGGAGATCGAGACCATCCTGGCTAACACGGTGAAACCCTGTCTCCACTAAAAATACAAAAAAACTAGCCGGGCGAGGTGGCGGGCGCCTGTAGTCCCAGCTACTCAGGAAGGCTGAGGCAGGAGAATGGCCTAAACCCAGGAGGCGGAGCTTGCAGTGAGCTGAGATCCGGCCACTGCACTCCAGCCTGGGCGACAGAGCAAGACTCCGTCTCAAACAAACAAACAAACAAACAAAAAAAAAAAACAAGAAACTCTCAAGGTTGTTTGATGGACAGGGAATCAGAAAAGGAATACACACACACACACACACACACATATCTACACATACACATGTATGTATATATGTGTATATATATATTTCATATCCTTTATGTTATTATTTTTGAATTCTTTGACATCTTGTGACCTTGCTGACCCTGGAGGGACTACCCTTCCCAGGATTAGCTAATTCCAAAATATATTAAAGTAATATTCCTGAAAGTGTGTCTTTCCTGTACCAACCACCCAGTCCAGAGCCCATACCCCCAACCACCTCCTTAATTGGGGTCTCACTCTAGATGATGAAACCTCAAGTGAGAGGGTAATTAAGCCACTGTCCACCCGGCTTAATCATCCCAGGACCAGGTACCAGACACCAGACAATTAAGGACAGCCCCTATGTCCTAGAGCTTGCTGAATCATTCAAACTAGCCAGTCCTAAGCCTGCTTACCTAGTCTTGTCTCTTCCTTCCTATGGAAGACTCGATGACGTCTCTCGCCCAGAAGGCTCTGCCTTTTCTTCTGCTTCCTGAACACGCTGGTGCTTCCCTAGCTGTGGCTCTGTGTGGTTCTGTGTGGTGGTGGCCTGCTTCCTGTTTCTAGGGAACTGGGAGTTAACCTCTCTCTTCATGACGTCATTTATGCGTCTTACTAAATCATACCCGATTAAAACAAATACTGCGTGCACACACGTACATGAGCATTGATACAAGTTCCCCAAATACAAGCCTACTACTTCCTCTGGTGCTCAGGAGACAAGCCAGTTATTTGTTCCAAAGCTAACTTGAACTGTTCAAGAGATGGTGGTAGGTGAGACTCTCTGGTGTTGTCTCTTCCTAGAATTCTGCAAGAGTAATTTTGACAGAATTCTATGTGTGTTCCCCCTGCTGACTTGACAACTTGATTTCACGTAGCTCACACGATTTCAAAATATCCTCCCTGCTTCCCCACTTGGTTATCTAACACCAACCTCCAATCCAAAAGCGAAAGCCCTTCCTCAGCTCCTTTAGGAAAGAGACTTTCTCCTAAAGTAGAGAAATAATTTTAGAAGAAAAATAATGAGCTGCATCTCAAATGCCTCTGAGAGTAACGCAAACAAAAACCTTAGATATCCTTGTGACCTTTTCAAATCTCAATACTATCTACAAACACCAACATCTGATTAAGCTAACACAGCAGCACAAAACCCAGTGTTTGAGTCTTGTCTGAAAGGGTTAATGCCATTCCCAAATATCCTCAGCTTGTTCCCAGTGAACAGTTCAGGCCTAGTAGTCTCTTTGGCAATTGGTTCAATTCCTAATGCTTTTAGAGACAAACGCTGTATCTGTGTGTGCACGGGTTGCCTTTTAGTGATTCTCTTACTTTAAAAAATTCCTGCTACACATTTTAGGGAGTGTGATCAGGTAGGGTGCCAAATGAAAAATGACATAAAGGGCTTGAGGGGAATCTGCACGTTCTGAAGTTTAAGGTTTTTAAGTTCCTCCTGAGGGTGATTCTAAAGCAGAAGAAATAGTTAATTAAAACAAAAAGGACCTTGAATTTTGTGAAGGTGCTTCGGGTTGGAAGGGTGGAGATTTTCAGAGTCAGTCTCTCTATTTCTCTCTCTCTCTCTCTCTCTCTCTCTCTCTCTCTCTCTCCCCCCCATCTCCCTCTCCCTCTCTGTCTCTCCCTCTCTGTCTCTCCCTCCCTCTCCCTCCCTCCTTCCCACTCCAGTTTGAGTGCATATATTCTGATTCCCTACATGTATGTATGGGATAGCAGAGGCAGAGGAACAGCAATCAGTCACAAAATGACCATAGTCCAGTTTCTTATGAATACGCAACATTGAGGCTGCTGCCTCTGAGTCCTTCTACCAGTGAGACACCTAAAAGAGAAAGAAGTGTGTACCCCCAAATGGTTATTTATTGCTCTAGGTGGCTTTCCATTTTCTGTTCATTGTTGTACCCTCCTGCAGAATTCTGCAGCCAAAATGATCAGGTGAAAACTTCCTGAATTCTTCAGGCGAGTAAGAAAGAAGTCCTCAGCTCTCCCTCCAGACACTGGCACTAAAGTGAACCAGCCAACAGCTATTAGATCTAATACTATCACTTTTCAGAGTTCGCTCTCAGGTCTGTCTTAGGAGAATTTTCCTGGAGCTGTTAGGCTTTTGGTAAATTGCTACACATCTAAAAGTTCCATTTGGCCACTAAGCTTTTTTTTCCAAAATCTAGAGTCATCCCTCAGCCAGGTTCAAAATGGAATTAATATCTGGAAAAAAAAAATCCATAAAAAGGAAGTTTTAGAAATGTGGCAGAGGGAGGGGTGTTTAAAGGCTTTGTGAGTGAAAGCCAGTGATTCATTCCTTCAAAAATATGTATTGAATAGAGATTAAAGATAAATACCATGAGAAACACTAAAAGCTGTGCCTTTGAAAGAAGAACAATTTCAGATGATGTTGTCTGACTCTTCATTAGCAAGAGGAATATAGACTGATTGTACATGCGTGTAGCTGTAGTGAGGCTAAAACTACAAGCCCAAACTGGGAACCAAGTATGTGGGCATGTTTGGCAGACTACTGGCTTTTGGGGCTCAGAAACCAGTACCCCAAATACAGTGCTTTGATGACACCTTGAACTGAAGAAGGCTCAAGGTTTCTCTGACTGATTATCCCTTCCCCTCCCCGACCCAAAGCACGGGATGAAGTTGTCCTCTGAAATTCTTTTATCTGCCTAAAGTCTGGACCTGCCAAAGAAAAAAACCAATTACCTCTTGTCCCTACTCTGAGTTTTCATTAACTGAACTCATATTGCAGGAAGAGAGACTGAAGTCTGTCAACACACCTGGACAGACTTTTGTCAGAAACCGCTGCCTGCTCTGCTGGCCCAACATACTGTGTCCCAGGCCATTGTATGTTTTTCAAGTCCATTGAATTTGCCTAAAAATCATTTACTACTTGTCTAAAAACATCCACACTTTCCCATCTCATTTTTCCCTAAGAAGAAGGGTATATAATCATCTGTATACCATTGCATGGTGGGGCAGTCACTCTGATTTTCCCTGTGTGCACGTTAATACATTTGTATGCCTTTCTCTCTCTTTTTTTTTTTTTTTTTTGTATAGAGTCTCACTGCTTTGCCCAGGCTGGAGTACAATGACGTGATCTCGGCTCACTACAACTTCTGCCTCCCGGGTTCAAGCGATTCTCCTGCCTCAGCCTCCCATGTAGCTGGGATTACAGGTGCACGCCACCACGCCTGGCTAATTTTTGTATTTTTAGTAGAGACGGGGTTTCACCATGTTGGCCAGGCTGGTCTCAAACTCCTGACCTCAAGTGATCCACCCACCTCTGCCTCCCAAAGTGCTAGGATTACAGGTGTGAGCCACTGTGCCCAGCCACCTTTTCTCCTATTAATCTGCCTTTTGTAATTTGATTTTCAGTGAACCTGCAAATGGCAAAGGGGAAGATTTTTCTTGGCACCTACATGGCCAAAGCCTGAAGTCAATTTAAAGAGGGACCAAGGGCATTCTGGCAGAAAAGTCCTGCTAAATTCCTGCTATGTCTAGACACTTCATGCATTCTCTCATATTTATTTGTCACAAGAACATTGTGCAGTGAATTTTATTTCCTTCTTTGTTTTAATTACAAAAAAAGTGAGAGCCAAAGAGGTTAAGTGATTTTCATAAATTCGATTCAACAATATGGATGGAACACCTACCATGTTCCACCCTTTTTCTTTGTTCTAGGGATGCAGCCACGAGCAAGAGAGACCAGGTCTCTGTCTTCTTAGAGCTCACATTCTAAGTTGGGTGGGGAACACGCAGTAAACCTGAAGAAAGCTCAACAAATGAGAGCCCTCTGTGTTTGCATGCTTACATGGACTGGGGCATAGTTTTACAACGGATTTCCCATGTCAGTTTTCCACACTGCCAGAAACTTCTCAGACTCTAAATCCAGACTCATTCTGGAATACCAGAAGAATTTACTAAAGGAGTTTAGAAGAATTGATTGGTGACTTGCGTCTTCACTTTTCTTATATTTTCAGGTGGCGCTTGACATTGCTTTCAACATCATTTCATCCACAGCACAGTGCTGGGAAAACTAGACAGTAGAAGTCATGTGTGACTTGCCCTGGATAAGGCTTGATATTGGGTTTCTGGAACTCTCACCCTTTATTACTTTCATAACACTCTTTGAAATCCTCAGCTTGCCTTATCTTTAATTTTATTCAGCATAATTTTCTTAATTTTGCACACCCTTGAAAATATGAGCACATAATAGTTCAGGGATGAGGAAGTATGAAGAGAGTTTCAAAACCCTTCCCTGGGAGTGCAGTAGTGATTTGATTGTATTGGAAAACAGAGCTATAAAAGCATGCTAATAATAAAAGAAGGGTTTCACTCTAAAGTACTCAGGAATGATAGAGAATAGGTGCACTGATACATGTGGTGGAAAGGGAGTCCATCATGTACTATCCAAATATCAGCCCAGTTAGGATATTTTAAATACAGCTGTATGGGTCTGTTTTGAGAAGTCATAAGTCATCACTCGAGAAGTGTTAAAGAATAATTTTTTTAAGAAGAGCTTGTTGTAGCTGAATTATGTCCCCTCAAAATTCATACTTTGAAATCCTAACCCACAGTACCTTAGAATGTGTCTGTATTTGGAGACAGGGCTCTTAAAGAGATAATCAAGGTAAAATGAGCTCATATACTCATAATGGGCCCTATTCCATGTGACTGGTGTCTTTATAAGAAGAGGAGATTAGGATACAGTTATGCACAAAGGGAAGACCATGTGAAGGCAAAGAGAAGACAGTTACCTACAAGACAAACAGAGAGGCCTCAGAAGAAACCAACCCTGTCAACACCTTGTTCTAGGAGTTCCAGTTTTCAGAATCATAGGAAAGTGAATTTTTGTTGCTTAAATCATCTGGTCTGTGACTTTATTTTGGCAGCCCTGGCAAACTAATACAGATGAATAGTCATGACTTTCATAGAAATGTAAAATGAAGACTTGTTATAGCCAGTTGTATGGAAAATTCAAAAAGACAGAAACACTTCTAGGCAAGCAAGAATGCTGAAGTAAATTTACAAATATATATCAAATTGATCAGTATTCATGGGGCAATAGGCAACTCATCTGAATGGATACAATTGCCATTTCTATTTCTATGGATAAGAATTACTTGCCTTACTACCAGTATCCTACAACTCATAGAGTTATGAAATAGCTCAAAGACAATGAAAGCCAGAGATAATCCAGAAAGATTTGCAAGACAGGATACCTGGTGATCTTGTGTTGTCCATTCAAAATGTTTCCCATTTTTACTAACAGAACAAAGCTCCAGGCCCAGAGGGGCCTTGACGTCCTACTGTTTTTCCTTAAAATGATGAAGGGGAGCCTAATCTCTTCTGCTTTGAATTGTCTCAGATTCATCTGGGGTTTCCATAGCTCTTCCAGTCTTGGGATTTGCCTCCCCTGGAATGAGGGGATGCTGAAGACAGAGGATAGGACTCCTTCTTAGGGACTGTTCTACAGAATCTGACATCTAAGCTCTTTTCTTTCTCTTTTCTTAGCCAAGGGGTGGGAGAAAGTGAGGCGACTCCTTCTGACCCTTTATCTCAGCTTCCAGAGCCTGGCCTCAGGGCAGAGTCTTTTGAAACACAAATTCCCTAAGCTTTTAAAGCTCAAGTCTTGTTTTCTATTTTCTCCACATTTCTCCTCTGACACCTGCTCTGGAGATACAGAAGACAAAATACAACCAGGTAAAGAAGAAATGTAGGGAATGGGGAACAACTGGCAGTATTTCTAAATACTGTCTTGGCACCTCATTGTGTAACTTGCATATGCGAATCTCGGTGCTAAGTAATTTCATACTCTCATTTAATCCTCATAATGCCTTCCCGATGTAGGCACTATGATTAATGCTGTGTTTTTTGTAAGAAAGCCTTGTCTTAGGGAAGGAAATATTTAAGTGATGGAACCCAGCTAGAAGCCCAGTTTTGTGTGACTTCTAAACTCAACATTTTAACCCAATGTTATACTACCCACTTCCTTCCTGATGAGAGGAGGAAATTGAGCATATAAGTAAGTCCTAATCTTTTCCCCGAGGCCACGTTCTCATTATCTCAGGCTAACTTTCCCAAAGTATCATTCTAATTGGCTTCCATGCCTGCAGCTCATTGAATCTCTCCTGAGTTTGATGGTGAGAAAAACACTTTACCAGATGCTATTTTGGTTTTTTATCGCTATACAATAAACTCCCTCTAAATATAACGGCTCAAAACAGCAAAGATGTATCATTTCTCAAGATTCTGTGGGTAGACTGAGGGATTCATCCTCTGGTACTCTGGGGCCACTTGTGCAGCTGTGTTCAGCTGGCAAGAGGGCTCAGATGAGGGGCCCAAGAGTGCTTTTGTCACACATCTTGAGCCTTGCGTTGCTGTGGTGCGGGGCACCTCAATTCTACCCTATGTGTCAGTGTACTCCTCAGCCTGTCTGTCCATGGCTGCCTTCTTCACGGTTAAGGATGGTATGTACATGGCACCTGCGCTCTGTCAGAGAAAACTTCAGGCTTCTCAAATAGTAGCACTTCTGCTGTGTCCTACTGGTCCTAGAAACTCACACTGCCAATCCAGAGTCAAGGGGAGAGAAAATTGACTCCTCTTCTTGCTGGAAGGAATTTCTGGAGGTCATATTTGCATTGCCAAAGGAAAAGCACATCCTTTTACAGACCTATCTTGCTGACTCTGGTTGGATAAATCATTCTGGAAAGTCAATTTCATGAAGTTATTTCTATGATTAAAAATCTACGGGGGTTGTTCATTGCATACAGATGAAGTTCTAACTCCACTCTCTGACATTTAGTTTTTTTTTTTTTTTTTTTAATCTGTCTCTACCTTGTCACTGCCACTTCACCATCTCTCTTCTTTCTAGGTGTTTGATAAGATTTGGATGTTTCTCCACACCAAATCTCATGTTGAAATGTGATCCTCAATGTTGCAACTGGAGCCTTATGATCACACATATAGTGATCATAAGTCTTATTTAATAAATAAGTCAGGTTTGTCAAAATGATGTATATTAAACAGTATCCTTAAGAACACACACAAAAGGTTTTTTCAATCTGTTGTGAGCTTACTGATGTATCAATATATTCTATAACAGGTCTATGCAGATTCTGCTTATTTTAGAATATGCTCTATACTAGAAACAAACAGATAACCATCAGGCAAATATCCATGAGTGGTCACAACACAACATTTTCAAGCAGGCTTTCCTTTTTGTTAAAGAATATAAAATTGTGTAAAAGTCAGAGATGTTTGGGTCATGGGGGTGGATGCCTCATGAGTAGCTTGTTTTCCTTCCCTATGTAATGAGTGAATTATTGCTTGCTCTGTTGGTTCACATGAAAGCTGGTTATTTAAAAAGAGTCTGGCTCCTCTCTTGTCCCCTCACTCACCATGTGAAATGAATAAAAGCTTCTGCCATGAGTAAAAGCTTCCTGAAACCTCACCAGAAGCCTCACACAGCATTTTCAAGCAGGCTTTCCTTTTTGTTAAAGAATATAAAAATGTATAAAAGCTGATATAAATATTTATTCATGTGTCAGGTCATTTCGGTCCACGCTATGAGGTGAAGTGAACAGAGACACATATTACTTCTGAAATGATGTTTTTAATGTTTTGATTCACATAATGAGCTTTTCAGAATTCACTAGTCATGAACGCAGCACCTGAAAACACATATAGTGATCATAAGTCTTATTTAATAAATAAGTCAGGTTTGTCAAAATGATGTATGTTAAACAGTATCCTTAAGAACACACACAAAAAAGGATGAAGACTATATTTCACTCTTTTCATTCTTGTGTCTGCTACCTGAGTATTTGAAGCAAGTTTTCCCAAAACAGTCATAGAACTTCCAGAAAGGAATTGGGCCATTTTTCTTTTAAATTGTAAATGTTATCATTCATCATCTTTTTGGGATATTGAATACACTATCATATATCTGCTTCCATTGTTCTCATACAATAGTTATCAAACACTGGTGAAAAATGATGAGGGAAAGGGTTTACATTTTTTTAGTTATTATCAAGGGCTCAAAATTACCCATCTTACCCATTTCAGGCAGTGTTCACTTAATATAAAGTTCAAGAAGAATAAAACAACTCTTAATTCAGAATTCCTCATCTCAAAAAAGTTTAACTCTATGAACTTTTGCATGATTTAATGAAACTTTCATTTTCCCACCTGAAAAGAACAAAACTCAAATAGCAGGTAGGTTTCTCTAGATGAACACTTTAGGATTGAAATGTGCAAGTAGTGACATTTTAGAAAACACTGATCCAAGGTATCAAAAGATTTTGAAAGAAGTTAATCATGAATTTATGATGGGTCTACTCAATATTTTATTAACACCATATTAAACCAGTTTTTAGACTTCATTAAAATTATAATAGACCAGATCTTAATTCTTCTATTTTTGGGGGTGGTCACAGACTACTATGAAAATGCACAGACGTATAAACATAGACAATTTTAGTCAAAGTATTAAGAGTTTTGTGGATCTTTGGAATCTTTAGACCTTTAGTACCTGGGATAAAGAACTCTTGATAGAACTATGCCCTCACCTGATCTAGTCCCTTCCCATGTCTCCACCTTCATTTTGTACCAAATTTTACAATACTGTCTCTACTTCAGCTACCTTGCAATTCCTTGGTTCCTTAAACATGCCAAACTCATTTTTGTTCCAGGCCTTGTTACTTGTTTCTCCTCCAAATTGGAACAATCTTTCCTCAGATCTATGCACAGCAGGCTCCTTATTATTTTGGTCTCAGCTCTAATGTCACCCATAGGGAGAGTCTTAGTTCTAATGTCACATTCTCAGAAACTTAACATTAGAAATTCATTGTGACTTCATTGCACCCCCAAAACACACATATGCATGAGCACTCACGTGTGCGTGCACGTGCATGCGCGCGCACACACACACTCGCAGAGGCACATAGTATTGTGTTAACCTGTGCTAATTTCTTCATTACCTTATCACCCTGACAGTATACACCATGCCTATTTTCCTCACTACTTGACTGCTAATATCTGGTACCTAACACGTACTATGTTTATAGAGTAAATGTATGGATGAAAGAATGAATGGACAAATAAACAAAGATTTTTTGAATTTAAACCGTACTCCCCATTAAATTAATTGAAACCAATTGTTACTAAATATGGCATAGCATATAAAAAAACTTCTGTTCAGTGAATCTTCACATGCAGTTTTAATATCTTGCCTGACTTGTGACAAGCCGAAGTAAAAATATGACATGAAAAATATTCCCAAACAGGTGCAATCAACAAAAATATCAGTAGGTTGGGAAGGTTTTAAATAGCTCCCTTTGTTCCTACCTGGTGCAATCATTCATGTTTTGCCGGTGATCAAAGGTGTGGTGTTCGTAAGGAGGTAATTCTTAAGAGGGAAGTGTTTTGACAAAGACCATACCAAAAGAGAAACAAAGTGAACAGTAAACGAGTTGCTTGGATTAAGGGATAGGGAAGACATATTTTTGTTGAGGAAATTGCTCCATGGTGATGAAATGAATCATTAGAGACTTTCAGCAAGCAAAGCATATGGATCATAAGATTTATCATTTCATACCTGCTGTTCTCCACATGTCCATTTTTTGGCACTGGAGTTGGCATCTGGGAATTTTATATGTTGTATCCAAAATAAATGATTTAACATCCCATTATTAAAATTCAATGCTCTAAACTCAACTGCTGTTTTACCAAATTGTTGTCTGTGGATGCTCATACCTTGTATGCTTGTTGAGAGCCTTTATTTTGATAAGAACTCTCATAAAATCTTACAACTTGGTCCCGATCTCCAGGAACTGATTTTTCTCTCCGGGGATTAACACTCTCTAATGGTAGCATACTTTAGGCAGCATACACAGCTGTTTTCAGAGCCTTTGCTTGTATTTTCTCAAAGTTAACTGGTAATTTTTGAAGGGCCCACTCACTCAGTGCCTATCATAATGCTTTGCAACTACTAAATGGGGAATTGAATTGGCTCCTTCAATTATTTTGAGCATTGTGCTGATAAGCCCACATTTATTTATATGTCCATTTTCTGCTGGGCTAACTGTTGCTCTCTTATGTTCACAAATTAAATTCCTTGACCTAACTCATCATTTTGAAACTGAATTTATTTAATAAGAATAACAATCTTTTTTATTTCCAGCCGTTCTCACAATAACTGATTCTGCATTTATTCACATGTCCTTTTATTTAATATCTGATATCCTGACTAGAATGTTAGCTCCATAAGGGCTGTGATCATGGCTGTTTTGTTTCCTTTTACATACATTGGATAGAGTACTTCGCACATAGAAGGTCATATATATAAATGTGTACAACAACTGAATGAATAAGTGAATGAAAAATAGATACATGCAATTTTTGTTCTTTTTGTCTTACATACATTCCACTATTCCACCATTGTGGGTAGAGCCAGGTCTCACCCACAAGTAGTTCATTGCCCAATGGGAGAGATAAACCCACCTGGTGGCAATTATGACATAATCTGGCAGGAGCTACATTGAAAGTATAAGCAGAATAACGAGGGGGCAAAAAGTTAGGAAAATATAAAGCTGGATAAACAACTTAGGCCTAGACAAAAGACAACCCAAGGAGTTTGGATGTGATCATCTTGTAACAGGAGTCAACAGAGCTTTTAAACAGAGAAGTAGTCAATAAACCTGGTGTGTTAGAAACAGAATATGCTCAGCGCTGCAGAATGTGGCAGAGGGGTAAGAGTTAGTGACCAGAAGCTGGTAAGAAATACGGTGCTTGGCATGGTCTTAGACTATGGGAAGTCCAGATGAGGAGATGAACCAGTCCAAATTTATTGTTGTTCTTCAGAAAGTGGCTCCAAGTGAAAGTCAAACTGTTTTTTAGAGTTAGCGTTGTTATTATTATTTTGAGACAGGATCTTGCTCCATCACCCAGGCTGGAGTGTAGTGTATAGTGGCATGATCATGGCTCACCTCAGCCTTGACTTCCAGGTCTCAAGGGATCCTCTTGCCTCAGCCTTCTGAGTATCTGGAGCTACAGGAGTGCACCACCATGTCAGGCTGTTTTATTTTATTTTTATTTTTATAGAGACAGGGTTTTCTGTATTGCCCAGGCTGGTCTTGAACTCCCGAGCTCAAGCATTCCACCTGCCTCAGCCTTCCAAAATTTTGGGATTACAGGCACAAGCCACTGCAACTGGCCTAGAATCATTATTTTAAACTATAAAGGAACTAGCCAATACCGAGAACATAAGGTGGTATCTCTGACTGCACTGGCTTTGTACTGTATCAACTAAGCTAATCTAGAATGAATTTCCTAGAATTTCTTTTTCTATATTGTGAACCTCAGTGTTAGCTGCAAGAGAAATCTTACCCAATATTTGGAAGGTAGAAGTGAAGGAGCAGCCACATCTTTACACTTTGAAAGTTGAAGCTGGGTACCGGATGTGGTGGAGCTGGTGTTCTTTGTTACTGGGTCTACTGTTGGCCCGAGACAGCACCCGCACCAGAGCTCCTCCTCCAGATTCTCTGAGTCCTAGACCAAGTGTGGATGTAGCCACATGTGGAGGGAGCCAGCTTCCTCTGCAGGCCAACCACTGCAAGGAGGCTGGAGGCACTAAGAGGAGATCATGAGTTCTACTTGTCTGCCTGGATTCAGCATCATCTTCTTGCTCATCCACAGCCAGCTCTCCTTCCTGAGTGCCAGCCCACCTTCCCTCTAGGGATGCTGTGCTCAACACTACACACAGAGATAGCAGCCTGCATGGGTATCCCCATTAGTGCCCACAATTCTACAAGAGCTAACACTGTAATAAATCCCTTATTCCTTAGCTCTCCCAGCAGTTGTGTTTCTCAGGCCACATCATGACTGATACGTGACCTCTTTGCTCTTCATATCGTTTGTATCATCAGGGATTTACTGAGCATGTCCTATTTAGGAGTCTTTTCCAAATAGCACTTTACATGGAAGATCTTACTTTATCTTCCTAACTATGCCATAATTTGTGTTGTTATTCCCAATTTACAGATAAGAAAATTGAGGTTGAGCAAGGTCAATAAGTGACTAAAGTCACATAATTAATTAGTGGCAAATCTGGGATTTGAACCCAGGAGCATCTAAGTATTCTCAGTCACTGCCTAAGCAATTTCTTCCCTGAGAAGCACTAGATCAGGGCATGAAATGTGGAGCCAGACTCTTGGAGTGGAATCCCAGTGGTGCCACTTATTGGAGATGACTTTGGGCAACTTTCAGTGCCTTCATAGGTAAAATGGAATAAGAGCTCCTACAGCATAGGTTTGTTTGAGAGGCTCAGTGAGTTGGTATATCCAAAGTGCTTAGAAAAATGCCTGGCAAATAGTGCCATTACTGCTGCTGCTCTTCCTCACCCCTGATCCTCTCTCTGGCTTTCAGTACCTCAGGGCCTTCAGGCCACTGCCAGGTATCATATACATTTGAGCTAACTCAATTTGTTCTTTTGTTCTAAACCAACAAAACTACCATATTCCACGTCTCATTTCCTTGGATACCTGTTGTCTGCTAGATGTCTGAAAGTGCTGAAGCCATTTTAGTGAACTTGCCTTTGCTATTCTATTGTCTAGTTAAATTGGGTGCTTGTCAAGAAAACTAACACCTTAATCTTTAGCCAAATTAAAAAGTAAATGACATCAAAATGTCCACCTGAAGAGCAATGCAAATTGTTAGAAATAAAGCTTGAGGTCACAAATGAAATGAACGCTCTGATAGTTATTTTTCAGCAAGGCAAAGTTTACTTTTGCAGAAGGGTGCTGCTCATTAGGGTGGTCACCACGAGAGCACACTGAACAAAGGAAAGCAGAGGCTTTATCCCTAATGCATTGGGCTCCTACTGCTGTGTCCAGTCTCCATTGGCTAGAGTTGGACTGCACAATCTAAGCTGAACCCAGTTGACTAATTTAAGTGCAGGGATGCAGTTACACTGGCGAGAAAACGGTTTTGGCCGGCGGTGGGTGGAGCGGGGAGGCGGTGATTTACAGAGTGAGTAGCAGATGTGGAATGTGGACTCTATAGATAAAGACTGAAAGGAAGGTTGTTTCTCAGGGCAAGAAAATACAGAGAGTAAGGGAGTCTAGCCTTGAAAGCAGAGAACAAAGGACAAGGAAACTTAAAGAAGAATGTCTTACTGTATTTAACACTAATGATGAGAATTTCAAATAGGAATACAGATTGAGGTTTTTGACTTTATCAGGTATGTGTGTGTTAAGTGAGCCATTTGACTGCTCTGTCTGTGTTCCCCAGCTACTTGAACTGGGTTATGAAGAGTAGCTAAGTAAGATACAAGTAGCATGATCATTTTAATTTCCACCCTTCCTTCGTAGCTCTACTGAAGTTATCCTAGCTCCTCAGTAAAGCTTTTCTTGCTGTATTTATCAAAACGTCCCACGTATAATAGGCAATTCCCTTCCCCCTTCTTTCTCTTTGCCTCCCAGGAGGTGTGCTTTTGTTCCTTTCTATTGTTATAATTATATTTTATGGCTTTTTAAAAATTCCTGCCCTTTTAATATCAATTTGCACTTTAAATTATACTGTTTATTATTATGTGAGAGCTATTAATCATGAACCAATGGAGTGTGTGTGTGGGTGTAGGGGTGTGTGTGTGTGTGTTTGTGTGTGTGTGTTTTAATGTAGGCTAAAGATCCATAGTCATTATTCTTGAGTCTTAGACATATGAAATCTGGAAAGATATAATCTATCAAAATTCCAGTTTGTTTAATTCTAAATTAGCACTGACATAAATCAGTTGATATAAATGAGGAAATGTGTGTGAATGTATGTGTGTATATACCTCTATTTTGCACATAAGTGACCTTTGTATAATAATTCTCTTTCATTACCTTGTGCTGTAATTCTGAAAATCTCATAAAATTGAAAGGCAATTTTGTAATTCACAAGAAAGAGAAATATGGAATAGATTTTAAAATACAGAAAATTAGAGAGCAAATGCAATTGTTTCACTTTCTTCCAAAGTACAAAGGTTACAAATGAGAATGGGAATTGTCCCTCCATTTATACATACACAGATACTCTGCTGTTTCTCTTGACCCTCCTAAGAATGATTGAGAAGGATTGTAATGCTGAGTTTCTCTGTGATCCTCATTATCACCTCACTTTAAAGTTACACTTTTGAAAATGTAATCACTTCCTCTCTCTTCCAAGGCCTATTTCCTCAAACCCAGTGCAAATGTATTTAAGAGGAAAGGAGGGAAATGCATCTTAATTTTTATCAATGTGAAACTTGTCAAGCTGCTCAACTGCTGAAATTTTGCTTTCTAAGGAATCAAGTTAAATGACTGCGGGGGCAACCATGGGTAATATGGACATTTTTTTGGCATAAGTGGCCCCACAATTTCAAAAGAAGGCAGTTAAATGCATCACTGTGTCCATTGAACAATACAAAATTTTAAGAACAATCATTGGATGAAATTGTCTGAAAATATTGTAAAACATGTTGACCTAATATGCCTTTTGAAGTTGAGGATTAATTTCTGTTGCTACTTCCTTCAAGAAGCTTTTCTTGCCTACACCCTGTAAAAGCCAGTCCTCCCTATTCCAGCGTCACCCATGGTTCCTCATGACGCAGGGCTATGCACCTGTCCTGTGGAGGTTGTCATGTTCTCCTACCAGAGCCCTCCTGAGGGCAGAAACCAAATCTGTTTCTCAATCCTACGGTCCACCCTGTGTAGGGCACATGGTTAGAACTTACCAAACACGAATGGAGTGAATGCAACACAGACTTAACACTTCAAAAAATATAAATGTACTTTGCTTTTTGTGGGGAGCAGTGTCATCATATAGGCCATACAAAGTCTGTTTACCCCATTGGAGGGTGAGCTTCTGAAATCCATATCAGTGTTCTAATTTTACTTTATTTCTGTGTTAGTTTGCTATTGCTGCATAATAAATTACCACTTGTCAGTTTAAAACAACACCCAGTTACAACTTCACAGTTCTGTAGGTTAGCAATCCTGGTGAGCTAGACTGGAATTTCTGCTTAGGCTCTCACAAGACCAAAATCCAAGTGGTGTCTAGGTCATGCTCTTATCTGGAAGCTCTGGGGAAAAATCTGCATCCAAGTTCATTCAAGTTATGGTAGAATTTGGTTCTTGGAGTGATATCTCATCAGATTAGAATCTTATAGGATTCACAGGTTCCAACCCACTCAACAGGGAGGGGATTATACAGCCACAAAGGTCATCAGGGGTTTGTCGTAGTCCATTTTCTTATAACAGATCACCTGAAATGGAGTAATTTATAAGGAAAATACATTTATTTCTTACAATTATGGAGGCTGAAGAGTCTAAGGACGTGGCCTGGCATCTGCTGAGGGCCTTCTTCCTGGTGGGGACTTTGCAGAGTCCCAATGTGGTACAGGGCATCCTCACATGATGAGGGGGCTAAGCGTGCTAACATGCTTGCTCAGGACCACAGAGCCCTCTTTCTCTTCTTATAAAGCCACCAGTTCATCTCCCATGAAAATGTATTAGTCTGAGGGCAGATCCCTCATGCTCCAATCCCCTCTTAAAGGCCCACCTCTCAATACTGCCATATTAGGGATTATTTTTCCACATGAGATTTGGAGGAGATGAATATCCAGGCCACATCAAGATTTACCCATCACAACTTTTTTTTTTTTTTTTTGCAATAAGTGCTGTGCACATAGTAAATACTTGGTAAATACTGAGGAATAAATGAGTGAAATGAATAACAGTAGAAGCCTTTGCCTCTAACAAAATTAGATAAAGGGGACTATGGTTAGAGTGAAGATGGGGCCACCTGACCCTTAGGTCTGACTTCTCACTTCCTCCTACCCACCTGCAAGTCTTCAGCTGCTGCCTCTTCCCATGTCTTTGAAACATTGATAGTCTTGACTAGAGAGTATCAAGAAAGAAGAGTGGCAATTAATTTTATTCTAGAACATTTTGGTTATAATGTTGCATAGACACCAATTAGCTCTTTTCTTTTTTCCATTTTGGAAATGTAAGCATTTAGAATATTGCCCAGTTCTTTAAAATGCTTGAAAGTATTTTAAAAACTGATGGTATTCAGTTGCTGAAAATATACATAAAACTGCATTATATCCAATATCATGTGCCTTCCAGTGTGTGGCACTGATAATGCAAGCAAATAGGGTCCCCATTCCTGACTGAGGTAGCTGTGGATATTCAGGCAGGCACTGAGTTTTAATTTCATCACCAAAACCACCTTTAGCCTTGAAACTTGCCCATTCCAAAGATGCTTAAGTTAGATTTGAGTGAGAGATTTCAAATTAGGATAATAGCTGTACCAAATGATTCAGAAAACTAGTTTTATTGACTCTAAAGAGCAGAATCAATAATTCAGTCAAGATTCCTTACAAGCTTTATTCCCCCAGCACCAAACTAGGTGCTGTCAGAGCAGCTATTATTTTTCAAAAATTATATATATGCTTGTACCAAGCATGGGCCTGCTCATGGATATAGACAGAAGGCTAACTTGTGATATGTAATTTGTCCCTGGCCACAGGAAAGGCTGTAACTGTCCATGGGATGTGCAATTGTTTTTAAATATCATCTTCTTCTCTTAGCAGCTCAGCTTAGAGTCATCCCATCCCCAGTAATCACATTACTCCATAGCCCACCTGGAATTGTCACTCTTCTCATGACTGTGTTGCTCAGCTGGGTGCTAAGTTTCATCATCTTTGCCCTCTTCACCCATTTTCTGCTTCTGTTTGACACATCATGTGGAGAGCTGATAAGCTACATCTATAAAGAGAAGGTAATTCTATTTCAAGCATAATATTATGTGGCTTGGCCTTCTGAGATCAAAAGAAATCAGATAACTGGACTAGAGGAATTCAAGCATAAGTGTAAAATCTATTGGGTCTTTTTTTTTTTTTAACTTCTTCATGTCATAGGAATATCCAGCCATGGTCAAAACTTGGAGGGCTTTGTGCCAGTCACTATATGAAATGCTGAGGTTATAGTTGTGAATTAAATAAAGCCCCTACTTCCAGGAGTTTGTATTCTAGTGAAGAAAATATATATTACATTAAAATGTTGCACATTTTATCATTGCATGGGTGCAAAGTGCTTTGAAAGAGAGTACAGGATGCTGTGAAAATGTATAATGGGGGCTCTACTATAGTTTGGGTGAACCAAGAAATGTTCCCCAAGGAAGTGATACTTAAGTTAGGATCTGAAGAAAAAGTAGCCAAAATAAGTTCAAAAAGAAGAAAAGAGCATTTGAGGCAGAGGAAACTTGGATCTCCAGGGCCAAACATATGTGAAAGCCACTCATCTAGAAAGGATGTGGAACAATGACAAGGTCAGAATAGCTAGAGAAGGGGAAATGAGTTAGAAGTGGCACAAAAGAGGGCTGGAGAGAGAGACGTTAAATCCCACAGATCCTATTGCATTATGGAGTTTGGGCTTTAATCTCAGAGCAGAAGAAAAGAAAGAGTCAGAATAGGTGAGGTTATGCTGCAGTAGCCAACTACCATCTCCTAAATCTTTGTAATTAGAAGAAAATATTGCATTTATTACTCACACTATATGCATGATTCATATGCAGGAAGTATCAACGACACAGTTTTTCAAAGACCCAGGCAGTGAAGGCTCTGTCATTTTGTAGCTACACCTTATCTGTACCACTAATTATCCTTAGCCACCAAGGCAGGGGATAAGGGAGAGTGCAGGATTATATATGAGATTTTCACCATTTTAGCCAGAGAGTGACACATGCCACTTCCATGCATGTTTTTTTGCCAGATTTTGGTACGTGGCCATGCCTAACTGCAAGAGGTCCCCAAAATGCAGGGGAAAAAATGCAATATTTGATGGGCATTACTGTCTCAGCCAGAGAAAGCAATGACTGGTTATCAGCAAGGGACAGACATCACCTGAGTTTCTAAATGATTGCTAGGTAAACAACAAGCCTGATCAGTACAATGTCATTTTCCTTTCATACCAGGTTAATATCTGACTAATAAATCATAAAATGCCACAGATGGTGTGCATCTGGAGTAGAGTGAAGAATAGGAAAAGATTCCTAAAAATACACTCATGATCAGAAGGACAAATAAAGATACTATGTAACCTGTGTGAGATAAAATTGTTTTAATTATCTTACCAATGGGATCTTATTCAGTCTTGGGGAGCAGTCTAGGGGTACAACTCAAGGCTCTGTCTTTAGCCATGAGATGCTCAGTGTTTTAAATCAATAACTTGAATAAAGACCTAGAAACTGTGCCATTGAAATTGTCATGTGGATGTAAGGTAGTAGCAATAATGAAAGATCATGTGTTGAAGGAAGATAAATCAAAGCTGATGTGGCAAATTTTAGCAGAGAAGACAATAAGAAGGTCTAGTATTGAGATCACAAGACAGGCTTGTTGTACAAAGGCAAAATATGGCACATGTTGCTTAGTAGCTTTATGTGTGAAGCAAATTGTTGGAAAAAATGTTAACCTTCAATTCAATGTGAGTTTAGAGTATAGACAAAAATTGAGCTATTAACTTGTTAAGATCAAAAGAGGGGAATCCTAAATCCCATCCACAACCCTCACAATGGTCAAACCAGAGTGCAGGTATAGTAGGGGAGAAAAAAAGGAAAAAAGCATTAAGGCTAACCAACTGTAGAAATTACGGTTGCTGGACGGAATGCACATCTTATAAACTTGGACATGTAGAAATAACAATGTAATTAATTAAATTGGAAGGTGGACAATTAATTAAATTGGAAGGAGAGTGATGTTGGGAAGAAGTGTAAACATAATTTAAGATAGACATAAGGTAATTTGGAGCAAGGTCAAAGGAGAAACCTATGTGGGTGAGAGAAAGGAAAATAGAGTGAAATGAAGCATGGCTGAGGAAACAGAAAGACTAGAGAGGGATATAGTGATTACCTCTAATCATTGAAGGGCTTTCAGGTGGGAGATGGATGAAATCTATTTGACCTTAAGGTGTAGAACTAGTGCCAGTAAATGCAAATTACAGGGAGGGAGATTTGGGCTCAATACTTAACAGCCAGACCTGCCCAAAGAAGCAAGGAGCTGCCTCGGGAGAGAATAAATTCCCCATCACTGGGAATTTGAAAAAATCTTGTTTTCAAGCAGAAAACAAAGAAAATATGGAATAATAATAGCTAACAGGTAATGAAATGCTTACAAACATTGTGCTCGGTACTACCTCACATTATGTCATGCAATGTTCACAAAAACCCTGTGATAGTCACTGTTATTCTGTTGATTTCATTGGTAAGGAAACTAGGGCTCAGAAAGGTTCAATGATTTGGGGGAACCAGGATTTAGCCTCACAAAGTTTGACTGCAGAGCCCGTTCTGCTCCTCACGACAGAGGTTTTCTTCTCCAGCAGAAAGCCTCTTGAGCAAATTTAAGGATCAGAGACATAGGAAGTCAAATGATCAAAAGTGTTTTCAATTCTGAGATTTCTTTTTTTTTTTTTTTTTTTTTTTTTTTCATCTCTTTTTTTTTTTTTTTTTTTAATTTATTTATTATTATTATACTTTAAGTTGTAGGGTACATGTGCATAACGTGCAGGTTTGTTACATATGTATACTTGTGCCTTGTTGGTGTGCTGCACCCATCAACTCGTCATTTACATCAGGTATAACTCCCAAAGCAATCCCTCCCCCCTCCCCCCTCCCCCCTCCCCCGTCCCCATGATAGGCCCCGGTGTGTGATGTTCCCCTTCCTGAGTCCGAGTGATCTCATTGTTCAGTTCCCACCTATGAGTGAGAACATGCGGTGTTTGGTTTTCTGTTCTTGTGATAGTTTGTTAAGAATGATGGTTTCCAGCTGCATCCATGTCCCTACAAAGGACACAAACTCATCCTTTTTGATGGCTGCATAGTATTCCATGGTGTATATGTGCCACATTTTCTTAATCCAATCTGTCACTGATGGACATTTGGGTTGATTCCAAGTCTTTGCTATTGTGAATAGTGCCGCAATAAACATACGTGTGCATGTGTCTTTATAGCAGCATAATTTATAATCCTTTGGGTATATACCCAGTAATGGGATGGCTGGGTCATATGGTACATCTAGTTCTAGATCCTTGAGGAATCGCCATACTGTTTTCCATAATGGTTGAACTAGTTTACAATCCCACCAACAGTGTAAAAGTGTTCCTATTTCTCCACATCCTCTCCAGCACCTGTTGTTTCCTGACTTTTTAATGATCGCCATTCTAACTGGTGTGAGATGGTATCTCATTGTGGTTTTGATTTGCATTTCTCTGATGGCCAGTGATGATGAGCATTTTTTCATGTGTCTGTTGGCTGTATGAATGTCTTCTTTTGAGAAATGTCTGTTCATATCCTTTGCCCACTTTTTGATGGGGTTGTTTGTTTTTTTCTTGTAAATTTGTTTGAGTTCTTTGTAGGTTCTGGATATTAACCCTTTGTCAGATGAGTAGATTGCAAAAATTTTCTCCCATTCTGTAGGTTGCCTGTTCACTCTGATGGTAGTTTCTTTTGCTGTGCAGAAGCTCTTTAGTTTAATGAGATCCCATTTGTCAATTTTGGCTTTTGCTGCCGTTGCTTTTGGTGTTTTAGACATGAAGTCTTTGCCCATGCCTATGTCCTGAATGGTACTACCTAGGTTTTCCTCTAGGATTTTTATGGTATTAGGTCTAACATTTAAGTCTCTAATCCATCTTGAATTAATTTTCGTATAAGGAGTAAGGAAAGGATCCAGTTTCAGCTTTCTACTTACGGCTAGCCAATTTTCCCAGCACCATTTATTAAATAGGGAATCCTTTCCCCATTTCTTGTTTCTCTCAGGTTTGTCAAAGATCAGATGGCTGTAGATGTGTGGTATTATTTCTGAGGACTCTGTTCTGTTCCATTGGTCTATATCTCTGTTTTGGTACCAGTACCATGCTGTTTTGGTTACTGTAGCTTTGTAGTATAGTTTGAAGTCAGGTAGCGTGATGCCTCCAGCTTTGTTCTTTTGACTTAGGATTGTCTTGGAGATGCGGGCTCTTTTTTGGTTCCATATGAACTTTAAAGCAGTTTTTTCCAATTCTGTGAAGAAACTCGTTGGTAGCTTGATGGGGATGGCATTGAATCTATAAATAACCTTGGGCAGTATGGCCATTTTCACGATATTGATTCTTCCTATCCATGAGCATGGTATGTTCTTCCATTTGTTTGTGTCCTCTTTGATTTCACTGAGCAGTGGTTTGTAGTTCTCCTTGAAGAGGTCCTTTACATCCCTTGTAAGTTGGATTCCTAGGTATTTTATTCTCTTTGAAGCAATTGTGAATGGAAGTTCATTCCTGATTTGGCTCTCTGTTTGTCTGTTACTGGTGTATAAGAATGCTTGTGATTTTTGCACATTAATTTTGTATCCTGAGACTTTGCTGAAGTTGCTTATCAGCTTAAGGAGATTTTGGGCTGAGACAATGGGGTTTTCTAAATATACAATCATGTCATCTGCAAACAGGGACAATTTGACTTCTTCTTTTCCTAACTGAATACCCTTGATTTCTTTCTCTTGCCTAATTGCCCTAGCCAGAACTTCCAACACTATGTTGAATAGGAGTGGTGAGAGAGGGCATCCCTGTCTTGTGCCAGTTTTCAAAGGGAATTTTTCCAGTTTTTGCCCATTCAGTATGATATTGGCTGTGGGTCTGTCATAGATAGCTCTTATTATTTTGAGGTACGTTCCATCAATACCGAATTTATTGAGCGTTTTTAGCATGAAGGGCTGTTGAATTTTGTCAAAAGCCTTTTCTGCATCAATTGAGATAATCATGTGGTTCTTGTCTTTGGTTCTGTTTATATGCTGGATTATGTTTATTGATTTGCGAATGTTGAACCAGCCTTGCATCCCAGGGATGAAGCCCACTTGATCATGGTGGATAAGCTTTTTGATGTGTTGCTGAACCCGGTTTGCCAGTATTTTATTGAGGATTTTTGCATCGATGTTCATCAGGGATATTGGTCTAAAATTCTCTTTTTTTGTTGTGTCTCTGCCAGGCTTTGGTATCAGAATGATGTTGGCCTCATAAAATGAGTTAGGGAGGATTCCCTCTTTTTCTATTGATTGGAATAGTTTCAGAAGGAATGGTACCAACTCCTCCTTGTACCTCTGGTAGAATTCAGCTGTGAATCCATCTGGTCCTGGACTTTTTTTGGTTGGTAGGCTATTAATTATTGCCTCAATTTCAGAGCCTACTATTGGTCTATTCAGGGATTCAACTTCTTCCTGGTTTAGTCTTGGAAGAGTGTAAGTGTCCAGGAAATTATCCATTTCTTCTAGATTTTCCAGTTTATTTGCGTAGAGGTGTTTATAGTATTCTCTGATGGTAGTTTGTATTTCTGTGGGGTCGGTGGTGATATCCCCTTTATCATTTTTAATTGCGTAGATTTGATTCTTCTCTCTTTTCTTCTTTATTAGTCTGGCTAGTGGTCTGTCAATTTTGTTGATCTTTTCAAAAAACCAACTCCTAGATTCATTGATTTTTTGGAGAGTTTTTTGTGTCTCTATCTCCTTCAGTTCTGCTCTGATCTTAGTTATTTCTTGCCTTCTGCTAGCTTTCGAATGTGTTTGCTCTTGCTTCTCTAACTCTTTTAATTGTGATGTTAGAGTGTCAATTTTAGATCTTTCCTGCTTTCTCTTGTGGGCATTTAGTGCTATAAATTTCCCTCTACACACTGCTTTAAATGTGTCCCAGAGATTCTGGTATGTTGTATCTTTGTTCTCATTGGTTTCAAAGAACATCTTTATTTCTGCCTTCATTTCGTTATGTACCCAGTAGTCATTCAGGAGCAGGTTGTTCAGTTTCCATGTAGTTGAGCGGTTCTGATTGAGTTTCTTAGTCCTGAGTTCTAGTTTGATTGCACTGTGGTCTGAGAGACAGTTTGTTATAATTTCTGTTCTTGTACATTTGCTGAGGAGTGCTTTACTTCCAATTACGTGGTCGATTTTGGAGTAAGTACGATGTGGTGCTGAGAAGAATGTATATTCTGTTGATTTGGGGTGGAGAGTTCTGTAGATGTCTATTAGGTCTGCTTGCTGCAGAGATGAGTTCAATTCCTGGATATCCTTGTTAACTTTCTGTCTCGTTGATCTGTCTAATGTTGACAGTGGAGTGTTGAAGTCTCCCATTATTATTGTATGGGAGTCTAAGTCTCTTTGTAAGTCTCTAAGGACTTGCTTTATGAATCTGGGTGCTCCTGTATTGGGTGCATATATATTTAGGATAGTTAGCTCTTCCTGTTGAATTGATCCCTTTACCATTATGTAATGGCCTTCTTTGTCTCTTTTGATCTTTGATGGTTTAAAGTCTGTTTTATCAGAGACTAGTATTGCAACCCCCGCTTTTTTTTGTTCTCCATTTGCTTGGTAAATCTTCCTCCATCCCTTTATTTTGAGCCTATGTATGTCTCTGCGTGTGAGATGGGTCTCCTGAATACAGCAGACTGATGGGTCTTGACTCTTTATCCAGTTTGCCAGTCTGTGTCTTTTAATTGGAGCATTTAGTCCATTTACATTTAAGGTTAAGATTGTTATGTGTGATCTTGATCCTGCCATTATGATATTAACTGGTTATTTTGCTCGTTAGTTGATGCAGTTTCTTCCTAGCCTCGATGGTCTTTACATTTTGGCATGTTTTTGCAATGGCTGGTACCGGTTGTTCCTTTCCATGTTTAGTGCTTCCTTCAGGATCTCTTGTAAGGCAGGCCTAGTGGTGACAAAATCTCTAAGCATTTGCTTATCTGTAAAGGATTTTATTTCTCCTTCACTTATGAAACTTAGTTTGGCTGGATATGAAATTCTGGGTTTAAAATTCTTTTCTTTAAGAATGTTGAATATTGGCCCCCACTCTCTTCTGGCTTGTAGAGTTTCTGCTGAGAGATCTGCTGTTAGTCTGATGGGCTTCCCTTTGTGGGTAACCCGACCTTTCTCTCTGGCTGCCCTTAAGATTTTTTCCTTCATTTCAACTTTGGTGAATCTGGCAATTATGTGTCTTGGAGTTGCTCTTCTCGAGGAGTATCTTTGTGGCGTTCTCTGTATTTCCTGGATTTGAATGTTGGCCTGCCCTACTAGGTTGGGGAAGTTCTCCTGGATGATATCCTGAAGAGTGTTTTCCAACTTGGTTCCATTTTCCCCCTCACTTTCAGGCACCCCAATCAGACGTAGATTTGGTCTTTTTACATAATCCCATACTTCTTGCAGGCTTTGTTCATTTCTTTTTCTTCTTTTTTCTTTTGGTTTCTCTTCTCGCTTCATTTCATTCATTTGATCCTCAATCGCTGATACTCTTTCTTCCAGTTGATTGAGTCGGTTACTGAAGCTTGTGCATTTGTCACGTATTTCTCGTGTCATGGTTTTCATCTCTTTCATTTCGTTTAGGACCTTCTCTGCATTAATTACTCTAGCCATCAATTCTTCCACTTTTTTTTCAAGATTTTTAGTTTCTTTGCGCTGGGTACGTAATTCCTCCTTTAGCTCTGAGAAATTTGATGGACTGAAGCCTTCTTCTCTCATCTCGTCAAAGTCATTCTCCGTCCAGCTTTGATCCGTTGCTGGCGATGAGCTGCGCTCCTTTGCCGGGGGAGATGCGCTCTTATTTTTTGAATTTCCAGCTTTTCTGCCCTGCTTTTTCCCCATCTTTGTGGTTTTATCTGCCTCTGGTCTTTGATGATGGTGATGTACTGATGGGGTTTTGGTGTAGGTGTCCTTCCTGTTTGATAGTTTTCCTTCTAACAGTCAGGACCCTCAGCTGTAGGTCTGTTGGAGATTGCTTGAGGTCCACTCCAGACCCTGTTTGCCTGGGTATCAGCAGCAGAGGCTGCAGAAGATAGAATATTTCTGAACAGCAAGTGTACCTGTCTGATTCTTGCTTTGGAAGCTTCCTCTCAGGGGTGTACTCCACCCTGTGAGGTGTGGGGTATCAGACTGCCCCTAGTGGGGGATGTCTCCCAGTTAGGCTGCTCAGGGGTCAGGGACCCACTTGAGCAGGGAGTCTGTCCCTTCTCAGATCTCAACCTCCGTGTTGGGAGATCCACTGCTCTCTTCAAAGCTGTCAGACAGAGTCGTTTGCGTCTGCAGAGTTTTCTGCTGCTTTTGTTGTTGTATAGTTGTGCCCAATTCTGAGATTTCAAATAAATGAGGTAAGGACTGGGATTTGAAAATGTGAAAAGAGCAATCAAATTAATTTGGGCCAATAAAATGTAATCAATTTAACAATATTCTACAGTATCTTATTTGTCAAAATTAAATGCCCCAAGGGAGTTTCTCTAATATCTGTTAAATTGTATTTCCCTCCCAATTAGAGTGTCTGATTAAAACGGAACACTCTCAGTGTGAATGCCCCACCCATTCATTCCCTCCTCTTCATTCACAGGGGCTTCCTGGCTGTTCCTCAAAACCAGCTAACTCACTTCTGCTCTGGGCTCTTTGCACAGGCTATTCCATTTGCCTTGAATATTCTTCCCGAGTGATCTCCAAGGCCCCTTAATCATCCTTTCAAGTATTTGCTTAAAGTTATCCTTTCAATGTGTCCTATGTGCTATACAATATTACACACCCCTTTTTCCTCCCAACATTCTTGGAACATACCCCTCATTTTCCTCCCTTTTTCTTCTTCTATAGCACTTCTATGGAAATTACTTCGTATTTTCATTGGTTGTTGTCTCTGTTGCTAGAATGTATATTTTCATGAGGAAAGAACTTTTGTTTTTGTCCAACCATATGTCAGTGGGCTTTTGAATGCAACTGGCACATAGTAGGTACTCAAAAAATATTTGTGGAATAAATGCAGAATTTGCTCGGAAGTTTGCATCCTGAGGCTCTATAAAGGAATGGGGAGTTGACTCTGAGCAGTAATTCATTGTACCATCCATCCACCTCTTTGGCAGATCATCTTGGACAATTATAGTAAGAGACCTACGTCCACCATTGGTAACTTTCATCCCTGTTAATGTTCTAGAGCAGAAGTCAGCAAACCTTTTTAATAAAGGATCAGATGGGAAATGTTTTAGGTTTCACAGGCTGTATGGTCTTTGTTGCAACTACTTGGCTCTACCATTGTAACATGAAAACAGTTACAGACAATTCATAAGCAACTGGACATGCATGTGTTCCAATAAAAGTATGTTTACATAAATAAGCTTTGGGCTGGAAGTGGTCCACAGTCTGTAATTTTCAAACCCTACTCAATAGTGTCAGAAATTTTAAGCTAGATTGATTCAGATGTGAATATCACTTCAAATTACTAAAGTCAACAAATATTTATTGCTGTTTTCCTATGCAGCAGAGACTGTTCTATGGGCTAAGAAACAAAAGATGAGCAAAATAGAACATGCTCAACTTATAACCTAGCAGTAAAAGAGAAAAGCAAGTACATAATTTATTGCAAAGGTATAGTACATTCTGTGTCAGATGCTATGTTATATAAATATAGCCATAAACAATTTGTAATGGTCAGGTGCTACCTGCTATGAAGAAACAAGGCAGGGCCAGGGAATACAGAAGGACGGGATGAAATGTGCTATTTCAAATAGGCCATGAGAGAGGATTGCTCTGATAAGGTGATATATAAGCATGAAGACACGAAAGAAGTAAAGGAGTGAAAGGTGAAATGACTTAATCGAGGGCCATAAAGAAAAGAGTTATCCAGACAGAAGTTCTAATTCAGAAGGCTGAGGCATTCCAGGGTGTTCAAGGGGCATCAAGGGAGGATGAGAAAGATAGCAAATAATATATAGACATAGACTGATTTTAAAAATTGTACCAAATAATATAGTAACCCCCAATCCTCCTACTCCCAAAGCTGTCCATTTCTCTCCTGCCCTTCTACATCCTACTGGAGGTAAAATTGTTAAGTCACGAAGGTAAACCCTCCTCATCCTTTTCCAGGCCTTCTACTGCCAGCTAGAGACAGATTGCCAGCCGTTTGCTTTCAATCTCTTTTATGCAGTATGGCAAATTATCTCAGACAGTAATTAATATAAAGATATAAAGAAAGTGTGAAGTGTTCCTTCCCTCAAAATAGATACTTTTGACAAAAGTTATACACCAAAACAAGAAATATCTGATGCTGGACAAGCTGAAATTAGCAAAGATGGGAGACTGGAATTGGTTAATCAAAAATACCCTTAGGTTCATCCTATCCTAAGTGCTTGGTTGGTGTAAAGAACTCAGATCTATACTTAAGATCTATCTCCCATTCTCCTAAGTCCTGTGGTGACCTCAATTAAGTCATTTCACCTTGCTGGGAGTTAGTTTTGTCATCTGTAAATGAGTGGGTTGGGCTAGAACCAGAATGGCAACTATCTGCAGGAGTGTAGCTGTACTCAACATCTGCACTGATGGCAGAGAGAGTAGAAATTCACCATGGCTCGTTTTGTCACAGAACCCAGGCTGAGATTCAGAATCCTACTCAACACAAACTTTCAGGTAACAAGGCCCAATCAATGACAGCTGGCCCTTAAAATGAAGCATATATGACCCTTATGGACCAAATGGTCCCTAAGATTCATTTTATTTCCAAAACTAAATATCTAAGTTAGACTCTTGAAGATAATAATTAGCAACTGGTGAGTAATTCTCCATTTTAGATGAGCCAGAAATTTTACAAATGCATTCCTGGAGAAATTTTGATTTTTGGTAAACCTTCTAACCTAGGCAAGCTGGCTCTAGAGTTAATAGAATAAAACTACTATAATTTTTTTTGTCAGATCATGAAGCCATATATGTGACACTGGGGGTAGACTGGGTCTTAAAAATCAAAATGTGTCCGCATGGTGGTAAAAGAAATTGCATATAATGTTGTTAAAGTAGTGACTACTAAAGAAAGAGTCATCAGAAGATCAGAAATAATAGAGCCTTTTTATTAAATGATTGATACACAAATATAATTCAGCATCTAACATTTTCCTTATTGTCTTTCCAGAGTGGCCGTGGGCAGCTTATAATTCTTTCTTGCTGGTGTGAATCCCCAGCCCCCAGGGCCCATTTTGACCAGCCACATGGTACTCAGGGAGGAAAGCAGGCTGTCAGAGGCTCTGTTTACTGACTGTTATGTTCCCAGAGAAAGTTAATAGATCAAGTTTAAGGGCTCTCTGTAAGTTGGTGGCCTTTTGAAGTAATCAAAATGAGAGAGAGTGAGAAAAGAAAAACATTTTTGTTGTACCTTAACAAGGTCTAGAATTGGTTTTATTGGGAGTTTCCAAAGGCAGAGAGAAACTTTCTGTGTTTTTGAACTCTGTGTCCCTTTGAACCAATGATGCTATTCTTTAGAATGAACATTCATTGATTCCTGGAATCTTAAATACTCTTTATCCTCCCACAGTGTTGCAAGGGGCAAGTCCATGTCAGGAGGAAACCGTCTTAACTCCTAAGCAGGCAGACAGTCCAAAAGATGGAACAAATATTGTTTTCCTTTCCCTTTAGGTCATGTTTGATCACTTCAACATCCACTATAGGTAGCTATCCCTGGGCCTCTTATCTCTTCGTCTTGCCCTCTGCCACTTCCTGGTGATGGTATAGATTCTCAATGTCTGTCACTCAGCAGAGTTAGGTCTTTTATGATACTTTGGCATGAAGCATCTACAACACTAATGCACTTCTACAAATATTGACCATATTTCATAGTGTAACTTTGTTTTGTTTGATTCCTAACAAAATCACTCTTTTTTCCTTGTTTTACCAAAGAATTCCCCAGATCAGGGAGGAATAAGGAAGTGAAAAGATGCTGGAGGAAGGAGGATCCAAGCCTTACAAATAGGAGCATTGATTTGGGGGCTTTCCTTTTGCCTGAAGGGTGAGCAGATCTACCTTGATCCTGGTCTACAAGCAATTATGTAATATTACCCAATCCTATCACTCAGACCCTGAGGCCAGTAGTAGAATAAGGCTCAGAGTGAATCCCTTCTTTTGATGCAATGGCTTTTACATGCTGAGGGTCATATACTCCTTTCAGAGTCTGATGAAAATTATAGAACCTTTCTCTAGAAAAATACACAATTTCCTAGATTCATGTACTCCCTTGAGTATACTTGTAGAGAGCAATGAACTCGAGTTCGTGGTGGAAGTTTAAGAGCTGCTTTCATTTATTAAATCTTCATGTAAGTCACCAAAAAAGTTACCTTTACATTTTATCTTCTTTGATGTTTCCTTTACCTACTTCTTTATCAGACTTGAGGCAACATGACAAGGAGGTTGAAAACTTTGAAGACAGAAATTCCTAGACTTAAATCCTGATCCTGTCCTTACTTACCCAGTGACACTGGGCGCACATGACTTAACTTCTCTGGCCTGTTTTTCTCCAGTAAAATGGAATAACAATGTCATCTTATGATGTCAATATTATGAGTGGCACTGAGCCTGGCAGAGCCAAGCATTCAGTATATGGGAATTCATTTCATTATTTCCAGAGTGAAATGGACGTGATTACTATTTCCTTTACTTGCAAAGTTGAATCCTTTCTTTTCATTTTTATGAATTTTAAATAAAATAGTGAGAGAGCTTTATTACTCTGAGCTCCTAAAATGCCCTACTTGTATTAACAAGTGAGTCTCAGACTCATACATGGTTCTCATCTCTTGTAACCTTCAGGGTTAGAGATTAGCATTGACTCTTTTATAGATGAGTTCAAAATGGAAGCACAAAGGCGAATTCTATGAAGGCAGAAAGAACACTTATTTGTTTCAAGAGGGCTGGTGTTTTCATTCTGACCCTTTACTTCATGACCTGGGAGAAGTCATATTACCTCTCAGAGCCTCCATTTCCTTGGGGTAAATTAGATATCATTGTGAGGATCCAAGGAGATAAAATATTACATGTCGATATGTTGATGTTGTTACTATTGCTCCTCCATCCCCACTCCCACCAAGTTTGTGGCTTTCTTGGAAAGAGTGGGAGCTAGACCATAGCAAATAGCTTCCAACCTAATTATGTCTTCCAGAATGATATTTCTAAATTTACATCTCATCATGTCCTTCCCCTTAGCAAAGCCCATAGATACTTTCAGGAAAAATACCATTTCCCCAAGAATGACACCCAGGACCACCATGACCCAGACCTCACTGCCCATTCTAGTCTCTTTTTCCATCACTAACGTGGGCCATGCACAACCACGGGCCTCTCCTGAACACGCTTGGCATTTTCTTCACTTCGAAAACTTTAAAGTACTCTTACCTATGGCATGAAGATTATGTTATAATTAGGTAAAGACAGTATTTTGACAGAAAGGGATGCCCAGTCAAGAAAAATTTGAAATTCAGCAACTTGGCCTTAAGACCCTTGGTACAGATAAGGTATCCCTTATCCAAAATGTTTGGGACCAGAAAGGTTTCAGATTTTGCATTTTTTTTTTTTTTGATTTGGAAATATTTGCATATACATAATGCCATATATTGGAAAGGAACCCAAGTGTAAATGGGAAATTTATTTATGTTTTATACACCCTTATACACACAGAAGTAGCCAGAAGGCAATTTTATATAACATTTTAAATAATTTTGTGCATGAAACAAAGTTTGGATTGCATTTGGACTGCAGTCTGTCACATGAGGTCAGGTGTGGAATTTTCTATTTGTGGCATCATGTCAGTGCTCAAAAAGTTTCGGATTTCTAATTTTCAGATTAGGGATGCTCAACCTACAGTAGAATAATGAGCCCTAGAAAATGGAACCTATCCTCCTCTCTTTCAAAACTGTTTATTACTGCAAATAATCACCTTTTGTTGTCTGTAGGAGCATCTACTCTGTAACTTTAAAGATTCCTCTTTTCTTGGCATGTGAGGAACTAAGTAACTATTTCTCAAGGATACTGAGTATCGTCATTTTAGAAAGAAGAAAATGAGTCATACTTCTTGTGATTTCTGCTTATAGCACTGTAGATCAAAAGTCCAGTCTCAAGGTGTCCACAGGGCTTCATTCCTTTCTGGGAAAATTGTTTCCTTGCTCATTGAGGTTATTAGAATTCATTTCCCTGTGGTGATAGAATTGAGGCTCATGCGTTTTGGCTGCTGGTCAGCTGAGAGCCGTTCCCAGCTTCCAGAAGCCTCCCAACCCAATAACTCTTGGGCTTCAGAGCCAGTAGTGGCAGTTCAGAGTACCTCTCGGGCTTCAAATTCCTCCAGCCTCTTCTTACATACTTCCTCTCTTTGACTATTCAGCCTTACTCTTCTACTCTAAAGATACTTGTGATAATTTTGGGCCTGCCTGTGTAATCCAGGATCATATTTCCATTTTAAGGTCAGCTGATTGATTAATAACCTTAATCCTATCTGCAAACTTAATTCCTTTTCCCATAGAAAGTAACATATTCCCAGTTTTGGGGATTAGGAAGGACATGGACATCTTAAAGGGGACATTATTCTTCTTACCACATCTCCCAATGACTTTATTTTATCAAACAAATTAAAAAAAAACTGTTTGAAGATTTACTTTAGCTAGAAATGACCTCAATTGATGCTAGTTGGAAACGCGCACAGAGGTCATAAGATGGAATTGTTAACAAGGGACATTTAACACAGGTTTAGTAATTTTTCCTGCAGGTGTGACCTCGCAATGGCAAGCATTGGATGCCTGTTGTAAACAAGGTTTTTAAGATCACTTAAAAGGCCACAGTAATTGGAAAGCGTGACTTTATACCTAGAGGATGAATAAAATAAACTACTTTCCTCAGGTTACATGAATGAGTATTTGGGATAAATGTGCCTTGGGATAAAATTTCCAGAGACAGCCTCATACTCAAATGTTAAAAGTCTTGAACAACTTTGAGAAATAAAGAGTTCAGAAGACTGCTTCAGGTGACTCACAAAGTAGCTCTAGTGATGACAAAGGCATTGGTGTCAAAGATCGGTAGGAAGATATTGAGTAACCTTGTTTTAGAAAACATGAGAGCATAATCACTATAATTTAAAATCAAAACAATATATAAGAAATTCAAATAGGTATATATTTAAATTTAATACACTTGTAATTTAAAAATCATAGGTAGACAAATAGTTTAGAAATTTAAAAAATAAGCATATCATTAGAAAAAGTGATCTTACTTTATGCTAAGGATGGCCTTATCTGTGATATCTAGCTATAACAGAGTCAACTTTATTTTCTAAATTACCTTTGTAGTTTATATTTGGGCTAAAAACAGGTGACCATAGTAAAAAATACAACTTATTTCCTTCAGATTTAAGAATTGGTGGTGTTGAATTAATCTTCTGAACTTCCATTGGAAGTCTTAATTCCTTTCCACATGGGATATGATATTGTAAGAAAAATAACACAAACAGAACAATCCAAACCAGACTTTCTTGTTCCTTTTACCTTGGGCCTCCTTAAAGTTCTATAATTTTTGATATTCAGAATAAAAAATACCCTGGCTACCAGCATCTAAAATTACCATCTTGCTCACTAAACTCCAAGCCTCCGTCTCTCCAAATAGATCATTATTTCAATCTCTTTTCCAAGCCAAAATTCAGAAGAAAAGCACTTTGTAGAAGTTAGGTGATATGTATATTACCAGATTATTTCTCAGGTCATAACTTTCTGTGTTTAGAGGGAAAAATTTGTGGTATTGGAGGTAGTGGGATAGAGAGACCCAAAAGGGCTTGCTGGGATAACAAGGGTTAGTTACTAAACTTATAATCCAGTAAAACAGAAATACACCTAATTGAATGCTGCAATTTGTTAGGGTTCAGATCTCAATTGTTTTAATAAAGAAGCCAGACCGAATAATGTAGAATAAAAGGGGAGAGGAAAAACCACTTGTACTTTGGAGAAATACAAATTCCTGAGAATTTAGGGAGTTGCATGAGAGTAGAGCCTCATTTGGGAGAATCCCTCCATCTTCCCTGCTAAATTTTTGGTAAGGGCAACAAGCTGTTCATGATATTTTTAACATTATCAAATTTATTAAGAAAAATATGGAGAGAACTAACATCTGCCTGCCACTGAGCATGGGGCAGAGTCAACGCATGTAGATGAGGGGACAGTGGATTCATTTTGTTATATACAGAATTAAACAATTATAAACATACAATTGCTGCCCCTCATAGTAAATCCTGGCTGTTCTGAGAACAAACAACACCTCCTCTTTGATTATTAGTAGCTTCTTGGCACTTGATTTGAAATGCCAGAATTTCAAGAGGCAGAGAAGGCACACAGAGATGTTTTATTCCATTTGCCAGGATTGGGTTAATTCTCAACAAATTCCAGTATTTATAAAACTTAATTTCATGTGCACCCATTTACAAGACATTCGATCTACACCTACTGCAAAGGAGATTTAGATGTCAAGTACCATATTACCGCTTTCTTGCTGGAAATGACAAGGCTGCTGGAAGACTGATAATAGGTCTGGTAGTTATATTTTATTATGCCTGATGCAAAAAAAATTAAATAGACCAATTGAAAAATGAAGCTGTTGCAAGTTGATCTCTATGGAATCACTAAAATGCAGGAGAAAAAAATACCAAAAGCACAAATTAAATTTAAGATAATCAGCCCTATGGCTTATCCTCTGTGGATTCTCTAATCTAGCTCTGCCTAATTGCATTCTTTGTATGGCATATTATTTTTGTTTTCCCACTGGTGTTATTTTTTTTTTTAATTTTTAAGTTTGGGGAGTGCATAATATAATCACTACCTCTTTATGTTATAAAATGTCATGATTTTGAAAAGGAAAATTTCATAGGCTGTGTAATGTCAATCATCTGTCTTTATGAGACTGTGTGCCATTCATTTTGTTTAAAACGGGCTTGGGGAAAATATCCTTTATTTTGAGAGCAGTTGGTTTTTAAACCACATATCCACCTAATTTGCATGAGAGTGTAGTTAAAGAATGTTGACACATTTGGGAGTGGAATTGTGCTCTGTCCAAATGTGGCTGTTTTATATTCCAATTATATCCTTCCAAATATCTAAACAGAATTATATAGGAGCCACTCCCCCGCTTTCACACTCATAGAAACTCTCACACATTTTCACATTTTAACATTTGTAGACAAGTTTAGACTTCAGATATGGGCATGGCCTCTCAACTTCTTCCATTCCTTTAAAGCCCAAGTAATGCAATAATTAACACTCCACGGAAGCTTCCTTAGACCTCAGACCCTTGTAAGTTATATGTATTTCATGAAATGACCTAGCCTGGAAGCTCTGGTGACCTCAACTAAAACACAATAGAGGAAAGGCAAAGAGGCTGAAAGGAATATGTTCTCCTAGAGTCAGAATCAAAAAACAATTTACTCAGCTCTTCCACAGACAAGACGATATGCTAGTTTTTGTATAACAATGGACTCCAAATTTACAGTGTAGCAATGGCAAAGCGCAGGGAAATAATAACATGTGAGCCATTCTGTGTAAGCCCTAAATTGAAGATCCAAATCTTGCAAACCTAAGAAATCAGAACACTTTTATTTCATTTCCCTCTCACTTAATGATAGGAAAGGGATGCATATATCCAGTAAAATTTACCTTTCCTGTTAGCTGCTACAAATCTTGTTCACCTGAATTTCCACATGCTCCTAAACACCCTGATATGAGCCTAGGTCTCCTTTTCTCCTGAATCCTGATGTCCTTTGGTAATATGGAAACTTCTGTGTCTTATTTCAGAGATTCTTCTTAGCTATCGGTGGACACTGCATACTAGCCAACTGAACAACCCAAGTGAAGGTAGGTTGTTAATGGAAAGGCTTCATGTTTTTCTTCTCCAATCCTATTTGTGTTTTAAGAGGAAATCTTAGAGGTGCGGAAGACCAGAATATGCTGCCCCCAAATATAAAGAATAATTGAGTTGAAGGCAATTAAGAAGAAGCCTATGCAGGAAAGCTCTCTGCCCTCTCTGTATTTGCCTAAAAGAAGGACACAGATTTACAAAGACGAAAGGTATTCCACCTCCCACCCCCAACCAGGGGGAACAATGGTTAGCCACTAAGACAGCTTTAGACTTTTGTTACCCTGGAGATGGTACCAGAGGAATCTACATTAATGAGCTTTACTAACCCATCTTTATCTGCCATGTATTTGCCTTCTCACAAGTTTCTGCCCTAGAGACTTAAAGTTATTTTCCTTTGTCTTGTCACTTCTATAAAAATTTACTGTTTTCTTTGTTGAAGTTGCTATATAAGCTAGATTGCAAAGCCATCTCTTTGAGAACTACTCATTCCCTGGATGTCTTTCATATATATGAAATATACATGTGAATACATTTCTGTTTGTTTTTCTCTTGTCAATCTATCTTTTGTTACAGGGGTTTATTCCAACTAGGAATAAACCTATGGGGGTTAAAGAAAAAAATCCTCTTCCCCTACAGAGTGAAGAAATTACTTTTTAATGCAAATTAATCTATCTGCATTTGATACTCAGCAACTATTCGGTGCTGCTTCTGATACCAGTGGGATAGAGGAGGTCCCCAAATTCCCATGGGACCCTGCCTCTGGCCAGCATCCGGGTTTTTGACACCTTCACAGGAAGGAAGTCAAGGATGAGTCATAAAAAATTGGGAAAGTACAGAGATTTATTGCAAAGTGAAAAGTGCACACTCAAGAAAGGGAAGTGCGGGTGTACTCAAGAGAGTGAGTCACACCATTGGGTTTGGGAGTTTGGGGTATTATGGGTTTCTTTAGCCAAGGGATGGAATATTTATGAAGATTCTTAGAAAAATATAAAGATTTTTCGGAACTGCGGTGTCACCCAGTTTTCACCAAATATGGGTGTTCCTGGAACTCTCAAGGTGCTCAGGCATGTGTGATTGAGTATGTTAATGAGTGTATAATGAGATCCTAGGTGAAACCTAGGTCAAAGCGAGCGCCATGTTTGGTCCAGTCAGTCTTCGCCAGCTTGGCCCACATCCTGGTTTTCAGGGTCTTATCAGTCCCTAGCTTATGCAGCTATTTCAACAGTTTCCATTTGCTAACCACGTAAAACTGATGCCTGGAATTTTCTGTTCTCCTGTGACCACTCTCTATTATTCCTGTCTCATTTTTACCATCTTCATGGGTAGAGAGTCACCCTTTGACTTTGGACTTGGCCATTTGGCATGCTTTAGTCAATGAAATATTAGCAGACAAGATGGAAGCAGTGGTTTACAATGTGCTTGCATGATTAAGCTTGACCTGCTGAGTTTCTTTTGCAATGACAAGAACATACAACTGGTCCAGGAAGGATGAGAGACACATGGAACTGCCCCTGGAACCAAGTTACAGCTTGAGGTTGAGTGCCCCTACATCAGGTGACCCTTAACGGAATTGCAAATTTGTGAATGGGAATTAAATATGTTCCATATGCCACTGTGTTTTGGGGTGATTTGTTTTGCAGCAGTTTTGTGGCAATAGCTGACTACTATGAATTGGAATTTTTGTACAAAAAACTGACTCTGAATAAGCTAATTAAAAAAAAAACTATAAGAGAAAGACAAAGAATAGCCCCCAGAATAAAAGGCAAAGTGAAAGAACCTAGCTTCAGAAAGAATAAGGACAAAGCATCCCCAAAGATCTAGGTAGCAGCAACTAATGGTAAGCCTCTACAAAGCACCAAGGTCAGGACGAATGAAGGCCAATAGATTTCATTATTTGGGTTATTTTCAAGATTCAGGGAGATAGAGATTGGTTCAATTCAGTCACATGATACCCTTTTATTCCTTGGCTACTGAATGGGTGTATACTTTAATGGTAATCTCCAAGGGAGACCTAGATCCCCAAAGAAAAAAGGAGCTGGAGCTTTCCGAAGAGAAAACAGACCTTGAGCACACACAGATAACAACTACAGTGACCTCACAATATTTTGCAAGGAAATCTTCCATTTGCAGGATTCTCTAGGGAAATAGCACCAATATGATGTGTGTGTGTGTATATATATGTACATACATACATATATTTTTTAGAAGAGAGTTTTCATGGGAATTGTCTCACGTGATTACAGAAACCAAGAAGTCCCTACTGTGCTGTCCATGAGCTGGAGAATCAGGAAGGCCAGTGGTATAATTCTGTCCAATTTTGAAACCCTGAGAACCCAGGGAGCCAATGGTTTAACTCCCACTCCCAGGTGAAAGATCTGAGAACTGGAGGTGAGGAAAGTGGGAGAGGTGGGGTGTTGATGTAAGTCCCTGAGTCTGAAGGTTCAAAAACCAGGAGCTCTAATGTTCAAGGCAGAAGAAGATGGATGTTCCAGCTCAACAAAGAGAGAGATTTGCCCCTTCTCTGATTTTTTTATCTGGACCCCCAGAAGACTGGGTGGTGCCCCCCCCAATTGGTAGGTGCAGATCTTCTTTATTTAGTCTTTTGATTCAAATGCCAATCTTTTCCAGAAATACTCACATAGACATACCCCAGAATAATGTCCTATCAGCTATCTGGGCATCCCTTAGCTTAGTCAAGTTGACACATAAAATGAACCATCACCAATATCTTTCAAATATCTATCAAATTATATCTTAGCAGCAACTCACTGTTCAAGCTGTTGGTCAAAGTCCTTGGAAACATGGATCCATCAGAATTATGTGGGAGAGGATTATATGAAGTGTCAAAATAGACTCTTTTTTTTGGATAAATATTCCGCTATCTCTATTGATGTTTAAGAAGTAATAAACTAAACTTAATGAAGTCAAGTTCCAGGCTGATTCTTTCATTAATTAGCTCTATGGTCTTGAGTAACTCACTGAGACCATCTGGTCATTAATGCTCCTACTTTTGAAATGGAGGTAATTTTTGCTTTTTACTTCAAGGTGGTTAAGCCCCTACCCCCATCCCCACTACTGCCTGAAATATCTGAACACTTAGTATGAACTAAATATTGAGCTAAAAACTTCCTGTATTATGTTACTTAATCTTCATAACAACCATTTTAGGTAGTAAATTATTAGCTCGATTGTACAAGTAAAGAAGCTGAAGTGTAGAAAACTTGAGTAACTTCCCCAGAGTCAGACTATAGTAAATGATGTTCCTAGATTTAATCTCCAAGTCTGCCTGGACCCTGAGGCTGAGGTTCTAACCTCAATTATTATACCGAAACAGATTAATACATGTGAGTGTGCTTTGCAAATTATACAATACCATACAAAGATAAGAGATTATTATTTTCCATAAACTAGATTGGATTTTTACCTAATAGTAAATGACCCACTTCATTCTGGTCTTCCTAAATTGAAAAAGTACACAGAAATATATCTATTTGTTTAGCATGAGCATATTGCCTTAAATTCCATTACCCAGGAAGAAAAATAAAAATATAAAGAGAACCTAGAGAATAGGCAGAAAGGAAACAAGACACTAACAATGTGCATTTCAATAAGCAGAAACCAACCATATGATTGGAGTACCTGAAATTGATTGGATCAAAGTTTTATTAGAGTTTCATAATATTTAGCTTCTCTGTGCACAGTGACATCTGGGGCTCAGTATTAATTAAAATGTGTTAAACATAGCAGGTATTATTTAGTAGGAAAATGAAATATAGAAGTTATGTCAGCAGTTATTTTGAGCACTGAGACCTTTCCCCTTGACACTCAACCAAGATGTGGTATGTTTTTAAAGGCTTGAAAGATAAAATTTATTGATTTGTATGTAAGACCAAAACTGCTCAGATTAATACATGATTACTTGTAATGTGTTGCTATTTTACAAGAGAATGGGCAGATTTTTGCCTTCAACTGTTCAATGCTGACAAACCAACCAAAAACTGTTCTGTGATAGGGCTTGTTTAATGAGAAGAACCTGGAAAAGTTTCCGAGCGTCAAGACAACATGTAAAGGCCAGAATATGCGAAATGTTAGGATAAAGATGCTCCACAAGCAAAGGAATCCTTTGGTATCGTGTAAACATCTCCAATTCTCAAGAATTCACTATATAGATTAGCATATTAGACTCTGAGATGTCCTGCAATCACACTTATACTTGTTTAACTGTGGGATGCTCTGTGTAGGTGAGTAGATAAAATCACATGCAGCAAGAATAACAAAACACTTTTCATGGGAACTTTGTGTTAGGAAATAATACTTACATAAAAAAAGAAACAAGTTTTTCAAAATTAAGAAAATAATGACCAATTTAACAGAGTTATAACGTATCTGAAGGGCTTATAACGTAGAATACACTGATTTGATTTCTGCTGCGGAAAGAACAACATAAATAAGTTCAAGGACCAACAAAATAGAAATTGTTGTAGGAAAAAAAGAGAATATCAGCAGAGTGAAATGCTGAAATGGTTAATGTGCTTAAGCACAGCTCAGATTTTTACAGAATGTCAGAGATGGTTTAAATGTGATTGTATGGTAGAAAACTACCCAAGAGATGCTCAAAAGATTCCATCTAGTCCAATAATTGCTTAGTTATCTAGACTTAATGTTCTTTCTATTTCGATCCAGAAAAGTCCAATCTTCAAAATAAGCACTTTATGGAACAAAGATAAAGTTAAAAAATATTCTCTGTGGTCCATAAACCCAGTCTGTATCATTATCAAATGTTTTAAACATGAGGTCTGTGGAAATAAGTGAAGGCCACCCAAATGAGAGCAAGCAAAGACCATTTAGTCAGTTTGCTATAGTGAGAAACAGCCACCACAATCACTTGTGTTTGATACAAACTCAAAGGAGGGAAGAGGAGAGAGAAGACTTTATAGTGGGAAAAAAAGAAGGCTTCGGGTGAGCCCTGACTGGAGACTCTTGGCATGGGGACATGTAGGCAGGCTAAAAAGATCACCCTGCTATTGTTGAAGTAGACCAGAAAGAGCTGTGGATGCTAGCAGGGCAATTCATTGGGAGGCCCCTGAAGAAACTCAGCTCAGAGATGTTGGGGACATGACTAGCATGGTACTAGCAGAGATGACAAGATGTCACTGGGGTCTGAATATGCCCTTAAGGTAGGTCCAACAGGATTTCCTGACATATTGGATTGGGGTTTTGACAGAAAGAGTGAAGCCAAGGATGTCTATGAGGTTTTTGGTGTAAGAAACTGGAAGGTTGGAGGTAAAATCGGTGGAGATGAGAAAGGCTGTGGGTGAAACAGGATTGGGGGGTGAAGAGGAAGAGCTCAGTTTTGGGTATGTTTACATTTGAGACATGTTTAGATTTAAGGCCATGAATTATAGAAATGAAAGGTTCCAAGAGATTGAAGTCTGTTGAAGTCTGAAAGAACAAGAACTCTTCCCTCCTGTGAGGAGGTCATGTAAGGAACAGAATCTGAGAGATGCTTCACTCTTGACCTTGACTGTCTTGCTTCCCTCTGGTACGTGAGGATACTGAGGTCAGTTCCTTGCAAGATCACAAGCCCTGCCAAGACATCAGAGTTGTCTTAGTCAGCTTGGGCTGCCATGACAAATACTACAGACTAGGTTGCTTAAACGACATTTATTTTCTCCCAGTTGTGGAGGCTGGAAGTTCAAGATGCAGGTTTCAGCAGTCCTGCTTTCTCCTGAGGCCACTTCTTGCCTTGCAGATGGCCACTTCCTTGTTGTGTCCTCTCATGGCCTTTCATCTATGCACCCGCATCCCTGAAGCTTATTATTTTTGCGATTCTTCCCATATGATACCAATCATATTGGATTAGGGCCCCACCCTGAGGGCCTGATTTTACCTTAATTATCTCTTTAAAGACCCTGCCTTGATACGTGACAGTCACATATCAAGGTACTGGGGCTTAAGGCTACAGATTCCAAGTTCATTACTACTTCCATAGCACCATAGGGATAGCAAGTCAAAATATTACCTAATCAGTAAGGTCTTCCCTGACCACCTTGTTTAAAATCACAAATTACATACATCCTTGAGGGTACTTGCCATTCCCCTTTTCTGTATCATATTTTCTTATAGCCATTATTTTAAGTATTTATATATCTTCATTTATTTTGCATATTGTCCCCACGTCCTCTATCAATGTGTAATTCATGAGGATGGGGATTTTTCTATTTTATTTACTGCTCTATCTTTGGCACATAGAGCCTCACACATCGCAGGTGTTCAATAAATATTTTTGACTGCATGCATGGATGTGTAAACGCATAAATATATCTAAGTAAAATATCTTAACCCACTTGCATGCTGGGACTAGATAAGCGTTCTCTTAGCAAACCAAGAGTAGAGTTACACACATTCTGAAAACAGGATCTCCATCTGCCTGCCATATAAATTACCCACACATGAGAACAGGCCATGGCAACAGCCCAGAGCCATGGTGCTTTTGTTCCATTGCTATGTTTTCTGTGCAGTACTCACACTTTCCAGACTGGAGCCTTCCAGTACAGAATTTATGCTTGTGTATCTCTACGGGGCAGTCATCAAGTGCGCCTGTCACCAAAGCAGAAATCATCAAGAAACAGTTGCTAAGTGAGCAGGAGTTGAACAAATTCTGGAACCCTGCTCCAAGGCCTAACTGAAAAATAGACCTTGAGGATGAGACATCTCTGGTTGTGTCGGGGAATGTGCACATTTATAGATGCAGTTCTCTAGTGAGATTGTCTTGTGCCGAGGAGAAAAGTTTAAAAAGAAACAAAACACTGAAATGGCTTCTTCTGTCTTCTGGCAATCCATCTTGTAGTGTGGGCTGGGAGGGAAAAAAAAAAAGGAAGAAAGAAAAGTGATGAAGTAAATATAGCAAAAGCAAAAAAGGAGTGAGGGGCCTGTTGGAACACTTCCTATCCACTCAGGAACAGAGAAGCAAAGCTATTATATCTGCAAGTTACTATTTTCTGTTTTCCTTCTGTATTGATTTGTTAGGGCTACCATAACAAAGGACTACAAACTAGGTGACTTAAACAACAGACATGCATTGTTTCACAGTTCTGGAGGGAAGAAGTCTGCAATTAAGTGTCAGCAGGGCCACACTCCCTTTGAAACCTATAAGGGAATCCTTTTGCCTCTTCTTAGCTTTTGGGAGTTGGCTGAATGTTTTTGGTGTTCCTTGGCTTATACCTGCATAACTCCAATCTCTGCCTTTGTCATCACATGGCGTTCTCCCCACGTGTCTGTCTTCACGTGGCCATCTTTTTATAAGGACACCAGGTGTATTGGATTAAGGGCCAGTCCTGCTCCAATATTACCTCATCTTATGTAATTATGTCTGCAATGGCCCTAATTCCAAAGAAATTTATGTTTTGAGCTACTGGTGTTTAGGACTTTCAACTTATCTTTTTTTGTGGGAAAGGAGGCACAATTCACCCTGTAACACCTTCCTAGCATATAGAAAGTAAAGAGGACCTTAGAAGTAATTAACTAGCCAAGTGGTTTGTAAACTTCTTTATATAGAACCAGAGTTAATCTTAGTTTTTTTTAACCTTTCATAAATACTCAGTGTAAATGTACTAAAAAATGGGGACATCTGGAGGTATGTGAGATTGTTAGTATTACTATCAAGAATAGGAGTGGAGACTAGGGATAAAAAGAAAAAGTGGGCCGGGTGCAGTGGCTCACTGTAATGCCAGCACTTTGGGAGGCCGAGGAGGGTGGATCACGAGGTCAGGAGTTTACGACCTGCCTGGCCAACATAGTGAAACCCTGTCTCTGCTAAAAATACAAAAAAAATTAAAATAAAAATAAATAAAAAGCCAGGCGTGGTTGTGGGTGTCTATAGTCCCAGCTACTTGGGAGGCTGAGGCAGGAGAATTGCGTGAACCAGGGAGGTGGAGGTTGCAGTAAGCCAAGGTCGCGCCATTGTACTCCAGCTTGGGTGACAGTGCAAGACTCTAGGTTAAAAAAAAAAGGGGGGGGAAATAAGAAAAGGTCAGGGATGATCTTATGGTGAAAATGTGCCATGAAATGAGTAGAATGATAAATGCTGCTCTCAATACTTCAGTTGCAATAGATAAAGAAAAAATTAAATATAACCCAATCGGACTCAAACAGCTGCTTCATTTGAAAGTTGGGGCAGGGGAATCTTGAGGGAGGTCACACAAATTGGCTTCCCTTGTTCTTCTGGATGGCCCCTGAAGTGATTCCACACACTGTTTTCAGCCCAATTCTCTCATTCAACAGGTAGAAGAACTGGAACTTAGAAAGGTAACATGACTTGCCCAAAGGCTCACAGGGGTTAACAAAGTCCTTTCCCGTGTGGCATCTGAGCACTGACACAATGTGGGAAACCAGGAATAGGTACAAGTGTGTGGAATTTAGGTGTGCAGAAATCCAGCTTTCCTTATTGTACAACTCAGTTCAATTGCTCTTTCAAAATTCCACTCTTCTAGGAAGCAGAGAATTAATTTCAATCAACTGAGGGTCATTTCAATCAGTTTGTTGCCTAAGCCCCAGCCTGTGAGTTGTGTCTCTATGTCAGGGAAGGATGGAGTAGGACGTTCTGGTAATTGAGCAAGGTGTTGGTGCCACCCACCTGCACTGGCATGTGCAGAGTCTCTGCCTTACTGGGAGTTGTCAGTTCATAGCTGCTCTTCCTTTTCTATCCTAACCCTGGTCCTTTCAGCTATTTCCATGACTACTCAGAGTTAAGAGAAATGTTTGATGTTTCTCTTATGATGATGCCTCAGGCCCATCTGCCTGGATAATCCCTGCAGCAAACTCTATATTCTTTGAAACTCCCAAAAGATGCTGAATGTGAGGATGCTGTGTGTGACCTGCCATTACCCCAGGGTCAATTAGAGAAAGAAGCACAGGTCTTCTAAGTTATCGGATCCCTCCAAACCCATTTGAGGTTTCTATTGCAATCTACCCAGGGATTAAGTCCAGGGCCACATCTCAGGGTCACAAGGAAAGAAGCTTCCAGTCTGGAGATGGAGTAGGTTCCTCTTACCATCATTTTCTCTCACATCTACTATTTATGTTATCAGCTCTGCAGGGCTTTTGAAGCTCAGAAACTTATTTTTCTGCTTTTCTGTTGTACTAACTATTCTCTGAGGCAATGGATACTCCCCAGTCTTGCCTGTAGAAGGAACAGTCAGAGGACAGAAAGGAGTTCCTAAGAATGAAAAACACATGGGCTGATACATTAAAATATAACTCCACAACACACACATCACACTAATAGCTAACATCTGTGAGCCATAAAATCATTTCCAAATTGCATCCTCTTTGTCAAGCCATTTTAATTGAAGGGTGGAATCCTTTTCAAGCAGACCACCATGTTTCTTATCCAAATTAAATGATATTATTCATATAAAACTCAACACTTACCACCTGGAACAAAGTAATATTTGACAAATATTAGTAGTATTCATCGAATTATTATTGTTTTCCCATGTGCTCTGCATTAGTGACTGTTAACGATTCTCATAAAAGCCCTGCACTAACCCCTCTTTGAACTTCTCCTCCTTCTCTCTATGAAAGGTGACATTTCTTGGATCCTAAAATCTTTTGAAGTCATCCTTTTTATCTTAATCAAGGGAGAAGCCCCCAAGATATCTGAAAACCACAGACAGAACCCATACAGAATGCTTGATTTATTACTGGCCAAAAAAGAAAAAATAAAAAAGGTTGAATTGAATTGTGACTGTTAAACCACTTGAAGGAAAATTGCAATAATGAGCTAAAAATCAACTCTAAATATTTTACTTGAGGAAAACCTTGGGACAGCACAAGCAGGCTACATTCTCCCCCTTCAAATATATTGAGAGGTAAAAATGTATTTGATTTATTTTGTCATTTAATTTCCCTTCCATCTCTTGGCCTTAAGTCTCAGAGGGTTCAAGTTTCTTGATTGGACAATCAGAATTTTCATTCTTTGCCCATTATTTTCCCCATTGGCAGCATTCCCATAATAACAGCCTGATGAAAATATGCTTCCTCCAGTGGCTCCTCACTGCCTCCGAAAAATTTCCGAAGGAGTTTGGGCAGTTTCTATCAAAGGAGAGAACTATGGGAAAGTTCAGATAGGTTTTAGAAATCAGAGTGGCATGGTTTTCTTCCTAATTGTGTATGCATGCGCACAATAACGGTAGGAAGGCACTCTTCAAAGTTGGGTCTCTTCAAAGATTTCACGGGGCTGGAGGGTGTTCGCCAAGACTCAGGATTCCTGCTGGGATTCTTCTTCTGAAAGGTCACAGAACTGGGAAGCTTGTTTCTTTTTAAGATGCCACCCCAGAGAGAGGTTATTATCACATTAAACTAGTTCCTACTGCTAAGGGGAGACTTAGGAGTACCAGCTTGAAAAATATGCTTCTCTTTTGCATAGGTTTTGGAAAGTTCCCCATTTTTTTCCCAATGGGCTCTCACTTGACCAATTTATGCCAGTAATGCAGTCCAAATTTCTTCTTTGATATTAACCTGTAAAAATGTCTGCTATGACTTCCAATAATTAATAAGATCTATATTGTCAGAAAGAACAAACTCACTGATTGCATTGTGTCTTTAGTATTATGCTTGCTTTGTGTCTCTACCTATCCAGTTAATTCCCATTCCTGGCGACACTGGAATGCTTCCAATTACTCCCCAATATTCACTCATTCTCTCAAACATTCAAGAAGTATTACTAACCATCTTCCGTGTGGTACACACTGTCCTGGGCCTTGTGGATGACCAGGTAGCATGAATTCAATACAGACCGAATTTGAATAACAGAAGGGTAGAATGATTCAATTCACCATTTGCCAACCTCTAAGCACTGACTCTTGAACTAGGTCTTTGTTAGTTGCATACTTTACTGGTACTAACTCCTGTAAGTAATACCCTTGTATGAATTAGGCATTCTTATTTTCTTCCAAGCTAGAATTTATTTTTCTCAATGTTTCACATAATCGTAGTGTTTATCAAAATGCTTACCATTACCATGACATAAAAGTGGGCATTCTTAACCACAGAAACAGAAGAAGGGCCTGATTCATCCATTTGGTTTAAGCTTTGCTTAAAATGTGTCTCTGAGCTTAGTGTGGATGGAAATGTGTCAGTGGGGCAGTGCAGTTTTCCCAGCTTTGTTTTGTCAGCCAAGAAATAAGTGAAGTCAAGTGGAAGCCTAAAGGATGAAGCAGAGCTGCTCTGCTTGAAGCTGCCAGGTCTTTCAGCATGCCCGAAGGCGAGCCTGAGAACCCAGGGCTCTGCCAAGGACCCTGGGAAAATCATCGGTGCACTAGAAACACACTAGACAGTACTAGAGGTCTAACTGCTAACCTGTTGTCACTTACTAATATATGCTAGTGTAGCTTTCCTGCACTTTGTGATGGATTTGTGTTTGAGTAAGGAAAAGAAAATGTGGGATTGCTGGGTGGCAATATTGTCTGGAAGTGAAAAACATGGGCTTTGGATTCAAATTTCAACAATTAGCTATTTTACTAAGCCTGGGAAAGTTATTTTACTTCTATGCCTCAATTTTCTATTTGTAAAGTATTGAGGTTGATGATAATAATGGCATCAACCTCAAAATATTTATTTCTGAGTATTAAGTGAGATAATACATAAAAGGGTTTAGAACAGCTCCTGATACATAGTCAGCACTTAATGAATATTAGCTATGTCATAGATACTACAGCTATTCCTGAAATATTTCTAGCTCTCTGGCTTCTCAACAAAGACCAGCTGAATTCCTTGGCCCATGTGGTTGGGAGAGGTCGTGTGATTGTTCTAGGCCAATGAGCTGGGAACAGAAGAGACTAGCCAAACTTTCACATAAAGCCTTGGGTTACTACAGTGAACCATTCAGACTTTAGTTTTCTTTTTCCTTCTGGACAGGTAATGTTCCATTTTAGTGGCAGCTATAGCAACATGGATCCTGTAGTGAGGCTGCCAGAGCCAAGTGAGGTCCCAGCCACCAAATGACGAATATGTGAGTTAAAAAAACAAACCTTTATTATTTCAAGCCATTTGAGATATGAGAGTTGTTTGTTACCAGCATAAACTAGCGCATCCTGGCTGATGAAACTATAATTATGATCATCTATTAGACAGTGGGAGAGAAAGAGACAGAACCAAACTTTATCATAAATATGTCAGCATACAAGTTTACTTATTTTTTTTAAATATGCCATTATTGAGATGTAGCTCATGTATCATACAATTCATCCATTTAAAGTGTACAATTCAATGTCTCATGTGTTCAGTACACAATCAATTTTAGATCATTTTCATCACCTTGAAAGACACCCTTCAGTTATCACAGCCCAATCCCCCCAACACCCCGACATTCCCACCGAGCACTAAGCCACCATGAGTCTACTTGCTGTCTCTAAAGATTTCCGTGTTCTGGGTATTTTTTATTAATAGACTCATATAATATCCGGTAATTTGTGACTGACTTTTTTTCATTTAGCATGTTTTCAAGATTCATTCATATTGTACCATGTGTCAATACTTCATTACTTTTTATGGCTGAATAATGTTACATAACATGGTTTACCCCCATTTTTTTCCATTAATCTACTGATGGACATTTGTGCTGTTTCCACGTTTTGGCTATTATGAATAATGATGATATACACATTTAAGTAAAAGTTTTCATATGGACATATGTTTTTATTTTTCTGGATGTATGTTTTTATTTTTCTTGAGTATATACCTAGGAGTGAAATTGGCTGGGTCATATGGTAACTCTATGTTTGTTCATTTTCGAAACTGACAGAATGCTTTCTGAAGTAGCTGCACCATTTGACATTCCCACCACTTTAGATTCATAGCACTGTTTTACATGTGCACCAGCAGTGTATGAGAGTCCTGACTTCTTCATATTCTCATCAGCACTTCTCTGACTTTTTGATTCAAACCATCCTAGTAGGTATGAGGTGGTATCTCACTGTGGTTTTGATTTGCATTTTTCTGATGACTAATGAAGTCCAGCATCTTACTGATCATTTGTCTATCTTCCTAGAGAAACTCCTATTCAAGTCCTTTGTCTGTTTTAAAAGCGAGCTTGTTGGCTTTTTGTTGTTGAGTTGTAAAACTTTTTTGTATATTTTGAAATAATTCATCAGATATATGATTTGCAAACATTTTCTCCCATTCAATGGGTTTTTTGGACTTCATAGTGTCTTTTAATATACAACATTTTTATTTTGATGAAGTTCCTTTTGTCTATTTTTTTGTTTTGTTGCTTATGATTTTGGTGTCATATATAGGAAATCACTGTCAAATTGAATATCATGAAGCTTTTCTCCTATGTTTTCTTCTAAGAGTTGAATAGTTGTAGCTATTACATTTATTTAGATCTTTGATCCATTTTGATTCGTTTTATATGGTTTAAGATAATTTAACTTTATTCTTTTGCATGTGGGTGTCGTTTTCCCAATACTGTTTGTTGAAAAGAGTAGGTGTCCTTTTATTTGTCTTTCATGTAGCATAATTGAGGTTCACCCATACTATTGTGTTTATTACTAGTTCATTTCCTGTTATTGCTGAGTTATATTTTATTATATGAATATGTAACAATTTATTTATTCATTTTCCTATTGATAGACATTTGTACTGTTCTAGTCTTGGGCTATTGCAAAGAAAGTTGCTATGAACATTGTGTATGAACATATGCTTTGATGTCTCTTGAGTAAATACCTAAGAGTGAAATCATTGGATCATCTGGTAGGTGTGCTTTTAACTTTTTAAGACACTGCCAAACTATTTCCAATGAGGTTGTCTGGTTTTACATTCTCATCAGCAGTGGATGAGAATTCCAGTTGTTTTATATCCACTTGGTATTATAAAACTTTTAATTTTAGCCCTTCCAAAGGCGTGTATTAATATATCACTATGGTTTTAATTTGCATTGTTCTAATGACTAATGATGTTGAATATAACTTTATGTACTTCTTTGGCATCTGTATATTTTCTTTCATAAACAGTCTGTTCATAATTTTTTGTACATATTTCAAATCAGGTTGTTTGTTTGCTTATTTGGTGATTTTGAAAATTATTTATATATTCTAGATAGAAGTCCTTTATCAGATATGTGCTATGCAAATATTTTCTCCCAGCCTGTGGTTTGTCATTGCATTGTCTTTTGAAAACACTTTTTAATTTTGATGATATCACTTGATCAGTTTGTTTTTAGTGAATCATGCTCTTGGTGTTATATCAAAGAAATGCTTTCCTAATGCAGGTACACAAAGATGATCTTTTATGTTTTCTTCCAGAAGTTTTAGGTTTAGCATTTATTTCTATGATTCATTTTGAGTTAATATTTACATATGGTACAAAACTTTTAAAAATTTGTATATGGATATCAATTGTTCCAGCATTGTTTGTTGGAAAAAAAAAAAAAACCCATTCTTCCTCCACTGAGTTGCATTGCACTTTTGGAACAATAAGTTGTTCTTATATGCATGGATGTGTTTTTGTAATATCTATTCTGTTCCATTGATCTATTTATTTATCTAATTAATGCTAATACCACAATACCTCAATTATTGTAGCTTTTAAATAAGTTACTTTTAGATAAAAAATAAGTCACTTTAAAATAAATTACTGTAACTTTTAAATAGATAAGATAGTGTTAGTTGTTTGACTTTGTTTTTCTTTTTCAAAGTTATTTTGGCTGTTCTAGGTTATTTGCATACCCATACACATTTTAGAATAATTTTGTCAATTTGGAATAAAACAGCCTGCTTGGATTTCCACTGGATTTTCAATTATTGAGAGAATGGTATTGAAATCTCCTACTATAGTTCTACTTAACTTTTTGAATATACGAAATACAGTTATGACTGTTTTAAAGTCCTTGTCTGCTAATTCCAACACCAATGTCAATTCTGGTTCAGCTTTGATCATTTTATTTTTTCACTCTCATTATGGTCTTTTTTTTCCTGCATCTTTGCATGCCTGGTAATTTTTGATCAGATGCCAGGCGTTGTAAATTTTATCTTGTTGGGTGCTGGATATTTTTATATTTCTATAAAAATTCTTGATCCTTATTTTGGTATGTAGTTAAATTACTTGGGGAAAGTTTTTTTTATTTTTATTTATTTTTATTTTTTTGCTTTTCTCTTTTTAAGATTGTTAGGCAGGACCAGAGCAGTGTTTAGTAAGGGCTAATTCTTATCCACATTAAGGCAAGACCCTTCTATGTACTCTACCCAATGTCTGTGGATTATTAGTCTTTTTCCAATCTGGCTGGAGAGAACAGATATTCTCAGTCTTGTCTGGGGCTATTCTCGGCTCTGTCTGAGTGCTGCATACTATTTTTTTCTACTTCTTTCAGATGGTTCTTTCCTGGGTCTCTGGTAGGTTCCTCACACACCTGCATACCACAGTCCTCTCCTGAAAATCTGAGATTCTGTAGTTCTCTGGAATACTCTGTGTGTAGCTCTGTCCTTGGTACTCTGTTAACTCTAATAGCTTTGGTCTCCCCAATTTTCAGTTCTGCTTCTTCAACTCAAGGAGCTGCCTCTTCCTTATATTGTGGCTTAGAAACTCTCTCGTCGCTTAGCTGATTCAGTTGTAGGGCTCATTGCATAGTTTTCTTGTCTTTTAGGCATCGTTGTCTTTCATTGCTTGATGTTCAATGTCTTAAAAGCCATTGTTTCATGTATTTTGTCTGGTGAAATGTGACAAATTTCTCTTGCTTCAGGTGAAAAGATAAATCTAGTCGCTGTTATGTCACATTGACTAGAAGTCCTTCGTTCTCTTAATGCATTTTTTGATTAACTAAAACATGCATTGATTTCTAGTGGCAGACCATAGAAACATTTGTGCACTCTTCATAAACAGAATGATTTTCCAAAAGCAGCCAACAGAACTTTCCCTTAATACACAAAATGGCAATGTAATATCTCATTTACAAAGATACCCAAGTGTTTTTAATATTTAATATGCATTGAAAAGGAAACAAATTATCAAAAAGTTTAAAAAGCACAAAGATTCTTGTTCATCCTCCACAATATAATTTAAAATTTCTTTCTCTTCTATGCGCACCCAATCTCCTGATCTGCCCACATAGATCTCCAAATAGGCCACTACCCTTGAAATGTTTATAAGCAAGTTGGTTGCCAGAAAGCCACTACCCCACTCTACCCAGATGGTAGTGTTAGTTTGAGGACCATTGAATACTGGGAATTTCTCCAATTTATTACAATTAAACACCTGTGCTAAATAAGTGGTGCAGCTCCACTGAGAAGTTAAAGCCATGAAACGGTAACAGTCACAATCCCTTTTTTATTTAATAGGATGAATGGTGTGAGGACCCTCCAGATGTTGGTTACATATAATGTATGATATCGAGAGCAGTGAGATCCTCTGGAGGCTTCTCAGACGTTGGTGACTCCTCCTGCTTGCATCCTCCATGCTGTGACTCTGATAGGGGTGACACTGTGTTTAAAGATAAACATTGAGATTCTGCATACCAACTAATCATATCCTTATTTTCATATCATGGCAAACCCACCGTATGTTGTTCTGGAAAAGGCATAGAAATTGTGTACAGGATTGCATAAGGATTAAGAACATGGGCTTGAACATCAAACAGGATTGATTTAAATCCAAACTTGGTCATTTACCAGCTTTGTGACCCTGGACATGTTACTTAAGCTCTCTGTCCCTCAATTTCCAGCTGCTCCCCTGTTAAAAAGAAAATAATGCAAGGCTTTTGTGAGGATCAGATATGATGATGGATATAAAAAGGGTCAAACACAACACCTGGCAACAGGATATATTCAGTAAAGGTGACAGTCTCGTACTCGATAAATCTGTAATTATGATAATAAGTCCTGCCTCATATTTTACCACCCTTCATAATAATTTCCAATGTAATGGTTATTTTCAGAGTTTGATGAGCCATCCATTTTAAGCAGCTGATATATTGTCCTACTTTTCTCAAACAGATGTCTCACATTGCTGGTCCACAGGCAAATTGCAAATGGTTTTAAAATGTTAGAACCAACATTTAAAAAAAGAGATTTCCCATAAAATCCAAATTTCAATAAAAATTCAGATTTCTGGCTTCTCTGAATGTTTGAAATATCTTTGAACAGAAGATTCACAACTCCACATGTTACAATAACTGGAAACTGAGAACCAGTTGTCAATTTGAGCAGGGCAGTGTTTGTCAACTCACTATGGGCCCCAACTGTTCCACTTGCCTTCCCTACACTGAATTGAGAGTTATCCAGCACAGAAACTCTTAATTTTTCCACCTGTTCCCCATTCTATTTGTGACTCTGCTTTAGGCTACTCATTCTCCCTAAGTGAGATTCAATAATGTACACGAAGCATTTAAATATAGAGAGCTGTCTGATATAGAGAGCAGAAAACCTGTAAATATCCTTTGCCCGAGAAAATAATGAAGTTATTTGTGGAGCAGTACTGGGCATTCTGCCTTTCAGTTGTTTGGGCAGTGACCACATGAATCCTTCCCTTGTTTCTTTGGAATAAAACCCCTAATATGAGGTAGACTCTTTGCAGAACCAAATATTGACTCCAAGTATCCCTTTCAGTTTGGTATGGTGATGTGATTAAGTGGAAGAGGTATATGTAGCTTTTGGATCATTAAAGAAGGAAGCATATCCTTCTCTTGACCTTTTTTTCTTTCCTTGGGGTCAGAATGTGTGTATGATGGCTGGATGGGGACCAGCCATCTTTTACCATGAGGTGGGAAATATGACTTGAGGATGACAGAACAAATTAAAAGGGATCTGGATTCCTGTTGCTTTTTGTGCCACCTTACCTTTCCTGGACTACCAACATTCACATCAGAGAGATATATTTCAACAATATTTAAAATACTATTTGTAGATTTCAATCCCTTGTAGATGAACTTAAATGGATACTATTATGTTGCTAATCAATGTAATAGTAATTGTGTCACCTGGAGAGTATGAAATGAATATCCCAGAAATGTCATAATTCATGAGCATTAATTATATCTTCCCTGAGGCCTCTCTACATTGAAATATTTGGGTCTAAAATACATGTTACTTCTTCCACTCACATTCTACTGGCTTAAGCAAGTCACAGAGCCTCGGATAGACAAGACTCCTATAGGAAGGGGTCTCATATTGAAAGGCAAATATTTTGAATAATACAATCCAATGAAATATTATTGCCCCCACTAAATGTGTGTTTGGGGTCATCGCAATAGAATGTATGTGGTAGAAATGGGGAGATTTGACTAGGTTCTACTACAAATTTCTGGGGTGAATTTGCTGATACAAGGAATAGCGTTAAGAAAAACATTCACTGTAAGTTAATGTATGGAGGAAGAAAATTAACAGATCAGATGGGATAAAAAATAAAGCATTTTTATAAAAGAGGGAAATAATTTTTTTACTTGGGAGTGGTAAGTTAGAGTGTAGTTAATGTGAGATGAAGTATATTGGAGAATTTTGAGTGACAACCTAAAGTTGATTTTGAAAATCAATTAAAAGAACACTAATTAAAATATGAAAATAACAATAATAGCTGATATGGTTTGGTTCTGTGTCCCCATCCAAATCTCATCTTGAATTGTACTGCCGTAATTCCCATGTGTTGTGGGAGGGATCCAGTGGGAGATAATTGAATCACGGGGGAAGTTTCCCCCATACTATTCTCATGGTAGTGAATAAGTCTCATGAGATCTGATGGTTTTATCAGGGATTTCTGCTTTTGTGTCATTTTCCTTTTGCCTGCTGCCATCCATGTAAGACATGACTTGCTCCTCCTTGACTTCCGCCCTGATTGTGAGGCCTCCCCAACCACATGGAACTATAAGTCCAACTGAACCTCTTTCTTTTGTAAATTGCCCAGTCTCGGGTATGTCTTTATCAGCAGCATGAAAACAGACTAATACAATAGCAAACATGTGTTAAGCTCTTTCTCTACAATAGGCACTGTGCTATGTATTTTATCACATATCTCCTTTAATCACAAAAACCATTGCAGTAAGTCCTGATATTATCTCTATTTTACAGTTCACTAAAGTGAAATTCAAAGAGGTAAAGTTACATGCCAAATGTCACACCGTACGAAAGTTTCTACTGCTTCCAACCAAGAACCATAATTAATATTGAATACAAAAAAAATCTAAAATAACATATATCAAACTGGTAACAGTGAAACTATGTGATAGGTGAAGTTACCATTTATGTATGTCTTCTTTAATTTCTTTCAGCAATGCTTTGCAGTTTTCAGTGTACAAGTCTCATACCACCTTGGTTAAATTTATTCCTAATCATTTTATTGTTTTTGATACTATTGTAATAGAATTGTGTTCTTAATTTTCTTTTCATATTTTTATTGCTAGTGTTTAGAAATACAACGAATTTTTATTTATTGACCCTGTACCCTGCAACTGTGCTGAATTCATTTACCGTCTCTAATAGTGTTATTTTCTGTGTGTGAATTCTTTAGGATTTTCTCTACATAGAATCATGTAATCTGTGAGTAAAGATAGTTTTTCTTTCCAATTTGGATGCCTTTGTCTCTTTTTTTAAAAACTACCTCATGCTTTAACTAGAACTTCTGCTAAAGAACTGAATAGCTGTGACAAAGTAGGCTTTCTTGCTTTGTTCTTGATCACAGGGGAAAAACTTTCCATCTTTACCATTGCATCAGCATTTTATTTTAAACACAAGAAACCACATAATTTTTTAGACAACTAATAAAATAAAGGCAAAACCCATTTAAGAAGTTTTTCTTAAAATACAAAGCCACTATTGGCCTCTTAGTGATCTGTTGTGGAAGAGGACAGATGAATACTGAAAGGAAAGCTCAAGGAATTAGAGAGGAAGAAAAACATGATCATAAAGGGATAACTAGACATATCTTTCTTAAGGGGAAAAGAAAGACCAAACAATCACTTGGATAGAAGGAGGCCCGTGACCTTTGATTACTTAAAGTTAGATAACAACCTAGAGATATGATAAGAGAATAGGTTTGCCTGCTGCCTCCACAAAGAGAACCAGAAACTTGTTTGGGAAAGCCCAGATGGAGATAAAATAATAGTATAGTTCCTAGTTGCCACTAAATATAGTTAGCAAATTATAAAACTACCATGACAAAACAAGGGCCTACCAGAGGACCTCATAATTGAAGGCTTAGACTTTTAGGAGAGGGAAGCAAAATTGGGGAAGACAGCAGAGAGCATGACTTGCTGATCGGATCTATTTTAGTGATGGTCAATATCTCATTACAGTTGAAACTGTGGATCTGTATTTATAGCTTCCATTTAATGCATTCTTAACAAATTGCAAGCACCAGGCAAAGTTTTCTATTAATTCTTATAACAATTATATGAGAGATATATTACTAACTTAATTATATGGAAATGGATATTGAGACTCAGAAAGGTTATATGTTTTACTCTATGCAGTGGGTAGATATCAGAAATAGCATTTAGATCTGGAATTGTTATTAAAGTTATAATTTTGGTAGGTGATATAAAGGGATTTTTAAATGTAGGTAACTATATTTAAACTGTATGGTCAGAATAGGTAAGACCATGCTGCAGTAGCAAACAGCCCCTGAATTTCAATAGCTTAAAACAACTTTTCACATCTTCTTCACTATGCAACTCAGGATGAGGAATTATCTAACTTCTATGCTCAAACATCAGTAGCCCATGATGCTGCCATCTCACTTTTTGTGTGGTATGACAAAGTAATACTTTTTTTGTGTGAGCAGTCTAAACATATTTGAGCATGGAAGAATGTAATATAGAAATCAACATCTACCTATTTCACTGATATTTTGAAGAATAAAATACTATATATGAAAACGTTTAAGCTCCTTAAAGAATTATATCAAGTTTCAGAAATTATAATAACAGTGCTTCCTGTTCTTTTCAAATTGTCTAGTTTCAATATAAAGCATCCAACTCAAAACTGAAAATAATACTTGACCACATGAAATTTTCCAGGAGAGTTTTTATTAAAGTTTTTATTAAAGGGCAGAAGTTCAGCTTAATCTTCAGCAGAATGAAGTATTGCAACCCATTACAATGTCCAAAAAAGATATTGAATTTGATTTTTACACATGGGTAACGTGAATTTTGGCCTTATGTGTGTGTGTATGTAGAAGAGGTCTCTGAAAGGAGAGAATTAAAAAGGCTGTCATTAGTTGTCATACTATGTGCATAATAACCCACCATGTCCCTGACCCATCACTATAAATTTGTAGTTTTTCTCCTCTGCCAGGACTAGTCATGTGCAATGCATTTAACAACTAAATTTGCATATAGAAAGTAACATTGACCTTTGAATTTCAAAGGACAAAGATTTACAAGGACACTCATTCCAATATAACCATTTAATTTGTGTCTCTGTGTTCTCTTGAAGCAGCAACAGAAATGCAACACACTGCCAGTTCACAATAAGAAAAATGAGAGGAAATATCTTCCCAACTGGGAGATAGACCAATACAAATTGGAAGCCAATAGAAATAAAATCCAGTTTCTCTTGATTCTTACTTTAAGCCATTTGTTTTGGTTCTATAAATACAAGTGTTAAACCAGCATATAATCACAGTAAGATGGTTCTCCAAAATAAAATAATTTTAGAAGCATGCATTTTTTTTTCTTTGAGCCATATATTCAGGTAGATTAGAAAGAATTCATGCTTTTGTTCCACTGTTTTCTTCAATGTTGACCATCTAGAAAGAAAAATCTGTGTCTTCTCTCTTTCATAGCTGGCTGCCCCTTGTTTCTTAGCTATTTGTTATCTGAGTTTACCTTAGAGTTACGTAATTGTATTCATTTGTTCATTCCTTCCTTATGGTTCATTCATGCATTCATTGATTACCGTTGAGCACATTCTCATGTGTGTCTGATAGCATCCTAGATCCTGGGAATGTAAGTATAAATGGATCCCAGTGAACCTGGCCCCTTAGACCTTACAGCTATCAGAGGATGAGAGGCAAGAAGACACAACAACAACAACAACAAAATGAACAAATAAGTAAAGAGGATAATTCAGGGACTACAAGTGCTATAAAGAATATAAAACACAGTGATGTGATAAATGGGCTGGGGAGCAATGGGTAAATGCCATCAATTAGGAACTTAAGAAGCTGCTCTGAAAATGTAATATGTTCGGGATTTCAGGTAAATTGAAGAGTAAAACCAAGACCCAGGAATGAGCATAAGCCTGCCTTGTTCATGAAAGTAAAAAGTTCCAATCTACAATGGCCAGTCTGGCTCTCTCTACATCCTGTTAACCTTCCTTCCATAACACAGGGAGGCAATATTGCAGAGTGGATGAGATCTTGGGATCTGGAACCTGATGAATTAGGACTGAGTGTGAATTCTGCTACTTCCTGTTCTGTGAGCCTCAGTTTCCTTAACTGTAAAACAGGATTGTGTTCATCAGAGTTTCAACAAGAAACATATGGTGTATCCAAATTAGGTTAATTTAAGGAGACTTATTTGCAAAGGAGATAACTACAAAGGTGTGAGTAGGGTGTAGAGGAAGCATGAGGAGTTGTACCAGAACTCAGGGTAAGTAGCAGCAGAACTGTCATTACTTTTAGGTTCTAAACAACAAGGTAGAGAGACGTGAATGGAACGCAAAAAAGAGAAAGAACAGGAGCTATTTTGAGAGAAGTAATGACATAGCTATGAATACCATCATGGGTATGTGACATGAGGCTGGTGACTACCATTGTGAATACTTGATACATATCCGTGAACACCATCGTGAGTACGTGGCAGATGGCTGTAGATGCCATCTTGATCTTGGAATGAAAGAAACAGACTCTGACTTAGCTCTCCTTTCTGCTTCCAATTTCCTGCAGATGCCGGAACTCAACTAGGGCATAGAAGACAAGAGAAACCTCAGTGTGATCCATATAGGTGGAAATTTTGGGACCCAGAGCAGGATGCAGAATGCCCCTGGAAGGACAAACCATTTACAGGAGATAACACATACACCTACCACATTCAATGGTCTAGAGGAACATATGAAACAATGCATGTAAAATGCTTACTCTGAACTCTATTATTTAAAGTAATTAGAAACAACCATGGCAAAGCATAAATATTTGCTAAATTCACATTGGATCAGTGATGTATTTTCTGTAGTTTCTGGATGTTTGAAATATTTTCTAACATTAAAACATGCTTTGCATTGTGTCTGTGACATAGTAACATAGTAAGTGTGCATTCATGTTAGTTACAAGGATAATAAGTATTTTACCAGCATCTGCCTCTAGATATTTTTTTCTTCTCTTTTCACAATCATCTGTTTTGAAAACTCTCATCAAAAGTGATAGTTAACCCTACCTCTCAAAATATGCATGATTTTCTGAGAATTATTTCTAGCCTCCCTCTATATCCCATGTTCCAAATTTTTTTAAACCTCACATGAACCCATCTCTAAAACTACTTTATAGGCATTCAAAACTCAAGTCATCTTCTCCCTTAACCTTCTTTTGCTTCTGTGTCCCTTTTTGCTTTTAATCAAAATAACTGTTGAATTCACCTACTAATTCCCATTGGCCCTGACACCTTTCTAGTACAAACTCGTGTCACGTATTTCTTCAATATCACATCTTACAGGTCTCCCTGCATCTAATTTGGCTCCTTCGCACAGCTGCCAGTGATCTTTGTTTTTTTTTTTTTTTTTTTTAAGTGTATCAAATGAGACCATTTCCTGCTTAAACCCGTTTCTTGGGTATAGTTTGAGGATCTGCATTTTAAGTAAACTACATAAATGACTCCACACAATTTCTATACCCTTTTGCTTCCAAATTAATTCTCTTCTTTTCTTCATTTCCTTTTCTTTCCTTTTATCTTCTTTTCTTTCTTTCCTCTCTCCCCTCCCTTCTTTCCTTCCTTCCTTCCTTCCTTCCTTCCTTCCTTCCTTCCTTCCTTCCTTCCTTCCTTCTCTCCTTCCTTCCTTCCTTCCTTCCCTCCTTCCTTCCATATCAGCTATGGTGTCCAACACACTTGAGTTTAAACCCCAACTTTGTTCTTACCGATATGGAGTAATACACTTAATCTCTTTTTACCAAAAAATAAGGATAAAACACCTATCTCATAGGGTTGAGGTGAATATTGAAGGGGAAAATATCAACGCAATAACTTTCATAGTGCCTGACACACATTAAAGACTTAATAAGTACTTGCTGTTGGTGCTATATTATGGCTGTTTTTGTTCTTGTTATTTACCTCTTTAAAGTCAATTGTCATTAACTTAATTCATTATGAAATCCTTAGCCCGGCATCAAGGACCACATTCCCATTATTTCTACCTTCCCAATATTATTTCCCATTTCACACTTTAGGCTACCCATTTCCTATACTCGCTGGCATGTTTTCTTGGCCACTACTTCATTCGCTGTGTATTCTCCCTGCTCTTGCCAGAACCCCACCCATTCCACAGCCAGCTCAAAGGCTAATTTCTCCACAGAGTCTTTTTAGATGCCTCAGCAGAATAGAATCACTCCTTTCTTTCATTTTCTATAAAATAGCATTATCTCTTATCTATGATATTATATACTTTATGAGTTGTATTTCTCCTATTAGACTATGTATTATGTAAGGATACAAATTATATCTCAACTATCATGTAGTCCGCAAATTTATATCCCAGATGTATACCACTCAGTGAATATTTATTGATTTGTTAAGTAAAGAGATTTAAAAAATCACAAGTCTTTTCCCTACCTTTCATCTCAGGAATTCCAAGAGGCTACAAGAAGATACAGACTGAAAATCAAACATCACAATGGGATAAGTATAAAAAGATATTTCTTTTCTGCATTTAATGCAAGGACTTTAAAAAGATTTCTCAAAGCTGGAAAAGTAAAATGAATTAAGCACATTCATATACTGATGGTGCAAGAACAAAATTAGAACAATATTTGTGAAATAAAATTAGAAAGTATATTAAAGGCTATGTGTGTATATATGTGTGTGTGTGTGTATATATATACATATATATTACTATATATAGAAAGAAAGAGAGACAGAGTCATATAGAGTCATATAATACAACAAATACCACTTTGGGGGATTCAACTGACTGAAGTTATTAGACTTAGAAATTGCAATGTTATTGATAATTAGAGAAGAAAATGGAAACAATGTAAACATGCATCAATAGTTGAATTGCTGGCCGAGGCGGGCAGATCACGAGGTCAAGAGATTGAGGCCATCCTGGCCAACATGGTGAAACCCCATCTCTACTAAAAACAAAAAAATTAGCTAGGCATGCTGGTGCACACCTGTAGTCCCAGCTACTCAGGAGGCTGAGGCAGGAGAATTGCTTGAACCCAGGAGGTGGAGGTTGCAGTGAGCCAAGGTCGTGCCACTGCATGCCAGCCTGGTGACAGAGTGAGACTCCATCAAAACAAAAAAAAAGTTGAATTGCTAAGTAACAATATTCAAAATATTTTTATTGAGTGCCTACTATATGCCTGGCACTATGCCAAGAACTACACAAACACTAGTAAACAAAACAATCCCAAGATGTGCTCTGTGACTATTAAAATTTTGATTTCAAAGAGCAATTTAAGATATGAGCGATGTCAATGTTAGTAACATTAAGAGAATTAAAAAGAGAGTATAAGTTCCCTATATAGTCATTATCTGATTCAGTACTTTAAAAAAATATATATGCTTACCTAGGGGGAAAATGGAAATAAATAAAGCAAAAATTTAATAGTAAATAGTCTTCAGTTTTAACATAAATTTTTTGCATGCTTAATTTTTCTACAGAAATATATACTAATTTGTAATAAGAAAATAAAAGATGCTGTCCAAAGAAGAAAAGGTTAGTGGATTCAGGGAAGATAACAGGAAGAAATAGAATAAGACTCAGGATGTCAAGGCAGGTAGAGCTTCACTTTTCCCCACTGCCCCACTACTTAGCCAATCCTTCCTTCTCTGAAAAATAAACAATTTCGACTGTTGGTACCAATGGTACTTCAGAAGTCATTTTCCAACTTATGTGATTCTCAAATCTTCATGAAGCTACAGTGTTAGTGTTCACACCAGCATCCTTTGTATACATATGTATCGACAGAGATTCTCAAATTTTAAGACACAAAAGACTAATTTGGATGCTCTTTGAAAACTCAGATACAGCATTCCACCCCAGCAGTTGGTCTGGAAAGAAACTTTGAAATCTGCATGTTTAAAAGCACTTCTAGATGATTCTCTTGTGAATTGTTGGTTGACCATTTATTGACCATCACTGAACCAGACAATTTTGGTGTGAACATAGCTTTTCAGGTGTTATTCTCATGCCTTCCCACTGCCTCTCATGAAATAATAAGTGGTAACCTGGGAGAATCACGGCATGCTGTAAGACCTGGGTGCAGAGGTAGGCAAAGTGGGTTAGATTTTGGTAGGTAGACAAAACCAGGAATGTAGACCTAGTGAGAGGGAAGTCTCTGGGCTTAAGCATGAGAGCAGGGAAGGACCTGATGCTTTTGGGCCCAGTGGTCAGTCCATGTGGGAGATTGGGTTAGAAAAGCAGGTGAAGGCCAGATTAGCCAAGGATCTGAATGCCCTGTTTTTGTAGGCAATGGTGAATCATTGAAGATTATGGAGCAAGAAAGGAAAATGAATTTTTATTTGTATTCTCACAAAGCAGTAAGCATGTAGGCCAATGACACAGGCTTTAGAATTCAAAAAACCTGGGTTATTAAAACATTCTAAACCTCGGTTTTCTTATCTCTGAAATGGGCTTAATACAAACTTAAGGTTACTATGACTAACTATTGCAGGATCTGGCCAGCAGCCCACAATGCAACTGGGCTCTCTCTTTGTTCCCAGGCAGATCAGCAGGTCGAGAAATAATAGACACACACAAGATAGTGAAAGCTGGGTCCAGGGGTGTCACCGCCTTCTGGTCCCATGGTGCAAACAATGCACTGGATATGCCAGCATTTTTTATTAAGTTTAGTGAGGGCAGGGGTAGGTTAGTGAGGGATTTAGGGTCATTTGATTATGAGGTGAGATGGTCACATGGGGATGAAGTAATTCTTTAACACAACATCTGTATCCAGAAGTACAGTATACAGAGATAAGAATTTACAATATATTATGTGCATCAGTAATTTTTAACAGAGGCTTAAAACAGAAACATAGTCTTTCCATAACCTATGATTAACAAGATATTAATCAGCAGCAACAGTTGCAGCAAAAGCTGATAACAAACAATCCTTAGTAACAGGATGTGAAGCTAGACAACCAGTTAGACCAGAAATTCTCAGAAGGGAGTATGCCTGAACCCTAAAGAGGCCTAGAAGAGCTGTGGCAAGATGAGGGTCTTCATAGCCCTATCTTATCCACATGGACAGGTGCCCGCCCCCCCCCCCCCATGTCCGTTTATAGGCTCTCCACAAGGGTTGCATTCCATTCCCAGAGCTATTGAACATCTGCTTTTCTGGGATAGGAATCTTGGTGATGTGAAACCTCCCTGACGGCACATCCATTCATAAGCTCTCTGCAGGGGGAAGCACATCATGCGCTGTTGGCTCATTCTGGCAGTCCAAGCTGGCATTGCCTTTACACAATCCTGCATGCAATTTTGTATTTACAATAATCAGGAGCATTTCATCTTTTATTCCATAGCAATAGTTCCAGGGGGTCTCCCTACAACTAACATATACTTTTATGTAAATTCAGAATGAAGCATCCAGTGAATATGCAATAAATGATGCTTTAGAGAACTTCTCATCAGAATGGTGAAACACAGGTAAAGATGAAAAGATTGGAATCAGAGAGAGCGAAAGAATGGAGCCTGCAAACACCTTGCAGACTGATATGGTCATTCCCTCATATATTCATCTTATCTTCCCTCAAAGATGGCAAGACTTAGGGTGAGAACAGGTCTGTGGAATGGACCATTCGTTGCTCAGCAATAGAGTTTCTCAAAGTAGAGTTCTCCACTAGGTCTCTGATCTGGTGGTCTTTGTGTAACTCCTATTACAGATGGTTCAGAGATTTTTGGGAGAGGTAAATAAATTTATTTTTATGTACATTTCGCAGATGTAGGATGTAAGTCTTATTGTATTAGTCCCAGACTTCCCATTACATTGTAGGGTTTTGTATGTTTCACCAAGATTGACGATCAGTTCATCTTAGCAAACATGCAGCTAACTGTTAAATTTGCATTTTATTCCTATTGTATATGTTATATTCTTATTCCACAAATATGTTTAAGTCAAAGAAGGGGTTCATTGATATATAAAAGTAATACTGAAATTGGAACATAAATACTACAACTCACAAAGTATTACCAATATAAACAGTAACTGGTGCTACAGTGCAAATCTATAATATGAATGGATATTGTGCTAAAAAAAAATGAATCTTTTTTTTTTTTTTTTTTTTTTTTTTGACGGAGTCTCGCTCTGTCGCCCAGGCTGGAGTGCAGTGGCGAGATCTCGGCTCACTGCAAGCTCCGCCTCCCGGATTCACGCCATTCTCCTGCCTCAGCCTCCCGAGTAGCTGGGACTACAGGTGCCCGCCACCTCGCCCGGCTAGTTTTTTTTCTACTTTTTTAGTAGAGACGGGGTTTCACTGTGTTCGCCAGGATGGTCTCGATCTCCTGACCTCGTGATCCGCCCGTCTCGGCCTCCCAAAGTGCTGGGATTACAGGCTTGAGCCACCGCGCCCGGCCTAAAAAAATGAATCTTAAGCAAATTTTTATCTACACTGAAAAAATTAAAATGTAGATGGCAAGTGTAAAGATAAATATCTTTAAAATTGCATGTAATAACACCAGGAAACAGTATAAAACTTCATTATAAAACTTTATCCAGTGCTGGAGCAAAGCCATAGAACTGTTCACTTCAAAGCTGAGTGACCTCTCTGTTTTTCCTGAATAAGCTCAAAATCATGCTTTCTGATGCAAAATTGATGACTTTTGTTGTCAGTTCTGGAAAAAAGACCAGAGCTGCAGAGACATCTTTCAAGGCTGCATTCATCTTAGCAAAACACAGGTACAAGTCATACTAGTGCCAAGAAGCTAATAAAAGAAGCTGCCATGTTAATGACAAATAGTATGATCACAAGGAAAGCAGAATGAGCTATTGGCAAAATTCCCTTATCAAATAACACTGATGGATGTTCCAAAATATCAATGGCATACATTGTGGAAGAGCAATTACACTCTGGTGCATCTGCTTGTAGATATTTCACTTTAGACTTCGGTGATGCTGCTGATGGAGAGGGTATGAATTAGTTGCTCTTGGCATAAATGTAGTACATAAACGAGGGAGAAGTGCTTGACAAGTTTTATTCTGTTTATCCAAGCTGTAGGAGAAGAGATGTATCTATTGGTTCACAATTCTTTTTTGTCATCTATGAGCAGCATAGATTTTGTCATCTACGAGCAGCATCCAGAAAATATGCATTCAGATCTATGCTGTTGGAGTCCAACCATCTATATGCAGTAAGGGTGGGTTTTGATTTGCGAAGAAAAGGATTTGTGCCATGTCAATTCATGCTTTATTTACCAATTTTTTGGTGAATAAAAAGTAATTTTACTGACTTCAAATTTTTAAAAAAATACACAAATGGTGATATGAGGTTGGAAGAATGAACGTAAGATTCTTATCTTCTACTCTGAAGTATGATGGCTTTCAAGAGAAAGTTGTGCAGACAGCAATTTTGAAATGAAAGATGATATAAAACCATTCTTTTGCGGTACTAATAAGAAGAGGATCTGGCTATGATTTTAAGTCACTTGCTCTAGTGGCATATGTCAGAAATACACTCAATATTATGAATACATTGAACCTATTACTTTAGGGCCAAAGCTAGCATCTCTGGGTTTTGTGTTGCTGTTGTCGTTATCGTTTTGCTTTTTTTTTAAATGTAGAAGCTTAAATATATTAAGAGGACAAAACCATGGAGTAAACAGCTCAACTACAAAGAGTTTAACTCTTCCCAACTTAGGTTATTTTCTTCACAGATCACAAAAATAAGTTAACAGTATATTTTAAGAAATGTTTTTAAATGATATTCAAATGTAAAGCATAACTGAATTATTTTAATATGTAAGTATAATCAAGTGGTGAATTAAGAATCCATCTTCTGCTAACTTCCAAGGTAAATAATCAGCTATACAGCTTTTTGAGGAAATACGCTCATCAACTTTGAATTGCCTGGCATTCCAAAAGTAGTCTTCATTGAGAACTCCTTTCATTCTGTGTTTATATTTCACATGATTATCTGGAACTATCAACCAGATGCACAAAAAGGTTGGTATCATTTGTAACAGAACTAATTGCGATTTGGAATTTTCTAATATGGTAGTAGTAAAGAATAAGAAAAGCTACTAACTGAAAGTAAAACCTGGCCAGGCGCGGTGGCTCATGCCTGTAATCCCAGCACTTTGGGAGGCCGAAGTCGACAGATCATGAGGTCAGGAGTTCAAGAGTTCAAGACCAGCCTGGCCAACATGGTGAAACCCCAACTCTACTAAAAATACAAAAATTAGCCAGGCATGGTGGCGCATGCCAGTAATCCCAGCTATTCAGGAGGCTGAGGCAGGAGAATCGCTTGAACCCATGAAGCGGAGGTTGCAGTGAGCTGAGATCCTGCCATTGCACTCCAGCTTGGACAACACAGCGAGACTCTGTCTCAAAAAAAAAAGTAAAACCTAATCAATATCTACGTCTTGAGCTAAATATAATTTGCTAAGAGATTACAAATGATATCATCACTCACAGATTTTTTTTAAAAAATTATCTTCAGCGGTAATAGCTTCTGATATTTTTCGTTTTCTATTTGAGTGCCAAATATTCAATAAGAATTAAAGATCTAAGTGCTATATCAATCTTATCATTGATTAGCAAGTGAAGTAGCCGCTCTGGGCTCCAATTGTCCAACCTCTAAAATAGAGGCAATTATGTTTCTCCTTCTTTGTGCTCTAAAACTTTATCTCCTCTGTTTTAAAGTATCTCCAAAATTTGTAGTCCCTAAACAAAAGAAACGGAAATGAAATGTGTTCCATGTTGGAAAATTTTTAGGGCCTGGCGCAATGGCTCATGCCTGTAATCCTAGCACTTTGGGAGGCCGAGATGGGCGGATCACGAGGTCAGGAGATCGAGACCATCCTGGCTAACACGGTGAAACCCCGTCTCCCCTAAAAATACAAAAATTAGCCGGGTGTGATGGCGGGCGCCTGTAGTCCCAGCTACTCGGGAGGCTGAGGCAGGAGAATGGCATGAACCCGGGAGGCGGAGCTTGCAGTGAGCCGAGATCGCACCACTGCCCTCCATTCTGGGCAACAGAGCGAGACTCTGTCTCTAAATAAATAAATAAATAAATAAATAAATAAATAAATAGAGGTAAATCTATAGCTGATTATTCATCTTGGGAGACAGCAGAAGCCTATAGTCAAACATGTAATCAGCTACTCAGCTTTTTAAAGGAGACAGACTCATAAACTTAGAATCTCATTGCATTCCAAAAGTAGTCCGAGTAAGAACTCTTTTCCTTCTTGTTCGTATTTCATATTTTATTAACCTTGGAAATACCACTAAATGCTCTATCTAAAAGCCTTATTAAATAACTGACTCAGCAGCTAAGAACCTCCAAAATGGATTGATAAGAAAAGTAAGAAGGCAATAATTAAGATCGTTCTCTGAACTCTTGTCATCAGGCTGGTCATTCTTATACCGATCAGACTTTAGAAGGAATATAAAACCTGTGACCTGGAATGACAGATTTTCTCCTTGAAATTGTTGTCTAATTGACTTGAGTATATCTGTATTTCTCAACATTAGCAAGATACAGACACAGGGATTTCAGTGTGCACATTTTACAGAGATTTTAATATAATATTTGCTATGAAAACCAAATGAAAGAGAATGTGAAAAACAAAAAAAATCAAAACTAAATTACAAAGAAGAACTTCATAATCTATTGAGAGTAAGAATTCAAAGACGAATTGTTGTAATAAGGTAGATTCTATAATGAAACTTCCGTAACAACGGGCCATACCGAGCTAAAGAAAGATCAAAATTAGAATGGTAAATGACAAATAAAATTCGGAAAGAAAAATGGCAGTGAAAATAGAAGCAATCACTAATGAAGTATCTAACTTTCAGTTCAAAGTTTAAAAGTCAACATAAACCCAGTATTTGAATAGGTCAAAAAACATTTATCTTAGATTTGGTATGAAAGACGACGTCAAAATCAAACCAAAGTAGTAACAAAACTTGAAAAAAGTGGAAGTCAATGTGATAAAATATAAAGATGTTAAAAATTTTTAATTTTGTATAGTTTATTTTAAACTGACGATGCTTACTTATGCAATACATTACATTTTATACCAGTTCATATGATCTATCTATTAGAGAATGAAAGAATACTCCAATTAGGCTAGACTTCTTTTTTTTTTAGTAAGGGAAATATTCCGTTATGCAGAATACATGCAGACGTCATCCAGTTTACCCACCAAGAAGGTCACCCCTGCCCTTGGATTAATCCATAAGACATGAATATAATGATTTATGAACCACCAGTGACAAATTTACCTTTTTATAAGCTCATCATTGCTATTAATTTGTTAATTGTCATTATGTTACAAATTACATTTGCATGAATATTTTAATAGTGTTAAATATTTAGAATTCTTTAGAAATAAAAGAGATGAGACAAGTTTTATGTCATATTATTTTTACTACAGTTTTGTAAAGTCAAATAACAATATAGTACAATTAAAGTGCAAAGTTGAATAATCAGGAGATGATCACACACGCGTGCACATGCACACACATACACACACGTACACACTTACTATAACCATAATATCTCGTTTGTTTTGGTTTTAGTCAAATGGCTAAACAGAAATAATGCTCAGTACCAACACAAACACACACACACAGACACACACACACACGCACACACACACCCTACAAAAGTAGGTAAACTTATGTTTGAAGAAGTCGGCATTCATAACAGATATAAAGAGGTAAAATTCACAATAAATATTTTACATGTATAAAGGTCTATATACCAAGTAGCATGCAGTCAACATTTATAAAGCAACGCAACAGAAGAAATAAGTAGACAATTTTATTCACTTATCTAAGTCCACAACAGAAGTAAAGACACATATAACGATTACAGAAATGGATTCTATATGTGTCTGATATACATAAAGATAGTTATGTATATATAAATATATATGTACATAATTCTGTATGATGTAAAAGGAGAGCATATTTGCTTTAAAAGTTTCCATAGAACAGTCATGTAAATGTTCTTATAATAGCTCACAATCTCAATACTTCCCAAAATGTACAATTAGAGTTAAGAGTTTCTGGTTACAATGAATATAAGTAGAATTTAAGTATAAAATCACAAAAATATTTCTACGACATGAACATTAAAACAAAAAACTTTATCTCAAGCAACCATAGGTTCAAAAGGATGCGAGGTAGGGATGTTGTATGTCTAAATTTCAAGGGAAGGAGTTTTTCTTTGCAAATAGGAGGAGCTTCACTTCCCAAGAATCTGAAAAGGAACAAATAAGAATACATTGAGATGAAGTTAAGGAAACATACAATTGGTGCCTGAATTTTACATGACATTAAAATGTTATTTTATATAACATTTAAATTAAAATTTCGGGTATTTTCTCTGTATATACAGAAAATTAAGAATTTCAGCATGACAAAGATACCCAACATAACTTAAAAGACAAACAATGGAGAGTGAGTAACCATCTAAATGCAAAAAAAAGGAATAATATTGCTCATGTAAAACATGCACATATAAATTGAAAAAAAGCAATTCAACATTAGGTAGACAAAAGTACTCAAAAGAAAAATTATAGGCCGGGCGCGGTGGCTCAAGCCTGTAATCCCAGCACTTTGGGAGGCCGAGGCGGGCGGATCACAAGGTCAGGAGATCGAGACCACAGTGAAACCCCGTCTCTACTAAAAATACAAAAAAAAAATTAGCCGGGAGCGGTGGCGGGCGCCTGTAGTCCCAGCTACTCAGGAGGCTGAGGCAGGAGAATGGCGGGAACCCGGGAGGCGGAGCTTGCAGTGAGCCGAGATCGCGCCACTGCACTCCAGCCTGGGCAACAGCGTGAGACTCCGTCTCAAAAAAAAAAAAAAAAGAAAAATTATAGAATAGTAAATGTAAATAACTAGTAAAAGATGCCTATAGGGAAAAGAGAGAACATCTTTTCACCCATCCAGTTAGAAAAATCAAAGACTGATAACCTTCAATGATGATAAGTCTTTATAAAAGTGGGCATTCTCATTCCTTGCTAACCCATTAACCTATGAATAACATTGGTATTACAAAGGGATAAAATTGGAGGAGGGGGCAGTCAATATATTTCTATATAATTTTTACTTCGAAAATGAACATGCATTCATTTGTAGTTTCAAAATCCAAGAATAAAAATCTGATTTTAAAATTTTAAAAAGTTGATGCTACCTTACATCAGAAAAGAAAAATTGGTAAAACGAATGAGGTAACTACTCATGACATGGAAAGACATACATTGTAGGGTTCTATGAAACAAGATCCTTTCAGAATATTTTGCATAATATATGCCCCTCTGTGTAAAAATATTTGTGTGTGCACGTATGTAAAATAATTTGAATGAAATATATGAAACATTTCAAGTTTTCTGCTTTTCTGGAGAATGAAGCTGAAGTGACTTGGAAGGAGATGGAGAGTTGAGGTTGGGGGTCATATGATATTTCTTCATTGCCTATTTCATGAAAAAACTGTATATCAGTGCTCCATCACATAATGTAATAAGATAAAACTCACCATTAAAATGGAAAAGCAGTTAAGCAAACACTCTGAAGAACAAAAACTACTGCAGCAGAAACAGGCAACCATGAAAATAGATGTGCAAGAAGAGAAAGATGAAATCAAAAAAGAAGTAAGGATTGTTATCATCATTAATAATCATTGTGATTAATAATCACTATAAGGATGATGATGATTGTAGTGGTAGTCATAGCAGTAGTAATAAAATAATTCTGGAGATTAGAATGCTAACAGACTGCAAACAAGAGTATTGAACATTGGACCACCTTCACATAGTTTGCCACTGAATTATCTCAATTTTCTCAAATGGCTGCATGGAGTTATGACATAGAAAAATAAAAACAATAATTACAAATAAAAAGTAACCAAATATATATATATATATGTGTGTGTGTGTGTGTGTGTGTGTGTATGTATGTGTATATATCTAGTGTACGTGTATTGTGTGTGTGTGTGTGTGTATAAACTTTACATGAAGTTATTTTAAAAATTTTTAACTGTTTTTTGGGAGGTAAGGTGAGGCTGGGTGAGCATAAGACTAACAACTGGGGCTCTTGTAATGGAGGCACATAAATCACGATGTCCTAATGAGATCACAGGGAAGCAACGAAACTAAAATTCCAATGAAAATCAGTCAAGTCTGGGGTAAAGACATTAGTGGGCTCTAGGAAGTGCATGTCTAGACATTTCTTGTTTCCAGCCAGAGATAACAACCCCTCTTTTTTTTTCTTCCCATCTCCTTCTCTCCTTTTTTCTTCTTTCTTTTATTTTTATTTTTTTATTTTTTGTTATTATACTTTAAGTTCTAGGGTACATGTGCATAACGTGCAGGTTTGTTACATATGTATACTTGTGCCATGTTGGTGTGCTGCACCCATCAACTCGTCATTTACATTAAGTATAACCCCCAATGCAATCCCTCCCCCTTCCCCGCTCCCCATGATAGGCCCCCGTGTGTGATGTTCCCCTTCCCGAGTCCAAGTGATCTCATTGTTCAGTTCCCACCTATGAGTGAGAACATGCGGTGTTTGGTTTTCTGTTCTTTCGATAGTTTGCTGAGAATGATGGTTTCCAGCTGCATCCATGTCCCTACAAAGGACACAAACTCATCCTTTTTTATGGCTGCATAGTATTCCATGGTGTAGATGTGCCACATTTTCTTAATCCAGTCTGTCACTGATGGACATTTGGGTTGATTCCAAGTCTTTGCTATTGTGAATAGTGCCGCAATAAATATACATGTGCATGTGTCTTTATAGCAGCATGATTTATAATCCTTTGGGTATATACCCAGTAATGGGATGGCTGGGTCATATGGTACTTCCAGTTCTAGATCCTTGATACTGTTTTCCATAATGGTTGAACTAGTTTACAATCCCACCAGCAGTGTAAAAGTGTTCCTATTTCTCCACATCCTCTCCAGCACCTGTTGTTTCCTGACTTTTTAATGATTGCCATTCTAACTAGTGTGAGATGGTATCTCATTGTGGTTTTGATTTGCATTTCTCTGATGGCCAGTGATGATGAGCATTTTTTCATGTGTCTGTTGGCTGTATGAATGTCCTCTTTTGAGAAATGTCTGTTCATATCCTTTGCCCACTTTTTGATGGGGTTGTTTGTTTTTTTCTTGTAAATTTGTTTGAGTTCTTTGTAGGTTCTGGATATTAGCCCTTTGTCTTATGAGTAGATTGCCAAAATTTTCTCCCATTCTGTAGGTTGCCTGTTCACTCTGATGGTAGTTTCTTTTGCTGTGCAGAAACTCTTGAGTTTAATTAGATCCCACTTGTCAATTTTGGCTTTTGTTGCTGTTGCTTTTGGTGTTTTAGACATGAAGTCCTTGCCCATGCCTATGTCCTGAATGGTATTACCTAGGTTTTCTTCTAGGGTTTTTATGGTATTAGGTCTAACATTTAAGTCTGTAATCCATCTTGAATTAATTTTCGTATAAGGAGTAAGGAAAGGATCCAGTTTCAGCTTTCTACTTATGGCTAGCCAGTTTTCCCAGCACCATTTATTAAATAGGGAATCCTTTCCCCATTTCTTGTTTTTCTCAGGTTTATCAAAGATCAGATGGCTGTAGATGTGTGGTATTATTTCTGAGGCCTCTCTTCTGTTCCATTGGTCTATATCTCTGTTTTGGTACCAGTACCATGCTGTTTTGGTTACTGTAGCCTTGTAGAATAGTTTGAAGTCAGGTAGTGTGATGCCACCAGCTTTGTTCTTTTGACTTAGGATTGTCTTGGAGATGCAGGCTCTTTTTTGGTTCCATATGAATTTTAAAGCAGTTTTTTCCAATTCTGTGAAGAAACTCATTGGTAGCTTGATGGGGATGGCATTGAATCTATAAATTACCTTGGGCACTATGGCCATTTTCACGATATTGATTCTTCCTATCCATGAGCATGGTATGTTCTTCCATTTGTTTATGTCCTCTTTTATTTCATTGAGCAGTGGTTTGTAGTTCTCCTTGAAGAGGTCCTTTACATCCCTTGTAAGTTGGATTCCTAGGTATTTTATTCTCTTTGAAGCAATTGTGAATGGAAGTTCATTCATGATTTGGCTCTCTGTTTGTCTGTTACTGGTGTATACGAATGCTTGTGATTTTTGCACATTAATTTTGTATCCTGAGACTTTGCTGAAGTTGCTTATCAGCTTAAGGAGATTTTGGGCTGAGATGATAGGGTTTTCTAAATATACAATCATGTCATCTGCAAACAAGGACAATTTGACTTCTTCTTTTCCTAACTGAATACCCTTTATTTCTTTCTCTTCCCTTATTGCCCTAGCCAGAACCTCCAACACTATGTTGAATAGGAGTGGTGAGAGAGGGCATGCCTGTCTTGGGCCAGTTTTCAAAGGGAATGCTTCCAGTTTTTGCCCATTCAGTATGATATTGGCTGTGGGTTGTCATAAATAGCTCTTATGATTTTGAGATACGTTCCATGAATACTGAATTTATTGAGAGTTTTTAGCCTGAAGCGCTATTGAATTTTATCAAAGGCCTTTTCTGCATCTATTGAGATAATCATGTGGTTTTTGTCTTTGGTTCTGTTTATATGCTGGATTATGTTTACTGATTTGTGTATGTTGAACCAGCCTTGCATCCCAGGGATGAAGCCCACTTGATCATGGTGAATAAGCTTTTTGATGTGCTGCTGGATCCGGTTTGCCAGTATTTTATTGAGGATTTTTGCATCGATGTTCATCAGGGATATTGGTCTAAAATTCTCTTTTTTTGTTGTGTCTCTGCCAGGCTTTGGTATCAGGATGATACTGGCCTCATAAAATGAGTTAGGGAGGATTCCCTCTTTTTCTATTGATTGGAATAGTTTCAGAAGGAATGGTACCAGCTCTTCCTTGTACCTCTGGTAGAATTCAGCTGTGAATCCATCTGGTCCTGGACTTTTTTTCCTTGGTAGGCTATTAATTATTGCCTCAATTTCAGAGCTTGCTATTGGTCTATTCAGGGATTCAGCTTCTTCCTGGTTTAGTCTTGGGAGAGTGTAAGTGTCTAGGAAATTATCCATTTCTTCTATATTTTCTAGTTTATTTGCATAGAGGTGTTTATAGTATTCTCTGATGGTAGTTTGTATTTCTGTGGGGTCGGTGGTGATATCCCCTTTATCATTTTTTATTGCGTCTATTTGATTCTTCTCTCTTTTCTTCTTTATTAGTCTTGCTAGTGGTCTGTCAATTTTGTGGATCTTTTCAAAAAACCAACTCCTGGATTCATTGATTTTATGGAGGTTTTTTTGTGTCTCTATCTCCTTCAGTTCTGCTCTGATCTTAGTTATTTCTTGCCTTCTGCTAGCTTTTGAATGCATTTGCTCTTGCTTCTCTAGTTCTTTTAATTGTGATGTTAGAGTGTCAATTTCAGATCTTTCCAGCTTTCTCTTGTGGGCATTTGGTGCTATAAATTTCCCTCTACACACTGCTTTAAATGTGTCCCAGAGATTCTGGTATGTTGTATCTTTGTTCTCATTGGTTTCAAAGAACATCTTTATTTCTGCCTTCGTTTCGTTGTGTACCCAGTAGTCATTCAGGAGCAGGTTATTCAGTTTCCATGTAGTTGAGCGGTTTTGATTGAGTTTCTTAGTCCTGAGTTCTAGTTTGATTGCACTGTGGTCTGAGAAACTGTTTGTTATAATTTCTGTTCTTGTACATGTGCTGAGGAGTGCTTTACTTCCAATTGTGTGGTCAGTTTTGGAATAAGTGCGATGTGGTGCTGAGAAGAATGTATATTCTGTTGATTTGGAGTGGAGAGTTATGTAGATGTCTATTAGGTCCGCTTGCTGCAGAGATGAGTTCAATTCCTGGATATCGTTGTTAACTTTCTGTCTCGTTGATCTGTCTAATGTTGACAGTGGGGTGTTGAAGTCTCCCATTATTATTGTATGGGAGTCTAAGTCTCTTTGTAAGTCTCTAAGGACTTGCTTTATGAATCTGGGTGCTCCTGTATTGGGTGGATATATATTTAGGATAGTTAGCTCTTCCTGTCGAATTGATCCCTTTACCATTATGTAATGGCCTTCTTTGTCTCTTTTGATCTTTGATGGTTTAAAGTCTGTTTTATCAGAGACTAGTATTGCAACCCCTGCTTTTTTCTGTTCTCCATTTGCTTGGTAGATCTTCCTCCATCCCTTTATTTTGAGCCTATGTATGTCTCTGCATGTGAGATGGGTCTCCTGAATACAACAGACTGATGGGTCTTGACTCTTTATCCAGTTTGCCAGTCTGTGTCTTTTAATTGGAGCATTTAGTCCATTTACATTTAAGGTTAATATTGTTATGTGTGAACTTGATCCTGCCATTGTGATATAAACTGGTTATTTTGCTCGTTAGTTGATGCAGTTTCTTCCTAGCCTCGATGGTCTTTACATTTTGGCATGTTTTTGCAATGGCTGGTACCAGTTGTTCCTTTCTATGTTTAGTGCTTCCTTCAGGGTCTCTTGCAAAGCAGGCCTGGTGGTGACAAAATCTCTAAGCATTTGCTTATCTGTAAAGGATTTTATTTCTCCTTCACTTATGAAACTTAGTTTGGCTGGATATGAAATTCTGGGTTTAAAATTCTTTTCTTTAAGAATGTTGAATATTGGCCCCCACTCTCTTCTGGCTTGTAGAGTTTCTACCGAGAGATCTGCTGTTAGTCTGATGGGCTTCCCTTTGTGGGTGACCCGACCTTTCTCTCTGGCTGCCCTTAAGATTTTTTCCTTCATTTCAACTTTGGTGAATCTGGCAATTATGTGTCTTGGAGTTGCTCTTCTCGAGGAGTATCTTTGTGGCGTTCTCTGTATTTCCTGAATTTAAATGTTGGCCTGCCCTACTAGGTTGGGGAAGTTCTCCTGGATGATATCCTGAAGAGTGTTTTCCAACTTGGTTCCATATCCCCCCTCACTTTCAGGCACCCCAATCAGACGTAGATTTGGTCTTTTTACATAATCCTATACTTCTTGCAGGCGTTGTTCATTTCTTTTTCTTCTTTTTTCTTTAGATTTGTCTTCTCGCTTCATTTCATTCATTTGATCCTCAATTGCTGATACTCTTTCTTCCAGTTGATCGAGTCGGTTACTGAAGCTTGTGCATTTGTCACTTATTTCTCGTGTCATGGTTTTCATCTCTGTCCGTTCGTTTATGGCCTTCTCTGCATTAATTATTCTGGTTATCAATTCTTCCACTCTTTTTTCAAGATTTTTAGTTTCTTTGTGCTGGGTATGTAATTCCTCCTTTAGCTCTGAGAAGTTTGATGGACTGAAGCCTTCTTCTCTCATCTCGTCAAAGTCGTTCTCCATCCAGCTTTGATCCATTGCTGACGATGAGCTGCGTTCCGTTGGAGGGGGAGAGGTGCTCTTATTTTTTGAATTTCCAGCTTTTCTGCCCTGCTTTTTCCCCATCTTTGTGGTTTTATCTGCCTCTGGTCTTTGATGATGGTGACGTACTGATGGGGTTTTGCTGTTTGATAGTTTTCCTTCTAACAGTCAGGACCCTCAGCTGTAGGTCTGTTGGAGATTGCTTGAGGTCCACTTCAGACCCTGTTTGCCTGGGTATCAGCAGCAGAGGCTGCAGAAGATAGAATATTGCTGAACAGCGAGTGTACCTGTCTGATTCTTACTTTGGAAGCTTCCTCTCAGGGGTGTACTCCACCCTGTGAGGTGTGGGGTGTTGGTCTGCCCCTAGTGGAGGATGTCTCCCAATTAGGCTACTCAGGGGTCAGGGACCCACTTGAGCAAGCAGTCTGTCCATTCTCAGATCTCAACCTCCGTGTTGGGAGATCCACCGCTCTCTTCAAAGCTGTCAGACAGAGTTGCTTGCGTCTGCAGAGGTTTCTGCTGCTTTTTTGTTGTTGTTGTTGTTGTTGTTGTTGTTTTTGTTGTTGTTTAGCTGTGCCCTGTCCCCAGAGGTGGAGTCTACAGAGACTGGCAGGCCTCCTTGAGCTGCTGTGAGCTCTACCCAGTTCGATCTTCCCAGGGCTTTGTTTACCTACTTAAGCCTCAGCAATGACGGGCACCCCTCCCCCAGCCTTGCTGCTGCCTTGTGGTTAGATCTCAGACTGCTGTGGTAGCAATGAGGGAGGCTCCGTGGGCGTGGGACCCTCCCGGCCAGGTGTGGGATATAATCCCCTGGTGTGCCCGTTTGCTTAAAGCGCAGTATTGGGGTGGGAGTTACCCGATTTTCCAGGTGTTGTGTGTCTCTGTTCCCCTGGCTAGGAAAAGGGATTCCCTTCCCCCTTGCGCTTCCCAGGTGAGGCGATGCCTCGCCCTGCTTCAGCTCTCGCTGGTCCGTCTGCAACAGCTGACCAGCACTGATTGTCCAGCACTCCCCAGTGAGATGAACCCAGTACCTCAGTTGAAAATGCAGAAATCACCTGTCTTCTGTGTCGCTCACGCTGGGAGCTGGAGACTGGAGCTGTTCCTATTCGGCCATCTTGCTCCGCCCTCTTCTTCTTTCTTTTAAATCAGAATTCCACTTGAAGTGACTAGAGACAGCATTCAACTTACATAAAAGGAGGAAGAAAAAGCTGGCAGAATATTCATTTATCATGTTGCTGCTATTCTAATAAATCTCCTTTCTATATTTCACCTGAGAAATGAACCCATCTTTATGAGCAAGCTGGACCTATAGCTGGATCTGTGTGGAAACCAGCAGCTCATGTTGCCTGATGCACAGGTGTTTGATTTTATTTTTATTTAAAAGTCACCAGTCAGCATACTGATCTTCTGGAGCTTGATTCTAGGTATTGAGTGGACCACGAAAGCCAGAGGAGATGGCTCCTAGGGATCTTCTCCCATGTGTTCAGATTTTTCCTCTAGTTAATTTCCAAAGCCTTCATAGTCTCCCAAAGCAGTGCCTTCTTTTCACAGCTGGAGAGATGCTTGTTTGGAGCCCATCTGAATGGCCCTTATTTGTACCTTACTGTGTGTGATAGCAAAATGCTGCACATTCTTCTGCTATCTTGCAATGCAGTCAATTTCTGAACTTCCTTGGAAATTTTCTAAAAAGTGTATTCTGCTGAGGAAAAAAAGCCATATTTTTGTGAGTTCTTCCACATTAACATTTCCACATGACATACTTTTGGACTGCATTTGGATTGTACATTTTGCCTTATTTTCTTAAACCTGAATGAAGGAGAGATTTTATTTTTCATTCCAGTATACTGCCTTGACTGTTAATTCATTCATTTACTCACTTGTATCATTATTTATATATTCAAATGCTCACTCATTCAGTGTTTCATCATAAAAAAGAAGATAGCCTTTTAGCCTCTTCCTAGCTGTACAATATTGGGCAAATTGCTTAACCTTTCCACACCATTGTAAAGTGGAAAATTTCCTACCTTCCTTGTAGGATTATTGTAAGAAGTGAAGGGGATCTCGTATGCAAAGCACCAAGAAGGGCTCCCAGCACATTTCAAGTTTTGCATAAGGTGTTCTGATTCATTCATTCATTCATCCATTCAACAGATTTTAATTTAGCAAATTATCTGTGCCAGGCATTGCCATACATGTTAAGGATGCAGCAGCTGACAGTATAGACAAGATCTGCTTTAATGAAATTTATGTTTTATGGAGTATGGCTTGAAAACATATAAGTAAAGAAGTCAGATGTTTCTGATTGCAGAAGCGACAGATTAGATTTGTCATCATATCATAGCCTCCCTAACTTTCTTCCTTCCCCTATGCTTCAGAAAACCTTGCTCTTACCATCCTCTGCTCACACCTCTTTCCCCAGATTAAGGACACTGTGGCCCAAGAGAATGTATCACCAAAAGCTAATGCTCCAGGGACACAGAGCCCCAAAATTCCAGGTCCAAATATCCCCAGCCACTTAAAAAAAGGAAAACCAGGGCCTTTTTCTCACCCTGTGGGACAGCTATAGGTATGTAGGAACCCCCTAGATTTGAGGGATATCCAAGGAGCAGTTGTGTGAAACTGAGGTCTTAGATACATGTGGGGTTGGGTGAATTGTCCATTTGCACATGCTTGAGGGTCTATCAGTTGGAAAGAGGCAGAACTGGACCGGTATTGAGTAGAGAAGCAAGGGTCCTCCATTTGAACTCTTTCCCCAGTCCTATGAATTATAGGACCAAACCTGAGGTAGATAGTACAAAGAGAGTCTGGAGTAAGGGTACTAGAGGAGGGGTCAGAGAAGGCCCCTGGAAAGAGATGACATTGTAGTAAGTCCTGTGTGATAAGGAACCAGCCTTGTACAGAGGTCAGAACAGTGAGTGCCCAGGCCGTAGGACCAAACTAAGTCAGGTCTGTTGGGGCAATGCAAGAAGCCAAAGATGTTGAAGTTGAGTAAACTTGAGGAGAGCTCAAGAAGCATGTGGAGGCCAGATTAGTGTAGGCCCTCTGTGGATGGGTTAGGAATGTAGGTTTCTAGGTCCTAAAAACATAGATTCCTAAATTAAGCATCCAAATCTTTTAAAAGGGAAACTGGAAATCCCAAGGAAATTTGGGGACACATTGAAATTTGAGAACTCCTATGTAACTTCTTGTCAGTAATAGATAAAGCTATATCACTATCCAGATTTAATCAGCAGCAACATTAAAAATTTTTTGTATTGAAGTATAATGTGTTTTTTGTTCTTTTTTTAAGAGTTGGAAAAACGCTTAACATCTACCTTAAATAATCTGCTCTCTAATTGGACTCTTTAATGTGTTAAGGATTTGGAAAGGCAATAGTAAAGGAGCAGCTAGGAGTAAAGGAGGGGCCATCTATTTTTGAATATTTCAGAATATAGCCAACTAAAATCTTATATCAGAAAATAAAAATCTACTTTGTAGATTGACCAAAACTTTATTTTGTTTTTACCTAGAATTTTGTCAACACTGTGTGCCCAAGTTGGTTATTACTTATTTCCTTGTTTTAAAATATTGAAAATCATTAGATACTAATGATGATTCACAGAGTGGTTAGGGGGAACTGACTTTCACTTTAGATAAGTGAGTTTGTATTATGGCTATGCCTCTTACTATATTGCTTCCTGAAGCCTCAGTGTCTTCATTTGTAAAATTGAATTTTAATCCTATTCTCAGATTGTTTTGAGGACTAAATGAGATAACTATATGAAAGGCTTAGAAAGTATCTAGCATATAATAACATGCTCGGTAATGAAAAAGTCATTCATATTATTGCTATTTAGTAAAGGCATTTTGTTTCGTAGGCAAAATTCTTTCAAGCTGTGGGATGTCCAGTATTCTCAGTTTTCAGCCGGAAAATGGAAGTCCAGAGAGGTTGCTGGCCATACCAGGGTGATATCTTACCTTAGGTGTGGAATTCAGTTCCATGACTCTTCTGTCCCAATAGAAATTGCTACCTTAGAATTGTGATTTCTTTCTGATGCTTCTTGGAGAAAACTCTGCATTGAGCAGCAATTGCCATGCCTTTCTTTAGATCAGTTCCTCGACTTTATGTAATGAAAGACACCTTAGAAATTTTACTTTCTTGCTAAGTGTGACAGATGTTCCAAAACCTAGTAGTCTATTGGGAACTAAATTTATAGTCAAGTAATGACCAGAAGGGCCATTAACTTTCTCTTCGGTTACCTCTTCTTTTTGACTATGCTTGATTTGGCTTGTTAGTTGCGCATTTGAAACTGAGACATAAACCCTTGGAAGAACTGCATGAGATTTCAGCTAAGCTCTTTCGTTTGTGGAAGTATTTCTATTAGAAACATATTCTGGACCTGTTGAGCATTTGACCATATTCAGAGTGGTCCCACTGGCACATAGGTAGTCTTTGGGAAAAGCACCTAAGGACTTCCAAGAAGTCTAATTAGTAAAGAAGTATATTGAGGTATAACATGTTTTTATACTTTTATTTCACTAAAGAGTTAGTGAAAAGTTTTCCAAATCATATCTCAATATACGCATAGAGTTGTATAACACAGAACTCTCACTCCTCTCCAAGGCATTTCAACTGCTCAAAATATGTTCCTTAATTTTGAGTCATCAGAGGCTACAAAGCATTGAGGTGTGTATAAGGAAGGCCTGTACCATGCATGTTAAAACTACACTTGTAAGAATGTTCTGAGCCAATGCTTTTACTTTTTTATGAACTGCTATGACATATATAAATAATTCATTCATGATACCAAAAGTGTAACCACAGAGGCTTCCTCCCCAGGGTGTCTTGGTATAGCTATTGACAGTACTAAAGTAAGTATTAACAGAAGAACATCACCAGAGAAGGATAGAAGGAAATCATCAGCAACCCACCTCTTGAGATTGTCTGACAGCTTTTACAGACGGGGCTCCTGTGTAAATTCAGGTCTGGTGCTATAAAGCTAAAAAAAAATGTAGATTAAAATGCTTCCAAGGTATGTTTGCAGGGAACTATATATGGCTAAAGGTTATCTTGTATATTTTGGGGGGTTATGGGTAAGAAATAGGAAGTAAAATATCCCCTGCCTTGGCGGTTTCTCTTGGGAGTCTAGAATTCAGAATTCAGACTCAGGAAAAAAAAAATTCATAGAATTGAGGAAAAAAAAGGCCTTGAAATGAGGTTCAGACATCAAATGGTGCAGGAATTTTCCTATCACAGTGGCACAGTGGGTCATATACTTCAAACATTGCTTTGGGCAGACTGAAGACTGTGAAATAACCCATTTTCTGCCATACCTATGGTTCCAGTTATAATAGCTAATATATTGACCTCTTCATGTGCCCTAACTCATTTAATCCACACAACCATCCTATGAGGTAGACTTGGTTATAATTACTACCCTATTTTAAAGATTATTCAACTGAGGCTGGAGTAAGGAGAGTATCTTGCTCAGAATCACCCAGTAAGTAAAGGTGTGTGTCTGGATTTGAACACGTGTCTGTCTGACCAGAGTGTTTGCTCCCTGGAATATAGTACAAAGAGGAAGGTTACAAAGAAGACAGGATGCACAGTTTTTGTTTGGTTATCCTGAATGGTAGTAGAGGTTACACAATTATCATGAATTCTACAAGTTAACTCCACCAATGAAGAGTAATACCTTAGCCAAGTCAGTCTTCTGAACCCCCATTTTATCCTTTATAAAGTGAACCTGCTGGTTTTTTTGTGAAGAATAAGTCAGTTATCATGTTCAAGAGTGCTCTGAAATGCAAAAAGCTACAACACAGATGTGAGGTCCTCTTACATCTGTAAGTTGCTCCCTGTAAGAGGAGCTTACAGGGAGCAACTTAGAGGCAGAGACCTTGCCCTCAGGGCACTAGATCCACTTACCACAATGTAAGAAGGATTTGCATCAAGAAGGATGATGGCTCTTGCCTATCATACCAGTGCTTTGGGAGATCAAGGAGGGAAGATAGCTTGAGGCCAGGAGTTCAAGATCTATTTGGGCAACATAGTGAAAATTAAAAAAAAAAAAAAAATTAGCCAGGCGTGGTGGCACACACCTGTAGTCCAAGCTACTCAGGAGGCTGAAGTGGGAGGATTGCTTGAGTCCAGGAGTTTGAGAGATATATGACAAACTTCACTCAAATGATTATGCCCAAAGAAAATGTCCCTTAAGGGGATTGAAGGCTCACTGATGAGTGCTTGTGTCAAATTCTCTGAAATGCAAATCATCTGGCATGGTTTTGCCTCACCTGTGAATCAATCTTATATTTTGGGGAGAGAAGCCTTTTTTGAAAAGAAGAAAGGAAGTCTTACGAGCCAAGGAAAAACAAGGTTTAGAGAAGGATAGGTTAATCAGTTCCACTGTCAGAATAGATGAAGGCAGGAGGGAGCTGTGGTTTCTCACCCATAACCACAATGGAGAGAGTTATGTTTGTTAAATTTTCCAATACCCCCAAGCCTTTTAGCAGGGTTTTTGCAATATCCCCATGCCTTTTGGCAGCCCTTTTTGTTTTTCCTTAGGAATCTGCAATAAATACTTTAAACCAAAAACACTTGTCATTAATGAGAAGTTATATGTACTATATTCATCAGCCAGTTCTAGAAACTGGGTTGTGGAATAACCTGGAATAGAGTTCTTAGCTTTAAAACAAAATTGAGGAGTGAAGCAAGGCTAAATCCCTGATGAATAAAGATAGGTACGTGGATTCAGTCTGAGAGAGCTGAGTGAGTTGTGAAGCTAATAATCAGAAGCTATCACCATCACCATTAATATCATCATCTTCATCTCATCATCATCATCACCTTCAAGCTGCTGAATGTTTACTATAAGGCACCCACCAAGCTGTCATTTCACTTGATATTCACTACAACCCCATATTATACAAAAGGCAACTTTAATAAAGGAGATTGAATAACTTACTCCAAAACACATGAAAAGTCAATTTCTATATTGAACTTAGACCTGTCTAATTTCCAGATCTTAAGGCAAAACTTCTGTCCTATGCTGAAAATACATCTTTTCCCAACACTCACAAAGTCTGAAACAAGGTCAGTGTAAACTGCTTTAAAGGACTTCCCTAGAATAGAAAACACTGATAGACTTAATGGTATAAATATTAAAGCTACTGTAGTTCCCTCAAAGCATCATAAATAAAATTCAAAGGCAAGTAACAAGTAAGAAAAACATTAAAAATATGTGTGATGAAAGATTAACTTTAGCATATAAAGAACTCTTCACATCTTAATAAGAAAGGCATTTAAAATGTAAGTAAAGAAAAATTAATAGATAATAAAAAGAAGTAATAAAATGACCCATAAACTTATATTTTTAAAATTTATCCCTTTTCTCTAGTAATCAAGTAAATGCACATTAAATCAATGATACAATATGGATAAGCTGATCATCAACTTATACAATGTTGAAAATAGCACTTGTACACAGTCTTAGCAAAACTATAAGACAAGCACTTTCATAATGGGGTTCTATAAAGGAAGATAATTTGCCAATTTAAGGTTAAACTCTGAAAACATTCAAATTGTTTAGCACAATAATTTCACTTATGGGAATATATCCTAAGGAAATTTCAAGGATGGGTGCTGTGACTTAGCAAATAGCATTTTCAATGCAATATTATGTATAAGGATGTGTAATAATTTTTACTAGAAAAAAAGCAGGTTAGCTCTAGAATACAGAGTTTTAAAAAAATCTATGCATCAATAAAAGAACAGTAAGGATAAACAAAAAGTGGTATTAGGTGCATTATGCATAATATATTCTTTTTTCTGAACTGAGCTCATTTAACTTGAGAAATAAGAAATTACATACGTCTTTTAAAAGGAGGCAGTGTGCTATGAAAATGTTCTAAAAAGAGGCAGAACCAATTCCTTCCTTAACTACAAAAATCTATAAAATAAGAATACTTTTTAAAATCAGGAAAACTCATTGTGACAACATTATAAATGTAGAAGAGGAAAATGTGATAAATGAATCATATTTTATGCATGAAATTTGCAGTAGTCCAAGCAATTAGAGATAATTAGCCCAATGGCTCCAGATGGAAAGGGAAGACTTTGTTTACTCTTGCTGTAGAAGGGGCTGGGAGCTGAGGGTTGCAGCCAGATTTTTAACGCAGCTTGTCATAGAATAGAGTAAGAATTCTGTAACTTTCTAACAACAACATAGTTGACAGTAGTTATGATATTACTGATAAACTTGGTTGATCTACTAAAACATTCACAGACTCAATTTTTATGATCTTTAATTGTAGTAGAAAAAGACATATAACAAAATTTACCATCTTGAGCATTTGTAATTGTACAGTTCAGTAGTGTTAAGTATATTCAGATTGTTGTGCAACTGATCTACAGAATTTTTTACCTTTCAAAGCTAAACTTTATATCCTTTTAAAAACTCCCCATTTTCCCTCCTCCCAGTCCCTGGCTACCACCATTTTACTTTTTGTCTCTACGAATTTGACTAGGTCTCTAATATAAGTGGAATCACACAGCATTTGTCCAGTTCTGTCTCGCTTGTTTCATTAGCATAATGTCTTCAAGCTTCATTCATTCCTTCCTTTTTAAGGCTTACCAAGGCATTCTTACAAATGAATTACTTTCCATTTATAAGAACCCGTAAAATGCTTACTTCAAAATTTTTATTTTAATTAAAATTGGAGAAAATAAAATTTTTATTCTTTATCTCATGGTTTGTGCTCAAATCAAAAATATAGTTAGATGTTTACACTGTAAACTCTACCTATAAATTCTTGACAACGATGATGGTTATTTCACAAAATTTCATTAATTCATCATGCATTAATTCATCGTACTAGATATTGGGGGAATCAAAATAAATGAGTCAGGGAGATGATCAGGTTAACTGCCTTTGTGTTATTTGTAATATTGTATGGTTTTGCTTACTCGATAAAATGGTAAGTTCAAAGATATCACAAATTCATCCAAGAAAGACTGAAGACAATATTGGGCAGAAATTTGAGGTGTAGATAGTAAGTTCATAAAATAGTCAAATGTGTTTATCCCTGGTATACTCATCTGATAAAGAAATTTTTAATGTTCATAAAATACTTTATACTTATTCTAAAATGTAGATTCAATTTTTGGTAGATCTGGCTTGACACTGGTTACTTTAAACACCTTTAGCTGTGAAAACCTATTTCCAAATGTCACATTTTAGTTGGAAATTTCAAACTGTTTCCAAATTGAAGTTACCTATCCCAGTCAGACATACTCTCAACAAAGGACTGCTGTCAATGGAAGCTTTAAAGAAATTTTCCTTCTGTACTGAGTGCTTCCTTTCTGCCAGCAAATAGGCTCAGGATTCATTTATCTTTAAAAATCCTTCTTTCATCAGGCTCCTATGATACATCTTCTAGTCCTATCACTTATTAATTTCCTTCCTCCTTTTACTATGTTTGTCCTCTTTAATCCCCTGCAACATCATTTTCTTCTGAAACCTTGTCACCAAAGATCACGAGAGATACCTAATTATCAAAATTCAAGAGCCTGTCTTCATTTCTCATCTTAATTAAATCATCTCCAGCCTGAGAGCAATTCCTATTTTGAAAGTCTTGTTCATCCCTTAGCACAGCTTTATTCTAGTTTTCATCTTCTCTTTCTGCCCACTCCTCTTCTATTTCCTTCACTGGATTATCTCCTCCTTCTCTCTCCCTATGAAAGCACACCTCTCCACTTCTTAAACATGCTTTTTTTCCCCCCTCAACTGTACTTCATTACTCAAAGATCTCATCGCCTCCTTCAGCAAGTCACCAACTGGGTGACTTCCCGGTTGATACCCCAGTTCCAACCACTGTCCAACTGCTTAATCAGCCTCCCAAGCTTCCCAGCAGATACATCCAGCTGAATGCCTGGGAAAATAACTGATTATTCCATCCACTCATTCACTCAGTCGGTTTAAGAAATTGGATCCCTCTTTATGATAGACATCGTGGTCTGGCTTAAACAAGATTGTGACTATCTCTGCTTTCATGTGAAACTTACCATTTGATAGGGGAAAAATAACATAATAGGAAGGTGGCCCTACTCACGCGAAACCCAGACTTATACTCCCAGATAATGGTTTGTTTCTCTTGCTCTACAATCACTCTACTTCTCTCTTCTCCACGTTGCTAATGGAACCTCTACTCTCCATGAAATCTGAGAAAGAAAAATTAAAGACATATTTAACTCCTCTTTCTGATTCCTTCCTGGAATCAAATGATTTGCCATGTCCCTCAATAATGGCTCTCAGATGCATCTGACATTATCTCAGCTAGATCATTGTGATAGTCTCTCCTTTCATTCTAGCCTCCAATTCCATCTAGGCAATTTCCCCTTTCACTGCTGTCAATTTAAAACTCCTGAATTGCCACTTTAATCAATCACCTTCCTGCTCATAAAACTCTCATGACTTTTCTATGAGCTACCAAATTCACTAGAGAGCCTCATTCCCACTGGTACCCACTTACCTTTCGAGTCCTACCTATTAATGCTCCCAGCCTACCCGCTAAAAGGTAGTTCCCAAACTTGGCATGTGTCAGAATCATCTGAGGTCTTCTGCACAGATTTCTCCTCCTTTCTCCCCTCTAATCCCCACTGAGTTTCTGATTCTGTAGATCTGGATGAAGCTTGAGAACTTGGATTTCCAGGAAGTTCTCAGATGTTGCTGATGCTACTGGTGAGGGAACTGTACTTTCAGAGCAACTGCTTGATTATAAATCAGCTGCTCCCTCTTTCCTTCTACATGCCCTTTATTCTTCCAAGTAAAATTTACTGCTCTGGTTTTTTTGTTTTTCTAACATCCTCTCTACCTGTTGACATTCTGCACATTCTTCATGTTCCCTCCCTCCAGTTCATCTTTTTATAGTGTGTACAATTCATAAAGTATGTGCTGAATGCTTATCAAAACTCCCCTTCCTGCTACCACCGAATGCAAGCCACCATCTTCTCTTGCTCAGACTCCTGCTGTAGCTTTCTAATTGGTCTACCTGCTTTTAGTTTTTGTATATTAGAGGCATTTATTTTAAGAGAGTCCTTCTATTCTTATCAAGAGTACAGTCAAAAGAGTAACTACTGCCAGTTTCTCTTACCCATTAAAAACATATTGAATAAATATGCCATTTTATTAAGAAGTTTGATCTTTGAGTCCAGTGAAATAGGAATCATGCTTTTCCCTTGGGCTCATCTCTTTTCTTCTGGTTCATATTGCTAACCCAAATCTGCCTATAAAGTTTGTGGGCTTTATAAAATAATAAAAGTATTTAATTTTTCCTACATTTTAGGGATCAGATATAACTGCTTAAAATCAATCATCTAGTCATTAGTGAAATAAAGATCAAAACCACAATAGGATACCACTTCTCACTCACTGGGGTGGCTGTAATAAAAAAGACAATGACAAGTGTGAAGAAATAGGAATGCTCACACATTGCTGGTAGGAAGGTCAAATAGTGTAGGAAGTCAGTCCAGCAGTTTCGCAAAGATTGTCACATAGTTACATAGTCAATCTTTCGCAAAGATTGACCAGCAATTCCACTCCTAAGTATATGCCCAGGACAACTTAAAACATATGTTTACATTAAAATTTGTACACAAATGTTCACAGCATCATTATTCATAATACTGAAATGGTAGAAATCACTCAAATGTCCATTAACTGATGAATAGATACATACTATGTGGTATATCCACACAATGGAAAATTATTTAGCAATAATGATGAATGAAGTACTGATACATGCCACAATATGGATGAACCTTGAAAACATTATAATAAGTGAAAGAAGCTGGTCATAAAAGACTGCATATTGTATGATGTGGTTTATGTGGAATCCACAGAATAGGCAAATCTATAGAGGCAGAAAGTGAGTTATCAGTTGATTAGGGCTGAGGGGAGGGGGTTGAAGAGAAATGCAGAGTGGGGGGCGGAGCAAGATGGCCAAATAGGAACAGCTCCAGTCTCCAACTCCCAGCGCGAGCAACACAGAAGACCAGTGATTTCTGCATTTTCCACTGAGGTACTGGGTTCATCTCACTAGGGAGTGCCAGACAATCGGTGCTGGTCAGCTGCTGCAGCCCGACCAGCGAGAGCTGAAGCAGGGCGAGGCATCACCTCACCTGGGAAGCGCAAGGGGATAGGGAATCCCTTTTCCTAGCCAGGGGAACAGAGACACACAACACCTGGAAAATCGGGTAACTCCCACCCCAATACTGTGCTTTAAGCAAACAGGCACACCAGGGGATTATATCCCACACCTGGCCGGGAGGGTCCCACGCCCACGGAGCCTCCCTCATTGCTAGCACAGCAGTCTGCGATATTGCGGCAAGGCACCAGCAAGGTTGGGGAAGGGGTGCCCGCCATTGCTGAGGCTTAAGTAGGTAAAAAAAGCTGCTGGGAAGCTCGAACTGGGTGGAGCTCACAGCAGCTCAAGGAAACTTGCCTGTCTCTGTAGACTCCACCTCTGGGGACAGGGCACAGTAAGCAACAAACGCAGCAGAAACCTCTGCAGACACAAATGACTTTGTCAGACAGCTTTGAAGAGTGCAGTGGATCTCCCAACACGGAGGTTGAGATCTGAGAAGGGACAGACTGCCAGCTCAAGTGGGTCCCTGACCACTGAGTAGCCTAACTGGGAGACATCCCCCACTAGGGGCAGTCTGACACCCCACACCTCACAGGGTGGAGTACACCCCTGAGAGGAAGCCTCCAAAGCAAGAATCAGACAGGTACACTCGCTGTTCAGCAATATTCTATCTTCTGCAGCCTCTGCTGCTGACACCCAGGCAAACAGGGTCTGGAGTGGACCTCAAGCAATCTCCAACAGACCTACAGCTGAGGGTCCTGACTGTTAGAAGGAAAACTATCAAACAGGAAGGACACCTACACCAAAACCCCATCAGTACGTCACCATCATCATCAAAGACCAGCGGCAGATAAAACCACAAAGATGGGGAAAAAGCAGGGCAGAAAAGCTGGAAATTCAAAAAATAAGAGCGCATCTCCCCCGGCAAATGAGCGCAGCTCATCACCAGCAACGGATCAAAGCTGGACGGAGAATGACTTTGACGAGATGAGAGAAGAAGGCTTCAGTTCATCAAACTTCTCAGAGCTAAAGGAGGAATTACATACCCAGTGCAAAGAAACTAACAATCTTGAAAAAAAAGTGGAAGAATTGATGGCTAGAGTAATTAATGCAGAGAAGGTCATAAACGAAATGAAAGAGATGAAAACCATGACACGAGAAATACATGACAAATGCACAAGCTTCAGTAACCGACTCAATCAACTGGAAGAAAGAGTATCAGCGATTGAGGATCAAATGAATGAAATGAAGCGAGAAGAGAAACCAAAAGAAAAAAGAAGAAAAAGAAATGAACAAAGCCTGCAAGAAGTATGGGATTATGTAAAAAGACCAAATCTATGTCTGATTGGGGTGCCTGAAAGTGAGGGGGGAAATGGAACCAAGTTGGAAAACACTCTTCAGGATATCATCCAGGAGAACTTCCCCAACCTAGTAGGGCAGGCCAACATTCAAATCCAGGAAATACAGAGAATGCCACAAAGATACTCCTCGAGAAGAGCAACTCCAAGACACATAATTGCCAGATTCACCAAAGTTGAAATGAAGGAAAAAATCTTAAGGGCAGCCAGAGAGAAAGGTCGGGTTACCCACAAAGGGAAGCCCATCAGACTAACAGCAGATCTCTCGGCAGAAACTCTACAAGGCAGAAGAGAGTGGGGGCCAATATTCAACATTCTTAAAGAAAAGAATTTTAAACCCAGAATTTCATATCCAGCCAAACTAAGTTTCATAAGTGAAGGAGAAATAAAATCCTTTACAGATAAGCAAATGCTTAGAGATTTTGTCATCACTAGGCCTGCCTTACAAGAGACCTTGAAGGAAGCACTAAACATGGAAAGGAACAACCGGTACCAGCCATTGCAAAAACATGCCAAAATGTAAAGACCATTTAGGCTAGGAAGAAACTGCATCAACTAACGAGCAAAATAACCAGTTAATATCATAATGGTAGGATCAAATTCACACATAACAATATTAACCTTAAATGTAAATGGACTAAATGCTCCAATTAAAAGACACAGACTGGCAAACTGGATAAAGAGTCAAGACCCATCAGTCTGCTGTATTCAGGAGACCCATCTCACACGCAGAGACATACATAGGCTCAAAATAAAGGGATGGAGGAAGATTTACCAAGCAAATGGAGAACAAAAAAAGCAGGGGTTGCAATACTAGTCTCTGATAAAACAGACTTTAAACCATCAAAGATCAAAAGAGACAAAGAAGGCCATTACATAATGGTAAAAGGATCAATTCAACAGGAAGAGCTAACTATCCTAAATATATATGCACCCAATACAGGAGCACCCAGATTCATAAAGCAAGTCCTTAGAGACTTACAAAGAGACTTAGACTCCCATACAATAATAATGGGAGACTTCAACACTCCACTGTCAACATTAGACAGATCAACGAGACAGAAAGTTAACAACGATTTCCAGGAATTGAACTCATCTCTGCACCAAGCAGACCTAATAAACATCTACAGAACTCTCCACCCAAAATCAACAGAATATACATTCTTCTCAGCATCACATCGCACTTATTCCAAAACTGATCACATAATTGGAAGTAAAGCACTCCTCAGCAAATGTACAAGAACAGAAATTATAGCAAACTATCTCTCAGACCACAGTGCAATCAAACTAGAACTCAGGACTAAGAAACTCAATCAAAACCGCTCAACTACATGGAAACTGAACAACCTGCTCCTGAATGACTACTGGGTACACAACGAAATGAAGGCAGAAATAAAGATGTTCTTTGAAACCAATGAGAACAAAGATACAACATACCAGAATCTCCGGGACACATTTAAAGCAGTATGTAGAAGGAAATTTATAGCACTAAATGCCCACAAGAGAAAGCAGGAAAGATCTAAAATTGACACTCTAACATCGCAATTAAAATAACTAGATAAGCAAAAGCAAACGCATTCAAAAGCTAGCAGAAGGCAAGAAATAACTAAGATCAGAGCAGAACTGAAGGAGATAAAGACACAAAAAACCCTCCATAAAATCAATGAATCCAGGAGTTGGTTTTTTGAAAAGAGCAACAAAATTGACAGACCGCTAGCAAGACTAAAAAGAAGAAAAGAGAGAAGAATCAAATAGACGCAATAAAAAATGATAAAGGGGATATCACCACCGACCCCACAGAAATACAAACTACCATCAGAGAATACTATAAACACCTCTACGCAAATCAACTAGAAAATCTAGAAGAAATGGATAATTTCCTGGACACTTACACTCTTCCAAGACTAAACCAGGAAGAAGTTGAATCCCTGAATAGACCAATAGCAGGCTCTGAAATTGAGGCAATAATTAACAGCCTACCAAGGAAAAAAAGTCCAGGACCAGATGGATTCACAGCTGAATTCTACCAGAGGTACAAGGAAGAGCTGGTACCATTCCTTCTGAAACTATTCCAATCAATAGAAAAAGAGGGAATCCTCCCTAACTCATTTTATGAGGCCAACATCATCTGATACCAAAGCCTGGCAGAGACACAACAAAAAAAGAGAATTTTAGACCAATATCCCTGACGAACATCGATGCAAAAATCCTCAATAAAATACTGGCAAACCGGATCCAGCAGCACATCAAAAAGCTTATCCACCATGATCCAGTGGGCTTCATCCCTGGGATGCAAGGCTCGTTCAACATTCGCAAATCAGTAAACATAATCCAGCATATAAACAGAACCAAAGACAAGAACCACATGATTATCTCAATAGATGCAGAAAAGGCTTTTGACAAAATTCAACAACCCTTCATGCTAAAAACGCTCAATAAATTCGGTATTCATGGAACGTACCTCAAAATAATAAGAGCTATTTATGACAAACCCACAGCCAATATCATACTGAATTGGCAAAAATTGGAAAAATTCCCTTTGAAAACTGGCACAAGACAGGGATGCCCTCTCTCACCACTCCTATTCAACATAGTGTTGGAAGTTCTGGCTAGGGCAATCAGGCAAGAGAAATAAATCAAGGGTATTCAGTTAGGAAAAAAAGAAGTCAAATTGTCCCTCTTTGCAGATGACATGATTGTATATTTAGAAAATCCCATCATCTCAGCCCAAAATCTCCTTAAGCTGATAAGCAACTTCAGCAAAGTCTCAGGATACAAAATTAATGTGCAAAAATCACAAGCATTCGTATACACCAGTAACAGACAAACAGAGAGCCAAATCATGAATGAACTTCCATTCACAATTGCTTCAAAGAGAATCAAATACCTAGGAATCCAACTTACAAGGGATGTAAAGGACCTCTTCAAGGAGAACTACAAACCACTGCTCAGTGAAATAAGAGAGGACATAAACAAATAGAAGAACATACCATGCTCATGGATAGGAAGAATCAATATCGTGAAAATGGCCATAGTGCCCAAGGTAATTTATAGATTCAATGCCATCCCCATCAAGCTACCAATGAGTTTCTTCACAGAATTGGAAAAAACTGCTATAAAATTCCGATGGAACCAAAAAAGAGCCTGCATCTCCAAGACAATCCTAAGTCAAAAGAACAAAGCTGGAGGCATCACGCTACCTGACTTCAAACTATACTACAAGGCCACAGTAACCAAAACAGCATGGTACTGGTACCAAAACAGAGATATAGACCAATGGAACAGAACAGAGTCCTAAGAAATAATACCACACATCTACAGCCATCTGATCTTTGATAAACCTGAGAGAAACAAGAAATGGGGAAAGGATTCCCTATTTAATAAATGGTGCTGGGAAAATTGGCTAGCCATAAGTAGAGAGCTGAAACTGGATCCTTTCCTTACTCCTTATATAAAAATTAATTCAAGATGGATTACAGACTTAAATGTTAGACCTAATACCATAAAAATCCTAGAGGAAAACCTAGGTAGTACCATTCAGGACATAGGCATGGGCAAAGACTTCATGTCTAAAACACCAAAAGCAACGGCAGCAAAAGCCAAAATTGACAAATGGGATCTAATTAAACTAAAGAGCTTCTGCACAGCAAAAGAAACTACCATCAGAGTGAACAGGCAACCTACAGAATGGGAGAAAATTTTTGCAATCTACTCATCTGACAAAGGGCTAATATCCAGAACCTACAAAGAACTCAAACAAATTTACAAGAAAAAAACAACCCCATCAAAAAGTGGGCAAAGGATATGAACACACACTTCTCAAAAGAAGACTTTCATACAGCCAACAGACACATGAAAAAATGCTCATCATCACTGGCCATCAGAGAAATGCAAATCAAAACCACAATGAGATACCATCTCACACCAGTTAGAATGGCAATCATTAAAAAGTCAGGAAACAACAGGTGCTGGAGAGGATGTGGAGAAATAGGAACACTCTTACACTGTTGGTGGGATTGTAAACTAGTTCAACCATTATGCAAAACAGTATGGCAATTCCTCAAGGATCTAGAACTAGATGTACCATACGACCCAGCCATCCCATTACTGGGTATATACCCAAAGTATTATAAATCATGCTGCTATAAAGACACATGCACACGTATGTTTATTGCGGCACTATTCACAACAGCAAAGACTTGGAATCAACCCAAATATCCATCAGTGACAGACTGGATTAAGAAAATGTGGCACATCTACACCATGGAATACTATGCAGCCATAAAAAAGGATGAGTTTGTGTCCTTCGTAGGGACATGGATGCAGCTGGAAACCATCATTCTTAGCAAACTATCACAAGAACAGAAAACCAAACACCACACATTCTCACTCATAGATGGGAACTGAACAATGAGATCACTTGGACTTGGGAAGGGGAACATCACACACCGGGGCCTATCATGGGGAGGGGGGAGGGGGGAGGGATTGCATTGGGAGTTATACCTGATTTAAATGACGAGTTGATGGGTGCTGACGAGTTGATGGGTGCAGCACAGCAACATGGCACAAGTATACATATGTAACAAACCTGCACGTTATGCACATGTACCCTAGAACTTAAAGTATAATAATAATAAAAAATAAATTTAAAAAACCTATAATAAAAAAGTATAATAAAAAATAAAATAAAACAAAAAAAAAGAAAGCTGATGAGTGGCTGCTTGGGGCCAGGTGGATGGGGAGAGGATGGTTTGCAAGTGAACACAAGGGAACTTTTTTTGAATGCTCTCTCTCTTGACTATGGTAGTAGTTACATAGGTATATGTATTTGTCAGATTCATCATACTGTACATCTAAAATGAATCTATTATATATAAATTGTATATTAATAAAGGTTAAAGTTTTTTTAAAAAAAAGAAAAAGAAATGCAGAGTGATTGCTAATTACAGAGGGGGCTTCTTTTCTGGATGATAAAAATGTTCTAAAGTTGTGATGGTCACACAACTCTGAATATGCTGAAAACCACTGAATTATACACTTAAAATAGATCAATTGTATGGTACATGAATTATACCCCCTTAAAGCTGTTATAAAAATAAAAATCAAAACAGGCACAACCTTAAGGTTTAAGGACATCTCCTTGGCTGGGTAAAAGTGAAATGAAAAGAAAAAAAAAAAAAAAAGCAATGAAACTGAAGCTGTGCTTTGAGGTTTGTTAGCATTGGGTCTGTACTGGTGCTTCAGTACTCGGAGCAATTGTTAGTAATGGGTCTGTATTATTCAACGTTTACATTGATCTCAATGACCTGAAAACACCTATACTTGTTTTTAACCTAGCACATGCATGCATTTCTCTAAGCTCTTTAATTCAAAGACTAGTTGATATGAAAGCATTTTCTTAGATCTTTCCTCTTAAACTTCTTTTTACAATCTAGCCTATGATGGCCCAAGGGATTATATTTAATTACAGCCTCTGCCTGTTGCTGAGCATTTGATTCTCTTAAATAATTCTAGATTACACTGAACTCAGGAAACTAACAAAAGAATCTACCCAATGAAAAATACTCATTAAATAATTGTGAAAAAATATTACATAAAATTTTTTAGGTTATATATAAAATATATTAACAAACATCTACCCAGACCTGAATATTATGTTAGAATGAATATTATATGATATTTACCTACTGAGTATATTTTATGAAGATTCTTCTTGGTACATATATTTCTATAGTTCTTCAGTTGATAAAACCTCCCATCACAGGAATTCGGTACTATTTTCACAGTCAGAAGTGGTTTTCTATAAATACTAAAAATATGTATGTAGCTATTTTCACAGTCAGAAGTGGTTTTCTATAAATACTAAAAATATGTATGTAGCTTTTGAGGTAAAAAAGAAAATAAGTAAGAAAAAATTCTTAGAGTATTTGTCATTTCAAAACTTGGGATTGAACCCTAGCTATTCCATGTAGAGAAGAAATGGGCCCCAGACAATACTACAAGACTGTCGGCTTCGTTTGGTGGCTCATGTTTGTAATCCCAGCACTCTGAGAGGCCAAGGCAAGCTGATACTCGATGCCAGGAGTTTGAGACCAGCCTGGCCAACATGCTGAAACCCCATCTCTACTAAAAATACAAAAATTAGCTGAGCGTGGTAGTGCACATCTGTAATCCCACCTACTCAGAAGGATGAGGCACAAGAATTGCTTGAACGCAGGAGGCAGAGGGCGCAGTGATCTGAGATCATGCCACTGTACTCCAGCCTGGGCTACAGAGCAAGACTCTGTCTCAAAATGGAAAAAAAAAAAAAAAAGACTGTCAGTGTCGTAGTGTTATAGTTTGCCTGAAATTACTAAGAGAAAAACTATTAATGGACAACATAGGAGGTCTAATCACTTTAGACTAACTTAATTGCATATCTAATTTTATATGGCCAGATATACAAGACACAGTCTTGGAAAAACAGAAATTGCTAGAGAAAAATTTAAATGTCAAAAGAATAATGGACCAATAGAAGTATTGCCTCAAAATAATAATTATGGCCAGGCACGATGGTGTGTGCCTGTAGTCCCAGCTACTCAGGAGGCTAAGCGGGGAGGATAGCTTGAGCTGAGGAGTTCTAGATGATAGTGTGCTATGCTGACTGGAATTCTACACTAAATTCTGCATCAATATGATAACCTCCTGGGAGCCAGGGACCACTAGATTGCCTAAGGGGGTGTGAACTCACCTGAGTGGAAGTGGAGCAGGTCAAAACTCGCAGGTGGATCAAAATAATAATTATGCACATATATTATTATCCCCTAGAGTGTGGGGAGGAAATGTTGAAAAGTTCACCTTAATTTTATAGCTAGATGATTAAAAGTTAACATTTAGTAATATTTGATTAATGATTAAAATTTAACATTTAATATTTAATATCATATTTATATAATTTTAATAAATATAATGCATTTGTACTGGTGCCATATGCTTAAAAAATTACTAGTAGAGTAATAGATCTACTCTATTATGTATCTATCTGTGTATGTTGTAAGCTGGTGACCAGCGAATGAAGCTGGGTAGCAGAAATGGGTCTGTTTTTATTTTCTTGGTGCTTAAAAAGTGAAATATTTTTCAACATCTAAGAAACGAAAGATTCTACGTAAGATCTAGATGTCTAATTGTTCTTGAGAAATAAGAAGACTTGGAAACACAATTCAGAATCCCATGTGAAAATAGTTGGTTGAGTGATCAGTAACTCTCTCTTTTACTTAAAATGGGCTCTCTGGTTTGACCAAATCTCTGCCATTCTTTATTATATTCTGACTTGCTGGCTTTATGACTCTATATTATCTGCCTGGCTCTGGTGCACATTTACATTTGTAGCATAAACTATTTCTGACCAGAGCCCACAAGCCCAAACCATGGCACTACAGGTATGAGGAAGAGAACAGATAATTGTTCACCACATCAGTTGACCCTCTCCTGAGCACACAGCTCAACTACTTTTTCAGCTTCTTCTACAATTGGGTTTGACCATGCAGTTGAATTCTATCTAATAGAAGGTAAGTTTGATGTCCTTTTCTTTATCTTCCCATACCTAGTGGCTAGATATCAACAACCTGGTGTGATCTTGGAAGCTACATATGCAAAATGCAATGATTCCATCAACCTGTGTTCCTACGTGACTCCCAGGAGCAGACTTTTCCACACTCGTGTCTCCCATAGAAAATTGGATTCTAAATTAGCATGTGTTAAGTCTTCGATATTTGAAGAATTACCTTAATTAATCCAAGATGTAATTTTCTCTTCATTCATCTCTACACTATTTATCCCAGGAAATTCAACCATCAATTGTGGCAAAAGGAAAGAAGAGAGGAAGATAAGGGAATATCTGTCTCCTCTCTTCTCAAGTTGTTTTCTTTCTTTCACTTATTTGCATTTCTTTGATGGCATCTTACCTGTCACTACAATCCTTACTCCATATTATGTTCATGAGGCTATGTTTGAAGGTACTTCAAAAAGTTCACAGAAGAAATAAATTAAACTCCAGGTTGGAGTTCAAGACCAGCCTGGGAAATATGGTAAAACCATGTGTCTACAAAAAAAGAAAAAAGCAAAAATTAGCTAGATGTGGTGGCACATGTCTGTCATCCCAGCTACTCAGGAGGCTGAAGTGGGAGGATCACCTGAGTTCAGGAGGCAAAGATTGCAGTGAGTCAAGATTGCACCAGGGCACTCCATCCTGGACAACAAAGCAAGACTCTGTTTCAAAAATAAGATTAAAAATGTGAATAAACTTTATTTCTCAACATAAGTTCTATCACGTTCAAGGCACTTTTGTAATTGATGATACCAGCCATTTAGGTCCTCCCTAAAGAAATGAGGGTCATGGGAATGTAACTATGTCAATGCAGTATTTTTTTACATTATTAACTGAAGAAATAAGGGTGCTCTTTAAATATTTTTTTAAATATTAGGAACAAAAAGAAGTCAGAAGGAGCAAAATCAGGATTGTAAAGTGGATCCCTAATGAGTTCCCATCAAAATTCTCACAAAATTGCCCTTGTTTAATGAAAGAAAGGAGCAGGAGAATTGTCATGGTAAAAGAATCTCTGGTGAAGCTTTTCTGGGCATTTTTCTGCTAAAGCTTTGGCTAACTTTCTCAAAACACTCTCTTAATAAGCAGATGTTATAATTCTTTGACCCTTCAGAAAGTCAGCAAACAAATTGCCTTGAGCATAACAACAACAACAAAAATAACTATTGCCATAGACTTTTCTCTTGACCAGCTCACTTTTGCTTTGACTGGACCACTTCTATCTCTTGGTAGCCATTGCTTTGATTGTGTTTGTCTTCAGGATTGTCCTGCTAAAGCCAGGTTTCATTTCCTATTATGATTCTTTGATGAAACGCTTCAGGATCTTAATCCCACTTGTTTAAAATTTCCATCAAAAGCTCTGCTCTCATTGCAGGTGATCTGGGCATGATGTTTTTGTGCATTTTCCACATGAGGTGGAAAGTTTCCTCAGTTTTACTTTTTCAGGCAGAATTGTGTGTTTTCCACATGAGGTGGAAAGTTTGCTCAGTTTTAATTTTTCAGGCAGAATTGTGTAAGCTGAACCATTTGAGATGTCTTTGGTGCTGACTATTGTTTGTGCTGTTATTTGTCAGTCCTCTTCAATCAGGGCATGAACAAGATGAACATTTCCTTGCAAATTGATGTGGATGGTCTGCCGCTGTGGGCTTCATCCTCAACGTTGTTCATCCTTTCTTAAAATGAGTTATTCATTTGTAAACTGCTGATGTCTTTGGGGCATTGTCCCCCTAAACTTTTGGTAAAGCATCAGTGATTTCACCATTCTTCCACCCAAGCTTCACCATAAATTGATGTTTGTTCTTCCTTCAATTTTAGTAGAATTCAAACTGATGTCTTTTCAAACTGATGTCTTATCCTGTTTTAGTGCCTCAAACTAGATCCTGTTTCAGACATGTTACAAGTCAGTATGAGTTTATTTGGTGTAAAGAAAATGTTGACATCCATGAATAGCTTTTTTATGATACACATTTTCCATGAACTTTTCAAAGACCCCTTATATAATTCAGGGTGCTTTTAGTTGAAACATCAAAAAGCTCAGTTCAAACAATAAAAGAAAGTTTTTGGCTCTCATGATTGAAATAGTCCAGAGGTAGGACAGGCTTTAGAAATAGTTGGATGAGGGCTTGCAATCTACTTCCCTGCAGCTCTAACTTTTGCCCTTCTCTGGCTGCTTTCTCCTATGTGGCACAACAGCTGGCTGTAGTTCCCATCTCACATCTGCACAATACAACCTCTAGAGCAGAAGTGCTATTCTCTTCCTTTCTCCCTTATACAAGAAGTTTTGTGCTTCACTCTCATTGGATCAGTTAAATCCTGGGCTCACTCCTGAAACAATCACTATTACTCAAGGGTGCCTTAGGCTTGGGTATTCATCCCTGAACTAATACTGGCAAGAGAGATGAGCTTGTGCTGATTGTTTTATTCCAACTTGGAAGCTGGTCAATCCCACCCAAATGGTATGGCTGATGCTCAGTGGGATGAGGAAGAATGTCTTCTACAGGGTGAATGGGGCAGGAAGTGAAGTCCACGTCACACTCCAGGGATACATTAGACTAGTTTCTGGTCCCATGACAGCCTAGTTCTTAATAAGAATGCCTTGTATTTTTTCAATGCTTTATAACTTCCTAAGATTATATAACTATATAGTTTATTATACAGGAGTCCACTAAAATTTTTTAGACCATATAGTACATATTTTATCAGACATTACAGAGAAATTTTAGGCCCAAAGTGGTTAAGAAAATTGCCTGAGATCACTGACCAGTTAGTGGCAGAACTAGAATTCAGCTCTTGTAATGTTTTGCTACGTGTTTATTCCACTATACAAGAATGCTTCCTGTCTTCTTCAGCTCTCTTTGAAAATGTGTTAGATGAAGATTCTGTTAAAATTGGGTTTCTGGTTCAGAAAATCTAAACTACTACAAGGATAATTGCCCCCATAAAGTACCACTGTGGCTGCTTTTCATTCTAAATTGCTTAATCTTTGTGAGTTCAGGTGGCCAAATATACCCTCAATTAGGCTTCTTATCCATGAACACAAAGCTCCATTGACGGACAATGAGCAATTCAACCTTTGTTATGATCAAATCCTAGGGTTAAAGGTAAACACACAATTATAGTTAAGAAAGAAAACAGGCTTTCATTCTTTTATGCTTCTCTGAGAAGTCAATGTACTGCAAATTAAACGGAGTGATAGTTTGGCTGCATATAAGCATAAGGCATTGATTAGAGTATTATGCATTACAAGTTCATTGCTGTTGAACAGTGAAAGCATATAATTACTCTTCATAGAATGCAATGCACAAAAAGCAGAGAAGTACGTTTCCAGGCCCATATATTTAAATTACGAATGCAGAGCTCATTTTCACCTAAAGAGAAGGCATCATGATTCAGTTATTTAATCATTTTTAAACAGAGATAAGGATTCACCAGAATGAGAGAAATGCTTTCATTAAGAGTCACATTACCATATTCAATGTAGAAACTATTGAACCAGAGAGATATTTTTGGAAAATTGATTTGCCTACATTAAATCATACTGAACAAAAAAAACTAAAGAAAAGGTACATATTCCAGGTAGTTGAAATAATAGTTTGAAGAAACACAAAATTAGATGGGAACTTGGAAGTAAAAGGTTATAGTTAAGCAAAGCAATCACACACAAAATTGATAATAAATCACTCACAACTGACTTAATCTCAGAGGTAGAGTATATTAAGGAAGATGCCTGAAAATGAAGTTAGGAAACCTAATTTCTTTTCCACATCCACTGAAGATTTCTTATGAAGGACAGTAACTCAACTTCCTGTCTCACTCCGCTGTGAAATAGAACCATAGAACCACATCAATCCTGATTTTTTGTGGGTTTTACAGTTGTTGCACTCTATTTTAAAGCAAATGGGAATTTCTTGCATATGGCCAAACACATGACCACATGCAGCGTATATAAGTGTACATTGATTATTTAAAGAACAATTGTTCATTTTTAAAAGATTTTTGAATCCTAAACATTTTTTAGGCTATAACATTTTCATTTTTCTTTTTATACTTAAAAAGGTCACTGTAACGTTGTCCTTATGAATCTTTCTGGCATGCAAAGAAAGAAGCGAGGGGTCTAAACTTTATTTGTTGTTTTCCTTTAAGTTCTTACTCCTTCATTGACTCAATTAGTGTCCTTTGGTTGCAAGCAAAAGAAACTGGTTCTGGCAAACCTGGGTAGAGAAGGAATGTACTTGAAGTATGAGGCACAGCTTGCAGAATCCAAGGAAAGGTAGAAACCTTAGGTGAGGACAGGAGCCAGGGTGACCACAAGAATGACCCCAACAATGCTTTGATAACATTTCAAAGCATGAGCTCTGCAATGAAGGAACTTCCATGGATTGTTCATCATTGTGCAACTTCCCACAGATTCAAATACCAGAAGAGAAATTTCCTTTGGACTACTTTAGGTTGCCTTTGTCAAAAGGAGGGCAGGGGCTCTTGAAGGTCTCCCCTCAAGAAGGCTACAATGGAGATGTGTTAGAGGAGGGTTGTAATTTTCCAAAAGGAGGCATGTTTGTTGGACAGTCTCAAATATAAATGCCCATTCAATACATTTTATTATTTCATTTCATCCAGCTTATTTTATAGTGTGCAGGGGTGATTGCTGGTTTGTTAATGTATTTGCCATATAATCATTAATTGGGAGATAGAATTTATACCTAATTGGAGACTACCTGCTGAGAATTGCTAAGACAGTCGGAGCCACTGCCTAAAAAGGAACAAATATTCTGTAAGTTGTAGCCACACTGCCTTTAACATGAGGACATAGTGGTTAAGGAATAGGAATTTGCACTGGTATTGTGTCCAAGAACGAGAACAAAATGCTTCTTTTGTTGTTCTATTAATAAACACCTTGCTGTGGAATATATTATGTCAAATGAATTTGGTGACAGGTTGATTGCATGCCATTTCTTTGGAGACGAACTGCAGAGGTATGCTTCCTTGTAACTCCCACACAGGTAAATAGAGTTGACTCTTACCAGTTGTTTGGCCATCAATTCTCATCCAATCCCCGTGGGAACACAGTAGCTTAAAACAATAGGCTTGCATTGGGCTGTCATTTAAAAATAGAAACTGGTCGCTGCCTCCTAATTTCTGCACAGTGGGTCAGAACAGCTGCTGGCAGTTTAAAATGTTTTAAAAACTGTAGGACAGGCCCCAGATCAATCCATCAATCAATCAATCAATCATGGAATTTACGTAGCATCCCTAGGAAACAGCTGTCTAAAGCGCTTTACAAAACACAATAAACTCTGTGAAGGCCAAACCCCAAATCAACCCTAGTATTAATATGAATCTCTTCTGGTAAGGAATCAATCAGTTTAATTTCAGGGGAAGATATTATAAGCCCTTCTCATCTAAAACATTCTCTTATTATAGTCAATAATGTATTAGAGATTAAAGTAAGAAAAATAATACAGCTTTAAATGATGCCCCTGAATAATAAATTGGACCCTTCTGCTTTTACTCTTCCATTTCCTCCTCTTTTTCTTCCTTTTCATCATTTTCTCTTTTTCTTCCTAGCTCTATCTCCTATTCGTCTCCTCCATCATCAATAGTATAAAGAACTATGTTTACCTCTATAACCCTCAGTATCTATGAAAAGGCTCTTCAAAGCAAAGCTAAAAATTTATATGAAAGGAAGATATCCATGACATCTTAACCTGACATTGTCAATCTGGTTACCTAGATGGGTGTTTTCTCTCTCCCTCTTTCCAGCATCTGGAACTCTGCTCCTAGAAAAATAGCTTTCTCGTATAAAAGTGAAGAGCTTATAAATCAGTGATGTACTAAGCAGAAGCAGTGGGCTGTCAATAGTTTTGTTGGAATCATTAGTCCAATTGCAATTAGACAATGAGCGCCTGTCCTTTTTGCCTAGAACAAAGCACAAACTGAAGTCCAAATCCAACTTGCCTCGTTTTTGTATATAATTTTATTGGAACACAGCCATACCCAGCTGTTTGCCTTTTGTCAGTGACTACTCTTGCACTGTATCAGCAGAGCTGAGTCATTTCAACAGGGACCCCATGACCCATAACACTGAAAATACTATCTGGCCTTTTGCAGATAAAGCTTGCCACCAGCTAGCCTAGGACTTTTCTAGGTAAGTACTACAGTAAAATAATGGGAAAAGTATTGTTTATTTCTCTTAAAAAGCATGTCATCTTATTGAATTGAGAAGCTGATTACAGAGGAGATATATAGTTAATAAGATGGAATTTAAGAAATGTCAAATTCGTGCAGTATCGATTGCATTTATATAAATAATTCAGAGACGAGAGTCAGTTGGTGACATTGCAGAAATTTCAGTGATGGAAATGAACTTTGCAGAGTGAGCAGGATTTTAATCAAAAAATTTCAGAGCTGGAAAGCAGCTTTGAAGACATCTGATCGAGAGGTTCCCAAAATCTAGGCCATAGGTCAGAGTCGGTCTGTGATGGGGTTTTCCCCTAAATATTACCAACAAAAAGGAAAAAATAATAATAATACGGCTGAAGACTTAAAGGCGGGGCTTTTTCTATATCTGCCCAATGTGGATTGTGTCTCCTTATATGTGGTAAGCTTTATAAAGCTAAATTTACTCAAGAATTATCTCCTTCCTATGTTTGTATTGAGATTTCCTATTTTTTTTCCTTTTTTGAAATGACATTGAGAGTAGATAGTATGTACTGTTTCTGCAATTATTTGTACCCTTACTTCGTAGAATAAAATTTGACCACTTGGTATTTTCTCCCTCAATATTTTTATTCTATTCTATTCTATTCTATTCTATTCTATTCTATTCTATTCTATTCTATTCTATTTTGAGACAGAGTCTCACTCTTTCACCCAGGCTGGAATGCAGTGGCACGATCTCTGCTCACTGCAAGCTCCGCCTCCCGGGTTCATGCCATTCTCCTGCCTCAGCCTCCTGAGTAGCTGGGACTACAGGCGCCCGCCACCACGCCCGGCTAATTTCTTTTTGTATTTTTAGTAGAGACGGGGCTTCACCGTGTTAGCCAGGATGGTCTCAAACTCCTAACCTCGTGATCCACCTGCCTTGGTCTCCCAAAGTGCTGGGATTACAGGCATGAGCCATTGCGCCCAGCCCTCCCTCAATATTTTTTAATGATCATTGTGCTATGAAATTGAGGAGACTAGGAATGACAGACCTAAACAGATTACAGCAGTATTTCAATGTCTTCTAAGTCAGTTGCACCAAATGGCTGAGGGAATCAATGAGAAGAGAAGGCTATGAAGACACCAGGAAGAGGAAGTAAGTTTTGGGTGGTGATTTTGTTAATTTCCTCTTAACTCAGGGCCATCACACTGTATTCTGCTTTTGCACTAAAACCTCTCAATGCTCTAAGGCTCCCATTTGCACTATGTATTGCTCTGCAGAGCCTGCCAGGGATTTTCTTAGGTTCAAGCACACATTCAGACTCAAAAACCCATCAGAGGCCACATGTGACTTCAGTCTGCTAAAAAGGTTGAGATTCAGAATGCACAGTTCCCAGGAGGGCAGCAGCAGGCATTCTGTGGAAATCCTTGCAGCAGCCCCTGGAACAAGTATAATGGTCATCAGAGCATCTCCCTCGAGGTGACAGTTCAAGTGCTAGGGGACCAGATTCATACCAGGCAGGTGTATAAGCAGCCCTGGCCCTACAGGAGCAAATAGCTGTTGTATCAACAACATAGGCAGAGTTCTCAGGGTGCATGCAAGGCATATGCCCAGTTACAAGAGCACTCACTGCACTCAGGGAACCCCATAGCTATGGCTTTCTATTAGATATATATAGTTTTCCCTGTCTAAATGTAATCTTCCAATGTGAAGTCATTTTATCCTAGCAATGTTGCCTAGCAACAGTTGACATATTATCCTTATCAGGTTACCAGGGGAACAGAGCTCCAGAATCAACCAAAAGGTTAAATTCTTATGCAGAATGGGAAAGGGTTTATTAACCCTTTGCCCATGGTTGCCTTCCAATCCCTTAGAACGGCAGGCGACAGGGAATATCTGGTCCTCTAAAGTTATCAGGGAAACTGAACAGCAGTATGTCCCGTTTAGACAAGGGAGAATATTGACCCTCTCAAGTAAGTCCTGGAGGCTCTGAGTTGTTATGCAACTATGAATAAAAAGCAATTCAAACAACCACCACCCTCTCATTCTTAAGACCTCTTCTCAAACACCTCTTGTTCCCAGAAGCCCCCTCTGACCACTGTGATTAAAGTGCATCCATCTTGGCTATTCTCCATCAAGACACCGTCTTCATTTCCTTCCATATCTCTTCCATGAAATGCTAATTTTAAAGTGTCCTGCTTATTTCCATTTTGGGCATCTCCCTCAGTAGTATATTAGCCATGTTCTCCTAGGCACCTAGGTCCATACCTGAAACATTGTATGTACTCAAAACAAGTATTCATTTAATGAAGGAATAGATGAATAAAGCAAAGTGCTCAAAGCCATGAATGCTCATTGATCTAAGGTCCATGTTGCAGATTATATGCTGACCATTTCTCTCTTCCAGGCAAAGGTTAAAGCCCATGTGGTTTGCTCTCTTTTCCCCTGAAATTTCAATCTGGACCTCACATTTTAACTATCTCAGAGGTCTGAAAAAAAAATGTCTGTAGGAAATCTTCCTAGTCAAATTTTAAACAGCTGCAAGTTTTATTTAAATGTCATTTTAAATGCAGAAGGAACGTAGTTCAGCAATGGTGTGGCATTCCTTCGGGACCTGTGATTCTCATGAGCATTGACCAGGGTGAAGCACACTGGCTTTGGCACAGAGAACAGAGACAGCTTCTCTGTTTCTATGCAGATCGCTTTGATGAGACCCAAACTCAAAATTTAGCTAATCTAGAAATTGAAAGAAGAGATTCTATTCCTTTGCCTCAAGTGAAAACCAGTACTTCAACAAAGATCTGAAAATTAAAAGGGTCTATTTTAAAATTAATTAGGGGTCTATTTTTAAAACTCAACAACGTAAGGAAGGTAAAATAAGCTTTTTCAAAAGAAAACTTTTGAATATAGCATGCATTTTCAGGCAAATTCATAAAGGGGAGAAATTCTGAGAAAACATTAAAGAAAAATTTCTCTCTTACACATTCCTTAAGCTAGTTGATATCATAGCAGTAGTGCCTTTGATGATATTCTTTTGCTAATAAATTTTTAAACTGGAAAGAGAAATTGGCTTCCTAAAATGAGCATCAGCCCTGGGTTTCTGCAGCCAGAATTCTGATGTGATTCATTGAAAACACACTCTGGGGCCAATGAGGGCTATGTTAGGCATGAATAGCATGTCCAGGGATCCACCATCTAGTCATAATGCCTGGAGGTATTGATTCTCATAGAATGAGATTGGTCTATGTGGTGCGCTTGAATTTCAAAACCCCAAGCTGACGTCTCAGCTATCCGTGTACATTCAATTTGAATCAAAGTTTACAAAGAGCATAGAGATTTCTTTAAAGTTGGTTTAACAATTCTCATTTGTCTGCCTGTATTTACTTTGGATTCAAAAAAGAGTAGAAAGGAAGAAGAGAAAAGCATATAATGCTTTGGAATGCTGAGCTCTTGGTTTGCTTGTTAATATTGAATGATGGAGCATTTCACAGGTAACAAGGGTTCTAAGCAGCTTTCTGAGATAAGAAGCAGATGACCCAATACTGGGGGTACTGAGAAACTCTAACGAGGTCCAAAGTAGAAACTTCCTCTGGAACTGCTCCACCTTGGGGTAGCTTGCTAAAAGATTTTTACATTCAGTTGGGTATGTAATGAAGATGGGGTGCTGCCCTTTGCAAACATGACATTATCAATCATTGATGCATGCCATCATCTCCAAGTAAGACAGTTTGCTATAGTCGTATTTTGATTACAACTGATTAGAGACCAAAAGAGGACCAAATTCAGTCCGTGTGGCTCTTTTAGTAATCACTTCTTCCTATTCATGTTAGAGAACTATATAAAATAGTCCTACAGCAAACATTTTCCAAAAAGTAATGCGACTTGCAAAAATATGCAAATTAAAAACACAATAAGATACCACATTTTTAAGCCTATCAGATAGGCAAGAAGAATGATTATATCCAATGTCAGATGGGGTGTGAAGAAGCAAATATTGCAAATATTGTCTTGCATATAGTGATGCAGAATTATAAATTGGTTTTAACACAGCAATTTCACTTCTGGGAATTGATCACAAGGAAGTAATTTAAAATGTGGGCAAAATCGTATGTTCACAGAGGTTCACTGAAGTTTTATTTATTTTAAGTTTATATGTGTGTGTGTGTGTGTGTGTGTGTGTCTGTGTCTGTGTGATATATATATGAGATATATATATATATGAAACCTCATGAGTGTGGCTTTGCCATCTTCCAGGTGAAAGATGATGGTGCTTTAAATCAATACAATAGCTGTGGGGTTGGTGACAAGCCATTAAAAACCATGTTGTAGAATTATTATCATGATAATTTAAATGCAAGCAAAACAAACAAACAAACACCTTATGACTACTTGTCATGATTTTGTAAACCTGGAAAAAATTAGTTTAAGAACATATTCCCAAATAATCACACTGGTTATCTTGGCTGATTGGTGCTTGCTTAAACTTTTTGAGTTTTCTTTTTCTTTTTAGACTGAGTCTTGCTCTGTTGCCCAGGCTGGAATGCAGTGATATGACCTCAGCTTACTGCAACCTCTGCCTCCCGGGTTCAAGTGATTCTCGTGCTTCAGCCTCCCGAGTAGCTGGGATTACAGATGCCCACCACCATGACCAGCTAATTTTTGTATTTTTAGTAGAGACAGGGTTTCACAGTGTTGGCCGAGGCTAGTTTCAAACTCCTGACCTCAGGTGATCCGCCCGCCTCAGCCTCCCAAAGTGCTGGGATTACAGGCGTAAGCCACCACACCCATGCAACTTTTTGAGTTTTCCAATCAAGGGTAGAGGAAACTTCTGCATTATTTTTCTAATCAAGGGTAGAGGAAACATCATAATTTAGAGTCTCAGAAACCAAAGGACCAAGTCACTGAATTCTCATTACCAGAACATTACAATCTTGGATATGTCTCTGGGGTTTTGCATTTCTCCAGATCTGGGCTCCATTTCCTTTCAGAGAATAGTTTTCTCTTCTTTTGCTTCAGAATATAGAGGAAAACACATTACAATTGATTTTTCAAAAGACACTTTCATTGGTTAAGAACTAAGACTCTTCCTGCCCAGGTCACATTGTAAGAGCTGGTTAAACTAATAGTAAGTGAACATTGTGTGATGTGTTGGGATATTCTCTCAAGGACACAAGCAAAGACCTTATCTATTGTTCTTACACTGAAGAGAATGTCCTATTTGCTACCTCATTCTTCCTACCTGGGTCAAGAGGGACTATTCTGATGCTTTATAGTGTCTAACAGCCAAGAATATTGCACTTGACCTGTTGACTAAATGCATTCTACCTATTCGAATTAAATTGTACAATCCTCTTGTTTTTCAAAAATAACTGAGTGTTTTTATCTACCAGAAGTGTTTTGCATTGATACTTCTGGGACTCCAAGGTTTTTTAGACACATACTTCTTTCAAGCTCATTAGGAAATGATTCCAGTTTTATTTATTTTCTTTGCTTAATGACTAGAAAGTGTATAAGAAAACATTTTTTAAAAAAAAATGTTGACAGAATAAACTTTTTGAATTGTAAAGATACAGAAATTCTGTGCAAATCCCAGGTTTTTTTCACGCAACTGTAAGAAAAGGTGGTTAGATTAGCATAGTAAGTTAATTCACACAGGTGGTTAAGTCAAGCTTCCTGACTAATGAAAAGATACAATTCGACAAATGTTTTGAGCATCTTTACATTTATATAAGGGCATTCTGATAAGGTGTTTAACTAGCTGAAATGACTTGAGGCAACAACATATTTTAGTTATTTTAAAGTAAAGAATATGTATCCAAGAATTATTGTATATTTAAGGGCATTTCTTAAATTTAATGGCAGTGTAATATCAGCATCAGAAATAGTAGTAATATTGGTGATCATTACATTAAAGTGCTGATTTTGTATAAGATCTGTGCTAAGCAGCTGACTTGTATTAACTCATATTGTTTTCAAAACAGTCTAAGGAGAAATGTACTATTATTATGCTAATTCACAAATAAAAAAATTAATCTTAAAGAAATTAAAATAAGTATATTGCTATTGCGATTTAATATGTAGAGACTGAAGAGTTAAGATCAGTATTCATGGTAAGATATTCACTTGGAATTATTTAGAGTTCTTTTTGACATTTTGAATGTCTCTTGCCCATCGAAATCAGCACTAACACTTGATGAGTACAGAAAAGTGGCAAAGCTGACTTATGGACAAACTGATCCTGGCATCCTATGAACTGCTTATCAGGATGTGCTTTGCTGATTAGGCAGCCAAAGGACCAAGTTCCAGACCTTGGTCCTTTCTAGTTGTGTGTTCCTGAGGAAGTCCCTTAATGTTTTTGGGTCTAAGATTCCCTAAATTAAAGTCTGAAAACAAGGATTTGGTGATCCCTTAAGTTCTTTCTAGTGGTCACATTTAAAAGTGACGACTGGGTTACTGTCACCAGGCTATGAAGCCTGGCATATCAATGGGGGGGCCTTTGGTTTCACAGGCAGAAGCTTGTTTCATCACAGAAACTAAGATAAGAATGGGCTAAGCATCTAGCTAGGTCAATAATTATATTTTCACAGGGAAGTGACTGAGAAAAAGAATATCTAGGAGGGAACTTTGCCTTCAGTTGTGTTCGGCTTCATTTCCAAATACATCAAACTAAGCATTCCCTTGGCATACTTGTAGTGAATGGATTTCTACTGAACTTTTGAACATCAAATATATGCATTCCATATACATTATCCAAGATTCTTTCTGATGCAGTAATTTAAAAATTGACCCAAATTGTTTTAAACCCAAAGGGAATTTGTTGGTTCATATAACCAAAAAGTCCTAGGGTAGAACTCACTCCACATATGTGTAATCAGAGCCCCATCCAAGTCATCTCTCCATGTTCTATTCTCATTTTCTATGTGAAGGCCCATGCAGCTCTAGGATCTTTCCTCATCATGAAAAGGGAAGCTGTGTTATGGCTCCTAAAAGCACTAACTGTGAATTTTTCTATGCTTCTTATTCACTGTGGTTAGATCACATGACCTTTTCTGAACCAATTACTGTAGAGAGAAACCTGTGATGTTCTGACTGGTTGGACTGAGCTACATCTCACTCCAGGCCATAGCAGAGGTCCACGAAGGTCCACCAGTTACTCTAATAACTGAGTAAAATCATAGTATTTCAGAGAAAAAAAGGCTTAGAAAGTCAATCTGTCTTCCATCTTTCACTGATGAGGAAATTGACTCCCTGAAGAGGTAAAATATTGGGAGCCACATTGCCTTTACCTGATTTAATTCAATATATTTTTAACATTTTCTCTCTTGGAATTTATAGAACAGACTAAAAGAAAGAGAAAGTTCTCCTCTCTCTTCTTCGTTCCTTCAAAACCACCATCTGGAGAACTTAAGCAGAATTTAAATCTAAGTATATACCATCACAGTTTTGATTTTTGTTTTCCCCAAGAGGGCCTTAATGGATATTGGCTTTGTTTTTAACCAACTAACCCTGGAGATCAGTAACCATTTCCATCTGCATTTAGTCACTTCATCATTTCTTCCTTTCCTCTTAAGTTAACCTATTGCATTCTGTGGCTAATTTTAAGAACTAGCTTGAAAACTATTAAAATAAATATAGGAAAAACAATGAATACAGATATGTCATTCCTAGAGGCCATAGAGCAAGAAAAAACAATTACCACTCCAATCATCACCCTAGTTTTATTCTGTCAGATTATCTCTCAGTTATAAGGTTGTATTGACATGATTTATAAAGTACAAAATAAATCCAACTAAAAAAAACAAGGTGACACAAGATTCCTTAGTGTGCAAGTAAGGCCCTTGTATTACTAAAATTAACACACCATAAAAGAAGACTGTGGGTCTGTTCGCCTCAGGGACAGCTCAGAATTTAGAGGATATGAGAGGCAAGTCAGCTGCACCTGGAAATGGAATGAGGGCTGATGCTGTCAAGGATGTAGCCTTTGGAGGCCGGTACCCTTTTGGGCCCTCACATCTGTCAGGGATTGCCTGCAGGAATCAGCAAAAGTCGATGCAAATCCAGGCAGTTTCCCTGGCAACCAAAAATGAACCGTGGGGTCTTTTCAGGCCTAGGGACATTTTTGGAGAGCTGAAATAAAAGCATCCCTATGACAAAACTCTGGATGGAGACTAATAAGGCACACCAAGTCGAGACAATTTAAAATCAGGAATTCACTCACTTTCTGCCTTCTCTCCTCCCTTTTTTTTCTTTCTCTTCTCCTGCCTCTTTCCTTTATTTTTGCTAGTTACTATGGATTTGTGGTTTCTGGGTTTTTTAAAACTTGGGGGCTGTCTCTACACTTGGGTGCATTCTACATACTTTTTCTGGTTAAACAGATTCTTTTCCCTCACATTTTCAAAATGATACTGATCTTTATGAAAAATTTAGCAAAATTTGGTATGTTACTAATGAAAGAAGAAACGAAAATTTCCTATTGGACTCCTGGCTGACTTTCTCCACAATCCTGCTCTCCTTGTTAACAGATGGAAAGTTTAGCGTGCACATTACTCTCTGCCCTGGATTTGCATTCTGCAAAAGGGTATTGTCCAACTTGCAATCCCTGTGGTATGCCTATAGCCTTTCAGAATGTGACCATCTGCATTGTACTTGGTGGCCAGTGATATATGGTGGCTCTTTCTTAGGCTGGTGGGCTTTCCTGCTGCCCTGTTTTTCTCCTGGCCTTTTAAGTCTGCTCCCAAACCCAGTAAAAGATGAACATACTCCAGGTTTCTGTGGGTGTGGAAAGGAGTTGTGGGGACCATGTAACAAACTGCTGAAGAGCAGGGGCTCTGGGATTGAACGGCCAAGGATGTGAGGTCACATTAGCAATGTGACCGTGGATAAATTTGTTAATAACACACTTCTTTCACACCCAAATTCTTCTCCTACAAAATACGTCATTCTCTATCTTCCTGTGTTTTTTTAAAAGGCTTCTTTTACTAAAAAAAAAAAAAAACTCTGCCTTATACCACAAGTTCAGCCTGGCCCATGGCTGTTGAGAGAGTGATTATATTTTGTGGCCTTTCTAGCAATTACCTGTGGCCATGAGATTTAGTTGTGGCCAGTGAGATTTGAGCCGAAGTAATCAGTCCATTTCTTACCCTTGAATTAGAAATACTGGGTGTGCACATCTCATACTGTTTCTTCTCCTTTGCCATGGCTTGGAAGTGGTGATGTCTGGAAAATCCGATTTGGAACAGGGGCTTATGGTAGCAGAACCATTCTACTGGCTCCTCAGCATTCACCTTTGTAAAATTATATGAGAAAAAAAAATCCTCTTGTGTAATCCACAAACCTTCTTTGTGTTAGTGTTTTCATGGTATGCTTTTCGCATTTCTTTATTTGTAACTTTTTGGTGTCTTTATATTTAAGATTTTCTGTTATAAGCATATATATCTGAGTTTCTATTTCACTAAGTTGGACGTTACCTATTTATGTTTAACTGTTGGCATATTTGGGATATCTACAGCATTGATATTACTTCCTAATTAACTCAACTTTTCTAATGTTCCTAATGTCTATTATATTTTAATGTCAATATTAATTTACATGTTTTCTCTTTCCTACTTAATATTTTTGATATGGTTTGGCTCTGTGTCCCCAACTAAATTTCATGTTAAGTTGTAATCCCCAGTGTTGAAAGAGGGATCTGGTAGGAGGTGATTGGATCATGGGGGTGGATTTCCCCTTGCTGGTCTCATGATAGTCAGCAAGTTCTCACGAGATCTGATGGTTTAAAAGTGTGTGGCACTTCCCCCTTCTCTCTCTCTCTCCTGCCACCATGTGAAAAAGGTCCTTGATTCCCTTTCACCTTCTGCCATGATTGTAAGTTTCCTGAGGCCTCCCAGTCATGCTTCCTGTTAAACCTGTGCAACTGTCAGTCAATTAAACCTCCTTTTTTCATGAATTACCCAGTCTCAGTTAATTCTTTACAGCAGTGTTAAAATGGATGAATGCAATCCCTAGGGACAGATAAAATAGTTTGGTTAATCTTAATAATAAAATGTGTTAAGCATTTAGTCTTTTAAAACACTTTGCTAAGCATTTCATATGCATTAATTTATTTAATTTACTTATCAATTAAGTAGGTGGTATTTTATCCCCATTTCACAGAAAGTCAATTAGATACCCAGTAATAGGTTAACTTGTTCAAGATTAATCTGTAAAATGCTGGATAATTTGGAAACTCAGAATTTGTAGTTAGAAGATCATGGAAATAAGAATGAAAGGCCACAAAGAAAGTGAGCCAAACTACCCCAACTTCAACCCTGCACAAGAAAGTCTGTTTAGTAAGGGATTTATTTTACTTGTAGGAAATGGAATATTACTCTTAGAAAATCTGAGAAGTAGGTCCATCAATGTGGATGTTGACATCTTGGAGTAAATACTTCTGCTTTCTGGTATTTAGGAATTGCACAACAGGAGTTTGACACTTTATCTATTCAGTTCATAGGAAAGTCTGCCGATCAGTGAGTGTGCTATCCCATTGGCTGTTTAACTGCCTCATCTTTAAGTAGAAATAAACAATCAAATTTTAGACATTAGATGAAAGCTTGCAACCTGAAAGAAAGGAAAAACCAAGATAAATAGAGGAAACTGGGATAATACCAAAAAAAAAGAAGAAGCTTAGACAATCTCCATTATTGCTATCAAGGAGAACCATGAGGCTATTGCAATCACAAAACAAGAACAGAATATGACTGAGAAGGAACAGTCAGGGAATAAGAAGGAAATCTTATAGAGTTAAAAGTAATTGCCAAAGCTTAAGATAATTCACAAGAGGACTGGAAAATGTGAAGATTTAAAAAAAGAGCTCACAAATGCCCACCACAATGAACAAAAACGAGCCTAACTAGATACATGTGAGATGGCAAGAAATTACAGAAACCCTGGAAGCCACATGAGAATTCACAGCCCCCCTTGAATGGATATGTTACAATTTCTTCAAAAGAAAGATTGAAGTCAGGGAAAGAGCCTGAAATAAGCCTCCCTCCTGGTATAGGCATGGGATAGGGGAACCCAGCCTGTGTGGGAAGTATGAGGCCCACCCAGGTTCTTCTCCCCTGTCTCCCTATGGAACAAAAGTCTTAAACCACTGGGGGAAAGGCAACAAAGCTTGTCAACAAATAGGTGAAGTCCTACTGAATCCCAGGGGAGGAGGCAGGAGTACATTTGAAGCCCAGGTGGTTAGATCTCCCTGAATATGGGAAAGGTGGGCAGCATTACTAACAAAGCCACACATCATGGTCCAGAGACACAACATTCACTTACATCTGAGGCTGAACCAGGAAGACAGGGTACAGCCCCCTACCTCTACCATCAGGCTAGCAACTGTCCAGTAACAGGTGATTGTCCACAGTTGGAACAAGATCAAGAGCTTGGGAGAAAGCAGTCTTCTCTGAGGCACAAGGACACAGGAAACATCTAAAGCTGGGAGCGGAGGAGGTATTGAGAAAGCCTTGTGTCAAACTAACTGCCCCTTAAACACAAAGCAATACTTAGAGGAGTTTGGACACTTGGGTGTTTCAGAATAACCATAACAAAATCAAAACCCAAATCCCGTTCCACTCCAGGCTAACTTGATTCAATCCTGCAAACTAAAGTCCTAGGAATAAAAAAAAGTATACCAATTTCCAGGCTTACATATTATATACCTCATTTGCTACACTTTATACACAAACCTCGAACTTGTCTCTTTTCCTATGTTCCCTTTTTCATCATAGACTAGCACTACTGATGGTCAGCACTGTCCTCTTGTTCTGAGAGGCAACAGGGTGCAGTGGGAAAGTTATGCTATTGACATCAGACACACTTAGGTTTATACATTGACCATGCACCACTCGGTGACCTTGGACAAGCTACTTAACCCTAAACATCAGTGTTTTAATTGGTAAAGTGGGGGCTTTATACCTATTCCAAAGAGTTTTTATGACAATGAAATTATCTACTGGATATGAAGAACTTACACACACATGGCTGGTGGTCCCTTAGAAAGTGAGCAGAGACTGTTCATTATGGCTTGATAATCTAACAGGTCTTCATCAGGTTCTGCTCTCAGATGTCTCTCACTGGTTCTTAACTCTCTAGTTTAACAGTTCTAAATGGCAGCAGAGTAGAAATTGGGGGAACTAAGGTTCTTTGAGTTGCCAAGGCAATTGGTGTATGAACCAGTCTCTCACTGGTTCTTAACTCTCTAGTTTAACAGTTCCAAATGGCAGCATAGTAGAAATTGGAGGAACTAAGGTTCTTTTAGTTGCCAAGACAATTGGTATATGAAGGGAATACTACTAACATTTAGTAGAAGGGAGTTGGGAGGTTAGATTTCCTGCATAGGAGAAACCACAGGATGAATTGTTCTGCATCCTGCTTTTGCCATGAGGTTTGAATGTCTTCCTGGGCATTCTTGCAGCTGAAAACCTGATTGTAATTATTTGAGTTAAGAAGCTAACTCCATCTTACCTATAAAGACAAAGTATTTTTAACACTCTTTTTATATGTAATTGATTTTATGTGTAATAGATGAATTGATTGATTTTTATAGGTAATTGCCAATAATGCAATCACAATACAATGTCAAAGAAGATTGTCTTTTGTTCAGAACTTTACTGAGCATCTTTAACATTTGGGAAAATTATATTGCTAATAGCTTTGGTGCCTCACTTTTGAACTGCCAACACAAAACACCTGGACTTATCCTTTTTACAGCTATTATATTCATGGTGGTATCACATCTCAGTGCACACGCGAACTGCTTCTCTGTATGCCAGTTTAGTTGTAGCTGAACATTTACATGTCAAAATGCATATTTATTATACATTACTTTTGTTTTATGTTTCTTTTTTATTACATTTAGGAATGCATATTGATTTTTTAGCACTATGTGCATAGGTAGGTTACATTATCTAGAAATTATCTAAGATATTTGAGGAAGTGTTACAAAATACTACATATAAAAAGAAAAGAGTCAGACGGCTAGGATTGGGCTTGTAAAATCTTTCTTATGAATTGATTTCCTAGTTCTGTAGAAAATTGTTGTATTAGATGTTCTCTATCATTTAATAATATACATGTGAACTAAAAGATATAAGTGCTGTGCAAAAGCAGCCAATTATGTTAAACTAGCATATTTGCCTTTATTGTGTTTATCATTAGCCTGAATAGAAAGTCCTTTAAAATTAATATTTTGGAAACCATTTGAATGCATTTTGTTTGGTATTATATTTATTCTATAAATAATATTTTTTGAGATAGAGTCCCACCTGTCCCCCAGGCTGGAGTGAAGTGGCACAATCTTGGCTTACTGCAACATCCGCCTCCCAAATTCAAGTAATTCTCCTGCCTCAGCCTCCCAAGTAGCCGGGAGTACAGGTGCACTCCACCATACCCAGCTAATTTTTGTATTTTCAAAGAGATGGGGTCTCACCATGTTGGCCAGGCTGATCTTAAACTCCTGACCTCAAGTGATCCACCCACCTCAGCCTCCCAAAGTGCTGGGATTACAGGTGTGAGCCCCCATGCCTGGCCAATTCCATAAAGAATTTAATTAGTGCTAAGAATAAATTGGACCCTGTTACTATGTCCACTCAAGCAATCATATGCTAGATGGGGTTAAATCTCCACTACATTGCTATTTTGTAAATGTCTTCATAAAGTTTAAATGTTCAATAAATTGTACATTCACTTTGAAAGAAAAAGCAATTGGGGTGGTCCTTGGGTCTAATGGCTGAATCCAACAGCTCTCGTTGCTTGTCTAGGTTGGTCCTGGGTTTGTGTGCTTTAGTGCCAAGGATTTCTACATGGATGCCTGTTTGTAGATTTTTGTCTTCTATCCTAAAACTTCTGTCTTGTGGCCCAGGGATCTGTAGCTTTCATAAATACTTCATGTGAGGACACTTTCTAATATACTTTAAAACATTGTGCCCTAGTATCTTAAACTTTACCCAATGCTATTGCACCTCTCCCGAGAATACCAAACTGCCTCAACTTGTCTCTCTTTGCTCCCATCCATTCCCAATCCTCCTCACTTCTCTCAACCCTAGTCTTGGCCTCAATTCACTTCTAGCCACTAGTAGTTAAATGAAGGCCTCTACTTTAGTATAGAGTCCTCCCTTTGTGGACTGAAAGCAGTACTTAAGACATGGAAGATGATCAGACGGTTCAGCAGTGGTTTGGATATTTGTTCCTCCAAACCTCATGTTGAAATTTGATCCCAAGGTTGGAAATGGGACCTTATGGGAGGTGCTTAGTTCATGGCAGTGGATCCTTCATGGATACATTAATGCTCTCCTAGCAAGGAGGGAGAGAATGAGTTTTCACAAAAGGTGGTTGTTATTATGAAAAGAGCCTGGCACCTCCTCCATCTCTCTCTTGCTCCCTCTCTTGACATGGGATCTCTGCACACTCTGGGTACCCTTCCCTTTCCACCATGAGTGGAAGCAGCTTGAGGCCCTCACCAGAAATCGAACAGATGCTGGTGCCAGGGTTCTTGCACAGCCTGCTGAACCATGAGCCAAATAAACCTCTTTTCTTTATAAATTATTCAGCCTCCAGTATTCCTTTATAGCAAAGCAGACTAAGACATATATGAAAACATTATAAAGACACAAATATCTAATAGAGAGGGGGAAACATCCCTTAAATTCTAACAAAGTTTGACAAACCTTATATAAGTAAGGTAAACGGAAGCTAAATAAAATAATATTAGGAAGCTTGGCCAAAATTGGAGTAAGAAAATTATTGAAGAAATTCTTAAAGTGCCCCATCATTTTGGCTGTTAAAACCCAACGAAAGAGATGGCCTGGCTTGTTAAGCTTTGCAAGGTGAAAAGTGTCAGCATGCATTTTTTCCGTTTAAAATACAAATATACTCTTTTCATAATTTTTTTACATAACTGCTGACATTGAATGTAATGATTGCACTCCACAAGTATTTAGAATTTGTCATTGAAATTTTCACTAACTTGAAAATGTTTAAAAGAATAAAGCTCCAGGTAACAGAAGGAAAGCACTGTCAATCATCTGACCTGTTTAGTCTTTATGAGGCGAATTTGAAGACATGTAGGGAAAATTATAATAATAGCAACTATCATTTATTCTACTTTATTAGACTGGCAACTGTACTAAGAACTTTATCATCTTTTATTTATTCACAATTATTTGTTGAGCACTAACTATGTGCCAATGCCCTATGCTAGGAACCAGGATATTTCAGTGAACAAAACTAATATTTCCAGATGTTAGGGAGCTTACATTCTGCACATCATCATAAGGGAAGGGCTTTTATCTTGGCAAAACAGATGAAGACACTGAGTAGAGTCATCTGGGGCTTTGCCCAGGGTCGTATAGCCTGTTACCCTGCTGCAATAAGTGTGTACCTTCTAGTCACACACCCAGCCTTGGGTAGCTAGAGTGAGGCTGCCTAGTGCACACAGGACCCTTTCCAGTCCCCAGAAAGATCTTCCTCTATCCCATCAAGTGAACATAAACAGGCCCCAGAACACAGCTGTGACACCTCCCTAAGGAATAAGGTCATTTTGGGTTCCAAACTTTCTGCTCACTGGTTTTCACATCACTCCAGGCTAAACTGTTCGAGAAATCAGGGATGGGTGAGTTGTTTTTGTGTCCCAAGCATCTCATGAGAATGAGGGAGAAATCCACAAAAAGCAGAGATCCTAGATCACAGAATGTTACTTTATACTTTCTTTTCTTTCAAAAGCCTTGAGAAATTGAGAAGCACACAAAAGGGGTGAGGCTGCCAATTGCTTTTCATTTTTTTGAACACGTTTGTTATTTGTTTTAATTAAAGTGACAAGAGGGAATGACATTGAAAAACAATGCCATTTATTTCAAAGGTACCCAACACCAGGTTTTATAAACGAATCTCACAGCATCACTAAAACAACTTGCCTTAAAATCTGCGGAAATTTTATGTCTAAAGCCCTACCCTCAACATCAAACCATGTGTATTGCCAAAAAGGATGTGAAATGCTCTTCCTGACAAGATTTGTATAGATTTTTTCTTTCCAGGAGTGACAGATGAGAGAGAAATGCTTCCCACAAAAGCCTGCCAACCACAAGAAAAGAAAGCATTTTCTCACCCTCCTCTTCCTCTAGAAATAAGGATTGTAATGATTTAACTTCTATTCCGATGCCAATTAAGATGTGATGGATAAAATCCCACTAAAATTAGGTACCTTTAAAAAGTGATAATTACTCTGGCTTTTCAAAGATCCCTTAATAAAGACGCAATCAAAATGTTTTCTTTTCTCTGTTGTTTTGCTAGGTGGACGTTGTTAATAAACTCAAGGCCTTGCTAAAGGAGACTTGGAGGCTATGGTGCAGGAGTGGTCTCCAACTCATCCATGTGGTGGTCACTGTCCAGGAACTGGGACAAGATAAAAGTGAAGAGACCCAGCCCAGGGGCAAACTTAGAAGTCATGCATTCATTAGTTGCTTTAGTCACACTTTACTCAGGATAACATGAGTAATGATGTATGGTATGGCAACTCAAGTCAGTTGCTGATCGTGAACATCTGCATCTTTTGGTTCAGTTTCTTGTTTGTGTTAATCCTATGCCTGGTCTGGCCTGGGGAGCTTAATGGGATTATAGAGGAAACCGTGTGTGGTAGATGAAAGTTGACAAAGCCAGGTTAGGATTCAAATTCTTTTGCTTACAAGTTGTATAACCTTGGGCAAGTCACTTGATCTTTCTGAGTTCATTTTCCCCATCTAATTTACAATTTATCAAGTTATTGTAAACAACAACAAACTCTAAAATTGCTCACACATGGAAGCCATTACAAAATGTGCTCTCCCTCCCCATTGGAAAGCTATAGACTGTTTGACGATGACCTAATAAATCATCCATTCATCATGTAATAGGTGATTAATTCATGACTCAAAGAAGTTGTATACTTGCCCAGTGGCATGTGAGGAGGCATACCCAACTTCTCTCTGAAGTTGGAGAGAGCTAGATTAGAGTCCTCTTTCTGCTATTTGCAACATATATTTTTTGAGCAAATTAAATAGTCTCTTAAGTCTCGGTTTTCTCCTCTGGAAAGTGCATATAGTCATAATCCTACTTCATAGATTTGTTGGGAGGATTCAGTGAGATATTATAGGTGTGACCTTAGCATAATATTTGGCAAATAGTAAGCAATGAATTTTGTCAAAAAAAATAGCATTATTCTGATAAGAAGCAAGATGTGGCTTAGGACTAAATATGAAGTGTAATAAGACTAGAAGGTGAGGGAAAATAAGATACTCATGATGTAGGATGAGGAAACAGGGATGAGGACATGAACAAAGGATGAGCAGGGCTCAGACAAGCAACATGCTCTGCTCTGCTGGGTTATAAGATGGCTCAGTTGCCCTGTGCTTTGCTGGGCTTTCATCTGTGCATCCCAAGTAACGCTGAGTTCCAGAACTCTGCTGCATACTGTAGGCTCAGCTGAAAACAAGACAGACCCATTTTTGCCTTAGTCCTTGGAGCTGATGATCCAGCTGGGAAAAGTTGAATAAGCAATGATGGAAAAAGAGGAGACTGGCTTAGCTGAGAGAATTTTGCATATGACAGAAAAGGGGGTAGCTTGAGGGCACATTGGACTACTTGAATGGAAAATGTGGTAGCTTGGTGGCCCCTCCTGGTTGGACCCATGTCCTGTCAGGATCCCTATACTATAAACTAGTATTGGCAACACTAGTGTATCCAATAAACTTTCTTACACAGCTTGAGCTCATGCTCCATTTATTCATTATGAGACCTTTGCTTAGAGGATCGAGTTCAGTTTACTCTGTGACAGAGGCCAGGCTATTCACAGTAATCTGGAAATACTAGTTTAGGTCAGAAATTTCTTAAAATTTTCCATGCCATGGGTGCTTTGCAGCATGGTGATGCCTATGAATCCCCATTAGTATACTGTTTCAAAATGAATAAAATAAAATACATAGAATAGCAGAGGAAGCCAATTATAGAAAAATACAGTTATCAAAATATCAAAGACATGTTTGTGATATAATATATCCTTCCTTATAATGAATGAAATAATAAGAACTAGCTATGAATCCAATAATTCTAATTTCAAAATAGTAAGCATAAATGATTGTTTGAGATATCTGCAACAATTGTAATATGATTTGGCAATATTGCAATTTTCGTTAGTAACAAAGTCACAGTTACTGTTTATCCTACTGTACCTTGTTTCCAACAACTACAAAAACAAAACAAACAAAAAAAACCCAAAAAAAAACAAAAAAAAAAAACGCTGCATTTCAGTTAGAAGTTAGTGCAAAGAGAAATACCGAGTTTGCCTATCCAAGTTCATGGTCACTGGATTATATCCATGAAATTGGAAAGGTATGAACCCCAGGTTAAGAATCCCTATTTGGACACAGACAGCAATAAAGCCATGACAAAGTCTCTCATAGCCAATGTTTCAGATATAGATAAATTATGACAGAATATCCATCTATTCAGATCTTCACTCCAAAAAAGACAAAGGACCTTTATTAGTCTGCTCAAGCTGCTATAACTGAATACCACAGACTAGGCAGCTGAAACTACAGAAACTTATTTTCACACAGTTCTGGAGGCTGGAAAGTCAAGGTGCCATCAAGGTTGGTGTCTGGTGGGGGCTCTCTTCATGGCTTGCAGACTGCTATTTTCTTGCTGTATACTCACATGCTTTTCCTCTATGTGCACACTCTCTTCCTCTTTTTTGGGGGGATTGAGTCTCACTCTATTGCTCAGGCTGGAGTGCAGTGGCACAACCTCGGCTCACTACAATCTCCGCCTCCCGGGTTCAAGCGATTCTCCTGCCTCAGCCTTCCAAATAGCTGGGACTACAGGCATGCACCACCACGCCCAGCTAATGTTTGCATTTTTAGTAGAGATGGGGTTTTACCATGTTGGCCAGGCTAGTCTCAAACTCCTGACCTCAAATGGTCTGCCTGCCTGGGCCTCCCAAAGTGCTGGGATTACAGGCGTGAGCCACCACACCCGGCCTCTTCCTCTTCTTATAATGACACTAATCCTATAGGGTTAGGGCTGTACCCCTGACCCCATTTAACCTTAATCATCTCCTTAAAGGCTCTGCCTGCAGATACAATCACATTGGGGTTGTGGCTTCAACGTAAGAATTTAGGGGAAACACAATTCAGCCCATAACAAGACCACTCAGCAGAAATGGTTAACAAGGAGCCCACAGTCAGACCCAAGTCAAAAATGAGATTTGTGTGTCTGCATAATGTTGGCCCACACATAGACTTTTGAACTCTGTAAATTAATTTTGAACATTAAGAAATCAGTATCTTTCAACCAAACAGATGTGATTTCCAATTTCTCTAGATTTGGAAACCTCGGGCCCAAATTTTCACATCTTATTTGGTTATAGTCACTAAAGCATGGTAACGACTACCCCGTTTACAACACCAGGCCAGCCTTGCTCTCATAGATACCCACCTGGACCCTGTTAGTATTTGAGAATGCAGCCCCTTGTAGAGATAGTATTACCAGGAACCCTAAGAGGCCACAATGATGCCCAGAACAGCCTCTGATCGGCAGGTACAAAAGAGCAAACAGCTAGATCTTCATAGAGTTTGATTTAATAGACCGTTTAAAGGTATTTTTTACTTTGTGCTTCATTATTTGTGGGAAAGGGGAAGGGAGGCCAAATTACATATCTAGACTCTTATCTCATTACTGAATTATTCTAACATCACCACGTCTGTCAACTTTCTCTACTACTGTCCTGAATTGAACTGGGGTCTGCATATATAAATATTCTTCCAAAACAACATAATTTGCACAGAAAGGATGAGGCTGCACAAGATACAAAAAATAATTTTTAGAAGAAAAGAGAAAATAACAGGGTTGATTTTTGTGAAGGTGGATGCAGAAGGCAGATTATCTTCTTAAATTCCTTGTTATAAATTTTACACACACTGAAAGGGGAAGTAAAAGGCAACACATTGTGTTCAGCCAAAAAAATAGATTTTACCCAGACATTAGGATCAGCTCCTGTTGGGGCCTTGATAGTATCATTCCAGGAAACATAAAATTTACCAGACTCACTATTATATCTCAACTTAGCCTGAAAATAGGTGTTGGACTTCCCTTATTTTCCTGGCGAAATTTGATAACAGTCATCCTAGCACAACACACCTGTTCATCAACCTAAGCTTGGTAAATATGGCCTTTCATACTTGACTTTTCTTATAGCATGCATCTACGGTACAACATTTACATGCTCCATACTTGATTTTTTAAATTTTATTTTAAGTTCAGGAGTTCACATGTAGGCTTGTGACATAGGTAAACTTGTGTCATGGGGGTTTGTCATACAGATTATTTCATCACCCAGGTATTAAGCCTAGTACCCATTAGTTAGTTTTCCTGATCCTCTCCCTCCTCCCATCCTCCATCCTATGAAAGGCCCCAGTGTGTGTTGTTCCCTTCTGTATGTCCAAATGTTTTCATCATTTAGCCCCCAGGTGGGCTAAATTGGTTTTCTGTTCCTGCATTAGTTTGCTAAGGATAATGGCCTCCAGCTTCATACATGTCCCAGCAAAGGACATGATCTCATTCTTTTTTATAGTTGCGTAGTATTCCATGGTGTATATGTGCCACATATTCCTTAATAACTCATGCTTTTTAAAAATTGTTCACTTTGAACATTTTTCAAGCTTGTAGAATATTTTCAAGAATAGTATAAAGAACTACTCTATACCTTTCACTGAGATTCACCAACGTTAATAATTGGATACATCATTTATACTCTGTCTCTTCCCTGTCTCTCTCTATACGTACACACACAAACACATATATACGTACACATATAAATAAACCTATGTGTATATATACACACACAAACACATGTTTTTATTGTAATTGTTATTTTCTAAAACATGTGAGAGTGAGTTTCAGTGAATTATTTTGCCCTGAGAATATTTCTATTTTTCCAAAGAGTGTTAACAATGGTTAAGTTCATAGAACTACCTAAGAGTCCGTTTAACCTATGCTGTTTGTCAAATCGCAATACCAGTAGTAACACTGAATACTAAGAACACTGTAGAAAAAAGAGGGATGAAAGAGACCTTGTGTGCCTTTGGTGTAGCCCTAATTAAATTTTTGAGTAGGAATTTTCTTTCACACGACATCGCCCTTTATATCCTAGGAATATACTCTGAGATCAAAATGCACCTCTTTCCCCCTCAGATTTCTCTTGGACCACCCACCCCTTGACTTTCCTAAAGGTATTGCATGTTATATGGCACCTTCCCATCTCCAGATACCCAATCCCTCACTGTGATTGACTTTACCGAAAAGTGTTAAGAGCGGGTAAGCTGATTGACCCAGTTTATACTAATATGGGAAGGATGCTGTTTACATTCTCAAAGACATTTACATTTCCACAGCGACTTCACTGATACAAATTAATTTCCTCAGTGGTGAAAATAAAGGTGATAAATTAAAATCAAATGGAGAAATAAAGATAGGAGAGTAAGAAGAGTTGGAAACTGCCACCTAAACATGAAAAGGCTGTCTCTGTAATCAACTATCTGAAACTATTGCTGCTGTCAGATTTTCTTTTTCTTTCCCTGTATGTAAATCTAAGATATCACCAAAATATATGGACATTGAAAATTGGCTGATATTTCTGGCATTTAAATATATCAATAGCTTCCAAATATTTGTCTGACATTCATTTAAAGTAAGAATTAAAACACTGCATGAGGGAAGAATTGGGAAATAAAACCACTTCCCTTAAAGTATTGCCATCCCAAGCAATTCAACTCTGACCTCAAATTGGCATTCTCCTTTCAGCCTAACGAATGGACCAACCTTCTTAGAAGGTGAATTATTGAGATAAGTTTTTGCCAGTTATGGTGACTCAGCTGTCCCATTGGCTGTATTTGACCGTTCTTATCACCATCACACCGCCCAAAGCACACGCACACAATTACACAAGGCTAGCTGATCAAATTTGCCCTGCCAGTCACATTCAGCAGAAGTTTGAAACTTGTGACCTGGGTGCAATGTGTTTTGCCTGATCACTGGTTTATAATAAAATTTGAGTTAGATGCCTGCTTTAAAAAATCATGAGAGTTTAACATAAGAATCTGCATTTCCTTCTTCTTTTAAAAACCAAACGATATCTTCACCCTGGACCCAAATTCTTGCACAACAACAACTAACTAGAGCTCAGCAGCAACATCACCTGGAGACCTTGTAACCAGGCAGAGTATGTTCCCCAATTGCCACCTGCTGAGCCCTTCCTCCCTGCCCTAACTGTGCCCATAGGTAGTTACATCTGCAATCCTGACATCTGAAACTTCCCCTGAGAGAAATCCTAGTAGAGATTATTTTTCCATGCCTTTACTTTTAGAGTGATATCTTATCTTTTCCAATGATGTTCTTTGACATTGGTACCTTGGCAAACTGCCCAGATTGGCCATTAATTGGGGTCAGAAAAAAAGTCTCTAAAACACAGATTTTTAACAAGAGTTTTTGTGGCACAGCAGCTGTTGGGGTAGAGGGATGAGGAAGGAAGGCAGAGATGGGCTATAAAAGGTGGCCTTTATATCCTTGACAAAATTATGTCAAGGACAGGCTATAAAAATGGACTTCATGATTTTACAGGCCAGTTAAATAGAAGTGAGCATGCTGGCTTATTCCCTTTTCTTGAACGTCTAAGTGGAGTTCTTGTATTCACATTGTTCTTCCTCTTAGAGCAATTCAAACAATTGATGGAGTAGGAGCAGTGGGAATCAAAGTCCAAATTCCAGAGTCGTATCAAATAGAAATTCTCTCAATGATCACTTTCTATCATTTAATCAAATCATTTTTTAACTAAGCAGGAATCTGTCAACTGGTGTTCATTTCATGCCCCACAGCTCTGGTAGAAAGATTTTTCTCCCCTTTTCTGTTGCTTCCAACCGTGTTAAATTGGCAATTTTCAGAGAGGCGCCTCCTGCCAATTATTAACGAGAATCAGTCTTGACTCTTGCAGATTCAATTTTATAAATTGGTTTTATTGAAAGTGAAAAATAGCATAAAGAACTACAGAAAGGAGAAAAATTAAGAGTGTACCCAAAGAACAGAGGCCTTGTTATAATCTGTCTTTAGAAAAATGATTGTGTGCTTTGGGTCTGGCCCTAGCATGAGATGGCTTATGATTCTCTTCCAGGTTCAGACGCTGACCTTTCCCACCCTGATCTATACACACAGGACAGTAAATTATCATCACTACATGACTCTGAGGTATTGCAAGGATTAATGACTTACAGATCAACCTGCATTCTAGGATGTGAAGGGTCTCATTGCAGAGAAAATTATTGTCATAATTCTTTGAACATTACATTGTTCACCCAAAGAGGTGATACTAAAGAACTCTACCCAAAGCTCAACCCAACAGAAACCTTTTCTCAACTTTCATTACTTACTGTGTCAAGATTATAAAGAAGCCAACTTTCTTTGTTTTTCCAATGTATATATATTTTTCATATTCTCTTTTAAAAAGTCAATTTTGAGGGTTGATGCTTTATACACAGAAATTTAAATTGGTCTAGCATATCTGACTTGTATCTAGTATTTCTTATTTCTCTTCAAAGAAGAAAAGATGATTTATGGGGCAAAATTTGACATAGAATATCAAATCCCGCTGATCTACTTTGACAAGAATGCTTCATCTCATCCAAACACATAAATCTACTTTATTTTAGCATGATGTGATTTTCAACACAATGTTGTCATGAAATGAAAAAGAATAGCAAATACGTATTGAATACTTTAGTGTACCATGAACTGTGCTAAGCAGGCACTTTAACTGCAGTAAGTAGCTTTATACAACCCAATAAGGTAAAAATTAATATTCTCCTTTTTAAAAAAAGAATAAAGAAACTGAGGCTTGGGGAGATGATATAATTTGCCCAATTTCCCACAGTTATTTAGTAAAGGAGCTGGAAGTCAAACCAGATGGTCTACCTCCAGCACTGTACTACAAAATAAGGCTAGTGAACCTTGTATCCCGTGTGCTCTCCTCTTTGAGAGGATATAAGCAATGCCCTGTAGTATAGAAGCCTGTCTAATTTCCCTTTACCTAGCATTTCTATAAGTTACTTCACTGCAGAACCTCTTCTCCCCCAGAATGCTGATTAATATTAAGAATCTTCAGAACGTAGTCAGGGAAGTTCTGCCTTAACCATCTGAGTACAGATTATCACACCACACTTGCTCGCTCACACAACTCTCTCTGCCTGGGACGCCCCATCTCCATATACTCAAACACCAGTCATTTAAAGCCAGCCTGGCATATCTTTTTTAACTTCCTATGGGATATCTTTCCCAAGGATCCAGAATGTACTTTCCCTTTGCTTAACAAAAACGAAATAAGCAATAGCACTTTTCTAGCACTAGAACATTCTCTTGTTACTGCCTCGTTCTATGTTTTTCTCCTCTATTTGACTGTGAGCTCTTTAATGGTCTGCTTGAATTGTTGTATGACTAGTGGCAACCACAGACCTTGACACAAAATAGATACTCAATGAACACTGATGGAATAAGTTATTGGTCCTTTTGTAAGGAAACAAAGTATTTCACAGTTATTCTTGTTCAAGAAAACAGAGGCGAAAGAAAATGGTGAGAAGTTAAGAGGAGAAAAGAAGTAAAAAACAAAAAATCAAGCTAAAAATACAAAATACTAATATAATCTTTACTTTTGAGATTTTTAATTTTATTTTTGCCAGTGTATAAATGTGGCATGCTGTAACTCATAACAAATGACAGGAATAGAATTTTTTGAGGGTTTACTATGTGCCAGTCACCACTCTCCTCTTCACACGTAGGAACTTGTGGAAGATCATCTTCAACGAAGTAATTGCAATTCTCCCACACAGTCTCCACCAACAAGGAAGAAAAAAGTGGAAATTTAATTCCCAGTTTATAGATCGCTCCAGTGAGTTCTGAAACAGCAGGCAAAACAGATGTTGCCCTGACTTCCACTCCCTGGAATGTGACAGCCACCTTGATTGCCCTTTTCCAGCCATTTAATTTGGTTATTTAGGGAGGCAGTGACATTGATGCATCTGTAAGAGGTAGGCTGACATAAATCAGATCCTCTTACATTTTCTGAGGAAAAACCTCCACCTTTCCATCAGACTATTGCATTATTTCTACAGTGATACTGAAAAAGGAGAGAGGTGATTCGTATTCATCAGGATTCTAAAATAAATGAAAAATCTGCTGGCCTGGCAAATAGGTAATGCTGCTATTCAGAAGACTTGCACATATGACTGGATTACCAACAGATGCCCATAAAGTGCTCCTTCTCGCCTCTTGTCACCTAAGAATGAATTCTGTATGTTTCTTTTTCCTTTACTAATTTCCAGAACATCCAAATCCATCTGGTATTGGTGGGCCCTGACATGCACAAATAAATAAAGGCCCTTGTCGTCAAATCATTCACTATTGATTAGAAAAGGCAGATACACCAATAGCTAACTACCTTCCATATATACAATGGTAAAACTTCAAATGGCTCCCAGCCAATGAGGACCAACACTTTGCCAGGCTCAATAATGTATTAACCGTCCCATAATGAGGATGCCAGCTGTCAGCCACAGGAAATATTAAAACAGGGAACAGAATATTTTCAACAATTCAGTTAATGATTTCCAGAACGTGCTTGCCAAAGCCCGCGCAGCATCTTTGGATCATATTAAGGTCCCTGCTTTAAAATCTTCTCTGGCTCCTAATTGCACACGGGATAAAATGCTCACTCCTGTTCTGCATCCCATGGTGGTATGGTACTGTAATTAAGAGTTTAGCTTCTGGAGTCAGATATGCTCTAACTTACCTGCTATGTGGTCTGTAAATTACTTATATTTGGTCTTCTCACCTGTAAAATGAGGGCAATAGTAGTACTTACTCAAAGGGTTTGGAGAAATTTAAATGAGATAGTCTATGTGGAACGCTTAGTATGTAATATATGTAGAAATAATGCTGGTAGAGTAAGTTGTGGTAGTGGTAGTGGTAAAATAGTAGACAGGTAGCAATTCTAGTTTTTAGTTTTCCACAATATAATACAACATTATATTAATATATTTGTGTGTATGTATGTGTATGTCATGTATTTATATATTTATATATTCATATGCACATATGTATGTGCATATATGTATTAGACTATCTTATTTTGAAATAACATTTCTTCCATTTATTTAATATTGGACATTTTATTTAATCTAAACTTTGCTTTGATTTTCTATCTGTAAACTGGAAATCATGATAATATCTACCTCAGGGTTATCTTAAGGTTTAAATGGCATGAAACATGTAAAGTAACTGACGCGTAGTAAGTAAGGGCCCAGTAAGTGTTTATTTTCAAAAATACCTTTTGCAAAATATCTTTTGAAAGATAAAGCATCTTTGTTTCTATGGTAGGAAACATTATTATTATTATTATTATTTCCAATTCATAAAAATTATTTATTTCCTGACTCTCCCCTTGAGTTTGCAAAATTCTAATAAATTTGACAGGCATACACGAAACGACATACCAGCAGCTGTACTTCTAGGACACATATGCAATTTCTGTAGTATGAGAAACTTCCAGTTTAAACCTAGAAACTCTAAGTTATTGAAGTTGAAAGTATAGAAATCTACTCTGTCACAGTCACTTTCAATGAAAACTACAATTTATGACAAGTTCCATAAAACCTGCTTAATTCAACATTTACGAGAGACACTGAAGATAAATGAAAGGTATAGGAATGGAAACCTTTCTAATCAGTCATTTGTCAAGAATAAAGGACAAGAATGATAGGCATGAAAACAGACTAGATGTACATATAAATAACCTACTGGAAATAAATGATTAAATATTTATATAAATTTAGCCAAAATAGTCTTTGGTCCATAACATAAAGCTTCATTTACGTGCCTGTGAAAGATCAGGTGCACTGATTCATTCAGCACACCTAGGCAGGCACAGGTTAGAGTTTGGGGAAGCATGTACATGTCACATATTTCAACAGGAGTAAAAGAAAAGATAACAAAGCTGATTTCATAAGACTAGAAAAAATCTCCGCTCTCCTTTAATTGCCATGGTGGGTGAGTTGCAGTATGTAATTAATCCCCTGGAGGAAGTTTTGTAGCTGTGTTATATTGTGGGAAATGAGTTAACATTGAAGCACAAAAAACAACACTATCAAAGGAAGTGGATAGTTCTATAGAGTGAGGAAGATGCCACAGGTAGACCACTTTTTGAATGTCCCTTTCTTTAACCCAGTAGAAGGGGCAGGTGCAGGAAGATGACATGGCCAGATGACCGGAGCTCAGTGGGGAATGGGAATATGGTTTACCCTATACTGTAGGTCTTGGCCCCACAGGGGAGCTTTTGTGAAGCACCAAGGATTGGGCTTTCTCTATATGTTCAGTATCCGTTTTCTCAGGACCTTAGGGAATGATAAACTGCTTGAGGAGTGATTTGATAAGTCTCCCAAGTCATGTTATTTTCCGCCATTAGAACTTCTGGTTTCTCACATTCTCTACCCCTTGGGTGAGTCCAATGAGTGCTGTTATGCTCAGTGTGAGGAGTGGCACGAAACCACCCAGCTCAACCCAGCCAGGATTCTCCTAGCCCAGAGGTGCTTGAACACATTCCCCAAATGATTGTAATGTACACCCAGGTGGAGGAACACCACTCAGCCCTTTCTTGACTGAAGGCTTCAGCCTCAGGCTGCCTCCGTATCACTTAGCTCCCTTCTCCCTAAGAACTGATTGTCCCTAACAAGTGTATCTGCTCATCCACCAGTAAGCTTAGAAAGTCTTCCTACTGTTCTATTCTTTTTGGCCAAAATGAGCTGACCTGCCTGTCTCATGGACAAGCACTCATTTGGCCCAAGGTAGCTATTTTAATTTTAATTATTTTTAATTTCACTTTTGGGCTGCAGGCTAAATAACAAATAAAACTGATACTTGCTTTTAGGTTTGTCTAGATTCTCAAAATGTGGTTCTCAAATGTGCTCCCCAAATCAGTAGCATCAGCATCAGCTTGAAACTCATTAGAAACACAAATCGTCAGGCCCCACCTAGGACCCAATGAATCAGAAACGGTGGAGGTAGAACCTAGAAATCTGTGTGTTAACAAGCCCTCCAGGTGATGCTGATGCACAATCAACTGTGAGAACCATGGTTTAGCCTCCCGATGGTTCTCAGACTGTAGCTGGGTGGGGTTCAAAAAAGAAAGTTTGGCATGTTCCAGCTTCTTTAGAGTTTTACAATGCCTACAAGAAATCTGAACTTTAGTAGGTGACCTACTTTTACTTAAATTTGTAGACAATCAGACACAAACTCAAATGTTTATAGAGACCAAGAAAGTAAATAAGTAGATTGAGCATGGGCACATCACTTAGGGATGCAGTGGGATCCGAGTGAATTACAGAGCACTTGTCCCACTTGAGATATTGACAAAAGAATATTCAAAAACCACGATGCAGACAAAGCAAACCATTTCCTTGGGGTCTCACTTTGTCCTGCAGGTAGCCTGTTTGTGGTCTTGATTATATATCATATCTCCTGCTATAAACAGGAAATAAGGGTGGCTGTTCGCTGGACCAAGTTTTTTGGTTCATACAAAAGGGAATGGTTATTTTAAAACAGGTTTAGTCCTCTAATAAGGTGAAGAATTTTGCCTCAATATTTATAAATCCTGTGACCAAGGTGCGTGCTCACGTTGGTATTGAGTCTAATACCATGATGTCCTGATGATGGAGGTCCTACAGCCCTGAGAGGAGACTTAAGGGAGAACATTCTGTGGGAACAGTACATGGACTACCTTATCTGTTGCTTGCGCATCAAAAGACGTTTCATTTTGCTTCATCTTCCTCTCAACAAAATTTACTTGCAGTATGTGAGCCTCCAAAAAAAGTATAATTAACTCACGTGAAGGGGTAATATTTAGTGACAATATGTTACCCACAGAAGGGCCATTTGCATTTAGAAAGGATGGAATCCTGGAGAAGAAATTAAGCATCCTCTAATTCCAAGTATTGGCAGCAGCTTACGGTGAAGTTGTAATCAGGTCTATTAACTATATATCCATGTAGTATCAGAATTTCTGATATTACTTTATGATTTTTGTGTACAATTAAATGTTTTAGTGTATTCACAGAGTTGTATAACCATCATCACAATTTCAGAACATTTCATCACTCCAAAAAGAAACCACATACCTACCAATATTTACCCCTCAATACCTCTCCCCAACCCCAAAGCCCTAGGCTACCATTATTCTGCTTTCTGTCTCTACAGATTGGCTCATTCTGGACATTTAATATAAATGGAATTATGCAATATTCAGTTTTTGTGACTGGCTTCTTTCACTTTTAGTGTTTTCAGTGTTCATTTGTATTGTAGCATGTATCACTACATTATTCCATTTTTATTGATGAATAATATTCCACTGAGTGAATATAACACATTTTGTTTATCCATTCATCGGCTGATGAAAATTTGTTTACACTTTGTTTATTATGAATAATGTTGCTATAAACATTTGTGTACAAGTTTTGTATGAACATATGTTTTCTCTTCTTTTGGATATATACCTGGGATTGAAACTGCTAGGTCATATGGAAACTATGCTTAACCTTTTGAGAAACTGACAGACTGTTTTCCAAAGTGGCTGCACCGTTTACATTTCCATTAGCAGTGCATAAGGGTTCCAATATGTCCACATTATTTGTCTTTTTGATTAAAGTCATCTTAGCATCCTAGTAGATATGAAGTAGTATTTGGTAATCTTGGTTTGCTTTTACCTGATGACTAGTGTAACTTTGCTGGTATTAAATACAAATAGTTGTAGAGGATTTACGATGTACTAAACACTGGGAATACTAGAGTACACAAAGCTTAAGTGGATTGTGTACATGTCATATTCTATTGCCTTATGAACCATGTATATCTGAACAATAGTAAAGATTTTGGTGGTTTAATGGAGCAACTTATATTCATTGGGTGCTTACTATGTGCCATGGAGTATGCTTTAATGTCTCATAGGTATGATCACAATTATCTCACACAATAATTCTATTTTTAAGTAGTATTTTAATTCCCACCGAACCTATAAACAATCCAAGGGATATAGAGTTTATGTGATTGTTCCAGATGAAGGAGTCAAATGTTGATATTGCACCCATACAAGCTCAAGTCTGGTTGCCCCCAAATTACGTGCACTTTACTTCTAAACTGCTCATCTCATATTTTCAAGTGAAATTTTACATGAAGAAAAAATAAAGCCAGTAAAATTTGCTGCTTGACATTGCATTTGGTCATTCATTTCACGAGAACCAAGCAAAGAGTTGAAGCTATGAGTTTGGTTACTTGGGCAAGACCTGAACCAAAAATTCAAGAATATGGTCTTAATCTCATTTCTGGGTTTAATTGAAAATGGGCAAGTTTACTTATCCATCTCCCTCTCCACACAGGGAGTGTTATTAAGTCCAAATTTCCAAGTCTGAAATAGAAAATATTTTGATATTGCTCAATGAATTACCCACGGCAACCTGTCGGATTTAAAATGGGTTTTCTTGGGTTTGTTTGCTATAATTTAAATTTAAATGATTTCTGTGACAGTAACCAAAGCACCATGAAATTTCATTTCATATCAGTTTTATTATTAAATTGACAATGTTACATATGTATTTATATGCTCATCTTCTGACAACATTCTCTTTACCCGCCCACCATTTGCAACCAGTTTACTGATTCGGAATGAATGACAGATTAATTCTAATTATAAATATGAATACCCTTTCTGAAGTTTCCATTGATTTGTTTTTGTCAGCTAAGATACTGTAAATGTCAATGCTCCTTTTAATTCTCACAAAAATCTATGTGTATAAAAGGCAGCAATTTCCTGAACATACTGATTATTCCTCATTGACCAATAACAAGAGGATTTATGATGTCAAAATAACATGGGCAAAAGTACTGATGATAATACATTTCTTCTCTAATTTTACACTAACTAAATTAAGCTCTCAGAAAATTTTTCTCTTGGTGCTTATTGCATTGATAATTTCTCCTTCTAACAGGCTAGGAATTTTTGTTTGTCGTATTTTTGTTAGCGGTTTTCATTGTCATGTGTGCCATTTAGATTCCCAGACTCCCTCATCTAATTTCTTCATGAGTGTCAGTTTGGTATCTCTGCTTGTTCAGTGAGTTCACAGCTTAGTTAGGCTTACTTCTTTCAATCACTGCAAGGAAAGTGATATACTTTAAAGATTTTTAAAAGGCCAATTGCTAAAAATAACCTGAATAAACCCTTTGAACAGACCAAGCATATTTTGTGATTTAAAAAAAATTCTGGCATTAGAATAGCCAGTTGAAACTATAAAGTTTACATATTATTTCTATATTATGTTTCTAGTCAAGATTTTATTCAATGTCACCTTCCTACTGAGATATCTCAATTCCCATGATACATGTTCTTCTTCTCCGCAATGACTAATAATCCCCATGTGTTAATCACGGATGTGTTCCTGGTGGTCTTTGGCTAGAGGTCATTGCCAACGGAAAATTGTGGACTCTGCCTGAGATGTCCTTAAAGTACAGGGAAGATGTGACAGCACACAGTCGAAGGCAGTTATTGCAAAAAAAAAAAAAAAAAAAAGTGGACCATTTCATGCTGGTGTCCTGTCCTGTTAACACTGTTCAATCAACTGGTTATGCTTATTTTACTCTTTGTTCGCTAAAACTGAAGATACAAGAGTAAACTCCAGTCTAGTTTCAACCTACAAATTTCAAATTGGTCATGTCCAAATTAATTGGTTGCGGCTGTCTGTTACTCATTAATGCACTTCAACTGTTAAAAAATATTTTTTGAAAATAAAATGTAGCCTTGGGAAAATTTAAAAGCATGAACACATCTAATCCTCACCAGCAGGAGTAACGGCTTTTATTTCCTCTACTTCCAATTCAAATCTGCCTTTGTCCCAATTAACATAATCACATGTAATAAATGTTACTTGACTTGCATTGGCATGTATAAATGCGCAAAACGTACTTAAAAATCAAGTTTGCGATAATAACACCAATGAAATGAAAAAATTAGAAGAGCCAGGCTAGCTTGAAACTGTGACCAATTTGATCCAACTAAATCCTTATTTGCATGCAAGTAACCTTAAAATTTCTTCCCGGGGTTCATTCCACCTTTCTCTTTTCCTTACTTCCTAACAAATGGACGGGTAAATAAAAATTAAGATAAGCTTATTGTTAAGCTGGAATATTTCCTCTTTTCTCTCTTTTAAAAAAATCTTAGTGTAGTACTTTCTCTCCCTACTCTCGGTTGCATCTCTGGGTCCCCAGTTTAAAATATTTTGTACTTCTATTAAGATATAGACCTCTTAATACCATCATTTCCAAATAGGCTATTTATCCCCCTCTTCCCCACCCCCCACCCATAGCACCACTTTCTATTGTTTTTAAAAATGTATACACATCATGTATAATTCTGGCTCTGAGTTATAAATAGACACAACCAAGTTATTCATTAAATGGCTTTCTCTTAAATTTTTTAAGACTAGAGATGGTGAAATCTGACGAACTTCAACTTGTTACTCTCCATATTCCTTTCCATATAGCAGAATACTGGGGAGATGATAAGTTTATGTCAAGGATATATTTTTTTGCTCAATAAAGCTAAATTTAATCCTCAATATAACTGTCTGCATTACCCCTGCCAGGCCATTTGAAACCAATCTCAAACCCTTTTTGAAATAACACTAAGTATAAATAAAATAACAAAGATTTTTAATAAATAAGTGACTGGAATGGATTTTGAGAAGCAAGATTGCTATTAAATCAATACTTCTTGACCTTAGAATCCAGTGAATTCTGTAATTTTTTATCCTTCATTAAAAATATTGCTTTTTTTTTGGAAGGAGCAAACATTTAATCCTAGAGAGTAAATATGAATTTTAAAGAAGTTATTTTTATCTCCCTCCAGATTTCTGGAGTAACTAAATTCCTCAAAGGAGAAAAGTAACTATTGTCCATTTAAGCTCTTATTGAGATAGAAATAGCACTGGGTAGTTGCAGGTGTATGGAAAAAAACAAAAACCAGCTAAAACAAGAACTAGGCAAAGAAACCACAGGCTAATAGAAAACCCAAAATAAGGAAGAGAAGACAGCGAAAATCCCAATCAGGGTGACACACCATGACTCTTCCAGGCAAACCCAAACAACGGAGAAAGGGGGTGGCAACTGGAGGGGGGTCCCTGAAATCCCCTCCTTTTCCAGAATACCTAATAATTTATCTCACATCCTAATTAAAGAAACACTCATAAAATTAGAAACCCAAACTCGTTGTGAGTGACTCCTCAGGACCACACCTGCACTTCTCTGTTAAGTGTGTACTTTTGCTTTGCAATGAAAGCTTCTTCTGACTTGTCCCTGAATTCTTTCTCAAGATGGTGTCAATAATCTGGAAAACTGGCTGGGGCTAGAGTCCCATCAGCATCCAGAGGCCCTCCTGAGCCTTCCAGCAACATTATAATCATACTATTTTATGCATCAGGGTCTATCCAAGTATGATATGGAAGGATGTACTACTAATGGGCAAAACCGTACGTTTGATTTGTCTCAATGAAATATACAGTGTTTAGATTATTATGAGCTGTTATCAATGTGGACAGACTGTCAAGATGGCTTTCCTTGTCTGTTTTGGCTCTGGTCTTGAAGCTGAGAACACCACAAGAAGTGCCAGGCCACCATAGCAGCATACGATAAAAAGTTTGTAGAACTAGTTTTGTAAACTTTTAGGTTATCAGCCACTAACTAAAAAGGTATAAAAAAGAAGTATTTGCAGACACAAAAAAGAGGACACATGTTGTTTGACTCCACTCATCTGAGGTACCTAGAACCAGCAAATTCAGAGACAAAGTAGAATAGAGCTTACCAGGAGCTGTCGGGGAGCGGAGAATGAGGAATACAGAGTTTGTTTGGGATGATGAAAAAGTTCTGAAAATAGATAGCGGTATGGTTGCACAACATCATAAGTGCATTTAATGCCATTGAATTGCACACTTAAGAATGGTTGGAATGGTACATTTTATATTACATATACTATATCACGAGATAGGTATGTAGACAAATAGATAAATGAACACATTAACAACATGGAAACTTAAAAACAAAAAGTGCCTGGAAATAGAAGAAACAGGCAGCTTTTTCCTCCTCTCAAGAAAAGACAACAGATGCTATCTGTGGACGTGCTCCTTCTGAGTACGCACTACCCAACAGATCCCACATACAAGCATGTGTAACTCTTTGACTGCAGGCTTTCTCTAGCTGACTTGTCCTGTACACAAGGTGGGCAGAAGTGCAGGGGATATAACACCCTCAGTGAAAGGCAGGGGATTTATAATACCCTCAGTGAAAGGCAGAAAGGAATTGGTGGATGAATGTCTCAGCTCATCTTTCCCCAATGGGGATGACTCCAAGGAAGTGCAACACTATCTCCCAAAACTCCCCAATGAGAATGAGTCCCAGTTGCTTTCAGTGGTATAAATTGCTTGATAATTTTCCCCTTATTGGATTCCTGTCTTTCCCTGTCTCAATCCCCTAATAGTTCTTCCTGGGATCACCTCTCACATAAATAACTTGCACTTAAATCTTGGTCTCGGAGTCTGCTTCTTGGAGAATCATTCTGAAACTTGAAATGTTGAACTAGGATTTGAGGATGCAGGGTTGGTTCCTGACACACACCAGAGAGACCTGCCTGGCAGGTGAGGAGAATCTGAGTTGCCAAAGAACAGCTTGCCTTCCCGAAGCATGCAAGTGGCAAATGTGCTCACCGACGTGGACCAGGGAGAGAGAATCATCATAAGAGCAGTCCTTCCAAGAGGACTCCCTGGAGCCCAAAAGAAGGGCGGTCTGGCAGAAACCAGATTCTGAGGGGCTGATCATATCTACAGTGGGCTCTGCTTGTATTAGGGACATTTGTAAGGTTTCTGAAGAACTCACAAAATTACCCAGAAAATACAGAATTAGTTTTGGACATTTGACATACCAAGAGGTCACCAAAGCAAATGGTAGTTATACCAGCCTGAGAATGTATTTTTTGACACTGACTTCTCTCTCCTTCTGCTCCTGCCCTGGGGAAACGAGAGGCAGCACAGAAAGTCAGACGGTGGATATCAAACATAAGGTGAAGAAATTACAAAAGAGCCGGTGAGACTTTCCCCAACTCTGTACTCCAACCAGACATCAGATTTATAAGCCCAAGCAGGTCTGAATTGGAGGAGGCAAGTTTTAAGCTGGATGAGAATCTGGGATATTTATATGAGATGGGTCAGGAAATTTGTGAGACTAACCTGAGATTTCAACCAAGAGGTGGAAAGGCACATGTTCATCAGAATTAGTGAGCAGATGCCATTGTAAGAAGGAATACGCTTATTTTCTGCTTGATTTCTATAGATTATGGTTCGCTCAACAAGCTACTACATAAATATTTTTTTCCATTTTGATTCTTTAAAATAATAGCAAAATTACATCTATAGGATATCTAACAGAAATGTTAAAAAGGGTTATCAAAGTTGATTCACACCCACATTGTGCACAGAGAAAAACTGTGATGCTCTAAAATCTCATAGTATTCACAGTGTGCTTTTTGCCATAGTTGCACTAATAGAAAATGACCTAATTTTCCTTTGTTCCTTTGGAACATTTAATCTGTCTTCTGCAGCATCTTCAATGAGCATGTGTTGCTTGTATAAATAGAAAATAAAATGATATTTAAAAAGAATATCATGCTATAGCAATGAAGATGAGATTCAGAAAGTTAAATTAATAGAGGCAACATTGATATCCATCATGTTATTAACCAGAACAACAATGACCAACAGACTGTATTCCATCACTGGAAGAAATAATTCCTATTTATAATTTTTAAAAACCCTGAGGCCACTGGAGGATCCTGAAGCACCTTCCAATTGTTGAATGTAGATTGATTTCCAAAGCTAATTCTTTGAAAACTAGTCTAGTTTTCGTACCCAACGTAAAAAAATACAAGGCTGCTCGATTTACTAGAAGACCCCGCAGCCTACCCTGCCAAATCACAGAATACAGTATATCTTCTTTTAAGTCCTAGTATACACAAAAAACATTTTATGATCAGAAAACAGGCTCGTATTACTCAGAGTCCTCTACAGTTCTCTATTCTCAGAAATTCAATTGACTATTTTGGCTACCAAACCTTCTTATTCGGACATCCCTTTTGTACAGACATCTCTAAATGTTCAACTGAGAATTTCTGCTAATTAATTTTCTTCTTCTACAATAATTAAAGACCTTTAAAAGTCATGATCTTCTATTTTCTAATTAGATGCAATGATTAGAAAATATTTCATATTACACAGCACTTTGCCTCTAATTGACTACATTTTCCCTTTAATTAATTTTTGTGCAATGATAAAGCATTTTTGCCTTTGGGCCCTTGTAAATGTTTGTGTGCACATAAAAACACACATGCAGTATACGTATAAGTGCTGCTAGTTCGCTGACTTTGCCCCAAGTACAGTCTTGAAAGGAGAAGCAAATAAAATACATGTTATATGTGATATGAATATTGTCACCATATCTTACTGTTTGTTTGTTTGGTCTGGTTTGAGGTGTGTCTTTAGCACTGTTTTCATTAATTTTCTTGAAGCCCTAAGCATTTGAGGAATAAGTGTTTATATGGCATTTTCTAACTTTTTCCACCTTGTTTTCATCCCCAAACTATTAAGAACAGCTCATCATTTTGTGCTTGGATGGGCTTGCAATTTGGGGCTTTGAAATACCATAGAACCCAGTTCATACTTCAATGACCCCTTGTAGCTCTTCCCTGCCCTAGTGAGAGATGCTGAGTTTGGGGTGCCTAAACTACCACCTACGGCACTATTTCCCTCTCTCTGCATCTTCCTTCTTATCTTCACCAGAGATCTTGGTGACTTCACCTATAGAATTTCAGATTGCATGTCTCAGAGCTCTCCTAATCTCACCATTATTAGGAAGAGCTGTTTGTTTTGGCTTCTTGAGATGGGACATTATATGTATAGTGGCCTATATGTGAGAAGAAAACAAACGCCTATGCAATAATCACCACGGTCAATGGAAAGACAGCAACTTCCCTCCCCTCTCTGTCCTGTAGAAGCACTGATTTCTCATTCTGTACACTTTTGCACTTTATTTTATTCACCCTTGTATTGCTCACATATACTTCTTATTTATGTGTGCTTTGTCATTCTATATAAATTGTAAATTTCTCAAAGGAAAGACTTACATTGCATAGCTGTTGACTAATGTGGAGGTCAGGAAGTACTTGCTCAACAAACTTGACTGAATCAAGTTTAATAGTCCAACGGTCAAAACACAGGATTGGAAAGCAAAAATTCTTTCCAAAGAATATGAGTACTGCAAAAGTTGCTATACTCTCTTTATTCTCTTCATTTGAAAAATGATCTGAATATTTTTAGTATTTTTTTTTTTATTCGTAAAACTCGAGAGTGTCAATCATACAGTCTGTGGTCTTCAAACCAAGTGTGGTCTTCAAACCAGCAACATCAGCATCACCTGGGAGTTTGTTAGAGATAAAAACTATGGAACGCTACTGAAGACCTACTGAAGTGCAATGTGTATTTTAACAAGATATCCAGGTGGCTTTCACATACATTAGTTTGTGAAGACCTGTTGTAAAATATATGGCCAATGTTTTCCACCAACACCATCACCACCACCATCTCTACTAGTAGCATTGCTAGCACCACCACCATCGCCACTATCATCACCAACACCACCATGACCAGCAACACCATCACCACCACCACCATCTCCTGTTATACACTGAGTATAAACACATGCCAGAAACTGCACTAAGCCCTTCATAAGTCTAGTAGTATGTTCTCACACTGCTAATAAAGACTTACCTGAGAGTGGGTAATTTATAAAGGAAAGAGATTTAATGGACTCACGATTCCACATGGCTAGGGAGGCCTCACAATCATGGTGGAAGACAAAGGAAGTGCAAAGGGCTCATGGTAGCAGGCAAGAAAGAATGTGTGTAGGGGAACTTCCCTTTATAAAGCCATCAGACTCATGAAACTTATTCACTATCACAAGAACAGCGTGGGAAAGACCTGCCCCCATGATTCAATTACCTCCTACTGGGTCCCTCCCCCAACACATGGAGATTATGACAATTTAAGATAAGATTTGGGTGGGGACACAGAACGAAACCATATAAATATGCATTATTCTATTTGGCACACAAGTACTCTGTTTGACAAATACTACTTTATTCTCATTCCACATAACAAGATACAACAGCTCATAAGTGGAGGATCTGAGTCTCAAATACAGTTCTGTTTGGGCCTGAAAATCTGCTCTGCATCCCAGTGCCTTTCATTTTCAAGTGAGAGTTTATATCAGTCACAGAGATGGATCATTTTGAGTGGAAAAACCATCTAATTGACAGAAAAAGAAAGGCTGTACTTGAATAAAAAAGCTTTTCCTGCTGTATAAGTGTCTGATTAATTTCTGTTGAAATGTAACTTAAAATTGTTTTAAGTATTTTTTCTCTTTGAGTTTTTATCCCCACAACCCCTTCTGTAATTAGCCTTCAGTTGTTATTTTGAGAAAAGGAAACACTAAAGAGTTTATAAATTATAAATTATCACAATCTTTAATTTTGTTGAATCTCTCAGCTTTCATTTCTTCCTTTTACAGGTTGGTGCAAAAGCAATTGCAGTTTTGGCCATTATTTTTAATTACTTTTAATGGCCAAAACCGCAATTACTTTTACACCAACCTAATACTTAGGAAATTTATCTTTTAAAAAGGGAGGGAACAAATGCTGCCTCCTCACATGGCAGAAGGCAGAAGGGCAAAAAGGGGTAAAGGGGGCCTAGCTAGTTCTCTCCTGCTCTTTTATAAGGCATTAATTTCACCTATGACAGTGGAGACTGCATGGCCTGATTGCTTACCTCCTAAAAACCCTGCCTTTTTATGTACTGTTACACAGGGCATTAAATTTGAACATGAATTTTTGAGGGCACATAAACACAAAAACCATAGTAGTAACTATATACCATTTTAGTTGCAATATTCTATAATAGGATTACTATTTTCTTGGTTGATGTCATTTTGCATTCCCTCTCAAGAGCTAAAAACTTTCTAGTTCATCTCAAGTCTAGTCAAATTCATAATCCTCTTCCAAACATTGTCTCCAGCAACTAATCTTTGTCCCACTACTCTATATTTTCATAATCTCTTGCAGTAATCTCAAAAATGATCTCTCTGACATTCCATACACCCAATCCATACTTCCCAATGCCTTCAACTCTGTCCTTATCCAACACATATGACATTATCTTCCAATTTAAAATTTTTTTATGGTTCCACATTGCCTGTATTAGTAATAGCTAACACTTTCCTCATACTAATTTAGTACTGCACAGAGCTAAATGTCTGTGTGCATTAGGTCATTTACCCCATCAGAATTCAAGTAAGGTAAGAATTGCTATCATACCCACATTACCAATGCATCTCTGAGAAACCCAGTAATTTGCCTAAGACCACACAGCTATTAAATGTTGGCTCTGGGTCTCAAACTCAGTTTTGACAGATTTCAGACTCTCACACCTGTAGCTCCCATGCCTTATTGTTTGCAGAATAGATGGCAGGCCATGTAATCTGTTATCCAATACTCTCCATGGTATGTCTTGATGCCATCCTCCAAGCTGTGCCTTCTACAATACTCCTACAATATAGAGCTCAACATTTCACTGTCTTTGAACATCCCTTGGACTTTATTATGTCTATGATTTATTTATACTATTCCTTCACCTCTATTGCCATTCCCCCTTTTATGCATGTTCAAATTGCCCACAGTTCTTGGATGCCAACACCTGTATTATATTTTCTGCAATTTTTTTTTTTTTTTTTTTTTTTTTTTTGAGATGGAGTCTCTCTCTGTCGCCCAGGCTGGAGTGCAGTGGTGCAATCTTGGCTCACTGTAACCTCCGCCTCCCGGGTTCATGCCAGCCATTCTCCTGCCTCAGCCTCTCAAGTTGCTGGGACTGCAGGTGCCCGACACCACATCCAGCTAATTTATTTTCTGTAATTTTTAAGTTAAAGTTAAGTTCCCCCTCTTCTATATCCTAATAGCACTTTTTTCTTGCAACACATGTAGTTTTAATTACAGGTGGATTTGCCATGTAAGATTCTTGAAAGCACAGTGCTCAGTAAATACCTCTTGAGTAAAATTGAATACAAATTTATTCTCATTCCACCTCTAATTTCTAACCTTAAAAATAGATATAGTTTAATAGTTTAAAAAAATTGTTGGGTGCAGTGACTGATGTCTGTAATCCCAGCACTTTGGGAGACCGAGGTGGGAGGACTGATTGAGCCCAGGAGTTTGAGACCAGCCTGGGAAAAACAGACCCTGTCTCTACAAAAATTAAAAAAAAAAAATTGGCCAGACATGTTGGTGCATGCCTGTGGTTCCAGCTACTTGGGAGGCTGAGGTGGGGTGATCGTTTGTGTCTAGGAGTTTGAGGCTGCAGTGAGTCATGGTTGTGCCACTGCATTCCAGCATGGGTGAAAGAGTGAGACTCTATCTCAAAGAAAAAGTAATTTTTAATAGGTTGTTCACCTGGATTGTGTACATTAGCAAATGGAAATCAAATCTCATATTTTTACCTTCTCTTTTGGGATCTTCCTTACATTAAACTAAAAATTGACTTTTGATTGAACTGTTATTACTTTTCATTTTTGTTTTTTACAGTCATGAAATTTTACTAAAAGAATTGTCCCCTCAGTGTGTAGCAATTTATTTAGTAGGTTCCCTCTTCTTAACCAGGAGGCTAAAAAGAAAGTGTCAACACGTAGAAATTAAAGACTGTACCTGTGAAGTCTCCCCAGATGTGGTACCTGGTGGTGGACAAGGGTCACGGGGATACTTTTCTGTTCTTTGTAACTTTATGAAAGCACAAAACCTTAGTTACTTTTGATTTATAATAGTGGCAAGGTCATCCTTATCATGAAAAAAAAAAGAAAAAAAAAGAAAAACAAGGTCTATATTTTCAGACCCTGAGATTCAATTTATCATGAAGATCAATGACAGTTTTATTCTCTAGAGAGATGAACTATTCCTTTTGTTATAAAATTATCACCTTTGTTCAGACCTTATGTTGTTGCTAAAGTACTGTGAAGCTGGAGTTGTAATAGAATACTTTATCAATAGAAAAACATTACATTTGAACCTTCGTTTGTATAGCCGTCTTCTCTTTCCAAACAAAAGATAGTATATGAATCCACTGCTTGAGTTGTGAGGACTGAGTGAGAAGCAGCCTACCTCATTAAACTGGTAATGTAACTAGAAGGTTGAGTGTTTTCTGAGAGCCATCTAGGGGATGAGAAGGCAAGAGATAAGGCCAGAAATATATGGAGGAGAGTTCAGGGGGGCAAAACAGCATAAAAAGTAGAGAGAAATCTTTGCTGACCTAAAAACATTATAGAGCAAAAGGGAGAAAGAAAATAAATTAAAGCTCTAAATAGGAAGTATACTAAGTATCAGACATTGTTTCTGAATTTAAGACTTCAAAAACTAATTGAGGAATCACGTATACAGCCATTCTGTCATTTATTCATTCATTAAAAATTTACTCAATATCTGTATACTATCTACCAGGAACCAGGATGGGTGCTGGGGAATAAGATAGACACAAGCCCTACCCTCACATCACTGTCAGTTTAAGGAGATGGATAGGCACTATAAATGTCATCTCAATAAAAAACATCAACAGCAGGGCTGATTCTAGCAGCTTGTCTCACATTTACATTGCCCAGAATTTACATGATCAGAAGAGCGGGACTCCACTTTTTTCCTCCAATGATTTTCTTTCCCAGGAGTCATGCCAAAGAATGTAAGTGTAGCTTAGTCTTGTGCAAACATCAGTCCTAGCTGCCATGTGCTCTTGCTAAGTAGATCTGAAATTAAGACATGACCACTGGATGCTGAAAGAGTCACAGTTTATGTCAATGCTTGTAGCCTCAAGCATTGAACGTTGTTGCTACTGCTTCTCTACCTCTTGATGTCACACATTGGTGAAATTACTGGTGATGGATGCTCACTGCTAAATGTTATAACTCCTAATTAAAACCTTTAAAATCACTCCACAGACTTTCCTGTAGGATGACAAGGTTAGGAAACAATCTCTCTGACAAAATACCAACATTACTCTTCCATATAAAACAGTTTTCAGAGAGATTAGTACATTAGTCCCAATTCCTTCTACCTTGATTGTGAATTATTTTAAGGGCCTCTGTGTACTTTCCTACTAGCAGGTCATGGCCAGATCCATCCCTGTTGATCTGATCCTTCAGTATTAGGTCTCAAAAGTTACTTGATCATTCTCCAATCCCAGAAGACCTCTCTGCTCCTCTGTAATTTTATGTAATCTCCACTCAACCCTAGGCAGCAATATCCACACTCCATATTCCCAATGAATCTGTTAAAAGTGTGGCAACACATCTCTGTCTGCTTATAGATTCTGTGTCCTGATACTGGCTCACTCTGAATGTCCTGTCAAAAAGTGAGTAGGGTTAATTTTTGTACAAGGTGTAAGGAAGGGGTCCAGTTTCTGTTTTCTGCATTGGCTAGCCAGTTTTCCCAGCACCATTTATTAAATAGGGAATCCTTTCCCCATTGCTTGTTTTTGTCAGGTTTGTCGAAGATCAGATGGTTGTAGATGTGTGGTGTTATTTCTGAGGTCTCTGTTCTGTTCCATTGGTCTATATGTTTTGTTACCAGTACCATGCTGTTTTTGTTACTGTAACCTTGTAGTATAGTTTGAAGTCAGGTAGCGTGATGCCTCTAGCTTTGTTCTTTTTGCTTAGGATTGTCCTGGCCATACGGGCTCTCTTTTGGTTCCCTATGAAATGAAAAGTAGTTTTTTCCAATTCTGTAAAGAAAGTCAATGGTAGCTTGATGGGAATAGCATTGAATGTATAAATTTCTTTGGGAAGTATGGATATTTTCATGATATTGATTCTTCCTATCCATGAGCATGAAATTTAGGCTGTGGAAAAATAGGAACATTTTTACACTGTTGGTGGGAGTGTAAACTACTTCAACTATTGTGAAAGAGAGTGTGGTGATTCCTCAAGGATCTAGAACCAGAAATACCATTTGACCCAGCAATCCCATTACTGGATATATACCCAAAGGATTATAATCATTCTACTATAAAGACACATGCACACGTATGTTTATTGCAGCACTATTTATGATGGCAAAGACTTGGAACCAACCCAAATGCACATCAATGATAAACTGGATAAAGAAAATGTGGCACATATACACCATGGAATACTATGCAGCCATAAAAAAGAATGAGTTCATGTCCTTTGCGGGGACATGGACGAAGCTGGAAGCCATTATTCTCAGCAAACTAACACAGGAACAGAAAACCAAACACCACATGTTCTCACTTGTAAGTGGGAGTTGAACAGTGAGAACATATGGACACAGGGAGGGGAACATGATATAGTGGGGCCTGTTGGTGGGTGGAGGGCAAGGGGAGGGAGAGCATTAGGACAAATACCTAAGGCATGTGGGGCTTAAAACCTAGATGACAGGTTGATAGGTGCAGCAAACCACCATGCTACATGTATACCTATGTGACAAATCTGCATGTTCTGTACATGTATCCCGGAACTTAAAATAAAATAAAAAATAACTAAATAAAAATGATTAGGGTAAGTAACTATAGTATAACAGTAAAAATATATACATGATGGAATATAATCAAGTATAAAATGTGCAGGGCTGACTGTACATCTCCTTGGTCCTCTTCTACACCTTCCCCACAGGAGCTGTACTTTTTCTCACTCCAAAAGTCACTATCACTGTCCTTCAAATAAAGCATCACTCTCTTATTTAAAGGACAGAAGAGTCACATATGAGTCAGAGGAAGAAAGATGAGAACTGGTAGCTGATTCAGGACTTTCCCATGAGTCTTTCCTGATTGGTCCTAAGATTTTACATAAATGTTATATACTTGCAAACATAAAATAAGCCTCTAATAAATGTTTATTGAACTGAATAGAACATCGCAAAAACTACTATGAGTATACATATATACACTGAAGTTGCATCATCACATTAAATTTTATTAAATATTGTCACTTCTCCTTTTCTATAGAAGAAAAATAAAGCAGAGAGACCACCAATTTAAATAATGCAAAAGAGGTAAATAATTAAACAATGCTGACAATGCCACCCAAAAGCACATGCCCTAAAGTGAATGGGCATGAAAAAGATGTAAAACTGCTCTGCCTAAGCATGATTTAGTCCCTATGGAAATACAAACTGCCGTAATCACATCATGCTGAGTGTGAATTTGAGGGCTCACTGTATGCACTGTTTATGCAATATGGCACCTCCACATGAGCTGGGTCCATAATCTTTAGTTGTTGCTCAACTGAAGAAAGCAAGGTTTGTTTCAGTGTTGGAGGAAAATTGACTATGTTGGACTCATTAAGAAACTCAATATCAGTTTCCAATGTGGTAGCCAATTTTGCATCCACATTACCAAAAATATATAGAACAGAAATGCATTAAGCCATGGTGCCAAGTACTCTGATGACTACAATGTTGAGAAATGAAGTGAAAGACAATAGTAATTTGACCACATGTGATATTCACCTACCCGATATCTTTAGACTAACACCCCAGGGAGATGCAACTCCATCATATTTATGAAATTGTTCTAAATCTAAGCTTTGGAAATATGTTTTTCACCTACCTGATATCTTCAGACCAACAATGAGGAAGATGCAACTCCATCATATTTATGAAGTTATTCTAAATCTAAGCTTTGGAAATATGTACTTATTAACACATGCCTTATTTTCATTATAATTTAATTTAAAATACACATAGCATAGCTGTGTAACCTTGAACTAGTCACATAAATTCTGTTTCCTCATCTATAAAACAAAAGGGCCAGACTTTGAACCCTCATATCCCTTCCAGTAGTATCATTCTCATTCAGAATACATTAAATTCCATTCTATATGCAGAATACCCTAATTGGGAGATTATTGGTTGAAGCTTCATTATGAAAATCGAGCTAGGAAGCCATTTCTGTGACATGGAGAATAGTCAGACAGAATTACGTGTATGAGCTTGGTGAGTGAACTATTAAGATTAATACTAATGAGATTCTGTTTTTATAAGTTGTCCCTTGACAGCAATTCTTAAATAAAAAGATAGGACTAATGTCTCAGGCACAATTCAGTACACAGTCAGCAAATGAAGAAATACCTTTGTTAAATTACCTTTGTGTCAAAAGCCTGTTGTCTGTGAGATTAGTTCTTATAATCATTTTTTATGTTAAAAAAAAAGCTGCCATTTATGGACAGGTGTTTAATTTGAGGTCACATTAGAAAAATATTTAAAACAGTTTTATATACTCAAAGAATTTATTGGGCATATTTGAAATTCCATTCACAACAAATGCAAGAGGAAAATAAAAGTATGATTTCTGATTATTTTCTAGAAGCACTGGGAACTTAACCCTACCAGTTCCATAATGAAATGATGAAGCCACTCTTTAGTTATGCATATTCTGCTACCCTATTAAGACATTTGCTAAAAAGTCAATTTTTCTAGAGCACATTAATACATATACTAATAGAGGTGTTTCAAATTATATTTTTATTATGAAAGTTTACATTTTAATCCAGATTTCAGCATTGCCTATACTTAGAAGGAAAGACTGTCTGTCATGGAGGGAAAATACCAGATCCTGTTAAACTCCTTGAGAGAAATTTCTTTTCTAGTAGTTATTTGCTTTGCTCTCAGAAAGCATACTTAGTCACATTTTAATAGTCCCTATGACTTCTTTCTATATAGAGAGCTGTGGAAGAAAATACTGAAACTCAGGAATTTGTCAAAGTTAATTGAAAGCAGCAGAACCAAAATTTCAAATTTAAGTTATTTGAAATTAGAGTTCAGATTATTCATATGTAATCAGATAATGCTTTGATGTCTTGACCTATGTGTTTTTTGTTTCTAATATTTATTTCAATTTCATGGCTCTTCCCCCATTTAGGCCCTAGCTTAAGTGTTTTATGTTCAACATCTCAGGAAAGAATAAAAAGGATGACTCAGAAGAACACAAAATGATCAATTTTTGGCTTTTGGCTTTTAAGATAGCATAATCGTGTGATGACAAAAGATGAGTGCTTTACGAAAGAATACTTTCTGACCTTTGGTCCTTCTCCCTAAACCCCATCACATTCATAATCAAGGGCTGTTAAAACAGGAGAATTCATGAGGAAAAAGAACGTAGACATGGGTGGGCTTCACCAAGGACCCCTGAATCCTTGGCTGAGCCCCAAGGTGGGGACAATGGAAAACCTAGAACTGCATGTTCTCACTCATAAGTGGGAGCTAAACAATGAAAACACATGGACACCAGGAGGGGAACACAAGCAACACACACCAGGGCCTGTCGGATCCCCTCGGGACAAGGGGAGAGAGAGCATAAGGATAAATAGCTAATGCATGTGGGGCTCAATATGTAGGTGACGGATTGATAGATGCAGCAAACCACCATGGTACACTTTTACCTAGCTAACAAACCTGCACATCCTGCACAGGTATTCCAGAACTTAAAGTAAAATAAAATTTAAAAAAGAAAAAAGAAAATCTAGAACAGGAAGGAAGGGCCTTGTCCTAGGTGTAGCAGATTCTCCTTGGTTACCCTCAACACATACACCATATCTATCTTCCCTCTCTCTCTCTTTGTTAGTAATAGAGATTGTACATTTTAATCACCACAAAGCCTTCCAGTCAAAGGACTGTATTTCCTGGCATTCTGTGCCGCTGGCTTTGATCATGTGACTAAGTATGGCCTATCTTCTCTCTCCCTCATGACTTAAACAAAAAAGAATAGTGAAAACCGGACTATGAGATAAAGCCACAGCATGAGGATAGCAAAGCAACAAGGTAAGTGAAGCCTTGGAAATGACATATTTAAAGGATTGTATCAGCCTTAAAACAGCGTATTAGCACAGAACCACCTTCCAGTATTTTCACATGAAGGAGAGATGAACATCTACATATTCAAGTGACATTATTTTGATGTCTCATAAAATAGCTCAACTACTATCCTAATACACTAGCTGAAGCCCAGAAGATGGCCAGATATTGTTTATTTTTTCCACCCAGCACAGTGTGAACACAGAAAATTTTTCTGCGACATTATCTCTAGGCAGATGGGACTGAGACCTCCTCAGAGCATTTCAATGGCCACCACAGAGTCTGGAAGGGCAGGGAGCATAGGAGCAGAGATCCCCAGTACTCAGAGTAGTGCAGGAATGGGGGATGGTCTACCAGGTACCCCCAGATGACAGAGAGACGGAGGACTGGAAAATGTCTGGCAGTTAGAAGCAAGGAGGAATTGCAGTAGCCACATGGACTAATGGCCAAAGTCCATATGGGAATGGCAACTTACCAGCAAATGCCAGTGCTAAGAGCTAATAATGACCCAAACAAGCTTGTGCCCACTCCCACTCTAAGTTAATATGCTCTGACATTACAGACACCCACTGGAATTTAGATACAACCCCAGAAAGTGAGAAAATGGGGCAGCCCTGAATTCACTGAAATTAATTTTTTTTACCACTTAGAAAAATAGAATCTTGTAACAGACATTAAGTTCTAAAACACTCAAGTTCCAAAAACTAAAATTGTTAACAGTTCTTACATTTCTTGGTTTGTGATCTGTGACTTATACTTGATACCAAAACAATTGTTAGGTGGTGGAGGACAGTGGAGTTAAAAGTTATTAAATAATAACCAGTTTCTGGATTATTCATTGCATTCATTCATTTACCAGCCCTTACATAATGTATAGCACTCAAATATTTCTAAATATCTGTTGAATTATTCCATTTCACTGACTGTGGTATTATATGAATAAACTTTCCTGAATAAATTATTACAGGCAAAACTTAAAATTGTTCTCCTCCTCTTTTAAATGTGGAGAAACTGCCTGAAGTTCCTATAAACACTCTGTAATCTATACACCAACTAATTCCTTGAATATACAGGTCCAATAGTAGAATGTTTTTTGTTATAGCCTAGCAAATCTAGTGACAATATTGGGTAACATTTTTCTTTTCAAAGCTGTTCGAGTGGTATTTTGCAGGTGATGAAACATTTAATATGGCATTATCCACAGGTAACCTTCCAATTTCCCTTTTTGACCTCATAACCTATTACATATTGTATTAGTTATTTATTTAACACATTTTTAGCATTCATTGTATATCTGGGACTGGGTTATCACTGCAAAGACAGCAAAGAAAAAACCCATTGAGGCTCTTACAGATTCAATAACAAAGGAAAGCATTAAACAGAAGGAATAACTATTTAAGATGAGGCCTGATAGTTGAATTACATTTACCAGGCCAATGGGGTAAAAGAAGAGAGAAGGAGAAGGGAATATTTTCCAAAAAGGGGAACATATTTGAAGTCTTAGGTAGAGGAAACTATGTCTGAGGAATTCCAACTTCAGTTGACTGTATCATAGTAGGAGAAAGAAAAAGCAAATGAAAAATGAAACTGTACACACAAATGCAGATTTGAGGAGCCATAAATCCCTAGAAGGAACCTATGGGGAAAAGTCCGCTTTCCTAAAAACTATTCTAGAAAAGCAGAGTCCTGCAATCATAAGTCAAAGTCGTGCAAACTTGAAGTCCCCTTGAGGTGCCTGAGATGAAGTCAATTGTTTGCCTTTCCACCTCTCAGGAGAAACTATCAAGAGATCCAGAGGGAAGAGTGACCAGCAGATTTGACCACTTTTACAACTGTATATTTTAGCAATTATTTGGATCCTTGACATATACTTTAGATTAATTTTATTGATTTTCCCAAGATTTACAGTTTATAGATTTTTTAAAGAAAGTTTTCCCTATTCCCATTGCCAGTCCTCAATATGAGCCTGGAAATCTTTTTAGAAAGGAGATCATCAGTTGAGATGAACAGAAAGGAAAATTGATTTGCCTTCCGTCCCTCACACTGTTTTACTCCAGAAATGGGAAAAGGGAATGCCTGAATAAGGGATGATTGTTGGGTGCAGAATTCTTAAATTCGAAAAGCTAATTCAGTTCATTCATAGATCGTTAATAGATCATTAATAGATCTTCCCAAACCAACAGAATTTAAGATCATTCAAATGTATCAAGAGATGGAAAACTTATGAGTGTTCAAGGAAATAAGAGTATACTTTAGGGAAAAAGTCATATTCCTCACATTCTAAACACTAATTCATCATGGCAGGACTGCAGCCAGATTCCCCTGAGGACTTTTGGAGAAGAAACACCAATTAAACAGATGATGACAGAAGGAATCTGAACTTATAAAACAATCACATTGCACAATATTCCCTTAAAATTTCTAAACCAGAAGGCAGATCTATACAGGATGAATTTAAACTCCAGTTTAGGCAGAATTAAGGGGTATAATGACTGCTCCTCAAGGAAGACAGACCAGAAAAATTAGTATGGAATTCCAGAGTTTGTAAGATATTTACTATCCTAGACTACTATATCTGAATCAACTAGTTCACTGAATTGTAAGCATTCAAGGCTTAGAAAATAATTGAAAATAGTGAGAGAGGAAAGAACAGGAGAATATTTAAATTCCTCAACTGTGCACAGTTCAAAAACTGGCCGTAAACAAGAAAAATATAAAATACACTACATGAGACCCAAAAGCCTTTCCCTTAAAAGAAGATTGTTCAAAGATTCAAAATTATAAACAAAAATAAAGTTTGATTAAACAGGAGACTTTAAAAATAGACTTCAGGTAACTTTCAAGCAATATTCTGGGAGTAGACTCAACAGTGGAAGTCAATAGAACCTATCCTGTCTTTTGTAATGGATTCAAATCTGAAATGAGGACTTGGTCAGAAAAATAATTGGAGTGAGGTATCACCAGTTTAGAAGATCTGCAACATGTGGCTGAGTATTTTCAAAAAGTCCTAGAAAGTTAATAAGCTAGAAATAAAAACAAATATCTAATTCTCAGATAAAACAACTGACCACCCAAAGAGCCAAGGATACTCTATTCTCTTAAGAATCAAGAACCTGTTAATGAGGACACTTACAGATATTGCAAACAAAACTGTTATTGGAAGACCCATGTTACTTGTCGGTTGAGAAACAAAAAGTCAGCTGTACAAATCTGTTGAAAGATACCACTCCAAGAAAACTATTGGAAGCTACCAATTCCTGTCCTTTCACTAAACTCCAGAGGGAAATTGTTTACAAATATAAATGAACAATACACTTTTCTTGTTGATCAGTGCCACTCTGTACACCATCAATCCCACTAAAGAAGCAAATCTCATCCTTTAGAGCACTAAAACTACTAAAATGGTGGGATTTTCTAGTGATTCTAAAGCTTTTCCAATGTTCCAACTTAAAATTGTTACTTCGAGACCAATATTGGAAATACCCTCCTTTCTTTCCTGACACAACTTTTGCAAATTTAATAGGTGAAGATCTACTTTGCCAGTGGAACTGCCAGATTCAAAATACTATAGAAGTATTATTTTTAGACGTTTCAGGAAATTCTCCTGCACACAATGAAATTACGACTGATACGGATATTAATATATCCTCATTATGTATGATTCAAAAAAATCTTAGAATTTAGCTGTGGTTCCAGAAACACTATGGACAAAATATTCTTCATACATAGGCAAAAATAACTGAGAAGAATCTAAAGATTCCAGAATGATTTTTCTAAAACTTTACCTAAATTTTCTCAATGGCTTCTTAAAGCTGAAGCCAATGAAGACCTTAAACCAATTGTGACCCCTACCTGGGACATTCCAATTTATGAAATGATTGAAAAAAGACATTTTACTGGTGCAGTTATTTGTAAATTATGTAAGGTCTTACCCCTTACTCAAAGTCTTCACTGTCTTTGTTATTCTCAATACTCTGAAAAGGTAGGAAAAAAAACAAGTAAAACATTAAAACTGAAATTACCTAACCAATCAAATGCCTTTGAGCTCCCCTCTAAGTTCTTTTCATTCTATCTCCTTTTCCCTTCAGGGTCTCAAACATTCTCTTCTTGCGAACCATGAACTAGTCCCTGCCAGACACATGTGCTAAGGGATAATGTCACCTATACTTGGCTCCAATCTTTTACAAGTTCAATATAATAAAAAACAAAAAAAAACAAAAAAAACTAACCCAATATACTCAGTGCTATCATTAACAGGCACAGACTATCTTTTCTCACCAATTACCTAATCTGTGTTTCACGACCTGAAAGCAAGTGAGCTAGTGTACTGGGAAAGAGTGATGTACATTCACGATCTCATACAAATCTTGCAGCAAGTCTTCAAACTAGGTTTTATTATTATCTCCATTTGACAAAAGAGAAAACTCTTGGTTAATTCATTTGCCCAAAGTCCAATGTCTGGTATTTGAACCCAAGTTGTCCAAAAAACCTTAACCACTTAGAAAAATGATACATGCAAGGATTTGGGCATTAATTGAAATCCAATTTCATCAACACTGGTTAGCTCTTCAAAAATGAAATTCAATTATGCTTGATGTTATATTCCATAGAACTATGGCCAAATTTATTAATACTTGCCAAAGCTGTTCAGTATTTGAGGTAGTTCTTTCTTCTCTCCCTCATAGATTTGGTCACATTCGTTCATTGGAAATTGTTATTAAAAATGTTGTTTATCATGTGTGTAAAGAACAGGGATAAGTCTTAAAGCTAATGATAAGAGAATGCACAATCCAGCTGTCATGCAAGGACCTAATCAAAAACAATGTTGATTTTTGAGAATTGAGTGATTAGTAAAAGAAGAATGATCAAGTTTTCAGAGTTCCAGACAGTTCCATCATTTTGTGGTAGTAATTATGAAACATGGCCTGACTTCTTGAGTACACACGGGTGACTGTGATTGGGTGAAATTTCCTCCTCCAGCACTTTCTTCTAGATCTTCAAATATGTGACACTGACAGAAACGAAGCTGGCAAATCAATACATAGAGAATTGTCTCACATATGTAGCTCTGCCCAGGTCATACATATGCATATTGTTTTCTCATTAGCATGTACTGAAAGGAAAGAGCATACAATAATACAGGCACATTGGCAATCTGTAAAGAAATGGAAATAATGAGGGTCTCATCGCTTTTAAATTTCTTTAAATATATTTTTAGAAGGCAATTTCTGTTGATCTGTATATTCACTGGTGTGTGTGAAAAAACTCTCCTGGATTTGTTTTTGTTTTGCCATAGACATGACATGCATTTTCCGTAAGTCTGAGAAATTAGATGCAGGCCCCACGTGCTTTTTTCATGCTGAAACTTACAAGCACTTGATTTATGGGTCTTTTAAAAGTGCAGAACACCCACAGATCTGCCAACTGACTTTTATTTATTATCAGTTTTCTCTAGTGTGGACTGAAGTAACTCCATCAGTTATTCTCCACCATTACCATATTCACTATCATCTACCTATATTCTTTTTCATTATGCAAAGTATTAATGTTCCTTTCAAATCCCTTTCTGCCCAGTGCTTCTCTTCATTTTCTTTCCCCATCTTTGCCTTTCATTTTCTACACTAAATCTTTACTTACCTGATGATTGCTTTCAAACCTTTTTGTATTAACCTTAGATTTTGAACTTTGTCATAAATGTTTTATAGACCCATTTTCATTACCCAAAAAAAAAAAAGCATACTTGGGTTTCCAAATCCATTTGATTGTTGAACCCAACCATTTGACTTCAACAGGGATATGCGTAACAAAGGATATATTTCAAATGTACAATATGTCACCAAAATATCTGGATTTTGGCGGGATCAGTTTTCTCATTATTCCATAGGCTCTAACAACTGAGTCAATTTTAACTGAATTCACCAAAGAAAAATTCCTGAATTACTAATGCAATGTGCAGCCTTTGCAAGAAGGACCTGCACTTTGTCATGAATTTATGCAGCCCATGAATAAGCAAAATCATGTTCATTTAAAAGTCTTGTTAATCCTGAGTGAATTATTTAGATTCTGCCACCAGCCATTTTGTAAATTTAAGGTGTCACACTGATTTCATAAATGAATGAACAAATGAAAGGGCTGATAGAGCTATGACAAAAAATTTAAAACCACAGACACTAAAGAAATAGCATATTTTAAAGCCTTTTTACAAAAACAAAGGAAAAACACTTTTCTAGGCATCTCCAAATTGTGATCCCAGCATTCCCCCTACTTAGCTAATAAGTCTATCTAACTTCTGCTCATTATAAAGTTAATCATTGTGTGGTAGTATATTGTTTCTTTTCAATACTGATATCAAAATTACCCTTGATAACTGCTATATTTGAAGATGATTGAATGGAACTTTTAATCTGATTAATCAAAGAGTTCAAAATATAATCATAGTAATTTTATATAGGAATACATTTTGCTAGAAATCACAGAAAAGCCTACCACAGTGGCTACAAACATATTTTGGTATGGTGATCCAGGAGTGCCATGGCAGTTCAGTGGTATCAACAGGGATACAGGCTCTTCTGTCTTTCCATCTTCAACCTGTAGGCCTTAACCTTCATTTTGTTTGCCTCATGATCACCAGATAGTTGCTATGCTACTAAACCTCACATTTGTAGTACCAGCAGGAAGGAAGAGAGAAGGCAAAGAGGCATAGGTTATTCTTTTTTTCCTTGATTAAATTTTGCCTTTATTTCAATAAAGAGAATCCTGCCTAGGAACGCTGACCTCATTGGCAAAAAATGGTATCACTTGACCAACTCAAAACTCTTCCAAAACCAAGAATGTGAGTATTTTGGTTTTCTTGTCTGTCTACTTGAAGCAAACAAAGGTGAATAGGACTATGAATGACCATGGTGTAATCTATCTGCTGTATTTCCAGTTTTTTCCTATTGTCAAATCTAAAAGGAGAGCATGAGAGACTACTGAAGATATTTGATGAGAAAGACAAGGAGATCACAAAGGCAATAATAATTGAGCATAAGATATATGGGTTAAGATTGGTGGAGTATGATGGGTGATGCAGCTAGATAAGTTTGAACCAGATGTTGAAAACTGATGAAACCAAACCAAAGATATTATATGTGATACTATGGACCACTATTCTCCACTGGGCTATACATTAGAATCACTTAGGGGGCTTTCCAAAAATGTTAATGCCAGCTAAATCTGAAATTCTGGGGATACGGCTTAAATATCTATATTTAACATTTTCTTCATGTTATTCTTAAGTGCATTCAGGGCTAAAAGGGTGACTCTGAAATTTATTTTGAGAACTGAAGATTTTAGAGTAAGCCATCAATGGAGCAAACTATTTACAAATTCATTCAAAATATAAATATGGAGAAAAATTAGCTTGTCAATATAAGTGTCCTTTACAGAAAACTCAAGTAAATATGTCCTTAATGGATAGAGCTTGAATATGGATAGATATTTAGATCTTGAAGATCTGTTTAGAAATTATTTCAAAAAAAAGTAATAATATGTCATTGTTTGTAGTTTTAACGCCATTAATCATGAAGACCTGAAAAGCCCAAAATTTATCAATGTCAATTCTCAATTACATATTTTAAGGAAATATCTCCTTCAAAACACTTGAGATATTTTGATTTGTGCAGTAAAGTCATGAGTATAATGTTTCAAACTTTAGGGATTATCTATTCACATTTACTCTGCAGATATTATTTTAAATTGGTCAGGATAGGCTAACTTCTGTGACAAACAACCCAAATCTCAGGAAATAAAGATTTACTGTTCTAAAATAAGGGAAAACAGTGAACATGGAGAAGAGAGTGGGAAGTTTTAAGGAATTGGGCATGAACTTGGCCCCCAATCTATTGTCCAGAGCTAAGTCAAATGGCCCCACCTAAATGCAAAGGACACTGAGAAATATAGTCTTCCGTGCCCAGGAGGAAATGGAAACAGAAGGTAGGAAACACATGGCATTGCATCTGCCCCAACTACTTAAACACTTTTGAAAGTGACATTTCGAATAATCTAGAAAAAGCCATAGAACTTCTCCCTAGGAAAACGCATGCTTTCACATCATTTTATGTATAATTTCACAGGTTGTATGGATCCAGCTTAAAAAACCCCACTCTCCAACTCTGAGAGTTGATTATGTAGATTTGCCATGAGTACTTTCCATAACAGAAAAAAAAGAATCATTGGACAATTTCAATGATTATAAAACATGTATACTCTAGTCTGTCTTCCATATCTCCCAATCGTTCTCATAGGAGTGAACTGCACATATAAGAGATCTAGGTCGGATACTCTTTATGAGAATCTAATCCCTGATGATCTGTCACTGTCTCCCATCATCTCCAGATGGAACCATCTAGTTGCAGGAAAACAAGCTCAGGGCTCCCACTGATTCTAGATTACGGTGAGTTGTAGAGTTATTTCATTATACCTTACAATGTAATAATAATAGAAATAAAGTGCACAATAAATGTAATGCATCTGAATCATCCTGAAACCATCCCCTCCCACCACCCCAACCCTCAGTTCATGGAAAAATTGTCTTCCACAAAATTGGTCCCTGGTGCCAAAAAGGTTGAGAACTGCTGCGTTAAGCCTTTCAAATATTTGAAGAATTTTTTCTTTTGGTTGCCTAAGTCAGAGGTTACAAACCACCTAAGGACTGGAATGGGCTTGCAGACAGGTGCTATTTAGACTGAACTCCTTTCTTAGGCAATGAGCTTGAATGCCTTCACACCAGGCATTTTCTACTCCAGTTTCCACTACCCCTTACTTTATACCCAATGACTTTCTTCATTTAAGTTCATGCTTGGTGCCTGAAGGCATGTGAGTTTGCAACCCTCTGCTTTAAACTACATCCTTTCTAGGTAAATCAGGAATGGTAAATAAGTTGATCTCATGTGCCAATTTTGTGAAAAATGTCTAAAGTGCATCCAGATACAGTGGGAAAGAATCTTGTGACTGAAGGATCATGTCTGCTGTGAAGACAGGAGATGGGAGGAATGGCTTATGTACCATTGTTTGTAATTCCTGCGCTAATCATTTACTGTCCCCTCAAGCATCTTTTAATAACTTCATTTCTAGACTTGACTTTTCACTAGTGCCCTAGTTTATCAGTGAACCTTTTTAAATATGGTTTGAAGAATGTAGATACTATATGTGGTACAAACAGCAAATGAGATGAAAAGTATTATGCTAATAATACTCAAATGAGACCTGAAAGTATTATGGTAACTTAACCTAAGTTGCATATTTGGTGTGAATGTCATATAAGTAATTTGTGTCAAACAGATAGTGCCACAATATCCTGGAGTATTCTTTACACAAACTGCAATAGCATCTGACTTTTCTTTATGCCATTTTGGGGGTATGATTTTAAATATTTTATATATATATATGTATGTGTGTGTGTGTGTGTGTATATATGTATGTGTGTATATATATATAATCTAGCCCATTAAAATCTCTTTGAATCCTACCATTTTGATCTAAGTTATTTGCTATCTTTTCTAATTTTACCTTTTTAAATTACCTGTTAATGTGATAACCAGGCATTATCATTTAAGATGTTTTAGCTGCAAGAAAAAGAAGTGCAAGTCAAATTTGTTTAAATGGTAAAGGAGACTATCAGCTTATTACCAGAAGTGCTGGGGTAGGTACCAGAAGTTGCTTTGGAGATGGATGTTTGATCTGTGTTATAATATGTTATCCAGGACTCAGGGGTTTTCTACTCTTCCTTCAGCAACAGTGTCAGCAGCATCCTAGGGCTGTTCTTCCTTATAGTCATGGGTGCCTGCTATAGCAATTGGGGCTATACACTTCCACACTTATGTATAAGAGATGATACACCTTCTATTCTAGTGACAATTTCCCAGAAGCTCCAAGAAAATATCTCATTGTTTCCCATGGGGCCACCTCCTCTCAAACCCTGATGTCAGGGAAGTGCCATGAACTGAATGACATAAGCCTGGATTCCAAACCAATCATTGGCAAGGATTATAGGATGGTTATGATTGATTTAACTAATCAAGTCCAATGCCTGGAAATGGTATCAGCATCTAGACCACTTAGTCTTTCACAAGGAAGTTAGTATGCAATGAATATCAGCAAGGCAACATCAGTGTCCAATATGCTGGTCTCTTCCATCTTTATCCAAGTCATTGATGTATTTTTTTTCTCCCAGGAGTCACATTCTTCCACACTCACCCTTGCAGTTTACCTGGTTCTGTTTTGGTTACCTTTTCTCTCTCATTCAAGACAGCATTTTCTCCATACACCTTCCTTAAGCTTCTACTACTTTCTATCTCTCTTTGGTGACCCTATACACCCTATAGAACCCTAATCCTGTCATAGTACAGTATGGTATAGTATGTATTACTTGCTATTGTTAGCATGTTCTTCTTTCTTTGGTTTCTCACACTAAACTGCAAGTATTTTGAAGGTGAGACCATGTCTTAATACCTTTGGCATGCCCAATGCCTACCCCAAGCACCTGACACATGATAGGACATCTATAAGTATTTATTGAATGAAAAAATGTTGAATAAGAAGAAACTACCTTCGGATTGTGTGATCATACCACCTAGAGTGTTTCTAAAGTAACATTAGTTAATTAATTACTTAAATTCAGTAATTTAACTTAAATAATAATAGTTTAAGTATGGTTGGCCAAAGAAGTGGCAATATACCTAACTATATTACCACCCAATCCAAATTTCTCCAAATGGATATCTTGAAAACCTAAAACTAAGCCTTCACTGAAATAGACTATCATTGGCCCATTTCAAATTTAGCGAAATGAAATTCATTTGTGGGACTGGTTCTTAGTAAACCTATTCTAGTTTTTTCTTTTTCTTTTTTTTTTTTTTTTGAGATGGTATCTCGCTGTCACCCAGGCTAGAGTGCAGTGGTGAGATCTTGGCTCACTGCAACCTCTGCCTCCCAAGTTCAAGCGATTCTCCTGCCTCAGCCTCCTGAGTAGCTGGGACTACAGGTGCATGCCACCACGCCTGGTTAATTTTTATATTTTTAGTAGAGACATGGTTTCACCATATTGGATAGGCTGGTCTCGAACTCCTGACCTCATGATCCTCCCGCCTCAGCCTCCCAAAGTGCTGGGATTACAGGCATGAGCCACTGCGCCTCGCACCTCTTCTGGTTTTCTAAGATTATTGATGGTTTCCTTTCTTTTATTCCTACATGTCTACAACTAATCTATTCATTAACAACATAAATAGAAATATTCAATATGGTATCACAGATCTAAGTCAAATGTTTCTAGCCATTGTAATGTGAGGCCAGACTTAAGCACAGAACAAATAGTGGATGCAGCAGTTTGTCATGTTGCTAACTGGGTCTGAAGCATGGTTTTTACTTCCTATTAGTGTTACTTTCTAAGTATTATCACCCCTCTCCCCTCAGATTGTCAGCATTCCTGCCTGTTGTTATGTGGGGGAATTTCCAAGTGTATGAATAATGCATGTTTTTCTTTTGTTATAAAATTTTTCCTGGATTTTTCTCAGGGAGACTAATTTCACATAGTATAAATTGAAATTACGTATTTCTATAAGGCAATCCAGAGCAAAAGAAAAACCAAGGAAAGCAATGTTTTACACGAAGCCAATAAAAAGCAGGCAGATTAGCTCTAAATCAACTTGCAGTGTGTCAGAGAAGTAAATTTAACTGCTCAGAGTCACAGAGGGAGAATCCATCTTGGTCTCTGTGGTTTAAGTAAGATTTTGACAAGAAATTTAATAACATGAAAGAATAAATGTGATACTATACACAGTGGTTTGTTTCATGAAAGAAAAGGATGAAAAAGTTACTAGATGTAAGTCATTGTTCTCAATTCATTGTTTCTAATTCATTGCATTTATTCAAGAAAACAATCCTCACTCAGCCTCTATGACTTTGGCATTTGGAAATAAAAATGGAAGGGGAGAAGGAGTTCCCCAGAGTTCTTGACTGTCTGAGCATCTGGGGCCATAAACACCAAAGCAATACATTAAATACATACTGTACCATGAAATGCAATACATTCTTATAGACTGAAATTAAAAATAGATTAATTCTAGATTTTCTGATGATAAAATTTTGGATAAGTACATCAAAACTAAATGTTTATCTTTTCTCTGGTATTCAAGTTTTACAGGTCTAATAAACATATGCCTGCCAGTTTTGCCAACCGTATAATCCCACACTGGAATTGATATTTGTTCCAATGGGTTTCTACTGTTTCTAACCATTTCTTAGCTATGGGAAAGATACCTAAAACATCAAACATCTTGCCACACCTAAAATGTGCTGTGTGCTTTACATGTATGCTTCATGACTATATGCTTTATGGAAGAATTGCGTTATTTCTAGAGCTTTCCTGGAGTAAGATGTTTCCTAAGGAGAATGTGCAGTTTTCAAAGATAAGGTGAAGGATTTTCTTGATCTCTGAATTTCTTAATACCTGATGTAATGTCTGACACTCTGTGGTGCTCAATAAACATTGCTTGAATAATAACAGAGGGTGGAAAGACCATGGTTTCAAAACCATTAAGACCTGAGTTCAGATTCTAACTCTTCTACTTATTAGCTCAGTGACTTGGAGCAATTTCCTTTTGCTCTCTGAGCCTTAAATGAAAACAACGACATCAGCTTTGCCGATTGTTCTAAACACTTGAGACTGTATGTGAAGGGGGAAAAAAAAGCAGTAGGCATGTAATACAATTGCGGCTGTCAATTGCATTGTGTCCCCCTACATTTATATGGTGAAGTTCTAACCCTCAGTACCTCAGAGTGTGTGATCTTATTTGCAGACAGAATCTTTACAGAGGTAATCAAATTGAAATGAAGTGATTGGTGGAGGGAACCTAAGTCAATGTGACTGGTGTCTTTATAAGGAAAGAAAGTCTAGACACAGATTTGCATATAGGGAAAATGATATTAAGAGATATAGGGAGAAGACAGCCATCTACAAGCCAGGAGAGAGGCCTGAAATGGGTCCTTCTTTCATAGCCCTGAGAAAGAACCAACCCTGCCAACACCCTGATCTTGGACTTCCAGCCTCCAGAACTCTGAGACAATAACTCTCAGTTGTTTAAATCACCCAGTTGAAGCCACTTTACTATAGCAGCCCTAGCAGACAAATGCACTGGTTCAATGAAACCGGTTTATTCCTCACACATGTCTCTTTGGTCTCATTCTTTTATTGCATTTCCCTTCCTTGAACCCCCAGCATTTTCTCTTTGCTGTGTCTGTGGATGTCACCTAGGAAATGGCCCAGAGTCATCAAATCTTGCTCTAGTCCACATTGAATCTTGTGGCCAACAGAACTTAATCACAATCATCACTTTTTGTGTCCAGGTCATACCTGTCTCAAGCCAATTAAGTGGCTCCATATTAGGCAAGAAGGACAATAAATGGAATACAAATCAATGGTTCTTGTGTCTAGAAATAAGTAAAAGGTTTAATATAATTTTATCAAGATATAATTAATGACTCTACAGTGGTATAGTGCTACATTTTCTAAAATTAGCTTCATGTCAAAGAATTAAAATTAAGAATTAAAGAAGAGTTTAGAATCTCCTGGATTTGGCTAGCTTGATTCAAGAGCCCAGATGATAAACCGCTCTCTCATCCATTTTCTTGAGTTCAAATTTCTTTCCTGTGTACTTTTTAGTATAAAGATAAAAATTGTAACCCTGCCTAGTGCCTTCCTTGGGTAGAAGTAAGAGATGTATCACAGCTTAAAGATTCTGACCCTGCACTAAAATTGCATTTTGTCCACAGCAAATGGACTGAGGATTTAGTAGTCTTGAATTCAAAATCTTTTAGCTGTTCCAACTTGACACAAATGTGCATGTAACTAGCATCCTGGCAAAGAAGCAATTCCCTACTAGGAATTAACTAAATGATGTCTGTTTCCATTATTTGGATTTGCCTCCTTCGGCTAAATGCATTTTCATTTCCCCTTGAGTTTCACTTCTTTCAATATTTCTTGGCTGTGATTGGTTTGATTTCTGACATTTTGGCAGCCACAGTTCAAGAGATGAATGCAACTAATTTGGTAGATAAAATTCTAATCTTTCCTGTCTTGATTGTCAATTTTTGAAAGGTAATCTGAGATGATGTCTCTATCCTGTAATTTATTTTGTCTAGATTTGACTAAAGCCAGGTTTGAGCCGTTGATTACATTCTCTGATCCAATCACCTGAAGACTAAAACCAATGACACAGGCTCTAATTGAAGGTGGGGGCGGGGGGGGTTGGGGAAGCACAGCTCTAAAATCTTTTGTGACAAAACATTAGCCCTAAATTTGCCAGTTGAAAAAAAGTGTTGATGAAGTTGCTAATGAGTGAACTTGGCTTTCTTCCTTGAGGTCTGCCTTCCTCTGCTCTCCCTGGTCCGGCAGAAAGCTCTGTTGGCATATTTATGAAGAACTGGGAAAGATTTTCTTTCAGAGAGAATTCCCTTGGCTCCAAAGAAAACTCCATTCCACAAAGTAAACTTGATTTCAGCCTAAGCAGGTGCCAGATGCTGGTATCTGGCACTAAGAAATATATTTATTAAGTTACACTTTTAGTTCAGAAACCATTGAAAACTGTTTCTACAATTTTAAGTCATCAAAACTGCTTGTATAGCTCTCACTTTTTATTTTAAAATTATGTGTGTACATATATACATATAGATGTATGTATATATGTGTATATAATGTATACACACATACACTCCTTTGGAACTCACTATCCCTTAAATCCTTTAATCTCTTCATCTTGAAAGATTGTTTACACAAATGACTTTGAATGTTTTCACTCAAATTCTGTGCTTTTCTGTTTAAGCCAATAATGAGCTTATCCATCCTTCTGCATTGCTAAATGGAAAAGCACCCCTGGTGTCTATTGACGTGGTTACCCCACGCTAGGCCAAGGCAACATCACTTCGACTTTCTCAGGTTTAACCTTTAATGTAGCATGCAGCATCCTGAGACCTGCATGCATGATGAATGGAATCTCTGGCCCGTCTGAAAACGAGTTTGTGTCTGCAAGAAGATTTAGTATCCCCTGTGCACCCTCAAGATAAAAAATCATCTGGGCTTGTGGGAGCAATTTGTCTAAGAAGAGTAATTTTAGAAATTCTTGCAATGACTTTAGAGGGGCTGAATTCATAGTGGTTTCCCCTTGATTTTATTTCAAACACCTGTTCGTCATGAACAGGCATAATTCGAAGCCAAGGTAATGGGGACCCACGGATGCACAGAATATGCAGAACTGACTCGTGTCCTTTGTGAGGCTTCTCTCTACGGATCACATGTGAGCCCGTGTGTGCTTGAAGAACATTTTCTAACACTGGTCCTTGCATTTTCAAAACTACAGTCTATTATGAGGCACTCTCAGTGTGATAAGTCTGATAAATTATGGAAACAAAAATAGAAAATAGAAAATTGATAGCTGCGATAAGTCTCTTTAGTGCACAGCTGGTGCAAGCATCTTGCTCTCCCATCTGTGTGTCAGCGTCTGCATCCCTTTTCCACCACCACAGGCACTTCTTTTCTTCTCTGAAGTAAATCTCTTTGCCAAAAGTCTGTGTTTGTTCTGCTCAACAAATGGCACATGTTCTTAGTATGAACCCTCTCCCAGTTTTTCATAAGAACACTTTCAAACATTTTTTCCCCTTTTACTTAGACTCTTGACCATGTACAGAAAACTATGTCTTCTCTAGGTAAGGCAATACTGTGAGCAAAGTGTGTCTCTGGCCTCCTTGGCATTTCTCTCAAAAGCCAAGCACTGTGACATTTAGCCCGTGCAGTTTGTTCTACCGCCCTTTGTGAGTCGGCCAGTCTTTAGACACCACGAGCACAGGGCTCTAAATCTGGAGACATGCAGTCTCTTATGTTTGCCAAGTGTGTGATCTCAGAAGAATGACTCCATCTCTCTTTGGGCCAGGTTTCCTCATCTGTCTTTGTTCACAACAGAACAACAATGACACTTGTCATATATGAAATACAGGCAGGAGATTAATTTGGACTAAAGATAGGCTTTGTAACACAAAGACCTCATGACGTTAACCCAGTGGCTTAACTAACAGAGAAATTTGTATTTTCCACACCTAAGTGTCTGAAGGGAACATTGCAGATTAGTGGGTGGCTCTATACAATGCAATCACTCAGAGATCTTGCATTCCACGATGTTACTCTGCTATCCCCTTGAAATTCATTTTTATCTTCAAGGTTCAAACAGGCTGGATTTCCATGGGTTCTATTTGCTGAAAGGGGGACAGAGCATCAAAGAGACCTGCCCATAGTCTTATGGCATCAGCCTTGGCACCAAACATATCACTTCCATTCATTTTCCACTAGGATGAACATAGTCACATGACTACACAACTGCAAGGGAGGCTGGGAAATATAGTTTTGTCCAGGAATATGGAAGACAGGTTAAGACAGACAGACACAGTTAAGACACAGTTATTGCATCTCTATCACCATAGGAATAGACTCTATCTTAAAATCCCAGAAGATTAAATGAAATAACATATATTTGAACTTGACATACAGTCAGTGGTCAATAAATGTAAACACACATTACTAGTAGTGGTAGTATTTGACAAACTCAAGTGTTAGAGTAAAAACAGACTATACAGGACTTAGTTTCACTTAGTACTAGCACTAATACAACTCACATCTGACAGGCTCTTAGGGATTTCTGCCCCTTCCAAAAAGGGATCTGGAATGAGTCTACTTCTCAGTGCTCACTGATCTGGAACAAATGTGAGGTAACTTAACTGCTAAGCTTCCAATATGGCTCAGAGTCCCTCTTCAATTCTTTGCTAGGCTAAGACACTTCCCACTCCACCTAGTTCCTGCTAGTTTTTTTTTCTTCATGATATGGATCCAGCTTCCTCTAACCCCAAGCATCTAATTGGCCTCCCCTGCCTATTTGGCCACCAAATATAGATTAGGATGGAGACCAGCAGACTAGTTCCTGTGCTCTATGGTGCTATCATGTCACATAGTTCATCTTATTGTAACTGCTTGCTCACTCGACTGCCTTCTGCCCAAAACAATGAATTAGCTGAGGACTAGGACTGGGTATGCCTTATTTACTACATATTCCCAATGCTCATCAAAGGACCTAGCATATAATAAGTGCTCAAAAAATATCTGAAAGAATAACAAAACAGAAAAAAAAACAGAAAAAATATCCCTAGAAACTCAATATATCAGTTATCATTCTTAGAGATAAGCAGCTGAAGTAGACAGTGTAAAGATTAAGGCAGATAGAGAATTTATTTGAAAAGGTTAACACATGGGAAGTCACAGAATTATTGAAATTGGCCAAGTGACCAATGTAGCACCCAGATCCACACTAGAACCTTGGTCAGAGGAGAGAACTGGCATCACCATTGATTATGATGACATTTGTATTGCTGCTCTTTCTGCTGTCAGAACCACCACCAAGCCATGCATGGCGGCTTCTGATTGTTTGAGGCTATGTCACATGCCAGGCCCCTAGGAGTGCTAAGCATTTGTGATGTAATTTTGTATCTTCTTTACCCCCAATAAACTCAGAAAGGGTTAATTGGCAAAAAAAAAAAAAAAAGATAATTATTCATTACACTCAAATATACCTCTTGCTATTTTCATGCTCCAATCCAGTCCAAAAAAAGCTGACCTAAGACTCAAGAAAAGTTCCAAAGTCCTATTTCACTTTGTTTTACTTTCTCAACTCTACATGCATGAATATTTCTGAAAGATTTCTTAATTTATTCATTGTGGTACCAAGCCATACTTTAGCTCTCTCTGTACATAGAGAAGAATTGCATGAAGATTTATCAAAATCCACTAATTTACAAAGACAAGTGCTTATTCATATGTACAAAATTAAGGAGGAGGCAAAGCCTTGGCATGCTGGTATGTTTCCTCCATGAGAGGACACAAGACATATTTTGTATTTGTATATTTATGTATTTGTTTATTGCCTTGTCCCTTACAGAATACAGTCTTTATAAGGGCAGGGACAAAGGCATTTGTTTTTGTTTGTTTGTCTTACTGCTGTATCCCCAGAAGCTAGAACAATTTATGATACGGGGTTGGCACTCAGTAAATGAATGATGAATGAATAAACAGATGGGTATCTGTTATAGGAGTGGAGTGGTTAGCACACAGGTGAACATTCTGACCGGATTTGTTTCTTCTTCATGAAGCGTTGGTCTTTACATGTTATCTTTCCATTAAGTAGGATAGGGGTTATAAAAACCCATGAAGAATGTAAGTCCTGTACTGGCCACCTCTGAGCTAGTACCTAAACCCCAAAGTCTCCAGTTCTGAAATTTCCTTCTCTGAACAAAGGCCCCCTGCTCCCACTTCTCTCTCCCAACCTCCAACCCTCCTTTGGCTCTTCAAGGCCTCTAGGTTGTTACTATTCATCATCACCTTGTCCCTTCTTGACTACCCTGGCAGTACTCTACAGTCATCATGTCAAAGATGCTTTTACCAGCAGCACTAGGTTGAGTAGTGGTCTGAAAACCTCATGTTAACCCAGAACCTCAGAATGTGACCTTATTTTAAAATAGAGCTTTACAGTTACAATCAAGTTAAAATGAGGTTATATTGGATTAGGGTGGGCCCTAAATCCAATGACCCATGTTCTTATAAGGAGAAAGAGATGCGGAGCCACAAACAGACATACAGGGAAGAACACCACATGAAAAGAGAGAGAGATTGGAGTTAGACTGCCATAAACTGAGGAATGCTAAAGATCTCCAGCAACTACCAGAAGCTTGAAAAAGGCAAGAAATGATCCTCCCCTAGAATCTTCAAAGGGAGCGTGGGCCTTTTGACAAACTGATTTCAGACTTCTGGCCTCCAAAATGTGAAAAAATGAATTTCTGTTGAAGCCACCCCATTTGCAGCACTTTGTTAAGGCAGCCCCTAGGAAACTAATATGATAGCCCTGGAGTCTTCACCACTCTGCCCTCCAGCCACTGTCATGATTCCCATCCCCAGCCCTGAGTCCTTCCTGTTTCTACTGCTGCTTCTCTTTAGCTGAGGAGCCTGTTGGTAAAGCCACACATAGGCACATTTTGTATTTGTATACATACAAAATCCCTCCCTCCCACATCCCTGCCCCCATTCCCTCCACCTACTCCAGCATCTTCTTCCAGCAAAATACCTACCTCCCACAATCCTGCTTCATCCAGAATGCCTCTCTCTCACTGGTCCATTTGTAAGCTTGCTTACCCTGAAAAAAGACCTCCCTATGTCCCTCTGACCTCTATAGGACTGCCTTTCTTCTCTCTCCCTTTTGCCAGGCTTCTTAAAAGAATAAATGTATACCAGGCGCAGTGGCTTATGCCTTAATCCCAGCACTTTGGAAGGCCGAGGCAGGCAGATCATGAGGTCAGGAGTTCGAGACTAGCTGGACCAATATGGTGAAACCCCGTCTCTACTAAAAATACAAAAATTAGCCGGGAGTGGTGGTGCATGCCTGTAGTCCCAGCTACTCCGGAGGCTGAGGCAGGAGAATCGCTTGAACCCAGGAGGTGGAGTTTGCAGCAAGCGGAGATTGTGCCACTGCACTCCAGCCTGGGTGACAGAGCAAGACTCCATCTCAAAAAAAAAAAAAAAAATGCAAACTACCTCATCCTTTAAACCTCCAAAACACCCCCATAAATGTTCTTTACCATCCTTGACAGCTCTGTGGTCTTGGGCACTACTGAACCCTCTCTTCTTCCTAAAATCTGTCTCATACATCTAATTCTGAGACTCTGTTTTGTCCTGCTCTCTTCCCACCTTGACAACTTCTTTTCAAATTATTTTTCCTCCCTGTCATGTCCCTTAATATAGGCACTCCCTTAAGTTTGGCCTTTTACCTTCTGTTTTTTATTGTTTTCCTTGATGATCATACCTATTTTCATGAATTTCTCTGTCCTTTCTGCTTAATTTATCACATACTTTGGAAAGACCTCAACACATAAATGAATGAAACTCAAAATCTTGATCTTTCAGATCCACATTTCTAAATGTATACAGAAATAAATTTTCTTATGTGTTTCTAATGCCTAAGTGTGTTCTTTACATGCTAAGTGAATGAGAACAAATTAATAGCTATTTTTACACAAATATCCCACTGGCAAAAAAAATAGTTTCAATAAATCCGGATTTCTCCATCTGTACCCACAAGCCAGCTCTTCCTTTTGACTTTTTTCCCCAGCTATGAGTGTTTCAATAATACTAAGGGTTTGCAATCTTGGGATCATTTTTCATTTTCTCTCTTTCTCTTATACTTTATCTGTTTCATAATCTTTTAAATTCCATATCTTTAAAATATTTCAAATATCTCTTTTTTTCACAGTCCCAATGCTTGTGCTCTAGTTTAGCATTCATTTCTCTAGTGTTTTCCATGTTTATTTTCCTCCATCTTAAATATCATAATTATAACTCAATGTATTTGTCTGGTTTTCATTGCTTATAATAGAACACCCAAAACTGGGTAATTTATAAAGAAAAAATTATTTACTACAGTTGTAGAAGCTAAGAAGGCCAAGGTCAAGGGGCTGCATCTGGTGAGGACCTTCTTGCTAGTAGAGAGCCTCTGCAGAGTCCCAAGGCAGTACAGAGCATCACATGGCAAGGGCGCTGAGTGTTCTACCTCAGGTCTCTCTTCTTCTTCTTATAAAGCCACTGTTCCACTCCCATGATGATCCATTAATCCATTAATCATGAATGGAGTAATTCATTCATTAGGGCAGAGCCCTCACGATCCAATTCTGGGACTCCATGTTAAAGACCCCACCTATTAGTACTGTTACATTTGGGATTAAGTTTCAACATGAGCTTTTGAAGGAAAATTCAAATCATAGCACCAAAATTCTCACATCTTATCATTTTCTCTCCAGCCTGATTTTCAAGAATATCAGTTAGGGTGTAAGCTGGACTCAGACAGAAACTCATCTCTGCCACTTACTAGCTATGTGATCTTGGGCAAGTAACATAATCTCTCTGAGCCTCAGCTCCTCTTTTATAAAATAGGGGAAATAACAGTCCCCTATTTCACAGGTGTGGAGCCTGGTACCTGGCATATAGAGAGTGTGCAGTAAATAGGGGGTTCACGAGGATGAAAGTGGTGGCTGTGGTGGTGGCAGCAACAGTAGCCAGAGGTCTGGTCTCCATCCTCCCTTGCTTATGCAGTAATCTTTCAGGAGCTCCTGAAAAACTTTGTAATGACCAACCAACCATTCAGTCACAGGTAGCCTTGCAGATCCTGTGAAGAAGAACACAAATGTCAGGAGTCGACCCGCTAAAACCAATTGCTAAAACCAGTATCAGAGAATTTTTATAGGAATTCAAAGAGAAATTTTGTATTAAAAAGGTCAACCCAGTGCCTGGCCTAAATTAAACAGTCAAGAAATGAAATTATTTTTGGAGACATTTTAGAGGGGTATGAATTGTAGTACTAAAATGAGGATGTGTACTATGGTATCCAACTGAGGAGGCTGTAGCAGACATGAAAAGATTTGTGTCTTCTTGCCCTCTTGAATTTAGTCATGTCCAAGATATTAGCTTTTGTCCATGAAATGCTAGCTAAGGTGACCTTTATTAATTTCAAATAGAAACATTTAAATGCTAACACTCAGTTCTCCAAACTTCCCCTTCCAGGCAGAAACTCTCTCTTCACCTTCAATGGAACATTTAGTGTGAGCAAAAAATAATTATTTATTTTTCTAAGCCACTGCAATTTGGGGGGGGGTGTTTATTATTGCAGCATAACCCAGCCTATCCTGACTGTTAGGGTTGATAACCAATGTCAGGGAGAAATTATATGGCCTCAGAGAGCCACTTAAACATTCTTCTTAACCTTGACCTATTCTTACTAATAATGTGGGCTACACAGTTTTCAAAGTTGAATTGGTTAATAAGATCCTTGGGGCTTCATCTTTAATGAGAAATAACACTGACATGAGAACTGGAACGTGCTGAAAAACCAAACACAACAGGAAGTTCATCTCTGCTCTTTAGCTTTTATAACTATTCCACTGTTACTCCAGAGTTTCCTTTTGGCTTATGTCTCCTGCTCCCCACTTCACGTCCACCCATTCTGCCACAGCTCCTCAAGTTACACTAGATGAATATTATCCTAATAACTCCATATTCCCTTCCTTCCCACATGCACACTCACTTTTGCCTCCACCTGGAAGAACACCTGGGGGGCGGAGCCTGCAGTGAGCAGAGATGGTGTCACTTCACTCACTCCAGCCTGGGCAATAGAACGAGACTCCATCTCAAAATAAATAAATAAATAAATAATCATTCCTTTATCTGCATGTCTAAATCTTACCAATCATTCAGGGTCCATCCTAAGTCCTCTCTCTCTAGAAGACTTCTTGCCCTTTCCAGCAGGGAGCTATAATTCCTTTGTGATCGCCCTATGGCATTATATGTATATTTTCTTTGACTTACTATTTTTATATTTTGTATTTTTTTATCAACTTATATATTTTAAATCCCTTAATAGATTGAAGCTGTTCAAAGGCTTGATCCATGACTTACATATCTTATCCTGGGCAATTTAATAGATTTCTTTGGCCTTAGGATGTCCTCATAGATAATTGTAATGAATGATGATAAATGGAGTATTGATATTTAGCTATATGACAAGACTTGGCAATATATAATACAAGAAATAAACTGTAATAAATTTTTTAATGTCACAATTTGTAGAAAACCTAACCACTCATCATTACCTCTTCCAAATTCTGACTCAGTTTTGAAATTGGCCCAGAAGCTTTGAGTGATCATCTTTATTAGTGGTGAAACTGATTTGGAAAAGGTAATTTGGATTGAAGGTCAAAATAGGGCTTCCTACAGAAGGACTCTGGAACTGACTGTGTCCAACTAGTCCCGGACACAGCAGCTGGAGGTGTGCAGGCCTCCCTGGCAGACTGGACCAGGAGGGCCTGGTCCTGGTGAGATTATGACATAATGGTCAGAGTCACAGGGAAAGCATGCAACACTTGCTGCAGGCTTAAGAAGGAACCAGGATCTAGGCAAGACATGAGCAATGACCTTCATCCAGACTCACCAATGAAATAAGAAAGGAATAAGGTTTAGACAGAAGTATTTCCTACTTGAGAGGATCAGGAAAAAACTCAGGAAGAAAAAGAGCAGGGTTCATTAACAAAAGACATGCTCATAAGCTTAGGTCATAAGAACTAAACTAAATCACTTAAGAGTACAGAAGGAAGGACACACAATTTTTCAAATTTCCTGTGGGTTTGATGTCAGATTTTTAAGACACAATACATATGCTAAGAAAAATAGGCTTTAGATTATATTTGGAGAATCATATATGCTTGCATTCTCCCAAGTAAATTATTTAAAAATATCAATTTTGTACTGTTTATTCAGATACCAGCTTTGCACTTTAATTAAAGGGTTATATTGTTGGAGGTCAGAAGATGATACCCCAAAATGAAGGCCCCAGAAGCAAAAGATTCTCTCCAACCTTCCCCTGCCTTCCTGTCTCTCAGTCCAGTTCTCCCTCAAGGCTAGCCACACAAACTAGAATCCCTCTTCCCCAAGGAAGGTCGTCATAGACTCCAGAACCCCTTTTTCCCAAAGCCAGCCGTAAAACATAAAATATTACTCTAACTTTTGTGCCTTCCTCTCTGTGCAAACACTGGCCATAAAGAAATGATCTGACCTATCTTGTTTGATTATAGGTCATAAGACCTCCTGCCCCATACCCAGAAGGATGACATGTTGCATAGACAGGCCAAGAAGAATCTAGACAGACAAACCATGCTGGGATCCCCACTCTCAACCTGGTAGCACTAAATCATATTTTTTTAATCCAATCATATTTCTACATAGCTCCTCCAACTTTATTGATTCTAAGCAAAAAAATGGACAGTTTCCCCTGCATGTTTTGGTCTTCATTCTGAAGGCTCCTGTGCCATGTAAAAGTATGATTGAATAAATTTGTATGCCTTTTCTCCTATTAGTCTACCTTTTGTCAGTGATTTTCAGTGAATTTTCAGGAGGCAAAGGGGAAATGTTTCCTTGGTTTCTACAATATTAACTGGGATGTGTTACACTGACCAAAAGTCTTAAGAAAAGCAAGAGCTTTGAATAGGCACCACTGTCTACTGACTGCCCCATTGGGCCCAGGAAGACCATGGTGGCATGTATACACAAATGAGGTCACATGCTCATACTTGAAATCTGCAACATTTTCACTTCTGACACTACAATAATCCTGCCTGACCCAGAAATGCAAACATTCCATGTTTTTAAGGAAGAATGTCAATTCTAGAGATGTAGCAATTCAGAAAGTAGATGGCTTCTCTGGTGAAAAACTACATTAGATCTCAATAAAATACATTTCATTAAAACTTAGCAGCAGGACAGACATGTGTTATTGCTTTTATTGTCTCCATTGTGTCTCCTATGTGGGTTTGTTATGCAATATTTCATGTTAGGGCATTTACAAAGAGTTTTCAAATCATTAAAAGGCTATTGTCAATAGAGTGATGGAAAACGAATGAGAAAGTATCCCCTCCTCCTCCACAATCCTCAGCCCTCCCCAAATACCAGCACCTGGAGCAAGCCATGCTGTGCCTTCATAAAAAGCTATCAGAAGCCTGAGAAAAACAGGCAAGATAGAATTAAGAAAAATGGACGTATCCCACTGACCCTGAGTATAGAAGAGAAATGTAGAGAATGTGTGAGTTATTAGCACAGTAGAAAACTATTTTATTTAAGAACCACATCTTCACAGCTCTGTCTGAAGGGTTTCACTCAAACTGCAAAAAAATAAGTGTAGAGATTCAAAGCTCAGGATACTCAAGGATCTATCATGTTGTGTGTAAAAGAATCATAAAATCATCGCAAAAAGAAGGACACAGTAGGAGTCCCAACTTGTAAACCATTAAGCTCCTAGGCGTCCGTCATACTTCATCCTAAGGGACAAAAAGAGGAGTTTCAAGTGAATTCCCCGGCTTTGTTTATGGCATGGCTCTTTCTGACAATGAGGTTTATCCTTCAAAAAATCAAAGTCAAGGTTTGGCTTGGTTTTGCTTGGCATTCATCTTCAGCAACAAATGAAATACATTTGCATTTTAGGTCCTCAAAATAAAAGATTTCAGAGAGCCTATTGCCAATCCTTATCAAAGAATTAAAGAGAGAGGAAAGAAAACAAACAAAAACTCTATCTTGGCCATTAACATAGTGAGTCCTTGAATGACAATTCGCGAGTAACCAGGACAAGGGCTATGTCTAAGAAGTACACACAGCTGCCCAAAAAACTGAGAACTTGATCTTCATCTATGTTAAATGGTCTGTCTGCATTTGCTCACTTCATCTGCACAATAATCCTGTAAGCTGGTGCTTACAGAGAGATAAAACCATCTTTCTCAAGGTCACACTGTTTGTAGATGGCAGAGCTGGGGTTTGATTCCCATCTCTGACTCTAAATATATGCTTTAAAAGAGGGTTTCTCATCCTCATCACTATTGTCATTTGGGCGGAATATTCCGTTGTTGTGAAGGACACTACACTGTAGGGCATTCAGCAGCATCCTTGACTTCTATCCACTGGATGCCATAGCACCTCCCACTCAGTTGTGACAACAAGAAATGTCTCCAGACACTGCCAGATGACCTCTGGGGGGCAAAACTGCCTCTAGTTGAGAACCCCGGCTCTAAACTAGTTTCACTCAAAAACGTAGACTATGCTCTGATTAAGAGACTGTGAACATAAGGAGCTTGTGCCAGCATGCAAATCAACTATGTCACTAAGCATACTGTTTATTTCAAATGACATTTTTCTTTTCAATAGCAAGACTTTTTTAGTAAGGAAGTAATGTGCGGATTTTCATTTTGGGGCAAGCTCTTTATCTCATCAAAGACCAGCGCTATGGAAAGGGCTGCTATAAATTATTGTGGTATATTGCCTCCCTGAAATGGTAATATTCAATAAGGATTTGATAAATTACTTTTAAAGTTATTTTCCCCCTTAAGCCTGTATTAGATAGTCTTTATTCTGGCAATACACTTCTCATCAATGATCAAAAATTACTGTAAAGCTGAGTTTAATAAATGGCTCTTAGGTTTGGTTTGAGTGTTTGATTGTATTGCTCTCTCCCTGACCTTCAGGCTACTAGATGACATTCCTGATTGGAGAAGCTCAGTGCCCAGCTAGACAGCTCACCCCACATTAGGCTATTATAAGGTCTGACAACTTAGTCCAGAACAGTCATTGCAATCTACAAGTAACTGGAGGCTGTGTGGTTCCCATCTTCTCCCACTCCCCTTAGGGACACTGCAGCTGGGGAGGATGGGAACTACAGAGTCTCCAGTTACCTGTAGATTGCAATAACTATACTAGCTCTTTTCCCAATAAGAATTCTATTGTCTTATCCTCCTTTACCATCTCAGCAACTAATATTTATAAATAGCAATACCTTCTGAGAGTTAAAGTACTAACAGCAACAGTAGCAACAGTATTTAAGAATAATTAAATGCTTCATTGTGTGCTAAGCATTAAAATCTGCATATACAATCGCTCAGATAGTTTTCACAATAACCATGTGAAGTAGGCACCATTGTAATATCCATTTTACAGATAAGGAAACTGAGATCAGAAAAACTCAGTACCATGACAGAGGTATTTTGGCTGGAATCAGCCCAGATAGAACTCTGAAATTTGTTCTTTTTTTTTTTTTTTTTTTTTTTTATTTTTATTTTTTTTTTTTTTTGTGCGACCGAGTCTTGCTGTGTCGCCCAGGCTGGTGTGCAGTGGTGCAAAATCTCGGCTCACTGCAAGCTCTGCCTCCTGGGTTCACGCCTCAGCCTCCGGAGTAGCTGGGACTACAGGCGCCCGCCACCGCGCCCAGTTAATTTTTTGTATTTTTAGTAGAGATGGGGTTTCACCGAATTAGCCAGGAAGGTCTCGATCTCCTGATCTTGTGACCTGCCCGCTTTGGCCTCCCAAAGTGCTGAGATTACAGGCGTGAGCCATCATGCCCAGCCGATTTGTTCACTTTTTTCTTTAACTTTTTATTACATAGAATTTCGAACATAGAAGAAGTAATAGGCAGAAGAATATAATAAACTTCATAAATAAGTCACCAGTTACAGCAATTAGCAACTCATGGACAATCCTGCTTTAACCCAAAACCAAATCTGCTTTCTTTCCCTTATTACTGGGAAGCAAATCCTACACAGCATCATCCATAAATATTTCAGTACATAAATCTAAAAGATAAGGACTATTTTTAATAAACATAAGTTTCAAGTCATTATCAGACCTAAAAATATCATTGATAATATCTTAATATTATTAAATATCATCAATTGCATCATAAATGTTATGAATGTTTCTTTTTCTATTTTATGGTTGGTTAGTTTGCATCAGAATCTAAGTAAAATCAATTCATTGCAACCAGTTGATCTATGACTTCAGTGTCTTTTAATCTCTCCTTTTATTTGCAATTTATTTGTCATAAAAGTTGGGTTGTTGGCCATGTGTGGTGGCTCATGCCTGTAATCCCAGCACTTTTGGAGGCTGAGGCAGGCAGATGACTTGATGTGTCAGGAGTTCAAGACCAGCCTGGCCAACATGGTGAAACCCTATCTCTACTAAAAATACAAAAATTAGCCAGGCATGGTGGCGTGTGCCTGTAGTCCCAGCTGCTCAGAAGCTGCTGCAGGAGAATTGCTTGAACCCAAAAGACAGAGGCTGCAGTGAGCCAAGATCACACCACTGCACTCCAGGCTGAACAACAGAGCAAGACTCTGTCTCAAAAAGAAAAAAAAATTTGGAATGTTAACCCTATATAGCAAGCATCTGTGTCACATATTCTTTATTTTTTCCAACTTTTAAAAATATAAATAAATACATACATAAAATAGATCAATAAAATTTAAACCCATCTTTAAACCATTCTTAGCTTGAGGGTGTAAAAAAACAGTCCAGGGACAGGTTAACCCCTATAGTAGAATATTCCACAGGCTGGATTTTGCAGATTGCAACCTCATGGTGTCATTAACATGTGTATTAGTCCATTTTCACACTGCTATAAAGATACTACTGGAAACTAGGTAATTTATAAAAAAAAAAAAAAAAAAAGAGGTTGAATTGACACATAGTTCCACATGGCTGGAGAGGCCTCAGGAAACTTATAATTATGGCAGAAGGTGAAGGGGAAGCAAGGCACATCTTACACAGCAGCAGGAGAGAGAGAGTGCAGGGCAAACTGCCACTTTTAAACCATCAGATCTTGTAAGAACTCCTTCACTGTCATAAAAACAGCATGGGGAAAACTGCCACCATGATCTAATCACCTCCCACCAGATCCTCCGCTTGGGGATTACAATTCGAGATGAGATTTGGGTAGGTGGGGACACAGAGCCAAACCATATCAATGTGTTTCTCTATTCTTTGTGCTTTCTATAAATTGTGGCTGGATCTAAAGTTTGATGAGATTCAGGATCAATTCTTTTGACAGGCTACATCATCGGTGGTGTATTCTTCCACTAAGAAGGACGTAATGTCTGGCTTTTATTCTTCCCAAATTTTGTTTTTAACATGAATGTTCTGCATAAGTACTTTACTTTAAAGAACTCCAGAGTATCTTATGGGCACATAAAATAAATATATATATAAATATAACAATATCAAATAAGTGGTTTCCTTATTCTTACAGTGTTTTTTGAGTGACTTCTCTGCTAGACGTTGAATTAGGTATGTGGTATATCGAGATGAAAAAGCCAGAGGCTCTACCATCAAGGAGCTGTCTTGTGGTAAGCGTTTCACTGATGCCATATACCACCACCAGTCAAATAACAAACCTGGCTTGTAGTGAACCAGGAAAGCTGCACCCAGCAAGACGGAAATAGAAGGATAAACATAGGAAATAGAGATCAGGTTCCCTTGCTCTGGGACAAGGATACTTTGTAGAATTATGATGTGAGTTGGACTCAAGACAATGGGAAAGACTTAGAGAGATGAGGTCAGTCATCTCTGTAGATTCCAATGAAGAGGAATCCTATGAGCTGCAGCACCAGTGCAGGGGGGCGTAGGATGTGTGCATGGCCAGGAAGATGAGCAGCTGGTGAAGCAAAGGGGCTGTGTAAGGGTTATCAGGGGCAGACCTATCATTTTAGGCAATCCTGTTTATAAAATCTCCAGAATCAGACAATCTTTTGGTAACCATCTAGTTGAGTAACAACAACAAAAACAATGACATCAAGCAAATTTGTATTATTTTATTGAGTCTTCATGGCAATATCATTGATTAAGCATTATTAGTCTCCATAGCTGAGAGAAAGGAGTTCCGAAATTCTTCATTCTCTTTCTACTCGTTTACCCAAGTTGTAAATGCCAAGGCAAGGATCTGAACTCGGGTCTGTGCTACGATTAATTTATATGGGCACAGATTTCCCTTGAAATAATACCATGTTGACCCATGAAGGATGTCTTATGTTGGGGGTTATTCAGGATTCCCCATCCCAGGAGGGGCTACCACATTCCTTCTTCAGATACTTATTTCTTCCCCTAATCATTTAAATGACTTTAAAAAAATGTTTTTTCAAGAAAAGAACAATATGGTAAAATAGCAAGCTTGAGAAAAGAGGAGTAAAGCAAATAAATTATCAATCTGGTCAATACAGTTGCTCTGATATAAAATCTGTCTCTAGGCACTAAGAAGAAAAAAGGAAATAAAAGTAAGAAGTAGAGAAGAAACTCATATTCATCGAGCCTGTCTGTGCCTGGCACTGTCCTGGCACTAATTATTTAACATAATTCAAATAATGTTAAAACATCCCTATGAGGTAGCTGAGAGATGATAGTTGTTTTTAACTTCTATTTTAAGTCCAGGGTGTACATAGGCAGGTTTGTTATATAGGTAAGCTTGTGTCACAGGGGTTTGTTGTACAGATTATCACCTACCCAGGTATTAAGCCTAGTACCCATTAGTTATTTTTCCTGATGCTCTCCCTCCTCCCACCTTCCACCCTCTGATAGGACCCAGTGTGTGCTGTTCCCCTCTATGCGTCCCTGTGTTTTCAGAGAGATAATAGACTTTTTAAAGACAAAGTTCCTACACATAGACCAAAAGAAATTCCTCACATAGGAGGATATTGAGTTATGTAAGAGCCAATGCTACAGTATCAGCAAAAACTTTGCAAATAGTGCACACAGGGACAACACTACCAGTTAATACTCAAATCCCCATCCTCGGCCACCTTTGCCTGTTAATACCCACATATTGGCAAACTTATGTGAATGAAATGATCCCCCTGTGCAATTTTAGTCTGTCCAAGATTTATATGGGTTCAGACTGAGGTGAGTAGTAAAAACTAGCAAGAGCCAAGAAAACTGGTAAGCAGAAATAAGCAGAACAACAATAATTATAATACATGCAGACAAGCAGGTAGTCATCTGAAAAATAGAGTGGAGAATGTAGAGTCAAATAAGGAAAAAATGCAAACCTGTATAACTTGAACTCCAAAGGCAGATTGATAAGGCCAACTTCTCCACAGCAGACAGCCTCAAGAGAATGGATTTCTCTAGTTCAAAGTAGGATTCTGAAAGACAGTTTTCCCCATAGATATTTTTACTCAGTCTAATCAGTTTAGCCTCAGTAGCATCTGGTGGTAGGAGAATCATGGGGTATCCTGTAGAGACAGAGGAGATGATTTGATTATTCCCGTAAGAATATTCATACAGAAGAATGATATGGCTGGATGTTAAAGTTGAGGTGGGAGGCCGGGCATGATGGCTCACACCTGTAATCCCAGCCCTTTGGGAGGCCGAGGCGGTCGGATCATGAGGCCAGGAGATAGAGACCACCTGGCTAACGCAGTGAAACCCTGTCTCTACTAAAAATACAAAAAATTAGCCGGGCGTGGTGGCAAATGCCTGTCATCCCAGCAACTTGGAAGGCTGAGGCAGGAGAATCATATGAACCTGGGAGGTGGAGGTTGCAGTGAGCCAAGATTGTGCCACTGCACTCCAGCCTGGGCAACAGAGCGAGATTCCGTCTCAAAAACAAAAACAAAAAAAGTTGAGGGGGGGAAGATGTCCTTTAAAATATTAGTTCAAGGTTTCTCAAATTAAAGTATTTCCCAAACAAGCTGAAAATAACATTTGTTAAATGAAATTAAATATTTGTATTGAATTTGGCCATTCCTTAAATGTTACTAAACTCAACATTTCCTGTGGTCAGACCATGCAGATCTCCTCTTATGATAAATGGTAATTGCTGAATGATTATGGGTAAATATTCCCCTGTCATTTCTTTTGAGAGGGAACCTACTAGGTTAATGTGAGCTGGGCTAAAAGTATTGATTCCAGAAATGAGTATGAAACGTTATGATTTCCAATTATTCTAAGAAATTGGTCTTTGAAATCCTGAATTATGAAAGGATAAAGTGGCTCCAATTTAATCTGTGAAACAGGACTCTATTTAGATTGGTCAAGTTCCTAGGAAGAAACTTAAGACAGGAATAATGGTTGGCATGTAATATTGTTGACTGCTGCCCTCCAGTGGCAGAACTTGATGGAGTTTTCAATCCAGTAAAATTCAAAGTGTCTTCTATTTCAATTCTCAGGCCTTTTGAACATTTGAACCTAAACTTCTTAAGAGCCCAATAGTTGGGAATAAAACCACAAAGCCTTTAGATTGTACTTGGTTTTACATTGTATGGTCATAAAATGCTAGAGAAAAAGGTTGTTTGCCTTTAAAGTAAGACTGGAAAAAGACTGAGAGCCACAGGTGATTAAAACAATTTGGCAGGAAGATATTGGGCAAGCATTTTAGAATCTTCAGGCTGTATCCTCACCCTTTCCCTGTTGTATCAAATTCTTTTATGGTATTTCCTGTTTGGCTGGAAGGAATGACATATCCCCAAATGCGCTGGGATTGAGGAGATGCCAGTTATCCTGCCTGTTAATATGAATGTGCCCTGAGGATACTGATGTTTTTCACATGACAAAATGTCTAGCTTTGGATGTCCTAGTCACACTGTGGGTCATTTATTTTCTTTCTTATTTTAAAGTCTTTTCTTTGGGAGGTCAATGCAGGTGGATCACTTGAGGCTGGGAGTTCAAGACCAGCCTGGGTAACATGGTGCCCAGCTATTCGGGAGGCTGAAGCAGGAGAATGGCGTGTACCCATGAGGTGGAGGTTGCAGTGAGCTGAGATCGCGCCACTGCACTCCAGCCTGGCCAATAGAGTGACACGCTGCCTCAAATCATAATAATAATAATAAAGTCTTATCTTGACCTCCTCAGGATGCCATGTCCCTGGGTCCTCTCTGTTTCCTTTCTGATCTCTTGCATTGCTTCCCCCCGCCTCCCCCCGGGGTCTTCCTTTTAGCATCCATCCATATCCTCACTTCCCTTTGGGTCTGAAGGGGAAGACAAGCCTGTCAGCCATCAAGAGAGGACCAGACCCCCTCTAAATTCTTGAGGACCTTGATATTTTAAAATATAAAGAAATGCCAAGTAAGATTTAGTGGTATATTTTGTTTCTGAAATTGGAGTCTGTTTTCCTGTTAATAATTTTGACACAAATGCAATATAATTTTCTTATTTGTAAGATGATTACAGAGAGTATTTTTAAAAATCTAGCTCTACGTGTACTAAGAGAAGGGTGCTCCAGAACTAGGTCACAGATATGAAAGTATATGATGATATCATTCTCCTTCAATCCTGCCAATACATCTCTCTGACAGTAAGTATGAATTTGTAGAGACAATACGATAGCATCAAAACGTGATTGCGGCTGGGCATGGTGGCTCATACCTGTAGTCCTAGCATTTTGGGAGGTGAGATGGGCAGGTCACTTGATCTCAGGAGTTTGAGACCAGCCTGGGCAACATGGCAAAATCCCATCTCTACCAAAAATATGAAAAATTAGCTGGCATGGTGGTACATATCTGTGGTCCCAGATACTCAGGATGCTAAGGTGGGAGGATCACTTGAGCTGGGAAGGTAGAGGTTGCAGTGAGCTGAGATCATGCCACTGCACTCCAGCCTGGGCAACAGAGTAAGACTCCATCTCAAAGAAAAAAAAAAAAAGTAATCTAGTGGGTTCATCTTCCTGCCCACTGCATGGACAAATTGATTAACTGAGACTGCAAGCATTGCAGTAAAGAGTTTAATTGACACAAGGCTGGCCACATGGAGATAGTTACCACTCAAATCAGTCTCCCTGAAGGCTTGGAGATTAGGGTTTTGCAAGCATAATATAGTGGGCAGGCGGCTAGGGAATGGGGCATGTTGATTGGTTGGGATGAAAGCACAAGGATGTGGAAAACGGTCCTTGTGCACTGAGTCAGCCTCTGTGTGGGGACCACAGGACCAGTTGAGTCATGAGTTGCGAAACTTGGTGGAGTCAGCTCCTTGTCAGAAATGCAAAAGTCTGAAAAGACATCTCAAAAGGCCAATCATGGGTTCTAAAACAGTGATGTAACCTACAGAAGAAATTAGGGAAGTCATAAATCTCCGAACGGTAGCTCGTTATCACGTAACTACACTAACATCTTAACAGAACTCAGGTCCCTCTCATAATTCTAACCTTGTGGATTTTCATTGGTTTTACAAAGGCAGTTTAGTTTGGGGACGAGCTATTATCATTCTTGCTTTAAGGATAAACTATAAACTAAATTCCTCCCAAAGTTAGCTTGGCACATGCCCAGGAATGACTAAAGGACAGCTTAAAGGTTAGAAGCAAGATGCAGTCAACTATGTCCGATTTCTCTTCCTGTCATAATTTTGCAAAGGTACTTTCAAAAAGTATAAAATTATATATCAATAGTCTAAGCCCTTCCTGAATGTGAACTGTGGCCCAAAGGGTGGCTCAACCTTCTCTGGGAGAGGGAGTAAGAAGTAGGTATATCTATGCGACTAAACAAGGAAGCCAGTTTGGGCAAAGAAATGCATCAGTATTGAGGAAAGTATTTCAATTAGGATAGATAGTTAGAAGTCTCTTAGTAATATCCAAACACAGAACCCACAGTTAATTCAAATTCGAAGCACACAAATTTTAACTACACAAAAAGAATGCGAGTCTCCTCACCCTTATATCACAGATTTGGGGAGAGCATGTATCATTACAGTGAAAATAATCACCTGGGACTGGAGCTGATGGTTAAGGACCTTTGTTTTTAGATTCTCACATCCACTAGAGATAGTTTATATTCTAATGATTTTATCAACACTTACTAATATTTTATACCATCTAGAGGAAATAGGAAAAGCTAATTATAGCTTACCTTCATTATCCTTGTCATCATAGTTAAACTACTCCAGTCTGTGTTTGCAGATTGACACAGGCACTTAAGCAGACTTTTGAGTGTGAATCAGAACAACTGTTTTAGGAAGTAGCGTTACTATTCTCTGTACCAGTTATCTCCCTTCCTTCTCAGCACCCTCTGAGAAAGCATGGGGGTCATTCTCACTCAGCCTGGGTCACACAGCTGCCTAGAAGATGTGAGTTTCTTGACTCCCAGTCTCATTCTCTTTCCATTTTGCCAACTTGAGAGTTCAATAATAATGACTCTCCCATTGCTAAAATGTTATACAGAATCCCTCTCCATTGCTGTAATATTTTAACTAGAATCTACCCCTTCATGGATTTTCTTGCTAAGGATGCTTAAAGAGAAATGTTCAAAATCAGTACTCCAACACTAAGGAATCAAGACAGAAAAGCAAATAGTACAGTTCAGAAAGACCAAAGTTTGGGGAGGTCATTATGGAAATTTATTTCATTTTGAAAGAATACAGGCAAATGCATGTATTTGGGGTGTGAACTAATTGGTGATGTGCATATAGTGGCATAATTTAATATCTCCTTCTATTCAGTCACTGATTCTTAGCCTGTTTTGGATCACAGACACCTTTGATGAGCTATAGAAAGCCATAGACCCTTGCCTCCCCACTTCACCCCTGACGCAAATCACATAGGCACTAAAGGTTGTATTCAGTTCCAGGGGATTCACTGACCTAGTTTTAGAATGCTTATTCTAGATACATGGCTCCCGACTGGACAGTGTTTCCCTTGAGGGACATTTAGAATGTCTAAAATATTTTTGGTCTTCACAACTGGGAAGCCACTGCTCACATCAAGCAGACAGGTGTCAAGGACATCTGCTAAATAGCCTATCATGAATTGTGCTGCCCCTACAACCAAATACGTTTTTGTTCAAAGTCTCTAAAGTGCCAAGGTTGAAACACCTGCTACGGATCTGCACTGCCCAATACAGTAGCCCAGGAGCTACATAAAGCTCTTGAAATTGTGGCTAGACTAAATTGAGATGTACTAGAAGTACAAAATACATACCAGATTTCAAAACCTTCATACAAACCTGTAAGACATTGTGTTAATGTTTTGTATTGACGACATGTTGAAATAATATTTCAAATTTACTTGGTTAAATAAAATGTATTAACATAAAGTTCATCTGTTTCTTTACACTTTTTGTAATGTGGCCACCAGAAAATTTAAAATTACTTATTTATCCATAGCTGCGGATCACATTACATTTCATTGGATAGACATGCTCTCGATGCTTTATAAAATTGAACTATCAAAAACTAATTAAGATTCTGATTCTAAAGCAAGGGTCAGAAAACTAAAGCTAAAGTTCGTCCACTAGCTGTTTTTGTAAGCAAAGTTTTATTGGAACACAGTCACACACATTTGTTTACCTATTGTTAATGGCTGCTCTCACAACAGCAGAGCTGAGTAGTTGTGACAAATACTATGTGGCCAGAAAACCCTAAAATATTTATGATCTGGCTTTTTACAGAAAACATTTGCCAATCCCGGATCCAAGGTCATGTCCACTGCAGGAGCGGGATAAAACCTTTGTCATCCTGACAGTAGTAATATTTTCATATTTAAAGTAAGCAAATTTGGGACATTCGAAGAAGAGCTGGCTGAAAGGATGGAAGGCAGGTGTAACAGAACACACTAATTGGCTATGCTGTCCTCATATGATTGTATTTTATGTTGCTATTCAACAGGAATATGACTCTCTATGATGGAGAATAGAAAAGATTGTATCTCCTGTTAGAAATGGGTCATTGAGGCCGAGCATGGTGGCTCACGCCTGTAATCCCAGCACTCTGGAAGGCCGAGGTGGGCAGATCATCTGAGGTGAGAAGTTCGAGACCAGCCTGGCCAACATGACGAAAACCCACCTTTACTAAAAATACAAAAATTAGCTGGGTGTGGTGTGGCGCACCTGTAGTCCCAGCTACTCGGGAGGCTGAGGCTGTAGAATCACTTGAACTTGGGAGGCAGGGGTTGCAGTAAGTCAAGATCACACCACTGCACTCCAGCCTGGGTGACAGAGAGACTCCGTCTCAAAAAACAAAAAAAAAAAAGGAAGGAAGGAGGGAGGGAAAGAGGGAGAGAGAGAGAGAAGGAAGGAAGGAAGGAAGGAAGGAAGGAAGGAAGGAAGGAAGGAAGGAAGGAAGGAAGGAAGGAGGGAGGGAGGGAGAGAAAGAAGGATGGAAGGAAGGAAGGAAGGAAGGAAGGAAGGAAGGAAGGAAGGAAGGAAGGAAGGAAGGAAGGAAGGAAGGAAAGAAAGAAAGAAAAGAGAGAGAGAGAGAGAGAGAGAGAGAAAGGAGTCATTGATTCAGCCAACAAGTATTTATTGAGCACCTAACATCTGCTAGGCACTGTTCTTAGAGTTGGAAATACAATGGTGAACAAAAATAAAGTCCCAGCACTCCTGGGGCTTATAGTCCACTGTGACAGAACACCTGTCTGAGATAGGTGAAATATTGATAATGTCAAGTATATCAAGAAGAATACTTGAGTATGTCAAGCGGTGATAAGTGCAAAGAAACACAGAACAAGTTAATAGAATAAAGAGCCTTGGGGTGGAGGTGATACAATTTAATTCGGAATGCTATGGTCATGGAAGGCTTCTCTGAGTAAGCACATTGGAGGTTGTGGAAAATACAATTGTAAGCCTTCCCTGAGGACAATCTGATAATATGTGTCTAAATCTTAAGTGTGACCCAGTAATTCTACCTAGTTATTTAACACAAGCAATTACGGGAACTAGTATGCCAGAATGTTCCCTGGAGCATTTCCACCATAATCTTTTTAAAAAAAGGAAACTACTTAAATATTCAGCTACATTATTAATATAAACAATGTACATGGAGGATCACCTAAGCCCGGGAGGTCAAGGCTGCAGTAAGCCTTGACCACACCATTATACTCCAGCCTGGGTGACAGAACAAGACCCTGTTGAAACTGCCTTTGCAAAAGTATGACTGAGACGGTGAAAGAGATCTAACTGACCACCTTGCTTCTAACCTCTAAGCTATCTATTCATTCCTGGGCACAGGCTGAACTAACTTTGGGAGAAACTTAGTTTTTAGTTCATAGTTTAAACGAAGATGGTAACAGCCCTTTCCCAAAGCGTATCTCCTTGCCTGGGCACTAGACTAACATTAGCCACAGGATTCAAAATTATGGTTTAGGAGTCATGCAGCTGGAGGCTGCAAGATTCTGACCCTCCCTCAGCTGCTCTTAAGATCAGTGCTTGAGATATTTTGCAGATCCTGCACTTGATGGATCAGCTGGTACCACCCAGATTGGTAAACTGGCTTATCTGATCTCATGGCCCCCACCCAGGAACTGACTCACCACAAGAAGACAGCTTCGACTCCTTGACTTCATCCCTGAGCAATCAGCACTCCTGGCTCACTGGCTTCCCCCTATGCACCAAGTTGTCCTTAAAAACTCTGCTCCCCAGTGCTCCAGAGACTGATTTGAGTAACAATGAAACTCCAGTCTCTGCGTGAATTACTTTCTCTATTGCAATTCCCCTGTCCTGGTGGATCAGTTCTGTCTAGGCAGTGGGCAAGGTAAACCCCTTGGGTCGTTACACTGTCTAAAAAATAAATAAATAAATAAAAATACGAATAAAAGAGAAAGAAGACCGAATTTGTCAAATATGCACATAAAAATTCCCTTTAATGTTAATCCTAAGTATGATAATATTCCATTGAACCATCAGGAACTGACAATGAGGAGTAAGAGAACTAACTTAATGAACACAATGAATTGTCTTTTTAAGCAAATCTAGTAGATTCTGGACACTGTTCTCTTATCTACCAGAGAATTAACGTCAGTCCAGTTAATTCCTTATCATGCAGCCATGTTAAAAGGCCCAGGATGTCAATGAACCAATGGGAAACTCCAGAGAAAGCAGACAACCCCCACCAATTGCAGCTGGCAGTTAGAGATACTACACTAACCAAGACAACTCAAAGTTTCTAGAGCTTCTCAAAGTTCAGTCATGGGACCTCTACAGGAGCATCATTTGAAGATGGTGATGGTTAGGGAGAGGGAGGAGAAGATGTGTGTTTAAAATGTGGAGTCAGCCAGGTGTGGCGACTCATGCCTGTCATCCCAGCACTTTGGGAGGCCGAGGCGGGCGGATCGCCTGAGATCGGGAGTTCGAGACCAGCCTGACCAACATGGAGAAACCTCATCTCTATTAAAAATACAAAATTAGCCAGGCGTGGTGGCGCATGCCTGTCATCCCAGCTACTCTGGAGGATGAAGAAGGAGAATCACTTGAACTCGGGATTCAGAGGTTGCAGTGAGCCGAGATCGCACCATTGCTCTCCAGCCTGGGCAACAAGAGCAAAACTCCATCTCAAAAAAAAAAAAAAAGAGTGTTGGGTCCCACCCACATTACCTGGGTGGGGTCCATATTTTGCATGTTTCAAAGGTTCTTTGACTAATTCTTATGCAGACCAATCTCTTTAAGCTTACAGCTGCTTACATTGGGCAGAGAAAAGGAAAACGTCTTCTGATTATCTAGAGGGATGCTATTTTTGATCAGCGTCCTTGAAGAAAGAAAAGACAAATTGGGACTTGCCTAATTATCAGTAAATTATTGGAGGAAGGCCTCTTGCTTGTGTATGTATAAGTCTCAGTTCTCCCTACAGGACATTGTAAGCAAGAGTCCTTTGGCCTACTTTTGAATATTGCTGATACGTTTTGTCTGAGAGCTGACACCAACCTAATTTCCTGCCCCTGGTGAAACAATTCTGGGACCAGACATATTTTCTCATGTGTATATTAAACAATATTGAGAACAAGCAAAAATAAATAGCTGCCTGTTTCTGGAAGAAAATACTTATTCCTGAAAGCCAGGACTGCCTACAAATTAAAATAGTTTAGTTATCAAGATGCGTGACTTGCTCATTAAGACTTATTCAAAGTCAGGTGCTATGGCTTACACCTGTAGTCCCAGCTACTAAGGAGGCTAAGGCAGGAGGATCGATTCAGCCCAAGAGTTTGAGGACAGCCTGGGCAACATAGCAAGACCCTATCTCTTAAATAAATAAGTAAATTAAAAAAAAAATACTCAATTCAAAACCTTCTTCTTTCTGAGTCCTCCAATGAAAGCTAATATGTCATAAAAAGCCCAATCCCAACCATTCCCTACCTCGCAAGACTCAGCTTAAAAGCATTCAAACCCTCCATCTCTTCCCTGTCTTTCCTGTTTTAAAACACTACAAAGAATCTGCCATGTTGAGAGTTTCCCTTATGGCAACAGGCCTACTACACATGGTTTGGCTTAATCAGTAGCCTATTCTGATGGCCCTTGAGATTTTGAAGGTCCAGATCTCATCATTTCAGTTGATGTAGGTTGGCATACTTCAGTCTCCCTGAGGTGCCCGCTGTATATAATTCTTAAAATTCTGTTTTCAAGCTTCACTGTGTCCCTTTCAAGAAGACTTTTAACTTCTTTTATTCCCAGCTAAGGCTCTTGGCAAACATCCCCAGCTAAGCTTCTATGTATCAAAGTATCCAAATAAGGCCAGGTGCGGTGGCTCGCTCCTGTAATCCCAGCACTTTGGGAGGCCGAGACGGGCAGATCATCTGAGGTCAGGAGGTCAAGACCAGCCTGGCCAACATAGTGAAACCCCATGTCTGCTAAAAATACAAAAAGTAGCCGGGCGTGATGGGATGCGACTGTAATCCCAGCTACTTGGGAGGCTGAGGCAGGAGAACTGCTTGAACTTGGGGGGCAGAGGTTGCAGTGAGCAAGATCACGCCACTGCACTCCAGCCTGGCGAAAGAGCAAGACTCTGCCTCAAAAAAAAAAAAAAAAAGTATCCAAATAAAAAGCTGAAAAAAAAGGAAAGAAAGAAAGAAACCAGATCTGTTGAAGTTCCTCTAAAAGTCTCTTCTAGTTTAACTTCTAGAGATGCTTGTGAGCAGGGGCAGCTGAGTTCTACCTTCTGTTAACTTTTGTAGTGCCACAGCTGTGTTACTGATGCTTAGGAATCAAGAGTATAAGCCCCAAGCTTAGTGGAGAAGACAGACGAACATAAGAGAAGTCATCCCAGCCTTTTGGGAGGCCGAGGTGGGTGAATGGCTTGAGCTCAGGAGATTGATACCAGCCTGGGCAACATAGCAAGACCCCATCTCTACAAAAACACAAAAATTAGCTGGGCATGGTGGTGCAAGCCTGTAGTCCCAGCTACTCTGGAGGCTGAGGTGGGAGGATCACTTCAACTCAGAAGGTTGAGGTTGCAGAGAGCTGAGATTGCACCATGGCACTCTAGCCTGGTGCCAGAGTAAGACCCTGTCTCAAAATAAATAAATAAAATAAAGCAGCAAAAAAAAAAAAAAATTGCACAAATTAAGAGCTTGGGCTTTAAGTCAGACATATCATAATAAATATTTGTGTCTCCCCTTTTCTGCCTATGAGATCTTTGGCATCTCAATGTTCCCGAACATCAATGTATTCAACTTTAAAATGGAGGAAAAATTGTACAGTAGAGAGGATTACATGATAAAGCTTAAACACAGGCTCTAGAAATGGTAGCTATTATTTTATTTTTATAAACCATACCTGAAAGCTCTCAGATGAAATTTGAATGCTATAACTTCAGATTTACATTTTAAATATTGGTTCTGTCTCTTATTAGCCTTGTGTCCTTGGGTAATTGATTTCTTTAAGTCTTTGTTTTCTCATCTACAAATCTGAAAACACTACTATCCCCTTGCTATGGTCTGAAAGTTTGTGTCCCTGCCCCCATCAAATTCACATGTTGAAACCTAATCACTATTCAGAGGAGGGACATCTGTTTTTTGTTTTTTAAGGAAAAGAAACCTAATCATTGATGTGATGGTATTACGAGGTAGGCCTGTGGGATGCAATTAGATCAGGAATGGGATTAGCACCCTTTAAAGGAGGCCCCAAAGAGCTGCCTGACACTTTCTACTATACGAGGACATAGTAAGAGGGTGCCCTCTATGAGGCAGGAAGTGGGCCCCCACCAGACACCAAATCTGCTGATATCTTGATCTAGGACTTCCCAGACACCAGAATGGTTGGAAATAGGTTTCTCTTGTTTATAGCCACCTAGTTTATAGTAATTTGTTAGAGCAGTCCAAATGGACTAAGATATCTCTCAATAATAAACAATGTATTTAAAACACTTAGACATTGATCCATTCAATCAACTTATATTGAAAACACAGACTCTAGAGTCAGACTACTTATATATAAAATTCCTGTTTACTCTCACGTACCTTGGTCAAGGTCTCTGATGTACATCAGTTTGAACTCTAGCCCGACTTTCAAAGAACAAAGAAACTCCTACGGTTCTAAGTCTTTGGCTTTTATCTGTGAATCACAGCTACCTTATTAGGTTTCTCTCCCTTTGTCCTCCTTCTTTTCCCTTTTTGTTCTATCCTTCTGCATGCATGTTTTAATGAGAGATTTTTTTTTAAAGAGACTTATCCACAAAGTAGTCAAGAAAGAGAATTTTAGGACCAGTGATCTGATACCTCTTCCATCACTGAAAATTATAAAATTGGAAGTATGTTAGGAAGAAAATATTTCCACAGTCTGTTAAGATATTCGAAAGCTTTTCACTAGAACAAGTTTGCATTATTTAATTTCTCCAGTAGCAGGCAAGAAAAATATCAAGAGTCTGCCTTTGGGGAGATGCCATTTCATGAGCAATGAAGCAGTAATGAATGGTAAAGATGGAATATCAAGGAATCATTTTTGAGAGGGAAATGCAGCTCTAAAGCTATTCGGTTCAAGAGACTGACATAGGATGTCCTTACTTTCAACTCTATTATTTCCAAACACCTATCTGTCCACACATATTCATTTAGTGACTACACCAGGTAGTGTAGTATTGAAAAGAAATTACAGGCCATTCACAATGATTCATGCCTGTAATCCTAGCACTTTGGGAGGCCAAGGCAGGCAGATCATCTAAGGTCAAGAGTTCAAGACCAGCCTGGCCAACATGGCAAAACCCCGTCTCTACCACAAATACAAAAATTAGCCAGGCATGGTGGCGGGTGTCTGTAATCCCAGATACTTGGGAGGCTGAGGCAGGAGAATCACTTGAACCTGGGGGTAGAGGTTGCAGTGAGCCAAGATCATGCCACTTCACTTCAACATGGGTGAAAATGAGAAACTCCATCAGGAAGGAAGGAAGGAAGGAAGGAAGGAAGGAAGGAAGGAAGGAAGGAAGGAAGGAAGGAAGGAAGGAAGGAAGGAAGGGAGGGAGGGAGGATGGAGGGAGGGAGGATGGAGGGAGGGAGGGAGGGACGGAGGGAGGAAGGAAGGAAGAAAGGAGAAAGGAGGAAGGGAGGGAGGGAGAGAGAGAAAGAAAGAAAGATAGATAGATTATAACAAGTGCATTGAAGTTGTGTCTAGAAGGTAAACACAATGAGACAGCCCAGGAACCTGAGGCTAGCATCAATATTGAGTATGTTGGGACAATGACAGTAAAAAGGAACTGAAGGGAAATTATACACAGAACTTACTTCAGACCACCTCAGTCTGATGGAGGACAAGGATAATGTCCTATTACAAATTTGCAAAATAAACTTAAAGGCATGATTCAGTAGAGATGTGAGGTTTCACCTATTCAAGTACATGATGTGAATTCGCATCTGATCCTGGAGTCCTTGCTTTTAACTACTACACTAGTGTCCCCTTTAAAATATTTTGTATGACTGAACAACAACAACAAAAATCATTGATAAAGTCCCTTCTAATCACACTTTGGTATCTTTTCTTCTCCTTCTCTCCTTCAGCCTTCTCTGAAGGCTTCCCAGATTCGTAAGTCTGTTTTAGCTTCCTGCCTTTGTTCTCCCATAGCAGCCAGTTCCTCTTCTAAAATGACTCCAATCATTTCATATCATTGCTGCCTTGTCTGTCTCTCATAATAGGATACAGGTTTCTTAAGACCAAGGACCACCTCTTGTTCTGTGTAATCTCCGCCGTGCCTGCCATATTATGAATGCTCAATAAGTGACTGTTGAACATGGGGATGGATGGGCCAATGGGTGGATACATCTGTAAATGATTAACACACTGAGGGAAGGCACCACATAACTGTTTACCCAAGAGATGTCTACGATAATTAACATAAAGGTAAACAGTAGTCAAATTGGCTACTGTTTGTCAACTTAGATGTCAGTTATTGATTGAATTGGAATTTGTATTCCAAGGTATAATGGTAAGTTTAGTCTCAGCGAGGAGGCGGTAATTTGATGGTTACTGCTCCATTCTGTCATCTCCAGTGCCAGGCTCCCTGCCCCATAACCACAGCTCTACTGTCATCCCAATGCACATGTGTGGGGATGAGTACATACAACTCTAACTCAAAGTGGCTACTGTTCAACTTTCTCCCTGTGATCTAGCCTCAGGCAAGGAAGCAGCTAGAGCTCCTCTGCTGCTCCTTTACAACTCTTTACACTATGCTAATGGGGAACAAGGCAAGTTATAAAACACCATTCACTGTAGGACCCCGCTTGAGTTAAAAAAAGAAAGAAAGTAACTTACATGTGTGTAGAAAAGATAGAAAGGGCATGTCTACATGATAATGATGGGTATTTCTGGAAGTAGACGACAGATGGAGAATTTTCTGGCTGTTTATCCCTATTTCCTAATCTTTCCTATAACTATACTAGATTTCTGATAAAATAAAAACAACACTTAAACAATAGCAATTCTGAATTCACAGCAACAATTGTGATGACTATTGCTTTAACATTCAATATATACTGCCTTTCCAATTCACAGTGAGTTCCTTGGAATCCGGTCATGTGATGCCCTGAAGTGTCAACTTCTTACCCTTAGCAAAGGGCTCTGCAGAGTAGGGTCTAGATAGCAAATAAATGAACTCTTTGTTTCTGTTTATAATTCAAAGACTCAGGCTTAGGAATTTTTCAGATTCTCCTCTAAAATGTTGTGAAAGTCTTAAGGATATTTGTACATTTGGGGATTGTCAGTCCTTGGAATAATGTTGGCTTGAGGTCAGAAAGAAGAGAAAGTAAATGCCGAGTCATTTATGCAAAAATATGCATTAATTCTGACCAGCTTTTAATGGTAACCCTTTTTCATCTTTCTTCCTCATTTTTTTGTAAACACATTATTTTCCATTGCAAAGCAGACCTGTCTTCATGGTGTCTTTGTGCATAGGCTGAGAATCCAGGGAGAGACAAGGAGGCCAATGTTTAATTTTAAATTATTCCATCTCTTCTGAAAATGTCAATTGTGCATGGCCACAGCAAGACTGCCAGAGTCTTACTCAGAATGCATTTCATTAGGACTGTCATTTTTCCTGGGCTTCCAGCAGACCTGGTGAAGAGCTGACCTCAGACCTCAAGCAGGGTCAACTTCAATCATAAATACCAAAGATGGGTACAGTACAGGCAAATTATCATGGGGCTGGATCTTGATTTCTGCCTCAAGAATTAGGGCTATGTATATATCTTCCAAATGGAATCAAGAGAGACTCTTCACACAATATGGAAAGAAACTTCCAGGAGAGAAGGGAACAAAGAGTTAACAGCATAAGCTTTGCCATCTCGTAAACTTTAATTCGTGCTACCCTCCACTGGACCACTGTGGGTCAATGTCTCTTAACCTCACTTTCCTCATCTGTAAAATGTGGATATTGGTGGCTATTCCACAAATTCCCTAAGAGGTTTAAAACAGATGACATGTGTGTTTCACTTAGCAAACTGGGAGTGCCTAAAAGACATTTTTATTAACATGAGCAGTTGTGGCATAGCAATGTGCAATAGTTGAAGAAAAAAGCCAAAACACCATAATGAGAGAGAGGCTCTGGGTCCAATCTCTCTTTTGCCACTAACTACATCATCATGGACAGTTGTGTAATTTCTGGTTCTCAGGTCCTTCATTGGTGAAATAAATAAGTTGGCCTGAATTTAGGATTGCAAACTGGCCGACTACCGATGTGGTTTATTTGGAAATTGGAGAGATTCCCCCCAAAATTGAGAAATTTCTCTAAAATACCTATATGCCTGGTTTCTAACAAAACTCAGGAGAGCATTTCCATATGGCTATAATTGAGCAGCAGAAAGTTTTTAAACAGAGCATCTACTCTCCAGTTCACCACAGTCTCCAAAAGGTCTTATACGAAGATCACCTAATTAATTTGCATTAATTTCCTGCTCCCTGTAACCGTTTAGGTTTGCAACCCATGGATGAGACCAGTGGTTCTTAACTTGGGTGCATGTTAGCATCACCTGACCACTATTTAAAAAATAATAGTGCTGCAGCCTCCCCTAGACTAATTAAATCAGAATTGTCAGTAGAGTCTGGACATCTGTATTTTTTAAAACCTGTATTGTTAAACAGCCCTTCAGGCATTTGAAATTCACAACCAGAATTAAGAACTGCTAGACAAGGTGTTCTCTATGATTGTGTCAATGAGGCAGTATCTTGATTTCAAAATCATTCATTTTTATACCACTCTAGCCTACATGTATAGACAACTATTATATGAAAATTGTAATATATGTTCAAAATATAACTACTATTCATTAAAACATGATGAAACACAGCAGGTGAGAACCTAAGTTAATTCCTTCTGTGTCTTCCCTTTAATAGCCACAAGAACTTGGAGGTGAATTTTTTGCTTATCCCCAAAATCATTTTATTTTTTAAAAAATACACAATCTTTGTCACTGTTATGTTTTCTTTTTTGCATCTTATTAGTTACCAGTTCCTATATGAAGCTTTGAAACTTTTTCTAGATGTAATGCTTCGATGTTCTCCTGTAATTCCTCTAGGCAAGGAAGAAAAGACATGCTATTACTCACATGCCCCATATTGCAAAGTAACATTAAAAGTAGCCATTAATTTCTTTAGAGAGGGACACCATCTCCAAGTTCCAAAATATTTTCTTTACCTTCCTTTTTCCTTTTGGTTCCTCTGAATATTTAGAGATCCCTCTAATACATTTTCTCGTCTAATTACAACTTTTAGAAAGTTTATTTTAATGCTCTTAAACTTTTAATTAAGAAAAGGAACATGTCTGATTTTATTACTTTAATTCACTTAGAGTTGAATTTTTCATTTCTATGCACTGTGCTGTCTACAGAGTTTGGAGCAAAAAGTTCAAAAGCAAAATTAAGGTTGATGTAAAGCAGTGATTTTCAATCCAGGGAGATGTTGCCCCCAGGGGGCATTAAGCAATGACTAGAGATATTTTTGGTTGTCATGATTGGGTGTTGATGCTGCTGGCAACTAATGGATAGAAAATAGAAATGGGGTTAAACATCCTGCAATGCACAGGACCCCACAACAAAGGGTAGGCTGGCCCAAAATAATAACGGTGCCTAAGCTGAGAAACCTGATATAAACCTTTTTTTTTTTTTTTTCACTTTGCTCCACATGAGTAACTAAGTTGTGGGTTTTCAATCCCTGACCATGGAAAAATCATTAAGAATATGTCTTCAGTTTAAAAACGTGAACTATTATTCCACCCCCCTTCAAAGAACTTTGTGCTCTGAAATGAAGGGATATGTGCACATTCTGGCCAATTAGTCTGTGGCTTATTTAAGAACAGGAAGAGGACAAGGTGTAGCAAGGACTCAGGAAAGGAGACAACCAAAAAAAAAAGTATTTCATTATATTTATGCTAATTCTTCATGCTTTACATCTTCATAAACATGGGAAATTCGTGCGGAGAATGATAGCTCTTTCATGGGAAATGAGAACTTGCTGGTATTAATCAACTGGCATAATTACACACTGGCATGGGGGATCTGTGCATTATACTGTTTTAAAAAATGCACTATCCACAAAGAGTGACCAGAGGTCTGCTCAAAAGACATATGCTCAATGTCTAAGACTTGAATCCTCTGGCTTTTAAGATGATGCTGTGTTGAAATGCATATTCTTGAATTAGGAGTTCTCACGGACCACAATTACACAAGATTCATGAATTTGCTTTTAAGATGACTTTTGAAATGTGACTAGGATAAGATGAAAAACACCCTATAACAGACTTTTCTTTTTCTTTTTTTTTTTTTTTTTTTTTTGTAGAGACATGGTCTCACTCTGTCACCCAGGCTGGAGTCCAGTGGCACGACCTTGGTGCTCACTGCAGCCTAAACCTCCTGGGCTCAAGCGATTCTCCTATCTCAGCCTCCAGAATAGCTGGGACTTCAGGCATTCACCACCATTCCTGAATAATTTTTGTATCTTTTTGTAGAGATGGGGGGGGGGTCTCACTTTGTTGCCAAGGCTGGCCTTGAACTCCTGGGCTAAAGCAATCCTCCCACCTTGGCCTCCAAGAGTGCTTGCAGGTGTGAGCCACCACGCATGACCCCAAAACACTCAATAACAGGTTTCCTTTGGTCAGAACTGCTAAATTTATTTGGTAAAGGGTTCTTCTTGTCTCTAGTTCTACCTGGCCATTTTACGAAGCTCAATGAATACATCAGGAGTACAAACTACAAACTAGAGAGTGCATGTTCCAGATAACTGTTAAAAGAGATAAGACAGGTAAGACACATCATGGGACCAAACCAAAGAAAACACACCTTTGGGCTGGGTCTAGCCCACAGGCCACTAGCTTGAAACTGATAGACAAATAAGCTCTAAAGTGATTTTTAGCAAGAAAATTCACCGCTGCTAGGCATATTTTTAAAATATGGTTATTTCCCTTATTGTGCCATTTCCCTGCTCAAAAGTCTACAGTTGTTCCTTGCTGCCCCTCAAATTAAATCCAAGCTTCTAAAAATGCAGAGCTCTACAATCTGGTCCAAGCGTCCCTTTACCCCCTAATTTCACAGCATCTCCTGACATTCATTCTAGCTTTCAGCCCCAGAAGATTTCACGTTGCCTCAACAAAAACGTCACCTTCCTATCATACTTCCCTTCCTGGAGTCTTTCTTTGCCCAATCACTATCTCAAAGCAGACTGCCCTCTCCTACCCTGTCTTGTCCAAAACCCATCATGCTCCATTCTCAAATATCTTCCTTTTCAAGTCCTTCCTAATTCCCCCAGAGAGAAGATGACTATTATTCTTAACACTTGAATACACCTCTGGCCACAATCTACCTGACAGGGTGAAGTAAATAAGAATTTAGTCCTGGGCATCAGCTTTACCATTCACTAGCTCTTAACTCAGGGCAATTTATTTAACCTATTAAACCTCAGCTCCCTCACCTCGTTAATGAGCATGTCACCCAGGTGTGAGTTGTAACCCTTGTTCACAGCAGGTGACTGCTTAATCTCTCCTTCAGCTGTGCTTCCTTCACAAGCTGGTTTCTGTAAGAAATCTAGTTATACCATGCATTGTAGAAGCTCATGCTTTTTAGTAAACACCTCTTTTACTTAAACAAGTATTTATATCATCTTCAAATTCTTCCCTCTACCTAGGCTTTCTTCTCCCACCCCACCTCCTCAGCACTTCAACCACTCCCCCACTTCTGATTTTTTTCTCTCTTGGCCTCTTGAGACATTGTAGATGTCTCCACTTTAATTATGCAGAAAATGTCACTCTGTCTGTGATCCTACATTCATGCTTACAATCCTGAAGTCATCTTCCATCTTCATAAAACAAGGAAATTCTTGGCTTCTTAGAAAGTGCTGGGGTTGCAGTGCTATTTACAATAGCAAAGGCATGCAATCAATCTAAATGTCCATCAATGATGGACAGAATAAAGAAAATGTGGTACCTATACACCATGGACTATCATGCAGCCATAAAAAAGAACAAGGTCATGTCCTTTGCAGGGACATAGATGGAGCTGGAGGTCAATATCCTCAGAAAACTAACACAGGAAAAGAAAGCCAAATACCACATGTTCTCACTTATAAGTGGGAGCTAAATGATGAGAGCTCACGAACACATTGAGGGTAACAACACACACCGGGGCCTTTTGGAGGGTGAAGGGTGGGAGGAGGGAGAGGATCAGGAAAAATAACTAGACTTAATACCTGGGTGATGAAGTAATCTGTACAACAAACCCCCATGACACAAGTTTACCTGTCAAAAACCTGCATGTGAACCCCTGAACTTAAAAGTTAAAAAAAAAAAAGTAATGGAGATATTAACAAATTTTTTCTACTAACAATAGTAGTACCCATCTTATGGTATTATCATACAGAGATGTAATCCATATTTATAGTGTTTAGCATAGATCCAGCACATAGTTAAGTGTTCAAATCATAGGGTATTGTGATTACAGTTCATCTTGTTTCGTTTGTCTTGTGAGATTATGGACACGTTAAGGGGAAGACCCTTATTTTATTCATCTTTCAATAAATAGCACAAAATTCTGTTCTCTGCCTTGGCTCCACATCAGTCACCTAGAGACTTTGAGCAAACGCTCAGGTCCCCATTCTACATCCAGCACATCAGAATGCCTCAAGTAGGGCCTGTGTATCAATGTTTTCCAGGTAACTTTACTGTGTACCCTGGTTTGCAACAACCATTTAACCTATTACCTCACATGCAGCCATAATAACTGCTACTGCAGGTCACACTCTTCTTACAGGATAAGCCTTATGCTAAGCGCTTTTTTGCCTGGATTACCTCATGGCAGTAGTTGCTAAAGATCCCAGGTAATTCCAATATACAGCCGAGTTTGAGAACCAGTTCTTTATTAAACTCCCACTACCGCCTCTTGCAGTAGAGTGTGTTGTTATCCATGTCTTGCAGTGGAAACTGAGGTTTAGGGAGCTTAAGCAATGTGCTGGAGTCCTTCAGGCAGCAAGTCAAGGGTGAAGATGAAATTCTGACTTCATTCACAGGTCTCTCCAGGCTTTCTTAGGAGGAAACAAGTAAGTGTTGCTAGGTTGAGTTTTCTTGCCCTTAGCCTCACAGCAGTTGTTGCTAAGTGGGAGAAATGTTCTTGTGATGCTCCATTTTCTTTTCCCTGTCATGACCCGGGTCATGTTTTTCACTAGCTATTCATATTGGTACCGCATTTCTACCCTCTCCATGATGCTTCTTAGCCAAAGAGATTTAAAAGCCCCGATATGTTATTCTGTACCATAAAATAAATCCTGAGATCTTGGCATAAAGGAGGACATGCCTTGATTTCAGATCCATATTTGCAAATAAGAATATTCTCCCTTCCTGTGCATTAGGATATTTGGTAATAATAATGACCTACTTTTATTATAGTACTTTATGGATTTTAAATGAGGTAAGGTGGAATAATGTCCCTTGAACTCTAAAAGGTTTGCAGTTTGGGTCGTAGCTATGCATGTGAGTAAAATTTTAGTTACCTAAGAGATTTAGCTTAATCTCATAAATGATTTTAATGTAAGAGAAAGTAGAGAACAATCTAAGCCAACATTTCCCTTATTTTAAAGTGTTAATAGAAAAAAACCATAATTCTGTAGCTGGAAAGAAAGAAGTAGTCAAGTCATAATGTTGCCAATGCATAAAATCTATGCTTATCAAAATGAAATGTTTTTGGTTTGCTAATTTATGAAGCCGTGCAGTTGGGCCAGGCTTTCCTCACTGGTTCCTCCTTCTCCCTACACTACTGCAAGTATGCAGGTTTCACCTTATCCCCCATTCACCTGCTCTATAGAAGCCCCCACTTCCAACATCCAGATCAGTGGTTCTCAAGCTTTAGGACACATCAGAACCACCTGGCCAGCCTGTTAAACCACAGCGTTCTGGACCCCACCCCCAGAGCTTCTGATTTGCAATTCTGGGAAGTCCAACCATTTGCATTTCTAAAAAGGTCTCAGGCATTGCTACTGATCCAGGAATAACACTTTGAAAACCATTAAGTTATATGATCAACTGATCTATTAAAAGCTGAAACATTTGTGCTTTTTCTGAAATTTCAATGATCAGCAGCATGAGGGTAAAGCATGAATATCTTTTCATGTCTAAAGAAGCGCTTTGACTAACAGCTACTGACAATAATACATTAACAAGAAAGCAACAAGTATTTATTGAGCCCTGCTAGAGTCTAAGTAGATGCCCCTGCATCTACTTAACATTGACAAAAGCAACTAGGTTTTGTGAGAATTGTAGCAGCCCTGGTTACCTGTAGGTGGCAGAATATTCTAGCATAAATGACTTTTTACATTTTTCTCGTAAAATGATTGATAACTTTCAGAAAGATTTACCAAAATCACTGTGTTATTTTTAAAAAGAGAAGGAAACATTTTAAAGTATAATGAATACAATATTCTGTACAAGAACAGGAATGTTATTCATAATTTGCATCATTTATTTGGCAGGTATTGAAAAAGCAATATTTAATAGTGTTATGAAAAGTAAGTATTAAATACTATATGCAAGGCAATGTATTAAGTGTTTTACATGGGTTCTGTGGCTTAATGCTCGTGGCAAGCCTATAATGTTAGCATTCCGGTTAAATAAAAAAGAAATCTAAGGTTCAAAATTCTACTCATTCTTCAAGTCCTCTTACATGTAGACTTAGTTGTTTCCTAAAGCTTTTATTAGCATCACCTTATAGGAAGCAATCTCTTGCCTTCTTCCTCCTCTCCATCTCTCATAGTAGTTTTCATATTCTTTGTTAGATTACTGGTGTTCATGTAGTCATCATATTCCTTCTTTACAAGAATGTTGTAAGAATTGAAATTTTAAATGAGGCAATGTATATGCAAGTAATTTGTAAACACACACACATACAAACTATTATAAACATATTCTGTTTAGTGAGTTGAATGGTGGCCCTTGTAAAAGAAAAGCTCAGAACCCCAAAAGGAAAAAAAAAAAAAAAAACCTAAGCTGAAAGCTGAGTCCTGTAAGAAACCGCCTTTCCTTTTGTTCCTAAGCAGATAGCTACAGATGAAAAATAAGATATCTCCACAGGGAGCTGCTCTAGGTTCACTTTATCTTTATGTAAAGTGATGATTTACTGAGCATGAGGCAAATACACAATTGACTATTCTGCTCCTTTTCTCTTGCAACATGTGGATTCAGTAATATGACCATACTCTTCCCTTCCCCCTCCAGCCTGCTTTTCCCCTTTAAATATTGAAGCCTTCAAAATCATCTTTGGAAAAAGGAACAGACCACAGACTGCTTCTGTGATTGTGTATTTCTTTTTTTCTCCGGGCATGTCCTTAACCTTGGCAAAAATTTCTAAATGATTGAGATCTGACTCAGACACTTTTGGATTTAAACCCCTAAAATGATATGTTCACATCCTAATCTCTAGAACCTGTTAATGTAACCTTATTTGGAAAATGAATCTTTGCAGATGCAATTAAATTAAGGATCTCAAGATTAGATCATCCTGGATTATCCCAGCAGGTGCTAAATCCAATGACAAATGTCCTTAGAGAAGACATCAGAGAAGACACACAGAGAGAAGAGATGGCAATTTTAAAACAGAGGCAGAGACTGGAGTTAGGCAGCCAAACACTAAGGAAAGTCTGGAGCTATCAAAAACTGGAAGTCGCCAGGCATGGTGTCTGTAATCCCAGCACTTGGGGAGGCCAATGTGGGAGGATCACTTGAGATCAGGAGTTCAAGACCAGCCTGTCAACATGGCAAAACCCCATCTCTACTAAAAATACAAAAATTAGCTGGGTGTGGTGGTACTCACATGTACTCCCAGCTACTCGGGAGGCTGAGGCAGGAGAATAGCCTGAAACCAGGAGGCAGAGGCTGCAGTAAGCCAAGATCGTGCCACTGTACTCCAGTCTGGGTGACAGAGCAAGGTCCCATCTCAAAAAAAAAAAAAAAAAAAAAAAGAAATAAAGAAAAAGAAAAACTGGAAGAAGCAAGGAATGATTCTCCTCTAGAACCTTGAGAGAGAGTCTGGCCCTGCTGACAACTTGACTTTTGGACTTCTGGCCACAGAACTTTGAGATAATTAATTTCTGTTCTTGCAAGTCACACAGTTCATGGTAATTTGTTACAGCAGCCCTAGGAAATCCATCCACACTGTAACAATAATAAAAGCTAAGATTTATGGAGTTCTCAGTACATGTGCGCCAACCCTAGACATAAGTTCATTCAATCCACATAACCAGCCTATTAGTTGAGTCTTCTTAGAATCCATATTCTACAAACCAAGAAACTGAGGTCTAGAATGGTTAGGTAACTTGCCCCAGGTCACACAACTACTAAAGGGCAGTTAAGAGACTCTAACTCCAATTGCCCTGACTCTAAACACCCATCCAGCCACTACCTTTAAAACCTTTTTGTGTACTATAGGAAATAAAAGGTGAAAAGAGAGACATTCCTCCTTTGTTTAATGAGTAGGTTCATAACTTTTTAATGAAGGAGGATTTAACAAATTCAGAAGGAATGTTTTCTTAGTAACATTGTCTTAATGGCACAGTCATTAAGATTATTAGAAAGAAATTCTGTTTTAGGTCTATTAGCAAAATAACACTGGAGCACAGAAATTGGCAAACCAGACACAGTCCCCAGGATGTGGGAAGAAAAATCAGAATCTCCATGGGGAGGTGATGCAATTATAGTTTGAAGGAGCATATTCAAAGTTATAATTTTATATTTCTTAGGTGACAAGAGTTACTTTTCTTTTTAATATTTGTTTATTAGATGGGGTCTTGCTATGTTGACCAGGCTGGTCTCAAACTCCTGACCTTAAGCAAAACTTTCATCTCAGCCTCCCAAAGTTCTAGGATTACAGGTGTGTGCCACCTTGCCCGGCCAATTTTTTTAATTTAAGGAATTTTCTTCTGGAGTCTTCCTTTAAGTTCATGTTCCTCAAAGTATAGCCATTGCTTGTTTGTTTTTTACGAGATAAGGTCTTGCTATGTTGTCAAGACTGGTCTCGAACTCCTGGCCTCAAGCAATCCTCTAGCCTCAGCCTCCCAAAGTGCTAGGATTGCAGGCGAGAGCCACCACGCCAAGCTAGTGAAGCCATTTTACTCCAAGTGGCTTCTTCACCTAAGTGCTTGATTTGTTGTTCTTGTTATTGTTGTTAAAAAAGGAAACTCATGCCCAGACCTACTGAATCAGAATCTCTGCATGTGAATCTGGGTATATGCCTTTTAATAAGCTCCGAGGTTGAGCATAAGCTGGAGAACTCCTGCTTTCACATTGTCCACAACTATGGTGCCACCAAAGGAAGATTTCATATTACAGCAGCCCTAGGGAATCAATCCACACTGTAATAATAACAAAAGCTAAGATTTATGGAGTTCTCAGTACATGTGCACCAACCCTACACATAAGTTCATTCAACACACATAACTAGCCTATTAGTTGAGTCCTCTTAGAATGGAATTGGTTTTAAATCAGTCAGTGGTTTTAAGATAGGGTCTCAATGCCACTAGTCACTTTCGAATCTTGGGCCTCAAAACCTTGAAACTCAGTACAGTGAGTGGTGTATCATCTTTATGCTAGGAGAGTAAGGGTAGTGGATGATAAATTTTAATGTAAAAACATAAAGCAAATATCAGTGATATTTAAAATTACTCTTGAAAAATGAAAATAATTTCAGTTGCCCAGCATTGAGGACTTTCTGCTTCTTCCATTGTAAATGAAGACTTTTTGTTTTTAAGGAGTGTGTGTGTGTTGAGAAGGAAGGTGAATGCATCTTTGAACACTTGACTTGTTCTCACCCCAGTGTGATTTGTTTTTCACCCAGTGAGAGGAACAAAGTGGTGGGGATTAGGGGCAGAATAAATAACAGGCCTACCTCTTCTTCACACCAACTCCTAGACACAAGATCTTTATGTAGAACATAGAGCAAATTTGGAACATCATTTTTTTCCCTCCCTTCTTCCTTCAGCTTCTTTCTCCCTTTCTCATTTTGCCAAAAGACTGTCACCAAATTCCCATCAGTGAAATACATTAATGATGGGATTCCAATACATTCTCCTCTGAAAAATGGATATCACACCTTGAGAGTGTTTTAAATTACATCCTTAGTACAGTGTCTGGCATGTCATAAACATTCAGTAATGGGGAGTAATCTTTTTCAAAGCTGTTCCTGCTACTGTCATTAGTGTCAGGGATATTTGAGAATTAAACAAAATATATATCTAAGAAACCTAGACCATAGTAGATGCTTTCAAAAATAGCTAGTATAATTATTTTCATGGCATGACCAAATACCTAGGCCTTGAAGATGCTGAAGACATCCCTGCAGATTGCCATCCTGTATATGAGAGGAGCATGTCATACCGGCTATATGAAGGAATTATGAGTTTGTGTTTACATGAAAATTTTTTTTATCTCATAATTTCTATCAAAAAAGAAGTCTTTGCTTTGAGAATAAAACACCTAGGAATCCAACTTACAAGGGATGTGAAGGACCTCTTCAAGGAGAACTACAAACCACTTCTCCACGAAATAAAAGAGGACACAAATGGAAGAACATTCCATGCTCATGCATAGGAAGAATCAATATCATGAAAATGGCCATACTGTCCAAGGTAATTTATAGATTCAATGCCATCTCCATCAAGCTACCAATGACTTTCTTTGCAGAATTGGAAAAAACTACTTTAAAGTTCATATGGAAAGAAAAAAGAGCCCACATTGCCAACACAATCCTAAGCAAAAAGAACAAAGCTGGAGGCATCATGCTACCTGACTTCAAACTATACTACAAGGCTACAGTAACCAAAACAGCATGCTACTGGTACCAAAACAGAGATATAGACCAATGGAACAGAACAGAGCCCTCAGAAATAATACCACACATCTACAGCCATCTGATCTTTGACAAACCTGACAAAAATAAGCAATGGGGAAAGGATTCCCTATTTAATGAATGTTGCTGGGAAAACTGGCCAGCCATATGTAGAAAGCTGAAACTGGATCCCTTCCTTACAGCTTATACAAAAATTAATTCAAGATGGATTAGAGACTTAAATATTAGACCTAATACCATAAAAACGCTAGAAGAAGACCTAGGCAATACCATTCAGGACATAGGCATGGGCAAGGACTTCATGACTAAAACACCAAAAGCAATGGCAACAAAAGCCAAAATAGACTAATGGGATCTCATTAAACTAAAGAGCTTCTGCACAACAAAAGAAACTACCATCAGAGTGAACAGGCAACCTAGAGAATAGGCGAAAATTTTTGCAATCTACCCATCTGACAAAGGGCTAATATCCAGAATCTACAAAGAACTTAAACAAATTTACAAGAAAAAAACAACCCCATCAAAAAGTGGGCAAAGGATATGAACAGACACTTTTCAAAAGAAGACATTTATGCAGCCAACAGACACATGAAAAAATGCTCATCATCACTGGTCATCAGAGAAATGCAAATCAAAACCACAATGAGATACCATCTCACACCAGTTACAATGGCGATCATTAAAAAGTCAGGAAACAACAAGATGCTGGAGAGGATGTGGAGAAATAGGAACGCTTTTACACTGTTGGTGGGAGTGTAAACTAGTTCAACCATTGTGGAAGACAATGTGGCAATTCCTCAGGGATCTAGAACTAGAAATACCATTTGACCCAGCCATCCCATTACTGGGTGTATACTCAAAGGATTATAAATCATGCTACTATAAAGACACAGGCACACGTATGTTTATTGCGGCACTATTCACAATAGCAAAGACTTGGAACCAACCCAAATGTCCATCAATGATAGACTGGATTAAGAAAATGTGGCACATATACACCATGGAATACTACACAGTCATAAAAAAGGATGAGTCCCTGTCCTTTGCAGGGTCACAGATGAAGCTGGAAACCATCATTCTGAGCAAACTCTCACAAGGACAGAAAACCAAACACTGCGTGTTCTCACTCATAGGTGGGAACTGAACAATGAGAACACTTGGACACAGAGTGGGGAACATCATACACTGGGGCCTGTCATGGGGTTGGGGGCAGGAAAAAGGATAGCATTAGGAGAAATACCTAATCTAAATGATGAGTTAATGGGTGCAGCAAACCAACATGGCACATGTATACCTATGTAACAAACCTGCACGTTGTGCACAGGTACCCTAGAACTTAAAGTATAATTTAAAAAACAACAACAACAACAACAAAAAAAAAACAGAAGTCTTTGCTTTAAAATGTTTGCCAGACCAGCAGTCTCCTGAAATACTGATCCACTCCTTACAAGCCACTAATCCAGCTAGATATTTTTTCTTTTCTTTTTTTTTTTTTTTCTTAGAGAGAGGGTTGCCCAGGCTAGAGTGCAGTGGCACAATTATAACGATCCTTCCTCCTTAGCTTCCCCTGGCTAAATATTTCTAATTGGCTGGAGAAGAAAAAACTAGTTCGAATGACCAGCCTCTTTCCTAATTTCTCATTCCTAAAGATATTGAGGAAAGAAGACATATCTTGACATGTCTGTACATTAACATGATCAGTTTCTCCACAGAGCTAAATTTGACTGGTCATTTTTGGAAACATAATATTATTTATTCATTTAGAAAACCACAGATCCCTGTCTGCAGTTCTGTTCTTGTATCATTAGCCCTCTCCACTGGATGGAATTATCTGCTACATAATTGCATTCTCAGACTCCTCCACGCCTGGATCCCTGATGTGATTGACCATAATGACTCCTCTGGTGCCCAGTGGTATCTTTACACAAGCCAATAAGAAATGCAGCAAATCACTCAATATGATATCTGGTTTTAGGCACTGCATTTGGGATATAGCACATCATCCTTAAAAACTGTAAAGAAACCTAGAAATTGTAAGAAATCCAGGATGAGGTGAGATCCATCAGTCTATTTCAGTTTCTTTGGTATTTTTTAATCTTCTAATATTCCCCACTTTATGACATCATCTTAAATATTTCCTTGAAAAAAAGCTATGGAAAAGAAAATAAGAAGGAAAGCTGAAAAACATTCAAATGAGCTTCCAATTGACAAAAGGCAACAGTGAGAACAGATATTTAGACCTCACTGTAGACAAACTACTCAAAGGGAAGAATTTAGAATGGTTAAGACACATTGCTGTTTTTTAAAGAGCTTCATTTGCTTTCCTTGACTTAATTTATTTTAACATGTAAGCTGTATCATCTATTTCGGGACTAACAATTCTTTAGTTTTTGGAAGCAGTATTTCATCACAGCATTTCAAGGCCTTACACACTTAAACTCTAAGGACAAACCATACGTACCAGATAAGTGCAAAATGGAACAATGTAGGGCTTAATTTTCTTTAACAAAGTAGATATACCCATTTAAGTAGCAATTAGATCAAGAAACAAGACATTACTAGCACCCCAGAAGGCCTACTCAAGCCAAGGAGCTACTGTCCCCCGACAGGTAACCAGTGACCTCTAACACCAGAGATTTACTTCACCTGTTTCTGAACTCTTCTTAGATTCATCAATTTGTATTCTTTTGTGCATGACATCTTTGCTTGACATTATATTTCTTTGATTTTCCCATGCCATTACATTTGCGTGTTCTCATTGCTTTGTAGGGTTCCATTGTGCAAGCTATAGTACTTTTTACCCATTTTATTATGGATGGACATTTGGATTGCTTCCAGCTTGGGGCTACTGTGGATAGCATTGTTATGGACACTCTAGTACAAGTCTTTTATGCACAGCCTGGCCACTTATTTTGGTTATATAGATAGGAGTGAATTTGCTTACATATTGTTTAGCTTTACTAAATATTGTCGAAGAGTTTTCAAAGTGGTTGTATTTATTTGCACTTTTACCAGCAGTACATGAAACTTACGGTTGTTCCATATCCTTACCAATACTTCATATTATCTACCTTTTTAGCATAGCATTTCTGGAAGTCTGAAATAATCTCTTAGGATTTAATGGCATTTTCTGGATGACTGTTGAAACTGAAAACTTTTCCTTGTGTTTTTGAATTTTAATTGACACAAATAATTGTACCTATTTATGGGGTACAAAGTGATATTTAAATACATATACATAACGTGTAATGATCAAACCAGAGTAATTGACATTATCCATCACCTCAAACATTTATTATTTATTTGATTTCAGAACATTCAAAGTGTTCTGTTCTAGCTATTTTGAAATGTACAATAAATTATTAATGATAGTCACCCTACAGTGCTAATGAACAATAGAACGTATTCCTCCTATCTAGCTGTAATTTCGTGTCTATTAACCAATCTCTACTCATCGCTCTCATCACCCTTCTCAGCCTTTAGTAATTACTACTCTACTTCTCCAAGCTCAACTTTTTTAGTTTTCATATATGGATAAGAACATGTGGTCTTTCTTTCTGTGCCTGACTTCTTCCATTTCATATTATGTTTTCTAGGCTCATCCATGTTTCCACAAATGACATAATGTCATTTTTTTCTACGGCTGAATAGTATTCCACTGTGTATATATGCCACATTTTCTTTAGTTGTTCACCTATTGGTAGATTTAGATTGATTTCATACCCTGGCTATTGTGAATAGTGCTGCAATAAACATAGGTACAGAGAGATCTCTGATAATACTGATTTCCTTTCCATTGGATAGACACCCAGTTGTATGATTGCTGGATCATATGGTAGTTTTATTTTTAGTTTTTTGAGAAACTTCCATACTATTTTCCATAATGGTTTTACTACTTTACATTTCCACCAACCACGTAAAAGATTTCTCTTCTCTCCACATCCTTGCCGGCATTTGTTATTTTTTGTCTTTTTGATATAGCATTTTAACTGGGGTGAGATGATAGCTCACTGTGGATTTGATTTGCATTCCTTTGGTAATTAGTGATGTTCAGCATTTTTTCATTTATTTGTTGGCCATTTGTATATCTTCTTTTGAGAAATGTCTATTCAGATCCTTTGCCCACTTTTTAAAACTAGGATTGTTTGGCTTTTTGCTATTAAGTTGTTTGAGTTCCTTGTATATTCTAAATATTAATCCCTTGTCAAAGGAAGAGTTTACAAATATTTCCTCCCATCCTGCAGGTAGTCTCTTAGCTCTGCTGAATGTTTGTTGTGCAAAAGTCTTTAATTCGATATAATTCCATTTGTCCATGTTTGCTTTTGTTGCCTATGCTTTTGAAGTATTAACCATGAAATCTTTGCCCAGGTCAGTGTCATAAAACATATTCTCTGTTTTCTTCTGGTAGTTTTATAGTGTTTGAAATTAAAGTATTTAATCCATTTTAAGTTGATTTTTATATATAATGAAAGATTTTATATATAATGAATTTTTATATATAATAAAAGAGGTCTAGTTTCATTATTCTGCATGTGGATATTCAGTTTCCCCAGCATCATATGTTAAAGAGGGTATCCTTTCCCCAGTTTATGTTCTTCGTACCTTTGTCAAAAATTAGTTGGCAGTAAATACATGAATTTATTTCTGGGTTCTCTATTCTGTTCCATTAGTCTATATGTGTGTTTTTGTACCAGTACATGCTTTTTTGATAACTATGGCTTTAGAGTATATTTTGAATTCAAGCAGTGTGATGTCTCCAGAATTGTTTTTGTTTATTTATTGTTTTGGGTTTTTGTTTTGTTTGCTTAGAATTGCTTCAATTATTCAGCATCTTTCATGGTTGCTTACAAATTCTAGGATTGTTTTTCTTTTTCTGTGAAATATATCCCTGGAAGTTTGATAGAGATTCCATTGAATCTGTAGATCACTTTGGGTAATATTGTTATTTTGACAATATTGTTCTTCCAATCTATGAACATGAAGTGTCTTTTCTCTTTTTCATGTGTCTTCTTTGATTTCTTTCATCAGTGTATTATACTTTTATTGGTAGAGATATTTCACCTCCTTGGTGAAATTTATTTCTAGTTATTCTTTTTTGTAGTCATTTTAAATAAAATTGCTTTCACAATTTTTGCAGCTAGTTTATTATTACCATATAGAAATACTACTGATTCTGATTTTTGTGTATTGGTTTTCATATCCTGCAATTTTGATCAATTTATATATCAGTTCTAAGGGTTTTCTGGTAAAGTCTTCTAGTTTTTCTCTGTATAAAATCACCTCTTCTGCTAACAGGGACAGCTTGACTTTCTTTCCCAATTTGGATATCCTTTATCTCTTCTCTTGCCTAATTGCCCTGGCTATGACTTACAGTAATATGTTAAATAAGGTGGAAGTGGGCATCCTTGTCTTATTCCAGTCCTTAGAGGTAAAGCTTTCAACTTTTCCCATTCAGTAGGGTGTTAGCTGTGGTTTTGTGATATATGGTCTTTATTTTATTGAAGTACATTCCTACCACATGTAATTTTTTGAAAGTTTTTATCATAAAGGGATGTCAAATTTGATGAAATGTTTTTTCTGTATCCATTGAGATGATTATATGATTTTTGTCCTTTATTCTGTTGATGTGACTTATCACATTTATTGATTTATGTATGTTGAACCATTTTTGCAGCCATAGGATAAATCTCATTTGATCATGATGTACATGATGTATAATCTTTTTATTGTACTATTGGATTTGGTTTGCCAGCATTTTATTGAGGATTTTTGCACCTATGCTGATCAGGAATAATGTCCTGTAGTTTTATTTTTGTGTTGTGCCCTTTTCTGGTTTTGATCTTAGGATAATGCTGGCCTTATAAAATGAACTTGGAAGAATTTCCTTTCTTCATTATTTTAGAATACTTTGAATAGAATTGGTTTTTAGTTCTTCTTTAAAAGTTTGGTAGAATTCAGCAGTAAAGCCATCCATTCCTGAGCTTTTCTTTGTTGGAAGACTTTTTGTTACTGATTCAATCTCATTACTTGTTATTGGTCTGTTTATGTTTTCTATTTCTTCTTGGTTCATTCTTGGTAGGTTGTATGTTTACAGAAATTTATCTGTTTCTGCTAGGTTTTCCAATTCGTTGGTATATAGTTGTTTATAATAGTCTCCAATGATCCTTCATAGTTCTGTGGTATCAATTATAATGTCTCCTTTTTCATTTCTGATTTTGTTTATTTGGCTCTTCTGTCTTTTATTAGTCTAATGGTTTGTTGATTTTATCTTTGAAAAAACCAACTTTTTGTTTCATTGATCTTTTGCATTTTTTTAAAGTATCTATTTCATTTACTTCTGTTCTGATCTTAATTATTTCTTCTAGTAATTTGGGGTTTGGTTTGTTCTTGCTTTTCCAGGTCTTTCAGATGCATTGCTAGGCTCTTTATTTGAAATCTTTCTACTTTTTTGATTTATGTATTTATTGCTATAAAATTCCTTCTTAGTACTGCTTTTGTTGTATCCTATAGGTTTTGGTGTTTTGTGTTTTTAAAATTTCCTTCTTAATTTTTATACTGACATATTGGTCATTCAGAGGCATGTTGCGTAATTTCCATGTATTTGTACAGTTTTCGAAGTTCCTCTTATTGATTTCTAGTTTTATTGTAATCTGAAAGGGTGTTTGATACAATTTTGATTTAAAAAAAATATTGAGACTTGTTTATTGGTCTAACATATTGTCTGTCCTAGAGAATGTTCCATGTGCTGATGAGAAGAATGTGTATTCAGCAACTGTTGGAAAAAATATTCTGTAAATATCAGTTACATTTATTTGATCTATAGTGCAGTCTAAGTCTGATGTTTCTTTATTTTCTGTCTAGATCACTTGTCCAATGCTGAGAATAAGGTGTTGAAGTCTTCAACTATTATTATATTGGTGTATATCTCTGCCTTTAGCACTAATAATATGTGCTTTATATGTATATATGGGTGCTCCAGTGGTGGGTGCATGTATATTTACAGTTATTGTGTTTTCTTCCTGAACTGATTGCTTTTTCATTATATAATGACATTTCATCATATAAATGGCACTTGTTGTCTCTTTTTATATTTTTTGACTTAAAGTCTATTGTATCTGATATAAGGACAGCTTTTCCTCATTTTTAGTTTTTATTTGCATGGAATATCTTTTTCTAGCTCTTTACTTTTAGTCTATGAGTGTCTTTACAGGTGAAATGAGTTTCTTACGGGCAGTATATAGTGGAGTATTGTTGCTATTGTTTTTAATCCTTTCAGCCAGTCTATATCATTTAATAGGGAATTTAAACTACTTAAATTCATGGTTGTTATTGATAGGTGTAGACTTACGCCAGTCATTTTGTTAACTGTTTTCTGCTTGTTTCTCGTTGTTTAAAATATCCTATTTTCCTTTCTCCCTTTCTTTCTGTTTACCTTTAGGGTTTGATGGTTTTTTTGTAGTGATAAGGTTTGATTCCTTTCTCTTTCTCAGTTGTATATCTGCTTTACCAGCAAGTTTTATTCTTTTGCATGTTTTCATGACGGTAGTTATCATCCTTTTGCTTTCAGATGTAGGACTACCCTAAGCATTTCTTGTAGGGCTGGTCTAATGGTGATGAATTCCCTCAGTTTTTGCCTATCTGGAAAGACTTTATTTCTCTTTCAGTTTTAAAGAATAGCTTTGTTGGGTATAGTATTCTTGGCTGCCAGGGTTTTCTCTCTTGGCCTCTAAAGTTTCTGCTGAGACATCTGCTATTAGTCAGATGGGGATTCCCTTATATATGATTTAATGCTTTTCTCTTGCTGTTTTTAAAATTCTCTTTGTCTTCGACTTTTGACAGTTTGACTCTGATGTGCCTCAGAGAGGATTCAAAGGGATTTTTGAGCTTCATAGATCTAGATGTTCATACCTCTCCCAAGACATGAGAAGTTATCAGCTACTATTTCATTAAATAAGTTTTCTATCCATTTTCCCATCTCTTCTGTAATTCAAATGCAAATGTGAGTATTTGTTCTCTTAATGCTGTCCCGTAAGTCCTGTTGGCTTTCTTCAATTTTCTCTTCTTCTTCCTCTTCTTCTTTTTCCTCTGCTTCTTCCTCTTTCTCTTTTTCTACCCATTCCTCTTCTTTGTCTGTGTTATTTCAAAAGATCTGTCTTCAAGTTTAGAAACTCTTGCTTCTGCCTAGTCTATTACCAAAGCTCTATTCCATTTCAAAATATTATTAACTGAAATCTTCAGTTCCAAGATTTCTGTTTAATTCTTTTTTTATAATAGGTATCTCTTTGTTTAATTTCTCATTCAGATCCTGATGGTTTTTCTGATTTCATTGAATTGTCCATCTATATTTCACTGAGTTTCCTTAACATCATTTTCAATTCTTTTTCTGGAATTTCATAAACTTTATTTTCTTTGGGGTTTCTTGCTAGAGAATTATTGTGTTCCTTTGGAGATGTCATGTTTTCTTGTTTTGTCATTTTTCTTGTGTGGTGTAACAGTCACTTCTTTTAATTTTATGAGGTAGCATTCATAGGGAAATACCTGTATATGTGCCCTATATCATTTGTTGGGTAGTATGCTTTGATTTTGGTTATGGCTGGGCACAGGAGTGTAGTTTCCAACAGTATCAGACTCCAGACAAGTGGACCTCTGACCCTTTTCATATGGGCGAGATGCACAGAAGCGCTGATGCTAGGTGGGGTTGCTGGCAGCAGCAGGCCCAGGTGGGTCAGTTCTTAGGATCCTGGGTGGGGGGACATGGGCACTCACCAGCTCCACCACTGGAGTGGGCAAGATTGTTGGTTGTGGGCCCTAGGCAAGCTGGCCCTTAGGCCCCTGGGGGTGGTATGTGGATGCCTAGTGGCACAGTGTGTGAGGTTGTCAGTGAAGACAGGCCCCAGGCTGTCAGCTCTCAGGCCCTAGAGAGTGCATATATTGGCTCCCTCTGTCTTTGAGGTGGCCTCCCTGCTGTGCTGGACAACCCCAAGGTGCCAGGTGCTATGTGGGTTCAGGTGCCAGGTTTATGGCTGCATTGCTGAGTCCAACAGTGGTTGTGCCCCTGCAGCCTTTTGTGGGTATGGTAGGATAATGTCAGTACTCCAGAGATGTGGAGACATGGGGGCTATTGGGCCTCTGGGAAGAATGCCTTACATATATTAACCTTTTGGGTAACTCTTTTTGGTCAGCAGCCTGTTTAAGTCTTTTGCCCATTTTCCTGTTAGGTCATGTCAATTTTCTCTTATTAGTTTGTTGAAGTTATTATATATCTGGTTCCAAATCTTTTTTCTTAATTATGTTCTATAAATATCTTCTACTTTTTCACCCTTAAGTGGTGTTTTTGGATAGACATTATTTAAATATGATTCAAATTACTATTTTTGTTTTCATAAGAGCACTTTCTGTGTTCTAGACCTACTCTAGGTCAAGGAATATTCTGTTTTATTTTTCTAAAATTTTTATCTTTTTCTTTTTAAAAGTTTTATCTTTCACATTTGGACCCGTAGTCAATCTGGAATTGAGGCTCTTTGTATGTTTGTGTGTGCTTGGAGTGAAGTGCTGGTCAAGATTCACTATATGCTATATAGATGTCTAATTCCACAGATTTTGTTCTAGTTACTTAGAAAATTTCTCCACTGAACTATATAAATTATAACTCATTTTTCCTATCATTTTTCACAAAGGATATTTTCAAAAATTGAATCACATTTTACTTATTTTTATACTTTATATTTTATAACCTAGATTTTATATCAGTTTGTCATAAACCTCATTACAATATAGATCTGCATTACTACTTTTTATAACCATATAATGTTCTATTGGATGGCTGTACAATAATTTATTTAATCCATCTTCTGTCAATGGATATTTAAATTGGTCCAAATCATTCAGAAAAATAATCAGTGCTATCAAAGTGATCTGTGAATACATAGTTTTGCATATTTATTAAAACACTTATTTTTAATACAACCAAGAATTAGGATATCCACATTTTCAGACTTTTAATCAGAAGTAGCTATACTGTGAAGCTAATGAAGCTTAACCTTCAGGGTCCTTCATTTACTCAGGCTCTTTTCACGTTCCTGTGCCAAATTTCTTATTTATAATTTTGTGTCCTTTAGCAGTGATTAGGAGTGGTCATTTTCCTGCATCTTTGCCCCATGTGGCATCATCAACTGAAGGCATCATTTACAGGGTCCATTGTGGCTTTGAGTAGAGGCTACCTTGGGCTTGTTAAGTCCACTGATTACTTTTCCCTGCGCTTATTGTCCAACTACTAATTTGTTAATGGGAAGAAGAACTTAGCTTGCCCAGTTATACAGTGTGCCTCTCTAAAGGATTTCCGGTGACATTTTGTGCTGATCTTTTCATAATAACAAGGAGTATCACCCATTTCAATCCCATTAAGAAGGAAATAGTGAGTATATGCTTGTCATTGTGTTACAAGGAAATAACAGTATTCAGAGGTATATATGTGACAGTGTAAATAGCAAAACTTTAAAAAATACAATTTACTATTTTTCAGAATTCAAGTGATCTGAGCTTGATTTAAAATGAAAGTTAAAGTCAAACTACCATACCATCTGCTTATGTTGCAGCTTTATGTCTTTACCCATAAATTTTCACTACACATTTTTTCTTCTCAGGCAGATAAAAATAGGAGAAAAGGAGAAATAAGGGAATCTAGCCTGTTTTTGCTGAGAGGTGTGATAAATAGAGTATAATCTGATCTGCTTCTCTGTTTAGATCATTAAAATCTTTATCTAATCTCAGTCACTGTGTAATCATAAGAAATGAGTGATAGAACTGCTCTCTGCACCATTTAAAACATATACCCTAACCACCCTTTCACTTAAAACTTTGAGAAAAAATTAATTTAAATTTTCGAAGCCCTATTAATAAAAAGGACATTGTGGGAGTCATTCACATGGAACATTAATACAAAAGCTACCTAACTTATAAAGCATGTCAATTCATGTTTCTCCCTCATACTTACCAAAACTTTTATTTCCAGTTGGTGGCTTTTTTTTTTTCTTTTAAATGCCCTTTTCCTCTTTGAGTTTATACATACCACTCTTTAACAGAACAGCTTGTTGGCCATTTGTGCAAGAAGTAAAAATGCTTTCATGAATACAAGTTACTCATTTTTTGATGTAGGGTTTGGCTTTGACCATAACTTTAGGTAATCATTGCAGTCAACAGATGTTAGAGGGTGCCGTCTATCAGGATGAACAAACCCAGGCAGTCAGATTAAGTAAAGGCATCTGGAAACAGCACAACTGAGAATAGGTTTTATGACACCTGGCAAGCAGCCTTCTTTTCTTGTAATACCTAAAAGTTTCTGAGTAAAGAGGGCATATTGGCTGATAAGCTTTGTAGAAATGTCACCCAATAGTAGGAGAAATGATTTCCTTTCAGAACAAAGACCAAAATGATAAAACAACTCAAATGGGGAATGATATAAATAAAAATAAATAAAACCCTAAGTTTTTAGGGCACCTCTTTTGACGGTGGATTTTTTTTCTTGTCAGCTGAATATTTCATAAATTCTATTTTCCATTTTCATAGCCAAATCTACTTATATGGATAGCTTCACTGAACAGGCACTTCTCTGGGCTGGGGATGGCATAGAAAAGAACTAGAAAGGCCCTAAATTACATCATTTCCTTCCACCATAAGAATTTTTTTAAAAGACTCCTGAAAACACTGCATGTTCAATTCCCTACAAGTCCTGAGGGTTCTTGATTACTTTTTAAAAGGTGTTACTGTGAGATATTTCAAACATACTGGTAAGAACAAATAAAATTATAAGGAATACCCGTGCATTCTCCAGTCAACACTGTTATTTCATTTCTTCATTAAAGAATTAGACAAAATATAATTGAGCTCCTCTTGTGAATTCCTCTCTGATTCATGTACGTTTTTACAATTTAACTATTTTATATTCATAAACATTAACTATTGTTCTGACATTTTAGAACATTATATATAGGGTATATTGTACTTCTATTTTTGTAACTTGGTTAGATTTCTCAATGTTGAGTGATTATGTAATAATCTATACCATTTATTCATTCTTCTATTAATGGACATTTAGGTTTCCAATATTTTGCTCTCACAGGTATGTATAAGAGAGGAAATGGAATTGCTCAGATGATAGGTATGAGCATCTAAACTTCAGATATGTTGCCAAGTTACAAATATGGCTGAACAATGGGGTTATACCAATTTCTCCTCCTTATTTCTTAGTTTCTACTGTTTCTATTGAATAGTTTCTATTCATGCTTTCTATTTAAACGTCAGCTATTATTAGTCTTCTTACTTATCCTTTGGAAGTACCATGTCTTTTTTCCTCTGGATACTTTTAAGATTTTCTCTTGTCCTTTTATTTTCAACAATTTGATGATACTAGGTCCCAGAGTGGTGTTTTTTATTTATCCAATATAGGATTCACTGAGCTTATGGAATCTTTGAGTTGATGTCTTTCACCAGTTTTGAAGCATTCTTTGTCATTATCTCTTTAGTCTTTTGTCTAGTCACCCAGCATCCCGTGTATACTCCAGAACAAACTGTCTCATGGGGAAAACCAGCCAGAGCTCCACAAATTTCCAATCCATCCGCCAGGATCAAGCATTATAAAAATCCTCAAATTTGTTCTTTCCTCTAGTAGAGTCACTGTGTTTGAATTAAGCTTTATCCTGTCTGCAACCCAAATCAGCAGATATCCTAGGAGAATAAATGACTGACTGGTCAGCTCAGGTCTGAAAGTTTTCCCCACCCCAGAATTCCAAGTTATCTAGTCTTTGTTACTTCTATAGCTCCCCATTAGCTTTAACTATATGACTTTGGTAACTTATCTAGCTTTTTCTAGTTTTTGCACTAGGAGTGTTGATCTGCTATGAGTTATATCATCCTACCTGGAAGCAAAAGCATTCACTGCATTGCCTAAAATTTGAGAGATCCGAAAGTTGGCAATAAACACTTTACAACTGCCTTTGAGCTAGCTCCTGCCATCAAAACCATAAGCTAATCTCGAAAATTGAATCCTATGAAAAAAATTAATAAACTGGGCTTTAATCAAAATTTTAAAATTTATTTTTTAGAAGACTCCTTAAAAAACAAGGAAAAGGTAAGCCACAGACTAGGATAAAATATTTCCAATAACTACGTCTAACAAAAGGTCCATATCTAAGATTTATATTTAATCTATAAAGACAACTAAGAGGACAAACTCCATTTTTTTAAATGGGGAAAGGTTTTGAACAGATATACAAATGACCAATACGCATTTGAATAAGTGCTCAATGTTATTATTCATCAAGTAAAACCACAGTGAGTAACACTACAAGCTCACCAGAATGGCTAAAATTTAAAAACTAACACCACCAAATGTTGGCCATGATGTGCAGCCACTTGAAATCTTATTATAGCTCATGGGAGTGTAAAATCATGCAAATACTTTGGAAAAAGAGTGAGGTGTTTCTTTTAAAAGTAAACACAAGACTGACCTGGAACCAAGTAATTCTACTCTTAAGGCATTTACCCAAGAGAAATGCAAGCCTATGTCTACACAAAACTTGTACATGAATGTTCATAAAGCTTTATCTTAATAGCCCCAAATTAGAAACAACACAAACGTTGTCAGTAGGTGAATACGTAAGTGAGATATAATCCCCTTTAAAAGAATTACATGGGCCGGGCGCAAGAGCTCATGCCTATAATCCCAGCACTTTGGGAGGCCGAGGCGGGCAGATCACGAGGTCAGGAGTTCAAGACCAGCCTGGCCCACATGGTGAAACCCCATCTCTACTAAAATACAAAAATTAGTCAGGTGTGGTGGTGTGTGCCTGTAATCCCAGCTACTCAGGAGGCTGAGGCAGGAGAACTGCTTGAACCCGGGAGACAGAGGTTGCAGTGAACTGAGATTGCACCATTGCACTCCAGCCTGGGCAACAGAATAAGACCCTGTCTCAAAATAATAATAATTATTACCATTATATGTTATATTTTTGAAACATCATTAATCAAATGACATCATCAAGATTTTTTCCTTTGGAGGAGTAAGGAAGAATCATTATTCATGCATTGAACTCTTTTTGTTGTTGTAAATATCCATTATTCCAGATGTTGTACTTGGTAATAGTTTAGATATACAACGATGAACAGATTGGGTATGGCCACTGCCTTCACTTACAATCAAATGACAAAACTTCTGAGTTTACAAAGATGAAAGTGTTTATGGACTGTTTATATTTGTGTGTTTGATAAACAGCAAGGGGGGATAGTGATTATTGATCTTGATGTAGCATCTGCAAATTAGTTTCTATTTAAGAATTTGCACTCCACTTAAGTTTGCGTAGGTGAATGTTTTATAGTTTGGGTAGAGAGGTGATGGCCACTGAGAAGCTTGGAGCTTTGATGCTAATCTCTGCAGCTTCCTTTAACAAAACTTAGGGTCATTTGATCTTTTTGCATTCTCATCCCTCCTTCTTTAAAAATAATCCCGATTTTAGGTGTGGGGTGTTATAGGACCTTTAGCCTGGTATTACCACCCACCTTGTATTTGTGACTTTAATAGCACTAGATTGCTTATAATCTGGGCAATTTCTCTGCTTATTTGACTGCTCACTTCAGCTCACTTCAATTCCTTCTCTTCTTTACACTGCACATGTGTTTTTTTTTTCCCCAGGCTTCCTTTGCTGCTTAACTGTACTTCATACATGCAGGTGTCATCTCTTTATGAAGGTTTTCAAATTAAGGAGGGTACCACTCCCCTCTGCCCACCTCTACATACTTCTGTGTGCCTAACTTCTTTATATCAATTGATGAAAATCCCACAGCTGAAAATAGGCACTAAAGTACTTCACAATCTGAAGCTGGGTCCAACAACATGCTCTAAAGGCTTATAAGTAGTTGCCCAAAAAGTCCCTATCACAATAAAAAAAACCTCCACCTAGTATTTCTAATTCACAAAAACTGACTACTTGAGAGGAGAAGGGAGTCAAAGTCAGACGCTAGATACTTCACTCAACCGTACAATCCCTTTCCATGCCCTCTCCCCAAGGACTTCATCACACTCCACCATCCAAGTAAGAAAGGAGATTTTGAGACATCCATGCACAGAGAGAAGGCATGTATGAAATGAGGGAGAGACTGGCAATTCTTGCCCTGGTTTGATGTCTGCTTAGGCAATGGACATGTTTCTTTCTACTCAAGGGAAAAGAAATCCAGAGAAAGAAGGTACAATCACTTAATTCTCACAGTTTAAGTCACTTTGCTATTAAATCACCCAAGACAGCTGCCTCCCAGCCAAGAGAGACACAGCTGGAGGTTGTGGGGTGGACCACCAAGAATAGAAGCTGAGGGGGTAGAGGAGGGGGCTGAACCCAAATCTGACTCTGGGCTCAGCTGCTGCTCCCAAGTACCAGTTCTGTACCTCACTAGCTATGTGAACTTGGGCAAAACACTTAATTTTTCTGAGTCTTAATTTTACCATCTGTAAAAAGGGATAGTCTAAATATTGACTTTATAGGATTTTAATGAAGCTTACACAAAATAGTAGGAAAAAAATGATGCTTCACACAGCACTTAGCATGAAATGAAAGCATATTTAATGGTACTAAATATAATAATTGTGTTCTCTGCTTCTAAAACAGACTTTATCCCAGATCTTTATTGGAGTTGGATTCCTGAACCTTCTTTCCCTCTCTCCTCACCCCTGGCATGCCTCGTCCAACCAGTGCCCAGCTTAGTTTCAAGGTCTCGGTCTTTCTTAGCCAACTGCTGTATATCCTACTGTAGTTTAAGTAGCTGTGTCTGCCTGTGTCCACATATCATTAAAGAACCAAGTTTGGTAGTGCAAACATTCTTATCCTACTTTCTAGAATACTCTGAATTGTGTGATAAGAACGTACTGTGGAAACTTGCAACAGCCAGACATTTAGCAAATCCCAGTGCCCATACTGTGTAAAGAAAACACATCCTGAGTGTAGCAGTGCTGCAAACCTCATAAGACAGAGCACAGTAAAAATACTAAGAGGCTGAATATACCAATGGAAAATGGCTAGGCCATGTATAATAATAGAACTTTGACCTGCAATCTGCAGCAGCAGTCCAGGAAGCCAGGCTGTTCTAAGTCAGACTTGTAGGAAGCCAAACTGCTATCTCATTACAATCCAGGAAGCCAAACAGCCCCTGTAGCATTTGGTCCCAAACAACCAGGGCTTGTTTAGTACCTGACAGCTTCCCTAATTGTCATCCCTGCTTATAACGAACCAAAGAAATCCAAATGTGCACCCCTAACCAAACAGATAGGACGCACTGCATCTTAGCTCACCTACAGCTTCCCTGTGCCAACAGATTCCAATCAGTGCACACTTGAAGCCTGCCCTTGTTGCCTACTATAAAGTTTTCCCACTCTTCTGCCAACCTTTCAGCCTCTGCCAAATGCAAGTGACAGTGGCTGACTCCTACGCTACCGCAAGCTTTGAATAAATAGTCTGCTTGTTCTGATTTGGTCTCTGTTTATTTCCACAATATTTAAGTACAAAATCTTATTTCAATTTTATCTTAATGAAATTTGGCCACATATTAAGCTTTGGCTCTGTGGTATCATGCATAATGACTGGTCTCACTGTGGGGTACCACAGAGGCTTAAGCTTAACCTTTGGCATCTCAAAGTCACCCAAAAGTGAAACACAGATGAATAAGAAATGTCAAGACCCCAGAGTACCTACCGGGAAGGAATCAAATATTTAACAACCTCTAAAAGTGAATGAGGACTTTCTCTGCCCTATTCTTACTAGGTTAACTCTAGGAGAAGATGACCTGGCTGATCTGTAAGGTAATTAGCAAGTGTCACATTAAAATTAGTTACACAGTCTGATGAACCATTGAGTCCCACTAACATCATCATAAGTAGTCAACTCATTTTCTCTATTTTTATGTTACCCATAAACCCCAAATGTATTGGGAATTCTCAAACTTTCTGCGACAATTTTTATTGGCTATTTTTCCCTAATCCCTATAAAACATCATTTTTAAAATAATGTAAAGTTAGGCCAATCTATTGTTTAACAAATAGAGTATTTGGGCCTATTAAGAAATGTTCAACTTTATTCAAATGATTACCTCTATTTCTTTTCTTTTAAGGCCAAAAGATCTAAGTTGTTTCAGAGGGTTAATTGGTATGGGAGAGGCACGGAGATGGGAGACCAATCCTACGATGGAACTTGGAAGAGAATTACTCTTAAACTTTTTTTCAAAGTATATTTTGACAATAATATCCCCAGGCTATAGAGCTAAATTGCTTTGTTCATTTATGAGGATCTGTGTCTCCTCAGTGTCTTTAACTCCCACAGGGGAACAATAAAGCCAGAAATAGTGGTCATTATTAATCCCCATTACAGTGGGGAGTTCAAAATAAGGCCTGCTTGTCTTAGACAACAGTTTCATATATTAAGTTATTTTATATATGTATATAAAGAGAGAACGAGATTTAAATTTGTTCCATCTGCAGCCTCTTGTGCCTACACAGGGAGTGTCAGTGAGTGTAGGTGGCAGCTAACAGCACCTCCCTCTTACTCTTTAGGTCTCAAACTCTGCATGACCATCATTTCCTCCCAGAAGCCAATCCGCCTCCCCCCATCCTCCATCTCCTAACCCCACAATATTCTACCTCTCTTTCCCCTTTTCCCCCACACTTTACATTGTTTCACTTTGGCATTTGTTTAGTATGACTGCCTCTGTAACATTTGTTTCCCTAATGAAACTGTAAGCTCCATCATGGTAAAGAACTAGGACAGTTTTGCTCACTTTTCCACAGTGCCAGGTTCTTAGAAGGGACTCAAATATTTTTTGAGTGAATAAATATATTAGTGCCTGTGGGGTGTGGCTGGAGTGGTAGAAGACTGAGACAAAGAAAACTAAACTTTTCTACTTCAAAAAGCAAGAACTGGGGAGTTAATACAAGCCAAACAGCAAGGAGACCCTGATGCCCAGATAATGGATTTAATGGTGGATGGGCAACATGAGAGTTGGCATGGGGGTGCAATGGTAGCCATGGTGTTAGCTGAAGCCACTTATATGAAATAAATAGCTAATGTTCAATTTGTAGGTTATTCGCTAGCTATGAATGATGGGAAGCCAATCGTATCACAGAAGGACCAATAACATTCACTATCAACACAGTCTTGAGTGAGTAGTACCCAGTGAGAAAAAAAGAGCACAGAGGCCCAAACAGAACTGAGAGGAAACCTTAGGAATGAACTTGGGACAAATGCTCTTTCCTCACATCTCCAAATATACTAGAGAGAGATGACCAGGGTCGATGCTAAGGCAAGTTCTGGTACAGAGGTACCACTTGTTAAAGTACAAAATCATTTTCATACTGGCTAGTAGAATCACTGATGTTGACCTTTTTCTCAGGATTTCTTGGAGTGCTTGAGCCCCTTCCTGACACACAGGTGGACTCACAGCAATCACAGAGTTAACACCTAGCATAGAAGAGGGGCTCCAGGCCAGGTATCTATCTTTAGTATTACTCCAAGGGGCACCCACCAAGGGAAGACAGAGGCTAATATCTAGGTTTTACTCCAAAGCTGCCTCAGACCATAAAAAACAGAATACCAGTAAGTTTCTGTGGTATCTGTACAATGCTTTCACTTGTTCCACTTTTAGAAATATTACCAAATTGACCATCAATGTGATTGTGCAAGTTATCCTCCCACCTACAATGTATGAGTTTTTCTCCATATGCTCATTGTATGTCCATACAAAACAAACATGAATGTCCACCACAGCTTGAAACGTAAAGGCCCCAAACCAGAAACAACCCAAACATCCATGCACAGGTGAATGAATAAATGAGATACATGACCTATACAAGGATTATATGTTGGATTTTTAATATACTTTTATGATTATTCACATCCATCCTCGAGTATTTTAAGTTGATATCTAGAAGAAACTAAACCTTTTCTAAAGTGGTAGTACTACTTTATACTCTCACTAATTAGGTATGAGAATTCAAGTAAGTCAAAATAATTTTGTAGCGTTAAACTTTAATTTTTATCATTCAGGTGGACATGTAGAGATATCTAATTGCAGTTTTAACTTGCATTTTTGATAATGAATAAGGTACTGATAACTTTCCGTGTTCTTCCCTTTCCTTGTTTCTGTAAGTTGCGTTATTTGTCTTCTCACCATTGAGTTGTAATTCTTTATACACACTGGACAAAAATCTTTTGTCAGATGTATTTTATATATGTAGTATGTGTGTATGCACACACACACACACACACACACGAAAAATAGAAAGCAAAAGAAATTAGAAATTCTTAAGGGCATCCAGAGAAAAAAGGCTCTCTATTTTCAAAGGAGAAGCAATAAGTCTAATAGCTGAATTTTTAGCAGAAACTATAAAAATATATATATTACACACACACATATATATAGTAACATATATATAATAGATATAGATAGATGAATGTGTGTACTCTGAGTTTGGGGCTTCTCTTTTCATTTTGTCAAGGTGTCCTTTAAAGAGCACAATTTAAATGTTTGATTAAAGTTCCATTTACCATTTTGTTTTATAATTCTCAAATTTTGAGACTGATGTATTTTTTACATGGGGACTTTAATCTCAGAAAAGGTTGCAAAATGTTTATATTGTCCTTATACTAAAGATATCAACTCACAGATTCTGTGAGCTCAGTGATATCCATGCAGGATAAATAAGGAAAACCATGGCTGGATACACTATTTTCAAACTCTTGAAAAGCAAAAGAAAATAGAAAATCTTCAAAGCATCCAGAGAAAAAAGACTCACCATTTTCAAAGGAGAAGCAATAAGTCTAAGAGCTGAATTTTTAACAGAAACTATGACATCTAGAAGAAAACAGAAGGGTAGCTTCTAAGTACTGAAGGGAAAAAATCATTCTAGAATTCTATCTCCAAGAAAAGTATCCTTCAGATATTAGTGTAAAATCAAGACAAAAGCACTGAGAATTCATTACCAGCAGGCTTCTATTTCCAGAAATTATAAATGGAAGTTCTTTGGCTAGAGAAGATAATTCCAGATGGAAGCATGAATTAGTAGTGAGGAAGAAGGAGCAACATACAGGTAAAAAATTAGAATGAGAGTCAAAGAATATTTACTGTTACAATATTAATCCTAGTAGTGTCTTGTGTAGATTACAAAGTCTGATAAAATAAGTGGCATTCATAACTCAGTGGGCAGAAGGAAGATAGAGTTAAGTTCTCTTAAATTTTTTGCTTTGTTTGGGAAGTGATAAATGTACTAATTTAAGATAAATTGTCACAAATCAAGGATGCATGTTGAAATCTCAGGGTAACCACAGAAAGGATTACAAACAAATGTACAAGTCAAAGCCAATAGGAGAGAAAAAAATAAAAATATATCAGAATAGTCCCCTCAAAAAAGAAACCCAACAGAAATTGCAGAATCAAACTGTAAATAGACCACAGAGGTCACCACAGCTAATATAATATTGTATATCTTTCTGCCAAAGTATGTAATCACAGTTCCTAATCCATTACCCACCTCATGGCCTGCATTCATCCCAGCCTGGTAGATGAGTGTTTTTACACTGAACATGAAAAAGAGGATTCCTCTCTTCCAGCCACTCAGCTATAAACTTCATGGTCAGAGGCATCAATACTAGGATAATCTTCTGGCCAAACTTTCCTCTCAGTATCCATTTTTAAGTGTTGATCATAGATAAAACAGGAAAGAGGAGAACAGAATCAAATAAACACACTGTATTAGTTAGGTCTCTTTAGTTTATGCTGCAATAACAACCCTGAAATCTTAATGGTTAAAAAAAAATAAAGGCTTATTTCCCACTCATGTAACATGACAATGGAAGTCAACATTAGCTCTCCTTCAAGTTGTCTTCATTTCTGATCCTAGCTGAAGGAGCAGCAAAAGGGAAAGAAAGATTACCAAACAAGGCCATAACTTAAAGTTTCTGCTCCAGAATAGCACAGGTCACTTCTACTCACCTTTCATTGCAGAAGCAACTCCCATGGCCAAGACTGATATCCAAAATGTTGTTAAATATTGTTCTCCAGCAGGGTCAAGCCATATGGGGTGGTGTATTAGTTTGTTTTCACACTGCTATAAAGAACTACACGAGACTGGGTAATTTATAAAGGAAAGAGGTTTAAGTGATTCACATAGTTCCTCATGGCTAGAGAGGCCTCAGGAAACTTACAGTCATGGCAGAATGTGAGGGGGAGGCAAGGCACGTCTTACATGGTGGCAGGAGAGAGAGAGAGAGAGAGAGAGAGAGAGAGAGAGAGAGAGAGAGAGATGAAAAGTGCCATACTTTTTAACTATCAGATCTTGTGAGAACTCACTATCATGAGAACAGCTTGGGGGAAACTGCCCTCATGATCCAATCACTTCCCACCAGGTCCCTCCCTCAACATGTGGAGATTACAATCTGAGATGAGATTTGGGTGGGGACACAGCGCTAAACCATATCATTCCATCATTGGCCCCTCCAAAATCTCATGTCCTTCTCACATTTCAAAACACAGTCATGCCTTCCCAATAGTTCCACAAAGTCTTAACTCATTCCATCATTAACCCAAAATCCAAGTCCAAAATCTCATCTGTGACAAGGCAAGTCCCTTCTTCCTATGATCCTGGAAAATAAAGAACAAGTTAGGTACTTCCAAGATACAATGAGGGTACAGGCATTGGGTAAATGTTCCCATTCCAAATGGAAGAAATTGGCTAAAACAAAGGGGCTACAGGCCCCATGCAAGTCCAAAACCCAGCAGGGCAGTCATTAAATCTTAAAGCTTGAAAATGATCTCCTTTGACACCATGTCTCACATCCAGGTCATGCTGATGCAAGAGGTGGGCTCCCAAGGCCTTGGGCAGTTCTGCCTCTGTGGCTCTACATGGTACAACCCCCATGGCTGCTTTCATTGGTTGGCATTGATTGCCTGTGGCTTTTCCAAGCACACGACACAAGCTGCCAGTGAATCTACCATTCTGGGGTCTGGAGGATGGTGGCCCTCTTCTCATAGCTCCACTAGGCAGTGCCCTAGTGGGGATTCTGTTTGGGGTCTCCAACCCCACATTTCCCTTCTGCATTGCCCTAGTAGAGGTTCTCCATGAGGGCTCTGCCCCTGCAGCAGACTTCTGCCTGGACATCCAGGAATTTCCATACAGTCTCTGAAACCTAGGCGGAGGCTCCCAAAGCTCAACTCTTGCCTTTTGCATACCCACAGGCCCAACACCACGTGAAAGCCTTGAAGGCTTGGGGCTTACACCTTCCAAAGTAATGGTTCAACCTGTACCTTGGCCCCTTTTAGCCATGGCTGGAACTAGAGCAGCTGGGGCACAGGGGGCCATATCCTGAGGCTGCACAGAGCAGCAGGGCCCACAAAACCCTTTTCCCTCCTAGGCTTCCAAGTCTGTGATAGGGAGAGCTGCCTTGAAAATCTCTGACATGTCCTGGAGACATTTTCCCTATTGTCTTGACCATTAACATTTGTCTTCTCTTTACTTATGCAAATTTCTGCAGCTGGCTTGAATTTCCCCTCAGAAAATGAGAGAAATGGGTTCTTCTTTTCTACCACGTGGTCAGGCTTCAAATTTTCCAGATGTTTATGTTCCATTTCCCTTTTAAACAGAAGTTCCAATTTCAGACCATCTCTTTGTGAACACATATGACTATACACTTTTGGAAACAGGTCACATCTCAGATGCTTTGCTGCTTAGAAATTTCTTCCACCAGATACCCTAAATCATCTCTCTCAAGTTCAAAGTTCCACAGATCTCTAGGGATCTGTGGGGAAGAAGCAAAATGCCATCAGTCTCTTTGCTAAAGTATAGCAAGAGTGACCTTTACTCCAGCTCCCAGTAAGCTCCTCATTTCCATCCGAGACCACCTCCCCCTGGATTTCATTGTCCATGTCACGATCAGGATTTTGGTCAAAAGCATTCAACAGGTCTCTAGGAAATTCCAAACTTTTCCACATCCTCCTTTCTTCTTCTGAGCCCTCCAAAGCATTCTAACCTCTTCCTGTTATCCAAAGTTGCTTTCATATGTTCAACTATCTTATAGAAGTGCCCCACTTCTCTTGGTACCATTGTTGGTGGCCTCAGAGGAATGGGTCTGGAAGAGAGAAACAGTGACTATTTTGAACAAATACTATGATCTACCACGTATGCAATATTTGCTAGCCATTATATTTTTGTTATGTCATCATTCAACTATTATTTAGAAATTATTTCAGTTCATGTGAGATTGTGATTAAAATGCTTCTTCTCTAAGGCTGAGGCTAACATGACATTATTTCCCATTGCCTTCTTTCCTTATGGATTCTTCTGCTCATTTCTAAACTTGATGTTTCTATATAACATGTATGTATGTGTGTGTTTTTCATGTATATATATTTTCCTAAGAGATATATTCGAACTAAATGTGTTTATCAAGCAATAGTATTTTAAAGTATCCGTTTTTGGCCAGGCATGGTGGCTCACACCTATAAACCCAACACTTTGAGAGGCAGAGGTGGCAGGATCACTTGAACTCAGCAGTTTGAGACCAGTCTGGGCAACATAGTGAAACCTTGTCTCTAAAAAAATAATAACTTAAATAAAATATTCTTTCTTTTTTTTTTTTTTTTTTTTTGAGACAGAGTCTCACTCTGTTGCCCAGGCTGGAGTGCAGTGGTGTGATCTCAGCTCACTGCAAGCTCTGCCACCCGGGTTCACACCACTCTCCTGCCTCAGCCTCTCGAGTAGCTGGGAACACAGGTGCCTGCACCACGCCGGGCTAATTTTTTGTATTTTTAGTAGAGATGGGGTTTCACCGTGTTAACCAGGATGGTCTCAATCTCCTGACCTCGTGATCCACCCTCCTCGGCCTACCAAAGTGCTGGGATTACAGGCGTGAGCCACCACACCCAGCCAAAATATCCATTTTATGTATCAATTCTACCCATGTAAACATGAAGCAGACATATTTTCTCATTTTAACAAGAGCTATTTATCATGACTGTTATTTATCATGACTGTGTGAAAGAAGACGAGTTCTCATCTGAAATCATATAACTTATTTTCCACATAGTTGATGAGTAGCATAGACATAAAACATGGACTGTATCATAAAGAAAAAATTTTATAGCTGACATTTATTGAAAGTGTTGGACACAGATGCATCCCTTTTAGTAATCAACAATCATGAGCTTAAAACAGACTTCCAGAGTCAAGACATCAAACACCTCTGTAATTCTCTGCCCCATGTTTCCCATAAAACTGCTACCCATGGCATCAGGAGCTAGCCAAACCAGATGAGGAAGAAGGGAGAAGCTGTATAAAATCAATAATAATGGTATCTTACACATACCCCATGCTTTGTAGTTCATACAGCAGTTACATGTCTATTTATTACATCATTTCAACTTGAACACAACTTCATTGTGAGCAAGACTCGTGGTGTTATCTTCATATTATTCAAGAATGAAACAAAACTGAAATATTAAGTGACTTGTCCAAGGCCATCCAGTTTTTTAGATATGATATTACCATCCAATAAAACTCATATGGCAGAAATGCCCTGTGCCCTGTCATTCCTTGGAGACAGCTCTAAAAAGGTCAAACGCCAGGCCTTGATAGGATGCCAATTCACCAATGGACATTACCAGCTAATACTCCCCTTATCTAAAAATCTACATTATAGACAATTAAGCATTTCTATTTTCTTGACTGAGTTTTCCTTTCCCCTTAGTTCTTTTAAGATGACTGAGCATCAGGATTTGCAAACCAGAATTTTGTAGGACTAATATATATTTAACGAGAGAAGTCAAGAATAATGTTTTAGAAAGATGTTTTTTACTTATCAGGCAGGTCAATATCAAAGAAAAGTCTCTTAGTGAACAATGACCTGGTGGTTTTTCAAAAATGAACAAGAAACTTTCGTGTCACCATGAATTTAATACTGTCTCTTGTGTTTTCCTTTGCAATTTCTTTGATTGGATCATGTTCAAGGATACACGGGGCTCTTGTCTTTTGAGTGCAGTTAAAAGTTCATTTTCCAGCTTTGACATTCAGTTCAGGAGTTTCAACAGCAATTAATCAGAACTATCCATATCGGAAACATTGTTAATCTTTACCAGACAGAAGTGGTTATGTTTGCAACTAAACTTCAATAGACTCTTTGGATGTAGGATTTATTGTTTTGCAAATGTTTTGAAAGGGAAGACATGGCTTTGAAGCAGAGAGGGAGAAACAGTTTTAAAGAGTTAGAACCAAAATCCAAGAGTCACTCAACCAGACCTGGAAGAAAACATTTGTTTCTGCTGCAGGTTATAAGAACAGTCACTTCAAGGTTGAACACCATCCAAGCATGCATTAGGGTATATGGTTATTCATCCTCCAAATTTCAGTTCTCAACCCTTCCCTGCCTTCTCCCCTGCATGAGCTCATTTCTTTCTGATTCCAATTATCACCCCAATGCCTCAGTGTAGATGACTCACAGATTCATTGGTTACCCAGCAGGTATTGAATTCCCACTTCAATAATATATGGTACCACAATAGTTTCCATTTGTTGAGTTCTCACTATTGTCAGATGCTGGGCTAACCCTCTCTGTGCACTGAGAAGGGTAAAGTATGGTGGTTGGGGTGGTGCATGGTCTGGAGGCCAACTGCCTGGGCTCTAATCGTGACACTGCCACTTGCAAATTTTCTTACTTTGGGCAAGTTATTCAGTTCTCTGGCTCTGCTTTCTCCTCTCTAAAATGAATATGAAGAGTACCTACCCATACAGTCTTGTTTGTTTTGTGCTTAGAATTAAATAAAAGACTCCACGTAAGATACCTTACTCATAGTAAATTTTCAAACATTGGTTATAATAATTGTTACTAATTATCACTCTTATTTTTTATACAATGACACAATATTCCTAGGATGTAGGCACTATTTTATCCAATTTAAAAACATGCCTGTCTTCTTAATCAGCATGATAAGGGCCTCTCTAAATTATGGCCCATGGGAATAACCCGTTGTTAGAAAAGATATCAGTCCTAGACAGCAATTTGCAAGAATATGCAAATCAGAGGACTGAGATAACCATAACAATCTCACAAAGTGCTATGAGAGCTCAAGATCCTAAATGTCTATCTGTAGCCTTGTTCCCCTAAGCTGTTCAGAGTCACAGAATGTCAGAGCTGAAAGCACAGTAAACACAAAAACATAGAACTGTAATCACAATAAAATGCTCCATTTATAACGAATGGTATTCATCTCAGAGGGTCGAGGGATGTGATGACAGTCGCACAGTTAGCCACACAGGCAGAGCTGTAAACTCTGGCCTCTACTTACTATGTGGATGTCCCACTATCAACACTTTCCAACATTTCAAAATGTAAACATATCAATAAACATGTTCGTTACCTATTTGCTACTGTTTGGAAAGTCCCATGTTTAGCAAAATGCTCTCTTTCTTACATACACCACATTGCAATTCACCAAAACTATCCACACTGGAAATATTTTTACTGTTTACCAGACAGAAGCAGCTATGCAAGAAACTAAATTTTAATGGGGTTCATCATTTTGCAGATGCTTTGATGATATGGTTTGGCTGTGTCCCCAATCAAATCTCATCTTGAATTCCCACGTGTCATGGGAGGAACCTGGTGGGAAGTAGTTAAATTATGGAGACAGGTCTTTCCTGTGCTGATCTCATGATAGTGAATGAGTCTCACAAGATCTGATGGTTTTAAAAATGGGAGTTTCCCTGCACAAGCTCTCTTCTCTTGTCTACCGCCACGTGAGACATGCCTTTCACCTTCGCCATGATTGTGAGGCCTCCCCAGCCACGTGGAACTGTAAACCCAATAAACTTCTTTCTTTTGTAAATTGCCCAATCTTGGGTATGTCTTTATCAGCGGCATGAAAAATGTACTAATACAGGAGGCATGACTTTGAAGCAAGGTAAGAGAAGTGCTTCTATTTGAAGTGCTCAGTTAAAACAAAACACCAAATTGTTTGTTGAACGAGTCCTGGAAGGAATCTTTTGTTACTGCTGCAAGATATGAGGAGCTCATCCCCTCATATCCTGTCCAGCAGGAAATTCTGTTGGTGGTAACATATCCAGAATCTGACTGCTTCTCATCTCTTCCAGTGCCACCACCCTGTTCCAAGCCATGAGCATCTCTTGCTTAGTGTACTGTGGGGCCTCCTACTTATACAATCTGCCTTTACTTTTACACCTTAAAGTATATATTTCACAAAGAATAGACTCCACAAACTGATACTTTTAAAACGAAGTCAGATTATGTACTTCCCGTATAGAAATCCCCAATGCCTTCCCATTAGACTCAGAAAAACTCAACTCCCTTCTGATGATCTAGGGTTCTACACTTTCTGCTCCCTATTCCTACCTTCCCTGACCTCATCTCCTACAGCCTGCCCCTCATTAATTCACTCCAGCTGCATGAATCCCCCCACCACACACCCACCACACACAAGGAATACCCCTGCATTCCTTGCCGTAATTGTTTCTCTGTTTCTCCACCTGGAGCAATCTTCACTGAGATACCTGTGTGGCTCACTCTCTCACTTTCTTCAGGTCTTTGCTCAAGTCCTTCCTCTAAGAGACTTCGCTGGATCAGCATGTTCAATTATTGTATGTGGCCTGGAATGTGCACATGTACACACCTGATTCCCATTAACTGCAGTTATGAATTTATATAGCATCTAAAGTAAACCAGGATATGTTTTAGAGTTAAAGGGGATGCTGTTAATAGTTATGCTGGCACAACAGGAATAAACTAAGGCTGCCTTGGGCAAATTTGGACATATATCCACCCACATATAACATGCTCTGGTTTTTTTCCCTTGGCATTTATTGCTTTTTGACAAACTATAATATTCACATATTTCTGATGTGTTTTAGTTATTGTCTGTCTCTCCCTCTTACAGCATAAGCTCCATGAGAGCAAACACATCAATCTCTTGATGTATTCTAAGTGTCCACAATAGTGCCCAACAGCCTGGCACAGAGTAGATTCTCAATAATATTTTTCAAAATAAGTGAATGAGTGATAGAAAGAAGTCAAAGATCATCTCAAAAGTTCTTTCAAGCTTTTAGCATCAGATGCATTTTTCAGTTCAATTCTATCAAAAATGATGAAAATGAACAAGATCAATATGCAAAACCAAAATTGGCATCAGAACCATGAAGTTCTAGATTCTTAATACTGGATCTGGAAGAGAGATGAATGGATGATCTGTCTCTATTTTCATTCCCTGAAGAAAGCAAATGTTTAAATCAATATTCTCCAGTTATTTTCCTGCTGTCCATCTGTATTAGTCCATTCTCACACTACTAATAAAGACATACCTGAGACTGGGTAATTTATAAAGAAAAGAGATTTAATGGACTCACAGTTCCACATGGCTGGGGAGGCCTCACTATCATGGTGGAAGGCAAAGGAGGAGCAAGTCACATCTTACATGGCGACAAGCAAGAGAGCTTGTGCAGGGGAACTATCCTTTATAAAACCATCAGATCTCAAGCGACTTATTCACAATCATAAGAACAGCACAGAAAGACCCACCTCTGTTATTCAATTATCTGACACTGGATCCCTCCCATGACATGTGGGAATTATTGGAGCTACAATTCAAGATGAGATTTGGGTGGGGTCAGAGCCAAACCATATCACCATCCTTGAATGTCTCTGACTTGCTCCTTTTCATCTTTAAAAATCTCATATGGAAATTCTTTCCTAAAGTTTCCCATTTTCCCTACTCCCTCAACCTAAGAAAAGTCACACTCGCAAGACAATGTTACTATTCTCTTATGATGTTATTTCTGTACCTAATACATGTTCTACAAATGCATATGTCTCCTTACATACATTCTGTCCTGTCACTTTCCAGAGTTTACTACTTATAATATCTTCCATGTCTTCCCTGTGCCTTCAGTGGACTATAAGTTTCTTAGAAATAGGTGCTGTAACATTCATTTTTGACTTCACAACAACTAGCACAAGTACATGGTACACAGTGAGCATCATATGTGTATTCATCAATCTGAATTGGACTTCATTTGATGACTATTAGATTGGATTCAATGACAACTACACTAACCAAACTACCCACCCAAACCTGACTGTGTGACTTCTACATTCCAGTTTAACTCTTAAGACTTTACATCATTGTAATATCAAAGGCCCTTTTTAGCACAATATTTTCAATTACTTATAATTTCTTTCCCTATAACTGACCCCACCCTCAGCTATACATATCTTTAAACACTTGTTGCCATATTAGAGAGGGTTACTGTTTTCGTTGTAATACCACAAATAAGGAGTCTAAATTGTGTCCTTCTATTTATTAATGAATAAAACAATTATTAAAAATGAATTTGAAGCTATCAAATCTAATCTATCTTTACATGAAAACTCCTGCAGTTGTATTGTCAGTCATAATTTCCCACATACATAATGGAATACATACACACCCATGTATCTAATCCTAAAATATATGGAATAGATATTACCAAAACACATATTCTAATTCCTTAAGATTATTTTTTGATTCTCTAATATTTTGATGCCTGTTGGCCAAGTCCTTATTGACTGTGTTACTGAATAATTTGTCCATTTCTGCTCATTTTTTTCTGCTTCTGAGTAATTCACCACATTTCACCACATTTCATCCTGAAATGCTTTTACCACATGTTTAGTACCGCTCATCTCTGTTTCACCTTAATTATACTCAATGTCTACTGTATTCTTAGCTGGAAACCATCTCCTTTTCATCCCTCAAAGCCTACTTTAGATCTGAATCTCCCAACAATGAAATGCCCAGAAATACCTGAAATACAGCATATCATCTAGGCAAGACTATTCAGACTTGCCATTAGCTGTCAAGTTTCATGTATTTTGCCTTCTACAAATCCATCCCTGAAGCCTTCTGACATGAAAGTATCCAATGTGAATAGGTGTTAATCTCCATCATTTTAAAATCTCCCCCCATTTGCTCCATCAGAGAATATAAAATGTAGCATATTTTCCCCCAGACTTTCCCAGCATGTTTCCTTTGTTCAATCTAGAATCAGGCAATTTAAATGACAGGTCCACTTGATTTAAAGTCTGCTGACTCCCCTCCCCACCAGTTATTCCAGATTCTATCTCCCTTAAATCATCATTCCAATGAGGAGTGGAGAGAAATAGACAAACATTACTGAAAATCACAAAGGCAAGCTTCTCACCAGGTTGTGTATATCAACAGATGATATTTTGACAAAGTTCAAAAGCCACCAGGGGTTTATTGGAAATAGTTGCAAGGTTCAAGCCCTCACAATTACCAGAAATTCAAGCTGTCTTATGTATGCGTGGAAAAGATGTGTAACCTACTGGCTCTCCAAAGCACCTTCAGGAAAACATCCTATTCACTCAGATGATATCTGTATTTCAGCAAATGTCAGCAAGTCCACATACTTTGGCAGAACAAATGTTATTTTTCCTTTCATTACTGTCCTAAGAGGAATTGTGCAATCCTATAGATTATCGCATGGAGCTCTCATTGGCGTGTGGCCAAGGCTGAATACTCTTCTCCAGAGGAGGCAAATTGTGAATTAAGTTCACCGCTGGCAAATTGCTTTTTGTGTTCGATTTAATTTCGTTTTCATGATTTTTCCTGAGGGCTCATCTGGCCTTGCTCAACTAACTGGTTTAACAGATCAGTTTAAGTTCAGAAAAACCTCAGTATTTCCAAGATTTCAGAATGCCTTTTTATTGAATTCCTGATTAGGACAAGTGAGAATAACAAACGTTTTACAGGTGTTCAATTCTTCAACATAGATATTGTTTAGAAGAAGGGGGAAAATCACAATAAATTACATTGGGCATAACTGTACTCAAATTTGGGAGCTGGGGGGATGGGGAGGAAGGGGAAGGAAGAGAATGAGTAAGCAGCTTTTCACTTAAAGTGAGTTATATTCTCTGAACAGTGACTTCTTTAAAAGTACATTGAACAATCCATGAGTAGCAATAATAAGACAACAAAGAAAATCAAGGATACATGTTCAAAAGAAGAGACATGGAGCCATGACTCAAAATGTACAGAAACTTGTTTTCCATTTACACTAACCAGCTAGAACAGTTAGCTGTGAATAAACTCAAGATACCAGACTGCTTCCATTAATGAAACATTATTATTAGGATAATATAGTTCATAAATTTTAATGATAAACTTGGGGGATGTGTTAGTTGCCATTAGATTCAGGTGCCTAGAACACATACATGGAAACAAAAATTTAGTTGAAATGAGGCAGAAATGTATATCTTCTTTACATCAAAGAATTCTGGACATACATAGTCCAATATGGAGGGAATAATTCCCTACTCACCAAGGACACAAACTCTCCCTATCTTTATACTCTACAATACTATTATGTGTCTTCAATTCTTAACGTTGCTTCATGTTCCAAAATGGCTGCTGAAGCTACAGCCTTTATGTCTGCTTTCCAGGAAGGAAAAAGAGGGAAAAACAAAAGGCAAACACCTCTTAGCTGAGTCAGCATTACTTGTAGAACCTTCCTAGAAGAAACACCCTACTAGCTATCTACATGGAGCGTGGAAAACGCAGTCTTTTAACTAGACATCCTAACCAAAATATTGGTGGGAATTACATCCTAACCAAAATGTTGGTTCAGGAATATGGCTATTGATTAGGCAGCTTCAGTCTCTGTGACATGAGTAAAGTAATATTTTTTGAAACCAGAGAGGAGATACTTTGAAGTCTGTTGGCCTCTTTCAATCATTGTGTTTATCTTAGATAAATTAGTTTCTTAATGCAAATACTTATTTGGTTCTTTTTATTTAATGACAAAATCATCCTGTGAACAAGTAAAATGTCAGGCAAGATGACATATTGCTGGCTTCTCACAAAACGGTAGTGTTACCCTCAACATGGCACCGGGAAGGCTCATCAGACCAAAACCACCCACAATATATTGCCTAATGCATCTATCATAGAAGTTGTTGCTTCTGCATCAAGATGATGTGCTTTTAAAAAATCTCACTTAAAGTGAGTATGTGTTAACCGTTATGCCATTCAATTCCATTAATCCATTTCTCTGTATTAGTGTATCAAATTAAATATCATCATGGAAAATACAGAGCAAGGCTCTGAGGGAGTAGAAACAATTCATTTCCAAGAGGTAGGCAGGAGAGACGTTGAAGGCAGGGTGCGAAAACGAGGGTGAATTTGGGAGAATCCACTAGCAAGGCACAGTATGTAATAAGAATTTCATTTCTGAATAAATGAATGAATGAAATAAAAATACACGCACAGAATAACTTCTCAATAAACCTTTCTGGTTGACTATCAGATAAATGCATGAAGAGATAGAGGAATGTATGAACAAATCCTCAAAGGTGAATTTTATCAATGATGATTCTTTCATTTCTTCATGCCACTATCCTTGCTGGTACGTGTGCTCCCTACAGCCATCATTGGGAGTTGTTGGTTATGTTAAATATTAGACTAACAAATACGAAAAGGACACTCAGAACCATTGATCATATCCCAAGCTAAGCGCTGGAAGCACCAATGAGGCTGGCCAGAGAAGTAACCATTGGGTTATTACTATCAGCTTTAACATGTAATTGTTTCATCCAGCACTGAAACAGAGAGACACTCAAAGTATAAACACTCAGCATAAGACTAATAGACAAAGACTTTCCTCTCTTGACTGTGATCAACGGGGTGTATTCAACTTAACTATGCACTATATCATAACTTTGAGTAGGACTTCCTTTTCTGGTCTGGAGGCTGCATGGTATAATAGTTAAACACATCAGTTATGGTTTCAGGAAAATTTGAATTCAAATTCTGCATCTCCACTTACTAGTTGCACAGCCTTGAGCAAGTTACTTAACTGTTTCACATCTAAGTTCCCCCATCTTTAAAATCAGAGGAATGTTATTGCCTACCTTGTGAGTAATTGTGAGGATTAGGTGAGGACTCAATGATATCAGCCACAGTTATTAGTCATTATGTGCTGGGATCCTGAGAGGCTGTATAAGCCAGAGTTCTTCTGAGAAATAGAACCATTAGGAGATACATATGAGAGAGAGACTTAGTTCAAGGAATTAGCTTATGCAACTGTGGGGGCTAATCAGTCCACATCCGTAGGGCAAGCTGGCAGGCTGGAAATTCAGTTGTGTTGGTGTTGCAGTTCTGAGTCTGTAGGCTGGCAACTCGGGCAGGGTTTGTATGTTGCAGTCTTGAGTCAGAATTGCTGCTTTCTTGGGAAATCGCAGTCTTTGCTCTGAAAGCTTTCAACTGATTGAATGAGGCCCACCCACATTATGGACACAAATATGCTCTACTTAAAGTCAACTGATTTAAATGTTAATCACATCTAAAATATTTTCATAGCAACATATAGATTGGCGTTTGATGAAAGAACTAGGTGCCTGACCAAGTTGACACATAAAATTATCACAGGGATACAATAAATATGCCCATCAACACCTGCATTCTTCACAGAGAAAGAAGACATAAGAGTTGCGGATTGGAAAGTGCAACTCTAACCTGTATGACAGATAAAGACTAGGATGGAAGCTGTGGTTTGTATTTGCAGATTTCAATGGTTTCAGGTACTCTCACCCTCAACCCTCTGGCAGGTAAGTTAACACAACCAACCCAAGCGGTGATGCCATGTAATACTTAGAGCATGGAGAAGCTGGGAAGAACTCACATTTCTGCCAATGGGTTCATATCTGAGAGGACAAAAAGGAAGAGCTAGTTTTTCTTCTGAAATTTTCCAACCAGATAGGTCCCTCCTTGCTAGGGTAGGGACAGTGGTGCCACAGGTGAATCCCCCACTGTTTCTGTCAATTGCACCCTTTCACAGAAAGGAACTATCATGAGCCAAGAAGAAACATTTTCCTCAATTCCTCCTCTCCTCACTACCGCCATTGTTTTTATCACCAGCAGACTGTACTGTGTATATTTCTTGTTGGGACCCTCATAGACTTAGCCTCTGAAATAGAAATGCTAGAGGGTTCCGAGGCTTCCAAAACCTAAGGAAATTTTCCAAGACATATCGAGAGAAGTACAATCCTATATTCAACCAACAGCATATTTCCTCTATCCGAGAAATCACGCTCCTTCCCCATCCCCCAAAAACTTCAGTTGAGAACCAGCTGGAGTTAACAGCACCAGGCTTAGTGTGGATCTCTTGACACCTCTTGAAACAAGTTCACTATCACATGGGAAAACTGCTCTGTCCTTCCACACCAGTCCTGGGAGCCTCTGCCAGCTTGATGCTGAAGAAGCCTGACATCCCCCAGGTAGAGGACAGCCAAGATCTCTTGGGCTTTCTTGGGGCCCACTTAACTGTCCTTTTAAAGAGCATACCTTTCCCTCATCTGTAAAGAAGTCTGAGGGCAGAAACCAGATGTGCTGACCTCACCTCTCACCTCTCTCCCCCTGGCCTGGAATCCAGGGTTGCTCACTTCCTATTCACTAGAAGCAGCTTGCCTGGGCAGGACTGGTATCATACTTCATTTCAGTCAGCACAAGAGAGTGGAAAGTTGCCCGCAAACGGCAGATGAAAAATTAAAGTGATCTTTGACCAGCAGATTCGTTCAAAATGCAAATCCACTAAGCAGTGTAGGAACAGTATGGCACAGCCCCCATGTGGGAGATTAGAATGCAGCCTTTCACCACAGCTCTTTATTCCAAAGCCAGCAGAAACTGGCTAGTCTTGGCATTTATCTTTTTGCCCTAAAGCGCATCAGGGAAATTCCTGAATGAGTCCCTAAAATTCCCGATTGGGGAAACCTGAAGGAGTCTAAGGAGCCACTATTTGCATCCAACCCAACCTGATTTGAAGAGCTGGATGGAACCAGGAACCAGGAAGAGAATGTAGGCTTTTGAGCCAGTACCCCCAGCTTACCAGCCCTGAAATCTTCAGCTAATTATTTTCTCTCTCTGAGAAACATATTAACCTCTCTAGGCCATATCTTGAGGGGACTCTAAAGCTGACATTTTGGAGCTAACATTTCCCCTGACAGGAGAAATTACATGTGTATTAGTCCATTTTCACATTGCTGATAAAGAGAGACCTGAGTCTGGGAAGAAAAAGAGGTTTAATTGGACTTACAGTTCCACATGGTTGGAGAGGCCTCAGAATCATGGCAGGAAGTGAAAGGCACTTCTTACATGGCGGCACCAAGAGAGAATAAGGAAGAAGCAAAAGTGGAAACTCCTGATAAACCCATCAGATGTCATGAGACTTATTCACTAACATGTGAGAATAGCACGGGAAAGACTGGCCTTCATGATTCAATTATCTCCCCCTAGGTCCCTCCCACAACATGTGAGAATTCTGGGAGACACAATTCAAGTTGAGGTTTGAATGGGGACACAGCCAAACCACATCACTCTGCCCCTGGCCCCTCCAAATCTCATGTCCTCACATTTCAAAATCAATCATGCCTTCCCAACAGTCCCCAAAGTCTTAACTCATTTCAGCATTAACCCAAAACTCCACAGTCCAAAGTATCATCTGAGATAACGCAAGTCTCTTCTGCCTATGAGCCCGTAAAATCAAAAACGAGCTAGTTACTTCCTAGATACAATGGGGGTACAAGTATTGGGTAAATACAGCCATTCCAAATGGGAGAAAATTGTCAAAACAAAGGGGTTACAGGGCCCATACAAGTCCCAAATCCAGTGAGATGGTCAAATTTTAAAACTCCAAAATGATCTTCTTTGACTGCAGGTCTCACATCCAGGTCATGCTGATGCAGGAGGTGGGTTCCCATGTTCTTGAGCAGCTCCACCACTGTGGCTTTGCAGGATACAGCCGTCCTACTGGCTGCTTTCACAGTCTGGCCTTGAGCGTCTGCAGCTTTTATAGGTGCACGTTGCAACTGTTAGTGGATCTACCATTCTGGTGTCTGGAGGACGGTGGCCCTCTTCTCACAGCTCCACTAGGCAGTGCCCCAGTAGGGACTCCGTGTGGGGGCTCCAACCCCACATTTCCCTTCCACACTGCCCTAGCAGAGATTCTCCATGAGGGCCCCACCCCTACAGAAAACTTTGGCCTGGGCATCCAGGCACTTCTGAAATCTAGGCGGAGGTTCCCAAACCTCAATTATTGACTTCTGTGTACCCACAGGCTCAACACCATATGGAAGCTGCCAAGGCTTGGGGCTTCCCCCTCTGAAGCCACAGCCGAGCTGTACACGGGCCCCTTTCAGCCATGGCTGGAACAGCTGAGACATAGGGCACCAACTCCCTAGGCTGCACACAGCACAGGGACCCTGGGCCCGGCCCACCAAGCCAGTTTTTCCTCCTGGGCCTCTGGCCCTGTGATGGGAGCGGCTGCCATGAAGGTCTCTGATGTGGCCTGGAGACATTTTCCCCATGGTCTTGGGGATTAACATTAGGCTCCATGCTACTTATGCACATTTCTGCAATTGGCTTGAATTTCTCCCCAGAAAAATGGTTTTTCTTTTCTATCACATAGTCAGGCTGTGAATTTTTCAAACTTCTATGCTCTACTTCCCTTATTGTCCGTATCGCTATCAGCATTTTGGGCAAAGCCATTCAACAAGTCTCTAGGAAGTTCCAAACTTTCCCACATTTTCCTGTCTTCTCCTGAGCCCCCAAAACTGTTCCAGCCTCTGCTGTTACCCAGTTCCAAAGTCACTTCCACATTTTCGGGTATCTTTTCAGCAATGTCCCACGATACTGGTACCAATTTACTGTATTAGTTCATTTTCACACTGCTAATAAAAACATGCCAAGACTGGGAAGAAAAAGAGGTTTAATTGGGCTTACAGTTCCACATGGCTGGGGAGGCCTCAGAATCATGGCAAGAGGTGAAAGACACTTCTTATATGGTGGCAGCAAGAGAGAATGAGGAAGAAGCAAAAGCAGAAACTCTTGATAGACCCATCGGATCTCGTGAGACTTATTCGCTATTACAAGACTAGCATGGGAAAGATCAGCCCCCATGATTCAATTACCTCCTCCTAGGTCCCTCCCACAACACATGAAAATTCTGGGAGATACATTTCAAGTTGAAATTTGAATGGGAACACAGCCAAACCCTGTCAACATCGTATAGTGGAAAGAGCTAGTTAGGTCTGGTTTAAATTTAAGATTCACCATGTGTCCCGTGTGACCTTAGACAATTGCTTAACCTCTCTGGGCCTCACTTTCTCCATCTATAAAAGGGGAACAAGTGGCCAGGTGCGGTAATCCCAGCACTTTGGGAGGCCGAGGGAGGCGGATCATTTGAGGTCAGGAGTTCAAGACCAGCCTGGCCAACATGGTGAAACCCTTTCTCTACTAAAAATACAAAAAATTATCTGGACGTGGAGGCAGGCACCTGTAGTCCCAGTTACTCAGGAGGCTGAGGCAGGAGAATTGCTTGAACCCTGGAGGTGGAGGTTGCAGTGATACGAGATCGCGCCACTGCACTCCAGCTTGGGCGACAAGTGAGACTTCGTCTCAGAAACAAACAAAAAGGTAGCGGGGAAGGGAAACAAAACCCTTAAAGACTTTGATATTTGGAGAACTGAGATTCAAGTTTTCAGTACAGACAACCACCCTTTTCTGTATTTCTTGATTTTTTTTTCGTTTGGCTTATAATATCTTCTATTTCTCTTATGCTTGTCTGGGATACTCACAAGAGAATCTGTGGCAATAGTAATCTGTTTGATTGCTTGATTCCCTAGGGTCAATTCGTTCATTGGGTTCTTAGGGAAGGAGTTGAGTAGATAAGACAAAATGTTCCCCACATTTTTGCCTAAGCAACTTGGCACTGATGAGTACTGGCAGCAACTCCCTGAACTGTGTTATAAATGTCTGACTGCTGCACAAATGTACCACGTGGGTCAAAGACCAGCAGAGCTGCCAAATTCTCAGAATAGAGTTCATCCTCATCAGAAAACACCAGGAAGGTCTGTAGTCCCAACAACAGAGAGTCTTATATCTAAGACGGTTATAAAGTAAAAACATTTTAAGATAGAAACAGGCTCCAATAAAATGATAGTAATATTGGTTAGCAGAGTTGATAAGACTGAGATCAATGGGATTAGTATCTTTATAACAGGGACCCCAGAGAGCTTTTTAGACCTCTTTGGGCTAGAATTGTTAGTGGTACTTTTTATTTTTTATTTTTTAAAGAAATAAAAGAATTTGTGTATCTGCATACTAATCCACGTCATATTTTTAAAATACTAGTATGCCATATTTTTCAAGTACTTAATTTTTGTGAGGTGCTTTTCATACAAAACCACATTGAATCATCATAATGATTTTAAGGCACAGGCACAGTGACTGTTCATTTTTAAGATCAGTAAATTAAGGCATGGAGAAGTTTGATGACTTTCCCAAAGTCTTATAGCTACGTGTGAACCCCCTTTATAGCCACTACAATATAGCATCCTCAAAAATAGTAACTACCACTGATAGAGATACAATATTGGGCTTTATGCCTACTCTCTGAATTCATTTAATGTAATTATCTCTAAAAACTCAGAAGATGGTGCAGTTGACTGAATGTCTGTGTCTCCTCCAAATTCATATGTTGAGACTCTAATCTCCACAAGATGGTATTAGAAGATGGAGCCTTTGGGAGGTGATGAGGTCATGAGGGTGGGGCCTTCATGACTAGTATTAGTTCCCTTATAAAAGAGACTCCAGGGAGGTTTTTGACCCTCTTTCCAAAACAGAGGAATACAATGAGAAGTTGGCAGTCTGTACCTCAGAAGAGGGCCCTCACTAGAACTCAATTATGCTGTCACCCTGATCGCAGGCTTCCAGCCTCCACGGCTGTGAGAAATTTCTGTCATCTTTAGTACTTAGTCAGTTTAGGCTGCTATGCTAACAAAGACAGATGATATTAGTACTCTAAGTTATAGATGAGAAAACTGAGACTCAAATATACAGAGCATTTTCCCAGTACCACACAGTGAGAAATCTGGGACTTGAATCCAGGCCAGATGGCAGGCTTCTATCGCCACAGAACATCCTGAACTTCACATGGACTTTGCTGCTTCCATGTTCCTCACACACAGAGTGCTTTGTTATCGTAGATAAGGTGTTTACAGGTGACCCAAGGAAATCTCACACGTGCAGGAATTACATCCCACCACTCAGTTTCCACAAGGCTGGCAAAAGGAATCAGTAGTTCTCACTAAGTATTCCTCAGCCTCTGCCTTCTGCAAACACAATAGGATCACATCTCCAAGCCCTTAAGGCTGTATGAGGCCATGTGATTGGTAGTGACCAATGAGCTAGGAGCACATGAAACGTGTCACTTTTGGCCACAAGCATTTAAATGTCAATTAGACACCATCCAGAGCTCTTGCCAGCATCATTTGAGATGGCACCTGCTCCATCAGTCTGGATCCCTAAATGACTATCGTGGCAATCCTGATGGGCATGTTTCATGAGCAAGAATTAAATGTCTGTTATTTTAAACCACTGTGATTTGCGGGTTGCATCTGTCTGTTCTTACACTGCTATAAAGAAACACCTGAGACTGGGTAATTTATAAAGGAAAGAGGTTTAATTGACTCAGAGTTCCACATGGCTGGGGAGGCCCCAGGAAACTAACAGTCATGGCAGAAGGTGAAGGGGAAGCAAGGACCTTCTTCACATGGTGGCAGGAGAGAGAAGAGCCAGCAAGAGCAGGGAAAAATTGCCTTATACAACTATCAGATCTCATGAGAACTCATTATCATGAGAACAGCATGGGGGAAACTGCCCCCATGATCCAATCACCTCCCTCCCACGACATGGGGATTACAGTTCCCTCCCTCAACACGTGGGGATTACAATTCAAGATGAGATTTGGGTGGGGACACAAAGCCAGACAATATCAAGGGTATTTTTAATATAAACTACAAACAAAACTAGTCTACTCTGACTGACACAGAACCAGACCCAAAGGAGCTTTTGAAACCTCCCAAGAGACCCAGCAGGTGTTAGAATTCTCTACACCCAGAATCATAAACTCAAGTGCTACGCAGATCAAGTAGAGCAGGTGACTAAGAAAAGCAGCTGAACACATGATAGTAGAAAGGGGAAGGGACTAGGTCAAACTGGTGAGCACATGCTAAGGAAATGTGGGCTCCTTGTTGCTAAATCCTGCCATTTTTTCAGAAGAATTTGGGTATTTATGTGACTTTTCCCAATGGATAAAAAATTATGCAGATCAAACAAAATTGAACTGCAGGTTAATTTCACTCCAGGGTTTTCAATTTATAGCCCCTGACCCTCTACCTCAAGTTCACAAGCAGGTTCCCATTTGTCGGTCATAATTGAAAGATTTAGAGCCAGTCCTGTCAGTTACTTGCTGTGAGACATTGGGGATGTCAGCCTGGTCCTTAGTACTTCCATCTGTAAAATGAGTCCGTGGGAGAAAACAATGGTTCTTTGTCTTTCTCGGGTACTGCTGCACAATAAAATCTCATATACACACAAACATGCAATCTTATTTACATATTTCATGGTTTCCAATGATGCTATAAACCTCAACCCCTGCCTACCCCTCCCCACAATAGATCCATGAAATCAAGGATAAGAAATCTGGGCTATATAATGCCAAATTTTCGTCCATCTGAAAATGTCATTTTATCAATGTCAGTGTATCAAGAGGAATGGAATATATTTCTCCCTGCTGGAGATCCTTAGCATGTCTTCTACTAGAAGAACCCATGGCTCTGATGTTATAATTGCCTGTGTTCCCCATAAAAAGATGGGGCTACAGGTTTTATCATGATGTTTAAAATGGGATGGTACCTCTCACCCTTGTACACTATTGTGCATCTAATCAGAGGGAGACCTAATGTGTGAGTAGATATGTTTGGTTATATTTCTCTGGCTTGTGAATTTCTAGGTTCGAATTTAATTCCAGTGGTTCTAATTTAGTTATCTCTGGCCTCCTTCAGCTTTGTAATTCAAACCACCAAATGTATTGCTGCTTTTAAAAATAATCTTTCCAAACTCACATCCAAACTGCCTCCCTCTCAGTGCAGATGATGAGTGGTTTCCACAGAAAGTCTTTAGAATAAATCTTCTGTGGTCACGTTCTCAGCTTCAGCCTATAACCCTTAAAAATACATCCAGATAGGCCTTCAGAGGGAGCAGTTGTAATATTTTCGGGGCCAAGAGCATGAAATCACCCAAGTGAGCATCAAATAAATGAAACAAAGTTCTATTCCAGGTGGACTCTGATTTTTCTCCCACTTTGATAGCATATGCTGTTAATACTTTCATCAATAGCACCTTTTACAGCCTGTCTTTAATAAAGAGGATTCCCACTCCATTTATCAGGATCCTGAGTATATGAAACTGGTCCCTGGGAACTCCTTGATGTGGTTGGAATGAGACTGAAATTTTTATTAAACAATCATTCAGTGTGAATAAAATTTATCATAAAGGGCAACCCTAACATGAAATCTTTATATGTAGCAAAGAGATCTTAATTTGAAACAAACAATAAAGTGCAGACTTCACTTATTTCAGGCAACAGGTCCAAGGTCATAGGATGAATGAGTCATAACTAAAACTTTAAAGCTAGAGGGAGAAAACTAAATGGCATTTAAAACTTGTACTACATTAATTCAAGGTAGCTACTGCAAGATGCAATCGTACCCAAAGGTACATAGAAATTTCTGGAGATAATCTGATTCTTTTTGGCTGTCCTGCCAACTTCATATAATCCTCCTGACAAGAATAATTATTGTATAGTTCCAAATAGCTAAAAAAAATTTTTTGAATGTTCTCAACAAAGAAAAAATAAATATTTGAGGTGATTAATATGCTAATTAGGCACTTTGATCATTCCACAATGTATACATGTATCGAAACATCACATTGTAACCCATAAAGGTTTACAACTGTTATTTGTCTATTAAAAATAATACTTTAAAAGGAAAAGGAATTTGGACTGTCTCATTGTTCATATTCTTGAAATGTGTGTTCAATTCAACAAATATGTAATGGGCTAATGGTCCATTTATTTGCAAGGTACCTTAGAAAGTCCTGAAGAGACTGCCAAATAAAAAGACTCCTAATTTAAGGCAATAGTTTCCTAAAGTGGATGTGTAAGCTGGTGACATCTGAGTCATCTTGAGTACCCTAAAAATACATATTCCTGGGCCCCATTCCAAGCCAACAAAATCAGAATCTCTAATGGTAGGATCAAGAGTCTGCATTTAAAACATATTCATCAGATGAAACTGACACAGAGTAGGTTTGGTCCTACACATGCCAGAACTTCTCCGTTATAAGTGACAGACATCTAACCCCAGCTGGCTTAAACCAAAAAAGGAATCCATCAACCCTAGTAACTGAGAAGTTCAGCGGGGAGAACAGGCTTTACGCACAGCTGGATCCAAAGGCTCAAATAATGACATCAGAGATTGAGTAGGTTCCTGTCAACTCTGCTTTCTTCTGCACTGGCTTTATTCTTATGCACCACAGAAAGTACAATCATAGCAATAATAGAATTTTTACTATGTTTTAGGCTGTATTGTCACATTTAGTTTTTTTATGAAGATAATATGAGGTAGGAAGTATTATTTCCATTTAACCAATGATGAAGCAAGCTCAGAGAGGCAACATGATTTACCCAAAGTCACACCGTGATCAAGAGAGATGGAAAGAATTGTATCCAAGGCCGTTTGGTTGTTGCTCCCACTCTCTTACCCATACTTATGTACGCAGAGGTAAAGTAGGCCAAGGATACATAAAATGCTAAAAGAAAAAATGAGCGTTAGAAGGCAGAAGAAGGGCAAGAGAGTATAATTCAGAGGGCAATCCTTATTTGTGCTTACAGAATGTCCCATATGACCTCTCTATAAGGCTATAATAGGCCCAGGAATTTGTACTTTGACTATTCATTCAGTTGGCCTAATTCACACCTCCTACAACTACAAGAACGGTGTTTCATCACAGCTCAAGGAGATTTGCTGAAGTGTTTGCATCCATCAGCAGCATGCACAGGATTATTGCTGAACTTCGGTTTTAGTAGAGAAGGTGTGGGGAGTCATCAGCAAAAAGGCAGAGAAAATTGTTCCAGGGCTGCTGGAGGCAGAAGGCTAACAAAATCTTTGTAGTTTCTGGCTGATAGGGCTGATAAGCCATAGACTGGTGATGTCACTATAGAGGGAGTAAAGGGAAGAAGAATGTAACACAGAGAAGCAAGATTTAATAATTAAAAGCATATAAAGCATGAAGACAGCTGCAAAGCAAATATTAAAAATGCTTATGGGGGCTGAGTGCAGTGGCTCATGCCTGTAATCTCAGCACTTTGGGAGGCTGAGGCGGGAGGATGACCTGAGGTCAGGGGTTCGAGACCAGCCTGGTCAACATGGCGAAATCCTACTAAAAATACAAAAAGTCTCTACTAAAAATACAAAAAGTAGCTGGGCATGGTGGCACATGCCTGTAATCCTAGCTACTCAAGAGGCTGAGGCAGGAAAATTGCTCGAACTTGGGAGGCAGAGGTTGCAGTAAGCTGAGATCGCACCACTGCACTCCAGCCTGGGCAACAGGGTGAGACTCCAGCTCAAAAAAAGAAAAAAAAAGTAGTTATAGGGGCTAATGAGTTCCAGATTTCTAACTCTGCCTGTCCTAAGAAACTATGGTGGACTGTGGACCCCATAACCCATGACTTCTGGCGTTCTAACTTTGGGTTACTCTGAAATTGGTCATATGATTTGATTTCATCATGAGACACATCACATGAGGAGAGACTTGATAAGCACTTGTATATAAAGGATTGTCCCGTTGGAATTCTCCCTCTTGCAATGCTAACTTGAGTCTGTCATGCTGTTAGGAAGTTCAAGTTCACCACATGGAGACTAAATAAAATATTGTGATAAACATCCCCAGCTGATCCCAGGCTCCAGTGATCCATCAACTACATATATGATCCTCAGTCACATGTGTGACCCCAAGCAAGATCAGCAGAACAATCACTCAGCCAACTCACAGAACCCTGAAAAAATATAAATCAATATAGCTTAAACCACAAGTTTTAATTGATAATTAAAACAAACTGGAATATTTTCATCTAGATGACAATCTACTCAATTGTTGAATCCTTTGTGTTTCCCTCTTTGCCCTGGTTGGTAAGAATCTCAGAGCTAAGTTGTGTGTTCATTGCTGTGTCTTTCTTCAACCAGGAATTCTCATCAGAGTTGGTCCATTTCTCTTTCAGATTTTTGTCTTTTATGTTAATTGGTTTGGGTCTTACTATACCTCTGATTTTCTTTTAAACTGACTAAAATTATTTGGAAAGTAGTCAGGGTACCTGTAAAATAATAAATAGAAATTTGTGGTAGATGAGTAAAACAATAATGATTGCTAAAGGGAAAATAATAGTAATTATTAATATGTGAATACAATAAAATGTTAATATATTTTTAGGCCAGGCCCTATTCTAAAATATTTTCATGCATCCTATTATTTTATTCACCCAGCAATTATGAACAAATACTGCTATCCCCCATTTTACAGGTAAAGAAACTGAGGTACAAAGTTGTTGTGGCTTGCCCCGAAGTCTCATAGTTAGTAAGTGTCAGTGCCAGGGTACAATTCAGGCCTGCTCAATGTCAGAGCCCACATTCATGGCCACGAAGTAACATTTCTTCACATGCCTTTTCTATTGTGTTAGCCTATTTTGCTGTTGTATCAAAATTTACAAGACAAGGAATTATCTCCTAAGAACTTTTAAGTGTAAAACTTGTCATTAGGTTATTTAGTTTTATAAAGAAAAGATTAGAAAGTTGGAAATGGAGCAGCTGTTCCTGAATCAGGCAAACATTGCATTCAAAGAAAATTAATTTTTTCCACTTTCAAAAAAGAAATTCAAACCCTAGTTTCTGATGCCACAATCATTGCAGTTAACAAAGCCATTTTAATAACCTCATTTTGTCCTTTGATAGATGGATATTCTTTCAAATGTGTATTCTCAGAGAAACTAGTGCTTTTGCAAGACTATCTAAAATGCTCTGAAAAAGTAAACTACTCTGTAAATAAAGGGCGTTATTGTCTGCAGGTGATCCTCAAACTGTACAACCAACATATTGAATTTAGCTTTTATGTTTTTATTTTTAAATGAGTACAAATTGGAAAGCAAGCGTACTGATTCTAATGATCAAATGTGTTGACCATAAGTTTGAAAGAAGTTATTAGGCATGCCAAATGTGAACTACTTTTAACCCCAGAAGGATTAATTTTACTTTTAGGTGGTCAATTAAGAAGGAAAGGAACAAAATTTTAAAATGTGTGTTATGGAGCTAGGTCATTGAATTTTGTATCAAAAAGGTAAAATATAAATCAGAAATGTATAATTTTTAGTTTTTACATTATGAACAGGAAGTTTGCAATTGCAGCATTCTTTTACTTTATGTCTAACTCAAAAATTGGACAGCCTTAATGACAGATTCAAAATTATATTTGTCAATTTCAATGTAAGTTCAACCCTCAACTGTTATTTCATTAAAGTTAAATATGCCTTTTTGAGGGATATCTGCCATAGGACAGTCACTTATCCAGTGTCCTTTATCCCAAAAGCAGGATGCTGACAAGGTTGACCTCATGAGACTCACTCTGCCTGAAAGATTCCACTCTCCAATCAGTGAGGCTGGCTTTCCACTCCCCAAAGGTAATTTGAACTTGAACAGCCCACGAAAGTGAGGAGCTTCTCTGTCCTGATTTGTTCATAACAACCAGGTTCTCACAGAGCTAGGGCCCCTGCCAATCAGAGTCCCCCATTCTGCCCCACACAAGTGCAGATATGAATCTGGCCCTACCTCTCTGGCTTTGTCTAGGCTACAAGTGAGAGCTTTCACTGCATGAGGACAAAGCTTTCTGTTTCCTCTCAAATTCTCAATGACAAACACACCGACAAAAATATTTTGGTACAGTTCTTTTAAATGTTCACTCTTAATGTAGTGTGGGAAGCAAATGTTCGCTAAAATAAACAAAGTGCTAAGAAAATACTATCACTAGCAAAGGCATCACTCTATAGTTAATAATTCATGACTTGACCACCTCATAAATAACTGTTAGCCTTCTAATCTGAATGTGTGGATGGTGGGAAACAGGCCTTTCCCAAATCCCCCTTCGATATTTTGTCATCCCTCCTTGCCTGTTTTCTCCTCAGCATCATTCATTTTCAATCACCATGGGTAGGGGGACAAAGTTCTGTTTAGAAGTTATTCCTTCTTCCCAAGGATAAGATAGTTCAAAGGAAGAGAAATATCACCCTGTCCTTATTTTTCAAAAGTAAGCTCCACTAGCCCCTATGCTGAAGAGAGCAATTTCTTATATTGGGGTGAGGAACAAATGCAGGAAAAGATCAGTAATTCTCCAAGGTTGTTGACAGCTTTTGCTCCCATCCTAGAATTCAAACCACAACAAAGAACCACTTCAAAGTTACCAAACAAAAGAGCTCTCAAATTTTAGTTAACAGTAAGGTTTCTGCTTATCCCAAGTCCACTGGGTACCAGAAAATTTTTTTGTAAATGAAAAAAAAATAATATTCTAAACATATGTTCTTCCCCATGCCCCCTAAAATATTATTTACTTTCAAATAAGAGACAAGAGAAGAGAAAACAAAGACCCTCAGACTTGATTATTTTTCTACATGATTTTGGGAACTGGTAGCTGAATACAGAACAAGATAATTTGTGAAAATTTTGCAATATAAGTAAAGTAATTGACTAGTCAGGATCTTTTTCTTCTAAAATTATAGCTATTGTTTTCAGGGTAACGGGTTCAGAAGCGGGTGATGAGCTTCTAAAACTGCTATTTGGTATGACTTGGCTAAACTTTAAAGCTGAGAAAAAAAAAAAATCCATACAAGCAGGTGCTACTGAAATAATGAATGCCATAAATGTGAGAGCTTTAAATCATAATGGCAAAAGTAATTAAACAGAAAGGTGACCAACAAACTTAGAAAGGGCCAGAGATAAGATATAAATAATGTGTTCCAGCTGCTGGCTTTTGCTCTTAGAAATGATGTAGCGTGTGCTATTTTTATCTCCAAAGGGAGAGCTTTCTTTCATCCTGTAATTTTCTTTTTATCTTAAATTGAGTATGAGAGCTTTGAGGTGAAAGGAAAATAAAAACTTACCAATGACTCTCACATCTCAATTTTCCTTGTACAGCCACTTCTAATTGGAGGTGTTTCATCTGACCCATCAGGGGCTGCAGGCAAATTTAGAAGTCTAAAACCCAACCATTTTTCTGGAACTAAAAAGCAAAGATACTACTATTGAGCCCCGCTTAGAGGAACAGACATTTTGAATTGGTAGGAAATACAACATAGACATATACTTACGTCTGTTGAATCCTCTTTCTTCTCCTCCCACAATCTAGAATCCCCCAGAACCCTTCCACACACCTCATTTTCACCTCCAAACTCCACCATCCCCGCTGCAGACCCAGAAAATTGCAACGGCTACCATGGGGTCTCTAGTCACATAGAGAAAGTCATGAAGAAAAATGAAAGGGTGAAGCTTTAAATCCCAGTTCTGCCTCCTCTTAGCTCTATAACATTGGAAGAGTCACTTTCTGAGCCTTGGTTTGTTGTCTGGAAAATGAGGAAGCCATGATTTCTAACTTTTGGAGGTGTTGTGAGGATTCAGTCACATGCCTCACAGAAAGCTCCTGACATGAGCCTAGTAGGTATGAGGAATTTAAGGTTGACTGCTGATCCCAGTCCCTATCTCCCCTCAGTGCCTAACTCCATTTTGACCAGCCCCAGCAACACTGAAGTAGAGTTAAGGGAGAGTGTAAAGAAAAGAAACAAGAGGAAACAGGAGGGCAGATCAAGGCCACAGGCCCTGGAGCAGTGACAATTCTCCCTTCTTTTCACCCTCGTGTTAACAAGAGCAAACAGCATCCACAGCATTAATGGTAACACTTTTTGAGCACTTAGTGCATTCCTGACACCACATACAGTATCTAATTTGATACTCACAAGAAATACTATTGTTTGTTCATCACAGGTCATATTAGATGTTTTGCAGCCCTATTATTTATTCACACTGAGTCTCCTCTCAGTCTAAACCTTGAAGTCTCTTCACTTCTTATACTTGTACAGTTAGTATTAAGCATGTCTTCTGTATTGTCATTCAAGTCATTGATAAAACAGACCTCTTTCTAAACACTTTCAGCTGGTCCTTGTCCTAGTAGGTGAGTCCTTTTGGATCTCCAGTGGAGTTTGGGGGACAAATTCCATAATATATTCCCACTGTTTGCAGCAATTGTCTGGGAACACCAGCTGGTCCACCTCAAGGTTCTGGAGACCTTGAGGCCAAATGGAACTTACAGCTACTCCTTGACAGAAGGGATACCCCAACCCCATTAGAAACCATGCACAGGTGCATCCCCTCCCAGTGAGGGTCAAGGGGTCCTCCTCGGGTCCACCTGTCTTGCCTGATCAGCCCAGACTGAGTTCTCACAGCCATATTTGACAATTATCTAATCTTAAATACTAAGAAAAAGTTGAATTTCTAATGGGTTTCCTTGACCCCTTGGGAAGAACTTATTTCTGCTTTCTTCCTTTCCTCCTACCCTCACATGCCTCTCTCTGTCTCTGTCTGTCTCTGTCTCCCCACCCCTTCTCTCTCACACAGACACACACACACACACGCAGTCCCTACTCCTCCCTCATATCTCTCTAAAAGAGGGGCCTGCTCTGCCTCTCCTTTGGTTTTCCTTCATAAGGGTCTTTCTCTGTTTCTCAGGGATGACAGTGTAAGACCTGCCTCAGCTCTCCCTCTTAAGAAGACTCAGGCAGCTCTCCTTCTCCTTGTTTCCCTCCCTTGCTTTTTCTTTTTTTTTAACTATACTTTAAGTTCTAGGGTACATGTGCACAATGTGCACGTTTGTTACATGTGTATACATGTGCCACGTTGGTGTGCTGCACCCATTAACTTGTCATTTACATTAGGTGTATCTCCTAATGTTATCCCTCCCCCCTCCCCCCACCCCACAGCAGGCCCCGGTGTGTGATGTTCCCCACCCTGTGTCCAAGTGTCCTCATTGTTCAATTCCCACTTATGAGTGAGAACATGCAGTGTTTGGTTTTCTGTCTTTGCGATAGTTTGCTCAGAATGACGGTTTCCAGCTTCATCCATGTCCCTACAAAGTACATGAAATCATCCTTTTTCATTTACACCATGGAATACTATGCTCCCTTGCTTTTTCTTTGAACACTCTCTCATCCCTGTGGCTTGTGTAGTTTCCAAACTCCAGACAGACACTAATGTTAGGGATTTGGAAATAAGATCAGAATTCTCCAGAATACCCCAAATCATAAATTGTGATTAAAATACTTCCAATGTTCCCCACGTACTAGTTCATTAGGAAGATCAAAAAATTGTTCAACAAGTAAGATACATAGGTTTAGTAAGACTATTTACAAAGAACTGTAGCCTAGACTGAATATATAAGTACTAGAAAATGTGAACATTATTGGGTGGCTTTTAAATGATGTAATTATAGTCTTGTAAGATTAACAGCTCTACACAGAACCATGTGTAGAGATCAACTGAAGAACTTATTTTGCTTTCAAAACTTTTTATTTCTTGGAACACCATCCATAGGTTTAGTAGAGAGGATAACATGTGAAGAACCTTAACATTCACTTTAATTGTAAGAATTTACCATTAGCGACAGACAGCATCATGATGTGTATTTATTACATGGCCACAGCTACAAGCAAAAGTGGTGAGACAGTGATTGTTTCTCACCTTCTTGCCCCGTCCCAGTTATGGAAATGTTGACTTTGACTTTCAACTCTGCATGCCAGCTTTTCCTGTTCTTGCTTTCTTCTTGACATTACTACATTGCTTTGAGAAGCAACGTCTCTAAGTTTAACGTTAATCTTTTATTCTCACAGGAGAATTGCAATACTTCCCCCTCCCCATTTTTCTGATTTCTAAAACCCATTTTTCTCAGGATGTGGGATTCAAAAATATATATATAATTTTCCGAAGAAATGCCAGAAGGGAACCCCCATGTAGAAAGTGTTATGATATGAATATCTGTTGTTTTGGCCTAACCAAGAATAATTTCCCCTTCTTTTAGAAGGAGCACTGTGGTTTTCGTTTGTGGAACTTCCCTGTCCCACTCTGTGTGGCTGATAACCATGGTGCCCCCCTTCCCCAAGTAGCAAACAGATCTACCACATTCTTTCTGATGGCTTCATCCTAGCCCATTGACTGTGTACTATGGTATAGTTACCTGGTCCCTTTTTCAGACATGATTCAAGCCTTTTAGCAGCTATTAGTTGCGGGTATGGAACTCCAGCTAAGATGTAAAGACAGGGTCAAAAGTACTTGATGTTGAGTCTTCTCATTGCCAAAAGAAAAAAAAAAGAAACAGGATTCTAAACGTTTCGTTAGTTCCTGCTCTACCCAAATTCCCAGATGTCTGTGACATTCCAATAAATTGTTCATTTTGCTTGCTTGGAACCCGGAAAACCTAACTGATTCCAATGGCAAGGAAAATAGACTCCAGAACTACTGGCTTGGCCAAGAAAGGTTTGATCAAATGGCCCATACTATGTCTGCTCAAGACATTAGGCTCATTTTCTCTCTCTCATTTGGACTTGCATCTTTTTGCTGCCTATATACATTTGACCTAACATAGATTTTACAGATTAGATGTCCAGGATTTTGGTGTGGGACTTCACAGAGTGACTCAAAAAAGTCCACCAACCACATAGCTTTGGTAATAGATCCTAGATTAATTTTTAGTCCAAGCAACAGGAAATTTCTCTTAGGCCTTAGGGCCTTACCCTGCAGAAATATTTTTGTTGGTGCATATATTAGTCAGGATTGTCCAGAGAAAGAGAATCAATAGGCGATAGATAGATAGATAGATAGATAGATAGATAGATAGATAGATGATTGATAGATAGATACATAGATAATTGATTGGTAGATAAAAGAGATTATTATAAATTATTGGCTCATGCAATTATGGAGGCAGAGAAGTCCCACATTCTGCCACTTGAAAGCTGGAGACCCAGGCAAGCTCCTGATGTAGTTCCAAGGCCTGACAGGAAGAGAGTCAATGGAGAGCCAATCATAATCCCGAAAGGCACAAGCCCCATCACTAGAATCCTGAATGTTGAAATACCAAGAGATCAAAATCCCCAAAATATAATTCTAGAAAAAATAATTTTAAAATTATCTAAAATATTTATTTACATTTTTAAAGGAGGATTTATATAAGAAACATAAAAACATGAATGGATACTTCCTAGGCCACTTTATACGATAAAATAAGCAATAATATACGTATGTTTGCAAGATATGCTAACACCAGTCACATGGGTATAACAGTTATAAGCAGATGTACTATATTCATAAAGAGGTCAAAAAGGAAAATGTATAAACACATATCACTGTGGTTGGTAATTGTGTGCACCTAGCTTTATAACTGAGGTCATCTGAAATACCATGACAAATCACCTAAGTCTTTTGATGGCACCAATCAAAACCACCATTTACACCATCCCCCAAAGAGCTAAGATCTTGAGAAATTCTGTCTTTCACAATGTAGATGTACAGAAAGGATATCTCTTTATTTATTGAGGAAGTTTCAGCATTTTTATGTATACACATAATGTTTAAACACCATCCACATTGTGATAATGTACTTTATGGAATCAAATTTGAAAATGCATAAAAAGTATTAGAACTCTCTAAAAGTTCCTACACCATTTACACTGCCAGTATTGAAAATGATACAAAGATGAAACGCATAGTAAGTTGTAAAAAAAATACAATTTAAAATAGTAAAAAAAAAAAAAAAAAGTACTAAGAAAGAAAACTAAAAATAAAATTTGACATATGAAAAAGTATATTATTACAAGGATAGATTGTGGGCAATTGCACAGAGATAATCCCTAAGAACTGGCAGACTTTCATGGTCATTAACTATATTTTGAAGTCTTTCATCACAAAGAATAGTTGCTTTTTTCTTTTATGGTATGGCTCTCTTCAGATAATATGTTTACATTCACTTCCTATGTGGCACTGCTCTTTTCAAAATTCTTCTATGATACTATGTATACTGATATGAGCATTTCCTATTAAAGCTTTCTACCTTCTATGCCACACTTCCATGTTGTTTAGGTTTTACAGAAATCCATTTCACATGCCCTCATATACAGAACAAAAGTTTGGCAGAAATAATGCTGGTGATCGAACAGCAATGCCATTGTGAACATTACGTCTTCTTATCCTACTGTGCACATAATAATTTTTGAACCAGTCAGTTAAGCTTTACGGGCTTCTTCAGGCAAATTCAGCTTTAATTCATTAAAACCTCCTGAAATATCACCAGTAGGAAGGTAAATGATGCATTTTTAAACTGAAGTTTTCTTTGTGGCTGTAAGCAGTGGCTAATCCACTCATTCGACTTTTCCACCAAGTACAAATAAAGACAACAAGATAATAGTTTTGCCTAACATGATGTAACTATCCTGCATACAACTGAAAATGCACTGATCCCTTTCCCAGACTTTGGCTTTCAGGATTTCAACATTTGGGATTTTAATGTTTTGGGATTGTGAATTTCATGATTTTATACATTGGGAATTTTGATCTTTCAGGATTTAAACTTTTGGAATTTTGATCTTTTGGAATTTCAACATTCAGGATTATGGCATTTGGAATTGTGTTTTTCAGGATTATGATCCAAACACGAGCCACGGATATAAATTCCAGTATAGAGCTGAAGGACTGAGAACTAGGAGCATCGAAGGCAGGAGAAGATAAATGTCGCAACTCAAGAAGTTAGGCAGAGTTAATTCAAACTTCTTCCACCTTCTTGCTCTATTCAGGCCCTCAAAGGGTTAGATGATGCACACCCAACATTGAAGAGGGCCATCTGCTTTATTAGTCTACCAATTCAAATGTTTATCTCTTCCAGAAACACCATCACAGACACACCCAGATATTTTAACCAGGTATTTGGCCCCCTGGAGCCCAGAGAACTTGGCATATAAAATTAAGTATCACAATGCGCATAGTATTTTTACTTTAAAATGTTGTGAAAATTAGCTTGTCAATTGAAAATCTATGGATTTTACTTTTTAAAAATCTGGATTTCCATTTTCCTTTAAACAAGTAAAAATATCAAGAAATACTGAGGCCCATGTTCCAGAACAACAGTCCTTTAGGTGAATCACACATTCTCCAGTACGCCAAGCTCTGCTCAGTAAGTTTTGCTTCTTTGCATTTACCTGCTCAGCCCCTGTTGGTGACCAAGTTTGCAACATTTGCTTTGCATGATCCAGTAGAGCAGAGAACTAGAGTTTGACACTAAATCCTCATTTACATATGCAATTTCCTTGTGCACCTAAAAGGATAGTAGATGACTAGTTAAGAATGGGATTCAAACATTCAGTATTCTGGGTCCAGGTCAACTTTTAATTTTTCTTCATATCCAATGTTATTGATTTGAGTATAAGCTGCTAAGACAAAGAAAAAACACAATAGCAACAACAAAAATACAGTAGCCCAAACAAACCAGAGATTCATTTCTCTTTCCTGAAATATTTCAGAAGTAGGCATGTGATGCAGGCTGTAGGCAGCTCCTCTCCACTAAATTACCCAAGCGTCCACAGGTGGATGCTTCTTCCTTCTTCCATGGTGCTCTGTCACCCTCTAGTGTGTTTCTCACCTACCTGGGTAAGAATGGTTCACACTATGTATCCAAGTTCCTGTTCATGGGGAGGAGGAAAGAGAGAAAGTAGAGAGGAAACAAATTGCATTTAAGGAGGTAGCTCAGCAGGTCTGCCTGTCACTTCCACTCTTGCTCCATTAGTGATAGCTTAGTCACAAAGCATCACTTAGCTGCTGGGAAGCATTTCTAATATTTCTAATTGGCGGCCATGTGACCTGCCAAAAAGCAGTGAGGGGCTGTCACTCAAAGGAGAAAAGAGCAAATGTAAACTGGAGAACAATTGCTGTTCCCTGCTTTAATGGTCCTTTGGCGGGGGGAAAAAGGGAGACAGAAAGGCCTTTTTTCTCAGCAACCCCCCAAACACACACACACACAACCAACTACCACAGCCAACATCTATCTATATGTCCTGAATATTCACCATTTTTTAAAACCAAACTGCAACAAACAGTGAAATTATGAGGAAATGATTTTCTTGTTAACATCATTGGACAATAAACTCTGGCTTTCGATGCCTCTTTACAGTTCTTCCTTTAATTATTTATTCATCTAATGGGTAAGACATCTGATTTAATCAGCATGAAAATTAGACATTTCCTGAAATGTTTGGAGTGGAAGAAGTCCCTCCTCATTCAACGTTTATATTTAAAAAAAAAAAAAACTGACCTTAAAAAAAACCATAAACCTCTAAGCTATAGATAAGTACCCGTGTTTGTATATTTAAATAGAGTGTGTCATAGCCATTACATTCATCAGAAAAGATGAGAGAGAAAAGCATAGTCAGACAGTGATCTTTCATTGTTTCTTCAAATCTTTGGTTAGAATTGCCTAAAATCCTTTCTTACCCAATACCATACCCACACACAACATTTATTTTTCAAAATATACAAGCTACCACCTATGATTTTTATTCCACTGGAAACTTTTAAGGAAATTTTGCATTTAAAGCCACTTTTTAAAAGATGACTCCAAGAACATCTTTATTTACTCTTCACAAGGAGCCATAGCATGCACACCATTTTCAACCTTGGTGCGGGTCCCAGAAATCTCATTTTCAGAGCCACAGTGTATAATAGAGAGTCACTGATGCTCTGGTTAAAGCAGGGGTTGTCAGCCTGGAGCTCTGACCACTGAACATCACTGTCATCTGTCAAAGAAGTCCCTGCAGCCTCTTTGAGGAGTCTCCTGACCCTCTGTGAGAATGTCTGAAACCATGCTGCAGTGACTCTTTGTTCCTGGATTGAGTCAGAAAATGAGAGAAAACAATCAGGAAAACTTACATCTTTTCTATGTAACAACAATGCAACTTGCCATTCTGTGAATTCAACATAATAGGAAGAAACTAACAAGATCAAGCCTTACACAGACAAAGCAATGGTGTTAGGAGACTTGTGGAGTTTCATGTTTCAACCAGACTTCCTAATCTCGTATAGTCACAGCCCTCTTCTGACCTATATCTGGATATATGTGAAGCAGAGGCTGTGTTGAGATGTAGTAAGATCGTCATCTTTTATTAAATAAGAGGCTTTGGGAGCTTGGTTTTCCCATCTGCAGACAGGGCAATCCCAGTGCTTTCTTGGCCTGGGCATAGGACTCATTCCCTTGCTTCCTGGACCTTACCAAAGAGACCTATCTGTCCACCCTATTTAAATTGCACCCACCTTTCCTTCTGGCATTTTCTCCTTTTTTATATAGTTGTATATATGATATTTTTATGTTTATATATATAAACATTTTTGAGACAGGTCTTGCTCTGTCACCCAGGCTGGAGTCCAGTGGTGCAATCACAGTTCACTACAGGGACAACCTCCCTGGCTCAAGCAATCTTCCCAAGGTAGCCTTTTAAGTAGGTGGGACAATAGGTGTATGCTACCACGTCCAGCTACTTTTTTTGAATTTTTTGTAGAGACAGGTTTCTACAATGCTGCCCAGGCAGGTTTCAAACTCCTTGGTTCAAGTGATCCTCCTGCTTCAACCTCCCAAAGTGCTGGGATTACAGATGTGAGCCTCCCTCTGGCCTTCTCTATCTTTACCCTGCTTCATTTTCCTCTGTAGGGCTTATCGTCACTTGACATTGTATATATTTATTTGCTTATCATCTCTCTCTCATCAGAATTCCACATCATAAGAACAGAAACTTTATTTTGTTTTGTTTACTGCTATCTCCCTGGAGCCCAGGAGAGTTTGTCATGTAGTAGGTGGGCAATCAAGTAAGTTAGTTGTTGAGTGAACCATGAGATTGTTGTGGAAAAGACGAGAATATCTGTAAAATGTTCCACATGGTACATGGCACAAAGGCCCCTGACACAAATTATTTTTGTTATTGTCATCACTTTTCCACAGAGACCCTAAGAATGATGACTATGATCTCATCCAGTTCTTCATGGCTTAGTGGATCTCTTTAATATACTCCTTAAGTTACAACAGAGATTCCCACAACAGCAAAACGAAGTAGGTGTAGCATTCTACAATTCTGGAGTCAGCACATGAGGTAAGAAAAAAATCACATATATTATGAATTGTCATTGAAGATTATTTAGGAAGACATTACTTCAAAGATCAATGTGCCATTTTTCTCTAAACCCAACCCAAACAGGTTTTCTTCCTGCATCACAATAGATTAGTGATTCTTTGGCTGAATACTCAATGGAATATTTGACTTGTGTTCAAGACTATGCTGTACCAAAAATAGCAACAAATATTTATAGCACTATAATGTTTAATAGTAGCATATTTAAACACCAGTGTTTTTCAAGAGGGTGAGATGCTCATACTGTAGGTGCCGAGACCTAACGTGAGGGGTGAAGAATCATGTGTCTTCTAAGTCACTCTGGCTAAGTCGCTTCATAGATGTGAAGATGGGCCAGAATTATCATCACTGCTTCATTTATGTGTTTATTCTGTCTTGGTCTTGGGCTCTCTCTCTTCCCCTTTCCACTCCACCTACTCCTTCTCTTTCTGCCAGTCATGCAGTTGAAACAGTCTGAGTTAAATGTATGCGTTTATAGACTCAGAAGCAGTGTCATATAAGACTATTATGCTCACGTCATTTTCTAGTTGGAAGGACCTTTAGAAAACATCAGACCATTTTATTTTACACAAGATCCACAAGAAAAGTAGAAATAATTTGTCTAAGTCACACAGTGAGAGTTCCAGTGCTAGAAGTCAGTTCTGTGGTTCCCTAATCTGAGGAATTTTCTCCATCTTTCTCAGTTGCCTTCTAGTGTGTCCCATGTAACACTGTCATTCCCCTTTCACTCTTTCCCCTTTCCAAACCATTCACCAAAGGGAGTGCTATAGCCTTTAGTTCCTCTCCTACTTTGCTCAGGACCCAGGCATCCTCCAATGATGGCAGTATCCTCTGCTTCTCCCTGTAACTTCTTCAGGCTCTTCCCCCTTCCTCACTGCCTCAGGAATCAGTTGGATTTCTACACAGCCTCCTGAAACTGACTCACTGCTCTGTAATCGGGCCAGTGCCTGCCTCCTGCATCCTTTGGCAGCTGCTGTCATTCTTGGTGGGAGACATCATTCATGATGCCCCTGGCACATCATGACAAAACTCCAATGAGTCTACTATTTTCTTTTTGAGTCATATTGAGCAGGGGCAACTTCCTCACACAAAGATCAGGAAACACATCCAGACAGACAGCACAAACGGATAGTGCAGAGGACTTAGAGACTCCAACAGTATAAACAAATCTGCATTTCTGAAATAATAAGCATTCACATACAATGCCAGATTATTGTTGCAGATTAGATTGTGGCGAGGGATGAACTCACATTACATGTATGGCCTGAGGGGGGTTTTGATGAGGTGAGACATTACATAGAACAATAGTTTGTTGCTAGAGAGCCAACAGAGCTCTAGAAAATGTTTGACCACTTATGAATTGGATCCTTCCTTAGTGTTTTGACTGGAGCCATTAGGCTGGTTTCCCAATGATTCCAGCACAAATCCACCACCACCACCCTCAGTCTACCTCACCCCCATCTCTCCTCTTATTCATTCCCCTTGCAGATCCCCAGCACACACACATTTCTTTTTCAAAATTTTGCCAACAAATATATGCATCTCATTTCCTCCCACTCCAGATGTGGCCTTTTACATATTCTCAAGGGTTACAACCATGGAGAAAATTATAGAAACTGAAGACGAGGCGCCTTGAAGGAAAAGCTAAATTGGAACAATGCTGTCCATGGACTTCCCCAAGGTCATTTGATAGTCTGGGCTTTAATTACCAGTGTCCTCTGTCCTAGAGTTCTCTTTCCTTTTGATTCCTATTAGTGATCATAAGCCTCTCCATATGCTGTTCCATTAGATCCTTTCCCCGCCATTCACCATAATATTAATTCAGGTAGGGAGAGGAGAGAGAAGAAAAGGAAAAATCGGTATAAAATTTCTACCTGCACAACTCTTCCTTCAACCTTTTGGCTGCTGCCTGAGGTAACAACTCTAATAGGCTTTGAAGTTGAAAGTGGATTTGAGTATATTTTAGTAGGTGGCTTCACAGTCTGACTTATGACATTCCTTGTTTTAAAATCATTTCGCTCCAGTGGTTTCTTCTCCTGGTGTTAGGATGGGAAAGCTCCAATGCATGAGGATATTGTAGGATGAGTGGATAATAATCAGTGGAGACACAGAAGGGTGCATAAATCCACCATGTGTGTTATTTTTAGAGCATTTATGTGATATGATTCATCTTAAAAGCATTTCTAAATGCGAGGATCTGAAACTATCACCGTGATTTACTGAAGTCGTGAAGAACACATATGACTTTCTTGTTTTGAAAATGACATTATGTGGACACCATTGCTTTTTTCTTCCCCCTTAGTTTCTTACAGACTTTTTGGGCTAAACCAAAAGACCAGCATAAATTCCCTCTGTACCCTGCTGTCCCTGTTCAAAGTCTTGGAGTATTTGGTGTACATGATCTATGTACCAAGGTGATATTCTAACAGAGACAAATTATGTTCAAACATCTGAAAGTCATCATTTCTATGCATATGCAGGCATTTTGAGAAAAATCTACAAGAGGATCAAAAACAAGATTAAACCACATCTGTTTGGGTTTAAATGACATTGTCTATGTAGTTCAAAGTTGTTTCCTTTTGTAGAGAAGAAACCTGCCCAGCTGTTTTTTATCTTAAATTCTTAGCTTTTATCAAAGAAGTGTTTTCATTGGCTAGCCAGTGTTATTTCTAAAAGTTAAAGTATTTAAGAAAGGAGGCTAAGAAAAAAAAAAACGCTTTATTCATTTAAGGTCTATCCCCAGAGCCTTCCCTTGGCACTCACAAAATACTAATACAGAGGTTTTGTTCAATTCTAAATAGAAAGGCTGTGTCTACTGTGTGTCATCATATAGTAAATGAGAACTTCCATCTTTTTCTACAGGTAATTGATTACAATTGACGCTGATAAGAAACATGAAACAAACAAAAAAATTAATCCTAACAGGCATTTATTATTATATAATAAATATTTGACTTCCTGAATGTCATGCACTGTTAAATGAGAAAGGGAATGTTTTTGAAACCCACCATCTATCAGTAAATAGTCTTATTTAACACAGAAGTGGGCGTAGAGCAATTTTACCCTGGGAGTGTGTTTCTTCTGGACATCTGACACATCTATATATTAAAAAATCATATGTGATTACAGGGTCCTCCTATCTTATGCAGAATAAATAAGCTCTACTCTGCAGCTCCACTAAATGGGTTAGAATGAAACTTGAAAGCAAAAATAAAAATGAATCAAAGGAGTATAATATGACAGCCAAACCACTGCAAGCAATTGCTTAGCTGCTTTCTGCTTAGATGATTCTTTGTGTGATTTTTAGTTGAGTTTAGCATAACAACATAATACAAACAGGTACACACACACACACACATACACACAGACATTGACTCTATTATTCTTACCATGTGCCAACAATCAGCAGGTAGTTTAAAGAGGACGTTATTACTGAAAAGACTTCATTGTAACATTTACAATCAGTTCTCTGTTAGACACAAACAGAATTCTTTTTTCTGATCAAACAAAGGCATCTTTACAGCTTTTTGTCCCTAATTTGTGACAAAGAAGTGGTTTCAGGTTTCCTCAACTTTAATTGACATTAGAACATATTTTCAAAAATTAATTAAGCAAGCCCTGGGTATGAAAGCAAAACCCAAAAGACATTCATTAGGTCTTTTCCATTTCTTGTTTCCTTAACATATTCAAAATGCTCAGTTTAGCATAGGGCTTGGGCTCTAGAGTCATACTGCCTGCCTTTAAATCTACTCCTAAGTCATTTGGGGCCCCTTGCCCTCAGTTTCCTCATCTACAAAATGGAGATAATATGACTAACTTCATAATGTTACAGTAAGAATTAAACAGGAAAAGCATGCCAAGTCTCTAACAGAGGACCTAACACATAATAATTGCACAATAAATACGTCATTATTTTATGGAGAGCAGTCTAAATCTTCCCTCTGCTCTTCATCCCCTGCTGCTTCATTGCTATGTTGTGCACTTAAATCATAAACCAGATTCCTATACTGAAGAGGCAGTTGAGTTATCTGGTAATTTCCATCTTGAGATTCCATTGCTAGATTCACCCTCCCTCTCTTCCTTAGCTCCTACTCCTGGAAAAGTCATGCTCCTCCCTTTGAAGATGAGCTCCTCCATCTCTAAAGAGAGCCCATGGGTTGTGCCAAGCTGAAGCCAATGGCAATAACGCCTACAGAGCTTGGTCTGGGGGAAAGACTGCCATGACCAAATGGTGCCATGGGCCTAGCCCATGGAAAGGAGATGGACAGAATGAGCGATGGATACGTGCCACCAAGTCCCATATTCTTAATCCTGGTCCCTCTTGCCTCGTCTGAGCCTTTACTCATTCATTTATCATCTTCCTCAATCACATTTTCCAGGCCTGCCTCTTGGAGATGATTAAAATATCATCTTAATAGGTCTCCTAACTACTGCCTGACCTTCTTTCATTCCCTCCCCAAACTGCTGCCAGGTTAATTTTGCACAGTTACTCTGGTTCAGAAACCTTCCTGGATTCTATTACAGACATTTAAAAAACAATTCCCTTTTCTTAAAGCTGATAGAAAAGAATATCAGAATTTGACTGCCTTTATTGAGGAAAACAAATTTAAATTGTCTTTTAAAAAGCAGATAAATTTATGGAGTTTCCTGTGTGCCAGACACTCTGCTCAATGCTCTGTCCCTCCTATCTCTTCTAATGCCTACAAGAATTCTATGAGGTAGGCCTTGTTAATGTCACCCACCTTATTACTAAGGAAACTCAGCTTAGAGAAGTTAACCTTGCTCGAAGACACTTGGTTCTGTGAACTGCTGTGTAGTCATTTTTATTTCTGTTTCTCGTCTCCCCACCACCCCTACTCCAACCACACCCCCACAAGCTCTTTGGCACCAGGGAAAGCATGCTAAATGAAGAGGAGGTGTCTGGTAAATTCCTTTTAAATCGAACTGAGCCACAGGCTTCAAACAAATCCCTCATCAGTCCCAAAGTGCAGCTGCATCGCTCTTAGAGTCTTCGTTTTTTTTAAAAAAAGCTTACATTACATTGGATCTTTTAGCTCTCAAGGCATCTTCCCATGCCTCTTATTTAACCCTCGCAACAACCCTATGATCCAAATCTGAATATCCCCATTTTGCAGATGTGGAAAATAAAGTGCAGGGTGGTCAAGTGCTTTTTCCAAGGACATACAACACATGAATTGCCTAAAAAGAAAATGGACCCAAGATTCTCCCATCATAACTAAAGATTTTTTAAGCTAAGACTTTAAGAACGCCTCTCCAGGAGCTCAGAGGCTGCAAACAGTTGGTAACTTACATTATTTTTAAGTACAAATAGCCGTTGAAGATCCTAAAAGCTGAGCCGGAGTTCAAGAGTGTGGGCTCCCAGTATGTGGCTTCTTTGCCCACTTCTTGTCTGGGAGGTGAGTTGAGGACAGTGTCTCGGCTTAACAGTGAATGTCTTGGTTTTCCTGAATTTATTTAACAACCACCCTGGATGTTATTTCAACACAGTTTATCTTCCTACGCAGTCATATGTCTCTTTATAATTTAAAGGCAGATCGACACGGACTGGGGCTTTTGAGGTTTTTGGACAAAGGTGGCACTGAGGCTTATTCAAGGGATTTGAATTTCAAATGGGCAGAGGAGGGCTTGGCGAAGCGCCTGCCTGGAGACGTTGAGCTGAAATGCCAGCAAGGAACATTAATGCTGCCGCTGTGTTCAGCTGATCTTCATCCAGAAAAGGAACAAGCAAGCACAGAGATACTTCTCACAGTGGGATGAGGTAATCCAACGGTTTTTAGGAGTATTTTCATCTCTTGGTTCCAGAATGGTTCGTTTAAGTGGATTTTCAAAAAACAAATAATGAAATAGCCAGGTGGCAGGATCTATAGTCCTGCCAGCTGTGGAACTTCACTCTACAGGCACTGGGGGTGGAGCAATTCTACAGAGAAGACTCTGCGGCTCGAGGCTGGCCCTGTCCTAATGCTACAGGAAAGGGGTCCCGATCCAGACCCTAAGAGAGGGTTCTTGGGCCTCGCACAATAAAGAATTCAGGGCGAGTCTGTAAAGTGAAAACAAGTTTATTAGGAAAGTGGAGGGATAAAAGAATGGCTACTTCTAATGCAGAGCAGCCCCCAAGGCTGCTGGTTACCCATTTTTATGGTGATTTCTTGATGATATGCTAAACAAGGGGTGGATTATTCATACCTCCCCTTTTTAGACCATATAGGGTAACTTCCTGACATTGTCATGGCATTTGTAAACTCTCACGGCGCTGGTGGGAGTTGTAGCAGTGAGGACGACCAGAGGTCACTCTCATCACCATCTTGGTGTTGGTGGGATTTAGCCGGCTTCTTTACTGCAACCTGTTTTATCAACAAGGCCTTTATGACCTGTATCTTGTGCCGACCTCCTATCTCATCCTGTGACTTAGAATGCCTTAATCGTCTGGGAATGCAGACCAGTAGGTCTCAGCCTCGTTTTACCCAGCTCCTATGGAGTTGCTCTGGTTCACATGCCTCTGACACTAGCATTGACTGAGTCTTCTGTTGGTGACTTCTGTATTTATTTATCCTGCACATTTGGGACAAGTACACACCTTCATAGATTCAGCTACATCCATCTGTCATCTGAAATAGAAGGAAAAAATTCAACATACCTTGGACCAAAAGCATAGATTATCTGTTCCTTAGAAACAAATTTTCTGTAAGCTTACTATTTTAGAGGGAACAACAGAATTGTTTTTGACAAACCCAGCTGTTTTTCCTTATAGCTAATAAACGTTGACATTTTGGTGCTGTCCAAATTAAAATCTGGTGCTGTCCCCTTGTGTTATCGTGGCTGGCTGTTTTATAAACTCAGCTATCATCAAAACATAACCTCTTCCAACAGGCCTTTCCTCAAACCCGAAATCTAAAATAATACCACGAATTATTAACTTGTCTTTAGATGTGATCACGGTGGTGTGGTTTTGTATAAAAGGAAAAAAACTTTTTTTTTTTTTTTTAGTTATCTTTTGCAAATACTTAATGGAAGATTTACAACTGAAATAATCAGAGTTGGTGGGAAGATAGAATAAGAGTGGCTATGAGATGACATTGTTGAAGGAGGCTGTGGTTACTTGGGGGTTCATTTTGCTGTTCTCTCTACTTTGTATATTTGAATTTTCCCGTAACAAAGAAAATTTTGAATACTTTTCATAATTAATATAAAATGATTCCCCTTCACTCTACAGTCTTCCCCTCTTTGTCCCATTTTATATTTCTCCCAGTACCTATCTCCACGGAATCATCTTGTCAATGTGTTTACCACTCCATCTCCCACCATGATTTAAACTTCTTGACGGAAGACACCTGGTCAGAATCATTCATGTCTTAGTAAGAGCACAAATGATGAAACAGTAAGATCTAGGTTTAGTCTCAGTCTCACCGTTCTCTATTTATAAAGACTTGGAGCAAGTCGCCTAATTTCTGAGCCTATTTTCTTACCTTCTACATGAAGATGGTCTCTGTTCCTCAGGAATGTTGAGAGTATGAACAAAGACATCTATAAAGGGCCAATTGGAGGACTTGTCACTTACTAGCCTTTTAACAAATTAACTTCTTTAAGGTCTTTCTTTGTTATGAGTGTGGGAAATTAGTTAATATTTACATTTTAATTGTGTCCATAATTTGGGGAGATTTGGTAACTAAACATATCTCTCTTTATTTTATAAATAGACCTAGAGAGAGCAACGTGTGTTCTTGGCTCTACCAGTTCTGACTTGATCTGTAAATGTTTTTGCTGATTTCTCCTGCAAAATGGAAAACCAGAGTACACAAGTTGGGGTGATTATTAAGATGAGAGAGCTAAAAACTATTTGGAAACCCATATAAATGTCAAGCCAAATTTTATAGAAATCCAAAACGCACTTGAGATATTCAGCAGTTCTCCTGAGGCCTGATTACAGGCTTGATGGCCTTAATTTTTCTCTAATATATAATTCTCTGTTATAGTACTCTGCAAAATGCTGTAGCATATCATTAATGCTTACAAAATGTCATAAAAGTACACAGAGAAGAAAACCTCCCAGCTAGAGGAATTTTACAGTCTGAAGATAGAGGCAGTTAGCTTTAATCTAGGAAGCTGAAAAACTAACCAGAATGGGTACCTTGTAGAGAATGCCCCTACTCACTCTTTTGAAGTAGGGAACAGTATTTGGGAATGGACAGTGTCCCTTGACTGCAGAGGAAAATCCAAAATAAGACCCAAGAATACTCAAAGTGAAGGGAAAGAGAAATAGGTAGAAGGGCAAGAAATTCTGAACATAACAGAATCCTGTACTGAAACTGATTAAGGAACAAAAGAGAGAAATAATTTGTCAGCAGACAGATCTGCTTAAAAGGCAAATCTATGTTTCAATTTGTTGGAGATAAGAGACAAAAACAGCATTATAGAAATTTGAGAAGCTGTATTACATTGGCCACCAAATGCACTGGAATACAAATAACTCAGTACATGATTTTGAAGTTGCAAATAATCTGAACTGTTACAAGCGTATGATGATTCTTCCTAGAGTGAAAAAATCAATGTATCCCAACTGTTGAAATCAATCCGTGAAAGCAACAAGTATTTATTGAACACTTGCTGTTGTATACCAGGCAGTAGGGTAAGCACTGGAGATGTACAAAGAAGAATTGGGCACACATAATCCCTGCCTTCATAGCATTTATAGTCGACTAGAGAAGACAAATAAATAACTATAGATAATTAAATTAAGGAAAATTAGCAAAATAACCATTCAAGAATTCTCAGTAGCATGTAATCAGGAGGTCTATCCAAGTTTAGGTGTATGTAAAACTGGGTGGGGGAGACACAGAAAAGTATCCTTGAGGAAATACCATTTATTCAAGTTTAGTCATAAACCACTGGTTATCAAGGGGAAAGGCTTTCTACAAATAGTGAATAGCTTGTTAAAAAAAAAAAAGACAAAGAAAAAGAAAAGAAAAGAAAAAAGAAAGCCCCGTGGCAGGAGAAAGCAAATTGAGTGGGTAAAGCTGAGAGAACTTTAGGAGCACTAACATGGAAAGAGAATCAGGACAAGTAGCCAAGATGAGACCAGAGGAGAAGGTAGGGGCTAGAAACGGTAGGGACTTGTTAAGGATTTAGGACATTATTTTAGGTGCAACAAGAAATTATAGGAATTAAGGCCAAAGAAAGCATAATGATTCTTCTTGTTAAAATCATTCCATAGTGAGGTTAGTTATCATTAAAAAGTGCTGGAAGACAGGTCATTTGTACACATTGGCCAAGAGACCCAGACACTTCCAGAACTGTAGGATTCTGAGAGCTCATTGTGTCCTGCGACTGAAGAATCATAATGCACCCTGCCAAAAGGAAGATAACCACACACACACACACACACACACACACACACACACACACCCTGGAGGTCATCACTGGAAAACAGACAAAATAATTCTGAACCACATCTGAAGTACAAGAACTTATGAAGAGATGTGAAGTGGGTGGAGTTGACCCACCCCAGGGGCCTGTTGGGAAATCGCAATAAATTGCTTGGGGTGGAGGGATAATCCGAACCATTGGCATCTTCAGAAAGTGCCACTTGCCACAAATGGGAGTGGTGGACTACCATCCCTAATTCTGGTTTGCGGTCTGTCGCACAGGAATCTGCTCAGTGTATCTTGGGAAGGTTCCACCCATTTGCTTAAGACAAAAACCTGGGAATCAACCCTGGTTCCCCCTCATTCTTTATTCCACATTCTGAAACCACCAGCAAAGTACTTGCTATTCTTACTTTTAAAATTAATCTTGAATCCATTTCTACTGCTACTACACTGGACCAAGTTACCAGTGTTTCTGGCTGTGACTCCTGATAGAGCATCCTACTCCTTTGCAGTCCATTTTCCGTGTAGTAGAGAGTGATCTTTTAAAATGTAAATCAGATCTTGTCACTTCCCTACTCAATGGTTTCCCCACACTTAGAGGAGAAAACCATTCCTTTATCGGGCCTACAGGGCCCTTTATAATCTGGCTCCCAACCACCTTGCCATTCTTATCCCATGCTACTCACTGTTCTTTAAAAACAGCCTTGGTTCCATTCTTCAAATGTGCCCAACTCTTCTTCCTCAAACCCCTAAACCAGTGCTTCTCAAAATGTGATCCAACCACCTTCTGCAAAATCTGAAAGGTGATAGCAAATGCAGATTGTGAGGTTACCTACAACATCAGAATTTTTGGGGTGGGGATCCAGAAGTCTGTGTTTTAATCAGCTCACCAGGTGATTTATTTATTTATTTATTTATTTATTTATTTGCGTGGTAACCTTTGAGAGTCACTACCCTGCAAAATTTTGTTCCCTGGACCTGGAAGGCTCTAGGATTTCAGCAGTTTACCCAAAAAGCAAAATAATAGGAGATGAAAAATGAAGAAATATATTTCTTTTCCTTGAAAAAGTCTGTACAGGTAATCTGGGGATTTTACTTTCTATGGAATCCTACTATCTTGTTGCTTCACCATTCATTGCTGCTGTTCTCAGATTCACATCATGATCCAAGATATCTACTCCAGTTCACATTATGATCTAAGATCTCTATTCCAGCTCTAGCTGTCATGGCTTCATTCTAGGCAACTGGAAGGAAGGAAGGTTATGGCCTTCCCGCTAAAGACACCTCCCAGATGTTGCATACACCACTTCCATTTATATCCCATTGACCAGAGTCTAGTCACATCGTCATACCCAGGTGCAAGAAAGATGATCAGATATAAATGTTTATTCTGAGTTGTCTCTATTCCCAGATAAAATTTGTGATTATGTTGCTAATATGGTTTGGCTCTGTGTCTGCACCCAAATCTCATCTTGCATTGTAATCTCCAAGTGTCAAGGGAGGTAGGTGATTGGATCATGGAGGCGGTTTCCCCCATGCTGTTCTCATGATAGTGAGTGAGTTCTCATGAGATCTGATGATGTTTTAAGTATTTTGACAGTTTCTCCTTCACAAACTCACTCTATCCTGCCTCCTTGTGGAAAAGGTGCCTGCTTCCCCTTCTGCCATGATTGTAAGTTTCCTGAGGCCACCCCAGCCATGTAGAACTGTGATTCAATTAAACCTCCTTTGTTTATAAATTACCCAGTCTCAGGTAGTATCTTTATAGCAGTATGAAAATGGACTAATACAGTTGCTAAGGAAGAAGGAAATAATATACAGAAGGGGACATCCCCCACCCTACATGTGCTTATTTATTTATATGTACTTTAGAAATGGAGTCTTGCTATATTGCCCATGCTGACCTCAATGAACTCCTAAACTTAAGCAGTCCTCCTGCCTCAGCCCCTCCAGTGGCTCCACAACACCCAGACATATGCTTTAACTTAAATTTATCTTTCCGAAAAAGCCAAGCCACCAGATCAGAGTAAACCCCATTCCATTGTTTTCTTTCACTCCACTAAAATTATTTATTTTATCGCTCATAATAAAATGTGTAATATTGTACATATATATGCACTGTCTCCTCTCCTAAACTGTAAGTTATGTAAGGACAGAAGTCACATCTATTTTATTCCATACTGATCATCTAGCCCGTGGTACAGAGCATGGTACATAGTTGGCTTTTAGTCAATATTAGGAAAGTTAATAAATGAATAAATAAAGAAATAGCTTAAAAAAATAACTCTGCTGTGGCAGATTGAAAAGGTTGTGCAGAGAAATATGAGAGTCACTGGGGAGGAGCCACTTACCCTGCCCTTGCTATATAGATTGACATGTGCTTCAGTTACGGGACCTCCTGTCCCAGCAACATGAAGAACTGAGCACAAGTCCTACTTCTGTTCTAAGCAGTATATAGCAGTATATACTGTTCTAAGCAGTATATCGGTAATCATAATAGTATATGCAAATAAAATTTGCCAGTTAAAAGGCAGAGGTTCTCAGGTTTAGATTTAGAAAAATAAAATTCACAGTTTACAGGAGACATATGTAGAACATAATGACATAGAAAAGTCTAAACTAAAGCAGTATAAAAATATATACAAGACCAACACAAATCTAAAGAAAGCTCTTGTAAAAAAAAAAAGTGAATAGCACACAATAGACAAGGCTAAAAGAATCATTAAGAATACACATGGATGTTATGCAATGAAAAAAGTAAGATGTAACTATTCTGAACCTATATGAACCTAACAGAATTTCCAAATGTGTAAGTCAAAAACTGATAGAACTAAAACAAAGAATTATTCAACCTACATTTGTTGAGGGGGATTTAACACATCTGCCTCGGAAAGTGCTTATCAGAAGCTAAATATTAATAAGAACTAAAATGCTATGAACACAGTTAAAAAGTTTGAACTAGTACCTGTTTAGAACCCTTCACCAAACAATACAATACTTTTAATCCTCTTCAAAAGGATATGCAACATAGATTTTTTTTTCAAATTCAGCATACACGAAGTAACAAAGCAGTGTCAACAAATATCAAAGAATTTAGATCACGCAGACTATGTTCTCTGCCAAGAATACAATAAAATTAGAACTCAGAAACAGTCATCCCTCCAAATACACTCTGTTATTAGTCATTATTAAAAGAAGAAAGCAAATTAAAATATTCAGAAATAAGTGACCAAAAACTCCTTCATGTATAATAGCATAAAAGCTCTACTTGGAGAACAATGTATCACCTTAAAAACATATATCTATGTAAAAGGAAAACTGAAAGCCAACGAGCTAAGTATGCAGCTCAAGAAGCTGAAAAAAAGAACAACAGAGTAAATGCAAGCAAGCAACAGAAAGGAAATAATAAAGATAAGGGCAAAATTTAAGAAAATTTTAAAGAAACAAACAGTAATGAGGATCAGCCTAACCTAACTCCAGCCCTTTGAGAAGTTAATGAAATACACAAACTTACGGAATAATTTATGAGGAAGCAGAGGAGAAAGACTTGGTAAGCGAAATGAATTAATAATTGCCCCACAGGTAACTTGACTTCTGTGATTATAGAGATAAAATGGAATTACACAGGTGAAAAGTATGGTCCAGTGCCTGCAACTCGGTAGGAACCCAGTACGTATCAGTTTCTCTTCTCTAAACAAAATAGTAAATGAATTAAAATGAAATATTAATGGACAATTATGGCTTAGCATAGTGATTCTGAAATCACTATTTGAAGAACAAATTTTAAATGGAAACTCAGAATATAAAACAAAGACTAGCAGAATGGCTCAGAAAAAAAGGTGGTGGCAGAGGAGAGAAACCCTTTCTTCACCGTTTCCCAATAATCCCTTACATATCTCCTAGGAATGCTTAGGACTGTAAGACTCCAGCTTCAAAACCAAGAACTTAATTTATTACCTAACTCAACAAATATCTTTTGAGGACCCACCATGCCCAGAGTACTCTGCTCTCCATTGTCTTCATGTGTGACTGCAAGGAGTGAATGATAGATGGAGATATAAAACTAGCCAATTGCGGGACCTCTTTTTGGACTGCATGAGTCTTCTGGCTATACTAAGGGTAAAGGTGTTTTCTCTCCCATCTTTTCTATGGCAGAACACAAGCCTAAACCACATCTACCATCATTAGTGTCTCTGTTAGAGTTCTTGGATTGTAAGGAAGGGAAAACTCTGGCCAACAGCCATCAAAATCATTTATTGGAAGAATACTGGGTGATTCACTGAATTCATGGAAGAGATGAACAGCAATGTACAGGGAAGGATAGGAAGCAGGACAGCTTCAGCCTTTGGACAGTAGGAGTCAAGGAGAGTTTATTCACACAGGCGCTGCCATGAAATGAAATGAATCCAACAAAGACCCATCTCCACGGACTTCTGTACAAGATATACTTTCCCACGAGAGATATTTCAATGGGGCCAGCATCATGATAGGCTGGACTTCCTGCCATGTGACCATGGTCAAGGTCCTTAATGTCCAGCCCTCTGGGTATCTGGAGAGCTGGATGCAGCTCTCTGGATTCTGGCCCAATTTTCCAAGTCTGGTGTTCCAGCTTCCCTCTGAATCTGTAAGCCATTGATATTCCCTAGGCAAATCTCTTTTCTAGGATAATGATTGTCACTGCCTGTTGCTTGCAACCAAAATCTTGGCTAATATAAAAGAGCTTTGTTCAAAAGGTCGGGGGATAATTAATACCCATATATTTGGGGGACCATGGACATTATAATATTGGTAGAATAATCTAGAGTCTTATCAGTCTGTTGTGACTTAAAGCTAAAAAATAATTGGGGCTATAGATATAACTTGACTGAAAACCTTTAGTAAAACCTAAAAGCAAGACAACAATTTCTGTTATTGGTTGCTATTATATATTTGTACCTTAGTCTGTATTCTGAGTGAATAGTTTTCATTGATTGCAATTGTCTTCTTGCTTCTGACCATAAAATCTTGAAATTAAAGCAGAAAGGCCTGCAATACACTCTTGTCCCTGCCAAAGTGAGTTTGTCAAAACAACAGGCAAAACAGAATTCAATTTGATCATCTCAAGAGAACGGAACTTGGAAATCCTTTGCCAAGAATATTTCCAGAGCAGGCTTTCAATCAGAAGGTGCCTTTTATCTTTAGAGACATCAGTAAGCTGACCTTAAGAAAATTTAGTTATATGCTTTCTAGCCTCAAATGTGTGGGAACCAGACATACATCTCCATATGCCAGAATTTTTATTACAGAACTAACCCAAACCCCTCAAAGAGTATCGTAAATTCACAGTAACATGTCCATTGAGACTTTTACCCAGTAAATGTGTGGGAAAAAACAAATACTGTCTAGGCCAATGTTCACCACACAACATCCAAGAGACCATTAGTGACCCAGCCAAGAGTCTTCAACTGGCTTTCAATGTAGTCTCTCCTTGACTTTTTACATTTATTAAACCAACTCCACATATAGAAAGTTTGCATGAAGAGAGCAACTTTGTGAGAAAGAACAGAACCCCACAAATCTAGAGGTTGTCTATGTTAAAGAAATAATAAAAACCATGAACTCAGACAGTTGAAAAAAATGACTGCACTATCTTTGGAAACCATATCGATTCATTCTTAAGGCACTTAACCCTGAAATATATGCCAAGAAGTGGCCATCTGATAAACAGTACCACGGAAATGGCCAGTAAACATATGGAAAGTTGCTTAACATCACTAGTCATCAGGGAAATGCAAATTAAAATCAAAACAGGATAGCCCTATATCCTCCAGAATGGCTAAAGTTAAAAAGATTCACCTTACCAAATGTTGCAGAGGATGTGGAGAAACTGAAACTTTCAATAGCTGCAGGTGGAAACTTAAATTGGTATAATAATTTTGGAAAACTATTGGGCATTATCTACTAAAGTTGAACAGTGTATGCTCTATGACCTAGCAATTCCACTCCTAAATATATGTTCAACAAATTTTATCACACCAAGAAACATGTATGAGAATGTCCTTGGAAATATAATTTATAATTTCCATAAACTGAAAGTAAGCAAACATCCATTAACTATAAAAGAGATTATTCCTTTTACACAAAGCTCAAACCCAGGTACAACAAAACTATGCTGTTAGAAGTCAAGATGGTGGTGGCCGGGCACGGTGGCTCACGCCTGTAACCCCAGCACTTTGAGAGACCAAGGCAAGTGGATCACGAAGTCAACTCAAGACCAGCCTGGCCAACATGGTGAAACCCCGTCTCTACTAAAAATACAAAAATCAGCTGGATATGGTGGCACATGCCTGTAATCCCAGCTATTTGGGAGGCCGAGGCAGGAGAATTACTTGAACCAGGACCCAGGAGGCGGAGGTAGCAGTGAGCGAGATAGTGCCACTGAACTCCAGCCTGGGCTACAGAGCAAGACGCCTTCTCAAAAAAAAAAGTCAGGATGGTGGTAACCCCTGAGGGGGAAGGAAGGGTATTGATTGGAAGGGGGCCATAGAGAATCTTCTGCAGTGCCCAGAGCATTCTACATCTTTAATCTCAGTGGTAGTTACAAGGTATTCTTTTTATAATAAAATTATTGTGCTTTACATTTATGTATTAGACACTTTTTTGTACATGTCCACTTCAAAATAAAGAGTTTTTCAAAAATTGTACTGGAATCCATTGGCATAAATATATTTCTAGGCCTCAAATGGAAGAGAGCCATAGTGGGTAAACTCAGGGACTCTACAGTCAGTCCAGGATTTGTTACTCCTTGGCCTCAGTTTCCTCAAATGTAAACTAGACCTAAGAATTCCCACCTCAGAGGATTACCTTGGGCTTTCCTTTTGTTAGCCCTCTTCTTCCAATACCTTTAACCTGGATAATTCCTACTAATCTTTATGATGCAGGTGTAGATGTCACTTGGTATAGGAAGGCAGTGTTTCCTGCACACTGATGAGATCACACCCAGTCTTTTCCATATTACAGTGGGCATCACTGTAACAACTTTTAACAACAGAAAGTGACTCAGATCCAAAAGAAAAGGAGTTATTAAAAGAGTAATGAGGGCCCTAGCATCTCTGGAAAGGCTGCAGAAAATCACCAGAAAAAAAATATCTAAAACCATGCTTCTGAGAGATTCTGATGAGGAAATCGCCTCACCCATCACAGTCACCATAAGAAAAACTAAATGCCTGCTCCATTCCTTGAGGTACCAGGCCCCTACTCAAAGTCTAGCAAGATGCTGTCTGACTGGCAAAACTTGTGTCACATGCCTGTAACATAGCTGCAAGGGATGCTAGGAGAAAATACCCAGCATTTTTAGCTTTTATAGTTGGAGGAGGTCTTTGCCCCCACCTCAGACTGATAAGAAAAGGATTTCTCTGTATAGAAAGGTCGTCAAATGCTGAGGGGCCAAGATGAATTGCAAAAGTTAAATCATGTTGTAATCTCTAGTTTATTTGTCTGCTTTCCTCAGTAGACAGCAATTATCCATGAGACCAGGAACCATATCTAATTTGGTACCATTTCGTCTTTGCACTCAGCTCAATGACTGACACAGATCAGGCCCTGAGTAAATATTGTTAAACAAATAAATCACTAATATAACAATTATAAAATATTCAGCATAGTACCCGGCACACAAAAAAGATTCTTTAAAGATATACCGTATACATAAGATGAAGCAATGCATTCTCTGTAGTCAGGGAACATTTCTCCTTCTGTTTTGTGTCCCTAGAACTGTATCAGACAGTATGTGTTCAACATTGTTCACTGAATGAATAGTTGAATCAAAGAATGAGTACGCATCAATGCAATTAATCTCTAGTAGGGTATATCCAAAGAACTGCTTAGATCAAAGACTGATGAATGCTTGAAGTTGACCAATGACCCACTGAGGCAGCTGGATCCTGCAGGAAGGGGAACATGGAGAGTGGAGAAGTTTGATGATGGGATGGGCTTCCTACCAACTGTCATTTCAAGTCCACTGAAGCCCATATCTGCATATACAATCTATATATGAACCAGAGATAATATAAATGCTTCTTTTCTCTTGTTCATCTACTTCTGAACATTCATATTGCTTCTTTTACTCCCAGTAGCCTACCCAGGTAGAAACAAAGGAATATTCAATGTGATTCTCACTATAAAATCACTAGATGAAGTGTAGTTCTTTCTGAACAAAGTCCAACTAATAGTATGTCAAAACCCCATGTCCCATTTTGCTTTTTGAGCACTCATGGCTGAGCAAGATGGGAGCATGACTTCTAATTTCTGACAGACACTATTAATGTATCACAGTTTGTTGTAACTGTAGCTCTCTTAAAGATTTCTTTAGAAGCCATCATTCTCAGCAAACTAACACAGGAACAGAAAACCAAACACCACATGTTCTCACTTATACGTGGGAGCTGAACAATGAGAACACATGAACATAGTGAGGGGAAAATCACATACCGGGACCTGGAGGCAGCAGGGCAAGGGAAGCGAGAGCATCAGGACAAACAGCTAATGCATGTGGAATACCTAGGTGACGGGTTGATAGGTGCAACAAACTACCATGGCACACATTTACCTATGTAACAAACCTGCACGTTCTGCACATGTATCCCAGAACTCAAAGTAAAATTAAAAAATAAAAAATAAAAGGCTTCTTTAAATTAGGATTGTCTGACTCAGTGCAATCACAAAATCCCAAAGTTTGACCCAACTGCATGTCTTCAGGTGCACCCTTCAACACAAATCTAAAAATAGATTTGATCCAGAGAGGAAGGAACTCTACAGATTGTATCAGGGTCCATGATAATGTGTAGTCCCATCAGAATACAGCATAATGCAATCATTTGTCAGGAGATACAACATGAATCAGAGGAAAGCCAACTAAAAATGTTATCAGATTGTTTCAGCAGACAAGCTAGGCTAAATGAGGAGAAGGAGTTGAAAAACTCCAGATGGTTAGATTTCAAAAATTTCAAAAAAGCAAATTTTGAAGCATGATGTTTTCTTTTTCAAATTTAAAATAATTTTGGAACTATTTTTAATGTGTAAGTTTAAGTAATGGTAAATTAAAAGGATCGGTTAACTATGATTGCCCAGCTTCCGGAAGTTTTAATTCTGAAATATCAGTTAACTGTGACTGATCACCAGAAGATGGCAGCATTACCTCCACCATTTTAATCTTCATCTGCCAACTCAGAGGCTATCAACATTTGAAAGTTAACAATCGCAAATTGCATACCAGCTGCCCAATTTGTTGGCTGTTGTATCCTTTCTTTTATGATGCAGTTCTTCTCTTTTAGAAGAGATCCATTTAGCCAATATATCCTTTAAGTCTGCACAATACTAAAGCTGTATTAGCAGTGTGCCAGCTTTCCTCTTTTTGTTTCTTTCTACTGGCTTTTATACGAGCAAATCTTTGCATGTCTAATTGTATGGAGACAATTAGCTGTTCTATAAAATGTTGTCTCCTCCTATGTTGCATGTGCAACCACTTACATACAAATTTACTCACAGGTACCAAAGCACTGCCCGTGGGAACAGAAAAGTCAGAGGATTTATTTTAAACAGATTGTCATTCACATCCCAATTGTATTACTGAACTTCACTGAGCCACGTTCTGTTGTTATTTCATTTCATTTTAGTTTGGCTTGTTTTGGTATACAAAGATGAAATTACTGGAGTTAGTAATATCAGCCCAGCAGGATTATTGCCGTAAGTATATACACTAGTTGGATTCAGTAAATATTTCCTGAGCCCCTACTATGTGCCAAGCATTGTGTCAAGCACAGAGAATCAGTGCCTGAAGAAGGGCACAGTCTAGAGCTGTGCTTTCCAATAGAGTATTTACTAGCCACATGCAGCCATTTGAATTTAAATTAATTAAAATTTAAATTAAAAATTCAGTTCCTCAGGTGCATTGTCACATTTCAAGTGCTTGATAGCCATAGCTGAGTAGTGGCTGTAACTATGCAGATTTGGAACATTTGGATATGTAGATACAGAACATTTCTATTATTGCAGAAAGTCCTATTGGATAGCACTGATCTAAAAGCAAAATGGGACTCAGGAGTTTACGACCCATTTGAAAAGTGCCATCGGAGACGAATATATAAACAGAGAGGTCAAACAAACTGGGGAGGATAAACTCGTTCCAGTGGTGTCAAAGCAAGTCTAGATTAGATATAGATATATATAAGATTTTAACGGAAGCCTTTACAAAAAAGATGGCAAAAAGTAGTCTGAGGAGTGTCAAGGTGTTTTCAGGAAGACTTAAGGAGAGAAGAAAAGGTCCACTTTTAATCATGTATAAACATATTGAGAAAAACAAAAAACAACAAGGTATTTTAGGAAATTTGAGCTGTTTTATGTTGTGGAAGGATAAAGATTGAGGATTGAGGAAGTTTACATGGAAGGAGATGAAACTAAGAAGAGAGAATCACAAACTAGACTGTGTGTGTGTACAGTAGACAGTCAATATGGGCCAGCTCTTCTTTTCCTAGTGTAAGAGAATAGTGACCTTCTTATGCCTAAACACAGGGAGAGGGAGCAGAGAGAATGATTCTTTTCACAACTTTCCATAACTGCTTCTGAGTGGAAAATGAAACTAAGTACCTTCCAGATCAAGGTTACTTTCCTCAGACTGTGAGAACAACCCACCAGCCATGTCCGCAGTAACACAGCTTCTCCCACCAGCCCCCCATGGACACGTTACCCCCAAATGAGTGAGGAACGCCTTCTGCCAAGGTTAGAACATATTCAAGCCTCATGAATCCTGTGCTTTGAACCAATCTCCAACTTTTTGTGGTTAGTTAGTTCATAGTCGGCTGGCAAAATGTGACTTCCTGGTTCTAAGATAAAAGACTTGTGAAGGAGGGTGGAGGGGACTAAAAAAACTTACTTGACATCAAATGGCTCTTGCAAAATAGAACTTTGATGAGCAAAGCACAAATGAATCCTAATCATCCTGATTACATTTCTGAAAATGTCCACACTTTCAAAATTTCAGAAGGAGGAGCCTTGGTGGAAATGTGTTTGGGATTTCTCTAGCCTGAAAACATTTGGGAACGAGTTGGAGGCATACGCTGACTTGCAGCCACAGCTGGGATTACAAGGGCCTTTTTCAGAGGAGAAAAAAGAGAAAGGAGAAAAAAAAAAAAAAAAAAAAAAAAAAAAAAAAAAAAAAAGCCCTGTTGTAATAGATGTTCCAAGAATTGCTGGTCTTTCATAAGAGGTGAGGTGGGGATGGTGGGGGAGGAATCCGGCTGAGCTCTTCATATGGTTTTATTTAAGCTTGAATAGAGATAATCAGCTCTGCTGTTTATTTCCATACCAAATGCTCTAGGGCCAGAATTCTGTCACATTCTTAACCCAGATAATTTTAGCAAGCAATCTTTCTGAAATAGAAAACGTACTCAAGACACTTCCTGGTAAAGAGTTACCAAGAGAATCTAGAAGAGTACATCCAGGACACTGACAAGCAAAAGAGTTCTCCTACTCCCTCCCTCCTGGGTGGCCAATTATTTGTGTGACAACACTTCATACTTTCCATGTGATGCCATTTGACATAGGAGAACCCTCATTAGGCACAATGCACACCCACTTGATACTCAATCTCTATCTCTTTATCAGCACACTTAGAAAGGGAAGCTGGCACCAAGGGTCAAGTCCAAATCCTCGTTTTAATGGTGATGCAATAGGGCGTGGTTTTTAAAAATCAAGTTTCGGCATTAAACAACCCTCTTTAGAAATGCTAGCTTGGCAACTTGGATACATTGCTTGACTCCTTTTAGCCTCCATTTCCTCGTCTGCAAAAACAGGAAATCTCAGGTCTACCCCACAGGGTAATTTTGAAATTATGTAAGCTCCGTCAGCTGGGTGCCTAGTACAGAGCTTGGCGCACACAGGAAGTGTTCCATTGTGGTGCTAGGTAAGGATTTTGTCATTACAGTGTCACACAAGCTGATGACTATATTGCCGAGCCAGAAGGGATGATTATTCTACTCTCACATTTTCAGTTTCCTTAAGAACAAATGGTATCTAGGCTTTCTCTTGCCTGATTGCTCTGGCTGAGACTTCCAGTCCCTTGCTCAATAGGATTGTTCACTGCAGCACTATTCACAATAGCAAAGACATGGAATCCACCTGAATGCCCATTAATGGCAGATTGGATAAAGAAAACCTGGTACATATACACCATGGAAAGCTATGCAACCATAAACAAGAACATATCTTTTGCAGCAACAAGGATGGAGCTAGAGGCTATCATGCTAAGCAAACTTTTGTTTCCATTGTGGTCAGAACATTTAACATGAGATCTACGCTTTTAACACATTTTTTAGTGTAGAATATAGTTAACTACGGGCACGATGTTGTATGGCAGATCTCTAGAACTTATTCATCATGCATAACTGAAATTTTATGCCCACTGAATAGCAAACACCCCCCATTTCCCAATTTCTCCAGCCACTGGCAAGCACCATTCTACACTTGGCTTCTGTGTTTGATTATTTTAAATAACTCATGTACATAAGTGGTATCATGTAGTATTTGTCCTCCTGTGACTGACTTTTTAAACTTAGCATAATGTCCTCAAGCCTCATTCATATTGTCACATATGGCAGAATTGCCTTCTTTTCTAAGGATGAATTATATTCCATTGTGCGTGTATACCACATTTGCGTTATGTATTCATCCACAGATGAACATTGAAATTGTTTCTTCATCTTGGTAACTGTGAATAGTGTTGCAATGAACATTAGAGTGCTAATATCTCTTTGAGATACTAATTGAACATTTTTCGATAAATATATGGAAGTGGGATACTTGGGCCACATGGTATTTCTATTTTTAATTTTTTGAAGAACCTCCATATCATTTTCCGTAGCTGTTGCTCCATTTTACATTCTCACCAACAAATTTTTCCACGTACTTGCCAAAACGTATTATCTTGTTTTTTCAAATAGTCATCCTAATAGATATAAAGTGATATCTCTGTTGGTTTGATTTGTATTTTCCTGATGATTAGTGGTGTTGAGCATCTTTTCATACACCCGTTAGCCATTTGTATGTCTTTTTTTTGGAGGAATGTCTACTCAAGTCCTTTGCCCATTTATTAAATTGCATTATTCTTTTCTGCTATTGAGTTAAGGGAGTTGCTCATATATTTTGGATAGAAGCCCCTTATCACATATATAATTTACAAATATCTTCTCCCATTCTATAGTTTGCTTTATCACTCTGGTGTTTCCTTTGCTGTGCAGCAGCTTTTCAGCTTGATTTTATCTCACTTGTCAATTTTGCTTTCATTGCCTGTGTTTTTGGTGTCATAGCCAAGAAAGCACTGCCAAAACTAATGTCAAGAAGTTTCTCCCTTATGTTTTCCCCTAGGTTTTAGAGTTTTCTCCTAGGTTGTACAGTTTCAGGTCTTACATTTAAGCTTTAATCTATTTTGAGTTGATTTTTATGTATAGTGTAAGATAAGGCTTCAATTTCATTCTTTTGCATGTGGATATAGCGTTCCCCCAATACCATTTGTTGCAGTTACGCAGCCCAAATTTAATTGCTCAGTACCTGGAAACCTTTTAAATGGACAAATCTGTCCTCATTAACAAAATCTGACCTGTACCTTCCTCATGTTAGCCTAGAATCGTTAATCAAAACCTTAAACTTAGTCAACCTGTATCACCTCAAGGGATCATTTCATACCTGTGTTATCTATCAGGGAATGGAATACTTCCTTTCCTTGAAATCAAAGTGGTTTTCTTAAGTCTGATGGGGTTTCCCTTGACAGAGGAGGTAGGGCCTTAAGAAAGAGGTTGCACGTTCCTTCTAGCTTTGCCTTTGTCATCATCCTTAGACTCCCCACCCTTCCAGCTGGGAAATAATCCAATTTCTGTTGTCATTGTTTTTATCCTTTCCTCCTATGGAATGCTCCTGCCAAATTCCTGGTTTATTTTCCTTACTCTTGGAATTCTCCAGAGCAACACCTATTCCATGAAAATATTTTCTCTCCAATTTACAATTTGCAGTTAAATTAAACAAGCGGAGATACCTATTTTAGCAGAGCAAAGTGTAGCTGTCAGAACTTAGGCCTGGATGTGGTCATTTTGGTGTACCTGCCTAGGCTGTATCCTCAAGCTTTCTTCCTGTGTTTGCTGTTACCATTCCCAAACTCCCTACAAAAAACACCTCGCTATGCCAAACCGAGTGCTAGCTATTCACGGTTTGACTGTGTCCCCTAAAAAGCATGTGTTGGAAATGTAATCCCCAATGCAACAGTGTTGGGGGATGGAGTCTAATGAGAGGTGATAAGGTCATGAGGGCTCTGCCTTCATGAATGGATTAATGTTGTTATGGCTGGAGTAGGTTTGTTATGGGACTTTGGCTCCCTTCTCTTTCTCTCTCTCTCTTTTCCTCTCTTCTCTCTTCCTTTCTCTCTCCCTCTCTTTGCCCTTCCACTATGGAATGACATAGAAAGAAGGCTGTTGCCAGATGTCCACCCCTTAGTCTTAGACTTCCCAGCCTGCAGAACCTTAAGAAGCACATTTCTGTTCATCATAAATTACCCAGTCTCAGGAATTCTGTTATAATAGCACAAAATAGACGAAATCACTGAAGAAAAGAAAAACGCCTATTAAGTTGAATCTACTTCTCTTTGAATTAACGTTAGCAAGTATGTATAACCACTTACTTAGCATCCCAAAAGCCAAATTATGAGGGTAAGGATCATTGTAACTTCTATTCTTAAGAAATATTTGAGATACTATACTATGGCATAATAAGAAATACATTATGTCTTTGTCCCCTACTCTTTGTCCCGGTACAGAGTACCTAAAACCCTTGTAATTTCCCCAGTGATCAGTGATCAGAATGTCTTTTGTTATTCATAACCAGCCCCTTTCCTTCCACACCTGAGTTTATGCTAATGTGGTGTCTTAGGGGAGGACCCCTAAAGAGACTCAGGATAGGGCTGCCCATCAGAAAGCCTAAGTGATTAGAAGGTTCGAACATTCAGCCCCACCCACTCACCTCTGAGAAGGACAGGGCTGGAGATACAGCTGCATAAACATTCTTGAACAATGAAATTTCGTGAGCTTTCCGGATGCTGAACACATGGAGGTGCTAGGAGAAAGGATGCACACAGAGAGGGCGTGGAAAGTCCATGCCCCTTGCCCCATACTTTGCCCTACACATCTCTTCCATCTGATCATTCCTGAGTTGTATCCTTTATAATAAAACAGTAAACATAAATGTTTTCCTGAGTTGTATGAGCCATTCTAGCAAATGATCGAACCCAAGGAAGGAGTTGTAGGAGCCTCCAATTTTATAGGTGTTCGATCAGCAACATAGGTGACAACCTGTGGCTTTTGACTGGTGTCTGAAGTCGGGGCAGTCTTGTGAGACTGAGTCCTCAACCCATGAAATCTGATGCTATCTCCAAGTAGATAGTGTCAGAATTGAACTGAATTATAGGATAGTCCCCAGTTGGTGTCTGCAAAGAACTGGAGAATTGCTTAGTGTGGGAAAAACACATACATCTGGTGTCAAAAGTGTTGTGTGACAGTATTGTGTCGTGTGTTTTATCAGAGATACTTTCTGAGGTTGATAATTATATGGGGAATCCTCAGGCCTGGACAGGGGATCTCAAACTCAAATGTACATGAAGACCAGGCACGTAATGTAAACAAGGGAAGCACACAAGTGTAAGAAATGTTTTACTTAAGTCTTAATTCTTTTAAATTATTCTATTAACTGCAAGTGCATTGATTAAAGATAGTTGTCACTAAGCCTGAGTGTTGGGGATAACGGAGTGGTGGGGACTGTGGCAAACTAGAAAGGGTATGCCTAGTTAAAAAGGGCAGTCCCTCTTTATCTCCAGCTGATTGGTACCCTGTGAGAACAAGAGCCCAATGTGCCTAGATGCTTCCATTTTTCAGGAGAAACCAGAAATTTCAGATTTTTAAAAAATTAAACCTTCTGGTTTTTTAATGTTGGCAAGTAATTTAGTCAATGCAATTAGAAGTAAAAATATTGATTACTCTTATATAAAAAGTACAAATAGAACTTTGGGGTGCTCATAATGGGTTTTGATCTTTGTGCTAATTACACAGATGTGTTAACTTTGTGAAAACTCATTGAACTGGGCACTTATGTATGCACATTTCTGTATGTATATTACACTTTCATGAAAAGCTTTAAAATGCGTTGGCAAGTAATTAAAATTGTAGGGAAATTTTAAAACATCTTCTGAGCCAACATCATGTAGACCAAATAGTGCCCAACCAGGGGCTGAATTAAGCATTCAAGGTTATTTATTTTATTTTATTTTATTTTATTTTATTTTATTTTATTTTATTTTATTTTGAGACGGAGTCTCGTTCTGTTGCCCAGGCTGGAGTGCAGTGGTGTGATCTCGGCTCACTGCAAGCTCTGCATCCTGGGATCACGCCATTCTCCCGCCTCAGCCTCCCCTGTAGCTGGGACTATAGGCACCCAACACCACGCCCGGCTAATTTTTTTGTATTTTTAGTAGAGACGGGATTTCACCATGTTAGCCAGGATAGTCTCGATCTCCTGACCTCATGATCCGCCCTCTTCGGCCTTCCAAAGTGCGAGCCACCATGCCCAGGCACATTCAAGGTTATTCTTTATAAGCTTTAATTTAGAGGATTTAGAAGGGCAAGAAAATGCTAATTTTTCTACCATTTATGTCAAAGACAGGAGAGGAAAGAAAGAGCCAAACATAGCTACTGTTCCAGCATGTGCAGATGTATTTTCAGGACACACTACCATGGCCTGAGCACACACAGACAGCAGCCCAGTTCTCAGGCCACGCCCTCCTCACTCCCCACCTATGACACTCTGCCTTCATTGGCTTGCCCTGTGCTTCCCTTAGTTCACCATTATTGATGACCCCAATTCTTGTTTCACTGGTTCTCCCCTTTTGGAAATTCAGGTCTCATGTTCCCTCTCATTGAGCTTAAAGCTGCACACTACAATGAAGCATCAGGGAAAAATGAAGGTAGTGTGATAGAGAAGAAAATAGACAAGATTTAAAATCAGATGCCACATGGTTCCAATACCAACCCTGCACTAACTAGCTGAGAAGTTGGTCAGGTTACTAACCACCCTGAGCTTTTGTTTTCTCATTTAAGACAAGAATACTGTTCACTAAGGTATTAATTGCCTAGCAGGCTAGGCACGGTGGCTCATGCCTATAATCCCAGCACTTTGGGAGGCCAAGGCAGGAGGATCACTTGAGCCCAAGAGTTCAAGACCAGCCTGGGCAACATGGCAAAACCCTGTCTCTACAAAAAAAATAGCCAGGCATGGTTGTACACACCTGTACTCTCAGCTACTCAGGAGACTGAGGTGGAAAGATTAACTGAGCCCAGGAGTTCAAGGCTGCAGTGAGCCAAGATCATGCCACTGCACCCTAGCCTGGGCAACAGAGTGAGACCCTGTCTCAAATAATAATAATAATGCCTTGCAGAGCAGTTGTATTAGTCCATTCTCACACTGCTATAAAGAACTGCCCAAGACTAAGTAATTTATATATAAAAGAGGTGTAACTGACTCACAGTTCTGCATGGCTAGGGAGGACTCAGAAAACTTACAATCATGGTGAAAGGGGATGCAGGCACTTCCAAACACTTATAAAACCATCAGATCTCACAGGAACTCACTATCACAAGAACAGCATGGGGGAAACCACCCCCATGATCCAGTCACCTCCCACCAGGTCCCTCCCTTGACATGTGGAGATTATGGGGATTGCAATTCAAGGTGAGATTTCAGGTTGCTGAACCTATGGAGGTACAGGGACAGAGAACCAAACCATATCAGCAGTGCTTCTCGAACATTCATATATGTCAGAATTTTCCTGGGAATCTTGTGAACCTACAGGTTCTAATTCAGTGGGATTTGGGTGGGATCTGAAAGTGCATTTCTAACAGGCTTGCAAGTGTGCCAATAATGCTGGTTTCTGGACCATGCTTTGAGTTGCAGCACTGTAGAGTGCTTGATCACAGTACCTAATATATATTAGTTCCCCACCCCTATGTCCTATAACAGCTTATACTCCCAACAAGAAGTCTGAAATGGAAAGTTGGAGGCAGGTAGCTGTAGGCACTGATTTTGTTCATTTTGCACGTGATTCCAGTAAGCTCTGGGCAACTAGTTTCCTTTATAATGGTGACAACAAACTCCAAGCCTCAGCCATGATGACTTTCACATGGGGAAGCTGGGATCCATTTCAACCCATGGCGGTGGTCAACAGGGGTCCTGAATTAGGAAATGAGAAAGAAGAGTTAAATGTGCTTCTCTCTAGGAGGCTTCTCTTTGTTTCCTCAAGACAACTACAAAACTTACTGGATTGTTTTTTCACTTGAATGTTTTATTCCATGAATAGCCTAACAATATAAATGTGTTTCAAGTACATGAATAAACAGCATAATAATAAAAAGCACATGACTTTCCCAAGAATTTATCCCTGAAATTCTCAGTTAACAAAAAGACAGCAACTTTCACTCTGGGGGAAGGGAATGAGGGCAAAGTTTCAAATGTACTTAAGCGACTAAAAGAGGAAAGGAAACAGGAGGGAAGGAAAGAAATACTGTTTTTCACTATTAGAATGTTCCCCAGAACTACAGAGTGAGGGAAATCTGGCAAGAAAAGATGTATCTGGTTTTGTACTGATTTTGAAGATAAGAAAAAGAATACTCTTTGCCGAGGAATATGAGAAAGAGCATAGGCTTTGGAATCAAGCATAGCCTGCTATCAACGGACCTCATCTCTGTCACTATTGGACAAACCTGTGTAGACTTAGGTGGCACTAAACTAAGGAACTACGATTACCTGAGTCTTAGTTCCTTCATCTGTAACATAGAGAGAGTAATACCTACCCTGTTGAATTGCTATATGAAGGCACTAAAATCCCACATGGGGAAGTGCCTAGCTCAGTGGTCACCTAGCCTCATAGATGCTTAATAAACGTGTGTTTCCCACCTTTCTTCTCTAGGGGACTGTATTAGTCTAGTCTCATACTGCTATAAAGAACGCCTGAGGCTGGGTAATTTGTGAGGAAAAGAGGTTTAATTGCCTCACAATTCTGCAGGCTATACAGGAAGCATGGCTGGAAGACCTCAGGAAACATACGATCATGGCGGAAGGCGAAGGGGAAGTAAGTACATCTTACCGTGGCAGAGCAGGAGAGAGAGTGTGTGAAGGCGGATATGCTACACCCTTTCAAACAACCAGATCTCATGAGAACTCTATCATAAGAACAGCAAGGGGAAGTCCACCCCCATGATTCAATCACCTCCCAACTGGCCCCTCCTCCAACATGTGGAGATTACAATTCAACATGACATTTGGAAGGGGACACAGAGCCAAACCATATCAGGAACTGAGGCTACTGACCACAAACCCCGAAAGAGCACCATATCCTAATTCCCTAGATTCATCTAAATCATCAGGACATGTCTTTGTTAGGCAGATATGGAACACGTGGTGGCAGACGATGGCACACATTCATAGAGTGTGTTACAAATCATCTGTGCTGTCACTTTTGCTCAACATCTACTATAACCCCCATGGCCAGACAGCCCCTCATTCAAACCCAGGTTCATCCAGCCTCACTTCACCCAGTACTTAGTTAACCCCCACCCTGCACACCCGGGCGCGGTGGCTTAAGCCTGTAATCCCAGCACTTTGGGAGGCCGAGACGGGCGGATCATGAGGTCAGGAGATCGAGACCATCCTGGCTAACACGGTGAAACCCCGTCTCTACTAAAAATACAAGAAAATTAGCCGGGCGAGGTGGCGGGCGCCTGTAGTCCCAGCTACTCGGGAGGCTGAGGCAGGAGAATGGCGTGAACCCGGGGGAGCGGAGCTTGCAGTGAGCCGAGATCGCGCCACTGCACTCCAGCCTGGGGCACAGAGCAAGACTCCGCGTCAAAAAAAAAAAAAAAAAGAAATGGAGTCAGAAAGCTCTAGGTATGAAATGCAGCTCCCCTAGTCACAAGCTGTGGGAACTTGGGCACACTGCTTAACTCTGTTAAGTCTTAATTTCTCCATCTGTAAAATGGGGTGATAATGACCCTGCTTTATAAGCTGCTGTAAGATCAAAACGAAGCTTTAGCCCAGCGCCTGACACATGGGAAGTACTCTGATATAGTTTTTGTTGTTCACAAAGAGCTTTGCTCTCATTTATAGGTGAGGAAATTTACATTCTAAGTGAGAAGTGATATAGCCAAGCTTGACAATTTGCTGATTCCATGGGGACAAGGAGGCTCCAAAACGCAAAATAAAAGGTGTTCAAGACATTTAAAATATTTGCTGGGTCCAAAGCCCATGTTCTCTGCACTGCAGCACACTGCTGCTAAGCACTGAAGAAGATATGAGGAGGTTAAGATGAAGATGCTGCCCTGAAGTGCTTTCAAGGTCTTGTGTATTAATTCTATATGTAGCAGAAAGCCATGAATGCCATGAACAGCAATGTCCTGCTTGACTTCTGGGATGTTAGTGTCGATGGACACTTTTTTCTCTGTCCTGTGGTTCTCCCCTCCAGCTGAGTACTTCTACTTACCTCCACCTACAACCCCTGAGACATGTTCTGCTTTTATAATTGGTATGTCTCATATGTCAAAAGTCATTTCAATGATTAACTGATGTTACTAAGTCATCACATCTATTGAACTGCCACTCCATTTCCTGCTCTGCATATTTATTGAATACCTGGACTTGGACCTCCCACCTTTAGTTTCAGGATGTTGGACCTGTCAGACCCTTATCTAACTTACTTATTGCCTGCATGTTCCCCAAACTTCATGCTCAGTGCTTGTTCATTTCAGGTTTGTTTGCCTTTATAGTTTTGACTCCTCTTGTGGCTCTAATCATGAATATCTCCCTGGTTCCCTGAAGCTTGCCTTGGTTTCTCCAGTGCCTGCCATTCAGCCTGCATTCACAATTCAATGTGCCTGAGAGTCTATACCTTCTTTAAAGCTGGTGTCTTATGCTTTAACTTTATCTTTGAACCAAAAAAAATAAATAAATAAAAATTAAAATTAAAAAAAAACTCTGCTAGAGCAATTCTGTGTGCTTATAGTCTGGCATTTCTCCTAATTAATGAAAAAGTAAGGTACTAAATAAGTTGGAAGTGGCATTAAGTAAAATAGAGAAAAATAGAAGCACAAAGATTAGTACTTTTGTACCTGGTTATAAAGCACCATGGCTCTAACTTTCTGTCTCTTTATTTTCTAGCAAATTCCTCTTCCTCCTGGCCTCTAAATGACAGAGTGTCTTAGGGTTCATTGAACCTGTCCTGTCCTCTGTCTAGACTCACTTCCTAGGTGATCTCATCTGGTCTCAGCTTTAAATACCTCTGTCTACTATGTCTCCTAAATGTGTGTCTCTAACCCAGACCTTTCCCTTGAACTCTGGACTTATATGTCCAACCACCCACCCAGAGGGTCACTTCAGTGGCTTGAGTCTAACAGGCACACATTTAGCAGGTTTAATCCAATCTTTTCTCCACCCATCTTCCCCATCTTGCTTGAAGGTAGCACCACCTTTTTATTTGCTCTATAGTTTCTCTCACATGCTACATCCAATGTTTCAGCAAATCCTGTTAGTTCTACCTGAAAATATGTCCAGAATCCAACCCCAACTGTTACATCAGCTCTTTCCAGGACTGTTGTGGTAGCCTCTGACTTGGTCTTCCATTTTCACCCCGTCCTTGATAGTCTATTCTCAATAGAGCAGTCAGAGTAATCCCAACAAATCAGATCATGGCACTAATCCAAATGCCCATTGCTCCCAGGGTCAAGGTTAACATCCTTAAAATGGCCTCCAAGGCCCGATGCAATCTGACCTCCCCCTTCACTGTCCTCCACTCACACTTCTCCCTGACACACTTGCCCTTGTGCACTCCCCAAACATGCCAGGTACTTCATTCCAGCTGAAGGCCTTTGCACTTACTCTTCCCTCTGCTGAGAACACGTCCCTCACATATCTGCATAGTTCATTCCCCTTTTATTTATGCCACTGATCAATGGCCAGATATTTCTAGCCAATATTTCCAAAATAGTACACATACTCCTCAGCACCCACCATCATCACTCTCTAGCCTTTCCCTGCTTTGTCTCTAATGGCCCTCATCTCCACCAGCCTTAGTTGTCATCCACTTCCCCCATCAACTAGACTCTCAGACACTCTTAGAGCACAGATACTGTGTTTTATTTATCATTGTATTCTCAGCACCTCAAATGGTGCCTAGCATGTAGTAGTTACTTAATAAATCTATGCCAAATGAATGAATATTGTTAATATCCTGGCTCCTTTTCTACCTGACCCCAGATGGATCAAGGGTTACTCACATAGTTCGTATCAGTAATGATGCCCCTGTTTACATCTGAGTTGTCTTCAAAGGGTTTAGCAGCCTAGAAAATTGCATGGGTCTGTCTCATCTTGACTAATCTATCTCAAGCCCAGCTTTACAGGGTGCTAGCTCTTTACATTCTCTACATTTTTGCATCTTTCATACTGTAGTATTCTAGCTTATTTTCATTGTAAGTTGCAGAAACCCAACTCAAACAGGTATAAGGTTAAAAAAAATAAAAAGCAGAGGTAGAGGTGAGAGGGATTGGGAGTCACTGGCAAATAAAACAGAAAACCCCAGTTCAAAAGCAGGTGGGAGAAGGTGCTCAAGGGACCACATCAGGAATGTGATTCTTTCCTTCTCTCAGCTTTGCTTTCCTCTATCTGATTTCATTTAAGTTGATTCTCCTCAGCTAGGGATACAGATGATCATCAATATCCCTAAGCTCATATTCTACCAGCTTAGCAACTTCAGTGTCAGATTTGACCTAAGATGGCATCAACTTCACTCAGATCAAGTGGGTTTAGTAGAGTTCAGGGTGGTTTCCCTAAGAAAAGTCAGCCTGTTGAAACTAAGCAAGAATGAGGATGGTTGCTGAGCAGATAAAGAAAAAAAAAATCAATGCCCACTGCATTTATTTTACTTTGTATTCTTATCTTTAAGCTTCTATTTCTTAACTCTGTGTTATCTAAGAATAGAGACTGGGGCTTACCTCTTTAAAATGCCAACATCTCACACGGGGCCTTAGGCTAAACATGAGATAAATGTTTGATAATAATGATAAAATCTCAAATCCAAGCAGTCCAGCCCTGTGCTATGACTTTGTATTAGGTATTTTGGTTTTGTTTTTTTGCCATCCCAGAGAAATTTAGATTTTCCTTCAGAGACCGAATTTCCTTTCAAAGACTTCCTTTAATGAAATCTGCTAAATTCTTGCTGTGTTAGCTATCTATTGCTGTGGAACAAATTATCCTAATAGTTGGTGGCTTAAACAACAGCTGTTGTTATCTCATAGTTGCCATGAGTCTGGAATCTGAGTCCTCTGGCTCAAGGTCTCTCACAAGGCCGCAAGGAAGGTGTTGGCCTCGGCTGCAGTTACCGCAAGGCTCAGCTAGGGGAGGATCCAATTCTAAGCTCACTCACATCATTGGCAGAATTAAGTTGCTCACTGTCTTTTGGACTAAGGACCTCAGTTCCTCTCAAGCTCTTTACTAGAGCCTCCTTCATTTCCTGGCCCTGTGGGCCCCTCCACTGGGCAGTCCAAAACATGGCAGCTGGTTTCCTTAGAGAGGACAAGAAAAAATGCTGGCAAGATGAAAGACACAGTCTTTTGTAAATTGATCCCAGAAGTGACATCCCATCATCACTTTTGCTATCCCTTCACCACATAGCAAAAGTGATGATGGGATGTCACTTCTGGGATCAAGTTACAAATAATTAGGTCCAGCCCACACTGAGGATGGAAGGGCAAGACAAGGACCCAGATCTCAGAAGGAATACTCGGCGTGGTAGAAAGCTACCAAAAATGCAGGACACTTTTGGGTCACCTGGAGACAAACACTGATAGACTGACTACCCGGGGCCTGATTTTGACAAGATTTCGAGGCATCATGGACTTGCTAGAAATGAGTGCCATCATTGATTAGTGATGTCTGCCACAAATGAGAGATGGAAGAAGAACAGTGTAAACCCATACATGTGCATGCCCCATTCTAACAACATCAGAGCCCGTTTGTCCAGGCTGGATATACATAAGCATTTCTCCATGGCATTTATCAGAGGAAATGGTGAGCTGGTTAAAATTCACATATCTGATAGCTGTGTCTCAATGTCCTCTGGCCGAATGGCACAGCTTGAGTTACTGTGAACAACTGGGTGCCTTGTCTTGTTTGCTTTAAACATATGCCCAAGTCAATATCGATGCTGTGCTTCTGCATCCAGTTCTCCACTAAAAACATGCGTAAGAAACAGAGCAAGATATATTGTTCTATTTTTCTGGTTTGGGTTCTGAGGTTGTGTGAGGAGCTTAGAACAGCTGCTGCAATCAGTCCCTAAGTTACATATTGATGTCCTGATGGTGGATCACCAAGTCTTCCCACTCTCAGAGTCGGTAACTGTAAATGCTGGACCTATAGGTAGAGTAGTAGAGGAAATTAACTCGAGTGTCACATATGCCTTTCTCTTCCTCGAAAGAACTAGCAGCATGTTTCGTCCATGCAAAGACACAAAGAAAAGAAAAGAAGTCTGATTAAAAACATGTTTGTAAACACTCCCTTCCTTTTCACTTAAGCAAGAAAATAAAGCTGAATTATTTTTATCTTACTCTCCGAATAAGTTTGGGGTAACACAGTAAGTGAAAAAGAAGAGCCAATCTCTGCTGCCTTAAAATATTAAGTGATGTTTTAGAAATTAAAATATTTCTTTGCTCATGCATGTTGGGGCAACAGAGTCATGTTTCCTAAACTTTTTAGACGGTCAGTTATTTTAAACTAGTTTTGTCATTTTCCCTCTCTCTCCCTCTCTTTCTTCCTCCCTCCATTTCTTCTCTTCTTTTTTCTTTCTTTCTACCCAATTGGATTCAAGGCTTGGGAATTAACAGTGGAGTCTACAAAATATAAAATGAAAAAAATCAAGACCAAAATAAGTTGTAAATATTCCTTATTTTAGAGTTTATTTTTGTCTTTTCTGTTTGGATGGCTTTGTTTGTCATGTGGGGACCAGGGCCATCCTGAGATTAAAACTTGCTCAGAGAATAAAATCTCTACTCCCAAACATGCAAACTGCACTCCACGCAACCAGCCTTCCAGGAGTTCGCATGTTAGTATGGTCTCGTGTCAAACTCAATCTGCTAAAGGGTATTACAGCCCCTGAAATCAGCATCTCAGGAAGCAAGGCCTGCATCCTGTGGCCATCTGGAGACTGCTTTGCTGAGCCATCCATTTTTCACCAGATTCATTGCAGAAAGGGTTAATCAATCACCATGCCAGTTCAAACACACAGCCTTCCTCCAGCTTGCTGAAGCTCACACACCCCAACTCCCAGAGCTCACTGAACAAGGCCCAACATCAAAGCCAGGGCCTCAAAGCAAATGTGCCAAAAGCCCAAATGGAAGAGGCCAAATTGGAGAAGCCTTAAGAAGTGTCACTTCTTCATACGGCCCACGATACCAGCAGAGGTGATGACACTCACACCCCAAGCAAAATTTAGGCATGCCAGCCTGAACGGAGGCTAAGGCTTCCCACCAAGATCTCTAGTCTAACCTCGAATTTGCTTCTTTAATAACCTACCTTGCAAATGCTGCAAACACAAATGACCAAGGTGCTGTTTTCCCCACGACACCAGAACAAGCCGTGCCCAGGCACTCTTCTGTGAGCTTTCATGAAAATGTGCAGACAGCATGCCCCACTGCCCTTCTTGAACTTTGCTTTGAATTGGACACAGATGGCAATTCCTTGACCATTCTACAGGTCCTCTAAGAAATAAAGTGCAGCTGGAATAGTTCTGTTGTCTTTTTTGACCTGGCTCTTTGCCCCTTAGAACATTTTTCACTATCTTCAAGGTAAAAAAATGTGTAGCTCAATCTTCCAGTTTCACCAAACAGTATTTTGCAAACAGCATCTTCCAAGTCAGATGGACTTGTATGAGAATGGTGGCTCTGCTGCATATCCGTTCTGTGGCTATGCACCTGTAAGACTGAACCTTCCAAACCTCCATTGTATCATCGGTAGAGTGAGGATAATAATCCTTGGGGAATTGGAATTGTTCAAAGGATTAAGTGAGGGAATGCTTATAAAGGTTCAGAACAGTGCCTGCCAGATAATAAGCACTCAATATATGTGTGTTGCTGCTGCAGTTGATCATGTATTCGTTCAACAAACATTCTCTGAATGCCCTTTTTGTGCCAGGCACTGTCCTGGGCACCATGGGCAGTGGTGAACAAGATAGACAAAGTTTTTGCTCTTACGCAGTTTATGACTTCATCCGTGGAAACGGAAGAGAAACAAATGAATAAACAAGGCTGTGACGCACGCAATGTAGAAACAAACAGGTTAATGTGAGAGAGAGAGAGACCTGGAATTGGGAAATTTCCACTAGGAGTCTGGGAAACCCCTCCAAAATTGTGAAGACTGAACTAAGGCTGGAATGAAAAGAGATGCCAAGCATGTGAAGATCTTGGAGTAAAAATGTTCAGGCAGAGGGACAAGTATAAAAGCTGAGAGTCAGGACTGAGCTTGGCACTTCTGTTTGTGGACAGAAAGAATGCTGATGGGACTTGAGCACTGTGAGAAGCAGGCATAGAAGAATGAAGAGAGGATGGTGTGGTGGCAGCATTATGACTTACGTTCAAGTCCCAAGTTTTCACCTGACTCGAGGAGTATGTTTGCATTTTGCTCCGCTAACTTCATTCTCAAATTTGCCAGTCCATTGCACTGAACAGGGAGAATGTTAATTTATTCTCCCATAACCTAAAAGCCCCTCTGTGTTATTCACAAAGGCACAGACTGTTTCCAAGAGGTATGCAGAACCTGCAAATCAAGCAGCTTAGAAATTTCTGGAGGGAAGTTCACATACGTGCGAGTGAAGGCAAAGGGGAAACATCTTTATTTTCCTTCTCCAAAGCTGAACTGAACGTTGCAATTGTAAGATACCCAGTGACTAATATCTCAGTTCAATTCCATGTAGTCTTTCATGCGTTAGGCAGAGGCCTAAACATCTGTGTTGGTTCTTCTGTGAGATACAGTATCTTGTGATAGAGAGAATATGCTGTGTGGAATCATGTGCCATGATTCGCTGCTTCTCAGGTCTGTAACTTAATCACTGTGTGACCTAAACAATTTTCTTACCCTCTCTGGGCAGAGCCTCTATTTCTTCATCTGTAAAATAGGGACAATATTAAAATATTATGTTAGGATTAGATAGGAGGAGCACCAACCATGGTCCTGGCCATGAGTAGGGACACTCAGTGGATACCAACATCTGCAGTATCAACGGAATATACTCGAGCTCAGCAGTCACCAAATTGCTTCCCGTGAGCCAAATCCTCACTCCTGCCTGTGTTTGTAAATAAAGTTTTATTGGAACATAGCTACACCCATTTGTTTCCATATTGTCATGGCTGCTTCCACACTACAACAGCAGAGGTGAAGAGTTGCAACACAGACTGTATCACCTGCAAAGCCTAAAATATTTACTATCTGGCTCTTCACAGGGAAAGTTTGCCAACCTGCACTCTTAAATCCAAATATTACTGCTCCTTCCAAAACTTCAAAATGCCTGAAATGTCACTTCCTGTCATAAAATTCTCTTGTATTCCCCACTGTGACTTGCACATAGAAGGCAGTTACTACCTAGCAGTTTAATTGTATTAAATTAAATGGAATTGAATTAAATGTATCTATTTAATATGAATTACTTTGGGGTTGTTGCTGATGCTCAGCCTTTTATTTTCCCAGAAAGCCCTTGCCTCAGTTACATGTTCATTTTCTTCAAATCAGTTTTGGTTCCTACAATATCTGTGCATGGCTGACAGATATTATAGGTGTGCAGTCCCCCACATAACCCTTCCCCTTTATGGTATCTAATATCCATGGGTCCAGCAGACCCTGCCAACCGGCGGATGCTTGAGCATTCTGTCTTAAGCTCTCACCCCTAAAGGTGTCAAGCATTGGAAGGGGTTACTGAGACCTTCTAACTGTCCCCAAGAAGGAATTGTAAAGAACGGGCTAGACTATAGGGGTCAGGAGATGGGATCTAAGTAAAGCAGCTAGGACCAGGATACCCTAACACAGGTGTCCCCACTCTGACTTCATTTCCTGCCTTGCTAGCCCTGCTCACTCCGGTCCAGACACACTGGTTTAGGTGCTGTTTTTCAGTCCCCCTCAGGGCTTTGCTCCAGCTGTTCTCCTGCCAGGAGCACCCTTCCCTGAGACAGCCACAACTTTTTACTCCAGTTTTGTCCTCTCAGTAAGTCCTACCCTGAACACCAATTACATACTGCAGCCTAGAACCCCAAGGACATGCCTGATGGATCCAACCCTGTCCTGCTCTACTTTCTCCATCACATGTATGACCTTCTACCATACTCTGTTCCTTCCATACATGTAAGCTTCACAAAGGCAAGTATAGTGATATGCTTTGTTCACTGATATATTCCAATCAAGCCAAGAACTTATTTATTTATCAGAGGCACACAGCACTTATTCTGTGCCTGATGTTATTCTAACCTCTTTAAAAAGAATCAACTCCTTTAATGGTAGGTACTCTATAAATATTTGTTGAGTATTTAGAATTGTAGAATGGTTAAAAATGGGATATACCAAAGGGCACTGACCGCAGGTACACCTTGGGGGTCAGATTAAGTGGTCCTCCAGCCCTCACTCTGACATGCCGTGTGACCTTGGGCAAGTCACTTAACCTTTCTGAACTTCCTTTTACTCCCCTGAGAAAATAGGAATGAGAATTCTCGTGTATAAATTTCAGGTAGGATTAAAGAAGATATTGTTTATAAGGTCTTGTTATAGTTTGCTCCACAGAGAAAGAGCTAATGGTGGTAATAAAGCGATGGTGATGGGGCTGTGTGACACTAGGCAGAGTCTTTAAACTACCAGGTTGGCCATGATAACTTCCTGTTTCCATGGTTCACTCACTCACTATTTACAGGGCAAAAGAGAGATAAGAGGCCTCTTAGAGTTGTCCATAAGATATCAGTTGAGACATATTAAGGAAGGAATAATTTTCTGTAGCTAAGTTCCCTTAAGATTAAGGGGAGAATTTTTTTCCCTTTATTTCAGTTCTTGTGCATTCTTTTTAAACTTTCAATGTAAACACAAGGATGGATGACTTAAGTATAAAATTGGATTTATTCAGCCATGCAACAAACATTTGTTGTGTTTCTCAAATACCTGATGTGTATTGAACCTGTGTGTCAGGAGCAGAGCACACGCAGTGATCAATATGGTTGGGGTAACCACTAATACACAGCTCACACTCCCACAGTGGTGATGGGTGGATTCACAATGTGACAAATGCCAGGATGGTGGAACACAGAGCCACAAGGACACACAGAAATTACATTATAATGACTAAGGCTATTGACCTTACCATCTTTCAAGTACTGAGAACTATGGTAAACATTTACGTATTAACATTTCATTTAATATTTCTGCCATATCTATGAGGTAGTGTCTATCAGTATCCACTTAGTTTAAAGAAGTTAAATTGCCCAAGATCAGAGAGTTTATAAGAGATGTCGGTGGAATTAAATCTACATCCCCAACCCTTAAACCCAAGCATGGATTCACAAAGGCAAGGATGGTGATATGCTTTGTTCACTGATATATTCCAATCAAGTCAAGAACGTATTTATTTATCAAAGGCACAGAGCACTTACTCTGTGCCTGACGTTATTCTAACCTCTTTAAAAAGAATCAACTCCTTTAATGGTAGGTACTCAATAAATATTTGTTGAATATTTAGAATTGTAGAATGGTTACAAATGGGATATACCAAGAGGTACTGATCCCAGGTATACCTTGGGGGTCAGATTAAGTGGTGCTCCAGGATTTGTAGTTGGCTGACACTAGCTCTCCTAACTTAGCTGATGGTCACTTTCTGAGTTTCTTGCCTTTGTAGAATTTGTTTTATCATCTGTGGAGATAGTATCTACTACCTAAGATTATAAAAAGAATTAATAAGATTATAAATAGCAATCAGCCAAGATCTATCCCATAGTACTCAACAAATGTTAGTTCTCACACCTCTTTCTTCTTCTTAGATAACGTTATGATTATAGAGTTCTAGGTGGATGAATAAACATACAGACCAAATAATTATATTGATAATAACTAACATCAATCATACACTTACTATGTGCTAGGAACTGTGCTAAGCTCTTTTTATGGATAAACTCATTACATCAACACCATAACCCTATAAGCAGGTACTATTATTATCTCTTCTTTCTACAAAGGAGACGGAGGCACAGAGATGTTAACTGCATTGCCCCAACGTCACAGAGTTCACACATGGTGGACCAGGAGTCAATCCCTGGTGCCCTGGTTCCAGAGTTTACTCTTTACCACTTGCTGTCTACAAGCCATCATAACAAGGACTGCACATGTCCTTGGAAGAAGTTGCTGGTAGTGGTGGTGCCATAGTTGGTGTGATACAAAAAACCGAAGTACTTCATTTATTCTCAAAATAATGAAATACTATTTACACGCTTATTTGCAAAGCACATTTTTCTGTCACCTACAGTTTCATGTGGCTGATGAATGCATACATTTTCTTCTTTTCAATGCCATAATAAAGTCTGCACTATCTTAAAATATGCTCCTACTTCTCACTTGTCTTGCTTAGTATTAGTGCATAATAGTGCATAATCAAGTACAGTAAATGGCCCCCCTGGTTAGTTTTAATGACCTTATAGCATCTATCATGTTTTGTGATAGAGCTCACAATTTGAGGATGAAAGACTGAAAATCTTTCTCCATATTGCTACTTTTCAAAACTGCTCAGATGTTTATATTTTATTAACTAAAAGTCATGCCAACTTTCTCAATGACTCTATTCAACTCAAAGCATACAGTACAAATTGTAAAAAAAATTATTATTATTATTATTATTATTATTATTATTTTTAAGACATGTTCTGTCTGTTGTCCAGGGTGGAGTGCAGTGGAATGATCACAGTTCACTGCAGCCTAACTTCCTGGGCTCAAGTGATCCTCCCGTGTGCACCACCAAGCCCAGTTAATTTTTTCTTTTCTTTTTTTTTTTTTTTTTTTTGTAGAGACGGGGTCTTGCTAGGTCGCCCAGGTGGTTTTCAAACTCATGGTCTCAAATGATCTTCCCACCTCGGCATCCCAAAGTGCTGGGATTACAGGCGTGAGCCACCATGTTCGGCTTTGTAGAAAATACTTTCTATTCTTTCACAGAATTATCTAAAGAAGACCTGAAGGCAAATAAAGAGAGGAGAAGGGTAATTGTTTCTTTGTGCTCCTTTTCAAAGCTGCAAACTCAGCCAGGGACCCCAAAACTTGAGTCTTACCTCATCTGGATGCTGCTTTGCAAAAGAATTGGTCCTTTTTCAGGCAGTAAAATGTTTGCAAACTTTTCCTAATGAGTGTGATTTGCAAACTGTAATTTCGATGCAGCTACATTGCCAGGGCAGGTCTGGACAAAAATATGCGAACAATAAAGCGGGACAGGGCAAGCAGAGTTAGGTCATAAAACGCATGTCCCCTGTGCGTTGTGAGGCAAGACGCCAATGGCCTTGTGCCCTCAGCCACCTGTGTACGATTCTAGCTGATCATCTGTGACTCACTGGAGGCTGATTAGATTGTTTCTGTCCTGAGGCCATTTTATTATAACGTTGGGTTGTGAATTTCATTAAGTTTTACAATCCTCCACACGTGTGTTTATAACCAGAGTTATCTCCCCTTGTGGGATGACATTTGTTTTTATAAAACCAAAATTAAATCAAAATCTAAGCTTACAAAGGTTTTTTAAAAGTGTGTGAAAAACAATAGGCAAAAAATAAATAGTCAGCATAAACCACCATGGAACGTAAGTCAGAGATATTTTAGGCATTACTCAAAATTCAATGAGAGACATAAATGGAGATGACATGGAAAAATGCTCCATAAACCACTGAATAGTTGAATTTTTATTTTTATTTATTTACTTTTGAGACAGGGTCTCACTTTGTTGCCCAGACTGGAGTGCAGTGATCACAGCTCACAGCAGCATCAACTTCCTGGGCTCTCACTATCTTGCCCAGGCTGGTCTCAAATTTCTGGGCTCAAATGATCCTCCTGTCTTGGCCTCCCAAAGTGCTGGGATTACAGTCATGAGCCCAGCCAGAGTCTTTAATTATACCAAGTGTTAAAACATACCTAGAAAGCAGAGTGTGAAATTTTGCTGAGGAGACAGAAAGGAGCCATTTCCATCTTCATTAACAGAAAATGGCAGATCCAAGTTGCATTCTGCAGAGAGTGTTCAGGGAGTGTCAGCGACCATTTCATCTGCATTTCCTGCTTTCTCAGAATGTGGACTCAAGGAGACAGATGGATGCATCAAGTATTCTGTTCACCTCTGTCTCACGGGACAAAAATGTTCAGTCTCAAACCTTTTAAGAACCATCTAGAATTATGACATTTTATATCTGGGGGAATCATTTAGTCCAGAGATTGGCAAAGATTTCCGATAATGGGCCAGTAAAGATATAGAAAATATTTTCAGCTTTGTGGGCCATACGGTCTCTGTCCCAGCTACTCAACTCTGCAGCTGTAGCACAAAAGCAGCCAGAGACAATGCGTAAACAAATGAGCATGGCTGTGCTCCAATAAAGCTTTTTTATGTCGCTGAAATTTGAATTTCATACACTTTTCACATGTCACAGATTATATTCTTGTGTTTTTTACAACCATTCAGATATGTTAAAAGCATCTCTAGCACACAGGTGGTACAAAAACGGGCAGTGGGCCAGATTTGGCGGTTTACCAGATTTGGCTACCAGCCAACTTTTGTTAAGCCCTGATTTAGCTCAATAACAAAAACCCCAGGGTGAGACTGAGGAATTGTTACATGCAACCTGGATAGCTTTGCACATTTGCCTCAGCCTGGTGGCTACCTCTCAAATAGGCTGCAATAGAAACATTTGAGAAGCTAAAAAGCAATGACAATTTTCTCATTGACATTCTGATATTTAATCATATACTTAATCTATAATTTTTGTGGAGATCATCAAATTTATTTAATTTTGACTTTTAAAGAGGGTAGTTGATAGAACTACCATATGACCCAGCAATCTCACTTCTGGGAATATACCCAAAGGAAATGAAATCAGTATTTCAAAGAGACATCCTCCACACAAGGCTCACTGCAACACTATTCACAATAACCAAGATATGGGATCAACCTAAATGCCCATCAACAGATTAATGGATAAAGAAAATGTGGCACATATACACAGTGGAATATTATTTAACCTTAAAAAAGAAGGAAATCCTATAATTTGCAACACCATGGATGCACCTAGAGGACATTGTGTTAAGCAAAATCACTCAGGCATAGAAAGATAAAAATTGTGTGATCTCACTTATCTGTGGACTCTAACAACGTCAAATTCATAGAAACAGAAAGCAGGATGATGGTTACCCGGGGCTGGGGATGGTGGAGGTGCTATCGGAGAGATGTTGGTCAAAGGATACCAAATTTCAGTTAGACAGGAGTAATAAACTCAGGAAATCTATTCTACAATATGGGACCACAGTTAATAACAAGGTATCATATACTTGAAAACTGCCAAGAATAGATTTTAAATGTTCTGACCACAAAAAATGTTGGTAAGTATGTGGGGCAACAGTTATGTTTGCTAGCTTTAGTCATTCCACGATGTATACATACACTAAAACATGTTGTACACAATAATATATACAATTTTTATTTGTCCATAAAAAATAATGAATGGGTAGTTTCATAAACATTGTTTCCTGATTTACTCTTTGGCAGGATAGATTTTTCTCTGCCTATATGGTCCAAAGCCTTATTTTACAAATTTAAAAAATAGAAATACAGTTGTAACTTAAAATCGAGTTGTAGCAAATTCTAGTTTGTTTGCTCCTCATCCCCCTCTAAGGGAGGAATATTCTCCCCTCAGCCCCACTTCCAATCTTGCCCTTTGATCCTAGGTTTGGTCAGCTGGCTCAGTTTGGCCAATTAAGGCAGAGAGGCTAACCAGGGTAGAGTGACCATGTGCCAGTTCTTAGCACAGGGCTTAAGAGGAATCAAGTGTTTCCATTTGGACCTCCAGCAGTTTCTGGCCTCCTTCATGACGAAGAATATGCCCTAGGTAGCTGCTGCCCTTTCAGCCTAGCCTGCCCTCACCTGATGCGGGGTCACCCCAGCTGAACCTCAGACCCACCACCAGAAGCAAACCTGTGTCTGCCAACCCACAGTCCAGTGAGGAAGAAATCAATGCTTATTGCTGCATGCCATTGAGATTTCAGGTGGTTTGTTTTGCACCATAATCACCATTTCCTGAACAAGATAGAAGAATTGGTGTTTATGGGGTGAAATCATTAATGAACCCTAATTCTTAGGTGAAGCTTCTGAGCTCCCGTAGGGTACCAACCCTCACCCACTTTCTGCCACGTTTTGAGTTTGCTTCCTACGTTGTCCTGCTTTGAATAATTGTTACTGTATGTATTTTTCTTTCTTTCTCTTTTTGCTTTAATTCCCAAGAAAACTTGGCACATTGTGAGTGAGGAATCTCGTTTTGTTTATCTTGAAAACGGATTTGAGAGCAAACGATCATGTTCCCTCCAAGTGAAAAAGACAGTGTTATAATGAAAAAAGCAGTATAAATAAAGAGCTAAAGAATGATTCAAGTAGCATCGCAGCTCTAAAGAAACCCATGGGTAGAATAAGTTTCAATGGAATTGTGTATGTCTGGAATTTTTTGAGATCATATCCACAAATTCTCACTGGGAAGAACCAGCTAGCTTTGTTTTCTTGAATGATTGTTATAAATTTGGTGCCAGGCTTCATTTAATGGTTGGCCTAAATTGGGCCAATATTTGGCATACTGACTATATATTTGAGAAGCACAATTCAGAAACAAAAGACAATTGATTGAATTGAGCACAGTATTTTTCTCCATTACCATTGATAATTTTCCCTGGGCTCAGTGGTTTGTGGGAAGAGCCTTTCTAGTAAACCATTTTTTTAAACTACGTTTAAAAAAATTTTCAAAAACTGAGCATGTTCCCTTTATACCCAATTGGCATCAGATTAGACTTTCTGAAGGCATAAAGAGCTATAAGTTGGGGACTTTCTAGACCATGAATAAAGAGACAGAAAATGCCAGAGAGGTATCTGCAAACAAGAGTTGTATGTCTAGCAGAGCAGAGAGAAACACTGTAAGAAAATAACAGAAACTATAAATGAACAGTGTCCTTAATCATAACTAAATCTGCTGAACTTCCTTGTGGAAATAAGATGTCAGTTGTACAATACGACCTAATTGTCATCAGTATGGAAGATTAGACTGGGTTACATATTGGATCAAATATTGGAAAGCATATAAAAGAGGAGGTAGTTTGCAAATATTGCTTTTTTATTTTTCAAGTTTCCTGTGAAAAATCATCAAAATAAAAGATGAGGCGAGCAACCTCACAGTCATGCCTTGCATCACAATGAGCACAGGATAGAGCAAGGCCACTTTCCAATATTTGATCCAATATGTAACCTGGTCTTTCATGCTGATGACAATTAGGTCATATTGTACAACTGACATCTTATTTCCGCAAGGAAGTTCAGCAGATTTAGTTATGATTAAGGACACCGTTCATTTACAGTTTCTGCTATTTTCTTACAATGTTTCTCTCTGCTCTGCTAGAAATACAACTCTTGCTTGCAGATACTTCTCTGGCTTTTTCTTTCTCTTTATTGTGGCTGGCACAGAGGTCCCCAGATATGGGGACAAGTGAAGCTGAAGTGCAGCCTACAGTCCCCCTTGTCAAGCCATACATCTCAGTGTGATGCCACACTGATGGAGAAGGGGAAGGCTTATCTTTTCCTTATTCACACTGACAACATATAAGATCACTATGCCAAGTACCTGCCATGGGGATGCCATTCTCTAATTCACACAAAGGGTCTGTATGAGCTAGGACCAGCCCTGAAGCAAAGCAATGTGACTGCCAAGTATTGCATCTGACTAGGAAGTGATATTTTCTTTAGAAGCCTCACCAGGAGTGTCAACAAATAACCATGTCAAAAAATAATGGAAGTTTTCATGAAAATGTGTTCTAATTCAGCACCCTGTCCAAGAATATCATGGAATTTTGTCAGCTCAGCAATAGCATTCTTGCCTTTAGTCCACATTGTTCTGCTCTGCGTACCATATTTTTATATGACTGAGAAGAGACTCGGGCCAGGATTAGTGGCGGCAAAATGGTTCTTTAATGAAACCTACCCCATGTGAGGGGCTGTCTGGTTATTCTGCTGATCTGTTGAGCTGGTGATATGGATGTCTCCTTTAAGCCCAACCAGATAAGATGTTAGATATGGACCATCAGAAGGAGTCACAAACACTATAGAGTGGTATCTCTTACACGTTTTTGCAAATTCATCCAGGTTTACCCAACTTTCTCAATACCATATCCATTATCCCATATTTAAATTTGCTCCTTAGAATGGTTTAAAACTCAATGGGGCATTTTAAATGTCACATAATTAAATATGATATGTTTCTTTTTACTTTTACTTTTTACTTAAACTGAGACCTGGAATTACTATATCCTTTCAACTAGCAAGTCTTTGCAACCTTCTGGCTGTGCCTGCTCCCCTAATACTGACCTTTATTTAGTCCTTTACTGTAGAAAATTCCCTGCTGCCCTTAAAACTACCTACTGTTCCTTCTCCCTCTGGTCCTCTTCCTTTCTCTAATTGTTTCCTGTTCATCCTTCACATCCCAGCTCAAGTGTCACTTCCTCAGGGAAGTCTTTGTAACTTGCCTAAATTAACCAAATCTCCTGCTCTAGGTCCCCATGGAGTCATGTATCTCTTTGGCACAGTGCTTGTTACAACTGCTACTTTAACATTCTTTCTGTGTGGCTATATGATTATTGCCTATGTCTTCCACATGAAGGGAAACAGATCTGTAACCCCAGAATCTCACCCACAGCCCAACACCAAGGAAACATTCAGCAACTAAATGTTGAATGTTCATAATTCAAAATTCAAAACTAAATTATGAACTACATGTTTATTTCCCCTAAAAATTTATAGGTTGAATCCCCAACTCTCAATGTGGTGGAATTTGGAGGCAGAGCCTTTGGGTGGTAATTAGGTTTAGATGAGGGCATGAGGTTGAAACTCCCAGGATTAATGTTTTTATAAGAAGAGGAAGAGAGGTTGGAGCTCTCTTCCTCTCTCCCTCCCTCCCTCCCTCCCTCTCTCTCTGTCTCTGTCTCTGTCTCTGTCACATGAGGACTTAGTGAGAAGGTGGCCATCTGCAAGCCAAGAAGAGGCCCCAAATATGCCAACACCTTGATCTTGGATTTTTCAGCCTTCAGAAACGAGAGAAATAAATGTCTGTGGTTAAAATTACCCAGTGTATGGTATTTTGTTATAGTAGCCCAAGCTAAGACAGCAACCGTTTGTTGATGTCTTCCTCCCATCTATTGAATGAATGCATGGCAGAAAGAAAGGGAGGGGGGGAAATTTATACGCAGGAAATAATCAGATAAGTGTACAAGATTTAACTATTCAGGATATTTATCAGACCAATAATTATAACCACAAAAGCTTGGAAACCAATATTTTGTGTATCAACATTCTAGCCTCTACCAATGACACTCTACAGTCAGAGAGATGACCCCAGCATATTGTCAAGCAAATGAAAAGAATTATAAAGCAGTGTATACTGTATGGATCTCATTTTCTTTTGAGAAGAATGTAATAGAATGACACAAATGTGCACCATCTAGAACAAGAACCAGACGACATCAACACATTAACAATAGCTATCTTGGGCTGGTACAAATCTGGATATTTTTTCCTTCCTTGGACTCCCCCATATTTTCTCATTTTTCCACAATTAGCATGCGCCTCTTGTGTGTACCATATGTCGGTTTCCTCCCACTCAGCCTCTGTTTTTTCCTGACACCCAGTTTTAGGCAGACACAGCACCTCTCTGCATTCTCCAGAAAGAATCTACTCCACCCATGAGCTCTGGTAAGCAATGTAAATTCTATGGAAGTTTTTATGTGAAAGAGAGAGAGGATGCTTTCATCTCAGAGCCCACAGTGTTTATCTCAAAAAAACCCACAAGACATTCTCTTACATCAGGGCTCTTTTCCAAGTAACCAGTGGGTTTCCTGTTGTCTCTCATCTTTTTCCCCATGTTGCCTCTCAGTCTCCCGTGGCCCCTCGTCCCGACTCCAGCTCCTAATTCATATAGATGTAGAGTCACTTCTTTCTTCTGTATGAAATCTTGTCCCAGCCCCATACTGTCTCCTAGTCCACAGCTGGCTGAATGCAGCTTCTCAGCAAAGAGCATATTTCCTCAGTTAGAAAAAATTCTCAAACCAGCTGCTGGGAAGATACAATTTCATCCATATTGTTGCACATAAACAATAGAAATTAAACCACAATTATCTAAAGATGAAAAAGTTCCTGTGCAATTTATCATTTTCCCACATGATACGCTATCAGTTCCTAGTGAAGGCCATTGCTAGCCTTTAAAGCACCAGCATTTCAATTAAGAACAGAAGTGTCAACCACAGCGTGATCTAAGATTTTGCTGATCTTTGGGGAACATTATCCGCTGCACATTGGTCTAGTTATCAAATATCCCATCATGCCCTAGACATTGGTTTTCAAATTCTCAGAGCTGATAGAACTCTGAAAAACCCAATTCTTGGCAGGATTTTAGGGCATCTTAAAAGGCTTGGCACAAATACAAATGAATATATATCTACTAGGACCCTATTTGCTTAAGTCCCAACTGTTGCCTTCTGAGACTTAAGGACTTCACAAGACCCAATAAGAAACCACAGTTCTTGGCAAGGAAGCAGAAACCAGAAGGGAGGTGCACAAGTTCTAGAGCAAACTTCCACAATTCCAGTTCTAATTAACCCCAATTTTCATCCAGAGTGCCCATGGATAACTCAAGTCAGAACTGCTTTTCTTTTTGTAAACAATAGTAAGAGCAAACACTTGTTGGTGTCAGTAATGATAACTCTCTCTTATTGAACCGACATACCAGGTCCTGTCCTAAAAGCATACCACGGATCATCTCATTCAATTCTCCCAATAACCCTATCTAGAGCATATAGATACTATTCACGTCCCTCATTTTATTGGAAAACTGTGAACAAGGAGTTAAATAACCTGTCCAAATTCCCACAAAAGTCATGGAAGCTACACTTGAAACCATGGCTAAAACTTCTGAGATACTCCTGCTTCCCTCATAAATTTATATCTTCTCTGTCTTCAGTTTAACAGGTAACTGGAGAGAATTCTATGACATCTTCAAAACAGATGCACTCATAATATATGTTTGCACAAAAGGTTTTGTTGTTCTGGCCCAGCCATTTCTTAAAATGACCCCTATTAGTTAACAGACATCTGTGTTCCCAAATGATTGGGAGGAACGCTGTCACATGTGTTCCAGCCTCTAACAATGTAACTGCTAGGACATAGAGTAAAAGAAAATTCAAGGACTATTATTATGAAATATATTAATATTATATTGTTCCACAGTCCTGGTCTTCTGAAATTAAAACTATCACATTACAAATCTGGAAAAAATTGGCATATACCTATACATCTGGCATATACCTATACATCTGGCATATACATACATGAGTGCACAATATTGCAATTTTCCTTAAAATTTCAGAAAGTATATACTAGTATTTTCTCTTTTCCTAACTGTAAGCTCAAAAATATTTTAATTATTTGTCCTTTAGAATCTATTTTTCAAAAATATAAAGGAAGAACATACAATTCAAGATATACTTTTATGAACACAAAAATTCTCTCTCCATATAAACTTGTGGAGATTTTCTTTCAGGTCAAATTTAATTAATCTTCATGTGTCTTCATAGAAGAGCTGTTTGTAATTCAGCAGAAAACAAAATGAAGGTCTAATGAAAGTGGTCAGCTTTTTTGGTTTTATTTTTCAAGTACAAAAACTGAGGATAAGGCTTAAAGAGTATTTTAGTTACAATCCAAATTATTGACTTGTACTACGAAATATTATCACATGCAGAAGTAAATTATAAGGAGGGAAAGTCTTTTTTGTATCCTAACCAGTCCCTCTGAATTTTGTTGTATCTGTTTTGATGGTATCAAAAATTAGATGTCCACAGTACGTTTTTACAAAGCCCTGCTTCTCGCACTCTCTTGTCAGTAGGATTCTCTGCCATCATCAACCTGAGTTCCAATCTCAGCTCCACAAGCTATGTGACCTTGGGTCAATTTCATAATCTCAGCTTCTGTGCTTATGAAATAGGATAACTGTAAAGTATGGATTATATGGGATCATATCTGTGAGGGTAAAAAGCCCTACAGGGCGCTCAGTACACAGCAAGCACTTAATATGTAGCAGTTCTCGTGACAATTTCTAATATTCTTCTAGCCTCTTTTACTCAGGTCTCTTACTGTCCAAAGATGAATGTGACCCCTCCAGTCCAGCTCTGACTCCACCACTCTGAGGTAAACAAAGTTATGGTCATTAACAGCCATGACTATTTATATGGTGTTGTTTAATGAGTCCTTTGGGGTCCTCCCTGACACTCCAAATTTCCCATCATCTACTTAACTCTTCGGGATGAAAACACTATCTTAGGAATATCTATAACATAATGCAAATGTCTGGGATACCACCTTAGCACCTTTTAACACTGAGTCAAGATTTTGTATCACCTAGCTCTCATGTGGCAACAGTTCTTGAGAACAAGGAACACAGACAGGGCAGTTTTGATGAGGGAAAGGGACGGGGAAAAAGTACTAAGCAACAGGTGACATCAAGAGAACGCATATCTGAGGGGTCTGCTTGCCCACCATTTTTTTATGCAACAGAAAAGGAATCTTGTTTCCTACCTTACCGATGGGACCCCTGAGTGCCAGAATCCTTCACTCACCTGCCTGCTGCCCGCCACCCCCCATCACGGAGTCCTTTGGAGTGAGAGCTTATGCTCAGTTTTGCCAACACACATGGACCTTATTAACAACAATTGTAACTTTTATTATATAGTCCTTTAGAGTAGTGCTTCTGAAACCAATGATGTGCATGCAAATTGCCTGAAGACATTGTTAAAATGTAGGTCCTGATTCAGTAGGTCTAGGGTGGGGCCTGAGAGTCTGCATTTCTAACCAGCTCCTAGGTGTGCCAATGGTGCTGGCCCAAAGGTCATAAAGAGCATCCTTACAGTTTACAGATCATTTTCACAGTGACCTCATGCATCTTTACAGCAAACCAAGGAGGAGGGAGGACCAGTATTTTATCTCTATTTTATAGGTGAAGGGCCTAAGGTGCATGGAAGTTAAATGGCCTTCTTAAAGCCAGATGAGCAGACATTCAGGACCCTAATCTGACATTCTTCCAGCACCACTGTGCTCTCCCCCTTCAATCTTCCGTGTCCTTAATATCATTACTGACTTCAGATCAGTTCATAAATTAACTTTAGAGGAAAGAGGGTAAAGGATGTAGCTGACTCTTCTTTCTGGTGATCTTGGATCTGTTATGTACTGCATCATATCCGCCTCCTTCCCTCCCTCTCCCAAGTATGCCTCCTACCTCATCCCATAGTCTTCACTATATAAATGCATCTGTAGCATGCAGATGAACCTCTTACAATTCCACTCCACAAATATTTATTGACTTTATATTTGGGCAAGACATTGAGTCATGATCTAGGGACAACAAGATTTAGTCCCTGCCCTCAAAGAGCTTACACAATAGCAGAGAAGGCCAATGTCTATCCAGCTCGCTACAGTAAAAGGCATGCTATGCCAAGGCAAGGCATGATTTGACAAGAGTAAACACACTGCTATGAAAGCAGTGAGGAGGGGCAATTAGTCCCAACTTAAGAGGATTAAGGAAGATCCTCAGAGAAGGCAGTATTTGTGGCTTGACCTTTAAAGTAACGCAGAATTTCATCATGTGGGGAAAAAGGTGGAGGAAGAAGAGAGGGAAGCAAGGACAAATCCCAGGCATGAGTAAAGGCTCCGTGGAAGAAATTTGTTGTTTTGTGGTGGTTGGTCTGTTGCACCTCCAACTGCCAATCAGGTCTGTACATCTGTAATTTAGTCCAGGGGAAAATGCAGTACCTTGCCTCTGAGGGTACTGGCGGTAGAGTACAGTCTGGTATCACTAGCCCTCAGAATGGAACCCATCCAGGTTCCCACATCTCTTTCTTCCTGAGTCCAATCCACCTCAGGAAAAGGATCACTTTTCAAGAAGGGACTTAGAGGCTCAGATAACAAAGCTCTTATTGGTAGGTCATGTTCTTCTTGGCAGTCCAACAACCTGCCCCTGGATATTTCCTTTCTAGCCTCTTTCTTTTCCAGTCATCCCTAATGGAAACATTGCCTCATACCTTCCTTTGCCAAGCCCTCCAGCTTACCTTAAGCCCCACTTCTGGGATGTCTTGCACGAAATCAATTCCTGTCTCCTACAGACGAATCAACCAGGCTGTCCTCTTTGAGCTGTTTGGCTGCTAAGCACAGGTGATGCTGAAGCTTCTGATCCATGGACCTCACTCTGGCAGCACAGATCTAAAGTGCTGTTTTCCCATATTGACCTGTCACAAGAATTATCTGAGACACCTGTGAGAAATGACCATTTTTCAGGAAACCCCTCATCCTGCTGAATCAAAATCTCTAGAAGAGAGGCCAGGAAAGCCACAAATCTGTCAGGCACATGAAATGACTCAGGTCATCAACCAGGTAGTTAATCCCTGGTCTAAATTACCCTAAAAATCAAAGCCTGACACTCTCTGATACTACGGATATACAGGAACAACTACCAACTTTAAAAATCCAAGTTGTGCCCTCTTTCAATGTGTCGTAACGGATCTATGCTTAATGATTTATGGGATTTCGTTATACCACTAACTGTATGTATACTAGGCAGTCTTAACAACATGATCCCCTCTGTCTCAAAGACCCAGATATAAAACTTTGCTGAGAAATGAATTAAGGTGAACAGATACTATACATATGCATGCTTGGTGTTGATATCTATGTATGGCTAGGGTTTTATTTGTCCAAGCATGTCAGTTGCTCAGTGGTTAAAACTGGAGGGGAAGAAGGTAAAGAACAAGAAGAAAGGTTATAAGACTTGAAAACCAGTAAATTTGGGGAATGTTTGGCTCTTTGCAAAGTATTTTTTAATCACAGATTGTCAGTCCTCTTTCAGATGTGCCGGGTTCTTGTTTAATTACCGTATGTAAATGTCCATATTATAATTAGCAACTGATATATATATACATAAATACATACAAACAAGCACATACACATATAATTTTTACATTTGCAAAGAGCGTTCTTCTCTGGACAATCAGAAAGTGTATTTGCATACATTGTGTTTAGGACTTCCCTACTCAGCTCTGCACCCCCTTCCCACATTCACTACCCCTATTCTTATGAGAAAGAATTTTTGAGATTAATACAATTATCTGTCTTACATTGATTAAATTATACAAATACTACTATTATTAAACTGTATTCTTCAGCTCTCTGAGACCAGGGAAAAAATACTTTCTGGTATGTAAGTTCAAAGAAATAGACCCCTTACCAGACATGAGCAGTTGTCTTGGGAATGCAGATTTATGAAAATTGATAGCCTATCTTTGTCTGGCAAAACAAAGTGTCTTTCTTTCCCGTTTTGTTCTCTGCCTGTGTAACAGAGACAATTTTTTTTTTTTCTTTTTTGGGAAGGGAGGGGGATGTGACTTCTTAAATTAAACATACCTCTCAAGTCCTCTGCAAGGAAACACCTCTAAGGTCTCTGCAACTCCTCTGAGCCCCAGAAAAAAAGATGTTGACTTCAATATCAAGCTTAAGTAAAGACTGAAAGCAAATAAGTAGGGGTAGAAGGAGACAGATGTTCAGATCATGTGTTTAAATTGATAAGTAAACAGGTTATTATAAACAAAGCCGAACAGCTGCACATGGTTACAGAGGCTTTTTTTAAAAGTAAAATAAGTAAAATCAAAATTTTCTTTTTAAAAATGAGAATGTAGAAAAATGGTAAGATAATTTTGTTCCATTTTGGTATCAGGGAGACGGTATCAAGGATTTTATATTTTTCATTTCCATAAATGATGTTTATATGCATGTTACACTTACCTAGGCCTACTTGGCATATGCTAAAAATAATACGGACTTTTCATCTCCTGGGACACATCACGTGTTCCTCCAATTACCCTGTTTTCAGTTTCAGGGCAGTGACTAGGGCCGCTCAAAAGGTAAACAGGCAGCTGACATAACACTACAAATTTAAAACGTCACTTGAACATACCCATTTAATGAGACAAAGGGACCATGGTGGCCTTTTTTTCCGCCCTAAAAATCTGGAAAGCAACTGCATTTTCTATCGCACTTTTGGGGATTTGAACAGTATCCAGACATCTGTAAGACGTGTATTTTTAATCACATCTGACTTTCACTTCCCAGTCTTGTGTATGAAAAACTTGAAACTGCCATGTGGCCTACAAGCCTGTGAAGGTCTCCTCACCCCACCCCCAAACATGTGGGGTTCCAAAAGCGTTTGTTCCCAATTTCCCCAGTTTGGGTTAGAGTATGTCCATAGGGCTCACTGACTCTTGGTAAACTGGAAACCTGATTTGATGTGGCAATGTTTCTGCTAGCTGCACCCTCCCAGGGGGTCTTGCCTTCACTCTCTTTCTGACCTGAGTTAACTATATATTTTTTTCATTTGCCTGGAATAATGGAACAATTTTACTACTAACTAATCACAACATTTATTAAGCATTTATGAGTTATGAGGCATTGTACTAGCATTGAAGTGAGAGGGGCCTGGTAGAAACGGAGTATCTGCTATTACTGAGTTTGGCATCTAGTTAACAGAGAATATACAAGCAGATGAAATGATCAATGACGATCAAAGATGTAAATAATAATCTGAAAAAGAACCAATAGCAAAAGGTATGTTTGTAACAGTTGCCTAGGATGATATATAAGAATAATGACTGTAATCCCAGCACTTTGGGAGGCCGAGACGGGCGGATCACAAGGTCAGGAGATCAAGACCATCCTGGCTAACACGGTGAAACCCCGTCTCTACTAAAAAATACAAAAAAAACTAGCCAGGCGAGGTGGCGGGCACCTGTAGTCCCAGTTACTCGGGAGGCTGAGGCGGGAGAATGGCGTGAACCCGGGAGGCGGAGCTTGCAGTGAGCCGAGATCCAGCCACTGCACTCCAGCCTGGGCTACAGAGCGAGACTCCGTCTTAAAAAAAAAAAAAAAGAATAATAATGAGAGTTCAAAATGGCAGAGAGAGTATTATAGTGGAGATGCAAACTAAGTAAGGGGCTATGATGATTGACCAAGTATACTGATTTGGCTGTAAAAAATCAGTTTATACTTGTTGTCCTGGTATCATATTTATTCCTTTCATTCTTTTTTTTTTTTTTCGAGATGTTGTTTCTCTCTGTCGCCCAGGCTAGAGTGCAATGGCACGATCTCGGCTCGCTGCAGCCTCTGCCTCCCAAGTTCAAGCAATTCTCCTGCCTCAGCCTCCTTAGTAGCTGGGACTACAGGCACCCACCACCACAGCTGGCTAATTTTTATATTTTTAGTAGAGACGGGGTTTCACCGTGTTGGCTAGGCTGGTCTTGAACTCCTGACCTCAGGTGATCTACCTGCCTCAACCTCCCAAACTGCTGGGATTACAGGCATGAGCCACTGTGCCCAGCCTCCTTTCATTCTCATAAGTGTTGCAGTTTGTATAAGAAATTATGTGCTCACCATATTTATGGAAGAGTGAATTTAGATACAAGGAAGGAAAGTGAGAAAGATACTCCAAAATGACATAAATGAAGATTACAAACAAGAGAAAGGGAAAAGTAAGGCATGTACAAAGATTCAGTGAGTAAACCAATGTGTTTAGCCATAACACAGATAAATATAAATATATATAGTGTATTTGAAGCTTATCACAGTTAATCCACTACCTATGTATAGGAAATGAGTTTTAAATTATTAAAATTACACAATCTAATATATGGTGAAATAAACAGAAAATACAGATGATAAAAAGATTTGTAATTACCCATAATTTCTCAAACACAGTATTCATCATTGTTAATATATTCACTGCATGTTATTTAAGAGTTTTCTTTGCAGATGTAACCAAACAATGGCATCATCATATTGTCCATATGATTTTAAATATGCTCTATTCACTCACTACACTATGAATATCTGTCCATAGCAATAAATAGATGTATGGTAACTGTTTCATGTAATAGCATTATATAGTGAACTGTAATATGTTAAACAAGTTCCTAGATTTGATATTTGGGAAACTCATGGAGAATTTTTTGCTATTACGAACAGCTTTGCAATGTATATTCTTACACAAAATCGGTGTTCAGTTGTCCAATTACTTTCACTTAATACATGATGAGAATGGTAATTTCTAAATAGACTAATTTTTAGAATTTTTAACTTGCAAAAGAGAAGTTGAGTCACCCAGGCCATTGACCTATTGTCATTTTGTTTCCACATCACCACAAAGAATAATCTTAAGATCCTTGACTTTTCTCCACTGCTATTACAGCTATCTTAGTTTTCCCAAGGCACTGTGATAGCCTCTTATCTTACTACTTCCACTCTAGCTCTGTCCCAAATATTTTTCACACTGAAAGACAAGTTATTTTAAAATATCACCCAGATTATGTCATTCACGTGCTTGAAACCCTTCAGTATGTTCCAGTGAAACTCAAACCCAAGCTGTTCACAATAACAAAGACATGGAATCAACCCAAATACCCATCAATGATAGACTGGATAAAGAAAATGTGGTACATATACACAATGGAATACTATGCAGCGATAAAAAAAAGAACAAGATCAGCCAGTCACAGTGGCTCATGCCTGTAATCCCAGCACTTTGGGAGGCCAAGGCAGGTGGATCATGAGGTAAGGAGATAGAGACCATCCTAGCTAACACGGTGAAACCCCATCTCTACTGAAAATACAAAAAATTAGCCAAGTGTGGTGGCATATGCCTGTAGTTCCAGCTACTCAGGAGGTTGAGGCAGGAGAATTGCTTGAACCTGGGAAGCGGAGGTTGCAGTGAGCCGAGATTGCACCACTGCATTCCAGCCTGAGTGACAGAGCAAGACTCAGCCTCAAAAAAAAAAAAAGAATAAGAACATGTCCATCAGATCCATGGATGGATCTGAAAGCCATTATTCTCAGCAAACTAATGGAGGAACAGAAAACCAAACACCACACGTTCTCGCTTATAAGTGGGACCTGAACAATGAGAACATATGGACACAGGGAGTGGAACAGCACACACTGGAACCTATTGGGGGTAGGGGGTGGGCGGGGGAGAGAGAGCATCAGAATAAATAGCTAATGCATGTGGGGCTTAATACCTAAGGTGATGGGTTGACAGGTGCAGCAAACCACCATGGCACACATTTACCTATGTAACAAAACTGCATGTCTGGCAACACATGTATCCCGGAACTTAAATTAAAAAAAAAAAAAACACGCTCAAGCTCCCTTGTATGATCTGACCTGTGCCCGCCTGGCCTTCCCAATCTCCTCCCCACTCCCCGTCATCTACCACACCCCAGTCCCAGGGCCCCTTTTCAGTTCCTAGAAGGAGTCAAGCTGTTGTCTGCTTCTGGGTCTTCACCTACCACTTCCTGCAACACTCTTCTCCTTTATGGCTTTGCTCGTATCGTAATTATACCGATCTGTTTCTAGCTAGTTTAATTTTCAGCTCCTCTAGCAGATTCTACGTTCTGTGGCGGCACTAATGAAATTGGATTTTTTCACTATCAATTTGGCAGTATCCCTAATACAGTGATTGGCACATCATAGGTGCTCAGGAACTATCAGAGAGGTAGAGGGATGAAGTTTGCGGCCATAGACCCAAAGAACCACCCCTACATAAGCCTGGGTCTTTTACTCTTTTAGCATGGTATTCTTAAAACCTTAGCTAACCGTAGCAGGCATATAAGCACTGTTGGTGTCAGATAACAAAACACCAAGAAGAGAAGTACCTGGAGATAGACTAATATTATCCGTAAACTCCCTAGAGACTGGCACCTTGGCTAGCCCTTTAGTTCATGCGAGGGCTTGGCTGACTCAAGACCAGGACGGAGGCAAGCAGTCCAGCATTATCAGTCTGTCTTTCCAAAGGAAAGCAGAAGTCACCCCAAGGGTAGGATGAGTGACAAAACACAGCCGGCACCAGGATGACCAACAGGATTAGCTGGGTCAAGGCATCAGCCAGCCAGAGCAGCCGCGACAGGCCCAGCAGATGCCGAGGAGTGATCGTGTGTCACCTCTGCTCATCTCCATCTGTTTGTTCGGCTGACCCTGGCGCTGGCCCCAGCTTTCTTTCTGGACTCACAGGCAGCTGGGACCCAAGGAAAATGAGTATCACGCGAGAGTGTTTGGCAACTGTGTGTCTGATGTGCACTCATAAGTCATGGGAATGACCAGGGTGAGGTGTCAGCTAACAATTTCTGCATGCTTCCCCTCACTCCCGAGCCCACTCTCCACAAGCAGAGAGATGGGAGATGGCGGTGGCAGAAATCTTCGCACAGGTAATTTAGGGGATAAACAAATCTCAGGGAGCTGGTCAGAAGTCTGACTGGGGCTAAGCCTTTGCATTACCCTGCATTCACCAGACTGAGGGAGATAATCTTGAGCCCAAGCCCTCTGGATTCTAAACGCCCGCTTAAGACCGACACTCTGTAGGTAAACCTTTTAGGTCGGAATATTAGCTCAATCATTTCCTGGCTGTGTGGCCTCAGGCAGATTTCCTAATTTCTCTGAGCCTCAATTTTCTCTTCTGGAAAATTAGGCTTAAAACAGATCCTAAGGCAAAATATAAATGAGAGAATGTTACTTGAGGTCTTAGTACAGGCCTACGACATATTAGGTTGTCAATTAATAGTTGTCAATGACAGCTATTGTTATTATTAAAATGTTTATAGACAGAAGTATGCATATATACATGTGTTTTGCTCAAAGAGCCTCATACTCTGTGGGGAAAGAAAGAATGATAGCATTTCACTTAGAGCTCTTATTCTATCCTACAAAAATCTCACCAATTTGAGGGCTCAAAATACCAGCTGGCCAGTATTGTTCACACAGTGTTTCTATACAGAAGTTTAGTGAAAAAAAGGTGTCAGAATATTCAATGAGCAACACGTATATGGTTCCTCATTGAATATGAGATACAATATTCAAGATACCAAGATAGTATTCTGCCAAGTTATGGAACAACTTGGAATCTTAATAATTTAGTTATTGAAAGCCTCCAAAAAATAAACAAGAAAGTCCCTGTGTTAAATGATTTCAGTCTTATGGGGGAAATAAATAATAAGGGAATTAAAAACAGGGTGATACGTGCGTTGATGGGAGTAATCATAAGGTACTGTGGGAGTACAGGGGAGGCACACCTAAGCTGCCCTTAGAGGATGTGTGTGTTTGTATAAACACACCCATGCAGTTTTGCACCCTTTTGAGTGTAGGAAACCGTGCCTGACTATAGGTGACAGGTAAACTCTAAATATAAGATAAACACTGGAGGGAGAGTATGAGGAATGAGATAAGAGGGTAACTACAGGGTGAGTAAAATATAATAATGACAATAAGCTACAACCTATCAGCTGTGTGACCCTGAGAAAGTCAATCAACCTCTCTGAGCTCAGTTTCTTCACCTATAAAATGGGAATGTCAGCCCCTCACAACACTGCTATGAGGATTAAATGACACAAAAATAGCTCAGTGCCTGCATATTGAAAGTGTTTGATAAATAATAGCTGCTTTTATTATCACTAATATAAATTATCTTAGGTTTCTCACAGTCCTTAGAAAGGAATCGGAGAATCCCCCAAGATATTTTGAAGCTTTGGAACCATTCTGTGATATTTGTCTTGTTTCTACATTTCATCTGGTCTGAGACATTCTCTCTGATCTTCTTTGGTGTAATGCGTACGTATCTTCAACCTCATCTGGAGTACTAACTCTGACCTATTGCTAATGACTGCCTCAAGTGAAAAAGGGCACTGTGATCCATTGGCAATGTCTGTCACGGGGAAGGCTGAGGTGAGCAGTGCTGTAGAGTTCCTGGTATTTGCTACCCAGGAAGCACTGGTACCATTTCTGTCACCAAGATGGCCTATTGTTCTTTCTGAGGACACCTCTGGCCTTGGCAAGTGACATCTAGCTCCCTAGTCCTCCCTAGCACTAGTATATGTCCTGTATTCCTTCTCAAAGCTCCCCCATTCCCGGGAAGAGAAAGGCAAAACCACCATATGCTACCAAACACATTTCTTCTTTCCAGGATGTCTTTGATTCTCTTTCATGAATCTGAGTCATCTCTCCACACCCACCAGCAGCCCCAGCTGAAATTACTGTTTTCCACAGCACTTCAAATTTTTATATCCTCAGGGCCTGCTTTCTATCTGGATAAGAATGCCTCTGGGGGTAGGGGAAGGCACCCAGCCTTCTCTCCTACTGGGATTTCTTCTTGAAATGTATTTTCTCCTCCACATCAAAGTCCATTGGAAACACAGAAACCTCAACCCATCAGGGGTTATATACACATATAAATACATTCATCACTTCCGCTAACCCTGGTCAGTGTCAAGAGTAACTCCTCTGTGAGGGCACAAGTAGTACATTTCATAAGGCAGCCAACATGATCACTGGCCCAACACCATTTTCCTCTGCATTGCAAAACCCTGCATGATGTCCACATTGCAATCAGTGTGCTCTCAGGGCCTGCAAGCCCCATTCCTAGCCATCGCTCAATTGAGGCCACTTCAAGGAAATCTTGCTGAGTAGCAACAAAATCTGTGCACAGCGTGATGCAGGCCACAGGTTCTGCAGCAAAGGAAATTCCACTGTAGAGGGAATGTCAGCCATTCCCAGAAGAGCCAGCTTCTCTGGCCCTCTAAGCAGTCAGAAAGCTGAGCTGACAAACCGATCTGAGTAAGCTCACTGCAACACGACAAACTAGCAGCGCTGTCTTTCCCAACTCTTGCCTCAGTCATGAAAAAGACCAGAATCATTACATCTAAAGCCAAATTCTCAAAGCTTGGATCAAAATCACGGAGAGGAGAGGGGAATAAAGGATGGGGAGGAAGCATTTGTTTAAAATGCAGATTCCAAGGCACCCACAGGACCTACTAAGATTGTCATCCCTTAGGACAGTATCTAGGAATCTAATTTAAACCCAAACATGCACAGATAGGCATGGACACACATGCTGAGATTCTCATGCACAGTGAGGTTCAAAGCTGCAAAGAAAAGTTTAACTCGTCAGCCATAGTCCTGCCTTCTTCTTCACAGACCGGTAGAGAAATGTGCTACTTGACTGCTGAGCAGAGGAAAGTTTCACAGCACCTACTTCCCAGAGGCAGGAAACGTTTTCAGCTCTAATTTTTCCCATGACACCTCTTTTGTTGTGAAGCCTTTGTTGCCCACATGCAAACTCTGCACCATCTTCAATATGAAGGTTAAGTTTTCTCCATCTTTTTCAAATTCTTAAACGGATAAGCCCCATAGCCACATCTGCTGATAAGAGCCAACAGGCAAGACAGTTTTAATTCATCTCTGTAACAGTCCTTCTTTAAACTTATGAGACTATCATACTATGTTTTCCTTCCCTTACATTATCTTCCCACCTGCCTTTGTTTTACTTCTGGATCTTTCTGGTTGTAAATAACATAATCTACTGAAATGAGTTGAAGCTACAAAAGAAAGAAGATTATAAAGTCACAAGGTAGGAAATACAATTAGGCTTCCCCAGGAGCTAAAATCTGGATCTTTGCAAACACTAGGAATTATAGTAGACCCTGTTCACTGTCTGTCCAGCATTCTCCTCTTCCTCCTCCCTCACAGAGCCCCAGTCTCCCTCCAGCATCCATCCCTCCCCTGGAGGCTCAAGGGTCTCTGAGGAAGCTGCACCCACCCCGCTCCCAGTGTTAATTCTGAGGGATCCAAACCATTGATTCCTGTTCTAGCAGTTGTATTATCCAGAAATGAAATTCAAAGCTAGTATAATCTATATATTTTATACAATCTACATAATTTCCTAACTATAAGAGATTTTAAACATTTCCTATAATAAAATTATATGCATTCCAATCAGAAAATGCCCAGGCATGACTCCTTGAAAGCACATAATAAATAATAGGAAAGTGGTATACTTGTAAAAAGAAGCATTGTGAATTTGAGAACTATGAGTTGACATCACATTTTCTCAGCCTCAGCACTATTGACATTTTGGGCTAGATAAGTCTTTTTGTTGTTGTTGGAGGCTGTCTTATGCATTGTAAGATATTTAACATCGTCCCTGGACCCCATCTACTAGACACCAGTAACACACATACACACACACACACACACACACCTCACAATCAAAAATGTTTCCAGACATTGCAAACCACCTCTGGGGGAAAGATTTCTCTCCTCTGGCTGACAGCCACTGGTATAGACTGATAGAAGATATGTTCTGTTGGTAGCTGAAATACAACGAATAGTGTGGTTGCCAATTGTATCTTGCAAATCAATGCTTTATGTTTATATGTAAATCAGTCATATAATGCACTCAAATGATTATGGAGATATTCTCACCTGCAGATCAGGGAAGAATGTAAAAATGGTGCAGCTGCTTTGGAAAACAGTCTAGCGGTTCCTGCAAAGTTTAAAAATAGAGTTACCCTATGACCCAGCAATTCCATTACTAGGTATCTACCCAAAAGAAATGTAAGCATATGTTCACGCAAAACTTTGTATATGAATGTCCAAAACAGCAACAAAGAGGAAACAACTCAAACGCCCATCAGTGATGATTCAATATTCATTACGATGCATGGATAAATAAAATGTGGTATCTCCAAACAATGGAACATTGTTTATTCACACTGAACATCTCATTCACACTGAAAAATAATGAAGTACTGATGCATACTACGACATGGATGAACCTTGAAAACATGCTAACTAAAAGAAGCCAGCTACCAAAGACCACATATTGTTTCATTCGATTTACAGTCATGTGCTGCTGATGTTTTGGTCAATGACGGACTTAGTCCCATAAGATTACCATACCATATTTTTACAGTACCAATATAATTTGTGTATGTATATATATATATCTCCCCACCAAATCTCACGTTGAAATGTAATACCCAGTGTTGGAGATGGGGCCTTGTGGGAGATGTTTGGGTCATTGGAGTGGATCCCTTGTAGCTTGGTGCTCTCCTTGTGATGGTGAGTGAGTTCTCACAAGATCTGGTTGTTTAAGTGTGTGGCACCTCACCACTTTTCTCTCTTGCTCCTGACCTGGCCATGTGGCACACCCACTCCTGCTTTGCCTTCTGCCATGAGTAAAATCTCCTTGAGACCTCCCCAGAAGTCAGGCGGATGCCAGAGCTATGTTTCCTGTGCTGGCTACAGAACCATGAGCCAACCAAACCTCTTTTATTTATAAATTACTCAGCCTCAAGTATTTCTTTAGAGCAATGCAAGAAAAGCCTAACACAGGTACCTCTTCTATGTTTACATATGTTTAGATACATAAATACTTTTGTGTAACAATTGCTTACAGTACTCAGTACAGTCACATGTTGTACAGATTTGCAGCCTAAGAGCAATAAGCTATACTATATATCACAGGTACGTAGTAGGCTATAGCATCTAGGTTAGTATAAGTACACTCTATGGCGTTCACACAACAAGAAAACTGCCTAAAGACACATTTCTCAGAAAGTATTGCCATTGTTAAGTGACACCAGACTGCATATCAAAAATCCAGACTAGGACAATCTATAGAGGCAGGAAGTAGATTAGAGGTTTCCTAGGACTGAGAGTGGGCGGTTGAGTGAGTATGCAAGTATGGGGTTTTTTGGGGGAGAGAGAAAGATGAAAATGTTCTAAAATTGATCGTAGTGATAGTTGTAAAACTCTTTGAATAACCTAGAAAGCATTAAGCTGTGTACTTCAAATAGGTGAGTTTGAGTTCTATGGTATGTAAATTATATCTCAATAAAGGTCTTTTTTTAAATGTCCTGCAGGTCAGAGGACAGTGTATTACTGTGTGAGACTATATTGTCATCATCTTTATGCTTTGCAAGACATTTAACTTCTATTCCACCTGTTCTCTCAAATCATTGTGACAATAGTCCCTTACATTTCCTCACAGTGCTAGTTTCAGCCCTTTGGAGAATCAGAAACCACTCACTGGTTTAAGCCATTTCTATAAATCAGTTCTTTCGTGCCAGTGATTGGTTGAGAAATTCGGATTTAAGCCAATCAGTAAATATGTTTAGACCAGAGTGGTCACATGACTTGTGTTGGCCCAATCAGAACAAAGAAAAGACTTTTAGCCAGCGGTTTTGGGGAGCCTCGCTTTCTCTCTCCCTGACAGAGTTTGAATAAACACACACGTGCTTCTGATTGCTCCTGACAGCCACTTTGAGATGACGAGTAAAACCAGCTGTAGAATCAAGTCAATGGTGTGGACAGTAAGGCAGAAAGAAAGAATCTGAGTTCATTGCTGAACTACTGAATTAACCAACCCTACAGCCCAGGCTACCTTTTGATTTCCTGTTTTGTGAAATAATAAAGTTCTTTTCTGTTTTAACCACTTTGAGATCTGTTTTCTGTGAAATATAAACCAAAGTGGACAGAGAATAGGGAGTGAGATTTGCTACTAGCCTACAACAAGTTGAGGTCTCAGGATATCTGTCCATTCCTAGCAAGATTTCCAACTCTGCCAAGGAAGCACAGGAAGTGGAATCAATCCCATTCTAGAGTAAGCAACATATCAAAAGCATGTTTTGGGACCCCAACTTTAAAATTAGGGTTCAAGTCAAGGCCCAGACCTAAAATGGGAAATTGGCAGACCAGGCTGTGTAAAGGGCTATGGTAAAGGGAACAGCTAATGAAAAGATTCAGCTACAATGTTACCCAGAGTTCGTCTCTGCCATTTTTAGAGTTTCCTATTGCTTGTAGCTATTCTCAAGCTTGCTTTTTATTTATGTAAATACTCTGAATTCATTGTTTTATAATTTTGTATTGATTAGTCCAATATCTGAAGTCTTTGTTTTTATTTATTTTTTGCTCTCTGTTGTCTCTGCTGGTTCTCACTCTCAACTCTCACTCTTTTCGCTTTATTTCCTTGTTTCCTTATGTGCTTGATTATTTTTAACTGTATGTTGGTCATTGCTCTTAAGTATCTGAGGGGATTCTATGTGACTTAAGTTGAAGATGACTTCCTCTGGAGATAATTTGAGTTTGCCTCTAGTACATACCTAGATACATAGGCAGTCCTGGACAACTTTAATGTAAATTCCTGAGTTGAGATCATGATGAACTTCACAAATGAGGAGCACATTGTAAGTATCAGCATCAGCCTTATTCCTACCATTATTGAGCATTCTGTGCATGTATTATCTAAGCCATTGATCCCCAACCTTTTTGACACCAGGGAATGGTTTCATGGAAGATAATTCTTCCATGGACCAGGGAAGGGTTGGGGGAGATGGTTTAGGGATGAAACTCTTCCACCTCCGATCATCAGGCATTAGATTATCATAAGGGGCACTTAACCTACAACCCTCACATGCACAGTTCACAATAGGGTTCACAGTCCTGTGAGAATCTAATGCCATCACTGATCTAACAGGAGGTGGAGCTCAGACAGTAATGCTCACTTGCCTGCTGCTCACCTCCTGCTATGCAGCCTGGTTCCTAATAGGCCCGCGTATATGTCTGCAGCCTGAAGGTTGGGGACCCCTGATCTAATCACTTCACTGCATCCTCACACTTGAACTGCACAGAAACTGTGATGCAAGTATCATAATAACCTGCATAATACAGAAAGAAAACGAGGGCACAGTATATTAAGTAATTAACCTGAAGTCATATAGCTGGTTATATGATATGGTAGAGATATATAGTAGAGATATAAAAGACCTATAACCTAAAGTCCTATATGCCATGACCTACTTACTAAGATATAATACTTAATAAGTGTTTCTTGATGATGTTCATTGCTGTAAAACTATTATTCCTGTGAGTGTAGAAAGGAAATAGAAGATACAACCTCAGCTGGATTGAAGTTTTGAGATGAAGTCCTCCAATCTGTGTTTTTCTCCACACTACATAGATGAACTGAGTATGTGGTAGTGAAACACCAGGCAAAGTTTGAAGATGCAGTCAAATGTTATGCATAGAACAGTAGATCTATGCCAACTCCTTAAAATAATAGACATCTAAGAATCACAACTACCACTAAACTCACAATTAAGTATAAAGTTATTTTACAGGAAGAGGAAGCTTTGCAGAGGCACTGTCAGTAGCAGCCTGAATAAATTATCCAAGAAAAAAATTGGAGAGAAATTTCTTGGAGTTTCCTGCTATCATTAAGCTAGAGAGTCAGTATGAATTGAGGGTTCCCAAGGGCAATTTTCTGAAAGGGCATAGGCACTTTATCCCGCTTTGCTAGCCAGATTCTTATTGCCTGTCCTTGGGACCCTGCCATCAAGTGCTCTGCCATCAAGAGGCCACCAGGGCAGGTGATGAGGCCACAGAACCAGTTGATCTGAAACACTGCCACTGCCCTAGGTTGAGCTTTTCCTCATTATTCACCTGGACAATTGAAATTGAGTCCAGACTGGACTCCAGCCTCTAGTTGTCTGCAAGCACCTTAAGGGCAGGAATTACTGATCTTTACTCATTAGTGCCCAGTACAGTGATGGCACATTTGCCCACTGGTTCAGCAGCAATTACTTCTTGAACATCTACTCTCCGGTAGTCACTGAGGATACAATGGTGGACAAAAACTTGCACGGTACATGCTCTTATGGGGTGCATGGTCTAGGGAGGAGCATATAGTTGCCAAATAATAAAAGCCACATGCATAATTACAAACTCTGTTATAAATGTGATGTAGGAAGAGAACTCAGGACACTGAAAATCTGATCTATTCTGGGGGGTACAGGGGAACCTCTAATAGAACATGGCATTCAGGTTAAGTTAGGAAAAGTATAGTTTATTCAGGTAAAGAGGGGAAAAACATTGAGGTGAAGAGAACTATAGTTGCCAAGGCCCTATAGCCAAAAGAGTAGAGCATAGATAACCCAATAAAACTTGGATGTATAAATTAACGATTGAGTGACTCAGAACAACAACTAACATTTCTATGGTACTTACCATGTGCCAGGAATTACTCTAGCGCTTAATTTATATCAACTCATTTAACCTCCACAACAACCCTATGCGATAGGTATTATTTTTGTCTCCATTTCCAAAATGGGGAAACTGAATTACAGAGAAAATATGTAACTTGTGAAAGGTGAACAATTATCAAACTGTGCAACTGGGATGTGGACCCAGGAATCTGGGCTGAAGCAGATAACTAGAGCTTCTTTGGTGACCTATGAAATCCCTGCAATAACATGTTATTAAATAGAGCACATACAGTGGCCTGAAACAGGGAACATCACTTCTAAAATTGAGTCTATGAGATCCCGGAGCAAAGATTTTTAAAAGATGTGAGCTACTCAAAGGAATATGGAATAAAGAAGAATGCAATGGAATTAAACATGCTTGAAGGTTTGTAAAACTCCATTAAAAATGCCATTGTAATGAGATCACTTGGACTCGGGAAGGGGAACATCACACACCAGGGCCTATCACGGGGAGGAGGGAGGGGGGAGGGATTGCATTGGGAGTTATACCTGATGTAAATGACAAGTTGATGGGTGCTGACGAGTTGATGGTTGCAGCACACTAACATGGCACAAGTATACATATGTAACAAACCTGCACGTTATGCACATGTACCCTAGAACTTAAAGTATAATAAAAAAAAAAAGAAAAAAATGCCATTGTAAAAGAAAACAATGTTAAATTCTATAAATTTGCAATAAGAATAGCAGAGAATAAGAAAACAAATACTACTAACTTCATCAAACTTTAGAGTGAAATATTTACATAATCAGCATTGTTTCTTCTGAATATCTTTCCCATGTGCATACTCTAAATATTATGAACATCATTTCTTCTTGTATTTTTTCCCTCCCTCTGTCATCTATAAATGGACCCTGCTTATCATTTTATATCCAAGTGCTAGAAGCATTGAGAATTGGGAAACCCTGGAAAACCCCTTATTTCTTCACAGTAAGGACGTACTCATGAGCATTCTGGTTGTCAGCTGAGATTTTATTTCCTCTCTGATGCTCATATTTGCATGAATCCAAAATCCAAATTAAGTTATAGGTCGTGGGACTATGCAGGCAGGCAGCCAGCAGCTCTACCAGTGCCAGTTACCTTCATAAAACCAAGACGTCTTTTATTACCCAAGGATCCTCCAAGTGAGGCTTGACCTTTCCGCTGAAGGTTTTTAGCAAGTTAAGTCCAGGGTACTTAGAGCTGCCTGTTTACTTTAAAATTTCCTCTCTCACTCTCTCTCTCTGTCTCTCTCAACCCGCGACCCTCTTTTTCTCTCTTGTCTCTCTGCCTCTGTCTCTTTCTGGTTTTATTTTTTCCTTTCCAGCTTCTTTGCTCCTCTTGGCTACTCTTAAGAGCAAGCACTGGCAGGCAATGAATCAAAAGCTATTTTTGCTCTCGCTGTGAGGATGTTTACAACATATTGAAAACTCGGCCTGTAGTTTAACGTCATTTTCAGTATATTTTCAGAAAAACTGACTGGTTTCCAAATTCAGTAGATGACTGTGAAACCCACAGAGGGCCTATGTACCTCATCCTTACCTTAGGCGGCTGTCCTGACTCTTATGGCTCACATTGCATCAAATATGGCCCCACATGTGCAGAAATGGAAAGACGGGCATGCTGACCTACTTTATTTCCTAACAAGGCTGATTTCATAAACAGTAGCTCAGACTTGTGAAAGAAGAAATTTAAAACTAGCTGTATACAACAAGAAATTCTACAAACACTCTATCTCTGGCCTAATTAAGCTGTTTTTCCTTCCCACCCAACCAAGCTGCCCCCAAATGTTTTGGATACACGTACCATCCCATTAGAATACAGTTAATCTTGAATATATTTCAACATGAAATATGAACATAGTAATTAGAGAATTTTCCATTCAACATCCCCTATCATATTCCTAGCATATTGGAGTCTGTTAGAGTAGCATTTAACTGTTTTCATATGGGCTTCAGCAGACATCCTGGAAGATTTGAAATAGCCAATAAATTCACCGCACTGAAACCAAGTCAAACTTCTGTCCTTTTTCTTCCTTTCTTTTATTTTCTTTCTTTCTTTCCAACTCCAAGTTCTAAAATACGGTTAAGGTTGACCTAATTTTCTAAGAGCCTCCTGCTGATTTATCAGCTGATAGCATGTCTGAGGTATTCAAGCCAATTAAACTGATTCACAGAGTATTGCTCAGTGGGTAAACATGAGGTGGAAACGTCCAGGAAGTCGTCTTTTTATCTGATGCTGAAATCAGAGGTCTGGGCAGGCTAACTGGTGTTTGTAAGGGGGGTGGGGAAACAGCCCACTAGTGTTCACTAAAAACTCTAATAACTCATTAACAGAAACCTCAAGCAGAGACGCTCACATGTGGACAGTGCAGATAGAGTGGGGCTGAAATCGAGCTGGCCTGCTCTCTTGGACCAAGGCTAACTTTCCACTGAGGTTTTGATCCGTAGCAATGTATTAAGTCCTTGTTTGTGAGTGACTTCCATTGTCTAGGTACTCTACGGGCTCACACCAGGCAACACTGGGCCTGTTGTTCCAATCCACTTTGAGATTCTATAATTTAAACAGCACAGAGCGTGGGCCAGCCCTGAGAGTTATAACCTAGTTTAACTGGATTTAGAAAACTGGTTAAACTAGGCTACAACTCCCTTGGTCTTTACAGTTTTGGTTTTGGTTTTGTTTTTCTTTCCCTTCTGTTGAGTATAAGTTCACTTGCTTTAGAAAAGTGGAAACAAGAAAATGGAAAATGACAAATATGCTGGGGAATTTATTTGCACTGGCATAGTAGTCTTACCTGTAGCAAAGAAATTCTTTAAATTTCTAGCATTTGCTAATGACACTGGCCAGCACTATACCATAACTGCTTGTTTAAGATCTGACTTTCCCACTAGACCAGTGGTTCTCAAACTCCACCCCACATCAGTGCTGACAGGAGGGCCTGTTAAGATGCAGACAGATGCCCCACCCATGGTGTTGCTATTTCAGTAGGTCCAGATGGGATCTGAGAATTTGTCTTTCTAATAAATTCCCACATGATGCCAATGTTGATAGCCCAAGGAGAACATGTCAAGAATGACCGCAGGAGACTGGCAACTCCTCGAGGGCAGGAATAGTCTCACTTGTCCCAGTATTCATAGCACCTACTGCTGTGTCTGTTACACATCCATATTCCAATAAATGACAGTAGCTATTTATCTAATTAGTATCTATTCAATATGTACAATTTGTCAGAAATTGTTCTAAACACTGGAAATTCCACAGTGAACAAGAGAAAGATGTCCCATGTCCTCAGAGAGTTTCCATTCTAGTAGTGCAGCCAAGTAGGAAACAAAGAAATTTATAAAGTCATGTCAGTTAGTGCTAAGTGCTATGAAGGAATTCAAAGCAGGACAAGAGGATAGAGAACAATGGAGGCAGTAGGCACTGTTAGATGGGGTGTCAGGGAAGGCCTCTCTGAGGAGAGGAGACGTGCGCAGAACACTGAATCAAATGATTGAGCAAGTCATGTGAAGATCTGGTGGAGGAAGATTTCAGGGGAGGTACAGCAAGTGCAAAGGCCCTGAGACAGGAGTAGGTTGGTAATATGGTTTTGCTGTATCCCCACCCAAATCTTACCTTGAATTGTAGTTCCCATAATCCCCATGTGTTGTGGGAGGGACCCAGTGGGAGGTAATGGGATCACTTGATTTGGCAACATGGAGGCCCTTGGTGACTGTATTAGTTCCTTTTCATGCTGCTGATAAAGACATACCCTCGACTGGGAAGAGAAAGAGGCTTAACTGGACTTACAGTTCCACATGGCTGGGGAGGCCTCAGAATCATGACAGGAGGAAAAAGGCACTTCTTACATGGTGGCAGCAAGAGAAAATGAGAGAGGTGCAAAAGCAGAAACCTCTGATAAACCCATCAGATCTTGTGAGACTTATTCATTACCACAAGAACAGTACAGAGGAATCTGCCCCCACGATTCAAATGATCTCCCACCAGGTCCCTCCCACAACACATGGGAATTATGGGAATTATGGGAGTACAATTCAAGATGAGATTTGGGTGGGGACACAGAGCCAAACCATATCAGTGAACTTGACAAAAGCAGTTTCAGTGAAGTGGTGGAGATGAAAACCTGGATTGGAATGAGTTAGGAAAGAATGGTACATGGAGAAGAAAGGACGGTAAGTAGAGATAACTATCCCAGTGAACATATTTTATAAAAAAAAGAGCAGAGAAATAGGACATGGAAGTGGAGACTTGGGAGGTTTTTCAAGAAGGACGATTGCTTATCCCGTTTGTAAGCTGGTAGAGACAATCCAGAAGACAGGGAGAAATGGATTATGTAGGAAAGAGCGGTGTCAACTGCAGGAGGGAAGTGCATGAGTAGATGAGAAAAGAAGAGACCCAGTACACAGAAAATGAGAATGCAGATGCAGTACATGTTCAGAGGTGATTGGGAAGATGGGCAAGTTCTCTTCCACCCCGGATTAGGGAAACACAAAGCTTTAATAAACATGAGTGGCCTGGATGAGTAAGCAAATAAACCAACTAACGATATGTAATCAAGTTGCTGAACTATACTCTTTCCTACTTGATATGGTGGCTATAAATGTAATGTGGAACCCATCAGCAGCATTTCCTCACATCACATTTTCTTGCTGGGGATCAAGCATGGGGCAGGCAGAGGGCTGGGTTGAGGATATAACTAGGGATGGGATGTGCCAGGGCAAGAAATTTGAGGGTATAAGGAAGACAGGAGTAAGAATGTTAGACTTCAGACTTTCACCTGGGCAAATGGGGAAAATATATGAGAGGTCTCTCAGAAGAAGACAAAGTGGTAGAATCAATGGCTAGACGTCTTGAAGGAATGGATGGAATTATTGTGCTGGGAAAATGATTTGGAAGGATAGGAGGAAGTATAGTTCTTGATAAGTGTAGTTCTGGGCCAACTGAGGTAGATGAAAGAAAAGATTATTGGAAGTGATGAGGTTAATGAACGGAGAAGCTAGTGAGTTGCTTCGATCATAGAGCTGGCAGATTGAAGCCAAAAGCCACCACTGAGCCATGGTGGTTCATGTCTGTCATCCCAAAATGTTGGGAGGCCAAGGCAGGTGGATCACTTGAGCCCAGGAGTTTGAGACTAGCCTGGGCAACATAGCAAATCCCGTCTCTACCAAAAAATAAAAACATTAGCCGGGAGTGGTAGTACACACCTATAGTGCTAGCTACCCAGGAGGTTCTGCTGGGAGGATCGCCTGAGCCATAGGAGGTCAAAGCTTCAATGAGCCCTGATTGTGCCACTGCACTCCAGCCTGAGTGACACAGTGAGACCCTGTCTCAAAAAAAAAAAAAAAAAAAAGAAAACATGAAAAAGAGCAAATTACTCAAAGCAATGAGAAGTTACCATTCGACATAGAACCCCTAATCACCTACAATTTCAAAGTTTTGCACAATACATAAAAACAAATAAGGATAATATTGTAGCCTTAAGGAGCACATAAATGTCAAGATAAATAATGTTTGTGACATGATCTACTTTACAAACAACGCACTTGTTGCACAAAGCCAAATTTACCCATACACTAAATGAAATTTGGAGGGTTTTTGTTATTTAATTCAAGTCCAAATCATTATGTGACTATAATGTTTATAGCCCAAAGAGAAACCTAGATGAGTGAATTTTGTGATTCGGAATAATACTGTGAAACTAAGAGTTAGATAGATTATTGCAGGTAATTCCCTGTGGCCTCAACAGCAGGAGTAGTTGGGTAGCTCTATACAACTTGTTTGCATTCATTTATTTAATTCTTTTTAATAAACCTGTAGAGTTCCAGAAATAGGTGATAAATAAGATCAATCTCTCTCATCTGGAATTTCACAGTTTCATGTCTTTTATGTAAGCGGTGACTCTTTTTTTTTTTTTTTTTTTTTTTTTTTTGAGACAGAGTCTCACTCTGTCACCCAGGCTGGAGTGCAGTGGCGCAATCTTGGCTCACTGCAAGCTCCACCTCCTGGGTTCACGCCATTCTCCTGCCTCAGCCTCCCAAGTAGCTGGGACTACAGGTGCCCACCACCACACATGGCTAATTTTTTGTATTTTTAGTAGAGACAGGGTTTTGCTGTGTTAGCCAGGATGGTCTCCATCTCCTGACCTCATGATCCACCCACCTCGGCCTCCCAAAGTGCTGGGATTATAACCAATTTCACTGTACCTTTAACTTTGGCTCTTGAAATATCAGAGCTAAATGTGTGGCCCACCATGAAAATGTACAGAACTTCCTAGCAGATGCTTTGCAGACTAACATATTTTTTCCCTCTCTTTTGCTCCCTTATCTCGTTTTTCTCGACTATTTTTTAAACTCTTGATCTTACAGTTGTATGTACCTCTGTAAGCATCTTTAAGTTCTTCATGAAACAGATTTAAGAATAAATGAATAAGAAAATAAATAGCATAAGGCACTGTACTATTGACTTTAGTAAAACTGGCTTTAGTTTCTTAAAAAATTACACATTAGCTCAGGTGACTGGAAAACTCTAGGGCTGGACTTTAGGCATAACTGGATCTAGGTAGTTAAGTAATGTCACAAATCTGCCACTGTACATCTCTGGACTCTGCTTTCTTCTGTTAAAGCATTAATTCCAGACAGGAACTCAAAAAGTATGGCAAAGAGATATACTAGAAATTTCTAGCAATCTCAATAGAAAAAAAGTACTCGTATTTCCCCATCAGTACCTTGATGGATTCAATAGACATTTCCAAAGCAATCCCTGTTGTTAGAGTAATGCCATGTTCTATTCAGGTAAGTCTGGGCCACACATCCATCCCTGGGGCAGAATAATGTTACCCCAACCAAAATCACATGGATTAAGAGATGGAGAAAGGATAGCTTCCATTAAGGAAAATTAGAGTGCTGTGCCAAAGGAGGCAGATTGGATCATTCGCAAGATGAAACCACAGATGTTACCACTCCAAACTTACAATCTAGTTGGGAAGACAGATCATGGGTACCAGAAATGAAGTGAGGCAGTGAAATGAAGTGAAAAGAATGGTTCAGCCATGATGCATATCGCAGGACAACAGAGGAGGAGGAGGTCATTTTGAATGTGACATGTCAATCATTCATATATCATTTCCTGAGGAACTTCTATGTGCCAGAACATCCATGAGCAGAACAAAGATCCCTGCCCTTCTAGAACTGACATTCCAGACAGTAAACCACAGAGGTAAAAATAACCGTAGAGTTTATTAGAAGGCAATAAGTACTGTGAAAACGGGAAAAGATGGAGTAAAGTAAGGGAGATTGGAGATGCTGCAATATTAGAGCAGGCCTCGCCGAGAAGGTGACATGTGAGTCAACACTGAAGGAGCTGAATGAGCTGTGTGAATATCTGGAGGAAGGGCATTCCAAGCAGAGGGCCCAGCCAAGGCAAAGTCTCTGCAGCCTCAGTGAACCTAGAATATTCCAGCAACAGCACAGAGGTCAGTGTAGCTGGGCTGGTGTGAACAAAGATGAGAGTAGAAAGAGATCAGGTTGGGAAGATGATGGTAGGGAAGTGGGAAGTGGAGCAGACCTGGTTGGGTCTTCCCGGCCTTTCTACACACTTAGAACCTTAATGAAATGCGAGCCATTGCAGGGTCTGCCAGAAGAGTGACCTCTTTTGATGTACATTTTTAAAGGATCACTCTGGCTGCTGTGTAGAGGACAGGCTGTAGCTGGAGAACAACAGAAGCAGGTAAAAGCATTAGGAGGCAACTACATCAATCCCAGAGTGAGCTGATAGTAGCTGGGACCTGGGTAATAGCTGTTGGAAGTAGGGTTGGGCCAGATTCTGAATTAAGTGTTGAAGGTAGAGCCCACAGGATTTCTACTTCCTATGGCTCTACCTCCCACCTCCACTAGGTCATGTGCTTTAAGAAATGGGCAGGATTTGCAAGAAGAGAAAGAAAAAAAAAATCCAAACTAAATGAAATAGAAAAGCAAAGCAGAGAGAAAGAAAACACAATGAATTAGCAGGCCATTGTAAATAGAAAATTTGACTGGAGTGGAGAACTAATATAGGGAAGGCATGGAAGGTCAGTTTGGAGTCAGATATTATAATAAATGCCTTCAGTGTGGGTTAAGAACTTCTGCCATCATCCTGTCCTCAATGAGAAATATTGCAATGTTTTGGGAAAAATAACATGACAGAATGTTAAGGTTTAGGGAAATGAGTTAGACTCTGGGAAGCATTTGAGGGTGAGTTTCTGGTGGCAGCAAGATTTCTCACAGAACTTCTAACAAAACAAGTGTTTTAACCAAAGCGATGCAGCATTATGTAGGGAGTAAGAGAACAGGTTTTAGCATCAGACAAACATGGGTGGGATTCTGACTCCATTCTGTTGACCATGATCATATTATCTGGCCTCTCTGGGCCTCCATTTGCTAATTTGTAAAATGGACATAACTGTATCTAATTCAAAGGGTTACCATGGGCATCAAATGATACCGTGAGTGTTTAAGAGTTTTGTCCAATACCTGGCACAGAGTAAGCACTCAAAAAAAAAAACTATTCTTGACTATTTTTACAGTAACAACTTTAAATTCAAATGAAGTTGAAGGAATTAATAAATATAAAGGGAATGAGGGAAATAGAAAATCACTGTTAGAACATCACAGTAATAAGACAGGCAAGATCCACTGATGGATGCTAAAATTGTGGGCAACAAAATGATACAATGGCATATCTGTAAGATCTCAAAGTACCTTCCTTAAGATATTTATTCATTACAAAGGAGAAAGTATTAACTTGAGGGCAGAGGAACCCAGAAGACATATTATCCAAGTAATTAAGATGAACATTATCATTGTTTCAGGCTGGAGGCAAGGAGATATGACAGCTAAATGTACTTTGGGATCCTGGAGCTGAAAAGAAAAGATATTACTGGGAAAACTGGTGAAATATGAATAAAGTCTATTGTTTAGTTCATGGCATTATACTTAGATTACCTTCTCAGCTGTAATAATGGAACAATGGTTGTGTATGGCGTTAATATTAAGGGAAGCTGGGTGATGAATGCATAGGAATCTTCTGTACTAGTTTTAAACTTTTCTGTAAGACTGAAATTATTTTTAAACAAATTGTTCAATGGCATGAAAATTATCTTCGAAAGGTATCACAAATGGAGGCATCCACGGTGCTTGATGCGTTTGCTGTGAGGAATGAAGGAGTGGGTGGGTCAAAGCCACCTTGAAGACTGTTCCTTGAGATACTGTGGTGCAGGATCCAGGATTAGGAAGCCTTTAGTGAGGAGCTGCTTGTGTGAGTGTGAGCATGGATGTGGGAGTGTGGGGGCGGGGGCGGTGCATTGGAGAGGCAGTAATCACTCTTACTTTAGCCTGCAGAAGCTTTCCAGGCTGCTGAATAATGGGAAGTATGAGATGAAAGTAAAAAAGACACAAGGCAGAGAAATCAGGTTAGAACCAAATGAGAGAAAATATTTAAAGACAATATTTATAGAGACAAGATCCTCAAAAAAGAGGCCTTAGAAAGGTATGAGGAGACCTCAGTGGGCAACTGAACATTATGACTTTCCGTGTAACAATTGAAGAAAAACCAAAGAATGACAGAGGTGAAGTCAGAAATGGAAAGAGAATCAAGCTCATGTAGCATCACAGGAACTAAGAGAGGAGACTGCTACAAGGTCAAGCCAACCTTGACCAATGCTGTTGTCATACTAGGTAGGAAAAGGACTGAGAGAAAATCCAGAGTAGTTGGTGAGTAAGAAGCAAGGGGTGATTTTCAAGACCATTTCATTAGACCAAAGTACACAGAGGGTGGATATCAAATGGGATAAGAGGTGATAAGTTGAAGGTGGTGTGCCTTTAAGGTCTGGAAGCCACAGGTATGGCCCTAATTAGATCCTCAGACTTAGAGGGAACTAGGAAATTAGATACTCTTTAATTCACTCATTGAATAAATATCTGAGTGCCCACTATGTGCTTGGGGCTTTCCAGAGGAAGTGAAGCAGATATACAATGATCACTTGCTCTAGAAAGCTTCAATCCTAGTACAGTCATCCCTTGGTATCTGAGGGGCAGTAGTTTCAGGACCTCCCTCAGATATCAAAATTCATGGATGCTCAAGTCCCTAATTTAAAATGGTGTATTATTTGCATGTAACATATGCACATTCTCCCATATACTTTAAATCATCTCTAGATTATTTATAATACCTAATACAATGCAAATGCTGTGTAAATAGTTATTATACTGTATTGTTTAGGGTATAGAGTGGCAAAGAAAAGAGTCTGTACATGTTCAGCACAGATGTAGTTTTTTTTTCCCCCAAAATATGCTAGATGACAGTTGGTTGAATTCATGGGCACAAAACCCACAGATATGGAGGGTCAACTGTATATTCTGCACACTGACACTCAAACTCCTCAGAAGATATGCTAACACAGTAAGCTTTGAATTTTGTTTCTGGAAGAGACTGAGAAAAATCTGGATGAGTTATGAGTAACACATCTTTTTAACTCAGCACTAGGAGTTTGGTCGAGATGGCAATGACTTATGTGATTAAGTCTCTGAACATTTGATCCACAGTTCAATCTCCTAGGTGCAACTTGTTTTGTTCCTGGGTTTGAGGAAATCTCCTCCTTTGTTCTCCCACAGAACACAAAGCTCATGACACTACGCTTAGTCTGGCTGAATTTCCAAGCTTCCCATCATGAGCTTTTATGAGTAATATGCTTTCTTTGAAAATCTCACTCATAAATTGCTGAGTTTCATCTTACAAATAAGAATGAACTAGCATATTAAAACAACAGAACTATGCTTTTATTTTTACAGTAGACAATTGACAAAGAGTATGTATATAGGACAAAATTTATACTTGGTTTGACTAGAATAGTACAACTTCTTATCCTGAAATGACAAAATGCATAAACAAAGAGCAAAGAATATTGATTTGCACAAGCAAAGTACATATACAGGAACACAGCTTCAAAAAAAAAAAAACACCTTGTATGTTGTAGAGCCTCAATAAATGTTAAGTTAAATGTCTAGGAATGGTGAAAATCCAAAGATAATTTATCACTTGCCTAAATTTCCCAAAGGCTTTTTACTACTGTTTTATTGTGGCTTTAAAGCTTAATAGTAAAGAGTAGGAGAGTTTATGGTAGGAGTTCATGTTGGTTTGCAGGAATTCTACCATGCTAGAAGAAATGAGAAACTCAAGACGGTTATCAAGAAAGGATATCTCAACTCCTGTAAATTTCCAAGGATGACTCAGCAGCTTTTGGAAATGCTGGCCTGTTTACTAAATATGTGACCTCAGCCAAGTTACTTAACCTCTCTGAGCCTCAGTTTCCTTATCTGCAACAACTTTATTTCATATGGTTGTTTTGATGACTTATAGCACAGTGCTAGCACTTAGTAAATGGCCAGAAAATGACCATTACTTTTCTTATCTTCCCTTAAATAGATTTGGCAGAGCTTGTTATACTTATTTATCCTTTGGTCTTTAGCATAAAAACCCTGAGCAATGTGTTCAGCTGAAAAAAATTACTTTTCTACCCTCCCTTATACATAGGAATGGCCAATGATATGTGTGCAGAAGCCTTGGGCAGAGGGCTTCTGGGAGAGAACCTTGCCCTTGCTCTTCTCTTCCCTCCTGCTTGGCAAGCTGAGGGTTGGAGCTCTAGCAGCCATCTCAGGACCTAAGGATGGAAGCCATGCATTGAGGTTGGCAGACCAAAAAGATAGTGGGAAGCTGGATCCACAGTGATTCTATGGAGCCTCTAAACTAGTCCTGGACGACTATCACCAATGTTCTTTTAAATGAGGGAAAATTCATCCCTAATTGGTTTGAGCTAATATTGTTGAGTCTCTGTTATCAAGAGCAAAAAGTGATTTCTAACTAATACACTAAATATTGAAAATCTTCAGAATTTACATCCACTTTCCTGTTGACCTGCCAACAAACACTTGCACAGGTGTAACTAGCTTGTCTCCCTTTTCATTCATCACTTGCCTCTGTAGGAATAATCTGCTCCTTCCATTTAACCCAGGATTCACTTTTCCTTTGGGGAGATGAACATCCCTCAGTTACCTACAACTTTGCTCATTGAATACTGTACTCTCATCTTCCCTTTCTTCCTTGATCCACACATAGACACACAGAAACATGAGCTCTGATCTAGACATGTGAGGATGTCTTGAATAGGAAGATGAGAAGAAATTCAAGAACAGTCTCTGACAGTGGAACTGAAGTCTTGGACAAATAGATTCCTTCCTTCCTTCCTTCCTTCCTTCCTTCCTTCCTTCCCTCCTTCCCTCCTTCCCTCCTTCCCTCCCTCCCTCCCTCCCTCCCTCTCTCTCTCTCTCTCTCTCTCTTTCTTTCTTTCTTTCTTTCTTTCTTTCTTTCTTTCTTTTTTGAGACAGAGTTTCGCTTTGTTGCCCAGGATGGAGTGCAGTGGCATGATCTCAGCTCACTGCAACCTCTGGCTCCCGGGTTCAAGCAATTCTTGTGCTTCAGCCTCCTGAGTAGCTGGGATTACAGGTGCCCACCTACCACCATGCCAGGCTAATTTTTGTATTTTTAGTAGAGACAGGGTTTCACCATGTTGCCCAGACTGGTCTCAAACTCCTGACCACAGGTGATCCAACTGTCTTGGCCTCCCAAAGTGCTGAGATTACAGGTGTGAGACACCACACCTGGCTGGACAAATAGATTTCTCAAACAAAACAAAATAATTGAAGTGTGTGCATGAGTGATGTGTATTTTTATCAGAAGACTATGCATTCTATAGTGGTTTCTCTCCACCCCCATAGAAATAGAAAAGTTAATCTCTCCTACAGTGGAGCACTGACCTCATTCTCTGTTTCAAACCTAGAGTGATAAGAAAGAAAAGAGATCAAAGATAAGGAGGCAGGAGGCCTACTGGGCAAATTACATGATAGGGTCATTTTCTACAGCTTGGGAGTACAGAACACAGATTGCCAACTCTCTTGCCTACTTCAGCCAGATGGGTGTGAGAAAAATCACATGAACACCTGGTTCATCTTTTATTTTCCCCACTTTGATAAAGACATGTGTTTTGGAATGATTTCTACACTCTTAAGAACAACAATATTGTAAACACAGTAAGAAATGAAAAGCTAAAAGAGCCTTGGTGTCAGGGAGAGATAAGCAAGAATGCCAGGGACGATGAGGAACAAAAGGGCACCTGTCATCTCTAAAAGGGGCCCCTTCCCTTCGTTCTAGCAACTGTTTCCATGCCAGATCTTCTAATTGTTCAAGAAGAGCAGGAACTCATATTTTTGTGTGAAACCTCCTAACTCTCAAATGTTGACTCATAAACTTAAAACTCTATATGAGCCAAATAAAACACATTGGTTGGCCTAATAGGGCCAACCTGCAACTGGGCCTTGGTGGAGAAGAACTAGGGAAGAGCAGCAGGGGAGGAAACTGAGATAAAGTCAAGGATTCATTCATTCAATAAATATCCATTCAGGTGGACTTCATATGCGCCCAGGACTATGCTAAGCGTTAGATGTGAATGAAAAACCAAGACAAGTAGGAGGAGGTGATAAGAAATTGTTAAATCCAGCAAAAAAACTTCGAAGTAAGATCAGTAAGAAAGAAAGTATTAAGTTTGTTAAGAGGAAGTCTCTAAAAACTCAGGCAGAAGGATGAAAAGCTACATCAGTAAGAATTAAGGGCCAGGTGTGGTGGCTCATGCCTGTAATCCCAGCACTTTGGGAGGCCAAGGTGGGTGAATCACTTGAGCTCCACCCAAACTAGGAGTTTTGAGACCAGCCTGGGCAACCTGGCAAAACCCATCTCTATATAAAATACAAAAATTAGCCAGGAGTGGTGGTACGCGCTTGAAGTCCCAGCTACCCGTGAGGCTGAGGTGGAAAGACCACTGGAGCCTGGGAGGTGGAGGTTTCAGGGAGCTGTGATTGTGCTACTGCACTCCAGTCTGAATGACAGAGGGAGATTCTGTCTCAAAAAATAAAAATTAAAAAAAAAGAAAGAGAAAGAAAGAAAAAAGAAGGGAATGAATGGCAAGGTGTGTCCAACATCTTCCCAGTGGGTGGTGTTTAGCCAGGCTCGCAGCTCTCTCACCTGGTATGCACACCCTCACAGAGTTTCCTCCCATGCTGAACAGAGTTGGCCTATGTAACCAAGAGGATATTGCAGGACAAGGGAGCACAACTTCCAGAGCTAGGTCATAAAAGGCACTCTGCCTTCCATCTTGCTGTCTCAGATCACTCACGTGGGGGAAGCCAGCTGCTACATCATAAGGACACTCAAGAAGCCCTATGGAAGAGTTCACATGGTAAAGAACTGAGGCCTTCTGCCAACAGCCAATGAGGAACTGAGCCCTGCTGGCAGCTGCCAGATGAGCAAGGCATCTTGGAAGACGACCCCCAGCCTGTCAAGCCTTCAGGTAACTGCAGCCCTAGCTGACACAAGAAACCAGAGTCAGAATCACTCAGCAAGGCATTCCTGAATTTCTGACCCACAGAAATTGTAAGATAAGAAATGTTTGAGTTTTTTTAATCCACCAAGTCTATGAGTAATTTATTATGAGCATAGCTTATACTCTAAGAAAAATAGAAACATTAGATATAAACCACCAGTCCAAAAATTTTAATGAACAGGAAAAAAAAAAAAGACAGCAAGTGGTGGAGTGGAGTTGGAGGCAGGAGAGGTTGAAAGAGAATAGTGTCATGGTAAAGAGCATGGGTTTTTAAGATAAATCAGACATGAATTTGAAACCAGCACTGACACCTATTAACTATGTGACCCTGGGCAAACACTTAGCTTCTCTAAGCAGCAATGTCTCCTTTTATCTGTGTTCTCAAAATAATAGTAACTACTTCACATAGCTGCTATAGATCAAAAGATAAAATGAACAGGAAATACCTAATTCACACATCGCAGACACTAGACAGGTATAAGTTATTAGTGATCGCTTCATTGAAGGTAAACATGACACACACTGCTGACCTGCACTGCCTGACTTTGCAGGGAACAGAGTACCATTTCAACGCTTATTGGATTTTTTCTTTTCTGGTTTATTTTTTATTCTAAAATATATCAGAAACATGATTTACTTTATTTAACTGGATTGTCTTAAACTTAAGTTCTTTGTATCCAAAACATTCCAAGGAGAGCAGAAGCAAATAAATTTGGGGAAAAAAATGTATTTGAATAGAAATAAAAATTGTTTCAAAAAAAAGTCTCCTTTTCCTTTAGAGCAATGTAGACACCATGCTTATAGTACATACACAAAACCTCCAACATCATCTGCTGACAGATGGTTCATGTCAGTTCCATGTTTATTACTTTGAAGATAGTAAATTTCTTCAACAAGAGCTACTATGCACTTAAGGCTTATTCTCAAAGTCTCCAAGGCTTAGTGTTCGTATTTATAGTAGCAATTCATTTAAAAACATAAATAAAATAAAAACATTTAAAGCAAAGTAAATTAACCTCAGTGGTATAATACTTTGTTCTTTGTTACTTTTTTAAAAAAAAAAATGATGTATTTCTTTTTTTTCCTTTTTTTTTTTTTTTTTTTTTTGAGACAGTGTCACTCTGTCGCCAGGCTGGAGTGCCGTGGTGCAATCTCGCCTCACTGCAAACTCCAGCTCCCTGGTTCAAGCAAATCTCCTGCCTCAGCCTCCCGAGAAGCTGGGATCACAGGCATGCACAACCATGCCCACCTAATTTTTGTATTTTTAGTAGACATGGGGTTTCACCATGTTGGCCAGGATGGTCTCGATCTCCTGACCTTGTGATCTGCCTGTCTCAACCTCCCAAAGTGCTGGGATTACAGGTGTGAGCCACCGTGCCTCGCCCCAGTAATGTATCTCATCTACCCAAAGTGTGAGCCATAATCCTTACTTGGTCAGTAACAAGTCAGCACCAGCAAGGATTAGTTTGTTCTTACCAAAGACTGACAAGATTTATGCCCTAGTTGCCAGACATCACTGTTTTCTAAGTGTGGATGTGGGTAGGATTTGAAATGTGTCTCCTATTTGCTTTTTCCTTTCCAGGTAATCATCTCATTCTTATAATAAAATATATCTGCTCCCTTCAGAGTGGTTCAACAGTCAGATCAACCTCATCCAGCTAGTTAATACAAAAGCCTTACCTAAACCCTGGTATCTTGTCCCCGAATTGATTGGGGATGTTTTCTTTTTCTTTTTTATTTTTACTATAGTCGACTATCTTAACAGCTTTCTTAATTGGGTCACCAAGTCAGTCCTCTTTTCCCTTCTAGTAATCCTGGTCTTTCTTAACATTCCCTTACTCAGGAACCTGTACTGGCTCCCTGTTCTCACCCTCATCAATCCCAGACAAAATTATCCATCTTTCTGCCCTGCTCTTACAGAATTAGCTGTTTTTCTAAATGTTCCTAAAAATTGACTTTCTCACTATGCAAGATTGCTGTCCTTAGGCAATTAAATCTCCTAAAAGAGACCATGCCAATGTACCCTGGTCTGTGAGCTTCCTACCCGCTGAATGCCCTCTCCCCTCCTTTTGAAACCTCTATAATCCCTCTGATGAAATTCCATCTCCTCCATGAAATCTTCTTCAGCTCTTCCAGTCTGCTTGGCTTTCAACCATGCTTGAATTCCCATCACACATGTTATTAATACTTTCTACTTCGCGATCTGTTGTGTTTTATTGTCTATTGTGCCAGATATCTTCTGTTTTCCCCTCTAAACCCATTCTTCATCCTTCTCACCCTGTTCTGTGCCCCTGGAGCCTGACTTGTTCCGTCTACTGTAGTGGTTCTCAAAGTGTTACCCCAAACTGCCGCATCAGAATCACCTGAGAACTTGTTAGAAATGCAAATTATCATTGGGTCCCCACACAGAGAGGCGGAATCAGACTCTGGGGATAGGCTCCAGCAGTCTATCATGCAGCAGGCCCTCCATGTGTTTCTGATGCATGCCCAAGTTTGAGAACAACTAGTCAGTATCCACAGGCTCTCCTGTCTTCTGGCTTTTGGGTTGGGTCTGACCTGTGTGTAGCCCTGGCAGGAGATAGAATGGAAAAAAAGATTGGGACATTCGAACTATTCCTTGTGGTTCTCCTACCCCTGGAAAACACCTTTTTGTTTGTTTGTTTTTGCCTTGTTTTGTTTTTGGAAAACACCTTTGAAAAAAAATCACTTTATTAAGCCCTTTGAGTGTGTCATCTATTTCCTGTTAGTACTGTGACTGGTATACAAGCCATATGTATTATTAACTTAAGTGGTATTACTCAATTATATTCTTATTTCCCCTCTCTGCTTCACTCCAGTCTATGAAGATATTGAGAAATGTAGGCAAGGATTTTTGTTGATTCCTCAAAAATCTAGACCTCTTAGGTGGAGTGGTAGACAAAAATAATGACCGCCGCCCAAAGATGTTCATGTCCTAATCCTCAAAACCTATAAATATGTCACCTTACATGGCAAAAAAGGGACCTTGCTGATATCATTAAGTTATGGTTAGGGATATTGGGAGATTATTTACATTATGAGGGGAGGGGGCTAATCTAATTACAAGGGTCCTTATAAAAGAGAGGCTGGAGGGTCATAGTCAGTGAAGAAGATGTGACAAAGAAAGGGAGGAGAAGGAGAGAGATTTGGGTACTGCCTGCTGGCTTTCAAGATAATGAATGTAGGAAAAGGCAAGGAAATAAAAGATTGTCCCCTAGAACCTTCTAAAGAAACACAGTGCTGCCGACACCTTGATTGTGGCCTAGTAAGACTCATTACAGACCCCTCGCTTCCAGAACTATAAAAGATCACATTTGTGGTTTTGAGCCCCTAAGTTTGAGGTAATTTGTTATAGGAGCAATAGAGAACTAATATGGGTGGTTTATGAAAAATGGGCCTCTTGATGAAATAAATTTTGGAAATCCCACACACCCTCCTGTTAGAGCTTTTACATGAAAACTACTATGAGAAATATCGCACTAAAGAACCTTTTCTAACTTCTTGAAATCCACTGTTTCCAAATATTCTTTTCCTAAGAAGACCTATTAATATTCCACAGGCTAATAATGATAGTAATAATGGCAGTTAACATTTATAAAGTGCTTACTACACTGCAGACACTGTGTTACATGCTTAAATGTCACATAATTCTACCAACCTTAAGAGGTGATTATTATTCTCATTTTACAAAGTGGTAAACTGAGGTTTGGAAAGATTAAGTAATTTGATTCATTGCCACACCATTGGTAAGTAGGAGAGGTCAGAATTGAAACTTTGCTTAACTCCAACACTCATATTCTCAACACGCAACCCTGTTCTTTATTTATGAGAAACATACTTTGAGAAACATTAAGTAGACCCACCCTCCTCTACGGCTAAAATGAAAACATTAACATATAATGTCCAATGCCTTTACAGATTCCAAATGCATCTCTTGTCATAGTTCAAAATGTTCCATGTTGATTTCATTACTAACCTCAGGGTCAAGCACCAAATGGAAACCAATTGCAGTCTGGTTTGAAAGCAATTGCCACCGTGTGTGTGTGTGTGTATGTGTGTGTGCGCGCACGTGCGCACACGTGTGTGTGTGTATGCAAGATAAGAGCAGCTTACCTTTCCATGCAGGAACAGCTTTCAGATTATAAAGTAACTGAAGTACAGGGATGTGACCTGGCCAAAGGATTAGCATAGTTGAACAAAGTCAGCCCTCCATATCCGTGGGTTCCACATCCATGGATTCAACCATCTACAAATCAAAAATATTCAGAAAAAAAGGACAGTGTGTATGTACTGAACAAGTATAGACTTTTTTCCTGTTATTAGTCCCTAAACAATACATTATAATAACTATTTACATAGCATTTACATTGTGTTAGGTATTATAAGCCAGTGGCCCCCCAACCATTTTCACACCAGGGGCTGGTTTTGTGGGAGACAATTTTTCTATGGGACAGCAGGGGAAGGGGTAGATAGTTTGGGGATGAAACTGTTTAACCTCAGATTGTCAGGCATTAGATTCTCTTAAGGAGCATACAATCTAGATCCCTCACATGCGCAGTTCACAACAGGGTTCCCACTCCTATGAGAATCTTCTGCCACTGATCTGACAAGAGGCAGAGCTCAGGTGGTAATGCTCTCACTTGTCCACTACTCACCTCCTCACAGGCCACGGACCAGTATAGGTCTGCAGCCCGGGGATTCAAGACCCCTGTTATAAGCAATCTAGGGACAATTTAAAGTATATTGGAGGATGTGAGTAGGTTATATGTAAGTACTATGCCATTTTATATTAGGGACTTGACCATCCATGCATTTTGGTATCAATGGGGCGCAGTCTTGGAACCAGTACCCACCAATAACAAGGGGTAACTGTATAACTCAGAAACACCATTCAGAAACCTCAGGCCTATCAACATTTCTCTTTTAAAGAGCTGTGATTTGCCCATAAAAATGAATTATTGGCTAAAATTCGAGAAAAATCTCAGACTATTAAGTACAAAATGTTTTTGCAAGCAATCCAGTTGAGAATAATGTTTGAGAATTTACAGAAAAGAAAAGCTCATGCAGCGGTTAGGTGAATTTTTGTTTCTTAAATAAGTATCACTCAAAATAGTTGCCATAGGGCATTTCTTGTGTTTCAAATGCATGTTTTGGTAAGCAAACTTGCTACTCTGTGCTATAATATTTTACTTATACATTGGCACGTGCTTAAAATTCTTTAGTGATTACTATCAAAAAAAAAGTTTGTGCTTTTAATTTTTCTAACTAATTATTCTGTCTTTGTCAGTTTCCCTGTTAAACATCATGAATTATTTTGACCTGCATAGGCTCTCATGAACATTAAGCAAATTTTAAATTAGTTGGGATACTTTAGTTATCGTTCACACATGTTTGTACGGAAACAAAGTAATTTCAAAATGTGATCGTGGCCAGCATAGTGGTTTGCTCCCATAATCCCCAGCACTTTGGGAGGCCAAAGCAGGAGGATGTCTTCAGCCAAGAAGTTTGAGACCAGCCTGAGCAAGATGGTGAGATCCCATCTCAACAGAAAATTTAAAAATTAGCCAGGCATGGTGGTACATACACACCTGTAGTCCCAGCTACTCAAGAGACTGAGGCAGGAGGATTCGTTGAGCCCAAGAGTTCGAGGCTGCAGTGTGCTGTGATTGTGCCACTGCACTCCAGCCTAGGCAGCAGATTACGACCCTGCCTGTCTCTTAAAAAATAAAATTAAAAAGTAATCATATGTACTGTTGGAGGTTTGTTTTAAGCACTTCTTTCTAATTTATAATTTTTTTATCCCCCAAATCAATAACACTATATACAATATTTACTTCTGGAACAGAAAGAGTCATTAGTGAGACAACTGAATACAGTCTGGAGTTTAATAGAAAGGCACTAACGTTAATTTCCTAGTTTTCACAAATGTGCCTCAGTAGTGTAGGCTGTTAACATTAGGGGAAACTGGGTAAAGAGTATATAGGAGCTGTCTGTACTAACTTTGCAACTTTTCAGTAAGTCTAGAATTATTACAAAATGAAACACTTAAAAAGTTGAATAAAAACCATGTTACAACACATGGGTTTAACGATATCGTTGTGTATTCTACTCAGAGCTCAGATAACTTTTGAGACCTTATCTTCCACCCCCACCTCAGCTGCCTATGTTTAAATACCAAGTATCTAGTAGGAGTCTAACCAGGAAAACAAAACCAATTAGCAAAGCAGTAAACGCCCTGTGGTTGAAACTTCTTAGGGGTAAAAGCTGTTTTGTTTCACCAAATTATTTTAACTTGAGGCTTCCTGTGGGTATCACCTTCTTACACAAGGTGCCACACAAAGTAAAACACAAGCAAACAAAACTACATCAAAAGGTCACCTCACAGCCAGCCTGTGTGTGATCACTTGCACATTTACCTGTTTGTCACCATCTCCCCATCTAGATTTCAAATCCTTCTAGGGCAGGAACCACATCTGCTTTAACCCCTGATCAGGCCCCCAGGTACCTTGCCTGACATAGTGGATGCTCAAACACTATTTGATCATGGATGTGTGAATGAATGAATTAGCTGCCATTTATATGAAAGCAGTCTTGCAGGATGTAAAGAAAGAATTGGATACCTCTGCATATACAGGGAAAAGAGCTCTTGTACCCACATGTACGTTTTTCAGTCACTCAAAGAATAAAGTTCCCAGTGTCCTGAGTCGTGAATGTGGATTCAGAGCTGAATGAGCCCATGAGGCACAAATAATATGAAGAGTAATTTGCTCCTTAGGAAAACAAATAGGTAAACAGAGTTCAAACCAATTCCAACATGATGACAGCGAAGAAGGTGACTGCCACGTTAAAGCATGATCCCATATCTTCTAATGTGGGAAGGCTCCAATTCATTCATTTAAAAAACAAATTTTTTTTAGCTCCAGGGATTTAGTAGTCAATGAATAAGTCAGACAGGAGCTCTGCCCTCATTGGGCTTATGGCCTAGTGGAGGAGATTGACAGTAAATATGAGAAATAGGAAACAATATGATTGCAAGTCAAATGCCTCTCCACAGTGCCAGGTCCAAGATTAGTAGCGGGAGAGAGAGCATTCATGATTTGAAGTTGCAAGTCCTGGGTAGGCTTTCTGAGCTAAAGAAATTCAGGCATCACTTTTGGTGTTTTAGACATGAAGTCTTTGCCCATGCCTATGTCCTGAATGGTACTACCTAGGTTTTCCTCTAGGGTTTTTATGGTATTAGGTCTAACATTTAAGTCTCTAATCCATCTTGAATTAATTTTCATATAAGGAGTAAGGAAAGGGTCCAGTTTCAGCTTTCTACTTATGGCTAGCCAGTTTTCCCAGCACCATTTATTAAATAGGGAATCCTTTCCCCATTTCTTGTTTCTCTCAGGTTTGTCAAAGATCAGATGGCTGTAGATGTGTGGTATTATTTCTGAGGACTCTGTTCTGTTCCATTGGTCTATATCTCTGTTTTGGTACCAGTACCATGCTGTTTTGGTTACTGTAGCCTTGTAGTATAGTTTGAAGTCAGGTAGCGTGATGCCTCCAGCTTTGTTCTTTTGACTTAGGATTGTCTTGGAGATACGGGCTCTTTTTTGGTTCCATATGAACTTTAAAGCAGTTTTTTCCAATTCTGTGAAGAAACTCGTTGGTAGCTTGATGGGGATGGCATTGAATCTATAAATAACCTTGGGCAGTATGGCCATTTTCATGATATTGATTCTTCCTATCCATGAGCATGGTATGTTCTTCCATTTGTTTGTGTCCTCTTTTATTTCACTGAGCAGTGGTTTGTAGTTCTCCTTGAAGAGGTCCTTCACATCCCTTGTAAGTTGGATTCCTAGGTATTTTATTCTCTTTGAAGCACTTCCGAATGACTTCATGTCTAAAACACCAAAAGCAACGGCAGCAAAAGCCAAAATTGACAAATGGGATCTCATTAAACTAAAGAGCTTCTGCACAGCAAAAGAAACTACCATCAGAGTGAACAGGCAACCTACAGAATGGGAGAAAATTTTTGCAATCTACTCATCTGACAAAGGGCTAATATCCAGAACCTACAAAGAACTCAAACAAATTTACAAGAAAAAAACAACCCCATCAAAAAGTGGGCAAAGGATATGAACAGACATTTCTCAAAAGAAGACATTCATACAGCCAACAGACACATGAAAAAATGCTCATCATCACTGGCCCTCAGAGAAATGCAAATCAAAACCACGATGAGATACCATCTCACACCAGTTAGAATGGCAATCATTAAACAGTCAGGAAACAACAGGTGCTAGAGAGGATGTGGAGAAATAGGAACACTTTTACACTGCTGGTGGGATTGTAAACTAGTTCAACCATTATGGAAAACAGTATGGCGATTCCTCAAGGATCTAGAACTAGATGTACCATATGACCCAGCCATCCCATTACTGGGTATATACCCAAAGGATTATAAATCATGCTGCTATAAAGACACATGCACACGTATGTTTATTGCGGCACTATTCACAATAGCAAAGACTTAGAATCAACCCAAATGTCCATCAGTGACAGACTGGATTAAGAAAATGTGGCACATATACACCATGGAATACTATGCAGCCATAAAAAAGGATGAGTTTGTGTCCTTTGTAGGGACATGGATGCAGCTGGAAACCATCATTCTTAGCAAACTATCACAAGAACAGAAAACCAAACACCGCATGTTCTCACTCATAGGTGGGAACTGAACAATGAGATCACTTGGACTCGGGAAGGGGAACATCACACACAGGGGCCTATCATGGGGAGGGGGGAGGCGGGAGGGATTGCATTGGGAGTTATACCTGATGTAAATGACGAGTTGATGGGTGCTGACGAGTTGATGGGTGCAGCACAGCAACATGGCACAAGTATACATATGTAACAAACCTGCACGTTATGCACATGTACCCTAGAACTTAAAGTATAATAATAAAAAATAATTAAAAAAAAAAAAAGAAATTCAGGCATCAGCAAGGATATTATGAGAATCGAGTGAAATTACATGGAAACTCTTTATAAATCTAAAACACTAGAAAGTATTACTGTGCAATGCATGCATTCATTTGGGTCACTATTTCCACATTTACTCATTTATCATACTTGCACTGAGCACCTACTATGTATGTGCCAGATACTGTCGTGGAGATACAAGAATAAAGGAAATGCAAACACTACTGTCAACACAAATTATAAATGTTTGTTATATTCTGGAGTCTACTGCCTTAAATCAGTAGCTGGGGTCACAGTGACCCTGGTTCTCAGACACACCCAAGAGATAAGCCTTAACCTTTGAAATTAGCAAAGTCGAACAAGGCTTTCACTTTATTTTCTTTTTCTCCTCAGCATTAGGAATTACTGTCAGTGGGAACACACAATTTCCCAGAAGTTGACACTTCAACTATTTTGGCATCTTATTTGAAAATGACCATTATTACTTTTAGCATGTGAGCAATTTCTTACAGCCTAGTGGTTTGCAGAGTTTTTCGTTAACCTTTTCACTAATGATGGGATGGCATACTTTATTTTTCAAAGTCTCTTTTAGATTCTACCAATAGTAAGACACTTTATTTTTTGAATTGCTATTTAAAAAATAAAATCAGTTTAATCTTCCTGCATCTCTATCTTCTTTATTTGGATGCCATAAGGTTAGTCATGAAGGTCAAAGAAAGAAATTGGAAGTCATTAATATTCATTTCTCTCAGACATTAAAAAGTCAGCATTGTGAAGAATTTGGCAGGTAGGTAGGTCACGCCAAGTACTAATCTTCTGTTTAACTCTTGGTTTATTATCTTCCTTGCCATATGGAGACAAAGTGAGGAGGATTAATTTATACAACATTACACAGGGCTAGTGCACAAATAAAGTTGTTAATAAATAATGATAGGGACAATCACCACCATCATCATCATAGCAAAGCCCTATACTAAGTGCCAGGCAACACTCTAAATACTTGATACAAATTAACTCTTTTTCACTATGGTGAAATCAAGACAACTTGAAATTTACTGTCTTGCCCATATTTAAGAGTACAATTCACTGGCATTAAGTACATCCACATAGTTGTATGACCATCATTATCATCCATCTCCAGAAGTTTGTCATCTTGCAAAACTAAAGCTATGTACCCATTAAAAAGTAACTCCTCATTCCCCACTCTTCTCAGCCCCTGACCACCACCATTCTACTTTCTGTCTCTATGAGTTTGACTACTAAAGCAATCACACAATATGTATTCTCTTGTGACTGGCTTATTTCATTTAGCATAATGTATTCAAAGTTCATTCTAGTTGTGGAATATGTGAATTTTTTTTGGTTTTGAGGCAGAATAATATTCCATTGTACATACATACCACATTTGACTTATCCATTTGCCTATCAATGAACACTTGAGGTGCTTTCACCTGTTGGCTATTGTGAATAAAGCTGCCATGAAAACTATCTTCAGTCCTTGATTTTAATTGAGTAGATAGTCAGAAGTAGAATTGGATCAGATGGTTATCCTATGTGTAACATTTTTAGGAACTAACAACTGTTTTCTACAAAGGCTTCACTATTTTGCATTCCCAACCACACTGCACAAGGATTCCAGCTTCTCCAAAACCTTGCCAACACTTACCACTTTCTGTTGTTTTGGTAGTAGCCATCCTAACAGGTAAAAGGTGTGAGGGATTATTTTTATCTTCATTTTGTAACTGAGGCACAGAGAGGTAAAAATAAAACCTGCCCAAGGTCAGATTGCTACTAACTGTTAAAGAACTGGGACTCAAACCCACATAATGGAGTCCAGAGTCCATGTTGTTCTCTACTGACCTTTTAAAAATAAGATAAGCTACCATTTATTGAGCACTTACTATGTGCACTGCGTTTTACATTAATTATTTAATCCTCATAACTGGCCTGCAAGATAGTTCTTATAATTGCATCTACTTTTCTAATGAGCAAGACAGAAATTAATTACAGTTATTCCTTTGTATCTGTGGGGAGATTGGTATCAGGCCTCCTACCAATACCAAAATCCATGGATGCTTAAGTTCCTGACATAAAATGGCATAGTATGTGCACATCCTCCTGTATACTTTAAATCATCTCTAGATTATAACACAATACAATGTAATGCTGTTATAAAAATATATTTTAAAAACTGACAATAATTAAAAATTACAAATAAAAGTACATTATATTTTTGATCTGTGGTTGATGGAATCCATACATACAGAACCTGCAGATATGAAGGGCGAACTATATTTTCCACAGTTACTGAGCTAGTTAACAGAGCTGGAATTTGAATCCAGATATCTGAATCCAGGACTGGAGTAAGGAGTCTCTCTCCAATACTGAGTTTTAGATAAATCATTATGCTATTACATTCTTTATCTTTCTGTGTGTCCTCAGTGGAGATATTTTTCCCTCCCTACAGCTTATCAGCTTCCTTCAAATTGGATTTTGTGGTGATATGGATCTGTTCATGGTCTTATGGAGGCCGATGCTGGCATTTGAATGCAGTTCCTCGAGGCTTTCCAATGAGCTAAGTAAGTTGAAACATGTACACCTGATGTAACATTCCTTCCAAGGTAGAGTAAGTTGGCAGGATTCAACATTTCACAAGGGCTATGACTCTCAAAAGAGCCTCTCATTTACCACTTACTCTTTCCCAGTTACCTTGTTGTTTTCCTTATGATTCTTTCCTCTGATAGGTAATGCTAAAAAGAAAATTTTCTCACAGCCTCTCCTGATAACTGTTTCCTCAAACCTATTATATCATCTTTGGGACAGACAAGCAAATTTTGCCATCTTCACTCTTTGGCATGCCCCAAATACCAATGTCTTAGTGTCCTTCAGAAACTCTGTTAGGTCTTCCCAACTATGTATAAACTGGCTTTGTCAAACATGAGTCCCCAAAGAAGTGGGAAATGCTATTCAGTATAATGGGAGGTAAGCACAGGAGAGTGGGTGCTGGAATCATTTAGACATGGTTATGAGTATGGACTTTGGAGATGAGTGGTTATGAGTATAGACTTGGGAGCTCACCCAGCCTAGCTTCAAATTTCTACTCAACTGTATCATAGATGCTTTTCTTTGGGCAAGCTATTTTACCTCATCGAGGCTCAGTTTCCCCATCTGTAAAGTTCGGATTTAAAAAGTATCTGTGCCATAGGGTTTTAAAAGGACCAAAAAAGATCATATTCATCAAAATAGTAGCATGGTATTTGGCACACACTAACATCTCCATAAAAGTTAACTGTTCTATTAAATCACAATTAGATGATAGCATTCCAAGGGTGAAGATTATTGTCCTGTCTATCACGGAGCCGTACACTTAATAGGTGATCAAGAATTTTTTAGATAATGATTGCTCATTATTTTAATGGGATATTCAAGGCATTTTTCAACATTGTGACTACACACTTCAAAATCACAAGTTTCAAAACTAAAGAACGAGAAGAATAAAGATAAGGAAAATAAGGAGGCTCAGGGAAGCAGGCTTGGAAGACAGGCACACACAGAAATTTCAGAAGTCATCATTCTGTGAGCTCCAGCGTTGCAGATTCCTCATACTTCAGGCCAAAATCAGTTGGCTAGAGTCTCTGTGTGAAGAGATAGGTTGTTGAGCAAGGATCTGCATGTCTAAACGATTCCAGGTTCTTGCCCACCGGAGGAGGTATCCTGACACTTCTCATCAACAATTAATCTGCATTTCCACACTCACACATTAGGAAATTTCTTCTCTCTAGGACATCCTATGCCAAATCATCTTGATTTGGACCTTTGAATGCAGTCAGGCCTGGAAGCATTTTGCTTGTAATTGGAATGTTGTACATAGTACTAGAAAGTTGGCCCAATGCTTTCATCACTTCTGGAATTTAACTCTCTTTCCTTGTTGTTCTACAATTGAGCTTCCCAGTATAGTAGCCACTATGCACATGTGCCTATCTATTTAAACTTGAATTAATCGAAATTAAATAAAATTTGTATTCTCTTCTTCAGTCTCATTAGCCATATTGCAAGTGCTCAGTAGCCACCTGTGTATTGGTCAGAGCAGATATAGAACATTTCCATCATCATAGAAAGTTCTGTTGGGCAGTGTTGCTCTAGGAAATAAGCTTAAGCATCATGGAACAAGTGATTCACATGATAAATAGTGCCATAGCTAGTTAAGGAGCAATGCAACTGTTATACCCCCAAACACTGTGCTGGTGCCATAAATTCCTTGACATGCGTCCAATGAAAATGTGGAGTCTAATTCTCCTTCTCTTGAATACGGGCCAAACTTGGTGACTTGCTTCTAACGAATCGAATGAGATGACAGTGATGTTATGGGACTTCTGAGGCTATATCAGAAGAGGCAATAGGGCTTCTGCTTGACTGTCTGTTTTTAAATGCTCACCTTTGGAACTCAGCCACCACGTTGTAAGAAAGCCCCTGCCATATGAAGAGGCCACATGAAGGTGCTCTGGCCAACAGTTCTTACTACAGTCGCAGCTGATAGCCAGCATTAAACTCTAGACCCAAAAGCCTTCTGATGATTCCAGGTTCCAGCCTTTCCTACCTGAGCTAATACCGGGTGGAGCAGAGATAATATGTTCCCACAGTATCCTGTCTTAATTGCAGAACCATGAGCCAAAAAATGTTGTTTTAAGCCACTGTATTTAGGATGGTTCATTACACACAAATGGATAACTGAAACATACATATTCTCAAAAAGTGGCATGTTTCATTTTAATGAAGTATCTTTAGCAAAGTATCTTTAATGAATCTTTAATGAAGTTCAGACCATGATGAAAGGATGTTAGCAGAAACACAAGGGTCCCTCTCTTCAGTACCTAAATGAAACATCAATGGTCAGAACATGAGACAAATAGAAAGAGAAGGAAAATTATGATGTGCTTTTAAAAATAGAAACTTCTCCACCATCCAATTGCAGTAAATCTACTTCTAGCTAGACCCTTTCTCTAGCCCCCTTCTCATATTCTGTGCTTGTTCCCCAAGATATTAGAACCTCTGATTCAGTGGCATCTCTATGATCCTCTGTAGGGATTCTGATCTGGTTGGAAGAGGCTTTATCTCGATATTGTATTTGCATAGAAGCCTTGATGTTTTTAATATTACATTTGACAGTTAAAACAAAATGTCAAAGATTTCTAAAGATGCTTTTTATTCTTAATTTACCTAAAATTGAGAAAATGTTAATTGTCCATCATAGTTTTCTCAAACTGCTTTAATTTTAATTAGTTTTGGATTTCCACAAGAGTAGACTGAGGTGCAAGTAGCTTATTTTGAGGGTGTTGGATAGATAAACACAGAGAATGAGAAGACAAAATACAAGTATGCATTATCAAGATGTTACTACTGGGGTAGACTGGATACTTAACCCCATGGGACTGTCAGAAAAAGCTTGATCTACCCCAGAGGAATAAAAGAGGAACCATTTATCTCTTGGCTGCCATTTCTCGTGGATCAATTGTTGATTAGACTATGCCATGTGAGTGCCAAATGAGTTCCCAAGGGCATCTCATACCATGACACAAGAAAAATCTAAAGCAGAAAGAAAGAAGCATGCCATGGAAGTCAGAGATGCAACATGGTCACATTTCTCCTGCAGGAAACTGGATGAAGCATGAGTGGAACCAGTTGTCTTGAACTGGCTGAAATGAGAGGTGAGGAAAAAAGGACGTCAGAAGCTTTGAGATGGTACATGAGATGTATTTGATATAGTCCACCTCTTGAACAGCTCAGCTATGCTTTTGCCTTCTAAGTTCAAATACACAGTCTCCTTCAGGGTGGTAACCAACACAATCTCTGCAAAGACTTAGTGCAAGGGCGTTAATGAACCAGGTTATCATGTTACTTACAGCTGGTCCTGAGGCTGTGATTGATATTCAATAAATTTCTCTTTCACCAACCAGTCTAGATACCTTTGATGGTTAATTTTAGGTATCAACTTGACTGGATTAATTTTAGAGTCAACTCGACTGGCTACCCAGATAACTGGTAAACGTTATTTCTGCATATGTCTGTGAGGGTGTTTCCAGTCCATGTTCACAAGATTAGCATTTGAAACAGTGGGCTGAGTGGGGGCGAGCACCAGTCAATCAACTGAGGGCCTACATAAAACAAAAAGGCTGAAGAAAGGAAAATTTATTTTCTTTCTTTTTTGGAGATGTAACACCCTTTTTTGCTTGCCCTTGAACATCAGGACTCAAGGTTCTCTGCTCTTTGGACTTCAAGACTTGCACCAGCAGCCCTGCAGGTTATCAAGCCTTCAGAATTTTAATTTATAAGCAGCCATCTAAGCGGAAATGAACAGCCAAAGGAATTGCTTTGAAGCCACCAATCATAGTAAACACACTGTATTCTCTTAGTTTGCTTATTTGGAATAACTTTCAGCGTGGTGAAAAGGCATAAATATCACCCTTTGGCACCTGGGTGCTATTCACATTCAAGCGTAGTGTTCAGGTAGGAAAGTAAATGGATGTATTTTAGAACAATTTTCCACACTAAGGATTGTAATAGAAACCCATCATAGCAGATTACTTTTTGTCTGCTGTGTTCTATCAGCTAGGTTTGCTTCCTGTTGCAGTCACTCCCACCCACCTCATGCTGGCAGTTGGCACTCACCACAAGTGCATACCCTACAACTTACATTCTGCCTCAGTACCTTTTCTGGGACTTCTAGAATCTACTGGACCCAGAGCAAGCCCAGCTCCTGAGGGTGAGGAAGTTAATTCCCAGGGGCAGCCCTCATCCAAAGGGGGTTGGGGTGGATGAATGCCCCAGCCCATTTTTGGGGTAGACAATTCTGGAAAGCATTCAACACATTTCTCAGATGTCCCAGCAGAATCAAGCCACCATTTCTCAGAGTGGCAGTCTCAGTATTGGCTTTTGTTCCTTTCCTGTTCTTATCCTTCTTACTCCCTCACTCTCAATTCTTGGGATCAGCTCCCATATGAAAAATATAAAGCAGACTTCAGGAAAAGAAAACTATCAGATATAAATGGGGCATTTCATGATGACAAAGAGCTCAATTATCTAAGAAGACGTAACAATCCTAAACATGTATGCACCTAACAAGAGAATGTCAAATACACAAGGTAAAAACTGATAGAACTTCAAAAAGAAATAGATGAATCCACTATTATAGCTGGAGATTTAAACCCCTTCTTTCGGTAATCGATAGATCAAGCAGACAGAGAATTTATAAGATATGGTTGACCTGACTAGCACTAATTAATCAATCTAATTTATGCTTATAGAATACTTCACCCAACAACAGCAGAATACACATTTTTCTCAAGCTTACATGAAACATTCACCAAGAGACACCACATTCTGGGATATGAAACCATACCTTGATAAGTTTAAGAGAATACAAATCATGCAAAGTATGTTCTCAGACTGCAATAAAATTAAACTAGAAATTAATAACAGAACAATACCTGGAAATTTCCCAAATATTTGTAAATTAAGCAACACACTTCTAAATAACACATGGTCAAAAAAAGAAGTCTTACAAGAAATGTAAAACCATTTTGAACTAAAATGAAAATATAACATCAAAATTTGTGAGATGCATTAAAAGCTTGGAGGGAAGTTATGCATTAAATACTTATATTGAAAAAGTAGAAAAATCAAAAATCAATAATCTAAGCTTCCACTTTAGAAAACTAGAGAAAAAAGAAAAACTTGAGCTTAAATAAAGCAGGAAAAAATACAGTAACAAAAATTAGGGCAGAAATCAATGAAATTGAAAACAGGAAAACAAAGGGAAAATCAACAAAAGCAAAAGCTGGTTCTTTGGAAATATCTGTCAAATGGACAACCCCTGGCTAGACTAACCAAGAGAAAAACAAAGAAGACACAAATTATTACTATCAGAAATGAAAGAGAGGCCATCACTACTCCATGAACATTAAAAGTATGATAAAGGAATTATACTTGTGGCATTTGTGAGCAAACTCTATATACACAAATTTTATTATTTAGGTAAATGAACCAATTCCTTGAAGGACACAAACTACTAAAACATACATGAGGAGTAACAGATAATCTGAATAGGCCTATGTTTATTATAGTAATTAAATTAATAATTAATAACCTTCCAAAAAGAATGAACGAAGGCCAGGTGGTTTCACAAATGAAATCTATCAACCATATAAGGAAGAAATAACAACAATTCCCCATAATCTTTTTCAGAAAATTGAAGTGGCAGGAAACACTGTTACTCATTCTATGAGGTCAATATTACTTTAATACCAAAAATCATAAAAGCATTACAACAAAGTAAAATACAGACCAGTATCCTTCAGGATCTTCAACAAAATATTAGCAAAATATATTCCTCAATCAATGTAATCCACCACATCTATAGGTAAAAGAAGAAAAATTATATGATTATATCAATTGCTGATAAAAACCTTAAGCAAAATAGAACTGGGGTACTTCCTCAATTAGATAAAGAACATCTACAAAACAAACAAACCTCCAGCAATCATCATCCTTAGTGGGGGAAAATGGGTGATTTCTCCCCGCTCGTATTTACACCATACTTGAAGCCCCCAGTGTAACAGAATAAAAAGCTAAAATAAAAGGCACACAGTTGGGGAAAAAAGAAACCAAATTGTCTGTAGACAATGTGATTGTCTATGTAGAAAACACGAAATAATTTTTTAAACCTTTCTGTAACAAAAAAGTGAGTATAGCAAGGTTGCAGGATAAAAAGTGAATATACAAAGGTCAACTGTTTTTCTTTTCTTTTTCTTTTTTTTTTGTGTTTTTGTTTTTGTTTGTTTGAGACAGAGTCTCGCTCTGTCGCCTGGGCTGTAGTGCAGTGGCGCAATCTTGGTTCATTGCAAGCTCTGCCTCCCAGGTTCATGCCATTCTCCTGCCTCAGCCTCCCAAGTAGCTAGAACTACAGGCACGCCTGCCACCACGCCCAGCTAATTTTTTGTATTTTTTTAGTAGAGATGTGGTTTCACCGTGTTACCCAGCATGGTCTTGATCTCCTGACCTCGTGATCCACCCACCTCGGCCTCCCAAAGTGCTGGGATTATAGGCGTGATCCACCATGCCTGGCGGTTCGACTGTTTTTCTATATACCAGCAATGAACCATTGAAATTTGATTTTTTTGATTGCCATTTACAGTAGTATCAAAAAAAAACATACTTAGATATATATATTTTAAAATGTACAAGATCTATATGTGAAAAAGAACGAAACTCTGATATAAAAAAATCATAGAACATGTATATAAATAGGGAAATATTCTGTATTCGTGGATTGGAAAACTCAATTTATCCCAGTTTGATCTAGAATTCAAAATTCAACAAAACCCCAACCAAGAGCCCAGCACGCTATTTTGTTGATATTGACAAACTAATTCAAATATATATAAAATGCACATTCTAATATGTATATATTAGAATGCATGTAATACACACACACAGACACACACACACACTAAGGCAAAAGGCCTAGACTATTTAACACAATAGTAAAGAATAAGAACAAAAACAAAATGAAAAAAAACACACACACAAAGAAAAAAAAGAAAAACAAAGTTGTAACTCATACTACCAAATTTTAAGACTGACAAACAGCATGGTATTGAGGAAACTATAGACACATAGATCAATGGAACAGAATAGAGATCCCAGAAATAGACTCATGCAAATGTAGGCAACAGACCCTTGACAAAGAAGCAGGGGCTTTTTTTTTTTTTGAGATGGAGGCTAGAGTTCAGTGGCCTGATCTCAGCTCACTACAATTTCCGCCTCCCCGACTCGAGCAATTCTCCTGCTTCATCCTCCCAAGTAGCTGGAATTACAGGTGTGCACTACCATGCCCAGGTATAATTTTTGTATTTTTAGTAGAGACAAGGTTTCACCATGTTCTGGTCTCAAAAACCTGATTTCAAGTAATCTGTCCACCTCAGTCTCCCAAAGTGCTGGGATTACAGGCATGAGCCACCCAGTCTGGCCAGGAGTAGGGGCATTGAAATGGACAAAAGTTAGTTTTGTCAACAAATAGTCCTGTAACAGCTGAACATCTACATTGAAAAAAAAAATGAATCTAGAGGGATATTTTATGCCTTTCATGAAAAACTGGATTTTAGACTAAATGTAAAATGCAAAAATAAATAATTTCTAGATAAAAATGTAGGGGAAAAAATCTAATAACCTTGATTTGGCAATGAGTTTTTGAGTCTGACACCAAAAGCATAATCCATGAATGAAATTTGATGTTAGATTTTATTAAAATTAAACATTTCTGCTCTGTGAGGAACATTATTAAGAAAAATCAAAAGACAAGTAACAGACTGGGAAAAAATATTTGCAAAACACATTTAAAAGGACTTGTATCTAAAATAAAAGGACTTGTATCAGAAATATACAAAAAACTTTAAAACTCAACAATAAGGAACTAAGAAACCCAATTTTAGAAAGGTCAAAGAATCTGAACAGACATCACACAAAAGAAGGTGTAATAGCAAATAGGATACATATGGCAAATGGGCATAGAAAGAGATGTTTAATGTCGCATCCTGGATAGGATCCTGGATCAGAAAAAGAACATTGGAGGAGGAAAAAAAAAAAAAAACTAAGGAAATCTGAATAAAGTATGTAAAGTATAAAACTTTAGTAAAATAATGCATTAATATTGGTTCATTAATTGAATCAAATGTACCAATACTAATGTAAGATCTTAATAATAGGGGAAACCGAGTGTGAGGTTCATGGAATTTATCTGTACTAGCTTCAAAAATTTTTTATAAATCTAAAACTTCTTAAAAAATAAAGTTTGTGGTTTTTTTTTTCTTAATGAAGAAAATTGAAGCTAATAAAGTAGAGAGCAACATCATGTCAGTCTGGGTGGAGGAGAAAGCATGGGACTGGAGACTCAAGACCCCGCTCTATTTGAGCCCTTTTATTAATATAGTTGCATGACTCAGCTTCCTGGAATTTCAGTTTTCCCATTTATTATAATAATGGTAGTTAAAATTTTAATAAAATTCATGAGATCAGGAACACCAACTATCTTGTTTATCACTATAACCCCAGTGCCCAGAACAGGTTAGACACATCATAAATATTCAATAATTATATGTTGAGTAAGGAGATGAATGAGGGAAGGAAGGCAGGAAGGCCTCCCCCACCCATTACTCCAAGTCATGCAGTCAATACTACATGAGGTGGGAACTACTGTTCTTCCCCATTTGGCAGCTGGGGCACTCTGGCTGAGAAAAGTTACATTTCTTGCCCACACACAACCAAAAAGCAACACAAACAAGACTCAAAGCAAATGGTCTGACACCAGACCCCACACACCTAACCTATGCCATCCCTGTGCCCTTAACGTCTAGTGTAAGAACAATGTGGAAGGAATTTGCCCTTTCATATATCCCATGCTGCAATACTTCTGTACCATGATGGACCCTCATTAGATTGTCTCTAGGGTCCCTTCCGTGGTACCAGTCATGGGACTCAAAAGAACAGAATCTTCTCCCCAAAGGCTCTCCCCTAGCCTTGCTCTGTTCCTATTTGCCTTCTATCCCATACCATTTATCTCCATTCAAACTTTGCTTGGATAAAATCACCTCATCCATAATTTGCCTTTCTCTGGATCCTGCAGGGGAGACAGAGACAAAGATAAATGTATGACCTCCACGTTCATTTGTATGATAGCAGTATCTTGTCCTGACATCCAGAGGTCTGGGCCTACTCCACAGATTCAAGTGAAAAGAAGAATAAAGTGGGGGCTGGGGGTAGTTGGACAGGAGGCAGAACAGAGACTTTTCGCTTTAAACGCCAGGATGATTTAAAAAAGCAGTTCAACTCAGATAACATCAGAAAACTGCAGCCCAAGTAAGATCCCTGTGTTGGAGTTCCTGGTTTTTGTTGTTTTTTTATCCCTAAGTTCAGATCTAATTGTAAGATAATGACTCCACAGTAAGGTAAAACTCAGGGAAAATGTCAGATTGTGGAGGAGAAAGCTTTTATTCAAATTAAACATCTTTGATGCTAAGAAAAAAATACATATAGGGCAGATGTCAACTGCTATTTTATAGCAATCATCTAATTGTTAAATTCCTCCTTAAGCACAGTGCATTTCTTTTTCTGTTGTTTTGTTTTGTTTTGTTTCGGAAAAAGAGCAAAGACGAGTTCCTTTCAGCAAGGATTCCAAGCCAGTCATCTCGTGTGTTTTGAAACAAGCTGACATTTTAGTAGAAAATTAGGCTTTCAATATACTGCTCAAGATAAAAGCTTGCATCCTGTACTATGTAGTCCATGAATGCTGTTCGGATTTTTTTTCTTTTTTAATGCTTTTACAGTTTTTAGCGGAACTGTAAGCACCACACATTTTTTTTCCCTGAGTAATAAAACTGGGGGAGATGTTTGCAACTCATAATGTTCCATAAATGGTTCCAAATTTACGGTTGCACTATAAACTATATTAAGCGATCCAAAAGCTAGTTTGTTTCTTTCACCGGTGCTTTCAGAGTCTATAAATTAGACAGTTTAAACCATGTAAACATCAAACGAATAGTCACGGAATCACTCTGGGACAAGATGCACACGTTGACTTTTCAGAACATTTTGTGTCCCTCCACTTCCAGGCATTTTAAAATAAATCATTGGTGGGGCCGGACGCGGTGGCTCACGCCTGTAATCCCAGCACTTTGGGAGGCCGAGGCGGGTGGATCACGAGGTCAGGAAATCGAGACCATCCTGGCTAACACGGTGAAACCCCGTCTCTACTAAAAACTACAAAAAATTGGCTGGGCATGGTGGCGGGCGCCTGTAGTCCCAGCTACTCGGGAGGCTGAGGCAGGAGAATGGCGCGAACCCAGGAGGCGGAGCTTGCAGCGAGCCAAGATCGCGCCACTGCACTCCAGCCTGGGTGACCGACGGAGCGAGACTCCGTCTCAAAAATCAATCAATCAATCAATCATTGATGGAATGGAGTCAAAGTCCCTGCCTCAAAAGGAACCCAACAGGCAACTGGATTCTGATGTCAGATTCCAACCAACAAAGATGAGAAAGATTACCCACATGGTTGAGAAGGCTTATCAAGTGACAACTGCTTTGCCCTCAAGAGACAACTCTGCCTTTCCATCAGAACCCTTCTTTACACAAGACCTAAGGCGGCCTTGCAGAAATTGCTAGAAAATCATATTATTATTACTGTTACTATTTTTATTGAAATTGTGTAAGGTCCAGGTACTATGTTAAACATAACACATGAATTATTCATACTAGTCTCACAACCTTATGAAGATTATTAAATGGGGCAAGTGAGGCTCAGGTTAACTTAACGAAATTACCTGGTTCAAGGTAAAACAGCCAAGTCTTTGGGCACCCAAAGCTAAGCCATTGGCTTTGGGTTTATAAATGCTTATTTCTAGACAATTATTTTGAGCCTAAGCAGGTAATAAAATGCCTTGAGTCAGGCTTGTGTGCATTGTATCATGCACTACTAATTCTGTTTAGCCAAAATAAGAGCAGTAATCATAAGGATGAGAAGGAAGAGGTACTGTTATCACCTTTATATTGAGTGATTACTGCATGCCAGGCACTGTGCTAGGCACAGTTCATGAAAGTTTTTGTTTGCTCTTATCATAGCCCTCAGAAGTAGACTTCATTAGCGCCTCCATTTTGCAGATGAGAAGCCTGAGGCTTAGACAGGTAAAGTAGATTTCCTAAGCCACATGACTAAGAGTCTGAACTGTGGCTTGAAACCGTATTGAACTATGAGACCCATTCCCTTTCTACTGCACCAAGCTGTCAATACCATCTTTGCAAAAATGACAGGATTACAAGCTTAAACATTTATCAGGTATATGCTGAAACCCAAGTCCTCTTCTAACTTTTTAATCTGTTGTGCATGACAAAACAGGACCAGAAAGCCCTAGTATTCAGGCCATACCCTTTGCCATCCTGACCTACTCCTACCCAAGTCATAAAGAGAACCTTCTAAGTCCAAGTCATGGTCACATTTATCCTTTTTACTGAAAGCCCATTGCCCTGTTTTGTTTATTCGTTTGTTTTTAAAAATATCATTGAAAAACACAAATCTCACCTTTCAAACCATGTGTAAAACAAGTCCCCATTTTCCTTTCTTATCCTGCTGTGTCCGGAATTGGTGGGTTCTTGGTCTCACTGACTTCAAGAATGAAGCCGTGGACCCTCGAGGTGAGTGTTACGGTTCTTAAAAATGGTGTGTCTGGAGTTTGTTCCTTCTGATGTTCAGACGTGTTCAGAGTTTCTTCCTTCTGGTGGGTTCGTGGTCTCGCTGATTTCAGCAGTGAAGCTCCATACCTTTATGGTTGAGTGTTACAGTTCTTAAGGTGGCATGGACCCCAAGAGTAAGCAGCAGCAAAATATACTGCAAACAGTGATGAAAGAACAAAGCTTCACAACGTGAAAGTGAACCCGAGAAGGTCGCCACTTGTGGCGCGGGCAGCCTGCTTTTATTCCCTTATATGACCCCACCCACATCCTGTTGACTGGTCCATTTTACAGAGAGTTGATTGGTCTGTTTTACAGACAGCTGATTGATCTGTTTTACGGAGAGTTGATTGGTCCATTTTGACAGAGTGCTGATTGGTGCGTTTACAATCCCTGAGCTAGACACAGAGTGCTGATTAGTGTATTTACAATCCTTTAGCTAGACACAGAATGCTGATTGGTGCATATACAGTCCTCCAGCTAGACATAAAAGTTCTCCAAGTCCCCACCCGAGTCAGGAGCCCAGCTGGCTTGCCTAGTAGATCCCGCACCAGGGTCGTGGGCGGACTGCACTCCAGTCCCATGCTGTGCACCTGCACTCCTCAGGCCTTGGGTGGTGGATGGAACCAGGCACCTTGGTGCAGGGGGCGGCAGTCGTCGGGGAGGCTCGGGCCACACAGGAGCCCAAGGCAGTGGTGGGTTGGGGAGGCTCAGGCATGGCGGGCTGTAAGTCCCAAGCCCTGCCCCGTGGGGAGAGAGCTGAGGCCCAGCGAGAATTCTAGTGCAGCACCAGCGGGCCGGCACTGCTGGGGGACCTGGCGCACCCTCTGCAGGTGCTGACCCTGGTGCTAAGCCCCTCACTGCCCGGGGCGGTGGCGCCAGCAGGCAGCTCCGAGTGCAGGGCCCACTAAGTGCACGCCCACCCGGAACTTGTGCTAGCCCAGGAGCCTCTCCCTCCACACCTCCCTGCAAGCAGAGAGAGCCAGCTCCAGCCTCGGCCAGCCCAGAGAGGGGCTCCCACTGTGCTGTGGTGGGCTGAAGGGCTCCTCAAGTGCCGCCAGAGTGGATGTTGAGGCCGAGGAGGCTCCGAGAGCAAGGGCCGCTAGCATGTTGTCACCTCTCACTGCTACAGTGGACATTTGTTGTTTTTGCCTCTCCATCATCCCTTCCCCTTATTTCTGGTAACAGAAACTTAATTTGCATTTATAGAATAACCCTGGCCCACTTCTCAATCCATGTCTCAAAAAAAATAGAGACATATTCGTGACAACTTTATTTTAGCACTTCAATCCATTCTTATTTGAAATTAATTGCTTTTCTGCTACATGATCCAGTAGATTCCCCTTTTTGTTTAAGCCAGTTTTATATGGGTTTTGCTGTTTATAAGCAATATAGTCCTGAGCCTTCCCAAGCCATAGTTTCAAGCCTAAGTCACAATTTCAACTGAAAGTTTGAAATTACTCTTCATCTCTACCTCCACCCTTTCCTCCAGTGTCCTCTGCAGCATTTCCAAGCACTTAGCACTAGAGTGCACATTTCTCATAAAAGGGGATTGCACTCACTGGGTTCAGCAGACTTCCTGAAACACCTCAGGTACAGACAGCACACTCTCCAATTAGCAACATAAAAACCACACCACCATCATTGCTTTCTGCTTCCTGGTGTTGGTAACTAGATCCCTTGCAGCTGTCTGCACCCCTGAATCCTCCTATTGTTTTGGGGATTAAGGGCTGGGGTATGAAGTGTGCTCAGAGGTTGACAGCCATGATTATTATGAGTGCTCAAATGTTGGAAGGGCTCCCAAGTAAGGGCATGAAAAAGTACGCCTATGTGTACCTTTATTATGCAAAACAAAAACTAATTGAAAAGCAGCTTGACTTTTCTGATAAATGCAGCTTTAGGCAATTGTATTTTTAATAAACTCCTCCAGATGATTTTGAAGGACACCTGAGGTCAGGTGTTGGAGACCAGGTGTCTCCAACTGACCTGAGCAACATGGAGAAACCCCATCTCTACTGAAAATACAAAATTAGCCAGGCGTGGTGGCGGGCGCCTGTAATCCCAGCTACTTCAGCGGCTGAGACAGGAGAATTGCTTGAACTCGCGAGGTGGAGATTGCAGTGAGCCGAGATCACGCCATTGCACTCCAGCCTGGGCAACAAGGGTGAAACTCTGTCTCAAAAGAAAAAAAAAAAAAAAGAAAATCACAGCAAAATTTAACATTCAATGATTGACTACATGAGGAAGGGATTCATGTGAAACTTAATGCTTGAGTTTATCAATATTAAGGTATGTTATGAAATCTGGAATACCACCTCTATGCTAATGACTCCCAAGTTTAATACACTCAGGTCAAAATACTCCTTTAAAATTCAAACTTCTATATCCAGGTGCCTGCATAATAGACATCTCAAATAGAATTTTTGATCTTATTATCTGCACTCAGTTGCTGCCAGTCTCCCCAACCTTAGTAAAGAATACCATTATTGACCTATTTGTTCAGGCCAAAAATCTTAGAAGTCGTACATCTTTGGCCCTTCCCTTTCCCTCCCATTCACATCCAACCCAACAGCACACTCTTCTGCAGTTGATCCCTTCAAAGTTGATCCTGAATCAGACCACTCTTCATATCCTTCATTACTCCTAATCTCATCCAAAGCACCATCATTTCTTACAGACAGCTGCCTTAGCCCCCTAAGTATCCTCACGCTTCCTCTCTTGTCTCTTGGAAAAAAGTCCTCCACCCAGGAGGCAAAGTGATCTTTTAGGAATGTAAATCAGATTATTTCTTTCTTCTAACCCTTGATTTGCTTTCCATCACACACCCAGTGTGATGGTTAATGTTAGGTGTCAAATTGATTGGACTGAAGGATGGCTGGTAAAGTATTGTTTCTGGGTGTGTCTGTGAGGATGTTGCCAGAGAAGATTAACATTCGAGTCAGTGGATTGGGAGAGGAAGACCCACCCTCAATGGTGGTGGGCACCATCCAATCAGCTGCCAGCACAGCAAGAACAAAGCAGGCGGAAGAAGGTGGGATAAACTGGCTTGCTGAGTCATCTGGCTTTCATCTTTCTCCTGTGCTGAACGCTTCCTGTCCTTGGACATCAGACTGTAGGTTCTTCAGCCTTTGGACTCTTGGACTTACACCAGTGCTTTGCCAGGGGTCCTCAGGCCTTTGGACACAGACTGAAAGCTGTACTGTTGACTTCTCTACATTTGGACTCAGACTGAGCCACTACTGGCTTGTTCCTTCTTCAGCTTCCACACAGCCTGTCTTGGGACTTTGCCTTGTAATCATGAGAGTCCATTCCCCTTAATAAACTCCCTTTTATATATACATATATCCTATTAGTTCTGTCCCTCTGGAGAACCCTGACTAATATAGCCAGAATGAAATCCAAAGTCCTTAAGTTGGTCTACACATAAGCATACATGCCTTGCCTGCTTCTCTTCCTAAACTCATCACCTGTCAGGACATACAGCCAGCATCCAGCCTCTGCGCTAGACATGCAGAGTTCTTAGTCTGCCTCCAGAACTTCATTCCTGCCTCGGGGACTTTGCACTTACTCTTTCTTCTTTCTAGAAATCAACTTCCCACTTACTCATGTGGCTGACTACTTGTCTTTCTTCAGAGCTCTGCTCAGATGTTACCCCATCAGAGAGGAGGTCCCTATCCACACTCTAACATAGCCCCCAGAATCCCCACCTGCTACATACAAATGCTCCCCACCGACTCTTACCTTGATTTATTATTCTTCATGGCACATATTACAGTATGTATTTTTAAGATCTATTTCTCTTTTTCCCTCACTAGAATGCAAGCTCTCTGAGGACCCAATAATTGTTTCATTCACCACTATGTCTCCCTTGCCTTGCAGGAGCCTCCTCATATCAGGACTCAATAAACATTTGTTGAATTAACGAATTAACAACCAAGTGCCAGCTTCAGCCACAGCAGCCCTCAGAGCTCCCATTTTTACCTGCTCCCCATACCTTTGGGAAAACATCACTCACCTGCAATTTCCCCGCAGATAGGGGCATTCATCTTAAAGAGAGAAATAATTAGCACTCACATATGATAAGTATCACTCTAGGGCAAGTATTACACTAGCCCTTTGCCTGCAAGGTCTCATGAATTTCAAGAACAACACTCTAAGAAAGTTAATGATAATTGTCCCCATTTTGGTGACAAGGAAACTAGGATATGAAGAGAGGTGCCTTGTTCAAGGCCTAGGATGCAGACAAGTCAGAATTGAACCCAAGCCTTCTGACCTCATAGTTGCACTGTTCCTCTTCCTCATCTCCTCTTTATCCTCAGCATGCTGAGTAAGTTTCCCAGAATCGTAACAAGCAATAAACAACAACAAAAAATGGGATATTCCGCCCCCCTTTTTTTTAAGCTCTTGATATGTTTCACTGGGTTTTTAATGAAGACATACCAAAAGAAGGTAAAAAAAAAAATTGTGGAATATTTTATGTTCACCTACAGTTATAGTTTTCACAGACAGAAAAACCACAATGAACAGTAACAGTTCTATGTGTAAGGTGATGATAGGATTATTAAAAAGAAAGTGTTAATTTACAGTAAACTGTAGGTAGGGAGATGCGGTTATGACACAAGAAAAATGTGACCTTCTTCTAATCCCGTCACTGCACCTCTAGGATTACATAGATGACCTCATTTGGCAGTAATAATTTCAGTAATAATTAGAGGCACCTGGCTGCTGGAAGGCCTAGGCTAAAAAGCCCTACTTCCACATGTTTCTCAATTTGCAATAGGCTCTGACAATGATGAAAAGAGCTTAATCAAGAAGTCCGTTGCAGCTGAGGGGACCATAGAGGCAAAAGCCAAAACCTGGTGCAGGGATGTCCAATCTTTTGGCCTCCCTGAGCTACACTAGAAGAAGAATTCTCTTGAGCCAAACACAAAATACACTAACAGTAATGATGAGTTAAAAAGTAAATAAATCAGAAAAATATCTCATAATATCTTAAGAAAGTTTACAAATTTGTGTTGGGTTGCATTAAAGCCGTCTCGGACCATGGGTTGTACAAGCTTGACCAGTCATTGAGTTCAGAATCCCTATCCCCAGACCTCCTGCATTCGTGTAATGGCACAATCCACATACAGGGGCATGTGTTCCAGGCCAAAGGAATGTGTTCTTCTGAGTTCTCACTTGCTTGGCCACCTAGCTAAGCCCCAATGACCAAAGCTGATTCAGACTTCGGTCACACCCACTTCTTTTTTATTTGGGGAAATACTAAGAGAACAAATCTTTTAAGGTTTGCCTTTATAATGACTCATGCATTTCAGAGTTTTCTCTTGCTGTTCCTTTCTTGTTTTCTTTTAAGCTGAAGTTGTCAAAATGAAGGTACTGTCTCAGTGTGCAGGTTGCACACTGCACAACTCTGGGGAGCACCATTTACAAAGACCACACCGTGAGACTCAACAGCTCTGGCTACGGTGCTTTCGTGCCCTTTATGTTCTGGAGCCTCATTTTTTTTTTTCATTTGTGAATAGAAGATAAAACTTGCCTTATTCCCTGAAGTCGTTTGAGGATGTAATGAAATAATAGAGGTAAACATGATTCATGAATTGCAAAGTTTATTAGACAGGATGTGAGAGTGTGCGTGTTGGGGTGGGGTGAGAGGGTTGAGTAGCTGCATTTCTATAAGCAGAACTCCATTGTTACAAATGGCTCATTTTATCCGTAGAATGGAGGCTCCCAGCCTACCCTCTACTTACTACATGGGAATGTTTATTCAGACTACCAACAAGTGTAAAGAATTAAAATTTTTACACCACCTCCCTCAAAAAAGTATATGCTAGATAAAATAAAATAAAATAGTGTAGGCTCATTTTTTAAGTGGTTGCTATTTAATAAGATATTTAAAAGGTGAACTCTGAACTCCGAGGTATCTTTGAGCAGGTGGGTCCATGTCCGCATAATCTCGATCTAAATTTTTAATCAAGAAGACATCTTTTTCAATCAGATTTTTACAGTGAAATAAATGTTGTTTTCAGGATACATTTGATGAAATGGATATACCAATCAGGAGCAAAGCGAAATAGCCAAGCAAATCAGACATTCCATCTTAGTCCAAGCACGACCAGCCCAGAAGCAACAATAAAGTCCTGCCAGCAAAACTGATGTTATCGCTAGGGAAATAGGAATTTCTTGAGCCATGTTTTGACTCTCCTTATAGAAGAGAGAGCAGCGTGCTGTAGCCAGGAAATAATTATAATACAAAGCTTCGGCCATCTGCGTGATTTTTGAAAATCGAACTGCTCTAAAATTACATGGCGACAATCACATTCTGGGTTGCCTTCACTTTGTATTTTCAATTAGTGAAAGAGTAGACGATTTCAGCTGCTTACAGTTCTCTGCTCAATAAAAGCAATTCACAGTTACATTATTTTTTTAATTGATCTTCATTCATTAGTGCCAAATGAGAGAAATAATTGGGCTCTAATTACCCTGGCATCTGAGTAAGTGGTAGTATAATTTTCCATTTGGCTCCAAAGTAGTCTCAATAATTAAGTCATGTCTCTCCTGCTATCTAATTTAAGAACCTGAAAGAAATGAAAGAGTGAAAAAAAAATTGATAAAAACTTAATCACAAGCCTTATTGATATGCAACTTCTTTCCTATCTGCAGCTTCATTTTGGTTTTAATCAGGACTGGGGCATAATGCCAAATTCAGGGAAGATGGGAGCAAACAGCAAACTGCGTTAAAAGCATAAGTCTCCTCCATTGCTTATTTGAGATAGAAATCCAATGCTTAAAAATGTTTAATGCTAAGATGGACAGAAAAATAAATACCAACCCACGGCATGCCTGAGTGTTTTTATTTTGATTAACATCAATTTGATTGCAATCCAATCACTTTAGAAACCCGGATAACGTTGTTACATGAATAATTATGATAGCTATCAACTTATATTTATATAACCCTTCATCGTTTTCAAAATTCTTTAAAGTACATTATCTCATAGGAACCAGAGAGGCAGCATAACTTTGTACTTAAGATGCCAGACCTGGAGTGAGATCTCCTGGCTTCTAATCTGAATTCTACCATTTCCTAGTTTAGTACAACCTTGGGCCAAGGAATTCATCTCTCTGTGGCTCATTTTCTTCATCTATAAGATGGAGATGATACTAGTAACTCCCTCATATGTATGTAATAATAGGTAACATATATGTAATAATGCTTAAAACATTGGCATACAGTAAGTTTGCCCTAAATGGCAGCAAATGGTTGATTCTTTCAGAATAATTATAAACCCAAAGTTAAGTAGTGTGGTATAGAACAAGGTTTGGTGACTGGGTGCACTGGCTCACACCTGTAATTCCAACACTTTGGGAGGCTGAGGTGTGGGAGGATCATCTGAGGCCAGAGTTCAAGACTAGCCCAGGCAACCCCTTTGGCAAGACCCTGTTTCTCCAAAAAGTTTTTAAAATTAGCTGGGGGCAATAGTGTGCACCTATAGTCCCACCTACTTGGGAGGCTGCGGCAGGAGGATCCCTTGAGCCCAAGAGTTCGAGGCTGCAGTGAGCTGTGGTTGCACCACTGCACTGTGGCCTGGTGACAGAGCAAGACCCTCTCACAAAAAACAAAAGAGAGAGAGAGAGAGAACAAAGATTGGTAAACTATGTTGCCCATTTTAGCATGGCTCATGAACTAAGAATGATCTTACTTATTTTAATGGGTGGGGAAAAAAACAAAAGAATAGGAGTAATTAGTGACATGTGAAAATTTTGTGAACTTCAAATTCCAGTGTCCACAAATAAGATATTATTAGAACTAGCTGCACCCATCATTTATGTATTGTTTTTGGTCACTTTCATGCTACAATGACAGAGCTAAATAGTTGTGACAGAAACCATATGTCCTAAAAAGCCAAAAAAATTTACTATCTGGCCCCTTACAGAAAAAGTTTTTGGACTCTTGGTATAGGTGTTAAAGTAAGTTACAAGAGCAGGACCCCTAAAGTAAACAATTAGGAAAGAAGGGAACAGAAATAATTTTGCATTTATAAGAAAGAAGAAGCTGGGGTAGTACTTTGGAGCCAAACAAACCAGGTTGGAATCCTAACTCCAAACTTAGACTTCTGTTTCCAGCCTTCTCACCTGGAAAGTGGATTATAATAATAATACTTACAATAATCCTGCCTTCCTGACAAGATTGCTTTAAGGACTATACTAAATATATATGAAGCACTGAATATTCAATAACTTTTTAATAAATATTCACTATGTGGTGGACTTAGGCTATGGACATGTACAAAGGTCAAGGTCAAGAATGACAGAACGAGAAAATACAAAATCAAATTCAGAAACTTCAGTCTGAGAATCAGACAACCAAGTCAAAGTTCAGGAGAAACAGAGGTTAAAGTTAGGAAGGATAGGAAAGACATGTCATCAATATTATAAATTTGGTGAGACTAAGGACAGGGAAACAGAATTCACCCAGATGCTTCTAACAACGTGGCCTCCACCTAACCCCTGCAGCGCTTTCCCCACCTGGGTGTGACATGTACTTGTGGTTTCAGCTGTTTCTATTATCCGTATTTATCTCCAAGGGTGTAGCCAAATTGAGAAGTATGTACACAGGAGTGAAAGAAGTTGATGTGTTCTACTGGGAATCTGTTGGGTTTGAGAGCCAGTGGGACAGTCAAGTATACATGAACAACAGACAACTGGAAGTGAGGAATTGAGACACAGCTATAGCCAGAATCCACTGGGGAAGTAGCAGTAGTTAAGGTCCTCAAAGATGAGATCAAAAAGAACACATAGGTAAGGAAGATGAGGAAGCCAAGATCAGAACTGGTACAGATGTTGGCCAGGTGCCATGGCTCACGCCCGTGATCCTAGCACTTTGGGAGGCCAAGGCGGGTGCATCACCTTAGGTCAGGAGTTCAAGACCAGGCTGGCCAACATGGCGAAACTGTGTCTCCACTAAAAACACAAAAATTAGCTGGGCATGGTGGCAGGCGCCTATAATCCCAGCTACACAGGAGGCTGAAGCAGGAGAATAGCTTGAACCTGGGGGGTGGAGGTTGCAGTGAACCACGATTACAGAGAAAGAGCAAAACTCCATCTCAAAAAAAAAAAAAAAAAAAAAGGAATTGATGCAGATGTAGTTGGCCAGATAGTAAATTTTTTGGCTTTTCAGGACATATGGTTTCTGTCACAACTATTTAGCTCTGTCATTGTAGCATGAAAGTGACCATAAACAATATATAAATGATGGGTGCAGCTATGTTCTAATAACATCTTATTTATGGACACTGGAATTTGAATTTCATACAATTTTCACATGTCACTAATTACTCTTATTCCTTTGGTTTTTTTTTTTTCCATCCATTAAAAAAACTAAAATCATTCTTAGCTCATGAGCCATCCTAAAATGGACAGCATAGTTCACCCATCTTTGTTCTCTTTCTCTTTCCCAACCTCTTTGTCATCGCTTCCTTTCACCATAAAGTCTGGAAAGCCGATGCTCACTTAGCTGATTTCATCTCAAAATTCCAAGTTTGGGGGAGTTCTGGGTAACAGAAACCCACTCAAACTAGTTTCAATTTTAAAAAAGGAATGTACTCTAAGGACACTAGACCATTTCAGAGACTACAGGAGTAAAAAAGAAGCAGACCTTACAATAAACTCTGTTGGGAGGCCGAGGAGGCCCAAAACATAGACCTTCATTTCTTGGGTTCTAAACCAGTTGGAAAATAAGGCTGAAGGGTCAACAAATGAAAGACTATCAACTTTTGTTCACTTGTACATTCTCAGATCCTAATATAATAATGTCCAAAATATGGTAGATACTCAGTGTTTATTTGCTGAATTGCATGAATGAATGAGTATAAATGAATAAATGAACTTTCTGTTATCCCAGGCAAGAAAAACTTTTTAATGTAGAAGAATAAGGCCCAAATGATTAAATTTCAAAAACCAGTGGCAAGTGATGAGTATGTATTATAGCTTTTAACAATATATTGAGTATTTGATTAATGTCTGTCTCTCTCATGAGATTGTAACTTCATAAGGGTAGATGTTGTGTCTCTTTTAATAATGATCTAGCAGAGTCAACAAACATTTTTGATAAGGGGCGAGATAGTAACTATTTTCATCTTTGCAGGCTACGTAGTTATCTGTTGCAACTACTCAATTTTGCTATTGTAGGACAAAAGCTGCCATAGACATATGTAATGAGTGGGCATGTCCATGTTCCAATAAAACTTTATTTACAAAAATAGAAAGTGGGCATATTTGGTCCCAGGCTGCTGACTCCTGTTCGAGCAAACAGAGTTCAATAAGCACTGAATGAATGAATATTCAGTATCAACGCAGTATCAGTTCAGGAAGATCTCACACTGTGCCCTGACGAACATCAGTGTAAATGATGTCTCCTTCCCTTCCTTCTCTACTGTAAATTCCATCAGATCCTCAGGTTTTATTCACTTAATTTGGTTGTCAGTTAAGAGTCATCCAGAATACAGGAGGATGACACGATGATAATATTTTTTAATTTTAAAAAAAAAGAAGAGTTGGGGGTTCTCATAGTAGACCTAGAGCAAAGGAAAAACTGACTTGTCGGAATTGAAGTGGCCCAGATATGAGAAAGCTACGCTCAAGCGATTTTATGAGACAACCACCTGGGCTTTCAGGTCAAAAAGGCCCAAGTTCAAGTCTCTTTCTGTCACCTCCTAGCTATGTGACATTGAGGAAGTGATGTCTTAGTGATGAGCCTTAGTCTCCTGACCTGTAAAATGGAGATAACAATACCTTCTTTGTAATGTGATTGTGAAGATGAGATAGTGTGTTTAAACACTTAGATTTGCTTATGATGAAAAAAAAATGCTCAACAAATCTTATCTCTGTTAGTGCTGATATTATCATTGTTTTTATTCAGTTCTGAAGGTCTTTTTTTAAAATGGATTTGTTATTCTCCCAAAGATCTGCAAAAATGCCATTTGGCCCCAACCAACCTTCATGAAAAATTCAAGACCTTTACTCAATGTACACATTTCCTTTGACATCATTACACAATGCAGAACATGTGCACAGTTACAAAGGAGAAAACAAGGCTTTGTGGCATAAATTATTGATCTGTTTTGGAGCATATGCAAAATGAGACATGGAGGAGGGAAATAGAGTGAATAAAGAGATGAATTTGAAAGAAACATGATTTACAACACAATTAAATCCCTATGAAATGATCCTGGCCAAGTAACAATAATTTAAACAGGCTGCCTATAAATTAGGGAAAATTAAGTTCATTAAACTTGTTTATTGGCAGGGGTGGTGGGTGGGGGTGGTTATTGTAAAGCCATATTCCTCATGTTACCCTCAGCAAACAACAGGGCTTATCTTTAACATGAAAATAAAGTTGATGTATGTAATCAGCATGCCTTAATGGAGAAGGGAGAGAATATTCGTCTTTGGGGTGTTTTGCAGAATCCAGCCAAACTACAAAGTGCGAGAAAATAAACCATCATTTGGGTAATTCCCCACCACCACACGTGGGTGCACACACACGTTTTGTCATTGTAATTAAGGAATTACGTTCTTTCCCCCAGAGTGTCTCTAGCTATAGAGTTTCTCAATTAACATTGGCTCCTGTGAGAAGCCTGATATGTAACCTGAAAAAGAGTTAAGTAACCCTCAAGTGTGCAAGTAACCCTTAAGTGTGCTCTCGTTTCCTTTCCAATTGTACATTTCATCTATCCTTACAAACAAATTTCAAACAGGAGCCATAGAAATTGCTTCTCCCTAAGCAGAACTTTTCTTCCAAGTGGAGAGCAGGTGAATTTTACCAAAATAAATGGATCTTCAAATAAAAACAGAATTATTGGTCTTGCAGAATTTGAAACATCATTCATCTTATTTTGTTTTCTGTTTTGTTTATTTTTTTCTATTTCCTGTAATGCTTGGAGTCTGAGGGACAATTCAGCGAGATGCTCCTACAATTTCTTAACCTGAAATTGTGAGAAATAGAAATGCTTCCAAAGAGGCAGGGTATATGGAAAACTGGCAGAAAGAAACAAAACCAAGTCTCTTTCTCTTCCTTTAATCCTAACCGCTCAGGACTCCTGTCCAGAAAGCCTTTCTCACAACTGTTTTGGTACTTATCAAGTTCTACACCAACTTAAAAAAATTATCAGATACATATTGAATCTGCAGACTTCCTGTGTAGAGCAAGTCCTTGACTGCAAAACTTACTTTCTTTTATCTTTCTATTCGTCTTGTCTACAGAAATAGGACCCAAACTGCAATGTCCACAGGGATCAACATAATATAAATTAATGTAACAGGTCAGATATTTCCACATTAAATACCTAGATGCATTCTTTACTTCTACAAAGAAATACACTAATTCCATCTTTCTTGAAAGATATGGTCATCTGTACTTTTTTTTTTCACTCTTCTGAGTCATGAACCCAGAGAAATATTTCCTCACTGCGTAAAGTGCTTTTGCAAGCTCAATAACAAATGGCAATTGGCACTGTGGTGTGGGAAAAACAATGGTGAGCGGTAGGCTTTGTGGTGAGCCGAGAATACAGTGGCCTCACCCAGAGGAGGCTGAGGCTGCTGAGCAACACAGTAAATAAGGAACCAACCGGGAAGGTTTGTGTGAGGGTAACAAGCACTTCCTTAGAACAGTACCTGGCACCGAGCAATCATTCAACAAATATTAGCTGTCATTGTTATTGTCGTATTATTGTCCCTGGTTCTAAATGCGTGGGGTTGGAGATGAGAATTAGTGCTGAGTTAGGTCAGTAGCCAGAGATCAATTTGCATTTAAAGAAACAATTTACTCACTTTTTCCATTCCTACCCCATGCTTTTTGTCCTCAGATTTCTTTCCTGATTTTCTCTCAGAAACACCCCTCCCCACCCCACCCCAATACCCGGAAGCAAAATCCTACATAGGCTTTAGGCTCAACTCCAGAACTCAAGGGCCGCCTCCTGCTCTATTCTGCCCCCAATTTAGAATCCAAATTTTCATAGTCCTTTGTCCACCAGTGTGCTAGAGTGGGCTTGTACCAGCTCAAGAACTGCAATTGTTAAATTTTCAGGAATTTTCTAAGCCAGTTGTTCAACACAGCATCGTTTAAAATCAAATTATATAAAATTAAAATTCAATGAATTATATTAGAAACAAAAATAATACACTTCCTAATTGTTTTACTGTTGATACATTTTACTGCTATGTTTTTGAGATTATTTAGGTGTATCCTATCTGTATGGTAGAGATACTATTTAATGGTGGGCTACTACATGTCTCTTATCAACTCTTTGTTCAGTGATTTCAGATGGGTAGTTTAAAGTTAGCCATGATGAAAATATTTACATTATGGAAACCAGCAATCGCTAAAAATCAGGGCTTCTTCCCAGTCCACAGTCCAGAGTCAGGTGTTAACTGTTTAGTAAAATAACATTGCTTTTATCCTTCTATTGAATGCTCATAATTTTTTTAAAAGTCTACACCTCTCTTAGGACACTGTGTTCTTCTTTGTATTACACATCATTGGTTACAAGTCATAAAATTTCTTCTAAAATTTCATCTAGACTGTACATTCCTGGAGGCCAGGATAGATATCTTGTTCACATTTTTATTCTCCAAAGCATCTAGCACAGTATATGTTCAATATCTGTTTGTCACATGGAATTAATTAGAAGTCATAACTCAGTTCCAGAAAATGGAAAGATGTGCTCAAGCATCACATTTAAGTAAAACAACATACTCTTTCTGTGCATCAACCAAATCAAAAGGGGAAGAGTTGGCTGCAGGGAGGCCAGCCAGAAGCTGGTTGCCAGAGGAGTCTGTATGGGAAGAGACAAGGTGAAGGGTAATGCGTTCAGGGGTGGTGTGGTTGGAAAACTACAGAAGGGGGAGATCAAATTTGGACATAATTACTTTGGGGATACTGATAATATTGAAGTCCTTGTTTTCTTCATTTCTTATATTGGGATAAATAATTCTCCTTCACAAATCTCTCTGCTTCTTCTAAGTCTATCAAATGATTTGGTTGAAAGTATGTCAGAATAGAAGCTGGAGTGATTCTACTGTGCCAATCCTTGGTATTTCAGATGTCAATTAATTCCTTCCTGCCTGCCCATACCTCTTTCTAAGGGGAACCACCCTATGTAGAACCATTACAGTCCACACGGCCTTGTTTTCTGTCCTGGGACCTTGCTTCCATGGCTGAGTGGCTCAGGGATGTTTAATATCTGACCCAGTAGGCTGGCCAGTGATGTGCTAAATGTGAAAAAACTGAACTGGCCAGTCACATCATTGCTCGTAGGAATTTCACCTGGGAAACAGAGAGCTGGAGCCAGTTAGAATGTGTAGAAAGAACTGAAAGGGTGCCACAAAGATGATATAGATTAGAACTGGTGCCACGGCAAACAAAGGCCATGTTCTAAAGCAGCAGAATGTTTGAAAAAGCAGAAAAAGGCATTTAGTGGATATAAGAATTTGCAGCAAATAGACTGTGAGAAAGACAGTGATTGTAATAGCTAGGTCATGGGGCTATTTTGGTTCCTTGTTTAACAGTTATAGTTCATAGTTTTAGACACAGGAAATGTAAGTTATCTACCCAGGGTTCCATACAGTAAGCAGTCTGACTTCTCAGTCTCAGACAGGTGATTTTTCTAAAACAGATAAGTGGTATATTGGCTACTACTCCTACTCCATGCCCCAGACAGAAATGGCTGGATTAAACCAGTAACATTTATCATGAAGCCTGAATTTAGCTACTAAACTGTACTCACACTAAGCTCTCAGCAGCTACTCTACGATTAAGAATGATTGAGTCTATTACTTATATGTTCATTCTGCTATAAAATCCATTACAAAATATTGTTCAATGATATTGATAATAAGTTTCTTTTCAAAAGTCAAAAAAATGATCAATGAAATTAGTTAAAATCCAAATTAAATATCCAACAAATTTTAAATGTTTTTTGAATAGGATATGGCTTATAATTTTGGCCAGCTATGAAGAACTCGGATTCATTAAAGAAAAAGAAAGAAAACTATTTTTTAGATAGAGACATAGTAAAGAAATTAAACCCCATTAAGGAAATTGAACTAGAAAATCACAGAAAAAGACAAAAAACATATAAAAAATTAAAGATCATCAGCAAACAATTGCCCATAGAATGTAAGACTTTTCTAATGATGTCAAAGATCAAATTATTCAAAATATGAAAAAATTGCAATTACTTTCTTGTAGCTTTCTCTTTTAGACGATACACAGCCCAATTATTACTCTGGGTATATTTGATCTTAAAGGATTTCCAAATTGACTAAGAAATGCTAAATCAAACAAAAAAGTCAAACTTGGATATATATTTTTCCACTTTTTATATCTGCCAAAGAAGAACTTTAGCTAGATACGAAAGTTTCTATCATGATGGATTGGCATTCCAGATATGTTAGGTCAAAAATTCAAAGTTAATGCAACTTTAAAGCAAGAGATGGATGATAACTTTATTGCTTGGTTCTACTGTAAGATTTATATTGAAAATATTTGGGCTCCATTTTCTTAAAGAATACAAAAAGTATCATGGTACAATTGTTAAAAATCATTCAGTATATGTGCAAATGCTAGAAATTATTGCCACATTATAGACTTGCTGATGAGAATAGAAGGCAATGATTGTAATGATCTTATGTATTTTGTCAATATCACTGGCTGAGTGATGGAAGAGTTTTATCAAGATTTAACTCCAACCCTAGATTCTCTTGAAACTAAATGAATGCTTGCCAAATATTCAATAATCAAAACCAAAAAATGTCAGGATAATTTTTTTCACCAATATCGCACTAGATTTGAACAAGCTAAATCTGAAGCTTATTTGTGATGCAGCTAGACAAGTATGAGAATTTATGTTAAAATGTAAACTTCTCATAATACAAATCAATAATGATTTTACATATTTTCTAACATTAGTCGCTATGGAGAAGATAATTGTTATAAGAGCTAGCCTTATATAAAGTCGCTTCCAAAACTACAAGAAAAAAATTGAGGAATACTTTGTTACTAGAAAAATTGAGAATTGCTTTTCAATTTATCTTATACCTATTTTGATTTGATGTTAATAATTCTGAATTGACCTGAGAGTGGTGAATTTGTTTAATCTGGACACAATCTGAAATTTATATGTGAATCTAGTTTTTCAAGTGTAAATCTGGAGAATTTCCAATACATATAGAGTGTTCAAATTGAGATGTGCTAGCAAAAGAAACTACCATCAGAGTGAACAGGCAACCTACAGAATGGGAGAAAATTTTTGCAATCTACTCATCTGACAAAGGGCTAATATCCAGAACCTACAAAGGACTCAAACAAATTTACAAGAAAAAAATAAACAACCCCATCAAAAAGTGGGCAAAGGATATGAACAGACATTTCTCAAAAGAAGACATTCATACAGCCAACAGGCACATGAAAAAATGCTCATCATCACTGGCCATCAGAGAAATGCAAATCAAAACCACAATGAGATACCATCTCACACCAGTTAGAATGGCAATCATTAAAAAGTCAGGAAACAACAGGTGCTGGAGAGGATGTGGAGAAATAGGAACACTTTTACACTGCTGGTGGGATTGTAAACTAGTTCAACCATTATGGAAAACAGTATGGCGATTCCTCAAGGATCTAGAACTAGATGTACCATATGACCCAGCCATCCCATTACTGGGTATATACCCAGAGGATTATAAATCATGCTGCTATAAAGACACATGCACACGTATGTTTATTGCAGCACTATTCACAATAGCAAAGACTTGGAATCAACCCAAATGTCCATCAGTGACAGACTGGATGAAGAAAATGTGGCACATCTACACCATGGAATACTATGCAGCCATAAAAAAGGATGAGTTTGTGTCCTTTGTAGGGACATGGATGCAGCTGGAAACCATCATTCTCAGCAAACTATCACAAGAACAGAAAACCAAACACCGCATGTTCTCACTCATAGGTGGGAACTGAACAATGAGATCACTTGGACTCGGGAAGGGGAACATCACACACCGGGGCCTATCATGGAGAGGGGGGAGGGGGGAGGGATTGCATTGGGAGTTATACCTGATGTAAATGATGAGTTGATGGGTGCTGACGAGTTGATGGTTGCAGCACAGCAACATGGCACAAGTATACATATGTAACAAACCTGCACGTTATGCACATGTACCCTAGAACTCAAAGTATAATAAAAAAAAAAAAAAAAAAAAAAATTGAGATGTGCTTTTTTTCCCCCTGCACTCAGCTTGTGGCCCCACCAATGATCTTCTCTCTGTCCTATTAGATGTATTTGAACTGTAAAATATGCACCAAATTTTAAAGACTTAGTATTAAAAAAATAAAAATATCACATTAATCATTTTTATATTGATTATATATTGATAGGATACTGTTGTGGATATACATGATTAAATGAAATATACTATTAAAACTGATTTTACCTATTTCTTTTTGCTTTTTAAAATGTGACTACTAGAGAGTTTAAAATTGCCTATTGACTGACGTTGTATTTCTACAGACGGAGTCTCGCTCTGTCGCCCAGGCTGGAGTGCTGTGGCTGGATCTCAGCTCACTGCAAGCTCCGCCTCCTGGGTTTACGCCATTCTCCTGCCTCAGCCTTCCGAGTAGCTGGGACTACGGGCGCCCGCCACCTCGCCCGGCTAGTTTTTTGTATTTTTTTTTAGTAGAGACGGGGTTTCACCGTGTTAGCCAGGATGGTCTCCATCTCTTGACCGCGTGATCCGCCTGTCTCAGCCTCCCAAAGTGCTGGGATTACCGGCTTGAGCCACCGCGCCCGGCCGGTGTGACACTTCTATGTCAAGATTTATGCTTACTACCTTATATTTTCTCAATTATTAAGAGAGTATTAAGATACTCAAAATCTGCAATGTCATTTCTATTTTTTTCTGTGGGATCCCACTAAACTTCAATTTTAACATCTGTAATATTATTTTACAATCTGACCAATGAAATCAGCACCCTGTACTAACAATATAGAGATATCCTACAGCTGAATATTAAGAACTGTAAATTATGTAGCTCATTGGGCCTTTCATAATTGTGTCTTAATGCTTGGAATATGTGTGCTGGCTTGACAGATGACAGTAGCATAACTTAGTCAAAAAGTGAAATTACAGGGCAACTCTAAGAGTTATAGTACTGAAATTCATATCATTCTCAAGATCATCTGATGTTGCCATTATACTACATACATCAATGTCTTCTGCTAGGGAAAAAGATAGATGGATGGATGAAGGAATTGGATGAGACTCAAGTCTATATAACATATATGTAGGTTGTAGGCTATTTCCACATTTCTTCATCTCTGTTTTTTCCAAGAGAAAAGTCAAATATTATTTTAAAATATATCAACAACCAACTCATTTTGTCATTATATGTTTTCTTGACTCTACAACAATTGTTGGAATAATCTATGCCTGTAAATACTTAAATACAAGTTTGTATGCTTACAAACAACCAAAAGACAAAGGGATCAATAAACCTCCAATTAATTCCCTCTGTATAGATACTCTGCTCTATTTTGGAGACTTATCAAAGGGTAAAAGAAAAATCTTTTTAGGATAGAAGAGAAAATGAGATGATATGGGGGAAGTACTGAACCAACTTTCACATTAGTGCAAAAAAACTCATTAAGTTATTGAAAATGTAAGAAATGAAAGAAGAAAAGGAAGTGGCTCCTGGTAGTAATACATTACAGAACTAGAAGAATCTTTAGCATTCACATTATTATTTGGTTGATACTTTAGAGATGACACTGAGGCTGGGAGGAGGGTGGATATGACTCACCCAGGGTCATAGCTGGGGATAGCATAGAGCTCCAAGTCAGTCCGGTTCTTTTTTAGCTTCATCCCACATGATATCGTGTCCACATCTGGTCATGTAAAACAAACAGGGCTTTCATTTATTTTTTTCCTTCATAAATGCAGGAAGTATCTACATTTCCAAGGAAAATATTTATGTATTTTTAAAGTGGATTCTAAGACCAATTGAATACACAAATTAAACATATATATTTGCCTGCTGGCCAATGCATTTCTGAGGCCCAGTTTTGCTTTACACATGAAAACAGATATAAAGGTTTAATTGGAATAAAAGAGTTCCTTTGATTTTGTTATCTTGCTTTTGGAGGAATTTATGCCCCTCCTTCCCCTTAACATTTATTTCATCATATGGTGATACTGCCTTAGCAAAAACACAACAAAACAAAGCAAGGCAGAAGTGATTTGAAAACCTTAAAGTTGTATTTCAGTTATTCTTAAAGGAAAATGGATGAGAGGGCAGTGAGCATTTTTAGGGTTCCATTTTCACTTCAACATAGGATTGTGAGCTTGGTTAACCCAAAGTGTCAGCACAGATTTGGAGAACTATTTTTCACTTAAGAATGGCCAACCTAGCTTGCTTTTTCCATTGTAATGGAACAATTACAAAAGCCCATCATGGGGCCACTACAGAAAAAGCTCATTATCTCAAGGCCATGTGGCATCCTCAGCTCAGTAGCCAAAATAATCTCAAGAAATTAAAAAAAAAAATAATGGTACCCCACTGCACTTTATAAACATGATTAAAGTCAATGTAGGTGGGGATAAAATGGGCTTAGATCTCTGAGGTTTCTATATTTGAATGAACTGCATTGACTTTGTGGCCGTGAGAGCATGCCACCCTGGTATCTTCCCCATAGTCATGTTGATTAATTGGCTAATGTAAATTCCAAGGAGTCTCATTAGATAGATTAAAGAAATAGCAGTAGGTCATGTTAAGTTTAAAATTAATTGTGGAACTTAATCATCAGTAACAGCCATGAAATTCATCCTTGAAATATTTTCCAAAGGCCAAATAAGATGTAATAAACAAGAAACCATTATAAATATTAAAATGCAGCCCTTTCTAATCTAGATAACATTGGAGCTCTAACAAGACCCATTTAACTGGCGTTTAGGTGCTTTTCTTCCACTGTTTTCTCTTAACAAGCCTGTACTCATGTACCTAGTTCCATGTTAACCTCTTCATCCCCATATTCATTGTCTCCTGACTGTCCCCAAGTCAGGACAAAGGACAGCCATCAATAATTGCTGTCATTGGCGACTTTAGGCCACAGCTGCAAGTTAGACTCTTCCTCTGACCCCATCTACAGGGTTCGCTGCTGGATGACCTTGGTCAGCCTGAAACCTGCTCAGCAGAGCTCTCCTTGGGCCTAGTCATAAGACTCTAAGCCAAAAGTTGCTAGGGTCAGTGCCAAGAATCTCGTGTTCAACTTACTGCTTTCACCAGCATGGTTCCTTGAGCCTTCCTCTGGCTTGACAAGAAGCCATCCTGTAGAGGAGAGAAGTTTATGACATCAATAATTTTTTGTTGTAGTTAAACTTTTAGACTTGTTGGTTCTGCCTCCAAAAATATATCTCAACTCTGTTCTTTTGGAGGCCTGGAAGACTCCATTTTGACAATTTAACCCAGCCACTGTCAACTCTTATCTAAATAGAAAAACGACCTCCTTTCTTTCCATTTGCCCATGATTTCTTTTCATCCAGCAGGAAAAATAAGTAAATAAAAAGACCTCTTCAGAATATAAATCAGAGTATATCTATGTTTAAAATCCTCCGACAGGTGGGGCACAGTGGCTCATGCCTGTAATCCCAGCACTTTGGGAGACCAAGGCAGGCAGATCACCTGAGGTCAGGAGTTCAAGACCAGCCTGGGCAACATAATGAAACCCCATCTCTACTAAAAATACAAAACATAGTCAGGCATGGTGGCAAGTGCCTGTAATCTCAGCTACTTGGGAGGCTGAGGCAGGAGAATTGCTTGAACCTGGGAGGCAGAGACTGCAGTGAGTGGAGATCACACCACTGCATTCCAGCCTGGGTGACGGTGCAAGGCTTCGTCTCAAAAAAAAAAAAATCTCTGATGGGTTCCTTAACTATAACCCACACTATCTCCCTAGTACCCATCCTCATTTACACTCAGGACCTGCTAAAAAAAAACCTGTGGGGCCCAGTGCAAAATGAAAATGTGGGGCCTCATGTTCAAAAATTAGTAAAAATTTCAAGATGATGACAGGAAAGTATTAAAACAAATGTGGGACCCTTCTAAGCATGAGGTCCTGTGCAACAACCATGATGCCACTGCCACCTGTCTCCACTGCCACCATCACTAACCATCCAACATATTATATTCTTTTTGCAACCAGCACATTGGAGCACCGAATCCTACTTTGGAAGACAGAACTGTGTATATGCCATGCATTCCCATCACTGTAGAGTAGCAGGGCTTCAGTACATATCTTTCTGGCATTTTTCCTTTATGATTGTCACTATTTTCAACTGTTATCTCTTTGGAGCAGTACAGCACCCGTAGTGAAATCACCTTATATAGGTATGGGAAAAATCAAGACCAATAAGAATGTTTCACTCTGCAGTTTTACTGGTATATCCACAAGGAAATATAATTTATGGTAATAAAACAAGTTCCCATAACATGTACTTTTAAATAAGAAAAGAGCACAGTGTCACAGAGATTAAAACCAAGGAAGCTACAAGTACAGAAGATTGGACTCACCAACATAATTAGCTGATGGTAGTCTATCTACCAGTTACCTAAAGCTCTCTTGTTGGCTTGGCCCTAGAACCCCATTGTCTAGTACTTAAGCCACTGTAGTACTTCTTTGAACATGACTTTTTAAAATAGCAGTAGTGATAGTCATAATAATTGTGATATATTGAGTTCTTATCATCTATCCAGCTGTGTTTTAGGCATTTGACTGACATCAATCCACACTTCAGGGGACATACCATTATAATGATTTTATAGATGAGCAAAATAAAGCCTAAAGAACGAAGTTAAAGAATTTGACCAGTGATCAATGCTTCAGCCAAACCCATGCCATCTGGCTTCCTAAGTGTGAGTTCTTTCCTGTACCAATTAGCACCCATCGAGTTAGTTATTTCTGAAAGGATGGTCAATGGACTACCTGCCTCCAAGTACCTGGGAGCTTGTTAAAAGTACAGAGAGCCTTGCTTAAGACCTAGAGAATCAGATTCTCCATGACTGGGGTCCAGAATGCTGTGCATGTGGGTGTGCACGTGCATGTGAATATGTGCTTTAGCAAGTTCCTGGTAAATCTTTTTTTATTTTTTTATTTTTTTTTTGAGATGGAGTCTCGCTCTGTCGCCCAGGCTGGAGTGCAGTGGTGCAATTTCGGCTCACTGCAAGCTCCGCCTCCTGGGTTCACGCCTCAGCCTCCCGAGTAGCTGGGACTACAGGCACGCCACCATGCCCGAGGTTTTTTTGTATTTTTAGTAGCAACGGGGTTTCACCGTGTTAGCCAGGATGGTCTCAATCTCCTGACCTCATGATCCGCCCACCTCGGCCTCCCAAAGTGCTGGGATTACAGGCATGAGCCACCAGCTAGTTCCCGGTAAATCTTATACAAAGTAATTTGAAAATTGCTGCTTCAACTATCTTCTTTCTTCACGCGTTTGTCTTCTGGAGACATCTTCCCCCCTTCTCTGGTCCTTTCTGGAGGCATTTGAGTTCTCTGGTCTTTCTTTTATCTTAGTAAATGATGGGATAGAACTTAGCATATGGCATAGCATGTTTTCCATGCTAGTGATCTATGCAATTCAAGCAAAGACACAGTGAACAAAGTTAACTAATTCCATACAACAAAACCTAAAGCAGATCATTTTCCCACATACGATATGAAACAAGATAGGCAAAACAAGGCCCTGAATGCTCGGACACACACTTTGCATCTGCCTCCATGCATGGAAGGTCATTTGTTATAATACATGTGACATTCCACAGCACAGTCTAGGGCTCTGAAGATCATGAGCTGCATTGAAGAGTGAACCCAAAGGGATGACACAAAACAGGCAGTGAGGTAAGAGCCATCTCTGACCTAAGGGCCATTTACAACATTGCAAGATCAGCATTGCACTGAATTCCCTAAGTCATGCTGAGCTTACATACGTTTTGAGATCTTGCCTCCTATCACTAAAGAAGATTGCAAAATCTTACTATGTAAGCCCTCAACCTATGTTTTCTTCCACTTAATCTATAGCTTGTCATTAAATTCCAGCCTATATTTACTTTTCAAATACCAAGTCATGATGTCATGTTATTGAAACTGCATTCTATTTTAATTAATTATACCATTTCACATATATATCACTCTTCAGGTTCACTTGGATCTTGTCTTTTAGGAGTCACCTCTTACCAGTAAAAAGTGAAAAGAAAGAAGGTGGCTGGTTGCCTGTAATAATTATCTGCCTTGTGAAGTTGGAGGAGAAAGATGAAATAATGGAATCTGGCCCCAGGATGTTTAAAAATTAGTATGCAGGAAAAAATAAAAACATTGCCCAAATAAAGAATTTTATACCAACATCATGAGCATGCCTTGTGAGGTCAGGATTCATCCAAGTACAAATAATAAATAGATGGGAAAGAAACAACATTATTAGATTTACATTTTCCAATTAGCATGCAGAACATAAAAGCTCTAACAAGATGTGAAGTCCCTTCTATGCCTGAGGATGGGAAGCTAAGGTGAAATCATCATATCTCTCTGCAAAGGGAAACCTCCCTTTCAAAGGCCTTTGCTTTGAATACTCTTACTACAGCTCAGCAAACCTCACAACCTTTCTGGTCCTGTGCTATAATAGTACATGCCTTTCCCTGAAAAAGCCTCCTGTCACAGCTGAACATTTCTTATCTCTGGGAGGATTGAAACCAGAGTGCCCTCAAAGGGCTCAGGACTGTTTAAAAATAGCAGAAATATGGCTTGATCAGACCTCAAGAATGGAGAATTCTCAAAGAGAGAAGAAAAGTGCCTGCTGACGGTCAGCATTTACCCTAAGCACTCACTCTTGCATTCAGCTCTTCTCTCTGCCTGATTTCATTAAAGCTTAATTATGAATATCATCATTTTTTCCTTCGAGGAGCAAGTGCTGGTTTGGGGAAAATGGCCTTTATTCCTCAAAATCCTCACTGCATGCTTCAAAGATGCCTAGATTTGAACGCCAAAAAAGTATACTCCAATAAGTTTGGTAACTCCTGAGAAGGTTCTTTTTTGAACAGAACAAGAAAGGCATTAACTTTCCCCAAGTATAAAAACACATGAAATGTCAATGTGAAAGACTGATAGGAAAGACATGAACATTTATAGTGTCATGGGAAATAGAAATATAGAACTATGCTGCAGTATGTGGCAGTACTAGGTACCTAGGTGTACTACCCATGGCTTAAATCACATGGATGTATAATATTTTGACACGCTAAGGCATATTTATTTTGCTTAGCACATTTATTTTGCTTTAATACAGTGAAGTGAATTGAATTTCAATCCAAAGAACAGTAGTGCTAAGGGTTTTTGTTTGGCATCTAAGTAGATTTGTAAAATGGTGAAGGACATGCACCCAGTAGGCATATGTCATCAATACATTCTTCACAAAGTATCAGTACTCTGCATGGTTTCTGCAGAAAAAGCTAAAGCTGTGTAAGTAACATTGCCCTAAATCCCTTACCAGAGCTGTTCATACAAAGTCTTTATTGTAGTTATCTCCATGACCATGACTTTGTAGAGATATTGTATTACTGACAATCAGATAATGCAAATTACATTTGCTCTGAAATAGCACGGGTTGTTGCTTTTGAAGCTAGCCACGGTCAAACTTAGAAGATGGAGAACATATGCCCATATGGCTTAAGAACTAGATTGCTGTCTATTTAAAGTCTCAATTCCTTGAAACGATCAAGACTGATGCTAATGGGAAAAACCAACATGCTTGTAACATACCTAAATTTGTCTACTTTGAGGAGGTACACAGGATTATCTGGGGAACTGAAACGAGGGGAAAAGAAAAGGGGGATTTGGCATATGCCAGGAAAATGGACACTGCACTAAGTAGTTTACATTCATCACTTCTTGAATGAGAACAAAAATAACACCTTTCATTTGTGTTGTGCTTCATAGTTTCAAAGGACTTCACATGCACTTTCTCTTGTAATCTCAGTTAATCTGGCCATGATAAATGTGCAGGTGACACAAAGCTAAGAGTTTTTGTTAGAAGACAGAATTCAGATTTCAGGCTCTATAGGGCAATGATGGATCATATCTAACAAGATTAATTTGTGGTGTAAGGGTAAGGACAAATCAGCTGTATTTGTGCAAGGAGTGGGGTTCAAGAGATGGTAGGAGAAGCACTTATGGAAACAACTCATGGGTCTTGGTTTACAAAAAGCTCAATTAGAGTTGACTGTGGTTGATGAAATGTACATTTCACCTCAGGCTCTGTTACTAAGGGTCTGAAATAAGGAAGCTGGCATCCCACTCTAATACACCTGGAGTATTAAATTCCATGTGGGGTACCCTACTTGCTAGAGGCTTACTGTGCTCACTACATGCGGACACTATGCTAAACCTTTCATACACATTAGCCTGTTTAAGCTTCAAGACAATAAATGTGGCAGTAACTATTATTATCCCCTACTTACAAGTGAGGACGTGGACAGTTAGAGAGTGCAGTGGCCATCTGCCTATTGGCCTGGCCAATATCCATTCCATCTCTTTTTCTTTGGGTAACTACCTCTCCACCATTAGGGACAGAGTTAGTTGAACACCAATAAAACTCTAAGCCAAAGGGTGAAAATTTGAATCAAATCAAACCCATAGTATTACCTTTTTTAGGAATTTGAATAATGAATGGAGTATTATAAGAACATAAAGTAACATAAAGTAATAACACCCCAACATCTCAACAGTAGTCCTCTGAAGGGATGGCCATAGAGCTCTGGCCTCCAAGTTCTTCTTCTCCTTTCTGACTTTTCTAGGACCTGATATATTTTTTTTATCCTATGTCTTAGCCAGTCTATATATCTCTAATAAATTTATCTTTTTATTGTTTAATTTAGTTACTATTGCTTATTAGTCAAGAATATCAAATGACTTGTGTCAAGGTAATCAAGTCGTTAGTGGTGGAAACTCGATTTGAACCTTGCAGTCTGATCTAGAACTCACACACTTAACTACTACACTGGTTCGGCACCAGTCCCTGTGAGAAGGTAGCTGGCAAATTGAATGGAGGAAAGAAAAGGGAAGCAAGAAGGGAGAGGATTAGAAACGATGTGTAGACCAGTGATGGAAATTGGATTGTTTATTCTAGAAAAAAAAAATGGTGTGGAAATAAGAACATATCTCCAAATGATGGAAGGATAGTTGTTTGGAGGAATTATTAAAAATGATCTGTATTCATTTATTCATTTACTATTTTCATAACATTACTTCATTAAAATGTGGTAAGCATTAGGGTTATGAAAGTGAGTAAACACAAAATCCTTACTCTCAAGGAGTTTGCAATCTAGTGGGTTATAGAATAGACATATCAACTAGCAGGAGATGAGAAATGCTATGAACATCATCAAAGCTGAGAATAAAGAGCAGTGGTGATATCTTAGACTGGGTGGCCAGAGAAGACCTCTCTTGAGGTGGAAACACTTGAGCAGAGACCTGTAGAAAGTAAAGGATTTAATCATGTGGCTACCTGAAGGAATAGCATTCTAGGCAGAGGGAACAGCAGATGCAAAGGCTTGGATTTTTTTCAAAGAATGTCCAAGCATGGTTAGAGAGCAGTGAATTAGAGGCTAGAAAGAGAACCAGGGGTCAGATTACACATATACCCCTGTGGGTGGGTTGAGAAGGCACTAGCAAGTTTTTACAGAGATGATAACATAGAACAGATGATCATGCTGCATAATGATGTTTCGTTCAATGACAGACCACATATACAACAGGGATCTGTAAGATTATAGTGGAGCTGAAAAATTCCTGTTGGCCAATAACATCATAGCCATCCTAATGTCATAGAACAATGTATTACTCACCTGTTTGTGGTAATGCTGGTGTAAACAAGCCTACCACACTGCCAGTTGTGCAAAAGAATAGCACATGCAATTATGTATAGTACATAATGCTTGATAATAGTAATAAACAACTATGTTAACTAGTTTATATCTTTACTGTATTGTGCTTTTTTTTTTTTTTTTTTTTTTTGAGACAGAGTCTTGCACTGTTGCCCAGGCTGGAGTGCAGTGGCGCAATCTCAGCTCACTGCAAGCTCCACCTCTTGGGTTCCCATCATTCTCCTGCCTCAGCCTCCCAAGTAGCTGGGACTACAGGCACCTGCCACCACGCCTGGCTAATTTTTTGTACTTTTAGTAGAGAAGGGGTTTCACCGTGTTAGCCAGAATGGTCTCGATCTCCCAACCTCATGATCCACCCGCCTCGGCCTCGCGAAGTGCTGGGATTACAGGCGTTAAGCCACTGCGCCCGGCCTGTACTGTGCTTTTTATCATTATTTTAGAGCATACTCCTCTACTTCTATTTTTTAAAATTAACTATAAAACAGCCTCAGGTAGGTGCTTCAGGAGGTATTCTAGAAGAAGGCATTATTATCACAGGAGATGACAGCTCCATGCGTGTTCTTGCCCCTGAAGACCTTCCAGTGAGAACAGACGTGGAGGTAGAAGACAGTGATATTGATGGTCCTGACCCTGTGTAGGCGTAGGGTAATGTGTGTTTGTGTCTTAGTTTTTAACAAAAAAGTTTAAAAAGTAAAATTTTAAATTAAAAGTTTATAGAAAAAGAACATAGAGGTGAGGCACGGTGGCTCACACCTGTAATGCCAGCACTCTGGGAGGCCGAGGTGGGTGGATCACCTGAGGTCAGGAGTTTGAGACCAGCCTGACCAGCATGGCAAAGCCCTGTCTCTACCAAAAATACAAAAATTAGCTGAGTTTGATGGCGGGCACCTGTAATCCCAGCTACTCAGGAGGCTGAGGCAAGAGAATTGCTTGAACCTGGGAGGCAGAGGTTGCACCAAGCCAAGATCGCGCCACAGCACTCCAGCCTGGGTGACAAAGCTAGACTCCATCTCAAAAAAAAAAAAAACAAAATATATATATATATATAAAAGAGATATATTCATAATATATATTACATTATATATAATATGTTATATAAATAAATATATATTTTTGTGTAAAATATGTGTTTTAAGGTATTATTATAAAAAGTCAAAAAATTTAAAAAATTAAGTTTATAAATTTAAAAAGTTACAGTAAAGTTAATTTATTATTGAAGAAAGTAAAATAATATTTAAATACATTTAGTGTAGCCTAAGTGTACAGTGTTTATAAAGTCTACCGGAGGGTACAGTAATGTCCTAGACCTTCACATTCACTCACCACCTCACCACTCACTCAGTGACTCACCCAGAGCAACTTGCAGTCCTGCAAGCTCCATTCATGGTAAGTGACCTATACAGGTGTACCACTTCTTATCCTTTATACCCCATTTTTACTGTACGTTTTCTATACTTAGATACACAAATACTTACCATTGTGTTACAATTGCCTACAGTGCTCAGGACAGTCACATGTATGGGTTTGTAGCCTAAGAGCGATGGACTATTCCATATAGCCTAGGTGTGTAGCAGCCCATGCCATCTAGGTTAGTGTAACTCTATGATGTTCACACAGCAACAAAATTGCCTAATGACACATTTCTCACAAAGTATTCCTGTCATTAAGTGATGCACGACTGTATTTTTAAAAGCATCCTCTTTGGGTGCTATAGAGACAACAAATGGTGGCAGGCAACTATGAAAGCATGAACCCTAGTTAGAAAACTATTGCCATAGTCCAGGCGAGAGAATGATGGTGGCTCATATTAGGGCAGTGGACTTGGACAGGAAAAGGGACAAAGCTTGGTATAAAATTCTAGGGTGGATCTGACAGTGTTTGTGGATGGATTGGAAAAGGAGTATGTGATAGAGGAGAATAAAGAATGACTCTTATAATTTTGACATGAGCATCTGAGTAAAGATTCCATTTGCTGTAGGGCCTTATAGGGTTGAACTGGGACTGATGGTAGATGGACTGGGATGCTATGTAACTAAAGTCTTCCCAATAGTCCTATCTGGCAAAAGAGAGAATGAAGTATTAGGTTGGTGCAAAAGTAATTGCGATTTTTGCTGTGAAAAGTAATCACAAAACCACAACGACTTTTGTACCAATTTAATAACTCCAAAGATGATGAGTTATGCATACAGGGGATTGGTACAGGTAAGACAGACAACATTTGGTGGGGGTTTTATAAAGGTATGGCAAATGCTAGGAGGGTACGGAACTCAGTGATCTGAAAGCATCCTTCCAATCGTGCAATTCTGCCAACCAGGCGGTTTACGGAATTTATAAGTATCTCATTATCTATTTCAGTTCATGCCTGTAAAAGATAATAAAAATACACAGTCAAATTTATTTTACTTGTTTCAGACTTGGGCAAATTGGGGACAGTGAATGTTGATATATCTGTCCCACAACACACTGTTTATTACTTAAGTGTAAGGCAATCCCTTTTCAAAGTCAGAACATCCTACGAAAACAGCAGGGTATGACTTGTTATTCTTTCTGTTTTGCGTTCTTTTTTCAGTGTAAAGCTGGAAAATTGTATGTGTCTGTATAGTCTGGTAAGGTAGCGGGACTATAAAAAGCAATGGCTGGGATCTGACTACGCCTCACTCTGTGTGTTAACTGTCTTTGGAACTGGCAAAGATGATAAAGGGAGTCCCAGACAAATCAAAGAAAAGAAATAAGAACCAGGCCTGCTGACATTTTGGTTTTTTGGAACAGGAAGTAACTTCTATAAATTTGATAAAAGAGCTCCAAGAGTTCTGAAAGGCACATTTAAAGCTGATTCCACATGTTCAGGGAGTACAAAGGTCTAAACTCTTTAGTTCCCCTTGATTTCATCAGTTTTCCAAAGTTTCCAGTTCCCTCTCTAGATATGCCACGTGTTTCACTCCCCTGGGGGCAAATCAAAGTGGTGAGTGTTCCCAAGTCTAACCCACTCCTATCTTCATACAGAATAAATCAAAGGGAAAACATACACCTTGATTCCATTTACTTTTTTGTTTCACTGTCCCTGTCCTCCTTTGCTTGCTTCTGAGAAAGAATAGCTCCTTTTCCTTGCCAAGACTAACCTGTGAGCCTGGATCCATCTCTGCTTGACTCCCCTTAGGAACTTCCCTGGTGAACCATCCACTTTTCTGCCTCCTTTGCATTCCATTCAAGCTGTTTTTAAATACCTTTGAGTGCCTGTCCATGTCTAGCACTATGCTAAGATGTGTAACAGGAAAGACATTTCTTCACCCTTGTTCTGGTCCATGGAGAAGGGATTCCAGCGAAAGGGTATGATCTTGAAGTGTGAAGTTCCCTCTAGTTCTTTGTCGTGCTAAGGCCAGACACCTAGTGTCAATGGTCCATCGTGTAGCAGAACATCACCAGGAATTTGGGGATACACAAAAGTCTAGGCATGAATTGGAAGCAGGAAGAGAAGAGCTCACCTGGTAGGCATGAAGAAATAAACCAGGATTTGTGAGCAGCTGCCTATTGGGGATGGGGGTGGACAGGTACTATGATTAGGGAGAAATTTTCCAGAGGTGAGGACTAGTTATTAGATTGTCAGAATTGTGTGGACAGAGGATGTCAAATGCCAAATCTGGAATCATATCTGGCTATGGTCTGTGATTACCCAAAACTTCAGTAAAAGGCTACTACTCTCCACAACATTTCTGCTTAAAGTGCTTTAAGGAAAGGAAAACAAATGGTCCAGTCCAGGGTAGAGGTGGTGAGAGTAGATGGCAGTGCCAAAAGACAAAACCAGAAAGAGAAGAGAGACCACAGAGGGGTCAGCATGGTGAGCAACCCCCATTTTCATAAAAATACTTAAAAGGGGGGATTTGAAAGTGGCAGGGAGATTTCATTATGTTATACGGAAGAAGCAAAAAATATTAAGATCTTGGTCCTCACCTCCCTAAACAGACTAGTATCATTCATCCCTTGGGGACTCACCTAGATTACATTCTGTCTCCATTAATAGCACCTATCCCCTCATGCTACATTTATACTATGCATATTTGCCTATGCCACTATTTTCATGAATTCTCTGAGAATGAAATTAGTCATTTATTCAACAAACTTTTTTTGAATGTCTGCTATATACCAGGCACAGGGATAAGCCCTGGTCATTCAAAGATGACTAAGACATGGATTATAAATTTGTTCTTGGTGAGCTCCCAATCTGGAAAAAACAAAGGTACAAAGAAAAGATATTTTCTTTTTATGTCTTTAATGTGCCTGGAAGAAGGTGGATTCATAACGAATATTTGTTAAATGAATATCTGTTTTGAAAGGGCAATAAATTAGATGATGAATACATTCAACAAGAGAAACCACTGGAAAGAAAGCAATCTATGTAAGCCGTTAGATTGGAAAGCACTTTCTTCTATTTTTTGGAATTATATGAATAGTAGTGACTACTTTGTATGAAGGAGCTGATTTGTGTGTTTTACATTTTCCTAATGTCACTTTGATATTTCATCAGACAAGAGTGCATCCTCATTTCTTCTCTAAATATCACCCCCTATCAGCCTAAAAATGATCTGCTTTTTGCATGCAACTCTTAGAAATCCAAGACAACAATGAAAATGAAAAGTTAAAAACCATGCCTGGAATAGATGACACAATGTTACCAAATCTCTGAAAATTCAATAAAGAAAATTGGACAGACTTCTTTGCCAGTTATTGTCACTTGGCTTCATTTGAAGAAGTTTTACTTATATTTTAATAAAAGTTTTTCCCTCTTTTGCTGGTTTAATCCCAAGCTTCCAACATTTTTAAATATTGTAAACCAGATGAATGTTTTGTGGTCAAAAAGAAATGAGGAATGCAAGAAACACGTGGCAAATAGTAAAAATTATTAATGTGGCAATTTAATAATACTAAAAATAAGACTGCTAGGGTAGAAATGTAGGTCACAGTCTGTGCTCCCTGGGGAGCCTCACACTATAGATTCTGGTTCAGTGATGGGAGCCCCACCATGGGTGTAAATAGAGTAGATCATCAATTATGATCCAGTTCCTGAACCCTAGTGCACTAGTGGAAGTTCTTGGTTACAAACAATGGAAACCTCTCTGGTTAGCTTACTCCAGAAAAAATTTATTGGAAAGATATCCGATAGCTCTTAGACCCAAAGAAAGCAGAGACACTCACAGCTCAGGCAGAAACCAAGAGAAGGCATTCAATTCCAAGTTTAGCCACAGGAATGATCATGATCTATGTAGGGTGCTGTCGGGGCCACTGTCACTACCACTGAAGCTACTGACATTGATGGCCCCCTTCATGCCCCTGGGCTCTCAGTGCTGCAGGAAATCATCTCTGATGCTGCTTTGTGTCTTCACCAAGACTCAGCACCTGATGGCTCGTGAACCCTTGATCTCACTGCAGGGAGCAGGAGAGGGCATGGGCATTTAGCCTCTTAGCTATTGGGCCTTGCTTTACTCTCATCTTGGAATTGCCCATCTTGGAATTGACTACATAACCTTAGAATATTCAGAGGTTATGTAGTCAAAATGTCAGAGGACCACTCTTTCTGAGTCTGGGGCTAGTACTGTCTGAGAGAGAGCAGAAGCTGAGCCAAAGATGGTTCCCCCAAATAGAGATTGAAGCAACATTGACAGTAGCTGAGAAATGTGAGCAGAGGTAGCTTGAAGTTGACATCAAATAACCAGGAAAGACATGATTGGAGACCAGTAGGTCACAACTAGAACCAGTTGGGATATACTATAAGGCCAAAATTTAAAGGCAGGTCACCAATGCTCATGGATATGGTTTCTACCGTCCTTAGATATTTTGGGGGTAGATCTTGAACATTGAAAGAGCAGAGACAAGCTAGATGCCTGTGAACACTATTAGTTAACATTCCCCTTCTCGGCTGGGAGTGGTGGCTCATGCCTGTAATACCAGCACTTTGGGAGGCCGAGGCAGGTGGATCACCTGAGGTCAGGAGTTCAAGTCCAGCCTGGGCAACATGGTGAAACCTGGTCTCTACTAAAAAATACACAAATTAGCCAGGCGTGGTGGCACACGCCTATGATCCCAGCTACGCGGGAGGCTGAGGCAGGAGAATTGCTCAAACCTGGGAGGCAGAGGTTGCAATGAGCTGGAATCGCACCACTGCACTACAGCCCGGGCAACAGAGCAAGACTCTGTCTCAAAAACAAACAAACAAAATTCCCCTTCTCCTCCAAACACTTCTGCCGTCCATCTGTCAGCACAGTACCTTCCCCTAGGTCAGTGTTTCCCAGATAATAGTACACATGCCATTAGTGGTATGAGAGCTGATTTTTAGATGGCTATAAGGTAAATATTTTTTCGTATTTATGCATTTATTTTAATGGCATTCAGAACTATATAACGGCAAGTAACATTTACTTACTCTGTGCTAGGCATGGTTCCAACTCCTTTACATACATTCAGATTCATGTAATCCTCACAACAGCCTAAGGAGATGATTGCTAGTATTATGTATTACCCACATTTTGCAGATGCTGAAATTGAGGCCCAGAGAGGTTAAGTAACATGCTTACCATCACAGGGCCAGTGATGGAGGGAGCCAGGATTAGCACAGGGGCAGTCTAGCTCCAGAGTCCTTGTTCTTCCTATGCCATGATGAGAGTCTTTACCATGAGATGAGCAGCTACCAGGGCATTATGAACAAAAAACATAATTTCACCTTTTTTCTTTTTAATAAACATGAATGTGTTTCCTCACCACAACCCAGTGAGTGTAGCAATATTTACATAGCTAACACATAGTATTTAATACATGCCAGTTACTGTTTCAAGTGAGTCACATATAATAAACTCAGGACTATGAGGCAGAGGCTCTCATCATCCCCATTTTACAGAAGCAGCAACTGAGGCATGGAGAAATTATTATGTGCCGAAGTTACCCAGTTAGTAAGTAGCAGAGATAGAATTTGAATTTTTTTTTTTTTTTCCTCTGAGACAGAGTTTTGCTCTGTCGTCCAGGCTGGAGTGCAGTGGTGCAATCCTGGCTCACTGCAACCTCTGCCTCTCGGGTTCAAGTGATTCTTCTGTCTTAGCCTCCTGAGTAGGTGGGACCACAGGTGTGTGCCACCACACCTGGCTAATTTTTGTATTTTTAGAAGAGATAGGGTTTCACCATGTTGGCCAGGCTGGTCTTGAACTCCCGACCTCAAATGATCCATCTGCCTTGGCCTCCCAAAGTGCTGGGATTACAGGTAGAATTTAAATCTTGATCATCTGGCTTCAAAGTTTGTGCTTTTGCCCATGTATTACATTGTCTCCTAAGCTGTCTGCCTAGAATGTAGTTACCATTATTATCTCATTTCATAGATGAGGAAAGGGAAGCTAAGAGAAATGAGTTGCCCTGGGTCAAGTATCAGCAAACTTTATCTGTAAAAGGCTAAATAGTAAAACTTTTGGCTTTGTGGCCTTAGGTTTCTGTCCTGATGATGCAATTGTGCTGTTATAGTACAGAAGTAGCCATAGACAAAACATAAACAAACGGGCATGGCTATGCTCCAATAAAACCTCATATATAGACAGTGAGATTTGAGTCTCATTTAATTTTCACATGACACAGATTACAATTATTTTGGCTTCTTTTCAACTATTTAAGCAAGTAAAATCTACTCTTACTTCGTAGGCTAAGAGTACCACCCCTGAGAGTCAGCTATTGACAGTCATTAAAGTTGGAGCATTCTGGTGGACGGAAAGAAAAAGAGACAAACCATACCAGTGCTGCAAAGAAGCCTGTATGTTTCCAGCTAGGGCTGATTGTGGAAAGTAACACTTAAAATCCAAACGTACTTTTAAAGCATGTTTTATAAAATGTCCTCTCCATTACAAAAACACTGCACACTTTTTCAGGGTCACGATGAAATGGATAGTTTTGAACCATGGCTTGCATTTTCCTCTTTACCCCAAAGAAAATCAAACTATAAAAGCACGAATTTCCCCGAGAGGGTTTTTCGCCCATTCAGCCATGTCTTCTAAGGGGTTTGACTTATTGAAAAATAGAAACCACTCGTGGTTGTAAAACCAGTGAACCTCTTTCCTTTATTTAACCTACTGCCCTTGAAAATTTACTTTTTAATGGTTTGCACGTGATCCAACCAAGCCTGTTCTCAGCTATCTTATGCATGAGTTATATATAGAAGCACTTCAAAGAGAAAAGAGAAATGCTGCATAAATTCCAGGTAGTAGTGTACTCAAATCCAATCTTAACTCATAGTGGTGAACTATACTGCCGAGTACTAGAGTCTGTTATTGAGACAGGAAATCCTTGGTGTGTGCGCTGTTCATGTTTCCACTCCCCTTAATCCCTTTACCATTTTTGTGCACACTAGTTCTTAGAAAATGATCACACCCAATAGCGATCACCTACAGCTGTTCGTCAGCCAGTGCCTTTGGGCTACTTGAGAGGGCTTTGCCTACCTGCAGAAGAGAAGAAGTTCCTAGGAATTTATGCACCCTCATTCTTGGGGCAGCTCTTAGCCAATGACTGATGGGTGTGGAGCTATAAACACTCAAACTCCCTCACCCCTGACTGAGAAAACACTGAGGTGTGAGCCATGATGTGTTCAGAGCTCCCTACATAGGATTGAGTTACCTCTGGGAGGATATGGTACATAATATGGCATCCACGTTTGACCTTCTTCTGGTTTCATACCCCTACTCTGCCACTGGTTTTTTCCCAGGAATACTTCCTAATTAACTGCTTTCACACAAATCCCTATGTAAGGCTCTGCTTCTGGGGACCAATCTAAGCCACAGGGTTATAAGAGCATCTTCAAGTTCTGCCTTTTGATATACAGTATTTTGACATTAGATCTCATTACTTTGCATAACTCTAAAATGTTTACCAAATGCTTCTAGAGCATTATCTAGATAATCTTTTCAACTAATGCTATTACTTTCATTATACAGGTGAGAAAACTGAGGTTCAAAGAGGATAAATGATTTTCCCAAGGTCACACTGATAGGAAGTAACAGAGCTAGGTGCTTCTGCCCCTATGGTAAACAGTCATCAAGTTATTACTGATGCATCTATGACCATTATTTAACATTAAACTGTGATAGTATGTTTTCTTAGTAGTCACTCTTATAAGGCAAAGGAGAAGACGTATGTTCGGATCATATATTCATACCACAAATACTTACTGAGCACCTACTACATTTCAGGCAGTAGGCTAAAGGATACAGATATGACAGCTGGCTCTCATGGAGCTTAACTTTCAGCAGAAGAATTTACAAGGAAAAAGAAACCAATTATGATGGCAATAATTGCTATGAAATATGTAAGTAACTGAGAAAGAGAAACACACACGGGCTTATCTTTAGACAAAGGAATTGGAGAAGGCTGCTCTGAGGAGTTAACATTTAAATTTAGAACTCAAGGAGGAACAGGGGTTTGTGAGGCAAAACTCTGGAGAAAATGTGCTCAAGGAAAGAGAACCATATGCCCCCCCTTTACTTAGAAAGGTAGAATTCCAACATTTGGGTTTATTGTTGGTTATAGAATCAAATTTCTTTGGAAGCAGAGCAGATGATGACTTTGTAAAATTTCAGGGCCACCTATAGATGCTTAGATAAAATATCTACCACTCCATGAGCCTGGTCGTTTGATGGAAATATCCAGCATTTGTCCTCTTTAAGGATCCCCTGGAGAAGCTCAGTTGATTTACTTTGGCTCCACATCTGCTGTTAACTGAGAGAGGAAACGCGTTTATTAGCTTATGTTCAGCACCCCCAGCCTATTAGACTGCCCCTTGACAAACCCTTCTGAACAGTGGGAGGCTTGTGGACGGCCCAAAGTCAAATGTCAGAGACTGCAGTGGGAAGTCTCTGTGGGAAGGGCAGAGAATGGAGACCTGGGTTTGATTTCCTCTTTTGTCATTTAGTTCCAGTGTGATCTACAGCAAGTAACTTGTCTCTCGGACCCTCTGTTTCTTCCTCTGTTAATGGTGAGAAAAACAAGTGCATATTGTCTTAATCTCTTCAGGCTGCAATAGCAAAATACCATTGACTGGTTAGCTTAACAACAAAGATTTATTTCTCACACTTCTGGAGACTAGAACGTGCAAGATCAAGGCACTGGTAGATTCAGTATCTGGTGAATGCCCACTTTCTAGTTCAAAAATGGCAACTTCTCCTGAATTCTCACATGATGGAAGGGACTAGCTAGTTCTCGGAGGTCTCTTTTATAAGGGCACAATTCCATTCACGAGGGCTCCATCTTCATGGTCAATTCACCTCCAAAGACCCGACCTCCTAGTACCATCACTTTGGGGGTTAGGATTACAACATAGGAGTTTGGGTGAAAACATAAACATCTAAACCATAACACATTCCTAGTCTGCTTGCAAAGGATCGGAAAGAATGTTTGTAAGTAAGAGCTTGCCTCGGTATCTGGAACTCTGAAAACAAGAATTTTGGTTTTAGTAGTGGCTGTAATAGTAGCAACAATTGTGGCATTAGAGTAGTTGGGATAGTAAGAGTCACACTAATGAGCATTCATATTATTACTGTTAGCAGTGTTCCTGCCTTTACTTCAATTGCTGTGGTAACAAATTAGGCCCTGAAGGGTGAACAGTAACTCTCACACCATCTAAAATACCAGTTACTGCTTATTGCTATTGGGAAGTGACTTGAGCTTTGGAAAGTTTCCAGCACAGCACTGTTCAATAGAGATAATGCAAGTTACATATATAAGATACATTTTTCTAAGAGTCATATCTTAAAAAGCAAAAATAGGCAAAATTCATTTTAATAATATATTTTCTTTAACCTAATATATTAAAAGATGATTTTATATGTAATCAATATAAGAGAAATTATTGGTGAGATATTTTATTCTTTTTTCACACTGTCTTCAAACTACAGTGTATATTTTACATTTGGCAACACATCTAATTTCAGACTAGACACGTTTTGAGTGCTTAATAGCCAAATGTGGCTGCTGGCCACCATTTGGGGTAGTGCAGTTTTAGACAATGACAATATATTTGGAATGACTAAAAATATAGTGTCAGAGTAGTTCATGGGGCAGTTTACATGTTCCCAACTCCACAGGAAAAAAAAAATGCAATTATTTGAAACATAGTAAAATGTTGTTTAAAAAGCACAAAATCAGCTATGTAAACTGTGAATATAAGAAGCAATCTGTTCATTCTCTAACAGGAAAGCTTGCATTTCTTCCCACCATGAAGATATACAAATGAACGAATCAACAAATAAAAACTCTGAACCCTTTGGTATAACCTGGCTGAGATGTAGCTTAAATTTTACTTCTTCCCCTCCTTCAAGTCTCCACTCTAATGTCACCTTTTAGAGAGGTAACCACCTCACATTTACACACCTTTGCATGGTCTGGAACACAAATGTCCTCTCTGTCACTTGTGAGTTCAGTTACATGGTTTCTGTCTTAATAACTGTTACCAATTGAAGACGCCCTCACTAGGAAGTCTCTCTTTTTCTTCCTGGTGATCTCTGCACCTCCAGCACCCCAATTATTTGGCTGAATCCTGCTCTAGTTGCCTCCCGCTTCTTTTTCTCAGTGGATTCAAAATGCTTAGAAGAATTTTGTGCAGGAATCACTTAACGAAGGTTCAGGAGACACACAGTAGACATTGTTGGTGGTTCTGGACCACACAGAGCTGTATGAGGGCTCTTCACCCACTTCACTCACCTCAATGCTGGACCTAATGCTCCCCTCTCTAGGGCCTCAGTTTCCTCACCTGTACGATGAGAGTGTTACACTAAGCCAGTGGTTCCCAATATTTTTTATTATGGGGACTCAGCCCACATTTTTTAAAAATAATAATTTTGAGACATGTAAAAAGTAATAAATAAAATTTTAAATTTTTACCTCCCCCAAAATTGCAGAGAATACCCAGAAATAACCATTTTTAATACCCTATGACAATTGTATTCAATATTTCTTTGTGCATAAGAAGAAAAGGAAGGCCGGAAAGCAGAGAGGCAGGAAAAACAAAGAAAATGAAAGAAGAAGCAGGTGGGAGGGATGGAAACGAAGGGGAAAGAAGGAAGGTACATTATAAATTAAAGCTAGTCCTGAAGATGGCAAAGCAGAAAGATAGAAAGAGCTTGGACCTGTTATGATGCTATTGAGCTGTGACTGAACCAACCCTGAGATCCGACCTGCTTCTAGACTTTTAATGCAGAAGTTCTCAGCTGTAGCTTCACATTGGAATTGTCTGACCTGTTAAAAAATAAAAATGAAATGTAGCCTGAATCCCAGAGTTTCTCATTTAATCAATACAGGGTGCGGCCTCGGTGGCAAAATTCCTCAAAGCTACTTGGAAAGTCTAATATGCAGCTAAGGTTGAGAACAACTGTTAAAAATAAATCCTCTATCATTTAAGCCAGCGTTTCTCACACTTTAATGTTCACCTGAATCACTGGGGATTTAACAGGAATCTTGTCAAAATGCAGATTTTGATTCAATAGATCTGAGGTAAGGCCTCAGATTCCGCATTTCTTCCTTTTTTTTTCTTTTTTCTTTTTGAACCATAAATGTTTATTGCAGAAATTTGGCCACGGTTCCAATTAGGGGGCCCCAGGGACCCTCTGCCCAGGGCTGGGCAGATGGGATAGGAAAGGGTAGAGAGAATGTTTCTGGGCCTGAGGCCTCCGAGCTGTGAGATGATGTTGGGTGCCAGGCTGTAGGTGAGGCCTGTGCCATCTGCTTCTACATTCAGAGCCTTCACTATGTCATCCTCTATCACCACGGAGAACCTCTTGAGCCATCTCCCCTGCTGGTGGGACTGTCGTTCAGTCTGTGGCAGCAGCACTGGCACCAAGACATCTATGTGAAGGAGGGTGAGTACCTGGCGAGGTCCACAGTTTCAGCAGAGCCACGGCAGCCATGGCCCCAGTCAAGGTGGGAAATGCCATCCCAGCAGTTGTGGTGTTTGGAGGGGAGCCAGGGAACATGGTGAACCTGGCAGAGCTGTTCAAGGGCAAGAAGAGTGTTCTGTTTGGAGTTCCTCAAGACTTTAGCCCCAGCTGTTCCAAGACCCACCTGCTGGGGTTGGTGGAGCAGGCTGGGGCTTTGAAGGCCAAGGGGTGTCCCAGTGGTGGCATGTCTGAGTGTTAACGATGCCTTTGTGACTGGCGAGTAGGGATGAGCCCACAAGGCTAAAGGCAAAGTTCGGCTCCTGGCTGACCCCACTGGGGCCTCTGGGAAGGAGGCAGATTCACTGCTAGACTCTGCATTTCTAGCAAGCGCTCAGGTAAGGCCAAGGCGGCTGCTAAAGGATCGTACTTGGAGTAGCAAGGTTGCAAGCCAATTTGAGTAAGTCTTTCTGTTCCTTGCGGCCAAAAGCATCCCAATGGAAACATATTGCCAACTTGCATGTTATTTGATTTTCTGCCCTGAATGTCCCATTCTTCTTGTTTAAAAACAACAACAACAACAACAACAAAAACCAAATAGACCAGGTGTAGTGGCTCATGCCATAATCCCAGCACTTTTGGAGGCCAAAGCAGGAGGATCACTTGAGCCCAGGAATTTGGGACCAACCTGAGGAACATAGGGAGATCCTGTCTCTACAAAAACTTTTTTAAAATTAGCCAGGTATGGTGGTGCACACCTGTGGTGACTACTCCAGAGGCTGAGATGGGAGGATCACTTGAGCCTGGGAATTTGAGGTTTCAGTGAACTACGATTGTGCCACTGCACTCCAGCCTGGGCAGCAGAGCAAGACCCTGTCCCCAAAACAACAACAAACATACAAACAAACAAAAGTGTAAATAATGCTAAACTCTCCCAGGCTATATCTTTTGTTCATTGTAATGTGTTATTTTTCTAAGAAACTGATGTGGCCTTTGGTCTCCAAATTAAAGTGTGTATTTCAAGAAAATTTCTTCTATTTTATCTTTAAATGTATTCCACCGCATTTGTTGATACTCTTCTTCAGTAACCCAGTTATGTGTGTGGAATCTCCTTTGTCTTTATTCTATATCTATCGTCTTTTCTACAACTGTTTCTATATCTTTATTATGTACATTTAATTTTGCACAATTTCTTCAAGACTTTCACTAGTTTGGAGTTACAATTTCTTTCTTGTTCCATTTAATATGGATTTCACTACATATGGCTTTTTTCTTTTTCATTTGTTTCCCCAAATATGCCAAATTACTTTTTATCTCCTTCTGTTGTCTTACAGTCTCTTTTGTGAATCTTTGTATCTCTTACTTGAGATATTTCCTTAACAACACTATGTTGTATGTAATTCCTTTGAGATTGCTTCTGTCATATTTTCAGTATTTCTTCTTGTTTTCCATATATAGAAAGAATGAGAGACAGAGAGAGATAACATGTTTAATTTTTTCTGCTTATATTATTGTATTAGGGTTCTCTAGAGGGACAGAACTAATAGGATAGATATATATAAAGGGGAGTTTATTAAGTATTAACTCACACAATCACAAGGTCCCACAATAGGCCATCTGCAAGCTGAGCAGCAAGGAGAGACAGTCTGAGTCCCAAAACTGAAGAACTTGGAGTCTAATATTCAAGGGCAGGAAGCATCCAGCATGAGAGAAAGATGTAGGCTGGGAGGCTAGGCCAGTCTAGTCTTTTCACCTTTTTCTGCCTGCTTTATATTCTAGCCACATTGGCAGCTGAATAGATGGTACTCACCCAGATTAAGGGTGGGTCTGCCTTTCTCAGCCCACTGACTCAAATGTTAATCTCCTTTGGCAACACTCTTACAGACACACCCAAGATCAATACTTTGCATCCTTCAATCCAGTCAAGTTGACACTCAGTGTTAACCATCACAATTATTTTTCTTATTTTTCACTTTTTATGCGTATATTACATGTTGATTCTTTTCTTAGTGCTCATCTTTGAATAAGGCACACAAACCCCCAAAGGCAGTGAGGAGTGGTGTAATTAGTGGAGTTAGTGCTAAAACAATCTGTAGCTTCCACTCAGCTTTATTGTCTGTTATACCTTTTCACCAAATCTGTACCTTTTTATTTCCTGGGGGACACATCTCTCTTATTTTTGACAACCTCAAAATTAGAATGTCTTAATATTCTAAATATTCTTAATAAGGACCAAATTTTGACCATTAAAAGAGAGGGGAATAGAACTTGAGAAATAGGCTCATACAAATTACCAGGGTCCAGTGGTCAGGTGGTGGAACTGGGGGAAATTTCATTTAAAAAGGCAAAATAAAACAAAACAAAACCTGGATTAAGAAAATACCTAAAGACGAAAAGCCAATATGAATTCATTAACATCGTAAATGAACTTGTGCTTTGGTACACACAACAGCATCTGCAAACATTTGACAAAGAGCCCATGTGTGTGCAACACATGTTATTTACTCTGTGTGTGGAAAATGCCTTGTCTGCACATGGATTCACAGATCTCCTTTTCATTCACTTCTATTTATCATGTGCCCTCATGGAGTTTGGTTGAGTGGTGCGACAAACAGTAAATAAGTAAACCAATAAATAAGTAGTGTAAAATGTGGAAGTGTGTGAAGGAAATAAATGAGGTGTTGAGATGAAGAATAACCTGTGCCTAGGGTTGGTCTCTTTAAGCTGGAAACTGAAGGACAGGAAGGTGAGAGTCACGTGAAGAACTGGAAAAGAGGGACAAACAGGTTAGATAGAAGTTACACACCAGGAGCTTACCTTCAGGTGGCTTGCATATATATTAGAAACCAAGAAAAAGCTCAGGGAAGTGGATATGTGTAAAGCAGTTGGTACAAAAATCACATTAGAGATGCAGATAAAGTCAGAGCATAAAGACCCCTTTAGACCACCATGAGGAGATAATTCTATGTCGAATGCAAAGCAAAGTGTTGTAATGGCTGTAGTGTAGAAAACAGATTGGAAAGTCACTGTAAATGGATTAGGAAATAGATATAGACTACTCTAGTAATCCTGGAGACTGTTGGCAATCCTTGAACTAGGGTGAAGGCAGTAGGACAGACGGAAATCTGTGAAGTTGAGATATATTCCAGAGATAGAATAGATAAGATGCTATGAATGTCTTAAATGTGGGAGGTGAAGGAGAGGGAGGCATCAAATCTGTCTCTCCCGTTTCTGGCTTGAACAGTTGAATAGTAGACAGCAATGTCTCTTACGGACATGAGAGCAAGGAAAGAAAATGTCTTCTGTGGGGAGAAATCAGAAGCTCAGTTTTGAAAATGTGACATTGAAGATGTTTCTGAGTATCCTACCGTGATAGTTAATTTTAGGTGCCAACTTGACTGGGCTAAGGGATGCCCAGATAGCTGGTAAAACACTGTTTCTGGGTGTGTCTGTGAGAGCGTGTCTGGAAGAGATTAGCATTTGAATCAGTAGGCCAAGTAAAACAGATCCATCCTTACCAAAGTGGGCCAGCTTCATCCAATCAATCCATCAAGGGCCCAGATAGAACACAAAGGCAGAGGAAGGACAAATTTTCTCTCTCTTCTGGACCTGAGACATCATCTTCTCCTGCCCCTGGGCGTCAGAGCCCCAGGTTCTCAAGCTTTCAGACTCTGGGACATACCCTAGTGGCCCCCAGTATTCAGGATTTTGGCCTCAGACCAAGAGTTATGCCACTTACTTCCCTGAGTCTCCAGTTGCAGATGGCATATCCTGTGACTTCTTGCCCTCCATAATTGCATGAGTTAATTCCCATAATAAATCCCATCTATGCTTCTATATACAGAAAGAGAGATCTCCCTTGGTTCTGTTTCTCTGGAGAATCCTGACTAATATACCTGGTGAACACATCAGGAAATAATTTTGATTGAGGCATTGAAGAAAGATCCGGAAAGCACATGAAAATTTTGGAGTCATCACAGCACAAAAGGTATATAAAGTCATATAAATGAATGAGGCAATATAGGAAAACTAAAGAAAGGAGCCTAGTGAACCTGAACAGTTCTAAGTCTTAACATGGCCTACATGTTGAAAACCATTGAATAGAGTTACACAGGCCTTATTTTAAGCAAGTTTTTTGGTCACTCATGACAGAAACCCCATTCAAGTTATATGAAGCCAAAAAAAGGAATGACTGTTTCATATAGTATAAGACCAAGAGTCCATATGCCTGAAGGCACAGATGGATTCAGGAGATCATATATGTCACCAGGACTTAGTCACTCATCATTTCTTGGCTCTCTTTTCCTCTATGTTGGCTTCATTCCAGGCTAGCTCTCTCTACGTGGTACCCAACAGAGCAGACTTATATTCTTTTATTAACAAATGCAGCATTAAAGAGAGCTTCTTCCTTTCAGTAACTCCAGAAAAATTCATGGATTTCTTCTGATAGTACTATCATGGATCACGGATCCAGTCTTATACTGATCACAGCGCCCAGAACGTGCTGATTGGCCAGGCCTGGGTCCCATGCCCATCCTCAGATCCAAGAGATGTGGACAATGACTTGACCTGAAAACAGGGGACATGTGATGCCTCAAAGAAAAAAAAATCAGGGTATCACTTCCAGAAGAAGAGTATATCAATGCTGGGTAAGGAAAAGCAACAGCCATGCATAGAGAACACTTCTTTCTCTCTTTGAAACATGCTGACTATATTTAGGCATCTGAAATTTCCATTTTTCCCATCAGACAATCAACATAAAAGTTGTCTTACCTTTGGTGGGTGGTAATTGTGTGTCAAACACTGGAGACAGCTGTGAATGGGGATGGGACTGGACTGTTGCAGGGTGACCCCAAAATTACAAAGTCAAAATAAAGAGGTTAACTTCTTGTCCCCTAAAAAGTGAGAATAGAAGTGGACAGATGAAGGGGAAGGCAGAAGCAATGAGAACAGCTGCTTATGGAAATGGCCAATCTCAGGATTATAAACTAGAGTGACACTGTGGTGTGATTGATATCTAAGTGCCACCTGTATATCTCTTCTTGCTCCGAGGCCAATGGCTGACAATTCTGTCAGGTTCTAGGGCCTGGACTCTAATAAGGAAACTTTGACAGTGAGTGTGGTAACAAGTAAGTTTAATACACAAAGCTTACAGATCCATTTTTAAGCTTTGCAGGAAATAGTATTGAGTTAGATGAAATATTTGTAGTTTTTTAAAATGGAGCCTGGCCCAACATTTCTGTGAAGCGATAGCTTGGAAAGCTCAATTGTGGTAATAAGTCTTAGTGGTACTTTATTTGCTTCATTCAAAAATACTAAATCAAACCCAGGTCCAGACTGCAGCGTGGAAGTAGCACACAGAGTAATTAGGTGTATGTATGAGCTATAGTCTTTGTTCATCATATAAAAGCATAAAGCCAGAACCACAGGGGGCTATAATTGGGTGCCCTGTCCATACCTTAATTGTATGCACTTTTCCTTTCTCTACCCCAGTGCAAAATGTAGAGCAGAAAACAGAGGTTTTGTTTTCAATTATCTGGGAATACACAATAGGCACCACTTCAGTAAAGGTAGTTCTTTATCTTTATGCTTTTAGGATTTGGCATATCAAATATGAATTCTCAAACTTTTAAAATACAGTGGTTTAGGAATGGTCCATAGGTACATTAATTTTAAGGCTAAAAGAGGTTCTTATGCTCATTTTCCAAGAAAACACCTCAGTTCTATGTGGGTTTTGTTCTTTTGTTCTGTTTTGTTTTTTTTTTTTCTTGTGGCCATGGGGACAGGGAGGCTTGGCGGAAGGCAGCCTCCAGCTGAAGGAGAAGAACCCGCAGACTCGACAACTCACTGTAACCTTGCAGATGTCACTTAGTTTCTCTGGACTTCAAACCACCTGGAAAATTCATAAAAGTCAAGCTGGCCCAGCAACCAGATACTCAACTAACATGTGACTGAGGAAAAGGAGGAGAATCAAGTCTAGGCAAAAAAAAAAAAAAGTTAAAAAAAGTCACCAATTAAAAAAAAAACAATTAACAGCATTCTCTTGTTATTAGTCTGAAATAATTGAATAGTCAGAACACTTTTCAGCTTCAAAAGGAGCATTGTCTGACGTCTTTTTCACATTTTCCCTACCAAATAGCTGTTTTGCTTTATTTGAAGGCAAGGACAATCACAAACAGTTTGAAATAATAGCCATGTCTAACCAGTCATCTTTGAGTTAATGTTGTCTGAGGATTATAGAGAAGCTTGTTTCATGAAGCCATTGGATTCATTTTCCATTTTCTCATGCTGTCTGAGTACTTCTTTTTTGCTAGTTAGACAAGAAAAGGGAAAATTTAAGGCAAAGAAAGAAGTTGTATTAGTTAGGTAGTCTGAACTACTGTAATCAATAAGGCCTAACAATTTTGATGGCATAATCATAATAAAAGTTTATTTCATACTCATGGAAGCATCCTGAGGGGTGTCGCTAATCGGCCTCATTCTCCTCCATGCAGTGCAGTTAATCAGAGACCAAGGTTCCCTCCATCCCCAAGTTCAGTCATCCTTTTTTTTTTTTTTTTCTTTTTAGAGACAGGGTCTTACTCTGTTGCCCGGGCTGGAATGCAGTGGCACAATAATACCCTTGATCTCCTGGGCTCAAAGGATCCTCCCACCTCTGTTTTCTGAGTAGCGAGACATATATAAGCGCATTCCACCCCAGCTAATTTTTTAAATTTCTTTTGTAGAGATGTGCATGTTAATCTTAAGATGCATATTGGATTACACATATTGTTGTTGAGGTTTTGGGGGGTTTTATTGGTTTTTTTTAGACAGGGTCTTGCTCTGTCGCCCAGGCTAGAATGCAGTGCCGCAACTTCCCATGCTTAAGCGATCCTCTCACATCAGCCTCCCAAGTACCTGGGGCCACAGGCATGCACCACCATGCCCAGCTAGTTGTTTAAAAAAAATTTTTTTTTTTTTTTGAGGCAGGGTCTTGCTATGTTGCTCAAGCTGTTCTTGAAATTCAGGCCTCAAGCAATCTTCCGCTTCAACCTCTCAAACTGCTGGGATTATAGGCATGAGCCACTGTGCCTGGTTCATCCTTTAAGTGTTTCTTGTCCTGTGAATTCAGCTAGTGAAAGGGGAAAAAGAACATGGAGAAGGCATGCCTCCTTCATAAATATGTTTGTCCTGAAGAGGCACACATCACTTCCAGTCATACTCCATTAGTGAGTGTGAGTTTTATGGTATACCACAATGCAAAAAGTGTCAAACAAATGTTGTTCCTAGCTGGGAAGCCATTTCACAGCAATATCACCATGTCATAGATGGGAAAATGGATTTGAAGTGGACCTGGCACCCTCTACTACAAAGATCTTCCGCCTTTTCCCTACATGGAACGCTTTGGACCCCACCGCATGCCATGCTGGGTTCAAGATCTGGCAACATGTGGGAGTTTGAAATTCTGCTTGGTTATTTGTAGGTCTGCCCAAAAGTTTTGGGTAAATATGGGCCTTACCTTTCTCATCTTTCAAGTGAGAGTAACAGTATCTACCACACTAGGGTTGTTCTGAGGACTAAATGATATAGTTTGCATCTTTGCTAAATTTGGGGCATATAGTAAGTGCAAAACAAATTGCAGCTATTATTATCGTTATTACCCAACTAGGGACAAAATTCCTCAATGCTTATTTAGGCTCAGTTTGATAATTTACAGCTTAGGATTCTTTTCTTTTTTTTATTTTTTATTTTTTGAGAGAGAGTCTTGTTGTGTTGCCCAGGCTGGAGTACAGTGGTGCGATCTTGGCTCACTGCAAGCTCCGCCTCCCAGGTTCATGCCATTCTTCTGCCTCAGCCTCCCAAGTAGCTGTGACTACAGGTGCCCACCACCACACCCAGCTATCTTTTTGTGTTTTTTAGTAGAGACGGGGTTTCACTGTGTTGGCCAGGATGGTCTTGATCTCCTGACCTCGTGATCCACCTGTATCGGCCTCCCAAAGTACTGGGATTACAGGTGTGAGCCACCAGGCCTGGCCCAGCTTAGGATTCTCTGACACTTTCCTCTTATTTCTGTCTTTCCAGCCCCACCCTCACTCTAATGTGGCTTCACAATCTGTCTATACCCTCTTCTTATTCCAAGGCTTCTTTTAGCTGTTATGCACACCTTCCATCCATGACTCCAAACAATTCTAGCCAAGTAGGGGAGGAGAAAGGAAGGCTCTGAAGCTGGGCAAATGTCTGCAGGTTCTTTGCAAAATTGACAGAGCACAGCACAGTGATTTTCACAGAAAAGTTACAAGATAACAATTTCTTGAGTAGCATACCAAGGTTCTGAGAAGCTAGCATGAGCTTGCACACATGTGCCCAGGTTTGCACACATGCATACAGTGAAGCCCTGTGGAAGGGCTAGTGTCAGTACACAGGTACTGCTTGCCTTATGTACTCCTAGAATTAGGGTGGTAAAGATATTCTGTCCCTTGAAATATCTGCCAGGGGCTACCTCAAATGGATGGGTCAAGGTAAAGTCGTGAAGTCCCATATGGTCTGATTAGCAGAGAACAGTCACTGTCTGTCCCATCACCCAGCTGGTTATCTCAGGAATGTCTGTAACCAGCCCCAGGGGTCCTGGGAGGACAGAGTGAATGGATCATAGAAATAACTAATATTCATAAAATGTTTACTATGTGCCAGGTGCTATGTAATTCAGTTCACACAATGTTACCTTGAAGTAAGTATTATTAGCCCCATTTAAAAGGTAAGTAAACTAAGGCTCAGAGAGATCATGTAATTTGTTACAGTATGTCTAGCATTGTAATAACTGGTAAAAATAAGTCTCAAAACCAGATCTGATTCCAAAATACGTGCTTTAGGTATGTTGGTAAAATATCTCTTGCAACCATTAGTGCACACATGTGCACACACATACAACTAGTGTATGTCCTAGAAAGGGAGGAAAAAGAGAGTCCCTTTACTACAGTGTCCAGATTCACTTACAGAATTCTCAGGATCTTGAGAAAGAAAGAGGTTTTTGCTTTGCAGGCTCAGACGTCTGACAAGAGGGGTTGAGAGAGAGACAAAATCTAATTGACTGAAGAGAAAAAGAAAGTAAGGTAAAGGTATTAAGTAGACCACACACGTCTCTCCTTACTGCCCTGTGCTAAGGAAGCACACAGACCTGTCGGAATGTTTCACCTCTTACCTCAGAGGATGGCAGGGACTGGGGAATGTAGGGCTCACATATTTATCTGCATGTGAATGTAAAATGTGATCCTAGGGATTATTTTCAACTTTACTTAGCAGAGGGTAGTACAGGGTTAATAAATCATATCACATATAGCTTAGCCTGAAAAGTGCAGGGCTAAAAAGCAAATGATTTCAAAACCAAAGAAAGTATAAATCCATATGTTGCTCTGAAATACAGAAATGCACCAACTTTAGCAGATGTTCTGGCCTGCTAAGGGAAGGCAGGTCCCTTGGTTTATGGAAATTCTGGGACATAAGAAACTCTATTTCTCTCCGGCTGCTTCTCCCTCATTTTCTAATGTGCAATACGAACTCCTTTCCCCTCAGTCAGTACCATGGTAAGACCCATGTTTGCCTCCTCTACTGTAACTATTGGCAAAAGTAGTTGCACCAACCTAATAGTCTCTTGCTTTCCCCTAAAAATTACAACGGCACATCAGTAAGCCAGTCAACAACCATTTACTGGGGGACCTTATGTGTGCCTGTGAGTGGTGAACAATACACCAGTAATCACAATATTGCTACACAGGAACATTAGAGGCAACTATCAGAGTGTTTATTTAGTCAGAGGATCATTGGAGGTTCCCTGAAAAGGTGATGTTGAAGGTGACATGCGAAAGTTAAGTAGGAGATCGCTAAGGGAGAAGCGGGTATGAGCATTTCTGCAAAGGAGACAGCACGTGTGAGTCCTGAGTGGTTGGGGAGAGGTCCTGGCATGCTTGAAGAGAGTGAGAAGCCTGGCATAGCTGTTTAGGTTGTTCTAACACAGTAGTTCTCAAGCAGGGGTGACCTTGCTCCCCAGGGGACACTTGGCAATGTCTGGAGACATTTTTTAGTTGTCACAACTAGAAGATGAATGCTGTTGGCATCTAATGGGTAGATGCCAAGCACGCTGCTTATCATCCTACAATGCACAGCACAGATCCCTAAAACAAGGAATTATCAGATCCACAATGTCAATAATACTGAGCTTGAGGAACTCTTCAACAGAAGCCCACAAACAGAGGCTTAAACAAAATAGGTTTACTTTTTAGATTTAACATCCCAAATGGGCTGTTTGGACTGATATGGCCAGCTCTAAACTGCCATACACCAAGGCTCCTTCTATCATGTTGCTCTGCATCTCCTGGGACAGGGGTTGGAAAATTTTTCCATAAAGGAGATTGGAAATATTTGGCTTTGTAGTTCAGATGGTCTCTTTTGCAGTTTCTCAGCTCTAACCTTGTACTGTGAAAGTCAGCACAGACAATGCCTAAGGGAATGGACATGGCTGTGTTCCAATAAAACTTTATTAACATAAACAGGTAGTGGGATGAGTTTGGCCTGTGGGCTATCGTTTGGACCCGTACCTTGTCAAATGTGCTTGGTCTGCATGCTAGCTAGTAGAAGGGAGAAGAGTTGGAGCGGAGGGTAGGCCTCCTTCCTTTTGAGGAACAACATGGAAGTTTTCTACATCCCTTCTGCTTGTGTCTTATTGGTCAGAACTCTGAAAGACTGGAAGTGGGTTAGATTTTGGATGGGTCATCACAGGCCCAGGGAAAACTCAGCTTGTTTTATTTAAAACACACACACACACACACACACACACACACACACACACACACACACACGGAAGAATGGCTACTGGACAATTGGCAGTGTCTTTAATTGCTGGATGCAGAAGTAGAAGGAACTCAGAATGAGGCTGGCAAGACAGGCAGAGTGAGATCATGCCCAGTCTTAGAAGTGAAATGCAGGATGACAATGTTTCTCTTAAGAGAAATAGGAACCTATTAAACAACTTTAAGCAGGGGGGTTGTTCTGGACTGTGTTTCCATTTTAAAAAGATTTCTGGCAGTGGTGTGCAGAATCAAATGCAAGGGTGATGCAGGGATGGGGGTGGGGCTACTTTGAAAAGCATCCATTATCCAGGAAAGAGAGATGGTGGCTTGAATGAGGATGGTGGCAAAGGAACGAAGTAAATGGATGGGAGAGAGATTTAGAAGGGAGAGTCTATGACATCCTACAGATTAAACTCCCACTTGAAGATTTAAGAAAAAGTAGCTTTATTCATAACTTTTTTAAGCAAAGAGAAAACTGGGAAATGATCTCCATCAGTACTGTCCACATTGGGGATCTGATTCGGCCTCAGCTGGTCCTTGTCTTTTCCTTCTGGACTCAAATGCCTATTATTTGTCATCTTTGGACAAAAGCCATCCTGATTCTCCCAAGCATGGAATTCTGGGCTTAAGTGACTCAGGATATAGATATAGAGTTCACAAGTCCCAAATGTAATGAGTGGGCAACCCCAGTGCTTGACATAAGCAAAGGGAGGATGTGACATGTGTTCTGAGACTGGCAGGCACCAAGGGAGACAAAAGCCTATGGTATAATTATGCCAAGCATATAATATGATGCAATCACTTTCTGTCTCCAATATGCCCCTCAGCGCTGTGAAAGGGCTTTGAATAGCAGAATGCTCCAGACCTGTGTATCTGTGCCCTTGGAAGTCTGAGAAAGCCATGGCACCTTCTCTTCTTTCAGTCAACAATGCCATGGGCACTTATTGAACATCTACTATATGCCAGGGACCATGCTCAATCTTGGGGACACAGAGGTGAATAAGACATGAATTTATGACTTCCTCAAACAAATAGCTCTCCAATTGCTGCCTCCAGTTGGTCCCTGTAAACAAAGGATGAACAAGTGTTTTCCTCATTTGTTAAAAATGCATTTTTGTAATGAGGGCATCTTAACTGGCAATCTCAGTTATAGGATTCCTGCAAAGTTCCTTTGGTTTTTTATTTAGCATGGTGGACACATTTGGCTTTGAAAGACAGTGATGTCTCGTTATTCACTTTCAAGGAATTGCCTGAAAGACTATTGGAACCATTTCTTTTTCTAAAGAGAGAGGACATCGCGTTCTTTGTATCTTCATTTGTTTCGTGTGCTGTCAAAATCGTTATAGTGATTAACTGGCTAATAAACAGAATAATAAATAACTACAAGAGACAGATGATTCACATGTAACTCTGATATGGCCTCTTCTTATCTTTCATCCTCTAATTCCTTTATGGCAAAATTTGCCAGAAAACTGCTTCTTAATATCACTCCATTTCTCCCTCCATATCTATAGCCAATGAATAGTCATGTGCCACATAATGACATTCTTGCCAACCATGAACTGAATATACAATGATGGTCCCATAGTTTACAATGGAACTAAAAACTTCCTATAGCCTAGTATTTGCTAAACTGTATGTTTTACTGTTATTCTAGAGTGCACTTCTACTTCTTTCTTTCTTTCTTTTTTTGAGATGGAGTCTTGCTCTGTCGCCAAGCTGGAGTGCAGTGGCATCTCAGCTCACTGCAACTTCTGCCTCCTGGGTTCAAGCGATTCTCCTGCCTCAGCCTCCCAAGTAGGTGGGATTACAGGCTCGTGCCACCACACCCAGCTAATTTTTGTATTTTTAGTAGAGATTGGGTTTTACCATGTTGGCCAGGATGATCTTGATCTTTTGACCTCATGATCTACCTACCTCAGCCTCTCAAAGTGCTGGGATTACAGGCGTGAGCCACCACACCCGGCCTCTACTTATTTTTTTAAGTTGACTATAAAACAGCCTCAGGCAAGACCTCCAGGAGGAATTCCAGAAGCAGGCAGAGCTATCATAGGAGAGGACAGCCCCATGCATGTCATTGCACCTGCAGACCTTCCAGTGAGACAAGATGTAGAGGTGGGAGACAGTGACACTGATGATCCCCTGTGTAGGCCTAGGATAGTATGTGTTTTGTGTCTTGTTTTTTAACAAGTCTAAAAGCAAAAAAAATTTTAAATGAAAAATAAGAAAAAGCTTATAGAATAAGGATATAAAGAAAGAAAATACTTTTGTACAGCTGCATAATGTGTTTGTGTTTTAAGCTATTACAAGAGTCTAAAAGTTTTTAAAAATTAAAAAGTTTAAAAGTAAAAAAAGTTATAGTAAACTGAGATTAACGTATTATTGAAGAAAGAAATTTTTAAAAATTTGGCGTAGCCTAAGTGTATAGTGTTTATAAAGTCTACAGCAATGTCCTAGGCCTTCAGTTCACGCACCACTCACTCACTGACTCACCCAGAGCAACTTCCAGTCCTATAAGCTCCAGAGTAAGTGCCTTATAAAAGTGTTCCATTTCTCATCTTTTATACTGTATTTTTACTGCATCTTTTTTGCGTTTAGATAAATAAATACTTACCATTGTGTTACAATACATGTTGTACAGGTTTGTAGCCAAGGAACAGTGGACTATACCCTATAGCCTAGGCGTGCAGTAGGCCGTACCATCTAGGTTTGCAAGTACGCTCTATGATATTCACATAACAATGAAACTGCCTAATGACAATTCTTAGGACACATCCCCTTTGCTGAGCAATGCTTGATTTTAGATGCCTGGCATCTTTGAATTCCATGGCTCCAGGGCAGAGCACCTGGGCCTGGGCCTGGTTTGCGGGTGATGGCTTCAGGAAGCGTAGGCAATGCCATCCACTGTAATGCTTGCCCCCCTTACAGTCATTCATTTAGTCTTAATGTTATTCAACTCAGTGTGTGCCTTGCACTATGCCAAGCACTTTACTTGTGTTTCCATGTAATCTAGCTCAACTCTATGAAGCAGGTACTAATAACATCTCCCTTTTATACAAACTCAAGTGAAATCAGTGACTTGCAAAGGTCATACAGCCAATAGGTAGTAGAATCAGGATTTGAATGTAGGTTTTTCTGACTCCCAAGTTCATACAGCGCTACTGTCTCCTTTAAACAATCTTTTCTTTCTTTTTTTTTTTTTTTTTTCTGTCGAGACAGGATCTCGTTCTAATACCCAGGCTGGAGTGCAGTGGCATGGTCATGGCTCACTGCAGCCTCAACCTCCTGGGCTCAATTATCCTCAGACTCTTAAGTAGCTGGGACCACAGGTGGGCGCCACCATGCTTGGCTAATTTTTAAACAATTATTTGTAGAGATAGGGTCTCCCTATATTGCCCAGGCTGATTGTACAACCATTTATTGAGCATCTATTTATTATAAGGTCCATATTACTCTATTTTGTTTTCATGGCCTCAGTAGTCTGAAGTTCTACTCGTTTTGTCTTGCCAAAAAAGCAACATAGTCATAGATAGTTGAGGAAACTAAGACAAACTAAGGCACATGGACCAAATACAGTCCTTTTGAAAATAAAGTTTTATTGGAGCACAGCCACATGTATTCATTTACATATTGTCCATGGGCTGCTTTTATTTACTATCTGGCTCTTTGCAGAAAAAGCCTGCCAACCCCGATGCAGAGCACAATCATACATATTGTTTCTTTGATGAAATTCTTTCTTTCTAATGAATAGACTCGTCTTATTCAATGACTCAGGGTTGGTTTAACCATATATATTATCTGCTTAATTCAATGATTTTTTATCAAATGCCAAAAAACCAAGATAAGAAGTCTATCCATGGGGTGATTTCTATAAGGAGAAAAAAAATGCACCATTCCCAATTAAAGTATGGAATGTTGAGCATCTTTTGGCTCTTCCCAGAAGATACTCGTAAGTCTTTGCTAGTCTCTGGAATTGTGTGCAATTTTTAGACCATCACTCCTCAACTCTGCCTACCCCATTCCATTTGTAAACTGGTTAATCCCCATCATGGCTAGGCAGTTATGACCCTTCTGGAAAAAAAGAAAAGCAAAAGGAAAAACATATATTGCAAAAATTAGAAACACTATTATTTAACTCCTATAGTTTAAAGAACCATCAGAAACTTAGAATACAGAGAAAATCAGTAGGAGCTCTCTGATTCCAGCTTTATCTTCATCTGTAAGCTTACACAACCCACAGATAAATTATAAGTTACTACAAAGATTCCCACCAATGACAAACTGACTCACTGTCCTTCAACTCCTTTCATCTTTCTGGATTCTACTTCTAAGGCTCTTTATATTCTGTCAAGATGGAGTGTGATGTTTGCCAAAATTACAGAGAGTATGCCAGCATTTGGACACGTTTTCCATTTTACCTGTATAGAAAAATACTACCATTGCTGAAGTTTTTTCCACGATTACTTTTTGTCCCTGTAGAAGTTCATAGCCAGCTTTGTGAAATGTTACGTGTCTGTTCCTGTACAACAACGAAATTAGAATGAAAGGTTAAAGTGAACTTTGTTAAAATATAACAAACGATTATCCTAGAAACACCATACCACTGTAGGACTAGTTTTGTTAATATTTTGTTTTGGCTTTTTCATTGCCAAATGCCAGTTTGATCTAGGTACCAAAACCACAGTCTCAGGACATGATTTCAAAGAACAGGGATGTCACATTTCTCTTGGTTGGCTGACATCTGAAAAATGCCTGAAGCCCTCCCAGAAGAAAAGATGTTATTCTTTTGTCATAAAAATGGTAAAAAAAAAAAAAAAAAAAAAAAAAAAAAAAAAAAACCAGCAACAGTAAAACAAAACACAGGGTAAGCGTATTTTTTTAGTACAGCCAAATGACATTTAAATGAAAGCATTGTGTGCTATATAGTATGGCCAGGAAGCTCTCTGGAAGTCACTAGTTTTGAGAGCTGCAACACTGTGTTCAGGTCTGTGTCTGCTGATGTCCCTGCCAAAGCAGTTTATATTTTACTGTAAAGAGGTCCCCTTGGATGAAACACTGAATACAATTCTGGGTATTTGAGGCTCTAGACATCAAGAGAGAGTGCTATCATACTGCAGGGTTTCACATGTCAAATCAATCAGCAAGGAGATGGCCCATGGAAGCAGTTTATAATATTCCATTCCTGAAGAGAATGCAATATTTGAGTGTGACCTGTCTCACTTGAAAACAGAAAGTCGAATCTTTACCACCACCCTGAAATAATAATACTCAGCACCTGTGTAAAGTCTTCAGGGGTTTCTACATATAAAAAATTAGTTAATTAACAATTATTACTATATGCTAGGTAAACATGCATTATTATTATCATAATTTTACAGACCAAGTAAATGAGAGTACAGTAGAAGGTGCCAGAAGAAAAATTAAAATTAATGAGTTCCTAGATCACAGGCTTGAGCTGCAAAGACTTTAAAGAGCTTGTTTATGTTAAAGAACATACTGTAAAGTGATACTTAAACACTGGAAAAGCAGCTTTTCCAAATTAGTTATTAATGAAATTAGTGCTTGTGTGTATTTGTATGTGTACATATATGTATGCATGTATATATATATATTTTTTAATAATTTTATAACTTCCCATGCATTTGTGATGATTGAATTGTCTTATTTTTGATAGAGGAATTCATGTAATCATAAGTTTTCCTCTTCAGATGTCATGGCTTGATTTTTTTCACCTTAGGAATAACCAAGTATCTCTGAGGTTTAAGAACCTAAAAAGTGTGTTAGGACCAGGAAATATATGGGTAAATTACAAAGCCAATCAACATGTTTATTGAGTGGTCAGTAGGAGCCAAACAACATCCCTGGTCCTGGGGATGCAACACTGACCAACATTACAGATATTTTTACACTTTAAAACTTTAAGTTCCAGTTCAGAAACTGTACCTTTCTTGTGATTTAGTTGAAAGAAGAGGGTGATGACCAGTGATGACTCCTGTAATAAGACTATAGTGGACATACATTTTTTGTCTTTCTGGCATCTCTTTGTGGGAAACACCTCATTCCCCTACCTTCATTTCCTGTGGTCTGGGTGAGAATGTTTCCACTCCCTGGCTCAGCAGTCGGCAGATAACCTGAGGCAGGGCAGGAGTCATGCCTTGAACACTCATAGGAACTATTACGAAAATAGTGCTCTTTGTGCTAGGGATGATAAGCTAGTGAGATGCAAATGTGGACTCCAGAAGCTGTATAACCGTGTGGGGAGAGTCTCCCTGAGAAGGAAGCTAACCCAGAGGAAAGCAGAGCAGATTCTTCATGTGTTCAGGAGAGCACCTGGATGCAGCCATGCCTGAAGTCACTTTACTTCCTGGACTTTTTAATGATGTGGCCTATTCTCTTCATTTTAAAAATTCCTATTCACTTTGAATTAGGCCTCAGAAACTTGCAGCCAAAAAGAGTCTGAATGCAATTTAATTCAGTAATCTTTAAACATGTAGCCTTTAGCATGAACAGGAAAATAAACCCTAGTTTAATACATATAATTTTGAAAAATAAAATAGCTTACGAATGTATATAGACAAATGGAGAATGACACTTGTGTATCTAATAGCCATCAACCCCTTCTTCCTTATTAACAGAACCTTATGACTATTTTTGCACTTTTAGAATAGCTTTGAGATGTAATTCACATGCCACAAAATTCACCCTTTTAAAGAGTACAATTCGGTGTTTTTTAGTATATTCACAGAGTTAGGTAACCATTGGCACAATTAATTTTAGAACATTTTCATCATGTGAAAATAGGAAACCCCTACCCATTAGCAGTCATTCCTCATTTCCCCCTTCCCCAAGCTTCTGGTAAGCCCTAGTTTCTACCTCTACATATTTTATATAAATGGAATAATAAACATGTGGTCTCTCATTTGTTCTTTCACTTAGAATAATGTATTCAGTGTAAGTCCATATTGCAGTATGAATCAGTACTTCATTTCTTTTTATGGTGAATGGTATTCTACTGCATGGATATAGAACCTTCTGTTTATACATTCATCAGTTGGTGGATATGTGGATTGGTTCAACCTTTTGGTTTTTATGAATAATGCTGCTATGAACATTTGTGTGTGAGTTTTGGGGTGAACATGTGTTTTCAGTTCTCCCCATGAGAGGGACTCCTAGGTCATGTGGTCACTCAATATTTAACATTCTGAGGAACTGCCAAACTATTTTCCAAGGTGGCTGCCCCATTTCACAATCCCAACAGCAACATGTGGGTTTTCCAATTTCTCTGCATCCTTGTCAACACTTGTTATTGTCTGTCTTTTTGACTTAGGTCGTCATAGTGGGTGCAAAGTGATGTCTTAGGGTAGAACCTATTAATATCCCAGGAAGCAATTCGCCTTTGTAAAGGAGTACATTTCATAAATTCTGTTGCTGTTGAGATGTAAGAGAAGGTAGTTGGGTGGAGCTTCCAGAAAAGCTCCTGAAGGAAGGGGCAGGTCAACCTGATTAAGTTAAGCTACTTCCCCTAGGTTAATCAGGTTGGCCTGCCCCTTCTTCCTCCATTTTTCTGCCTGGAATGGTTGGCTGGGCAGCAGCTATCTCGCTCCATGAAATGAGCATAGAGATCAGGCCCTACAGATAATGGAGCAGAAAGAGAAAAGAATCCTGAGTCCTTGATGACCTGGAAGCCACTATACCAGCCTCAGCCTGTTAACTATGGCTCATATTTTTTTACTTGAGAGAGAAATTAATTTCTAACTAGTTTATTCCATGGTTATTTGGATGTTCTGTTATGCTCAGCTAAACAATTTTTTTGTTCCACCAGCATATATGTATGCATGTACATGTATGTTTATACGTAGGTATGTATGTGAACATTTATATGTATATATACACGTGTATATTCTGTACAAAACCTACCAATTCACAACCAGATAGTGATCTACTTATTCATATGGGAGTTGGCTGTTCATAATTCTGAATTCATTTTGTTATGGGAACAACGTTCTAAATGTTGACAGGTACTCCAACTAGGCCACAGAGGCCTATTTAACTCATACTGTGATACGTATACCTCATGCTGGTAGTACCAACCCACACTTAAGATCTGAGCAGCAGGAACTTACATGGAGCAAGAAGAGGAAACAGTTATTTGTTCAATATTTATTATGTTTCTACTAAGTGTTAAACATGGGGGACAGAATGTGAACTTGATTGCCCTACTCTATAATAGAGTGTAATATGTGACATGGAAACTAGACATTGATCAAGCTGTGCTCCTCTGCTGCCCAAAATACTTCAGTGCCATCCAGCACTAGAATCAATTCAGTTTCCTTCCTCCACAGGTCCTGCAGGTCCATGTCCATTTGGTTCTCGCCTACACTTCTACCCTTGTTTGATTCTTCTCTGCTCGGCTTACTCTGCTCCAAGTTCTAGGTACACTCTGTCTAATTCAAATAGACCATGTACTTGCTTCGAACCTCAGCACTTTCTCTTGTTCTGTCTGGAATGTTCTTCTCCCAGCTATTCCTGGCTCATTCTCATCCTTCAAGCGACAACTCACACTTCCCCTCCCCAGACAGCCCTATTTCAAATGGGCCCCTTTGATTTTTCTCCAGCACGTGAGCTTCTTTTATGGTGTTTACAGCAGTGATTCTCAAACTTTAAGTGCACACAAATCACTTGGTGATCTTGCTAAAAGGCAGATTCTGATTTGTAGGTCCAAGGTGCGGCCTGAGATTCTGCACTTTCAACATGTTTCCAGGTTACGCCCATGTTTCTGGTCCCCAGACCATACTTTGAGCAGCATTGTATTAAGGAACTTATCATATTCCATAGTCATCTCATTTATTATTCATTTATTGATATCTGCTGCTCCTTACCCTGAAATGAAGGATTAAGAGGGATAGGACACTGCTTCTTCTTATTATTATTTTGCTAGCCTCTGTAGCCCCAGTGTAAGAACAGCCTCTTCTTTGCATATAATAGCTACTAAATAATTATTAGATAAATTAAGACATTTCAAGTGTGATTAATGTTATACAAGGGTATGTGCATAGGGCTGTGGAAGCTAATCCCATCTGGAGAATTGGGAAAGGAGAGCCAGACTTTTGCAGACCAGACTTTTGCTCAAATTAGTAAGAAGCATTTTCACAATTCTCGTTCTTCTGTCCAGCATCCCTACTGTGATAACTCATCCTGACTTACCAAAGTCTTCAAGAGTCTCCAGAATAGAGAATTACTTTCTCTTCTCCCTACCTTTCAACCCAAGGCCAAACGAATGTGTCAGGCCCCAGGATGGCTGACCTTGGCTGTGTTAACAGGCAAGCAGTCTGACCGAAATGTTTCACACTTGTTTTTGTGGATGACTGCTGCACCTTATTACACTCTGGTGGTACTTTCATTTGGTAAAAGCAGATCCTTATCTAATTGTATAGTGCTATTTTAGCTAGCAGAATACAAATATTTAAGCTTCGGGAAGACATTAAAAAAAAAATGTAAAAACCCTTGAGTTTTTGTTTTTTCTAGTCCTAAAGCCACAAATTATCCAGACCCTAGGAGCAGCTGAGGATTGACACCCAGAAAACATGGCGGGGTGGAGTGATTATCCATATCATTTGTAAGGGAGTGCCTCCTGAGCTGGAGCTTATGGAGGAGGATGCATAATGCTCATGGTGATTAAGAGTGAGGGTTCTGAAATTCTCCTGTTGATATCTCTGACTGGAGGGATATCTTATGTAACCTTATAAGGTACCTATACCTACTTAGATATCTTATGTAACCCCTATAAACCTCAGTTTCTCCATCTGTAAAACAGGGTGGACAACATATCTACCTCTCTATGTGCTGTGAGGACTAATGAGACAACGAAGGTCAAGTGCTGAGCACAGTGCTTGATACCTAGTAAGAGTTCCAACAAAGTGGTAGATATTATGATCATCTTCTGATTAAACATGCTGATGGAAAGAACACTAAAAACAGTTTAAAATCAGAATGGGATCGTGGTGAATATAGAAATAGTATTTTTATTAGGCTTGGGGCCGCATTTTGGTTACTAAGTGCAGAATCAGATGATAAAAGGAAGGGGTAAGAGCAAAAAGTAGTGGAAGCCCCAAAAATCATTTGCAAAGTGACCAATCCAGCTGTCCACAAGGAATTCATCCGTATGTAAACACTCAGATGCTTCTGGGACGGTTGAGTAAGTATCTAATCCATGTCAGAAAAATCAGCTACTTTTCTCAGGAGGCCTGCCACGCCGAACATTCATCTTCCTACAGTTTTCACTCATGTTTATTGGTATGGGGCCTTGAGTTTCCAATTTATAATAACATCCCTCTCTCACTGTGCTGCATTCACCAGGTGCTTCCACAGCCAGCAGAAAATGTGGGCTGACAGCATTGCCTGACTTCAGTAATGAGCATAAAGCTTTCTTAAAACTGTGGTTCTCAATCTGGCACTGGCCATGTCTGGTTGTCACAACAAGGGGTTGTTACTATGTCTAGTGGATAGTGGCCAGAGATGCTCCTAAATATCCTGCAATGCAGACGATAACCTCCCCCCCAACCCCTCACCACAACAAATAATTATTTGAATGAAAATGTCGGTAGTACCAAGGTTTAGAAACTCTGCCCTGAATTCCTTTTTCCTAATAGTTTTGGCTCTCATTTCTCCTGTGAAGTTCGGTGACTGAAATCATATGCATGGTCTTGCCAGATCTGACATTGTAGAATTTTTTTTTTCTAACCTCCAAGAATTTTGATACTAAAATTAACCAATGAGGAGTGGCACAGACTTTCCTTTTGCCTAAAGAGGCCAATCCACAGTAGGCTATGGCTTCTCCGCGGCCTCAGCTGTAGCATTTCAGCAACAACCTCTCAATCTGCCATCTGGGAGACCACCCGAGGGGTGGTAGAACACCTCCAAAAAGAAGTGTACACCCCAAGTAAGCACTAATTTACATTTATGGTGTAGGACAGAACTTCCCTGTTTCTCAAAACCAGTTTGGTTTGAAGATTATCACCCTGTTGACACTAGCTCATCCTGTGAAACTGACAAGCCCACACACCTTTGGTGAAAGAATTTGTTTTCTACCCATTATCTGAGAGCCCATGAGTAGCTTAATGAATATACTGATGGAGGATTCCCTGGCACAAGCTTATCTGAACAAAGGCCAATAATATTCCACCCCATACAGAATCCTATCAAAACAATGCATTAATTGATCAAAACAATTAAAAGTCTCCACCACAAATAGGCAACAAATGCCACCAACACTGATTAAAGAATACTGTCCAGTGACCTCAACCATGCACTGAAAAATCTAGTGAGTGACAACTTTTTAAAGGTCAGTTCGAAACAAGTAATCCTTATGAACATCAAGGCAATTCTTTCACTCTGATGAAGCAGTTAAATAGTGAAGGTCATGGGGCTTTAGCAGCCACATAAAAGAAAGAAGGAAAGCAATTAGACAAAATGGATGTTGTAATCCCACTTTCCAGGCCCCAGAGTCTTGCTGAATACAGAGCTCCCGCTTCACTGTTCAGAACTCTCCCGCTTCACTGTTCAGAAACTGGCAGCAGATTCCAAATGAGAATTCCATAGATTGATTCCACTCTCACCAATGCTGACTTCGTGTTTCTTAGGAATGTCTATAGCCTTGAGAGGTAAAAAAATAAAATCCATGGATGATGCTATGAACTTTCCACCCATTTGGAATTCCAAAAATATTCCTCCAATGCTCAGGAGTGTTGCTGAATGCTACCCAGCAAGGTTTGCTGTACTGCTTGAAAAGCTACACCAAAGCAGGGAATAAACGTCCAGATCTATGGATCGCCAGGGTTTTCCAATCAAGTGGGAATCCAAGGACCAGCAGGGACTAGCAGTATTGGCATCACTTGGAAGTGCTTTCAGTGTGGAGATTCTCAGACCCCGCCCCAGACCCCCTGTATCAGAACCGCAACCACATTAAAATGTGAGAAACACTCATCTACAGGACCCTACAAGGCAAGTTTGGTTTTTGTCTTGTTTTTTTTTCCTTCTTCCAGCCAGAGTTGGAGACTCAGGAAATGACACGGAAAATGACAAAGTGTACACACAAAGTCAAAACTGAAGGAGGGCAGTTGTTGACATGATCATGGGAGTGATCGAGTCTTCTCCCAGTTCTAACTTCTGCAGTCAGCATCGCTTCTTTTGTAATCGCGGGAAAATAATTTTCAAATGGAGCTAACCCTCTCACAACATTGTACTAATGATCTTTAAAGCGACGGATTTAGAAGCGCTCAGCACCAGGCTTGCCACACTGCAGGGCAGACACTTCAGAGGTGTTAGGTGAAGTGGATGGAGCCAGCACGCTAGCCTCTCCCACTCCGACAGCTGGCGAGCAGCTCTTATCCACCAAAATTTCCCCGGGTAGATTCACCCAGCTGTCCTGAAAACCTGCTAAATCCTGGAGGTTCGCAGAACCTCTGGTCGGAACTGAAGTTGCAGCCGGAGCGTCCCGCAGGCTCTGTAACTTTCTCTGGAATGAAATAAATAAAGACCGTAAGTGCTGAGATAGCGGGCCCCAAGATATTTTTAGTCCTCTGCAATCAGCCACTAGAGGAAGGGGGAGGGAGAAGGGAGTAAAAAAGTTTTGATCCGTTCAGGAAGGGGCTCCAAGAGAACTCGTCTGGGAGAAAGCAGTAGCCTCAGCTCCAAACTCAGCGAGCTTTTTTTCAGCTGGCGTTTTGCCTCCTATAGCTTAGACTGTAAGAGAACAGAAAGGAGTTGCCCGAAAGGATTCAGGCTGGCGTCCTGGGCTGGCCCGTCCCGTCTGGCGAGCCTCAGTGTCCACCCACGCGCTTCTGCCTTCCAGCCTCCTCCCTTTTTCAGGGGGCTGGCAGGCCTCCGAGGCAAGATGTTTGTGCGCTCGCGCTCGCGCAAATACGGCCGGAGGAGTCCTGTTCCTCGGGCATTTTCCGAGGAAGTCTGGATCAATTAGGCTCAGTCCGGGGACAGCGAGCGAGCGGGCGGGCGGCGCAGCCGGCCTGTCTGGGCCGCCTCGTGGGGAGGGAGGGAGGGAGGGGGCGCCCGGCCGCCCGGCGGCGACCCCGGGGTCTGGCCGCCACCATGGGCTTCGAGCTGGACCGCTTCGACGGCGACGTGGACCCGGACTTGAAGTGCGCGCTGTGCCACAAGGTTCTGGAGGACCCGCTGACCACGCCGTGCGGCCACGTCTTCTGCGCCGGCTGCGTGCTGCCCTGGGTGGTGCAGGAGGGCAGCTGCCCGGCGCACTGCCGCGGTCGCCTGTCGGCCAAAGAGCTCAACCACGTCCTACCGCTCAAGCGCCTTATCCTCAAGCTGGACATCAAGTGCGCCTACGCGGCGCGCGGCTGCGGCCGGGTGGTCAAGCTGCAGCAGCTGCCGGAGCACCTCGAGCGCTGCGACTTCGCGCCCGCGCGCTGTCGCCACGCGGGCTGCGGCCAGGTGCTGCTGCGGCGCGACGTGGAGGCGCACATGCGCGACGCGTGCGACGCGCGGCCCGTGGGCCGCTGCCAGGAGGGCTGCGGGCTGCCCTTGACGCACGGCGAGCAGCGCGCGGGCGGCCACTGCTGCGCGCGAGCGCTGCGGGCGCACAACGGCGCGCTGCAGGCCCGCTTGGGCGCTCTGCACAAGGCGCTCAAGAAGGAGGCGCTGCGCGCTGGGAAGCGCGAGAAGTCGCTGGTGGCCCAGCTGGCCGCGGCGCAGCTCGAGCTGCAGATGACCGCGCTGCGCTACCAGAAGAAATTCACCGAATACAGCGCGCGCCTCGACTCGCTCAGCCGCTGCGTGGCCGCGCCGCCCGGCGGCAAGGTAGGCGCCTGCTACTCGCTCTGACCTCCAGCCAGGCTCCCTGGGGTCCCTGGGGACCCTGGGCCCCGCCCCATCCCTTTGGGTACAGGGATGCCCCGAGCTTCCCCGGAACATCCCTGCTTCCTCCCTCTTCTTCCACTGCTTACCAGCTGTGTCACTACGTGCAGGTCGCTGAACCTGCCCGAGGTGGAACACTGTGGTCCCTATAGTCTAGACGTAACCGGTAAAGTATAGCTGCAGAGCTTCAGGGGTTCTGGAAGGACGAAAAAGAATCCACAAGCAAGTGTAGGATAAGAATGAAGAATGCAGCTCCAGAGTCAAAACTGCGTTGAAAGGCTTTGCTGCTCAGACCAGCTGGGGGATCTCGGGCAAGTTGCTTACCCTCTCGAGGTCAGAAACCTATAGACTGACACTCAGGAGAGGAAAGATGGGCACACTGCGTGAATTGTATCCGTGCATCCTCTAGGATTCCAGAAAAAAATAAAGGGAACCCACAGCCATGTAGAGTAAGTTAAGAAGGATACCAGAAGAGAGGCCGCTGGGGTAAAAGCTGGATGCAAGCGTGGGCTTTGCAGCCAGCTAGCTGGCTGACCTTGAGCAAGCTGCTTAACCTCTCTAAAGTTGGAAACTATGGCCCCTGGAGACGTGGTATACAGAGTAAAAACACAGCCAGGCACCCCTGAGGTATTCATCCAGGGATTTCAGAAAGAATTAAAGGACCACTCTGCCCCCAGCAAGTATAAAGTAAAATTAAGTGTAAGTTATCTGGAGTTAAAACTGTTTTCAAATCTGGGCTTTTTGCTGACCAGCTGGGTGAACTGACTTCATTCCCAGGTCCCTCAGTTTCCCTCAGTGTGAAAGGTTTTTGTCAGGCTTCAGAGAGAGATTTTAGTGGAAGAGCCTGGTACTGTGCCTGGCAGAGAATAAATAAATGCTCAACAAGTGTTACCTACAATTAATTTTAACATCTCCACCTGAGCGGTCCCCTTGAGCGAGGGTTTACTTTGCTCCAGGCTGGGTGCTGCATTCTTCCCAGTCATTTCCTTTTTAATCAAGTGAGGTAGGTGTGACCCTTCCCATTTAGTAGATGAAAAAAAACTGAGGCTCATTAAGGTGCAGTTTCATGCCTGGGCCACAGCTTTTGGGTGCAAAGCTGCGTGTTGAACCTTTGTGTGCCCATCTTTCCAGCCCACGTTCTTAACCACTATCATGTCACCCCTCAGTGCAACCACAAGTACCATTTATTGAGTGTTTATTAAGTGCTGTCAACAATAGGAAGCACTTTACGTGCATTACCTATGTTGTCCTTTGAGATGAGGGAACAGACTCAGAGAAGTTATAGAACTTGTCCAAAATTAAATAGTGACTGCGGGAGCAGAGCTGGACTCGGATTCTACCTCAGAGTCCTCAGTTTTGGGGCATATTGGCATTTTGGACTCCATAACTCTTAGTCGGGGGTGCGGGGTACTGTGCTGTACATTGTAGGATGTTTAGCAGCATGCTTGGCCTCCCTCCCAAGTCGTGACAATCCAAATATTGTCAGGTGTCCTTTGGAGGGGCAAAGTCTCGCCCTGGTTGAGAACCACTGGTTTCCGTGATTGCAAAAGCCACATTTTCAACAGCTGGGTGCTTCTGCCTTCCTGGGGAGGGGCCTGGGCCTGCTGCCACTGCTCTGGTTGCCTGCTCCAGATGGCGTGGCAGAAAGGGGAAAATATTTGCCCGAGGCTCCCCCAGGGGCCTGTGTCTGCTTTGCCTCCCCCTGCCCTCTCCCAGCCCCCCTTCCATACGTGCACACCAGGCCTGCAAGTTTTCGACCTGGCCCCCCTTCCTGGCCCTTGGCCTGTCTGTCAGCTGCAGTCTCAGCAGCTGGCCAGCTCTGGGCGAAGGGCAAATATTTACAGCTCCACAGCTCACCCAGGACCTCACAGGCACACAAAAGACTGGTGTGAGCCTTGGATTCACCGAAACAGAGGGCAAAGCTTGGTTTTCAATCAGGCGCCAGATTTAGGGTGAAGGAGTTCCCGAGTTTCTGCTGTTTATGCTGTCATCTGGACTTCCTTTGTCGTTTTAAGTGACACTTATTTATAAATAAGCCATTCACTGCCCCAGAGTTTATGCATCATTTATTGTTGAGCTAGTTTATTATTTCTTCTTAACTTTCTGTTTTCTTTCTGGAGTGTTTGGGTAAAATCTCTCTTAGAGTCAAAAATATGATACTTGAATCAAAACTGTGGCTGTTTTTGAGGCTCTGTTGGGTTAGTGGGTAGCATAAAGAAGGATGTTAAGCTTAGGGACAAGATGTTGATTTTAAACTTACGAAGAAAGATTTGTTCTGGGATTGGAGCTCTGCTTGGAACTTTGACGAACCTCAGTGCCAGCCTTGAGAACAGCAAAGGATGGTCTGGCCCAGAAGCTGCCTTAGATGGTTTCCCTGGCCTCAGACCCGGGGTGGCCTCAGCTGAGGCCTTAGGGAAGCTCGCTGTCTCTCCTTGCCCCGAAATTAACCCTCAGTGGCCCTTGCTGAAGGCTTTTGCTGTTCCTGCATCAACCATAAAACTCCTCCCACTGGAAGCTGTTTAAGAACTTGTTTATTTCATTGGGCCGGCTCTCTGCTCCTGCCAGAGTACTGTTTATTCTCTTCTAAAAGGCAGAAGGTTTTATATGTCCTGGAAACTCTCATGTGCAACATTTTTTTTTTTTAAATAAGCCCTAATGTTTGCATCTCTGTTATAAGCTGCAGGAGATTGGAAACCCTCAGATTTTCAGTACCAGCTCTTCAGCAGTCTAGCACTTGCATAAATGATGCGGCATTCTTTAAATTATCTTAGGTTTCAGTTTTTTTGACGCCTGCTGAGCAGTTAGGGTTAGTGCTGTACCAGCATAGACGTTGTTTCTTCTATTCTACCATGTGAGCTATATTAAGGATTCTCAAGCCTTAGCATGATTGGAGTCACTGCAGAGCTTAACACAGATTCCTGAGTCTCACCCCTAGAGATTCTGATCCATTAGGGCTGGCCAGGGGCCTGATATTCTGCATTTCCAATGAGCTCCCAGATGATGCTTGTCCTTTTTGCTAAGCTAAAGGAGGAGCTTACGCTCAAGTAGATAGAGACCAAACATGTATTGGTCTTCACACAGTTATGGTTTTACTGACCATTGTCTGAACACCTTCGTAAATTTCTTAAGACCAGGATAAAATTTTAAAACCCAGACTGCCTACCAGTTAAATGACAAATAATCATAGCCTAGACAGGCATCTCTGATCTCACTGAGGCCACATCTGCGCTGCAGCAGACTTGGGATTGCTACACTTGAGTAAGTTAAAGAGTTCTGCTCCCAGCCTCAGTTTCCCACCCTGACTTACCCCTCTGATTCTTAGAGCAGAAGCACTCCAGAGCAAACATCTTTTTTGCTTTTCTTTCTGGGAAAGGAAAAATTCTGAACATAACTTTCCTTGGATTGACTGAAAAACTTGAGATACATCCTCGGTGCCTTTTGCTCTTTAAGCTCCCATCCAGTCTGGCTGAATCCTGCGGATTTTACCTCCTAAATACATTTTGAATCTATTCCCAGCTCTCCAGCTCACTCTAATGACCACCTTGGTCCAAATCAGAGTTTCTGAATCAGCACTCCCAACATTTTGGAGTGGATAATTCTTGTGTGTGGGTGTGTTGGTGATGGGGGTGGGAGGCTGAACTGTGCATTGTAGGATGTTTAGCGACATCCCTGGCATCTGCCTACCTACCTACTAGAGGGTAGTAGCACTTTCTAAGTGGTATCAACAATATTTCTGGATGATGCCAGATGTCCCTTGGGGGGCAAAATTGGCCTTTGTCTCAAACATTCTCCCTTGCCTGGACCATAACTCTTTCCTCAACAAATCTTCTTGCTCCTCTTCAATTCCTTCTTTACCTAGCATCAGTAATTAATCTCTTAGAAATGTAAATCTTTTCTCACTCTCCCTCAAGCCTCCTGTGCCATCCCATTTCTCTTGGGTGGCTACAAGGTCCAACATACTCTGGATCCTGCTGGCCTCCACCTGCCTGGATTCTTCTCCCCTTCATCCTCTTCTTCCAGCTTCTCATGTCTTTTCGAGAGTCCATGCATGTGCACCTGAGCTCCTTTCTGCCTCCGGGCCTTTGCACTTGCCCGTCTGTCTACCTGGAACAATCTTACCAAGTACTCTGCACTAAGTAACTGCAAAATTTCCACCTCTCCCCTCCTGCCCACAGCCTTTCTGTCTGCACTTAGGATTTGCCTATCACTAGACAATCGTTTTTTCTATTCTCATCTCAGCTCAAGTATCACTACCTCGAGGAAGCCAGGCCTGTTGACCTCACAGATTACATCTGGTGCCCTGAGACTCTTACTTTGGTAACCCTCCTGCATGGCATTTATCCTAGCCATAAGGAAATAAGTGGAAGAGTCTGACTTGTCCAGGGCCATGTCTGTGGCACTAATCCATTGCCATGTGCACTGTAAGCTCCTGGTATGTATTCATTTGGTGATGAGTTCAAGATTGAAAGGCCTGTCTTGGCAGTCATCAAAACTTTTCAGGTTGCTAACCAAAAGTGGGCTCGTGTTTAAAAAGAATGAGTTTCTCCGTGACGCCCCAGTTAACAAAATTGTTTCCAGCTTTAGAGGAGGCATTATTTTTGTTCCACTAGATCCATCCAGATCAAGTTTTATAAAGTCCCAAATCCCAGAAACTATTTTGTCCTTTTCAGAACTGGAAATAAGTAAATCTAGTAGACAATTGTATCAAAAGGTGTTCCAGATGTCCAAACACTTTGAAATGTATCTATTTAGAGTATTCACCATGAAGTATATTTTCTTTCTGAAATCTCCTGCATAGAGCCATTCCATAGTGTATCTAACAAAACAGCCCACTTCTGCTAAAAAGATTATAGATTATCACTTCTATTTCATTTCTGTGATTCATAAGGAAAATTAGGATTTGGTTTACAAATATGTTACCCAGCTACACTGGATTAAATGAGCATAACCAGACAATTTGAATTGGCAATTCTGTTGAGATTTATCTGTAAGTGGCTCTTTCTCTGTTCAGAAATGGTGCTTGCCTCGCTATAAAAATATTTGATGAGTAAGAATCTATTTATAAGGCAATTATGCATTGGACTGTAGACCAAGGAGCTTAAAAGGAAAAGAAATAATATTCATTGAGTTCCACCGGGTGCCATACACTTAAGGTGCTTTCTATATGGCCATACGTTATCTTCTCCATGTTCTTCATTAGATAGACCTCTTTTTTTTAATGGGAGTGGCAGATTCTGAAAGATTAAGGCTAGAAGTTAGATTCTAAATGTAGAGCTGGGATTTGAACCCAGTGTTGCCTATCTCTGAGCTCACACTGTCACCAAAATAAGAATTTTTTTCCTGGGGCGGTGTCCTTCTCTGAAGTCTCACACAGGCTTTCAAAGCACCATTATTATATATGCCAAGTACTGTTTGGATTGAAGGTGTACATGCATTATTTTATTTCATCCTCAGACCCTGCAAGGTAAGTGCTCTTACCTATGACTTTTTCCTTCCATTTTACAGATGAAAAAACAGGAGCTCAAAGTTAAATAACTTGTCAAGTGTCCTCCACTGGCTCATGTTAGTTTGCCTGTTGGCTTCTGGTCCATGAAATGTTTTCATCCCATACCATGTTCCCATTTACATAGTTCCAGTGTAGAGCACATAGAGTACAAAACAAAACAGATCCTGGCTGTGAAGGAGATTTAGGCTGGGCCCGGTGGCTCATGCCTGTAATCTCAGCACTTTGGGAGGCCTAGCCGGGAAGATCACTTGAGGTCAGGAGTTTGAGATCAGTCTAGACAACATGGTGAAACCCTGTCTCTGCTAAAAATACAAAAATTAGCCAGATGTGGTGATGTGCACCTGTAGTCCCAGCTACTGGGGAGGCTGAGGCAGGAGTATTGCTTAAACTCTGGAGGCAGAGTCAAGATCGGGTCGTGCCAATGCACTTCAGCCTGGGCAACAGAGCGAGACCCTGTAAAAGAAAAAAAATAGATTTAGACAAAAAAGAGATGATGTCCTGGATGGAATATGAGCACATCTCTTTAATTTTTATCCTGGTAACTTTAAGAGTGGTTAACGGTAGGAATGAAGTGAAGTTCTTCCAAATGGATTCTGCAGTTTAGCTCCTTACATTCTCATACCCCTAGTGCCAGGCCCTGTGGTTGGCACCATTTGATAGAAAGGTAAAATTGAGCAGCTTTAACCCAGGGGATCAATCAGACACCCACGTATGCCTTTGAAAACACAAGTCTTACTATTCTTTGCTCACCCAAGCTTTATGCCATGAGTTAGCCTCTGTCTCCTCTTGACTAATAGTGTCCTAATAAGCCTATTCCAATAAGAAACGGAAGTGGTATAACATAATGATTACTCTTATAAAGAAAATAACTACCAGATGGACCTGAGCGGCCACCTTTCTCACTCATTCCATGCATATATTTACAGGAAACTTAAAGAGCAGAGGCATCGCATAATCTTTGTATGTTGCAGACCTTGCAGCCACCCCATCCCCAGGAAGGGCGGTGATGAGCTTTTTCCCTGGCATCAGCAGTGTGTGTGCAGAGATGATTCCTGGGCAGGAGAGCACCCTGAGTATTCTGCTAAAAGCTGTTTTTAGGTGCCCCGTGTCTTTGCTGTGTTTGGATAGGTGAGGGATGAAGTCCCATCAGACTGTGGGTCAAGGTTGGTGCAGGCCTTGGGTCCACAGGCTGACTCCAGGATACCCTGAATAGAGCTAGTGTATTGTGTGTGGTTAGTATTCATATCCTGGGATCAGCGATATTGGGGGTTCATGTGTTCCCTTTGCTGTGTTGCTGAGGGCCCCTGAGAGGCTCTTCTAACCTCTAAGCCTTAATTGCCTCACCTCTAAAATGGAATCATAATATGCCTGTTGTTAGGGTTGTTATTAAGATAAAATGAGATGATGTATGTAAGCGCACAGTAAGTCTTATCAAGCATTTCTTGACTGTCTGTTAATTGCTGGACACCTGTAGGATTTTAACATTTTTTCAAATAAATCACTGAAGAAAGTTTAGGAATTTGAAGCGGTTGTTATCTAGAAGAAAAGAGATGGTTACTCAAAGATTCGGTTTCATTATAAGCCTCCTGCTGCCCGTGAGTGACCAGTTCTCTGAATTTCCATCCTCCATCTGTTTTGCAATAGTGGAAATCTGTGAAAGAGGGATATTCAAGTTCATTTGGGCTAAGATGTAAAGGGGGAGGGCTAAAGCTCATGAATAACATGAGGGTTACAGGGTTGTTTATGTTTTTCCCTCCCAAATTAACAAAGCTAAGGAGAGACTGGCCAGACAAACCTCCTACCTTCATGTAAGCAAGTGCACTTATGGTTTTATAGATGAGTAGCCTCTGCTTTCTATCTTAGTCTATTTGTGTTGCTATGAAGAAATACCTGAGGCTGGGTAATTTGTGAAGAAAGAGGTTTATTTGGCTCATGGTCCTGCAGCTTGCACAAGAAACATGGCACCAGCCTCTGCTTAGCTTCTGGTGAAGGCCTCAGGCTGCTTCCTGTCATGGCAGAAGGCAAAGGTAGCCTGCATTTGCAGAGATTACGTGGAGAGAAAAGAGGCAATGGAGAGAGAGGGGAGAGAAGTTCCAGGCTCTTTTAACAACCAGCTCTTGCAAGAACTAATAGAGCAGAGCTCACTCACTGCCCACCACCACCCTGGGACAGCATTAATCGCTTCATGAGGTGTCCACCCCCATAACCCAAACACCTCCCATTAGACCCCACCTCCAGTGTTGGAATTAGATATCAACATGAGATTTGGGGGGACAATCATCCAAATATAGCACTTTTTTTTTTAAATTTAGGGAAGAAAATGCTTCTGGTTGGTAATTGGATGTGTACATTTGTAAACCACGCTGACTTAGTCTATTTAGGCTGCTCTAACAAAAATACCAGAAATTGGATAGCTTATAAACAAAAATAATTTTGGAGGCTAGGAACCCCTAGATCAAGGTGCTAGCAGATTCAGTCTGGTGAGGACCCACTTTCTGGTTCATAGAGAGCTGTCTTTCTGCTGTTGTGCTCACATAGAAAGGGTGAGGGATCTCTCCTGGGCCCCTTTATAAGGGCACTAATCCCTAATCACATCCCAAAGGCCCCACCTGCTAATACCATCACTTTGGGGATGAGGATTTCAACATATGCATTTTGAGGGCACATAAACATTCAGATCATAGCACACCCCTTGATCAAGTGGAAGAGTTAAGATGCTGTAACACCTTAAAAGTTCGTTGGTATCATTTATAGTGAAGCATTGCTTGTGGTTGTTCACCAGAAAAGCAGATGAGTCAGTGACAAAAATGAGAGAGAAAATTTGAAATCAAGCTCATGGAAATAAAAAATTGGACATTTATGGATTTGTTTTCAGGTTGTGTAAATATAGCAGCAGACTTTTTTAAACTAGGAAAGTACTGAAACGTCTTCTCATATTATTTTTCAAAAATGTTTGGCTTAGGACTGTGTATGCTATTGTGCAGATACTATGACTCTGGAAAAGCTCTTGTGTGTGTGTTGTTTTTTTTTTACCTGTTCCCCCATGCCCTTTGTCTCTCTTCATTCTCTCTATACCTTTTTTTGATGACAGAAACATCCATTAATACTTCTGTTGAGTGTCTCATCCAATTTCCACTTAATTTCAAGCACCATCCTTATGACTATCTTCAGTCTTAGGCTTTGAAATAGTTTCCTCTTATATTCTTCTGCAAGAATCACTTCCTTAGAGCTGGGTTGAATTACAAGGCAAGGCTGGTCCAAACAGCTTTACCAGTAAGAATTTAGAAGTTTTAACTACAAAGAGAACAAAAGCATCTGAGCATAGGGAGCGAAGATATCACCAGTTCTTCAGTACAGAATTTCTGGCAGCCAGCTCTACCTCTTGGTCCCCTCAACCCCCATCTCTGCACATTTTTGCCTGGAAACAGCCAAATATACAGTGCTTTCATGTCACTAGTCAACAGACAGAGCTGTTTCCCAACTGTGTGAAGACTAGTAAGTCTCTGTGAGCTTTGCATAATCTAAGGCTGTGAGGTGTTACATCACACAGACTAGCGGTCAGTCAGTTACATTTCTCAAAACCCACTGTGCAGCTTTCCAGTCTAGCCAGTTCTCTGCTGTGAGTCCCACAACAGACGTCATCAGGGAACACCTGTCCTTGGGCAGAAAGGAGTTTTTAAAAAGAGTCCACATTGACAGTGGCATGGATGGACCCTGCGAACCACCATACTGATTAGGAGATGTCTCATATCCAAGCTTTTGAGGCTGGATGGTTTGGAGGAGAATGGCGACAGAGTAATATTAAAGAGAAAAGGGACTTTGCCAATAGATGGTTCACATTCTTGGATGCTTAAAAAAAATGTAGCCCCATAAGATGTCTTTTTGACATTCGAATTACATTCAAGTTTTGATTTTTCACTGACTTTTCTTCCCCCGCCAATTCTTATCTAATTAAACCTTGAGTTGAAAGCTGGGAAGATTATTTGGGGTAATTTTAACATCGATCTAATAGTTACATGTTCAAATATGATAGCAAAGCTTCTTTTAAACAAAATCTGTTTTTTCTTGAAAAGTGAGCTTCCATTTCTGCCTGTGGCTTGGCTTAGGCACTTTGGATGGTTCGTGTCAGTGTTAAGGTCTGAATACCCACATCACCTTCTCCAAGGTTAATATGTCCCTGCCTTTTTTCAATCGTAAAGACCTAAGCTTCTCCCAGGGAGATCCTACATTGCATTAGGGGCCCAGCTAACCTCTTGAATTGGGTTTGGGTGGGGGCTGGAGTGCTAAAGATCTTTTAGAGCTTCCTGCCCAGCCCAAGGAAACAGAGATGTTACTGGACTCCAGAATATGACCAGAACCGCCCTTCTGGACCCTGCATCCCAGGTTCTTCTTGAGAACTTCTTAGTCTCCTGGGTTGGGGTTACTGAAGGGAGGAGACACTTGACCTCTGGGAAGAGTTATTGAATAGAAGGCAACTCTGTGAAAGCTGCCAAGGAAGTGCCATTCCATTTGCATTTGTTGTTTTTCCTCTGTTCTTCACCTTCTTTTCGTACCAACCCATTGAGACCCACTAATATGCTAGACCGTGAAGCAGTCTGTAGTGTGTAGCAATCCCCAAGTTCCCTGTGCTCCTAGAGTCCCCAGCTCGTTTCTGCCTCTACTGTTCCTCAGTTCACTGTTTCTTAGCCTTGATGTTTCTCCTATCCTGTTGTGAGTCAAAATCTGTTTCCCATCCCCTTTGCTTCTGTGGCCATTCCCTTCCAGGTATGGCCATGTTATGTATGTGATTTCCCCTTTTCCTGGCCCACAGCCCACTTGGTCGGTATCATCTTCCTGTCTTACCTGTGTTCCACTGAAAGTCCAAGCTGAGCTGCGCCCCTCGTCTTCTTTCCCATGTCTCCTCCTACCACCTTCAGAATAAAAATTGTCTACCTGGTGGTCTCTCCACTGGTCTAAAATGTGCCACTCTTCTTCCAGTCATGGAAAAAGATAGACACAGTTAGGAATATATAATGATATTGATTTACTTAACTCTCAGGCCCCAGCTCTTCCAAACTTGCTTTAGACTAAGTTAAAGCAAGATTAGGCATTCTCCATTGCCTAGATTTTGTGGAAGAGTAACGTATGTGGGAAAAGAGCATCGTGGCCTCACTGTTGAGCTGTGTGTATGTCCAGCTTAGCACTGTACCTTGTGTTTTGGGTGCCAATTATTGGCCAGGTGCCGTACTGAGACAATCTTTTGGTATCTGTCTATCTCAGTCATGCCTCCTAGTAACCTGGTGACATGAGAACTGGTGACATGAGAAGAAACCATTATCATTCCCTTTCTGTGGATGAGGAGAAACATCGCAGGTTCTGACTCTGATGTTGCATCAATCTGAGATGCCTGAAGACGTCTTAAGTCCAGCCCTGAACTCAGAGAATCTCTCTTAAGGGACAATTAAGACAATGTCCAAAACACAACATTCCTCAGCCAGACAGCATCTTGCAAAGAATGTTTTTAAACAACCAGGTTCACCTCTGTGCTTCCTTGCCAGATGCAATGGACATAATGGTCTGAGAACTTCACCATTATGCTGCTCCTGTCATGGCATAGTCTTCTTATACTTTTCAGGGTATAATAGACATTCTTAATCTTTGCAATTATTATTGCATAGTCCAAAGAAGCCTTACTTAAAACTCTAATTGCCAGATGAATTAATTGTCTGATCTGTCATGCCAGGCTCAGTCTTTGGAGGCAGAAGGATTTAGAATAGGGTGCAAACATTTACCAGCACAGTACAAAGATCATAGGCACCAGAGTCACATGTGGACCTGGGTTCCAGTCATGACCTTCCCACTTTGCCGTCTTGTGATCTTGAGCAAGTGTGTGATTTTCTCTGAGCCTCAGTTTTTCCAGGTTTAGAGCATTGATAGTGTTTGTTGGTTTATCAGTTTATGTGAAGTTGGGCTCATTTCCCTCTTTGTTTTACTGTGTTTTGAGACCATTGCAAATCATGGGTTATGATAAACTACCTAAACAGACCAATATTGGTTAAATTTTCCTGTAAATGAAAGATGCTGCTGCCTGTCACAGTTACCATGTCTGTGAACAGTCGGGAAAGCAGCTTCGATAAGAGCCTTTGCCCTTATCCCATTTACACCTCTTTTCAAGTGGTGGGATGTAATTGAATGAGAATTATTTAAGTACCCTCTATCCTGAACCTTTCTGACCCTAGGAACAGATTAATGTTAACATGTTAAATGTTTTATATGAAGAATATCTGTTTACAATCTCAATTAATACTTCTGAAAAATTAGAAGTTAAACTAAAGTAGTTAAGGCTGTTTGTGGGGAAAGGAATGAAAAGGAAAAACCAGAATCAAGTTGTCAAAGAATAGCAAATAACCTTTGGTAATTAGTTGGAGAAATAAAAGGAATTCAGCCCAGTCTGAACTTTTCTTTTATCCCTCCCTGCATCCTGTGTTGAATCTTCTACATGTTGCCCTAAAATTGGCAATGCAACCTAAAGCCAATGTCTGACCCTTATGGACAGTAGACTAGATCAAGATGCTTATAGAAAATAAGAACACCGCTGTTTCTCCCTGGAATTGCATCTGGCAAGGAAGCACAGAAGGTCAACTTAGTTGTTCAGAAACATTCTTTGCAAGATGCTGTTTGGTCGAGGAATGTTGTGTTTCCGACATTGTCTTAATTATCCCTTGGGAGAAATCTCTGAGGACAGGGCTGGACTTAGATGTCTTCACACATCTCAGATTGGTTCCTTTGGAGATAAATAGTTCAGTAAACAGTTTGGAATTTTGTTCTGATACTGGCCTCCTGGGTAAGTTCCTTTTTGGAATTTCAACAATAAAACCATCTTGAGCAGGACCTAAGATGTTGCTAACCTTTGTGGAATTATTTTCTATATTCTACACAGAAAGAGATAGTATAGAAGTGTAATTAAGGTGTAGGATTGGGAAGTATGGGTCTGAATCCCAGCTCAACGTTTTACTAGCTCCTTAGCGTGGGACAGCTTTCTTAATCACCGTCCCTCAGTCTTCCCACCTATGTCATGAGGATGGTAATAGTGCAATTTTTAAGATTGGTTGGATTAAAAAAATGAAATAAAGCACTTAAATCTTCATTATAGTTTCTGGCACATAGTTTGCAGCCAGTAAATGTTAGCTGTTATCATTGTCAACGCAATGTGATAAGATTATTTTCTTTTTTTTTTTTTTGAATAAGTGGTTATCATACAGTAGATTGAAAACCAATCTTTTAAATCATGTGATTGTGCATTCTTCTTCGTGCATCACTTGAGATTGTCAAATTGAAGCCATCTGCCTTGGATTACTGTGTAACTGTGCAGTTTCTATCATTGATTAATTATGAAAGCCAGACATGTAAGATATGTAAGATAACTTGCCAAATTCCCATGTATTTCTAACTTTTCACCCCTTTAAGATAGCAAAGTCAGAAATGGACTTAGTGAGATTTTCAGTGTCCTAAGTAGAGAGAGATAAACTGTTTTAATTAGAAAATCATGTTTATATCTCAAAACTGTTAGGTTGATTCTGGATTTTCTTTTAAAGCAGTGAAAGTCGCCTTTTAACTTGCTACAGTTCAAATTGGTTAAAGAGGGACAGCGTTGATAGATGCTTTGGATGGTGCTGCTATCAGAACATTTTTTAAAAACCAATAGGCTGTCATTAAAGAGGCTCTGCTGTTTTTCATTGGGTACAGTAACTTGATAGAGACTAGCTTCTTTTTAATATATAATTCTGTATTTTATATATTGAGTAAGTGACTCTTAAGAAATGAATGTTGTGTTGTCCTTGTAGGATACCTAGTTGTTTCATCAGAAACAGAGTATCTTTTTCTCACAATAAATTGTCCTTTTTGTTTTCACAGTGTATTTCTAATTGATGTTTAGGCTCACAAGAAAGTTTTGAAAATATTTTTAATTTTGTTGTATAGTAATAGTCATGAGAAAGAGGTTGTGGTTACTAAGACTTTAAGCGTGGAGATAATTCTACATGGTGAAGCCCGTTGATCTTTAATAATATCTTTTTAGCTCTACTGGGCACAGTTCTCCTGGCAAAATGTGACACCAGAGTTGCACATTGACAGCCATAGCAAGAAATGAGGCAGTGCTCCGGAAAACTCACAGGGCACTGCAGGTAGAAACAGTACTTTCCTTTGCAAATGAGGTTGAGTCAGAGAGTTGCATTCATGCCTTTCAAATATGGCCATTTATTTCCCCAGAAAAGGTAGAAACAATACTTTCCTTTGCAAATGAGGTTGAGTCAGAGAGTTGCATTCATGCCTTTCAAATATGGCCATTTATTTCCCCAGAAAAGATAGAAGACAAAAGTTTGAACAGAAAGCAAAAATATCAGAGTAAAATCTCTTTTGTCATAAGCTGTCGGTGTTATTTTTAAAACAGCTTATTAAATATTTTATATGGAAAAGAAATACCACATTTGAATACTACCATATTTAAATAGAAAACGTTAAGTGAAGCAAATGCCGATTTGTAGGCAGTCCACAGGCTGCGATGTTTTGCGTATCATTCATATAATTGGAAACATGTCAAAGGTGTATCAGCGAGTTGAATGTTTATGTCAAAGAATATTACGTGACAGTTTTCACATAAGGTTAAATCTATTTTTATCTGTCTGCTGTCACTTGAGAGTGTTAGTTGAGAACACTCTCCCTGGCATCTCTGTTGCCTTTGACTGTCGAACATTCCGCTCTGTGACCTGCCTGGGTCACTTCTACTTGTTTGATTTAAAGGGGTTCACAATGGCCAGCCTTAAACAGAGTGCTTTCTATTAAACAGCTCTGCATCTCGTGTGGATTGGACAGTAATTACTTTGTGAAAATGCCCCCTCCCCCTTTTCAGTAAGATTCAGGATTTTTTGTTTTCTGTGTTTGCATCTCACTTTTCATGCACTATTTTTCCCCAAGTCTCCCAAACAGAGATGGCTATTGATGGGCCATGCATGCACTCACACTTCCGAAAGGATTGCTATTTGAACCTTTCATGACATGACATGAATGCTGCTGTTGAGAATGGTTGAGAAACAAACAGAAAGTAGCCGTCTAGACAGCCTGCGTACGATGGGCCGGTCAAAAGAAAGATGCATTTGCAGACCAAGGTGTCATTCATAGAAAATGTTCATTGGGCATGTCTGTACATCTCCAGACATTCTTATGTGGTCATTCCAGGGTTAGATGGTATCTAGAAATGTTTATAAGTTCTTAAACACAAGACAGAATTTCAGATTGGGTTCCAGAAGTTTCTTTGGTTAAACTTCCCAAGAGATAACAGGATTTGTAATGATTAGCTGAGTAGTCCTTGAGTACACTTAGATAGAAGGAAAATTCCTACCATCTATTCCCTGTTGGTAAATAAAAATTTGATCTTATTTGTTACCTGCAGGGCGAAGAAACCAAAAGCCTGACTCTTGTCCTGCATCGGGACTCTGGCTCCCTGGGATTCAATATTATTGGTGGCCGGCCGAGTGTGGTATGTTAATTACTAAAATGTGTTTTTCCTTTTCCTGGTGTAGCTGGAAAGAGAGGTCAAGGTTTGAAGGGGACAGCGAGGAGCAGGAAACCTTGCTGACTTCATTCTGCTCTCTGTCATTAGAGTTCATTGGCTATCTAACATCTTCACACTTAGGGATTTTTATTGTGTAGTCTCCTAAAACAGCATTGGCCTAGTAATATAACAGCTAATTTAAACTGTTTGGTTCTGGGGGTGCATTTCTTTTTTTGAATTTCTTTCTTTTATTAGGGGGTACATTTCTGATTGTACAGCAGTTGGGCTGAATGAAGTTGCATGAGATGTGTGCAGTTGGAACTGGATAACCAGCCACCCTCCTAGACCGAGCTGGAGTGTGGGCTGCAGACTGGAAGCCTGATCTTGAGTTCTGCTCTGTCAGCTGTTCATTAGTCAGAGACAATTCCCTAATTTGTGGGTGACTGCATCCCTTTGTTTTCTCCTCCCACTGCAGCTCTTTGACCACCACATTGATCAGCAGACACTCCTCTAGAAAGAAGAGGCCGAACTCAAATCTGCCAGTTTAATTATGGGGAAAATGTTCAAAGAATGGGCTCCGGAGAGTAGCAGTGTTTCAGAATCTCACATTTCAAGGGGGATTATCTGAATATGTCCCATCCCTTACCCTTTTCTTTTCCTGACCATCTCCTCGTTTATTAGCTTGAAAGGAAAATAGTTAAAGGAAAGGAAAAGAAAACAAAAATCTTTCATTCAACAAATAAGTATTGAACATAGGCTGTTTGCTAAGGGCCAGTAGGTACAATGGAGGCCAGAAAGACTGAGGCCCTGTGATCATTGAGTCCTGGTGGGGATGTCAGACAAGAAGCAAGTGAATACAATAATTACAGATTGGATTGGAAGAAGTACGGTGAAGGAACAAACTGGGTGGATGGCACATGGCAGATACTAGCCAAGAAGCAAAGAGTATCATTAGCTTGGGTTATCAGGAAAGACAAGAGGAGATAGTAGTAAGCAGAAACCTGAAGGACAAGAAGATGCTAGCCATCCAGATGGGAATAGTGTGTGCCCTGCCCTCATGGAGCTCACCTCCAGATGGGGAGACTGATGAGTTGGGAGAGCATAGCACTGCTCTCATTGATGTACTCTGTGCCTGCCACCAGCTAATGATGCCTTGGAATGAGTTAACCCTGCGGGAGGAGGTGTCCTGGGGAGGGGCCATTGGAGCTGAGTTCAGAAGGTTGAACAAGAGTTTGCTAGATCAGATGACCAAATTTTATTTGTATATATAATGTGTACACACTACCAAACTAGTACGTTATGTGCCTTATTAAAAGTTACATACAAGAGGGAGTATTTTAAATAATAAAATTAAAATATGACTATGAATAAAATGTCAAATATATTCTCCTGCCATTCCAATGCATTGTGTTACATGCATCCACCTGTGAAGACCCATGGGCTAAAATAAAGCGGTTGGACACTAGGGTTTTGCAGGGATGGGGATTGGCGCTCATACAAGGCCTGGAGCAGGAAGAGAGTTGGGAATTGGGGGAGCTGCAAGTAAGCAGAGTGTGGAAATGGAAAGAGTTGAGGGATGGGCAGGGAAGTGGTCAGAAAGAGGGCTGGTGAAGAAAACAAGGGCTTGACCCCAAAGGGCCTAAGTCTTGAGTCTGGGATTTAAATTACGTAGGGTGGGAGTGGCCAACACATGGCTTCAGTTGAAGGGAGTGACACAAAGAGATTTATGATTAAATTCCCTTTGCTTTTAGCCCATTCCGCAGTTTCAAAAACAAACCAAAACAATGGTTTATTATGAGAAACGACAACTTTATGTGATTTGTAGTTGTTAAAATGATGAACATTATCTGTCTTATCCAACATACATATGAAAAAGAACATTGTAAATGATGAGACTAAATTATAAATATGAAGGTAGATGGGGACAGGGATCATTCCCACTTTATTGAGCCCCAGGGATGTGATCACATAGTTGTGTTTCTTGTATTCTCTCTGTGGAATTCTTAAAAAACTGTAGAACTGCGTGAGGTTGGTATATTTTTATTTTTACCTTCTACCGGTTGACTAAGATCCCAGGCTGTGTGCCATCATGTGCTTTTCTGATGTGGTCTCTGCTGCCAGGGGTCTGCTGCACTCTCCAGTCTTAGGAGGGACTGAGGGAGCAAGCTGCACTCAAATATCTAGACATTTGGCTCCAGGAAGCAGCAGGGTCAGACTTGAGCCAGTGGGTCAAAACATGAGCCCGTGTTGTACAATTTACCATCAAGAACATGTTTTGCCATTTAGCACAAATGAGTTGGCTGTTCTTGTTTACACTCATAATTATTCCTCCACCCTTTGTTACCAGTTTTGAGAAACAACTTCAATAAATTAAGATTCACTTCACAATTAGATGTTTCACAAGCTGTAGCAAACAAAAGAACCCAAACCAAGAAGACCTATTCTCTGCCCCAGGTCTAAACCACACCAAAGCCTAATGTTGGAAATTGCTGAAAATGGAGAGGCCTGTGGCCAAGTGATCGTTGGGAAACCTACTGTGTTAAAGCCAGTGAAGATGGTGTTCAGTTTCCACACTCATCAGGTGCAAAGTGACATTCCAGCCCCACTGGAATACAGTTCTTCCTTGTGCTTATCAAAGAGCATGTTTCAGTTATTTTCTTTTTCTTTTTTACAAAAGGTGATTTGAGTACAAGCCAGACCTGATTTTGTAGCTTGCATTGCTATTTTCAGTTTATGTGGTCCTTTTGCAAGAACTGCCTGCATGGCTCCCAGAGGAAAATTTAATTCCACCTGCATGTGTTTGCCATAGTGGTTTTCAAAATTTGTCCTGATTAGCAGAAATAGCATCATGAAACCTGAATGTATTCTGCACTGTTGCCTGGAAAATCTGGCAGGTCATTGAGTACATGTTAAAAAGCCAAGATGAGCAACAACGCACACACGTTATTAGTTACTAGAAGAATACAGTACAAATGATGTCTGTGTTTCCCAAGGAATTCCTGTGTTAGATGCTTGGTTGGGTTGTGAAATAGCCCAGCCATATCTCTGACGTAAGGCTTTTCATTGCGTGATCAGTATGCAGTGCTCTTAGCAAAATCATATCATTTGTTAGTCCTCAACCCTAAAGAAACAGCAGCTAGTCTGTGGTATCAAACCTTTCACCTAAGCCTTTGGGAAGTGTGCTTTATTGTTAGGTACCCCTGCTATGAAAACAGTCCCTTTCATTTCTCTCTTACTTAAGCCAGCAAAACAAATTCCAAGTCATATTAGTTCACCTTGATAAATAACTCTAACTTAAAATGTGTTAGGAGAGGAGCCAAACAAACTTAGAATAGAGATACCTTTTAAGAGAAAAATCTAGCTGTTTTTTTTTTTTTTTTTTTTTTGAGATGGGGGTCTCACTTTGTCACCCAGGTTGGAGTGCAGTGGCACAATCTTAGCTCACTGCAACCTCTGCCTCCCAGGCTCAAGCCATCCATCCACGTTGGCCTCCTGAGTAGCTAGGACCATAAATGCCCAGCTGATTTTTTGTATTCGTAAAGATGGGGTTTCACCATGTTGCCCAGACTGATCGTGAATTCCTGAGCTGAGGCGATCCACCAGCCTCAGCCTCCCAAAGCGCTGGGATTGCAGGTGTGAGCTGCCACGCCCTGCCTGCTTTATGTGCTTTTTGCATCCTTTCCCACCCCTCACCACTGCCTCAATTTAATCTGACTTCTGGTGTTTGTTCTTGCCTCGGTTCCTTTCTGATTTTTGCTTGAGCTTTCTAGTGCTCCTTAAGAGTTATTGCTTATGTGCAGTGTGGTATTTTGCAAAACAAACGAAAGCCAAAATCCCATCCCCTATCTCCCTCTTTCTCTCCAGCCAAGAAATGCAAAGTGGTTAAATCAGAGTAAACACAGATCTCTTTTCATTTGATATATTGACATCACCTCTTAGGGAACTCAAGCTTGTTCATAAATCTTTTGTGGTCCATTGAGACTCTTCAAGTTCATCTAGTGGAATATTCCATAGCCTGAAATGTTGGACTTCTGAATTCCTGTGTGTTTTGGGTTTTCTCAGTGGGAGACTAGATTGCACACAGAGCATGTGCAAGAGGATCCACTTCGCCTCAGTTTGAAACTGAGCTGTACTACTTTTTAGTTGTGTGACCTTGGGTGAGTTACTGAACCTCTCTCTGTCTCAGGTTTTTCATCTGTGGAATGGATAATAATAGTACTTATCACTTGTGGTTACTGTGAGGATTAAACAGTGCACATAGAACACTCACTATGTACCTGGTATCTAGTTTGTGCTCAGTAAAGGAAGCTACTGTGTAGTTTTATACATCCATTTCAGGTGTGCATGTAGGGAGCTACACAGATGTGTTTAGACTAGTGCATCAGTAAGGCTGCCGTGAGAGAGGAAGGAGGCACAGAGGTATTCAGATGGTAAAGGGTTAGCGTACAGGAGGCCTGTGCAGGGCACTGTGATGCTGGGCAGGGATGCCTTTTGAGGATAGCTGATCCTACACAGCACCCACAGGCTCCCTGACCCTTCTCTTGAAAGAGCATTGATGGAATCCAGATGCCAGTTAGAGACATATCTTTGTCATGTGGGGATAAATGTCGGGAAAAACACTTAATGCTCATTTTAGGTTGTGATTTTGGTTTCTTTTGGTGAATCATATAACATTTTACTCTGTGTGTGTGTGTGTGTGTGTGTGTGTGTGTGTGTGTTTGGGGAAGTGTGAAGAAGGAGAGAAGGACTGAGAAATGTACATTTTTCCAACATTAGTTATTGCTGTTGCATTTGAAGGGGTAGATTGAATCACACTTGAAGTCGTTCCCTTCCCTCTTTAGAATATAGGGATTGTTTTTTGGTTTTGTTTTTTGCTGTTTAAAGAGGAAAATGTTTTATTTTCAGAGTTATTTTTAACAAATGGAATTTTTATATGTTTGTATTCAGAGTAATTGTTATTGAAATAAATCTTCTAATGACATGCGGCAAGGAATTTACCATGACTAGATTTTGGAGTTTTGTGGAACATTCTGAGCTTACATTTCAAATGATTTTGTTTGGAAATATCACATGCTTGTGCCATTTAATTTATAAATCCATCTGTTAATCGCTAGAAATTTAATCCACACACTTGGAGAGAACTCATTGCAATACTGTTTGAAAAGAAGTTCATGAACAAGCTGTGGGGGTTTTTTATGAGCTTGTTGGAGCCTTTTGATTTTAAAGAAAGGAAGGAGTTTGAGCAGTGAGCTGTCGTCGTTCCCAGAAAGTTTTAGTTCTGACATTTAATTCAAAGATCTAAAGGGATTCAAGGAGGTCGGAGATCAGAATGTATTGGGACTAGAGTGATGGTAGTGCATTGGAACAAAAACAAAGTATCTGTTTTCACAGTCGAATTATTAGATATTTACAAGCTTAATAACATCCTGTGCAAATGAGGATGTGGGAAAATACTATCTAATGAACAATCAGTATAAACTCTGAAAAGCCATTTGGCAATATCTATGAAATGTACATATCCTTTGACCCAACAGTTCCATTGTTAGGGATTTGCCCTAGAACTATAATAGCAGAGATAATTTAAAATACAAGCAGGAGAGTATTGTCACAGCATTGTTTAATCACAACAAGTGAAAACAGTGTTAGCCTCTTGTTGGATATTGTTCAGTCACTTTAAGAAGTAAGGCAGACCTGGGGAATTGGTAGCAGAAGATCTTAATGATTTTTAGGGTTAAATGAGAGAGGTAAGGACATAAAAGTCAGACTACCATAATTGCATTTGTATGCAAAAAGGAACAAATGCATATTTAGGAAGATGATGCATTAAAATGTTTTCAAAAGGATGCATAAAGTCAAACAGCTACCATGGGGGGAAGAAGGAAAGTGGGTTGGAGATGGCAGGGAGACATCAGTTTATGTCCTTTGGTGTGGTTTGAAATATTTTACTGTGTGTTTATTTTAGTTTAAAACAAAAATTAGGAGAAACAAATACCTTTTACCCTATTGCCACTTTTGACACAGCAAGAGTCAATTACTGTTTTAAGAGTGCAAGCTTTACTTTCATGCTCAACTTAATGTCTAGCATTCATGCTTGTGTTTTTTTAACCCAAAGGATAACCACGATGGATCATCCAGTGAAGGAATCTTTGTATCCAAGATAGTTGACACTGGGCCCGCAGCCAAGGAAGGAGGCCTGCAAATTCATGACAGGATTATTGAGGTATGTGAATACTGGCTAGTGTCTTTTAATAGGCTAAATGCCATCCCATCTTCATCCAGCTCAAAGCAAGACGTTTGATTGGGGAGGGAGGCCTAAAGTGGTAGATGGTTGAGCTGGAGTCACACTTCTCCCATTGTGTGGAACCAGATTGAGTGCTGATTGCCTTGGTGTTAAATTTTTGTTAAATGTAGAAAAGCCAGATTATGAGTGGAGTGTTCACAATTTGGCTTTTTTCATGTGGACCTGAATCTGTTTCGTATGCATCAGTTACAGCTTCGCGCGGAAACCATTGGAGAGTTGGGTGTCAGAACCAGATGAACAATCCCTGTTGTACAAATTGTGCACCGTGTACATGTTGATTACCAGGGTACAATTATGTCAGCTTTGGAGTCATTCTAATGTCTTCAGAGCTCACAGCACACACTTAATTCTACAAATGCATTGTTTTCTCTGTTATGTTCGTCCTCTTAGCCTGTTGTTGGTTGTACAACCTGATTGCCCAGGGATTTGCAGGCAGAGGTTGATATTAGAGTTCACATATCATCACTCACTCCATTTTCAGTTCATTCATCATTTCAAACTTTTATACAACAGGTTTGTAGACTCATGTAGGGGAAGTGGATCTCTCAGCCCCACCAAGGCAACACTTTGTAACAGGGTTGCAGTGTTCTAGGATGCTCTGAAGTCACTGAAAGGGAGAGAACGATTTGTTGCCTCTTCATATGGGCTCTTGTTGCAAAGTTTGATATAAATGAGTTTGATATAAATTTTGTGATGAGTTCGATATAATATAAAGTTTGATATAAATTTTTTACTGGTGTTTTGACCATTTTCATTGCTCTTTGGATGGATACGTATATGGGCTAAATTGATTGGCTTTCCTATTAGGCAAAAAGTACGTTTGAGAATCTGCAATGATACGCCAGACCCCACAAGAAATTCACCTATGGGCCGTAGCCGTAATATAGTGCAAATAGAAGAAACCAGAAAAATAGCACTGATACCAGTGGATGTTTGTTTTCCACACGCATTTTCATACTGTGTGTATTTCCTGAGTATTTTCATGGCCCATTTCAAAATTTCAGACTGAGTGGGAACGAGGACCATGAGCTAAGCCATAAGTGAAGTTCATGTCACTCGCTGGAATGTGGCCACAGGCTTCTTCTGGGGAAAGGAGCCTCAGCAGGACTGAGAACAAAGTCTTGCGTGTCCAGTCTCATCTGGACACATCGTGCAATGTGCAGTATGCTTCAGGATAATTTAAAATCCTCAGGCAAATACACAGTTAAATCTCACAGGGAAAGCAAACTGAACTAGTTCGGGTGTGAGGCTCCCTCCCCTGAGGGAGGGAGTGCGATGTGCTAACTTACATGTTAAAATGATACTTGATTTTGTTTTAAGGACATTATTAATATTGTTGCATCCCCTTTGAAGGTCTAAAGGGTTCTTAAACTTGGAGCTGTTTCTGCTGCATGGTTTAGAGTCAGTCTTTATACTTCCCAGGTCAGGAGAGCAAACAGGAATTTGCTTGGGCAAGAGTGCTTTCCTAAGAGCTCAAATGCGTTCCTTACTGTCTTTTTTGAGAGTGAATACATTTTCTGAGACTATTGTTCAAAAAGATAAGTACAGCTTCCGTTGCCAAGGGTTTGGTGGAACAGCCAGTTTCTCTAAGTAATGGAATTTCATTGCTCTTATGTTTTGCAAATGAGAAATCTACAGCTGGGCAGGATTTTCTCTTGGCAAAGGATGATCTGTATTTGAAATGTTCAGTATGGTTTCTGGTAAGTCACATTCCTCTTTTGGACAGTATGTAAAATATTAATCATGTCTCAGTGTTGAGATGGAAAGAAGGATGACCACAATAGAGAAACGATATATGTGTAATTGCAATTGACACACTGTGCCCTTTGCAGTCAAATTCTAATCTTTTTTGACATGATACAGTGATTCCCATGACTGAAAATATGTTCTCTGGTTTACCTCGTCTGTGTCTGAGTTTATTACCAGGAGGCATGAATGTGATTATTTTGAGAGAGAGAGAGAGAGAGAGAGAGAGAGAGAGAGAGAGAATGTGTGTATATGTGTGTGTGTGTGTGTGTGTGTGTGTGTGTTTCATCAGTAAGAAGAGTCAGAGTCTCTAGTTTTCCACCATATGTTTTCTTTTTCAGGGGAGTGGGCAAACCACCACCAGATCTTCACCATAAGACCCTTAATTCTTGCAAAGGGGTATTATTAAATCCAGAGATACTAATTGAGTCTGTTCTTTGCTGCAGAGTTCCTCTGCTCTTAATGGTATCTGTTCTCTGAGCCCAGGGCAGTGGCTCTCACCCACATCAGGGCCAGCCCAGCTCCTCCCTGTTTTTTATAAGAAACATTTTGGAATTCCACCAATACTGTGGTGAAATGAAATTTACAAGTAACATTTATATGCATACATACACAAATAATTGTAAAAATATATGGCTGTAGCATAAAAGAAAATCAAAGGAAGATAATTTATAATAAAATATATCAGTGTGCCAGTGTTTTGGCACAGTGACGCTAGACGACACCAGGGCACTGTCAGATGCTCGCACCTCTGTATAGACTCGCTGGGATGCACCTCGTGGCTGCAGATGCTGCCAGATACAAGAGGCTGCTGCTGGTGGCCCAGGCATCATTAATGGCCTTGCTGTACAGGATGTGAATTTCCATGGTAGTGAACAGGTCATGGTTAAGTTCTGACACAGGCAACTACAGTGTTGCTATGATTTATACAAGAGTTGCTTTCCTTGAAACATCTGTGTGTGTATATGTATATATGGCAAGACATACATGTGGTAAAATATACATAACAAAATTTACCATTTTAACCATTGTAAGTGACAGTGCAGTGGCATAAACTACACTGATTTATGTTGCAGAACCTGTACCACCATCCATCTCCAGAACTTTTTCATCTTCCTCAACTGAAACTCTACACCCACTGAACACTTAACACCCTCCCCACCTCAACTCCTAGTGTCTCTAGGAATTTGATTTATAGACGGAATCATGTAGTATTTGCCTTTTGTGACTGCCTTATTTCAGTTAGCATAATGTCCTCAAGGTTCGTGCCTGTTGTAGCACGTTATAATTTTCTTCCCCTTTAAGGCTAAATAACATTCTGTTGTCTGTATTTACCACGTTTTGTCCATTCATTCAGCCAGTGATGGACACTTGGGTTGCTTTGACCTTTTGGTTATCTTGAATAATGCTGCTGTGGATGTGGGTGTACAATGTGTGTATATTTACACTGCAGAAAACTCTTTTGTGTTTATATGCAAAACAGAGTTAGGTCTATGCTCAGGTAATTATAAAAAGCTTGTTACTTTATCTTCACGACTATCTGGTGGGATATGTGAAAGTTGTGCTGGAGGCAGAACCATTCTTCATTGCAGGAGATTCTTCATGTCATCTCTGGCACATACCCCTATCGTTGTGATGGTGAAAAATGCCCCTGCGGATTGCTGAAACTCTCACTGGGGAGTGGCAGGGGCATCAGGGACAATCACTGAGGTAGAGGTTTGACTTGTTCCAAACCTTGGGATAGGAATTGAGTTGCTCAGAGACAAAGTTGTCAACATCCCTGTCATCCAGCTAGACTGCCTACCTGATGTGCCCTAACTGGATTCCCTGCACGAGTGCTCCCAAGGCCTGATAAGAAAGCCTGAGCTGGCCTGTCCTGGGGCTGTGGCTGGGAATCTGGGGCCCCCTTAGATTAAGTGCCCTCCCAGCCCACATGGCTGCAGGGCCCATGCTGTCCCCCAGAATCCTGTGTATCCATCTGCCCTGGGCTTGTTGGGCAGACTTTGGTCATACCTATTCCATCTCACATTTGGTACTGGGATTTAGCAAGTTCTGACTTACTCAGTATTGGCTTGGGATTTTTTTGTGTCTTCCCTGCACCCCTCTTACCTGTGAGCTGCCCCGGTCCTTTTTACAACTTCTGACCCCACCTTTGATTGCATATACTTATTGCATTTAGAAAACTAAATTTAATTTCTCTCTGATGTCTTTAATATTCATTCAAAACTGTAAATATCTCAGTGCCTTTTGTTTTTCTGCCTCTGAGCCTACTGTCTGAACTATATTTTAAAGACAATGTAAGGCTCCTATACTGTAATATCACCAGATTTCTTAAAGGAACTATGCTCATATTCTTTCAAATAGTTTGAGACCTGTGCCCAAAGTGTGGGTTATCCAACTGAAGCAGATTTTCTCATCCACAAACACACCACCTTTCTCTGTGGACTCTGGAGTCTACTTTAGGCCAATCTTATTCTACTGAAAGTTATTTAGGAGAGGACACAAAGGTGAAAAATCACCTAAGGTCATTATTACCCTCAAAATTCTCTTGGGAGAGGTGCCACATGGAGAACATACCATCTCTTTGTAAGTCCAGCCAGCTGGTTTTGCACAGCGCTGGATCACTTCACTGTCTCTCAGCTGACCGCCATATGGAGTGTTTGGCTTGGTCTGTGAATACCTCGTTTGGCAAAATGCTCACACTGAGAAAACGCCGAGAAACTGAGACCTACTAAGAAACCAGCAAATTTGGCCAGGCGTGGTGGCTCACGCCTGTAATCCCAGCACTTCGGGAGGCCGAGGTGGGCGGATGACAAGGCCAGGAAATCAAGACCATCCCGGCTAACGCAGTGAAACCCTCTCTCTACTAAAAATACAAAAAATTAGCAGGGCATTGTGGTGGGCGCCTGTAGTCCCAGCTACTCAGGAGGCTGAGGCAGGAGAATGGTGTGAACCCGGGAGGTGGAGCTTGCAGTGAGCAGAGATCGCACCACTGTACTCCAGCCAGGGGGACAGAGTGAGACTCTGTCACAAAAAAAGAAAAAAAAAAAAAAGCAAATTCACTTTGAGGCATGTGCTATTCAATATATTATTTATCTCTCCACTTTTTTTGTTTTTTGTTTTTGGCATGGCTTGCCTATAAGTTAAACACTCCTCTGATGCAACTCCACTGAAACTCTTTCTCAAAGACTTCTAGAGGCCTTCCACATCTATATTTCTTGCCAGTCTTCAAGCCATATGGCTTGGAGAACCAAGCTCGTTTTTGTGTTATAGTAGGCTTGCCTTTGGTGATAAATGAGTCTGTGTAGGAATTGTGTGGGTTAAACGCTGTTCTGCTTTCAGATAGCAATCTTGATTCCCTGGATCCAATGAAAGTGGGAGACTTAAGCCCTCTATTCCCAATAACCATTATTTCATACAATCTTCTGTAAATATGCATTCATCTTGCAAGTGTTATGATTTGAAGACCCAAGGATATGATTACAGAAGCTGTGGAAACTCAAAGGCTTTTGTATAAACCAGTCCTTCTCTTTTTTTGTTTATTTTTGGTTTAGTTGGACTGTCACTGCTAACAAGGTTTGTTACAGGGTCAGCTAGAAAGGATTAGCAATGCTTTCCCTCCCAGAGCCAGGCTACTTGGTGGGACAAAGTGAGATTTCACTGCTTGTTATTGTTAGGTGAGAAGATACTGTTCTGAGACCCACTAAAGTTGCAAAATGGTATGTGAATTAAGCTGGAGTATTTATTAAAAAAAAAAAGTAATAGAAGACTCCCCTTTAAAAAATGTTTCATTTCGACATAATTTCAGACTTGTAGATATGGATTTCTGTACACTATTGACCCAGATTCTCCAAATATTAACATCGACTACACTTACTTTATTCTTTTCTTTCTCTACTCTTTATCCCTAAATTCATCAGTGTGAACTTTTTAGGAATAAGAAATTCTCTTATGTAACAGTATGGTAATCTAAACCAGGAAATTCACATTGGTAAAAAACTGTTATCTAATCTTCAGAATTTATTCTGATCTTGCCAATGGTCCCTATGATGCCCTTTATAGCAAAATAAAACCACTGTCATGGGTTTTATTCCATTTTCGTATTTATTTAGTTTCCTTTACTTTAGAACAAACAATTGCTCAGTTTTTGTCTTCCATACCGTTGATATTTTTAAAGAATCTAAACCAGATCTTTTGTAGACTGTCCCTTAATTTCTGTTTGAAGTTTCCTCATGGATGGATCCAGATCATACATCGTGGGCAAGAATACCACAGAAGTGATAGCGTGTCCTTCTCAGTACATCATGTCAGGTCTCACCTGAGGTGAATTTGTCCCTTTTATTTATGTTAACTTGAACCACTTGGTTAAAGACGTATCTCTCTGTCTCCACTGTAAAGTTACTATTTTCTTCTTTATAATCAATAATTCTCCTTTAGGTAGATGCTTTGAGGCTATGTAAATGTCCTGCTGCTCCTCAAACTGTCACACACTGGTTTTATCATCCATTGACTGTGTTTGGTTGAATCTACTATTGTGGTGATTGACAAATGGTGATTTTTCTAACTCCAATCCTTCCACATTAGTTGACTTTCTACTATAAGAAGGAGTACTCCTTTTTCCCCTATTTAATCTGTTTATCTGTCTGCCTCTTTCTCTTATCAATATGGACTCATGAGTTTTTACAATTTGGAGGTCACATTGGCCAAGTTTTGGCCAAATGGAGCTCTTTCAAGCTTTTAACCTGTGTTTTTTTTGACATGTTCTCATCATGTTTTGAGCACTTTCCTACTTCCTAGCACAAGATACTCCAGGTTAATCTTCTGTCCTTGTCCCACTTCTGACATGTCCTTTTTTTTCAAGGACCTCCAGCTTCATTTAGTGGAGAACAGTGTTTAGAAACCAACATATGGGTGCTAGGGTGCTCATTATGATTGAGATTTCATTGCTTCTAGGCACCGTTGGCAGATAGAGGTAGAAAATGTAAATATGTAATATAAACACATGTATATATGCACTACGGTAATAACATATACATCTGTCTTTCTGCATTCATCTGTCTGTATATCTTGGAAACTATGCCTATATCAATACCTCTAATTGGTCAGTCCAAGTCAGTTTGTAATCCAGTTTGTAATTCCTAAAGGAGTCCTTTTTAAAACACTGATCCATTTGCTTTTTTCCTTTGAATTCAATCTGTGATCTTTGCTTAGATGTTATCAGTGAATTAAAAAATTATTGGTGAAAATTGTTTAAAATGTTTTAATTTTTGGTTTGATTTTAGAGAAAAAATAGGCTGTAAACCAAATGATTTTGTAATTATATTTTTCTTTCATTGTAGGAGTAAGAAAGGCTTGATATTTCTTGCGTAACTATATACAGAAAACTTTTTTTGCTAAACAGGCACAGATATGCATAATCCATTTTTGGTTAATGTTAGAAATAAACACATGAGACTATACTGCTCTCCTCCACAGGGACTGATAACCATTTACCATATTCAGCAACGGAGTATGAAAAGTTTGGTAGCAGTTATCTGTTTAAGAAGTAAAACCTATTCATGTTAATTTGAAATCTCTTAACTGTTGTCTTGGTTACCCAAATACTCTGTTTTGATGAAAGAAACTTGATATAATTCAAGCTGCATTTAGAAGATTCTTTGTTAACTGCAAATGTAAGCAGATTTTAGAGATCATTATTAGTAATGGACTCCAACTCGCCATTTCCAAAGGTAGAAACTAGAGTTTCATCTTATAAATCAATTTCAGTATATACAATGATAGTGATATCACCTTGGATTATGGTGTCAAAAAATTCTGAGGACATTCCTGGATTGAGTGCAGATGAGCATTGTGATCATTTAGTGATGTTTGTCATGGGCACACAAACAAGGGGAAGGGTGACATTTTTTGCTGTATATTTGCTGTCTCCAGATGGACTCACTTAAATTATGTTTTTGAAACTATTGCATTGTCATTTGGTAGTAATGACTCTCTTTTCACTAGCATAGCTGCACTCTCAATAAGTCAGTCCATCTCCATTTTTTTAGTCTCCACATATAAAATAAAGTGAATATCATATTTTCCCCTCTCCTATTCCCCGATTTAGCCACTTTTATCACTTTCACTTTACCTTAATAGTCTTTACTACAGCAACAGAAGACTCTAATACCATTAGGTAAGGCTTCTCTGAAATGCAGCAGATCTCCTTACTATTAGAAGAGACATGTTGAAATGGAAAGAACCATGTGGTGGGCGCCTGTAGTCCCAGCTACTTGGGAGGCTGAGGCAGGAGAATGGTGTGAACCCGGGAGGCGGAGCTTGCAGTGAGCCGAGATCGCGCCACTGCACTCCAGCCTGAGTGACAGAGCAAGACTCCATCTCAAAAAAAAAAAAAAAAAAAGATTTAAATCAGGAGACCCAGGTTTAGGTCTCCACCCAGGTGTTCACTCTGGTGTTGGGATTCTAAATGTTGAGTCTTCATCTCTAGAGTGGGAGGAGTATTTACTGCTTGTCTTTCCTACCTGTCATGCTGTCTGGGTGTACCAAGGAAACAATGTAGATAAAGGATTTTTGCAATTAAGTACAAAGGTGGAGAATTGTTATTTCAAATAAAAATTTTTGTACAGGATGCAAGAACTTAAAGCGAAATATAGAAGTTACCAAAAACATTTCTGAAATCTGTTTTCTTCTTGTTTATGTATATCAGCAAGAATGTGGAACTGCTATAGAATTATTGAGAAAATCTTAAACTCGTTCATGGAGACATACTTTCCAGAATTAACAATGTGACCAATTAAAACCAAATAGTCCCCCTTTAGTCCATGGTTGCTTTAAACAATATGTTATGTATTAATTTCTTTCTAATGACTGTGCATAGCTTATTGTGTGATGTATGGGCTTTGTTATATTTATTAGTGCGATTATTTTCCTATCAAAACTAGCTTTCAGTGAATATCTTTCTAACATACATCACTTTATACTAGTCAGATAAACATAAAGCTTAGGTGAAGAGTGGACAGTATGGAGTGCTACAACTCTTGCAGAATTTACCTAGCAAGTTTTTCACGTTTTACTAGAAAAACCAGTGGAAACAAAAAAATAAAACATGGTATGACGCAATTTGTTTATTTTTAAGGCATTTATATTAGTCTTTGCAGGGGAAAAATACTCTAAAGCTAATGAACAGTTTACGGTTACTATAGTTATTTTGTTTGGTGGGATTATGGGGAACTTTAATGCCACATTTCTGTAATGTTGGAATTCTCCAAAGTGTGTGTGTGTATGTATGTGTGTGTGTATATATATATTTCAGTAAACAGTAAGAATGAAAAACTTAGTGATTTAAAAGTTTCTTTTGAATTTCAAATATCACAAAGTGGACACCTGCTTATATATTTCCTTTTAAAAGTCACTTAACATTCTCATTTCTACAAGCTCATAGCATATGGCACCAGGTATAGAAATGCAGAGGCATCTGTCTCCTGCTGAAACCCTGCAGTTGGGATATTGGGCGCTTCTCTTTGGCAGAGTGTCTCTCCCATCCTCTGCCCGTGTTAGAGTTTACTTTGTATTGACACTGTACTTTTGTGGGAGTTCTGACTCCAAAGAAGTTTTAAATCTGTCCCTCAAAGTCTTCCTTTCATAAGAAGATTTAATTGGGTAATCCACTCCACAAAGCATTTTAAAATGAAGAATAAATTAGAAGTAACCAATGTCCGCATTAAATTTTTGAGTGACGATTAAGTAAAAAAATTAATTCTTGGGTAATATCCTGAGGACAATAAAACAAAACAACAAACTCTTGACAATAATACAGGTCAAATATATTTTATATTGTCATCTTTACATGTGATATCTAGACACTTATCTTTAAATATGGGGGTTTTGAGAGCAGTAACCTTATCTGGTTTTTTTTAAAGGAAGTTTTTGTCCTTTCATCTGTTGCTATAACACAAAAAGAGCCAGATGCATTTTTATTGAATTTGGAAGGTGTGTTAGGGATGACCTGACTTAAATGCTAATCTCTGAAGTATATGTAACATGAGCGAGCACTAGGGGAACCCTTCCAAGCAGTAGGCAGACATCATTGTGGAGCTAAACTAAGCACAGTGCCTATAGACCAGGGTGCTCTGAACGGGCGGAAAGAGTGTTGACAATCAGGAATTGTCAATGGGAATTGCAAATAGGAAGACTCAGGGGCAGAGTGGCAGCTGCAAGCACTGATTTGCAATTATGCCACTTTCACTGGGAACTCTGAGTACTCCAGTGTGGGTAGCTGCTGCAGCTTGCTCTCTTTTAATGAGGATTAATGATTCCTTTGAGCCTCACAGTGGAGAGCAGCTGGTATGGAATGAGTCTGCCATGCCATGTGCCACAGTGCTCAATGGAGACCTCTGACTTTTACCCTGTTAAAGTCTATTTTGATGACCACGTGAACTGCGTAGAAACTGGGTCCCACCCCTTTTCTCCTGAGAGTGGCACTCCCCTCTGCCCTTTTGGCTCTTTTGATTCTCTTGATTTCCTTATTTCATCACTTCTTTCCTGCTAGCCCTAGTGGGTCATTTGACAGCTTTCAGGGATCGGGAGAACTTAAAGCCTAAGAGTGTTTGGTTTCCTAGGCACTCCCCCACCCCTCAAAAGAAAAATGCAAGTCAGCTATTAAAACAAGCTAAATACGTTTATTTTTTATTTTTCAATGTTTGGAGACACTCTGGGGTGGAGCAAAATTGATGCCAACAGTCTAATTTAAAAAGAGTCTTTTGTTCTTTTCATAGAATGATTTTTGCTAGGAAATGGATATATGTTTCCAGACATAGTGATTTGAGGATCCATTAGCCAAATACATGCAACCCATATCCAAAAAATGCTTAGGCGTTGATTTTAAACATTGGATAGGGGATAAATTATATAGCATGATCTATACAATTGTTGCGACTTGTTAAAACATCTTCATGTTATATGAGTTCTCAGGATACAAGGGGATAGCGGGGAAGAGAAACCACGAGTAGACATATGTTCACTTGTTGGGTATGCACTGAGTTCTGCCTAATTGAGATAAGTCAGGATACCCAGAGAACTAGTACGTAGTAAACTCCCTGGCTCTAGGGAGTTTACACGTGACACCTGTGTTTATAGGAGAATGACGAACACCAAGTTAATTAGAAGGGCAGCCAGTATATGCAGAGGTTAAGAGCCAAGAACTCTGGAATCAGATCAGCTTTTGAATTCTAGTTCTACCATTTGCTAGCTTCATGAGCTTGGAGAAGCTTCTTATCTCTTATCTAGCATTGTTTTCTTCTGTAAAATATGGATAAAGTTGCCATAAATAAAGAAAATATTCTTGTGTGTCTGAATACTGTAAATTTGGCCCAGAATAAATGCTCACCAGGTGGTTAGCTATGCTGTGTTGTTTCCTGTGGGTCTTTAGAGGCTGGGCTGGAGGAACCTTCCAGCAAGCCAACACTTTGATGACGGCTATATGGCACGGTTTCATAAACCTGAAATTACAGTTGTGAGTAGACCATTTTAATTTGTTTTTTATTTCTTTTTGAAATTAGTGACCCTTTGTATCTGGATTAAGAGCTGCCACTTCCTAAGGCCATATAAATCACAATAATTGATCAATCAGGAGTAATTCTTAATTTACATCTTAGTGTGAACAGCATGGTAATTCATTGCATATGTGCTGACATAAGTGTTCCAAAAATAAAGTCAAACAATTGTGTGCTCAATATCAGCTATTTTTAAAGTGCCAAAAACATTAAGATTTCTGTTTCTATGTTGACTCACGAGGAATATTGGGATTTTCTTAAAATAATGAACAGTTCATCTTTCTTTAGCAAAAATGTCCCTTAAAATTGAAATAGTTGAGTTTCTTTTTAGGGTAACTTTTTTATGTCTTGATATGAATGTAATACACCATTGTAGAAAAATTGAAAACTACAGTAAGACATAAAGATGAATATAGAAACCCTTACTGAGACTAAGTATTATCTTAACAAAATCTTTATCTGTTTGATCATTCAGGAATGGATACAATGGCTTCTGTGTTAGAATCTAATGGGGCATGGGAATTGCATAAGGAACAGTAATATTTTCATTACTTGTCCTAAACTCTAGTTTAAATGAAGTGGGATAACTTCAAGTAAAATAGGATTAATTATGATTTTGTTGCAGCAGCATTATTGGATTTCTGATGCTTTGTGTCATTGTTTGAAATAACTGAGTCAGTGTGCTTATAATAAATATAAGTGAGATAATATTGACATATGAGGGGGACTTGGAATAGAATTGCTGGTGACACAGGAATTTGTAGAAGCAAGAGAAGCAAGAATAAAGATTTCATCATTTTTATTGAAAGCTTGAAACTTTTTAATACTCTTTACAGAACAACATCTTAATTTTACTACAAGGTAAGTTTGAAAACTAGAAAAAAGAACTACATTCTTTTTAGATGATGGTACCAAAGTTGTTGACATTTATTATTTCTCCATTCAGATGCCCAAGTTAGCATCTTAGTACCTAGAGGACTAATTCCCTCTGGTATGTGAACCAATAGAGAGAGACCTAACCAGAGGAAGGACAATAAGGGCCAAGTTAGACGGAATTGTTTTCTCAGAGAATTGTTACCTAAACCTTGGTATTTGCATTTTAATGAAGTTCCAGAGAACACTTTCACTTATATCAGCTACAGTCTTTTAATCTGCGTTTTTTTTCTTTTTCTTTTTCTTTTTCTTTTTTTTTCTGAGATGGAGTCTTGCTTTGTCACCCAGGCTGGAGTGCAGTGGCGCAACCTCAGCTCACCATAGCCTCCACCTCCCAGGCTCAAGTGATTCTTGTGCCTCAGCCTTCCAAGTAGCTGGGATTACAGGTGCCCATCACGCCCAACTAATTTTAATATTTTTGGTAGAGATGGGGTTTCGCCATGTTGTCCAGGAGGAGCTCGAACTTTTGACCTCAAGTGATCCACCTGCCTTGGCCTCCCAAAGTGTTGGGATTACATGTGTGAGCCACTGAGCCCAGCTAATCTGTGTTTTGACAAATAATATTTTTTAGATTGCTTACCATTAAAGAGCTTGTGAAATACTTATGAATATGTATGACTCTATATGAATATATGTGTGAATCTGAACATTGATGCCTGAACATAAGCACCTTGTTGGCTTCACATTAGTAACTCATGAGATTTCACCTTCATTTTGTGTAAGTCACTTGAAGACCCAAGACAAACTGGATGAAGTTTTAAGCTGTTTTGTATATAGTCTGTGTTTAATAATCTTCATTGATACTTTGTAAGAAATGAAAGGAGAATCCTTTGGGCAGATGGTATTATGTAAAGTGGTGACAAGGAAATCTTTATTTTGATGTAGGGACCTAATTGTGAAGCCTATTTATAGGTAAGTTTAGGTCGATTTGCTTGATACACTTAGTAAATCTTATAAGTGAAATTCAGAGGTTCTCATCTATTAAACTTACCAGATTTAACAGAACATACAGGGAGTTACACTGATTCAGAGGGAAAAGGACAAGGAAGGCAATTGGTTTTCTATTTAAATAACATTTTTCTTTTCTCCTTTAGTTTGTTTGAAAGATAAGCCCATAACAAGTGTCGGCTGCTTTTTGTCATGATCAGAATATTAAAGGATTCAATAATAAGAGCTGTTTGTGGCCTTTTGTAATAATCCATCCCAGTTCTAGGTGGTCTTGTAAAATTTAAAATAGTAGAGATAGAAGAGAGAAATTCGATGTGCTTCCTTTCATTCTGAGTCAGCTTCCTCCAGTCTTGATTAAGCATGAAGCTTGTGACAAATACAAACCGAAAGCATATAAAAATAGCATCATATCTCCTGGGAGGATGGCCCTTAAACTGTTTTATGAATATTCAAGAGAAGAAATCAGTCACAGGGCAATGGAAAGAGTCCTCCTTCATCAGAGAAAAATCAGAGTGAGGGATAGTCAGTGAAGCCTGTTTAGCATTTTGCATCAATCATCAAACCTAAACAAGTGTTTCTCAGACTCGAGTCAGTCGTACACCCACCTGCTCAGTTTTTGCTATATATGCGCCACCTGTCTTGCTGAATGTTCACCATTCTTAAAGCAACATTGTTTTAACTTTATTTTAAAAAGAAACTGTGTCATGACTGTAAATGGAAAGTCATTGTCATGTGTTGTAAATAGAAGATAAGAGTAAAAATAAACAATGAAAATGTAGAGTTAGTCAATTTAAACTAGACTGCTGAAAACTCTGGTCTTTGAGCCTTGCTTTCTCTTTGTCTAAGAGCAAAACTAATGGGAGTAGAAGTCAGGACAGTGGTGGGAAACAGGCCTGAGGAGGGCTTTTGAGGGTGCTGGTCCTATTCTGCTCCCGATCTGGGCAGTGGTTCAGGAGCGTGTTCACCTGTGGAAATGCACCAAGATGTACACTTAGGATGAGTTCACTTTATGTTACATTTGGATAAACTTTATTTTTAAAGGTGGCGTTACCTGTTTACAATGGCATAGACATGGAACCAACCCAAATGCCCATCAGTGATAGCCTGGATAAAGAAAATGTGGTACATATACACCATGGAATATTATGCAGCCATAAAAAGGAATGAGATCGTGTCCTTTGCAGCGACATGGATGTAGCTGGAAGCCATCATCCCCAGCAAACTAACACAGGAACAGAAAACCAAACACTGCATGTTCTCACTCATAAGTAGGAGTTGAACATTGAGAACACATGGATACAGAAGGAGGAACAGCACACACCAGGGCCTGTTGAGGGGTAGAGGGTGAGGGGAGGGAACTTAGAGGACAGGTCAACAGATGCAGCAAACCATCATGGCACACATATACCTATGTAACAAACCTGAATGTTCTGCACATGTATCCCTGGTTTGTTTTGTTTTGTTTTGTTTTGTTGTTTTTTAGAAGAAACAATTTTTTTTTTTTAAAGTAGTGTTACAAACATTTTTGCCCCAGATTGACTCTGTCCTCTGGATATAAGCAGATGGGTTCGAGACTGACAGTAGAGTGACTTGGATAACTTGGGTTAGCGATTGACAGTGGAATGACATCATGTCATTCAAGGTCGTTTAAATGGCAGAGCCCAGGGTCACCTAAAATAATGTGAAGTATTCCCTGACTTCAGCTTGCCCAGGGCTGTCATGTACCAGTCTGAGCTGGACTCTTCATGTGGCTACTTTGGTTTGGTTGGTTGAGGAAAGGAAGAGTCCTTGGAGATGAGAATCCACTATAGAGAGGAAGAATTCTTTCACTGCTAAAAACCTCAGAAGCAGGAAGGTAAATATTAATGTCACTGACCAGAGATTGGGGAATCCTTCTTTGATAAACTTTTGTTTGTTTTTATACAATTCTGAAAAACTGTACTCTCTTTATACATTTGTTGTAGCTATTTACTGTATGTATATTTGTCCGTCATGTGGCCCAACCATAGTTGTAAGTATGACTCGAACAGCAACTCATTCTACACTGTCCTTTGAAAGAATATTCTGCACACTTCTTTGGTACTGACCTACAGTAAGAAACACATTTTGTATGTGACCCAGTGCAGCACTCACAGATGTAAGTTGGCCTGGGATGTGTATAAAAATGGAAAAAATGTTTCATGTGAGATATTTCCCATTACTGCATACAATGTAGTCTGGTATTTGTATTTTATTCTTTTTCTTTTAATGTCGTTTGCCACGCACTAAGTTGATTTCATGGCTCACTAAGGGGCAGTGGCCCACAGTTTGAAAACATTCTGCTTTGGAGGACAGAGCTGTGCCTTCGTGTTAACAGCAGATGTCTTTCTGATATTGTACCCTGGGGTCTGTTGGATCTGCTCATGGCAAAACTAAATCAAACCTGTTGCAAAAAGAATGGAGTCAAATTTGATATTAGGCTATATAGGACTATATTTGTAAAAATAATCTCCTCTTCCTGTTAACTTTCCACTTAATGGACTTCTTACTTGAGGCAAAGTTCGTGGGCCCTGCACTCCATCAGCAGATGGATGGCATTAACTGGTGGTCGTTTGCATCATCATAGACTTACCACAAAGGGACGTAGCTCCAGCCTTTGTAGGCATAACTCATTTCTAAGTGTGGAGCTTTGGTGTGCAGGGTAATTTCGTCTCCAGTTGAGGAGATTTGTATCAGCTTGATGTTTGATGTGGATGCTTTGTGTGGCATGTGTGGTGATTGCCTGCACTCTGGATTCTGGTGGGAAGATGAGAAGTTATACCTAAACAGGCCTCTGAATCCAGCATCTCTGAAACCCCCTTGGTGAAGTGTACCTGGGAGGTTTGCAGTTAGGAAAAGATCAAGGAAGGCCCTGCTTGAGTGTAAGCTCTTGAGAGCAGGGACTCATTGATTGTGCTCTGTACACCGTGTATTCTCAGTACTAAGCACCATCCCTGGTACAGAGTATTCAGTCAGTAAATGTGTGTCGCCTGACTCAGAAATAGATGTTCAAGTCACACCATCAACTTCTGAGGGTAAAACGGCAGGCACTCTAACATTAGAAGTATTCAGGGCAGGTGATAGTATGTCATGAGGCCTTGGGGACATTTGATACTTTGACAACACCTCCTGCAGACAGGTGGAATCTGCCAGCTGTCCATACAGGAATAGCAGCGGGTTAAAATAGACATCTTTCCCAGTGTCAGGAGGAATTTAGGAGTAAAGAGTTCCTTTATTTAGAAGCAGGGGAATGAGTGGGGTTGCCAGAGAGAAATCGTGAGGAATCCCTAATTTTGTTCTTTTTAAAAAACATAAATATAATGGTATCATAAGAAAATCAGGAGTTTAATTTTTGGTATGCCACATTGGGTTTTGTAAAATCTAAACTTTAAAAATCTGCATTTATGAATTCCAATATTTGTATTTCAAGTAAACCTTTTTCTTAGTCCTGTTTAACAATAAGACTTAGGAAATTGTGTTATTTCTGGTTAACTGGCTCCATGCAAGACAGTGTAAGTTTCCTTTAGCAGTTGTGCTTTTTGCTTATGAAGGTGCCAGCTTTGCCACCATGTTTGGAAAATAATTAACATTGGTCACCTTTGTCCTCTCTTCCTTCATTGACTTGGATCTTATCTGCCTGTCAAAACCCGTTTTGGCAACATAAAATCAGTAGCAACTAAGTTCTGGAAGATACCTTTGTTGACACCTATTTTGAGTGTGTCATTTCTTCGATAGAATTTTAGTCACTGTTGTCACAGAATTTCCATACATCTTCCAGGAAATAATTCCTTTGCCACAGCTGCTTAATTAAACCGAATTCTCAGTGAAGCAATAAAACACAGTGGAACTTTCCGAGGGTTTCTGGGGGTGTGGAGGTGCGGCAAGGGGGTGGATGCAAATGAGGACATTAAGCAAAGGCCTGGAGAAAGGTCTTCATGGCTTCCTACCAACAGGCCACAACCTTGCTTTGATGAGCAAGATGATGTTTAAAGCCTGTTGTAGTAAACAGATTTATTTTACCTTTGTATTGCTAGCTGTCTGCCAAAATGTTGATTTGTGTTGTGTGCTGAACTAGTGAGAAAATGTGACAAGCTGAAGATAGAGGACTATTCTCAGAGAATGTCAATTATGCTGAACACAATGTAAATCTTAATATAAACAAAGAGACCAAATAGAAACTTCCTAACAGACATTTCTGATCTGTTTTTCTAATATCATTTGCTAAGAAACTTTAAAACTTGAATTCCTAAACTTTAAAATGGTAAAACTAAGGGCAGCTATCTTAGTTTTTGCTTTAAACACTCAGCCAAGAAAGGAAACTAAAATTGTTTAGAGTTAGTGGGGCATCTGCTTGTGTGTTTATATGCCAGCCAATTTAAAGCTGAAATGTTATCTCTTCAAAGTGGAGGCCGCCTGGACTCACATTAAAATAGTTCATTTTGTAAAAAAATTTTTTTAAAGATTTCTAAAGGAGTAAAGGAGAAGATAAAACCAGTGCAGTTTCTCTGTCCTTTTGGGGTGTTAGATGGCAGAAGTCATTCAAATGGACGTTTTCAGTGGGTGATATCCCAATTACAAAAGTTAAAAAGATAGTGATAAGCTCTCTGCATACTTAGCTGCTTATGTCAAAATGTATTGGTAATTTTGAGTACATTTAATGTAGCATTTTGCTTAGTTTGGTATTCTAACAAGAATGAACATATTAATGATAGAATGCAACATAGTTTTTGTATTGCTTTAGAGAGACTGCCATGGAATGCTGTTAAGGACATACCATAGTAATACTAGAATCTAAATCAGAACACTAGAGGAATCAAAATAACTGTTCCAAGTGACTTTAAAACAAACAAAATCCTAGGTAGTTTTGTTAAATTTAATTAATGTTTTCTCTCTTTTCTAAATCAGTTTTTATTTCTTATCCACAACACATATGCATACACACAAACACACACACACACACACACACACACACACACACACTCCCCATTAAATGAAGCACCACTTAACTTGTGCTGGAAATGTAGCCACTTTCTTAGTTGGACAAAATATGTTTTTAGCACTCAGGTTCAACGTGAAAGGGTCTGTCATTATCCTGTTTCCTGGATGGAAGTGGTTATTCTTCTCTATTCATTTTTTTTTTTCCTTTCCTTCCTGACTTAACCAGTGTGCCACCTAAAGTTCAGTAGCAATCTTTGAAGGTGCTCCTGTAACAAGGATGCCAGATTCTGCTCATTAAGAGCATTGAAATAAAAGTTGCAAGTTATAAATGGCCTGCTTTTTTTTCCTCTTTTTTTTTCTCCCCTCATTTACCACAGTAGACAGAGGGAACGTCCTGGCCTTGTCAGAGAGAGAAAAGAATTGCCCTGGCATTGGAAGGGAAAACATAAAGCTAACTGTTGGTGGCTTCATGTTACAGACCACCTAGGAGACAAAGCTAGAACTTGACGTCTTTTAGACCTTATTTAAGGAAACTAAAATGCCATTTTCATTTAATTTAGGAGAATATTGAAAGTGGTGGTAGACACCTTGCTGAATATCTCTGGAGACTAGAAATAAGCTATTTTTGCATGATGTTAGGGTTGCCTAGTAGGTTTAATAAGCTGGTTATGGCATTCCCATGAGCAGAGTCTAATGTGGGAACAGTCCTTCCATCGTACGTTTGTGAGCTGTTCGCTGTCATGAGTTGGCCAACTTGAGGGTGGACTCCTACAGTGATAGATTGTGTGAGTTACTATGGTTTTAGGTGAGTATAGACCAGAGGCCATCCTGTCCTATTTGACTTGCGGAGTTTTCTACCTTGCTGTTGTTAAATTTTGTTTTGGGTGCTGAAGGGACTTATGGGGGAAAGAGAAGCTCCTGGCGGCCATGTTTCCTTGGCAGAGTGTGACCAGATGGACACACAGGGAGAATGGGAGGAGGGTGCAGAATATCACAGTGGGCTAGTGTCGGGTATCTAGCGGAGTTCACGCATCTGTTCCCAGGTGAAAAGTTCTCGAAACCAGTGCTGAGAATATCAACTGCTAGCCTGAGGCTATTTTTGCCATATAGTTAATCTGTTATTACATGGTCCACGGAAGTGCTTATGTAGGAAGAATTTACTTCCATAAAATTCTACCTCTTTCATAGCATTGAGCAGCAATATATGTAGTGGATAAGGGTAAGCTAGCTGTGTGGGTTTGAATCCCAGCTCTGATATTTTTGCCATGTAGCCTTGGGCTAGTTCCTTAAATTTTCTGGACCTTCATGTTCTTGCCTGAAATATGAGCATGACAGTTCCTATCTCATAAGTTAGGTGTGCTGATTTAAATGAATTAATATATCTTAAGATTTTAGGGGCTGTTAGAAGAGTTCTTAGTAAATAGCAAGTCCTCAGTGACATTATCACATTATGATTATTGATAGTTTCCATTGTTGAGTGGCTCCTGTATGCAGTTGAGTACATACACAATGAGCTCAGGCAGTGAGCTGGTCCAAAAAATGCAAAATAGTGTAAGGATATATCAGTAGAAGTATCACTGAATAAGCTGAGGTCACATCTGTGTGATGAAATAGTATGCATTTATTAAAACCAATGAGTTATATCTGTGTCTGTTGGAGGAATGGGCTGTTTCCTAATATGCTATTTCATTTCATTGTCCCCACAACACTGCAATAATACATAGTATCATTCTCATTTTACAAGTGACACCACTGAGACTTAGGGTAAGTGCCTTCTCAGAGGTCACACAGCTGACCATTGGGGATGACGGGATCCGAATCCGTATCTGGCTCTGTGTGCTTTCCTTTATGCCACATTTCTGTCCAGCCAGATCCCATGCCAGTGGACAGTTGGAGCCGCATTGAGTTATTGGAGCCTCATTGAGTTATTGGAGCCTCATTGAGTGAACAAGTGTAAACAAAACTGTGTGTGTATATAAACAATAATCATCATAAAAACATTTAGCCAACTGTGTGTGTGTGTGTGTGTGTATAGATATAATATACACTTCGTTTTAAAATGTATTTTTGTTAGTATAGGTATAGGAAATAATGAGAATTTGTACACAGCAAGTTGCCAGCAGTGGTCTATCTTGGCGAGCGGAGTGGTTTCCCAGAGTTTTTTACTATAATGTATAGTTCATTTTCTTTAAAAGAAATACTTTATCGAAGGCACCATCCCCCAAATTAAAATGTTATGTGGAGTTGCCACAATCATTGAAACAATAGACATTTTAAAATAAAAAAGACAAATCTCCACGTGCCTTCCTCTCGTTTTCTTCTTCTCATGCCCTGAGGTAAGCAGTTTGCAGCCCAGCACAAAGCCTTCCATAGCCTTCTTCATGATTATACAAAATAGAAACACATGTACACATATGAGATGTCAGTTTTTCTTTTTTGAGACAGGGTCTCATTCTGTCACCCAGGCTGGAGGGCAGTGGTGTGATCTGGGTTCACTGCAGCCTCAACCTCCTGGGCTCAAGTGATCCTCCCACATCTACCTCCTGGGTAGCTGGTACCACAGGCATGTGCCACCACACACAGCTAATTTCTTGTGTTTTTTGTAGAGATGGGTTTTCGCCATGTTACCCAGGATGTTCTTCAACTGCTGAACTCAAGCCATCTGCTTGCCCTGGACTCCCAAAGTGCTAGGATTACAGATGTGAGCCACCATGTCTAGCTTTTTTTTTTTTTAAATCATTGTCTTTACACAGATGCAATCCTCTTGTGCTCATTTTACAACATGTTTTCTGTAATAGCATATTGTGTCCATTCCTCCAGTAGATACAGATGTAACTTACTGGTTTTAATAAATGCATGCTGTTGCATCATATGAATGTGAGTCCACTGTATTCAGTGACATTTCCATTGACAGAGCCTTAAATTGTTCTGCATTTTTTTGGACCTGCAAATAGTACTGTAATAATGTCCCTCTACCCATTTCCTATAGTCTTGGGACTTGGACTCCAGAAGTTGAATGTATAATATACACTCATACAATTTTTAAAATTGGATTTTCCACAATAAGCAGATACTTCTTTATAATCAGAAAAGAAATCTTAAATAAAATAGAAACGAAATCTTAAATAAAATATAAATAACTAAATCACACATTCACACCCACACACAGACATACTCACACAAATTCCAAGGCTGGTTATTGAAAGATGTGTCTTCCAAAAGTAGAGTCATGTTTATTCAAAGACAAACATAACATGGTTGGGTGTATATGTTCATAGCATGGGGAGCGTTTAGTGTGTTTTAAAATATGAGGAAAAATAAAAAACATCATAAGCAAACCATCAGTTCTCTTTGAGAGAAAGCTGCTCACACACACAGGTGATTCTTTCTGTGAAAACTGCCAAAGGAGTGTTGCTTATGCTTTTCATAGGTCTGTTCTCCTTACGTAGGAGTAGATCTGAACTTTGGAAATTTACACTTGAGTAAATCTCAAACTCCAGAATGTATCCCTCCTCCCCAAAAAAGGGCATTTTACTGAAATAAAATCTGTTGCTGGTTGCTTCTGGTATGTTATGTCAAAGTTGTTAACTGGATCCAGCAAAGGCAGCTGCATTGTATTTCAGAATTAGTTCGAGGTAGATTTTATTGTTATAAAGCAAGATACAATTGAAGCCGCACTCTGGGAAAATAGCAATAACACAAAACATAGTCATCTAGGCAGAATTACTCAGCCACAGATGTCCAGAGAGGTATAGGAAGAGGTCCATATGCACTTTTTGTAGGCAACCAAGTCAAGGTTACATAAAAGCCCTATTTTGAGTCTTAGGCAGGATGTCAAGAAATTGCCTCACAGGTGAAACAGCCCCAGCCACAGAAGAGGCTCTGTTGTTACTTGAGTCACTAAACCATTTGGATGGAGGCCAGTGCAGCCTTCTGCTCTTTATGTCAAGTTCCCATCTGTAGGAAATAGTGCCTGGTGACGTCACAGGATCACTTTGAGTCAGTGGTGAGTAAGGCGTAATGCAAAGAGTAATGGGAAACACTCGAGAGAGTTCAGAAGAGCAGGGAAGATGCTGGTGTGTTTGCCTCTCTGGCTAAACCAGCATGGCTGTGAGAGCCGGCTGCATGACAGACAAGAGGACTGCATTAGCTCTCTGCTCAGATTCTTTGTGGTTTGGGGAGGACAGAACCCCAAAAGGATCTGATGAAAGTTACGGAGCTTCATGCCAAAAAATTTACATTCTCAGAGGCTCTCATCCCCCCTCCCTCTCACTTGTACATGTACAATTTCATGGAACTTGTAGACTTCTTGGGACCATTCATGAACCTCTGTTAAGAATTCTTAAGTCCTTTGCAGGGTCCTAGACAAAGCTCTGAAAATTGATATTTTTCCTCAGCCAAGATCAACTCAATTCTAAAATGGATTTTCAGTTTTTCAGCTCAATAAATCAACACCCATAGGAGCAAGACTTGGGGGTCTGAGGTACCAAATAACATGGAAATGATAGGTGGAGACTTAACAGGAATGTGAAAGGCCTTCTTTTCATGGGTTAAGTTCTTCTGGAATCATGGCTGCTTTGGGGAGATTTGAAGTTATAAGTTTTTCTGTATAGGTCTGAAGGAGCTTAGTCTAAATATTATGATGTAAATATGACCACATATAAATACACACACACACACACACACACACACACACTCCATACCTAATGGGATGGATCCCATGGAGCAAACCTCAGCAATGGTGCAGTGATTTACAAAATAACCTCTGAGTTGCGCCCTTATTACAGTCAGATCCTCAGTGGCGAGCTTCTTGCTTCTCAGTGAAATTCACTCTTACACAGGGGCAACTTGCAGTGTGCCACATTCAGAAAAGCTGGTTAAAGTGTAGTCTCTGTTGTTTACAAATTTGGGCTAATTCTCAACACCTATCCACCTCCATGTTCTTATCCAAAATATGGAAATCATAATAGTACTTTTAAAATAAGTTTGTTGGAATCTGTAAATAAAAAAATAATGTAAAGTATTTGTAAGGGCCTTGGCATATCTAACATGCTAAATAACTGGTAACTCAAATTGATTACTCTTTATGATTATCTAGCAGTAGCTGTTTATTGGTCTTAGACCCCACAGAGTAGGACTACCATTTATCTATGTAGGTTGTTATAACAAAATACCTTAAACTGAGTAATTTATAAACAACAGAAATGTACTGTTCATAGTTCTGGAGGCTGGGAAGTTCAAGGTCAAGGTGCTGACATATTCAATGTCTAGTAAAGGCTCTCTGCATCAAAGATGGTGCCTTCTTGCTTTCTCCTCACATGGTGAAAGCGGCAAGAGAGCTACCTTGAGCCTCTTTTCAAAGGGCAGTAATCCTAGTCTCAAGGATAGAACCCTCATGACTTAACCACCTTCCCAAGACCGCACCTCTTAATTACTATCACATTGGGTATTAGAGTCAAACGTATAAATTTGATGGGGACACCAACATTCAGACCAAATCAAGGACCTTGCAAAATCAGTGCACCTTGGAAAATTTTTTCTTCAGATATTACTGAGGTAATTTTCAAAGTCTAGGGAGTAGGGACTGGCTAAGAGGAACCGTGTTTAACCATGTAATACTCTTTTAGCAAACCAAGTGCCCGTGTAATTTTTCAAGCAGTTCAAGAATGGAGAAAGAATTCTGTCCTAAACTCTTTTCTGCTTCATTAACTGAAATGTTCACATTTCTCATATCCAAGCAGAAAGGGGGCAGGCTCCTCAATGGTCTCAAACTTGGATTAATGGCCTCTATTAATTTATCTTTGAAATAAGAAAGAAATCCTGTGGGTCCCCAGTGTATTGACAGATTTTTAACACTTTACCCATAAAATCAACCAATCAAGCTCTCTCGCTCTCTCTCTACCCCTTCTTGCCAGGCTTTTACTTTTCGTCACTCATTCTCCCTTTCCTTTTCATCAAAACATTTCGTTCTAATTTCCTTTTCCCCTATGTAATGGGAACAGTTACAGTAACTAAAGGTACCTTGAAAGAATGGTCAAGGACCATACCATAAAGGATCCCAGGAGTCAACAAATGGCACACTTAAGATAGGCTCCATCAGAGAGATTAGTAAAAGGACCATTTTCAAGGATATGAGAAGAGTGTAGGACACAGGTCGGCAAACTTCTCCTGTAAAGGGCCAGATGGTAAATATTTTCAGCCTTGCAGGCCATGTGGCTTTTGCTTCAACTATTCAACTCTGCTGCTCTAGAGGGAAAGCAACCATGGACAGTACCTAAACAAACAGGTGTGTCTTCCAGTAATATGATTCACAAAAACAGGCTCTGGGGCCATAGTCTATTAAACTCTGGGGTACAGGAAGAAGAGCATAGGGCAGTAACTGGGCTAGTAGCAATGCTGTGACTGGTCTTGGGCTTGAAGGGCAGGAGTGGAAGGAGGTACCAGAACCTAGAAGAAAGGCAGTCTGTGAAGGGGGCTGTCTAGACAGGAGCTGTGCACTCTGGAGAGAGCACTATCAAGAGTCACCCCACAGGAAGGAGCTTTGGGGCAGGACCCAAATCTAGGCTGCATTTCTCCTCTCTCCCTTGGTTTTCCTCTCCTGTACTCCATTGACTGATCCCAGCTAGAAGCCAGGAAGTGAGAGAGACCAGAGAACCATTCTATACAAGGTATCCTCCCTGGGGACGGAGAGCAGGGTGGAAAAAGGGAAGCTCTCTGGCAGGGGGAGGAAATGAGATACGGCACACGATGCACTCAGCGTGGATTCCTCAAGTACCAAGGGCTCTTGTTTATTAATCCTAGTCATCACAAACATCTGCGTCTCTGAATACATGTGGTGTTGCAATGTAAAACATAAGTGAGTAAAGGAAGCATGAGTAGAACTTTCTACAGAGATCCACTCACAGCAGAAGCTAGTCATGTAAGGGTTTCTCATCCCTTGGGTTTATCAAGCTTTCCTCTAGATTCATTGTTCTGAAAAGTTGCTTTTGGAAAGACATTATACGAAGATCTGAATTTGGGTTTGAAGGCTGGGAAAAACCCTCTTTGCTAAAATGAATGAATGAAAATTGACCTCTTATAGAATGATTCATCAACTATGCATGAGCGAGTGACTCCATCTAGAAAAGTATTAATTTAGTCATGTCCCAAAACATCACATCACATTGCAGATTAAGGTCAGCAAAAATGAATGTTTTGACAGCCCTGCAATCAGTGCTAATAGAGGCATTGAAAGTAAGTGTCTTGAGAATGTGGGTTGTGCTTGATTTAATGTGTGCTTTTTTTTTTTTTTAACTTACTCTAATTTAGTCTCATCACTCTTTCTCCAGAAATTTCACTTATCTCTAAGACTTTGACTTCTTTGTCTGTAACTCTAAATGTAGAGTAACACACACCAGCAAGATGACAGTTCTGTAACGTCCCACTGTTTTAGCACGCAGGATAGATGTTCGTGTCTATCAACTGTATTTAGGACAGTGAGTTCAATCGTGCAAAATTGAAAAAGGTAAAAGCTGTATGATTTCACCAGGCTCTTTAAGAAACTTGTGTTTGGTGGTAATGCTTGTCTTGAAAAGATAAATTTCCTAGTATTTGGGGGAACTTAGAATTCTGCTTGCATCACCCTGAAAACTTGTTTTTCTACCTTTTATATAGCTGGGGTCACTGATTTTTTTTATATACAGAAAGAAAAAGTACATGTAAAGTCCCTGCTAAAGTCAAGCTATGGCATTCTTCTTTGGCACACTGCAACCTAGAAACACTAGCAGTTGTCTTGACTTGTAGATTGATTATGGGACACAATGCAACTTAGGTCTTGAGGATGCAGTTTCGCTTAGCCTATATCATGTATATAGATATCAGCTTTATTTCAGCCTTAGTTTTGATTGGCTTTGGGTAACACCTCTCATATATGTAAACTGTTATTTTAATCCATCTCAATTTAGACTGTGTTCTCCCATCCTTAACACTGGATAGAGCTCATTTCCTCATTTTGGGGTAGGTGAGGGCAAAGGAAAGATGTTGGAAGAAAATAGGCAGCTCCCTATACCAGTGTGTGTGTGTGTGTGTGTGTGTGTGTATGCACACATGTGCGTAATTTCTTCCACATATAGTAACTCCCTGCAGAATGATAGCAACATAACTGAAGATGACTTCGCTTGATTTTTCTCTTTTTCTCCTGTCCTTCTTTCCTCATCCCTCTGCCCCCTCTTTCTCTTTCTTTCCATGATATTTCTCCTGAACTTTCAAATTATGTGACTCTAAGTTTAGGCAGTCAAATATACATTTGTTAAGAGGCTCACTACTTAGGGAATATGCAAAAATTGGTTGGATCACCATAAAGAATCATAGGAAAAATTTTAAAACTCAGGGATCAGTTAATTCGGTCTCCTACTTGTCTAATGAGAAAACAGGGGCATACAGAGCTGAAGGACCTGTTCCCATTCCGTCATCTGATGGCTGCAGAACTGGGACTGGACCCAGTCTTTATTTGCCCTCTCTACAATGCAATGCATGTTCTTTCTAATGCCCTCCTCTTTCTCCTGAACTTTCTCGGATAAAGTTCACATTTGTCTGTAAGCAATTTATTTTTTAAGCACAACTCACATTTGTGTCCCAACTGTAAATGTTATGAAGTTTGGTAGTTAACTTTCTATTCAATTTGACTGCCATTTCTCGCATTTCTACTTGAGAAGGTCACTGTGTTTGATCAACTCCTGGGAGAAAAAGATGAGATGAGGATTTTTGGGACAACTTCTTCTTGTGTGGTGCTTCACTGAGCTCGTGGCACATGTTAGTTTGGAAAGGAGATTTGCCTTGAAAATGGGGTCTCCGAACCCTCTGGGAGGGATAAGGTAGCACAGTGGAGTTGGTCATGCAAGGACAGTTTTTCAGGTTCTGGCACCGGTGTGAGCTGTGAACAGCACACATATTGTATTTGCTCTGTAGTTATTTGTGAACTTTCTCAAGAAGTACCTGTGTAACTACAAACCCCTATTCTTCCTTTTCAGTACAGTATAATGCCATTTATGTTCATTAGTTCTTTAGGCGATCATGTTGAATTACAGAAATACCAATTTTTGTGATAATCATGAACTCCTTTAGAGCTTGGAGATTTTCTGATATATTAACTTATTAACTTTTTTATTAAAAAAAAAATCACTTTGCTCTCTTGTATAGCACTTCAAAGGAATGACACCTTATCACAGCCCTTTGGTGAGCTGAGAGATATAAAACTCGGTTATATTTGACAGTATGCCCCAATAGGACTGTGCTGTAAATGACGGGATTGTTTAGCACAGGCTGAACTGCCAGACATGGAAAGGGGCTAGATGAGAGGGTAAGTTGAATTTGTTGTAAAAAGCACCTTCTTATCTTTTAGGTTGAGTCAATACTGTTTTCTGCCTTTTGGCTATTTTGCTGTATTAAAAGTGCTGCTTCTCACTTTGGGAGGCCAGGGCGGGTAAATCACTTGAAGTCAGGAGTTCGAGACCAGCCTGGCCAATATGGAGAAACCCCATCTCTGCTAAAAATACAAAAATTAGCCAGGAGTGGTGGTGGGCTCCTGTAATCCCAGCTACTTGGGAGGCTGAGGCAAGAGAATTGCTTGAACACGGGAGTTGGAGGTTGCAGTGAGCTGAGATTGTACCAGTGCACTCCAGCCTGGGCAACAGAGTGAGGCTCCATTTCCCCACCCTCCCCCACCCAAAAAAAAAGTGCTTGTTCCACTGAATTCATTGACTTTATTTCTGTTTTTAAAGAAGTGTTGTGAGGGGAGTGGCTAAAAAGGACTTCTCAGCTATACCAGCTCACTCTGCCTAATTAGCATGGTCAAGTACTCAGTTTGGTTTTATCCTGGGGCAAGTTCTCTTGATGGTGAGAAGATTAGCAGTCAAGAGGCTCCAAGAGAGGGGTTAGAGTGTACTTAGAGGACAGCCTTTAGCTTTAGAAGATAATTGATGTTTGACATTTTTTCCCTTTATAGGCTGAGTGTCAAATATCGGACAGGGCTAGAGCCCCCTCATTAATCCTGACAACTGTTACTTTTCTGTGATGTTAGAATAAAGGGTGTTTGCTCTTTTAATGTCAGACCTTCTCTCCTCCTGCAAACCACTCATGTCCAGAGGATGTACTAAGAAGCTAGCTGCATGCTTTTGCGCGCAGCTAGAAGTTTGCATTGTGTGGCAAGGCAAACTTGACCAGCTTATCTTGAATGGGATAGAAACACTCTTCTATATTTGCTGTGAGTATTTTTAAAGTGGTACAGCATGGGTTAATGTTTAGAGCTGACTGTGGTAAGGACCATGTGCGCGCGCGCACGTATTTGTGTGTGTGGCTATTTTTAAAGCCTGATAAAGTATTTTTGGTGGACTTGCATAGATTTGGAAAAATGAAAACCATCTCTGACACTCACCTTTTACCACTGAGGTATTCCCATAGAACAGGGGTTGGCAAACTTTTCCTGTAAAGAGCCAAATGGTAAATGTTTTCAGCTTTGGGGGTCATACAGTCTCTGTTGCAGCTCCTCAACTCTGCCATTGTAGTGTGAACGCAGTTATAAGCAATAGGTGACTGGATGAGCATGGCTTTGTTCCAATAAAACTTTATTTAATAAAACAGGTGGTGGGACAAATATGACCTGGTGACTGAGGTGTGTTAACCCCTGCTAGAAAGTTCTACTGCTTAAATATAGCTCTGGCTTTGTGGCTAGATTTCATCTTAGAGGACACTTTGCCCCTCACTTTGCCTCCTTGTCTTCCCAGACACCACATTGCAGATTGTCCCTTGCTGCAGTCTGTAACAGAAACATGATTCTGGGTGCTTTGTATGTACTGTGTCTTTCCCTGGCAACTGAAGGCCCTGGAGATCTTGCCTAGCTGTTGATCTGCTCTGGGGTCCTACCTTAGTATGTTCTGGGGTCTTGTCTTGTCAGAGAGGGTCACTGTAGGACCTCAGAGAGGCCTTTGGGACAGGTAAGACAGATCAGCATTTCAACAGATCACCCCTGGTTTCCAGCCAATTATCAACAACCAACCTGTGTATCTTACTAGAGGCTCTGAGATAAGCCTTAATTCCGGCACACTGTGGGACACAAAAGAGCCGAAAACGTCCCTTTTGCTAATGAGTTGTGTGGTATTTTCTCACTTTATCTCAGGTTTCCAGCCTAACCGCTCCAGGAGCTATCTTTTCAAAATTCCAGCAGTTTTTTCCGAGTTTCCCATTAAACCATTGAAATCCAAATGACACATATGCATAGTTTTCCCAAATGCAGGAGGGAATCTGCATTTTTTTATTGAAAAAGGGAGGTGGCACTCCTGCAAAGTAAAGCTGCTCCCTCTGCCTCATCCCTCTTGGCTCGATGTACTTATTTCTCTGAGTATCTGATTTGTTGCTGTCTCTGGGCAGTGTTGCTCCTTTTTTGTACTGCTGTCCCACTGCTTGCAGTGACTCAGGTGTGCTTGGAACCAGGACGCAACCAACTGTGGTTGAGTTATATTCACCCTGACAGCCGGAATGTACAGTGTGATTTATGGGAGTTGTTCACACAGAGATCCCCAGATAGCTTGGTTTTCTGACATCCATGTGAAGTGTTGAGGCCCAGGGAAGAGGAATACACTCCAAGGAACCAATGGATGCTAATGACATTTCTAAGCACTATGATGAATTGAGCCTGGGACTTTTTAATGTCAACTTAAGAGTACACTAGAATAGAACACAGCATTGGATTTCCATACAACTGAGTTAGCAGCTAGCAATTTAACCAGATGAACTTTGTTACTTTGGAAGAGCTTATTGAAATCTCTGAAAGAGGGATGAGAGATAAAGGAAGAAAATCAATTCGTGTGACCACACATTAAATGGATCAAAACTTAGCAAATTCACAGCCTGGGCAAACAGATTTAATGGTTTATTTTTATCAATTTTTTACAGTGGAATTTGAAACAAGAATGACTTTGGACACCTGAATTCTACCTATTCACTCCAGCTTGCTTTTCTTTAAAAGAAAGATACCAAATGAAATGATTTTTAAGACCTTTTTTGCATTGAGTCAACATTTTGTTGACACAAACCTAGTTAGATTTCTAAAAAGTATCATACTGTCCCTTGCTCAAGTTAAGTACGAAATTGCCTAGGAAATTTTTTCTAAACCCAGTGCCATGTTCCATTCTTTACCCTGCCCTATTGCAGCCCAAGAATTGGAGTGAGTGGAAAGTATGTTCCTGTTTTTTCAAAACAGTGCTCAGAACACATTTGTGACCACACCAGCTTCCGTCGCACTGCCGCTTCTGGTCTTCCGGTTCTGAGCAGCCGTCTTAGAGATCAACTTTTGTAGCAGTCTGTTGATGAGGTGAGGGCTGCCTGCTCAGGGGAGATAAAGGTAGAGGTCTCCAGGCTCTTCTCTGGGGGCAGGACTCTCACCCCAGCAGCTGCGGCTTTGATTGAAAAGGTATGTGGCCCTCTGGAAGCTGACTTCAACCAAATGGCATTGGTCTTTGAAAAATGTACTTTAGCACAGCCCCTGTGGAACGTGTTTACTTAAGGATTTTACCCCTGTTAGAAGTGAGAATGTGACTACAGCTGGACTGCCCCTCACTGAAAGCATTTGCTGCGAATGTGTCTTCAGCTAATATGTTTAAGGATCTGTAATGAAAACAGAGTCATTCTGAAATAAAGGACATTGACATAAAAAGCGGTAATGGTTGATGCTATCTGTTTTTTAAGATAAGGGTTTTGTCACAAAGGCACGATTTATGGTGGGAATACTGAGTAGCAGTAGTGTGGCAGGTGATAAATCACTTTTCTCACCACTGGATATTGAGAAAAAAGGGATACAAACACCTTTTAAAAACAGGAAAAATAAAAGCACTCCAGGGCACGTAGTTTATGGAAAACATAGTAGAGAAAGTGTGGTAGGACTGAGATTGTGTGTATGTTGTTGACTGAAATGTTTTAATCTCATTTGGAGGCATAGTTAAGATATATTTTTGTAAAACTGAATCTTGAAAAACTTAGTCCATACACTGGGCAGCATATAATCATGCTTTTTAATGTAGGCCTTTCACGGTAGCTATGATGGTGATAAAAATCACGATCTTTCTCTTCTCTTTATCTTGTGCACAAGTTTTCTTCTGCCCATGGCCAGGTAGATGAGAGCAAACAAAAGCAGATGCGTTTATAGGATGTTAAGGGCAAGAACAAAACTAATACCTTAAGAGACTTTTTAGGAACCTCTTGGAAGGCATGAGTCCAGGGAGGGGTTATAGAGTCTGGGCACCTCCTGGGCACCTTCATCCTCCTCCTCCTCCTTCTCTGTTCTCTGTGCTGGTGGAAACTTGATACATTGCCACATGGATGGGGGCTCATACGGGCCACCACTGATGCTTCCTTGCAGATGGGAAGGCTCTGCTCCTGGATCAGTCAAAATCAAGGGCTAGCTTTTGAGGAAACCTGAATCTAAGCAGCCGGTCCATTGGAGCAATAGATTGTCTTAGAGAGGATTCCTTCTCTTTTAGAGGACTCTATGAATGCATAATCCCATCAGTAAGTGAGCGTGTGGGTTAATGCCGCATTAATTACATATCTGGGGATATGTTGGGTGCAGATGTGAGGACTCCTATGCCATATAGCGTAACACCAAAATTCAAGAATTGTATTCATATGCAGCCTTTACTTTTTGGCCAGTACAAAAACAAGTGAAATATGCCTGTAATTATTGCCATAAAATAGCAATTCATAGTCTCGCATTTTGTTAACATCCGTTGTCTCTTCCAGATGTATGCCTCATAAGTTGGTCAGTCAGTATTCGTTTGTTTCATCATTCATTTATTTGTTTTCTCATTCATTCATTCATTCATTCATGCATGCATTTGAGGAATACTTGAGACCTTCTACATGCCCATTGTTGTCCTTGGTGCCAATACACAGCAGAGAAGAAAACAAGAGTCCTGTCTTCGTGCTGCTTAATCCTAGTAGGGCAGAGCCAGGCAGTAAGCGAGACCAAATATATAATGTGTCAGCGGGGTACTATAAGTGTTTGGAAGAAAAATGAAGCAGGGTAAGAGAACAGAAAGGAATAGAAGGCTAAAGGCTGAAATGACATCATTTTCTCACCCCCTTTCAGGAGTTAGTGTCACCCAACTCCTCTCTGCCTCCTGCCTTTTATCCAAAAAACAGCCCCGTGAGGGGGCAAGCAGGACTGTCATTTCCATTTACAGATGATGAAACCGAGGCACAGGGTTTAAGAGATGGTCAAGATGGCACAGCAGGTAGATGTCAGGTCACTCAGAGCCCCTGTTCTCAACCCCTCGAGAGTTCCTTCTCTTCACCACTGCCAGCCCCAGTCCAACCCAGCGCCTGGCCCTTTGGCCATGGGCAGGCTCAGTAAGTGCATGTTTGAACCGAGGCACCGTGCTAAGCGCTGGGGAGGAAGAGAAAGGTAACCTCAGGTCCTGTCTGGAGAAGACCCCAGACTAATGAGGAGTGCTCCTGGGAATACCCTGCCACAGGGCTGAGATTCGGCACAGGGCTGTCTGTCCTGTGTGTCTGTCAGTGTGTGTGCGGGTGTGGGGGTGGGAGGCTTCTGAGAAAGCTTCACTGAGGAGCAGCTGATCTCATTGCAGAGAAGAGGAGAAAGGCATTCCGTGCAGTGCAAATTGCCAGTGTAGAAGCCTCGGGGCTTAAGAGAACGTGACATGGAAGAGACAGGAAATATGTACTCTTGTACAGGTATGCGGCACACGTGTGGCCCCCTCCCTCCCAGCCTCCTCACTAAAGATTATTAAGCTGCCTATTCTCCTGGTTCACCTGAGGCTGTTTTGAGAGAATCTCAGAATCTCAGTGTTCATTTCATACGACGTTCTTCGGGCTCCTCTTGTTCATCTTTGCAGACTGAAGTATTTATGAAGGACCTTCAGAAATCTGATTACTCCTGATGAATCAAAGAGTAAAGAAGAATCAAACATGATTAACCAGGTGAGGCAATGTGATAAAAGGGGTGTATGATTTAGAATAGGTGAGCTGGGTTCAAACTTTAGCTGCAGCACGTACTTTGGGCCAGTTATTTTACTTCATAAGACCTCAGTCTTTTCATCTGGAAATGGGAATAATGATACCTGCATCCTGGGAGAGAACGGGCAGAACAAGAATTTCAGCAAGGCTCTATCATTTCAATTGTCCTTCCCCTGCTACAGTGCGAATCTGTCTTAAAGACTGTAGGTCTGGCTTCTGCTAATCAAAGAGAAACAGTTACAGCATAAACCTGGGCTACTGTGTTGCCCTGGGATATGCACATCACCTGTTTTAATCCCAGGATTTTACTTTCCTCCTAGTGCTATGGCTGATTATTTAATTTTTAGATAATCGTGTAGCAAATACCATGTATTAGAAGGTAGGGCTATAAAAAGAGTATACCACAAACAGAGTTTGGTTGTTAGCCAACAAGTCCCAAGCTGCCTCTGCTGCCATGTGCTACCATATCAAAAGAGTTGCCTGGGAATCCCCTGCTGACATCGGTCTGTCTCACGTGGGTGATATTTGGAAGGTAGTTTTGGTGTGTATTTGTGTTGATCATTATAGTAATGACATGCATTTACCACAGTTCTGTAGGAGAGCGACTCTTAGCTGTGATTTAGAGACAGCCCTTTGGATCTCCAGGTATCTCAAAGGCTATAAAACTTCTCAAGTCAAAACTAGTTTTAATTTTACTGCTTGAGAGATGCAGTATGAAACATATGACAGCAATGAGTGTCTATTTTTGTAGCAACTCAAGCCGCCTGTTTTTTTAGGGAAAGATTTATAATAAAAGCACATAACTGTAGGGCTTTTAACCTTGATTAAAAAAAAGACTTTCCTGTTCGTTATCATATCTAGCTCTGGGGAGATGGGCAGGTTAGTGATGATCTGCACCATTTTACAGATGAGATCCCTGAGGTGGCTTTGTGGCTTTGGTCCAAGAAGCCATTTATTTTTGACTCCTGGCTTCACATGGCTCCTCCCTTGACTGGCTCCTTCTTATCCCTAATCCCCTATCTTTGTAGCTTGTCTGTTACCTATCAAAGGAAGCCATGTCTGATTTCTCTATTGGAAGTTAAACTGTTTTTCCCACCTCTGGTTTCCCTTCAACTCCTTATTTATTTCATTATTGCATTAGCCACTAGTTTTATTTCTTGGGTTTTCAACTGGTAATTATTATTTAATTTTATTGATGAGTCTGTTTCCAGCATAAGAACAAAAACACATAAACTCCATGAAGGCAAGGACCCCATCGTTGTACTTCTGTTGCCCTAGGGTGGTGCCTGACACAGCAGACACCCTTTGTTAACGTGTTTGGAAGGGAGATAGAAGCTAAGTTTAAAAGACTAAGCTGATCTTTGAGTGTCTATGTTCCAACAGCAGAAAATGGACTAGAGGAAGGCTGTTTGAGGTTTGAGAATTATTATGAAAGGACATTTTTACAAATGAACCAGGTTTATAATTCAATATGTGTAGAGTTCTCTGAATCATGTCTGGCAGATAAATAAGACTTGCTTTTGGGGGAGTTTTTTTTAATTCAGTGGGCTTTGAATTAGAAGGAATTCCAATGCTTGTTCTTGTTCTGCTTGAGTAGAATTGATAAAATCTGTTAATCATCAGTTTTGCTTTAAACCCTTGAGGAATTTTTAAACTTTGGGAACTCAGGTCATGATTTTGAACTTTTATTTCTAATAATGTTCCTGGCGTTTTTTATAAAACAGATTTTGTTGTTACTATTTTTTAAAAATCCTTCTCATATGCATATATAGTTTGAAAGTCTTGTTCCTAAATCCCCATTTTACAGATTGTGGAGTCCAACATATGGAAATAATTAAGGCATTGTCTGCTCAATGTGGAAATATCCAGGAAAGTTATGAAAAGCTCCAGGAAGGATAGATGTCCATGTTGATCAAACTACCAGGTTCTTAAAATGTGTTGCTTTTACATTGTGTCATATGGGTGAAGCAGAACAATTCTGTTCTGGATGACTTTTGGAAGGCATGTCTAATAATAACTAGGTTTTTCTCGTATATTTTTCCACTGGGTCAACTCTATTACTTTAGATATCTGGGGCTACAAGTAATAGAGATTTCAAATCCAAATAGCTTAAACATGTTATTTTAGGTACAAGGACAGGTGATTCCCAGGTTAGTGAGTTGAGGAGCTGGGTGGCCTTGTCAAGGATCCAAGTTGTTTGTGGTCATCCTTAGCATGTCAGAGTAGTCTCCTCGTGGTCAAAATATGGCTGCCACAGATTCAGGCATTGCATCTCGGCATGACAGTCTCCAGAGACACCAGCAAGACACCGTTTTCTTGTCTTTGTAGGTGTGAAGAAGCTTTCCAAGAAGCTCTAGAACAGACTGCCCCTTGTCAGTGGTTTGCTGGACAGAATGAATCACGCCAGTAATCCTACAGTGGGCCATAAATTACCGTGAATGGCTTGGACCAATTGGGATTTATGCGCTTTCTCTGAGGGCAAATAAAATACAGGTCACACCATCAAAGGAAAGGCAGCAAAGAGATGAGTAGGCAATAAGTGGTCATTGCCATACCAGATTCATCCTACTGGAACCCCCCTTTACGGATACATATTTTTTGCTCTCAAATAATGAGCATTTTCAAAATCAGGACAAAAGGGTGGTTCTTTGGTTGCAGAGTTCCTTACGTAAATTCAGATTTTCTGTCTAAATTTTCTAAGAGAATTTTATGGACAAAGACTTTCCTTCAGTATTTTACGGGTTGAATCTTGTGCTCGCAGTTCATGTGAATATTTTGAGAAAATGTTATAATTGCATTTTAATCTAGAGACTTGTGAGCCTGCCTATTTACTGTTGAGGTTTTCTGCAATCCTTGTACCAGAGGAAGTGTCATTTTGTGTAAACCAGGAAAAGAAATTGGTTCAAGTAAGTCTAATTGCAGAGTTGCTGAATGAAGATATCCCTTTCTGTCTCTTACAACAAAAATTTAAAATTTAATTTAAAATTGTCAAACAATGATCATGTCACATCTGGAAATTTCAGGTTTTTACTCCCTTGCTTTTTTTCCTAATTACCTGAATGCTCTGGATATTCAGACTTTCAGCTGTTTGACTTTGCTGGAGGTAAGGGAAGGTATCCAGTTTATTTCACTTTTCTCAGATGTGACTCATTTCTTTGACATAAAAATCCTTATCTCACAGGATAAGCCTCAGGAATTGGTTTGAAGAATGAAGACAAACCTGGCTTTTATGAGAACAGGGAATTTTTTTTATTGGAAGCATAGTTTCCAACAAAGAGTCAGCTTGGAAAGCGGTAGGATTTGTCCCAACTTCCCAGTGGAAGGTGAAATAAGACCACAGATTTATCAGCCTGATCCTTAGAGACAACATTCAGAAACATGAACTGTTAGTTCATCCAGTGTTCTCTCCTTTCAGATGAGGAGATGTAGGCCTAGAGAGATTAAGTGACTTGTTCACTTCCATTAATTTTTGGTGGATATAGGCCGGGCATGGTGGTGCACGCCTGTAATCCCAGCACTTTGGGAGGCTGAGGTGGGCGGATCACAAGGTCAGGAGTTCAGTACCAGCCTGACCAACATAGTGAAACCCTGTCTCTACCAAAAATACAAAAATTTAACTGGATGTGGTGGAGGGCACCTGTAATCCCAGCTACTCGGGAGGCTGAGGCAAGAGAATTGCTTGAACCCAGTAGGCGGAGGTTATAGTGAGCAGAGATTGCACCACTGCACTCCAGCCTGGGCAACACAGTGAGACACCATCTCAAAAAAAAAAAAAAAAAGAAATTGGTGGATATAGTATTTCCCTAAAGCCCTGGAGAACAGGTGGTATATACAGTATTGTATGGTGCTATACTGTCTGATATTGTGTATACAGTTACCTTAACACTCTGTACTTGGGTAGCTTTGATAATGCAGATGTAGAAATTGGTAGTGATGGTGGTAATGAAGATGAGGATGATCATGAAAATCATAAGAGAGCAGCTACCTGACATTTATTGAGCACTTACTATATGCTGGGCAACATGCTTACAGCTATTGGCTGTAACACAATAATTATATTATTGCCCCATTTGACAGATGAAGAAAGTGAATTTAGAGTTAGACTTGCCCGATGTCACACAGCTGGAAGTAGCAGAGTTAGCATTCTAGCTCATATTTGCCTAATTTCAGACCCTGAGTTCTAAATTATGAGGCTTACCACTAATTATTGGGGAGGGAAAGGATAGTGTTTATGAAGCTGAGAAGGAACGTTCCTGAGTGGCACCAGGAATGACCTGGAAGAGTGAAAAGCCCTCAGAGGGATTGGACCATCCAGTGCTCATAGGGGATTATGTAGATCAGGTGAAAATTGGACCTGCCTCATCAATCCGCAAGAGAAAGTGCAGGGTGGAGAAGAAACCTCAAGGAAGGGGGTTGAGCTTTGAAAGGAGAGGTTGGCTACAGGTGCTGGAGGGGCTGATGGAATGTAGATGGGGCAGAGGTTGAGATCCTGGCCCTCCCATGTCGCACACCTCAAATTGAGGCCACATGGCTGTCAGCGAAAACAGACCCAGGTGCTGGTTTCAATAAAAGGTGGGACTAGGACGCAAGGGTAGGGTGGGCAGAGAACAGCTAAGGTCTGAACAGCTCTGCAAACTAGGTACATGGCTCCCAGGATTATCACACACATTTTTCACATGGGAAGACAGAATTTTTGAGACGTTAAGTGACTGTTCTAAATCATTCAGCTGAGGCTTTCAGTCCCCATATTTGGAATATTTGGTGTAGAATTATACAGGCTTGGCTACGGAAGGCATGACTCGGGCAGAGAGAACTCGAGGAGCCAGGAAGAGGGCAGAATAGGTACAGCCTCTAAACCAGCAACCATGCTCACAGCAGACCAGAAGCCCAGGGGAGAACATGTGTGTTCAAGGTGGTTGCATGTTCATGATTATAATTACACTAACACCCAGTAACAGAGAGGTTACCTCGTGGTTATGAGCCTAGGCTCTGGAGCCAGCCTGCCTCAAGTCCTACCTCTGCATCTTTTCGCTGTGTATCTTCTATCAGATTGTTTTCCCCCTCTGGGCCTCAGTTGCCTCTTGTGCAAAATTGGAATAATAATTATACCTCATAGAATGTTGTAAGAGTTTAATAAGCATGTAGAGCAGGAGTCAGAAACCTTTTCTATTAAGGACTCAATAGTAAAATTTTTGGCATTTATGGCCGTATAGTGTCTGTCATGACCACTTAACTCTGCCATAAGTTGGTAGAAAATTCAGGCATTTAAAAAATCTGTTTGCCATAGGAAATTTGCAAAAGCCCACAGCAGGCAAATATCTCTTGATTTATAAATGAAATTGTATAAAATAGTAGCCATAGAAAGTAGAGTTCTGATTCCAAATTATCAACACAGTCGTGCAGGAAACAGGCAACTTTTTAAAAAATACAAGGTTTTAGTCTGTGTAAAGGTGATTATAAGAGGTATGTTCCTTCTACAGGTCTGCTTAGCTTTCTCCTAAACACTGCTTTTGATTTATCCAGCTCATCTTTTTTTTAATAGAAAATATAATTTGGCGGCCAGGCTCGGTGTCTCACACCTGTAGTCCCAGCACTTTGGGAGGCCGAGGCAGGCGGATCACAAGGTCGGGAGATTGAGACCATCTTGGCGAACCAGTGAAACCCCGACTCTACTAAAAAATACAAAAAAAAAAAAAAAAAAAAAAAAAAAAAGTAGCCAGGCATGGTGGCGGGCGCCTGTAGTCCCAGCTACTCTGGAGGCTGAGGCAAGAGAATGGCATGAACCTGGGAGGCGGAGCTTGCAGTGAGCAGAGATGGTACCACAGCACTCCAGCCTGGGTGGCAGAGCTGGAATCTCAATTAAAAAAAAAAAAAAGAAAGAAAATATAATTTGGCAAGTTGCAGCCCATGGTTAAATAAGTACCACCAGAAAGTCTGAAAATGTATTTTCCATTTATAGAAAAAAGGGTTACACTGACTTAGAAATGTTTTATGTTGACAGTATCACTTAAAGGAGATATACCTCATTCTTAATGTGAGAAGTAATTGAGAAGTGTATCTTGGAATCATTTCTGGTAAAGAATTCTCTTGCCCTTTCCCCAAATTAAAAAGAGGAAGAAAACCAAATGAAGTACAAAAGCCTTAAATTTCAGTGAATAGACAGCTGTGCTATCTATTCAGGCTTTGATGGTGGGATGGGTGGGCCCCATATGAATCCACTGTACCCCAAATTATGTAAGCTTCAGAAGCAGTTGCACTACACGAAGTCCAGAAAATGTAGATGGCGTGCATTTAACGGGGCTGACCTTGGTAAATATAGAGTTGTGGACGAGAGAATGGTTTTGTGATACAACTTCACCAAAAGCAAAGTGAGGTCTGAGTAATGATACACTTTGTATGTAGTTTACAGGGAATGGAGACTTTTTTGTTTTATTCTTTTAAAGGGACTCTGGAAACCACATCTAATTCCAATCTAATGAAACACTTCCTAATGCCAGGGGTTTCTCAGGTCAGTGTCCTAAGAGAGGCATCTCATGCCTGTCTTATACTGGATGTCCTATGTACAAAACACTGACCCTGGTGATGTTCATGGTATTCTCGTGCCTCTTTTTTATCTGTTGGACATGAATATATCAAGGGTCAGTTAGCTCCCAGTGTGTGCGGTAGAGAGAGGTAGGGAGAGAATACTGAGATGTCAGTTCATACATCTCCATACATGTGAGTGTAATGGGGATTTAGGCTTTTCTATTCTGTTTTAGAAACTGAAAATCAAATCAAATCAAAAGATGGTTTTTGACCAGAATTTATAAATTTCCTAGTGAGTGTTGGCACTGAAATTTAAGGAGCAGATGTATCTTCTTGAAATTCAGGAAGCTTACATGAATTCCTAATGAAAAACAAATAGCTTTTCCAGCAAAAAAAAAAAAGGGGGGGGGGGCGGGGTTTCTCTGTGATGTTAATTGTACCAAGTTCTGATTATGTGTTTCAAATCACAGTAAAATTCGAGGAAAGAGGATTTTTTTTAAGTTTGCTTGTCTGGGAATTGAGACGTGGGAGTTCAGGAGTTCTGGCCCAAACATGTGCTTCTGAAAATGGGGTAGACAAGTGCACAAGCATCTGCATGTGAGGATCCACATGCGAAGGTGCACGTGAAGACCACAGCTTCCTTTCCTGTCCTCACCATGTGAGTGCATCATTCTTCAACAGTAGTTCAGTTCAGCCTTTCTTAGATAATAGCCTTGCAAGTGAACGGACAAGCAAAGGCAGTTGCTGAGTAATAAAGCTTCCGTGCTTACGCATCCAAATGTTTAGGATACACCTGAGATGTCTCTCTTACTGAATAGAAACAACATCCCTGGAAACTCTAGACCTCTGAGGCACCCCAGCTTTCCCCGGTGAGTACATTAACCTTTTCCCTTCTTAACATGCTGTGGAATCAGCTGGAATGCTCATTTCATTGTAGCCACTGGACAAAAATGCAGCTTGCCCTGGTCACAACAGTATTGACGGTTAAAGTACGGGAGTTTGTCTAAGAGGGGGTGAACCCTAATGGTTGAAAGGTTGACAGCTTTCTGAATGTTTGCCACCTCTTCTTAATAGCAGCTTCACCAGAGCAGTTTGGCAAAGGTAAAAACAAAACAGTTATACTGCTTGCAGCTCTAGGATTTTAAATCACAAACTGTATATTCAACCATCCAGTAGACCAATGAGAAGTAAAGAATCCTAGCTGAAGGTGAGAAAGTCTTGTGTGTAAAGTTGATTGCCCTGATCTCTTTATGTGGTTATGTTCTGCTAATAGGCAAATTCACTTAATTTTTACATGGTTTCCCCGGATGAGCTGTTTACATAGTTGCTTGTTCTTCTCTCCCCTTCCCTCGTCTTCCCTGCTTCTCTGACCAACACCATCTAGACCTAGTGAATAGACTTTAGTGTACAAATGTGCCAAACTCATTTCATGCGCACGAGCTGTGACTCATTGTCAGTCACCTGGAGCCTAGGGGGCTTTCTGCATTAGGAAACCTTTTACTCCTAATAATGCTGTTTTCTGGATCACGAGTAACGCTCAGCCATGGCTGTGCTAAATACAGAAATATCTGTGTTCTAAAATCTCCATCTCCACAAAATTAATCTGATGCTGATGCAAAGGGATCCATCTGCCGAACATTTCCCAAGAATATGGGAGAAGGGGCAGACACAATTGAGTATGCAAAGGTGCATTTAAACATTTTAACCCCTTTGAATGATGAGTAGGTTGAGTATTTCTCAATGTAGCAAAATGTGTCTGGCACGCCATTGAGCAGGCATATTTAAATGATTTCCCCGTTCTTCCACCACATAAACAGTGGTGCAAATTTTCTTATGGAAGGTGTTGTTTCTCCATCTGTATATTGCGCTCCAGAGCTTTTGCTCCCAAACATACCCTTGTATTGTTGGGGGATGGGAGCACTCAGCCTCAAGGTTGAATTCTGTCCCTTATTCCACTCACCCTCTCTTTCCTGGCCTGTTTCTTCATCGGTCAAATGGGGACAGTAGTAATGGTAAGTCATAAGATGCTTGTAACTTGGCAGATATGTGAAAATTGTCCAGCATAGCTTTTGGCACATAAAAGGAGCTCTTCCAAAATGTTTTTCTTCTTTTGAGGGTTTCCAGGAAAAAGATTTTGAGGAAAAAGGTTTCAGGCCTTATTGGATTAAAGTCATGTTCATACCTACAGATTGTGGTTCTCTCGAGAGCAGGCACTGTCTGGTGCAGACTCTGGGAGATGTCCCCTGCAGAAACCTAAGTTTTAACATAACCCATGCTAATTACATCATGTCAGTGACAGTGGGCATGGCAGAGCTGCTCCCGCCCCTGACAGAAAATAGTGTATGTGATTTGTAAATGAACTGTGTGCTCACGTGTTCTCTGGGAATGTAAATATTGACTCTAAGGAAGAACTGAGATAATTTTGTGGTGAGATAGTTTCTAGTTGTTTAGGCTTTCATTTTGCTTTGTTTTAATTGCATACACATTGAAACTATATTCCAGCCTTGGCCAAACTTCAGTCATTCAGATACCACCATCTACCCTTCTGTTATCCATGTTGTTATTCAATATTTTTATTTAAATCCCCTCTTTTAAAATGTAAACTTATTTTCAAAGCAAACCGTCTCTTTCTTACATAAATAGGAAACAAGTATCACATGCAGTAACTAGAAGGTGGCCTTGATGTGCAGTGAAAAACAACATCTTCAGATCAACTGAAGGCTCCAAGGCCTGAAACTCATGTGCAAGAGAGTGACTAGCAAGTGTGTGAGAGGCGTTTAAGACAGTTTCACACCAAACAGAGAGGTTCTCCTTAATATAGACTCCTGAGACAAGTTCGGAAGGTTTTCTTGTTTGGATTCTTGTGTCAACATATTTTGTAGATTAGACCTCATTGAATGTCATAATCTCATCTTTTATTGATATCATTGTCATTGAGGGGTTTTGTCATCGCTTTCCATAAAATGGCACTGGAGACAAAAGAAAATAAAATTCTACACATTGCTGGGCCAAACTGTGAAACTGTATTTAAAACAGAACAAAACCCACAGTTTTGAGTAACTCTTTCTCAGTTAAGCCTTCAGGTTGAAAACAACATTGTCAACCGGGCATAATATTAATTCCAAACCCACTGAAAGGCATCAGGCAGAGAAAGGTTGTGACAACCCCCGCCATCCCACTAATTGCGGTTAATTGTGCCTGCCTGGGTGTTCCAGTTGCTTGGTGTGCCTGGGGTCTTATTGAGGATAGGAACTGTGTCTCAACACTACTATAGCATTTCTCGTGAATTCTTAGCCTAGTAAGATGCATGTGGTCAATTCCATCAATAGTTCTTGGGTAAACTTGAAGCCTCCCGCAGCTTGCCAAGCAGAGCAGATGCATGTCCTTGGAAGCACTTGTGATCCCCTTTGCTTAGGCTGTCAAACAGTGCAGCTCTGGGCTGTTCCTGGCTTGTAGGGTTAATGTCGAAACTCATAGGCTTAAGAGAGTCCATGATTAAGAGGCTATTGTAAAGCTTACACAGAATATTTAGTTAATTACAGTTCTTCGTTTACCCTCTCCTTCCATTTGCATTTGCAAGGAATTGAGAGAGCCTGCTGTGTTTGTCTTGGAATGGATTCTCTAAAGACTTAGAGACCTACTTTTCCCTTTCCTTATCAGGTCCTCTGGGTCCGAGCCCCTGACCCAGGGAATGGGACTGAACAGGAAAAAGAGGAGAAAGGAGAATTTGCTCATTCACATTTCTGTGTCTGGGTGGCTGCGTCTCTTGCTGCAAAAAGGCCAGTGAAGGATGAATCATCTAGTTTGTCCACTTTTGCATATATATATATGTTTTGTTGGAGTAGATAACATGAGAGTATACCATAATTTGTTCTGGGAAGAGTTGTTAATGATAAAGAAAATTTAGTTTTCCAAACAATATTTTTGAAACTTGTAGTGATACTTATACCTTAGAAGAAACTTATCACACTGTACAAAAATTAGGACATTTAAGATTGATATTTAGTACTTTGTTTTTTAAATTCTCTCCCTGCTGACTTTCCAGATATGCTCCTGGAGAATTTTTTTTTTTTTTTTTTTTTCCCCACATACCCAGCAGCTTTCCCTCCATGGTATAGAGCTAGCCAAAGATTTTATTTGCATTACATAAACATAACTGGTTATACTACAGAGGGCTATTTTTGGCAACAGGATTTCTGTATTTGATTTTTTCAGTCCTAAAGAAAAAAACATGTATTAAAGATATAAACTTTTTTAATGTAAAAATTATGCATTTTCATTTTATAGAAAATATAGAAAAATATGTGACAAAGTGAAATTCTACACCCCAAAGCTAATCACTTAATATTTTGGTGTGTTTTTTTCTTTTTATGCATAGAAAAAAATTGAGGTCATACCATTTAACTCTTGAGTTTTTGTATTTTTGCTTCTTGCTCTTGTCTGCAAGACATAAGTTGAAGTAAATGGTATTTAATGTTCTAAAATCACTAATTACAGAGTTAAGTGATTTTAAATGATGTTTTAAAATTTTATTAAATTGCATACCCTTTGAATCATAACAACATAGTCTCCCACATCTTTAAATATTTTTCAGAATTTAATGTTAGTCATGAGACATAAGATACAGCCTTTAAATAGTGAATGGCAGAATGGCAGAAAATTGTCCATGAGATTAATTGGTTAAAAGTGCTGAGATAAATTCCAGCTTTGTAATTACTTTTCTGTTATTTACGGCCATTAGTTTGATTACATAGTTTGTAATATGAGGCCTTGGATTTAAAGTGTATCATTGTTAACCTAAAATGGGAATAAAGAATAACCACATGCTCAATTCTATTGCCACATATGAAGAACTCATATCGTAAGATGAGAAATAGTCACAGAAATCCAACTTAAAAACTAGTGATCAGGTTCCAAGCGAAGATATTTCAGATTTTATTAACTTGAAGCAGCTGTTGTCGCTAATATGACACACCCCTCAGAAATGGAATAGGTCTTATGAAGAATACTTGTGTTTTTTTCTTTTTAAAAGCAGCTGGCTTCCCATCATTGAGCTGTTTTTGAGTTCAGGAACTCCAGCTCTTGGCCTTTTCCTTGTGAGAGGGAAGGCTGAGGCCCTAGAGACTTTTCCTGGTGCAGCTGCTGGAAGGACAGGGTGAAAGAGGAAAAGAGCCTTTGACCAAGTTCTGTGCAGGGTCTGGGCACAGTGGTGAGGGCATTGGGAAAGAAGGATGGATAAACCCTCCCTGCATCTATGAGCACCAGCCTTGCTGCTGGGCATCTCATTGTCGTAGACTCTCAGTAATAGGAGACACAGGACAGGAGACAGTCCCAGGGGCACGTGGGAGGGGCTGGAAAGAGGAAGACAGGCAGATTCCAAGGGGCAGCTGCCAGGAGGGAGGGCTGCTTCTCAGTCAGGTTCAGGGTTCCACCGTGGAATTCCAGGAGGAGTACTCTAATCGCAGTCTCCAGCATTCTTGAAAGAGACAAGTGGGGAAGACCCTTGGGCTGGAATGTACTGGAGTTCCTGGCTCGCTGCGGTTGGCTTGCTGCCTGACCTCTGGTGTTCTTCAAAGAGTTGCTCAGATGTCATTCTTCAGGGCTAACTTTGATTCCTGGCATGAAATCATCTCCATGCACTGGGTGGTTGTCCCTACCACAGTTTCTAGTTATGTATTAGCATGATTATTTGAGTAATATTTTCCTCCCCGTATTTTATCCAACATTCTATCCCCAGCACCAGGCCCCATACCTGGCATCCTGAAGTCCACTGTAAAAATTCATCAAAGGAAAAGATGACCTTTTGAAGGTCATTTTACCTCTCTTTGCTTTATTTAGCTTTCTGAAATCTTTTGATAAAAATATATATGAAAATTTTGGGAGCTCTTTTTTGGGTGAGGTAGCATTATATTTTCCAACAGGAAAAGGACAAATTACTATTTGTATTATATATTTATTATATTTCAATATAATTATTATAAAATAATTTGCTGTTTTATATAACTTTTATATCCTTAGTTTCTGAAACCATTTTTGGAAAAAAAATCTTAACTTTCTATTTAAATATTTTTCTCAAATGAAAAACTTTCATAGATTATGATTATTACTTATTAAATATGAGATTTTCTTCATGTTTAAGCCACTAGAAGAATTTCAAAGAGGAAAGAGTGTGTTGGCAATTATTACGTTCATTTTAAAGATGAGGATATTGAAAGTTAAGAGGATTTCTCAGCCAGTGGTGAATTAAGGAAAGAAAATTGGGAGGTAGGGAGCATTTCTAGGAATGTTCTCTTATGAATCCTTAAGCATATTTTGTAATTACTGCCTTTTGTGAATCACCCTCTTCAGTGATTAACACAGTACTCTGCATGTGTTAAGTACTGGAGTTACAACTGAATTTATGTATGTAAGAACAATAAGGATGTGAAAGGAAGATGTATATCCAGCTATAGATAGTCTTGTGTTTAAGCCTATTCTTTTTATTTTTCTACAGTTTAGATAGCTGCTTTCAATTCAGAAATAGAAAACCAAGGTTACCATTGACTTTCCTTTAACCTCTCCAAAGTTCCAATCCTGAACTTCGATCTTTTCCTAGAGCTTTCTCTTTTTCTGCTGTTAAATTCACTGGGTATATTTTCTGTCAGTGTTACCTCCCCAAAGTACAGGATTTGGTACACATGCTGTTGGTTGAGACTCAAGCAATGTGGAATTGGAGGTCATCATACTGGAGCAAGCCTGAAGACAACCCTTGTTTTCCATAAGGAAAGGATATACCAAAGAGAATAATACTTTTAACAAAATGTCAGTGGGAAAGTTTTAATTACTTTAGAGAGTTGGATTCTTTCTAAACATCCTGGACTGTAGGAATCTCTGCAAATTAGGATTCTCCCTACAGGTTTGTGGATTCAGAGTTTGGCTCTGCATTTCAATAATCATTGCAGCTGTTTTGTTCTGTTGTTTTACTTTGAGAACAAAGGTGTTTCTTCTGAGAGCTTCCCCAGGGCCTCACACTCAAATTTTCTTCCTTGTCCCAAGTGACATGGCAAGTTTTAGTAACTAGTGCTTGTTCTAGGGAAACAGAGTTATGGCTCCAAAATGTTCCTTAAAAATGTCAGTGATTATAGTATAATCATCCTCTCTGAAAGAAAAAAAAAAAAAAAACAATTACTGGCTCTGATTCAAAAAATAACAACACTTTGGCTATAAATCCCCTAATTGCCTCTGAAAAGCAAAAACAGACATGTTTAATTTTTCTCTCCCCCCTGCAACTTATCTGCTCTGTCTGGTGATTAAAATAGGCGACAGCCAGTCAGGCCTGTTGGAATCTGGTCCCTTCCCTGCCACTGAGGCCTTGGGCTCAGACCTCATCATATGGAAAAATGTAAGAGAAAAATCTCATTGTTATCAGACATGCTCTCCAAAAGTCACCTAGAACAGAATTGTTCTGGTTCACCCATTTGGCATGATGTAAAAGCAACACGTTTTAAGAATCTGGTAGTTTGATCATCATGGACACCTATCCTTCCTGGAACTTCTTGTAACTCATTCTACCGATAAGTTACCAAGACACGGAGAATGTGTGAAAGAGCATAGTCACTGCCCGTGAGTGTGGAGGAAAATTCTGGAATTTGGCTCTTATCTTTATGTCTTGGAGGCCTTTCTAAGTTGGGATATAGAAGTCTCTACCTCAGTTTTGAAAACTGCAGTGTGACAATCCATGGTATAGATATTTATTTCCTTAGCCGTTCCCTTTGAACATACATTATGGTTTGTTTCTCATTTTTCACTGTTGCAAACAACGCTGTGCACCACACTTCTGTGAAGAGTGACGATGATGATGATGACGATGACAACAGCAGCAAGCGAACACTGACAGAGCACTTATCTGTGCCTGGCCTTGTTCTCATCTTGGGGGGTGGTGTGTGTGTGTGTGTCCTCTCTCAACAATCCTGTGAGATAGATATTCTTATATACCTTCTTATTCTCATTTTATATTTGAGTAAAATGAGGTGCAGAGAAGTTTTGTGACTTGGCCAGTGTCACAGCTAGTAAGCTGCATAGCTGGATTTGAATCCGGGTGGAACCTCGTGGGTATATATAAGACTGTAAAAATACACGTTCCCCTTCGCCAGGCCTTTCTTCTGACCTAAGTGGTGGCCATTCTCCCCATCAGTCCTTGGCCCTCTGTTCTCCATGTAAGGCTGTATATAACCTTCACTCAGCAGCTCTGTGCTGGTCATGACCAGATGTCCAGATCTCATGGGCCTCTACTTTGCACCTCCAGCTGCCAGTGAGATAGTTGTATATAGTTGTCAGTTTCTTCCTTCCAGCCCCATTCTTTCTCATTCTTGTTTTCATGAGTCCTTGTGCCTTCTGTGGCTCTGGCCAGCATGAACTTCCTGGTCATATGTTTGCCATGCGTGTTGCAACATCTCCTGTCACCCTGTCCATGCCTTCCTCACCTATCCAAATGCTGCCACTACTTTGCCAGAGCTCAAGATAAGCTACTCCCTGCCCCCTTGGCCCACTCCTCCAGCCTGTATTGCTGTTTCTGCCTGCATGTTCTGAAATCACACCGCAGAATTCTTAAGGATATAAACTGTGACATTAGAGGGCTTGAGTTCAAATACTGGGTCTGGGCTACTTTGCTTTGCTGACCTTTAGGTTCCTTGTCTCTGAAATGAGGATGATAGTTCTTTTTTTTTTTTTTTTTTTTTTTTTTTGAGATGGAGTCTTGCTCTGTCACACCCAGGCTGGAGACCAGCAGCGTGATCTCAACTCACTGCAACCTCTGCCTCCCAGGTTCAAGCGATTCTCCTGCCTCAGCCTCCTGAGTAGCTGGAATTACAGGCATGCGCCACCATGCCCAGCTAATTTTTTGTATTTTTTAGTAGAGACAGGGTTTCACCATATTGGTTAGGCTGGTCTTGAACTCCTTACCTTGGGTGATCTGCCTGCCTCGGCCTCCCAAAGTGCTGGGATTACAGGCGTGAGCCACCACGTCTGGCCCATAATAGTTCTTACCTCAGAGTCAGGAGGAATAAATGAGATCGTTGTGTCAACCATGTTAATTATCAGAAGCATAAGCACTATTCTTAACGTGGTGCATGACCTTCCCATGTTGGTGCATTTTTATAGGCTATTTCTGGAGTTAAGATATGTCCGCTTACTTTGAGTCAAATATGAAATGTTTTACATTTTCAAAACACTTTCCCTTCCTTGTAGTCTCTACCTTAACCTTTAATTATTCTATTTTGTATATTGGCTTTGCCTCTTTAAATTATTCGGACTTGGGTCACCTGATACTCCTCTCCTCACCTGGGAATCAAGCCACCATGGTGAGCACCTAGTAGGTTGTGTTATTGTTGTGTGATGATCCTTGGTGAGTCTCAAGTAGGCTGAAGCTGCATGATGAGTCATCACACTGAGCAACTGTGCTTGGTAGGACTATGTTGTTTATACTCTAATAGAAACATTTACCTTCCTTCTGAAGATCTGTTTTCCAAACGCCTATCTGAGTATCTTCAAATCCTAAACAGTATTTATGAATCATACTTCTTCCAAGGACTAGCACCTATTCTCCTTGGGCAAATAATCCATAAGCAGACATCTAGATAGGTCCAATTAGAATTCACTAACATGGTGATGCCTTGTCAGTAATGTTTTAATCATGTTTCTCTTACGTGCTCCAGAATCGCATTAAGAGTGACTGTTCTTTTGAAAGCTACTGTGGACACACACTCACATGCACAAAAACCTCATACACACCATAAATATATGTTCTTTGTATTTTGTATTTCTTCCAGAGAAGAAAACACCCTAATTTTACAGGGTCATGAGGAATGCATGAGATAATTATGTAAACTCCTCAGTGAATCTGCTACTTAGTCCAGTTATTATCCCATTAAAGTTAATCATGAAGGCACTTCATGAAGGGGGAAAGTTTTGAGTGGTGAGAAAGTTCCTAGGGTAGAAGAAGTATAATAGTGATTATGGTATATAATGCTATTTCCCAGGGACTGTTCTAAGGTATATAGGTACACACACACACGCACGCACACCTACCTTTAATTCCCACATGAAACCTAAGAGTCAACATTTAGGTGGGGAAACTGAGGTCCTGAGATGAGTGGGAGGATAGAAGAGGAGGACTTGAGAAGGAGAAAAGGAATGTGCCCCAGGTGATTGGAGTGTTTCCCTGTGTGGTGCTGACCCTAAACTCAGGACTATCCACAAGGAAGAAGAGGCAGTGAAGGGGGATGGGAGGTCATAGGCATCAGTCACTTGGACAGGCATCAGTATTTCAGCTCAGCCACTGCCTAGCAGTGTGGCATTGAGAATTACTGACCTTCTCCAGGCCTCAGGCTTTTCACAGGTACAACAGTGGAAAGATAATGGCCTTTGTGTTGCTATGAAAAATAAATAAAATCACAGGCAGGTATAACCATAGGCTTAGTCTACTGCTTCAAGGAGATGGCATCTCAAAAATATGAACCTTTAGCACGTTCAGGATTTTCTCTGTAGACTTCTAATATTAGAAGTGGGGAAATAATTATATGTTTGTTTTTTTCTTTTTTTTTGAGACAGGGTCTCTGTTGTCTAGGCTGGAGTGCAGTGGTGCAATCACAGCTCGCTGTGGCCTTGACCTCCCTGGCTCAGATGATTTTTCCCCTTAGCCTCCCAAGCAGCTGGGACCACAGGCATGTGCCAATGCCACCATGCCCAATTAATTTTTTTACTTTTTTGTAGAGACGAGGTCTCACTATATGGTCTAGGCCAATCTCAAACTCCTGGGCTCCAGTGATGCTCCCACCTCAACCTCCCAAAGTGCTGGGATTACAGGTGTGAGTCACCACACCTGGCCTCTATAAGTTTCAAATGATGCCAAAGGAACATTAAACAACAGTAGCTATTACTTTCATTTGACAAAGCTGATGATTTTTTGCTACATTGACTTTTCTTGGTTCCCTCCCTTTTTTCTTTCTATACCGAAGTATTTCAAAGCTCATCCCAGACAGTGTATCATTTTCCCCTACAGACTACAGTATCCACCTCTCAAAAAATACATTTTCTTAATAAGCCACAAGAGGAGTGACAAAATTAAACCTAAATTAAAAATTGGCAATATTACATCTTTAGCCCTGCACATACAGGGACGTTTAGCTGGTTTACTTGTTCCAAGTGATCTTGTTTCACTCAAATTTAAATGAATGACATCACAGTTTTTACAACTTCAAACATAAGGTGTTCCCTGAAAGCATCCAGCGATGTTCTGTACTGTTCCATTTTAACTAGTTTTCCTTTTTTTTTTTTTTTTTTTTTGAGACGGAGTCTCACTCTGTCCCCCAGGCTGGAGTGCAGTAGCGCAATCTCGGCTCACTGCAAGCTCCGCCTCCTGGGTTTACATCATTCTCCTGCCTCAGCCTCCCGAGTAGCTAGGACTACAGGCGCCCGCCACCTCACCCGGCTAGTTTTTTTTGTACTTTTTAGTAGAGACGGGATTTCACCGTGTTAGCCAGGATGGTCTTGATCTCCTGACCTTGTGATCCGCCCATTTCGGCCTCCCAAAGTGCTGGGATTACAGGCTTGAGCCACCGCGCCCGGCCTTAACTAGTTTTCTTTCTAATACTCTCATCATAAACATTTAAAAGAAAAATAACATTCTGCAACATTCTGCTTCTCCAGGGCAGAGACACTTCAGAGTATTGCTGTCTATATGACCCTGTTCCAACAAATCTGTTGTTTCCTGAAACAGCCTGTTTTTGTTTTAGTTTGGTTTTGCTTCTGTTTCAGTTTATTCATCCTTTCCTTACCCAGATCATTGGCACTTCTGTTTCTTTATAATTCACAAACCTGATGTTAGACCGGGACATCTTTGGGTAGAAGCCCCATATACAGGCATGCCTTCATTTTTTAGAAAGCAGCATTGAATCCATAATAGTAAGTTGCTTTGGGGCAACTACTTGCAGTTATTGGCAATGTCTGCTGCTATGAGATTTCGCTTGAAGCTGCACAGAGCAGGTCTGCTTACAACAGTGGTTTTCAATTTTGCCTTTGCAGTCAAATCAGCTGGGGGGCTTTTAAAGTAAAGACTGAGGCCTGGGCCCTGCCTTAGAGATTTCTGGTTTAATTGGTCTAGGGTAAGACCAGGTATTGATTGTTTTTAAAAACAACTCACTAGGTGATTGTAATGTGCAGCCAGGATTGAGAACCAGGGCCTTAGAGCAGCCATTCTCAAACTTGAACGTGCAGCAGAATCACCTAAAGGTCCTGTTAAAACGCAGGCCACTGGGCCACACCCCAGAATTTCTGGCTCATTAGGTCTGGGGGTTGGGGCGTAGCAGTGAGACTCTGCACATCTAACCAGTTCCCGGGCGATTCTGCTACTGCTAGTTCTGGGAACCCACTTTGAAAACCACTGGCCTACAGGGATCTTTCCAGTAGCTTTATAAGATTTCATAACAAGAAAAAAGACAGGATTTCCTGTGTGTTTAAGTAAAACAACTGTTTAAGGCACAAATATTAAAATATTATGCTTCCCGGTTCATAGGCAAGTTGGACCATACCCTTTGTTTCGTAAGCCAACATCTGCACTAACAGGCAGCCAGGACCCAGGATCTGAAAGGACACGGATAAGAGGCAGGTGAGAAGTTGGTTTTTTAAATAAAAAATGCTATAAGGATCTATAGAATTGTTACTAAGATTCACAAATTACCTATGGATTCTGCAGCTTTACTGAGATACGTAGCTTAAGACGCGATGAATAATTCCCTGGGCAGCATGAAATATGGCACAGAAGTGCGACGGTGACTCAAACAAACATGATACCTGACCCCCTAAAGAGGGCAGTTTTCCTGTGGATTGTACAGTCTGTGATGAGACATATCAATTTCTCATTTAAATGCACACCCTAAATTTCTCTTTCTCCAATTTTTGGGACTTCCAGTTCATTTCCTTTTCCAAACACTTCTCTCCGTCTTCGAGTGAAAAAGCCATTATGAAATGTTTGGCATCAAAGGATGCCACCTTTGCCAGTTACCAGGAGTGTACTTGCTGCATCATCATCCATTTGTCCTCACCTGATTTTATGGAAGTGTGAACTTGTATAGGCAGCTGTTCTGTGTCCAAAGACTTGGGATTTGGGCTTGTAGGGTTGGACTTTGAACCTAAGCTTTCACCAGACAGTGCAGCTTGATTCACTCTTTCTTCCTGCCATGCAACTTTTCTCGGGTAAATTGCCCTTTGCTTGCTGATAGGGAAGAAAAGAGCCTATTCTATCCATCTGACAGACCTCTAATGAATAGTAATCATGAAAATTGAAGTCGTGCACTGCCACTGCATTCACCATTGTTATATTAGCAATTCCTGGACTTCACGAACAGAGCACCCCTTATTCTGCAATTAAATGAAAAATAATGGCATCACTTAGCTATAAGGAAGGAAATGTTCAAGTGCAGCCTCTGTATAATTAAGCTTAACATTATTATCAACAGAAAGTGATTGTAGTTGTGTTCAGAGGCGAGAAGAGATATGCCACCAACCATTTGACCTATCAAAAGAAAATGGCTTTTGTGATGTTTTATGTTCTTCCTAACAGCCAGCCTTGTGCCTTGCATGGAGCAGATGCCATTTTCTGCACCATTTTCTGTCTTTTCCAGCTGTTTTAAAGTTCTTTCTCATCAGTTCTCATGACTGCCTTTGTAACACTTGTCTGTTTCCCATTTTTCCTTATGTCTTCACCAGCATCTGTTGTCCTGCTTTTTGTTTTATCTTTTTCTTTCTTTGGCAACAATCTATTTTCTTGACTCAGACACACTGGCTTTCTGACATATAAAATTAAAACAATCCATTTAATTTTTAACTAAAACAGGTGTTGAGTGATTGACCCTATCAAGTGGCTCCCTGCAGAAACCTCATTTACTCCTAGCTTCTTTATTGCCCCCTCATAATTCATTAGCTTAATAAATGCTTGTGTGAAAGGGCAGAGGCCAAGATTACCAATCTTACAATATGGATGTCTGCCCACTCCCTCTCCAGCCTGCATCCCAGGGAAGTCAATTAGGTTGAGCTCTCCGCAAGACAGTCAAAGCTCCAGGGTGTGTGCTACAAAGAGCCTCAAATTAGTGAGTGCTCTAAAGTAGGATCCCTCCTTTGCTTCAGCATACAGAGTGTTCACCTCAGGAAAATGCTGCCTGCATCCTCTTTAGTGGAATCTGGGGAAATAAAATGTCTATATCTTCTGCTTCATGACTCCCAGCAGCCAGCAAAATATTCAATGTTTTGGAGCTGGTTACAAGAAACTTCCAAATCCTCAAACATCATCAGAGACGGCCACAGACTCCAAGCGCCTGTCAGATTTGGGTATGTAGTGCTTGCTGTCTCTCTATGTAGCACCTAAGGTTAGCTGGTGGATATCAAAGCCCCATAGAGGAAGGGGTGCAGGTGTGGGAGTGTTGGCCTACTCTTAATTTCGGTTTAGCATATGTCTGAAGCTTCCCCCGCTTTAACATTTTCACCAGAGCCCAGACTTATCTCGGCAAGCACTCCCCAACCTCTTCGTTCTGAAACCCCTGTGTATTATGAAGGAAATGAAATCCATATGTTTCTGATTCATTTACATGTAGCTCATCAAAATGTAGTTTTGTAAGAGCTCTTTGGTGTCCAAGAAGCCTTTGGAGCCTTTTTATAAGACTTTTAACCCTCCCCCACTTCATTCCCCTTAGAACCAGGAAGTTGGGACTTGCCAAGAGTAAATAAAAGCAAGCTTCAGAGTTGACTCTGGCTCTGGCCTGACCCTTCTCTGGTCTGAGTCTGCAGTGGACTCAGCTTCAACAACAACAGAAAAGACTGTCTTTATTCTTTTTCTGGAGCCATGGAAGTAGGCACTAATCCCACTTACAGCCCACGTGACAGTGAGTTTGGGCTCACAGCATCTCTTGGAGGCAGCCACTTGACTCTATGCAGTTGTTTCCAGCTGAGCCTCTTCCCTCTGTCCTGTGAACAGAGAGCTGATAGAACCAGATGGCCGCACCTGGACCAGAAGCTCGAGAAGGAGCTCCTTGAAGTGGTCCCCCTCATCTACCCGCTTACAGGCCACTGCACTGTATCTCCAAGACTTTCTAGGCCAGATTCTTACCAAGGGACTGCCTATGCATCAGGGACTTGTATCTTCTCACTGGGACCTTGACAGAGGCACCCACAGCTATACCAGGCTTCATGGTGGTATCATTGGTGCTGCTGGCACTTAATGATACTTTCGAGTGTTTACTTTTTCTTCTCGAGTGTTTAGTTTTTCTTCATCAGGAAAGGCTTATCAGCTTTAAGGAAAAAAAAAAAAAAAAAAAAAAAAACTACTGCCATGAAGACTCCAGAGCTTTTACTCTGAAAAAACCACAGAAATGAAATGAGTCAACCTATTTCCAGAGTTCGGCTAGGGAGAGATCGTGGGGTATTTTTTCTTCTCTATTCTAGGATGATGAATTATGGAAAGCCATTCAAGAGCTTAGTATTCCTTACTTGGGCTGTTGTCATGAGTGGGGTAAAAGGAATTCTGCCCTCATCTTTGCACATCCTGGCTTGTTTCCCTGATTCAGAGTGGTGCTGTGCCTTTCAGAGGCAGAACCTGGGTGCATGGAAATGCATAGGCATGTAGTGGGGAGAAGAGCTGGACCTGGGAGTTCTCACCTTACCTTCCAGCTGCTGAACTCGGGTGTTTTCCAGTTTTATTTCTTCATGTGGATGCTTACGGTGTAATAAAATCATCCGCTCACTTATAAATTACATCAACTCCAAGCATGTATCTTCAGAAACATGCTTCATCTTCCAGGATACAGAATTTGGTAGTAATTGCTCAGCTTCAGCGTGAGGACACTGCATTTAAATTTTACCATACACATTTTGTGTTATATGTAAATGGGAGAATCATTCTCAGCAGAATTTTTGAAATACTTCAGGGCAACTATAAAATGTTTTAGACAAGTTGGAAAGGAGTCTGCAAATTACGTGTTGCAAAACCTTGAAATCTGAGCTTCACCTGAAATCCCATGGCAGGGGAAGCCATTACAAAAAACTTGTGTTGAAGCTGTTTCCTCACTGATGAATGGGCATGGCACAAGTGTGCTTGGCTTATTTGGTTACATTTATTTCTCAAAATGAACAAGCCAGCACTTTTATGATCTAAGGATAGACAGCTGTGAGTCCATCCAAAAAGTACTTTCAAGTGGCTTTGAAATTTGCCTTATAGACAGTGATGATCATTTGATGCAGTGTGGTGGTGAGATTGTCTTCATTTTGTGTTGCCTCCAACAGGTCCGTACTCTCCAGTAATATTGGTTTACAGATGATGAAGCACTACACACATCTTCCATTTAATACCCTCACTGGGTCGCCTGTGGTATCATGCCAGGTGGAGAAACAGAAGCTAAACTTCCTCCAGTGAATTTTACCCAGAGTTATTCATTCATTGACTTGCTCATTTATTCAACATATATTGAGTGCCTACCCTGTGCTAGGCCTTATTCTGTATACTGGGGACACAGTATACAGAATAAGACACAGGAGGCCCAAGTCCAAGACACAGGAGGCCCCTGCCCTCAGGCAGCTACTGTTCTTATGGATGGAGCTTATTTGTGTTTTAGCATTCCAGGGGGTGGCAGAGCCGGATGGTGAACCTGGGCCTTTTAGCTTTGTTAAAAAAAAAAAAAAAAAATCCTCCAATCCTCCCCCTCACCTCCCACCAACCCCCTCCCCCACCCCCCCACTGATAAGTGTCTTCCCTCAGAACAACCCTTCTAATGTGGTATGGAAAAAACTCTGCCATGGCCCTCAGTAAAATCCACACACTAAAAGCCTTTGAGGGAAAACCTTTTTCATCAGAAAGTTGCTGTGGTCAAGAAGTTTAAAGATCCAGGGACGTTTGTTGACATGTTTTGAGTACTTTCTAGTTGATAGAATCTCAAAACTGGAATTGCTGTGGTGTGCCCTGTGAAACTTCCTTTTTCTTGCAGGTCAGAATGGTTGGACATTGGCAATTCCTCATAGTACAGACTGTGACATTTCCCTCCTCTTTGTATCTGGTATGTAGTAAGTGCTCAGTAAATGTACCCAGAATTGCTGTTATGTCCCAAGCACTCAGACATCTCTGAGCAATCTTAACCATTTGCCTTTTGTCCAGTTTGCATTTTTTTTTCTTATGTAGCTAAAGTTGTAGAACATTTTATTAAAACTTGGTTTTAATAAACTTTACAGCAGTAGCTAATAGGATTTTTCACAGTATGATCCTCCCTTCCCCAAAGAGTTTCTTAAACCCTCTGATCCCCAGATTATGACCTTTCTAGGAAAGAGGCTGCTGTTATTATCACCTATGGAGGCTTTAATGAAAGGGGCCCTGGTGGTACAGGAGATAAAGCAGGCTCGAATTCAGCACCATCCTTCGTGGTGGCGGCTTCCACTCATCTCTCCCCATTAGAGAGAGGCGCTGGTCAGGAGACACCAGGCGCTTGGCATCCAGTGTGGGCTCAGTAAAGGTTAGCAATGATTTTTGTTATTGCTACTAAATGCCAGTATAGGCAGGCATGCTGTAAAATGAACGGTATAATCTAAGTGAACCTTTTTTTCCCCTTTTATTTCTTCCCTTTCACATCGTTTCCATTGTTTTGTTGTTATTTGTATATATGTGTGCATGTATTGGAGATGGGGAATACAGCTATGGAGGTTTTGAAGAGGCACAATATTGGGTTTAGTTTTCATATCAAATCTCACACATTCTGAAATCTGTGAGGAAATGTGTCACATGGTGATGCCTGGCATATAATCAGCTCCTCAGAAAATGCTGTGATTAACAGTAACTTCAACAGATATTTCCTTCTCAAAAGAAAAGCACATAGTTTTATAGCATTTTTAAATGCCAGGGCATCTCATCAGCTCAGTCTTTTCAGTAATTAAAAAAAAAAAAAAACCCAGATAGTGGAAATTCAAGGTAGTCAATGGAAAAAAATTCGATAAAGCTGAATATCTTGGCACCACAGAGTGATGTCCTTTGAATGTTTATCATTCAAATATACATGACAACACCAAAAAGGAAAAAGCATGTGAGGTGATGGATATGTTAATTAGCTTTATTTTGGTGATTTCACAATGTATACACATACTATCCTATCAACTAGTATACCTTAAATTATTTTTATTTGTCAACTATACCTCCATAAAACTGGGAGAAAAAGCCACTCTTTTAAAGGCTTAATAGGAAAAAAAAATCCAAACATACATAACAGTTCAAAATGCATTGTTAAAAGAGCAAGTTTAAAAATACCGTGTATAATATGGTCTCATCTGTGTAATTTAATAATGGACATGGGAGTAGAATAACAGTAGGAAGAAACACACCAATGGTGTGGGGTTGGATAAGCACACAAAACTTGAACTAGTTTCTTTGTTTTTGAGACAGAGTTTCCCTCTTGTTGCCCAGGCTGGAGTGCAATGGCGTGATCTTGGCTCACTGCAACCTCTACCTCCTGGGGTCAAGCAGTTCTCCTGCCTCAGCCTCCCGAGTAGCTGGAATTACAGGCACCCACCACCATGCTTGGCTAATTTTTGTATTTTTAGTAGAGATGGGGATTTCACCATGTTGGCCAGGCTGGTCTCAAACTCCGAACCTCAGGTGATCCACCCGCCTTGGCCTCCCAAAGTGCTGGGATTACAGGTATGACCACCGTGCCCGGCCAGCAAGAGAGTCTTAAAATGCCTTTTTTTAATGTCATGGTCCACGTGGAAGATTTGTTTACATTTAACCTATTCATCTTCTAGAACAATCAGTTACTGAAGATCCACTGAGACAACGTGGTTGGCCTGGGATTGATGCCCAGGCAGTGTGATCGTGGGGCTATGGCTCATGGCAACCATGTAAACAAACACATCCTTGTATTCTTGCCCAGGCGCTGGTTACCTGCTGCTTTCTGGTCATCTAGAGAGACCTGTAAAATATTTCTACTGATTTCATTTTTGCTTTGCCTTTCTCTGCCTGTAGTTATTTAATAAAGCCATCAAAGTGGGAATTGCATTGTGTACTTTTTTCCTTAGGTTGTTTATAGAACTGTGAAGACCTGTCCTAATGCAACCCCATTAAGAGTTCCCTCTGCAGAAAAACTCCAGACTATTCTTATCTTCTCTTTTTTCCCCTCATAATTTTAGGTTCTAATGGCATCTCTTTTATCAGTAGCTCGGGGTCTAGAATATTTCCAAAGCTCTTTTGAAAATTATTACTTAAATACAACCTTTTAGCTTGCAACTCTGCTGAAACTATGTCAAGCACCCATAGGTTTCTAGCATTTACAAACATTTACATAGTATCAGAAAATTGGAAAGTGGAAATAAAATAAGATGTGGTCTCTGCACTCAGTGACCTGTGCAATACATTGAGCTAAACACCACAGTGTAAAATACTAGATGCTTGAAACTGCTAAATTAGCCACGTAGGAGACTGTGGATTTGGAGACATCTAGAAAGTCTTCTTGGTAAAGGTGAGACTTTGCTAATAGTTATTCAAAAAAATTGCTATAGAAGTCCAACATGTATATATTGCATATATAATGTAGAAAAAAGACTGGAAAGAAGTACCAGAATCCCAGCCAAGTGGCAGCATATGTAGTGATTCAGAGCTTGCAGCCTTAAACCAGAATGCCTAGTTCTTCCTATTACTGGCTGTTGGACCACATAACTAAGGTTACTTAACCTCTCTCTACATCAGTTTTCTTGTATAAAAAGGAGATAATTATGGTACATAACTCATAGGCTTATGTGGGTTAAATGAATTAATATATGTCAAGAATTTAGACCACTGTCTGACCTAAAGAGTACTCAATAAATGTTAGCTATATTGGGCATATTTAAAAGGTGAGATTAGGGGAGATTATATTTTCTTCATAGTCTTAAATTTTTTGGACTTTCTACAGTGAACATGTTGGACTGTGATAGAAGAAAAATATTTTTAAAGTCAGGTCTTTCAGTAAGCTTTTAAAGATATATATACCACAGGTGAGTCATACTTTGATGACTGAAAAGTCAGTTTGAGCATATTTTAATGAAGGTTAGGCAACATTTTTTGCTGACATTCAATTCAAAATTTTTTATTAACCACCATAAATGGAATTAAAAGTTTTCCACAAGTTCTTAGGACCCATTTGCTTCTTAAGAAGTTTTAGCATACATTAGACAGTTTCATTCCCTTTATCACTTGTAACAGTAAGGTATATTTTAAGAATTGGGTAAACATGCATCTCAGGGGTAATGTAATGTGTTAAAGTTGTTTCCAGAAAAGATTAATAAATATAAGTTTTTATACCTTCTTAGAGTAACTTTCTGCAACATTGTAGTCTCTAATCATTTATTATACTCTTGTGCTTTATCATTGTATTAGTCTGTTCTCATGAGTCATAAAGAACTGCCCGAGAATAGGTAATGTATAAAGGAAAGAGTTTTAATTGACTCACAGTTCTGCATGGCTAGGGAGGCCTCAGGAAACTTAAAATCATGGTGGAAGGGGAGGTAAACACGTCCTTCTTCACATGATAGCAGGAAGGAGAAGTGCTCAAGAGGAAAATGCACCTTATAAAACCATCAGGTCTTGTGAGAACTCATTCACTATCACAAGAACAGCAGTGTGAGGGTAACCGCCCCCATGATTCAATTGATGGGAACTACAATTTCAGATGAGATTTGGGTGGGGACACAGCCAAACCATATCAGTCATTTTATAAAATACTACATATGTCCAATATAGAGGGTAGTTCCCTTATTTCCCAAATAAGAAGATTCAAAAACATGTTTTTTGGTTTTGTTTGTATTGGAGGGGTGCAACCTGAACCGAATATGTAAATGTTTACAGAGGCATGTGAACTGTCCATTCATACCATTTTTTTTAGCTATATATATTTAGGGTCACAGATAAATCACATATAAAATGCTAAGTGAGAAATACTGACTTTTTGCTGTCGTGTTTTATGAAAATTTTTATTAAAATTTTCCTCAGTGTTTAACACCAATTATTTGCTTTGTCAGCTCATGAGAAGTGTTTTTTTTTTTTTTTTTCATCTAACAGTTTTCAGAGCATCTGTCCTCACTTTTATCTAAGTCATTAGAGACACGGCACTTCCTGAATCACACTTGTCATAGGAAGTATTATCCTGAGCCATAAATCTTCATTCATGCAATACTTTACCATATTTTTTCCATTCATTCTATGAAAGTATATTTATGCTCACCACAATCATCCACTTACTGGTTGCTTTTTAAATTAATCTTAAAGGTTGTTTCCAGTGCCATCTGATGCTTGGAATTGCGTAGATATACCTAGCAGGAATAAATACTAAGTCTGTGTCAGTATTTTTCCCCTTGGTTTCAGTTGTCTATTGCTGTGTAAAAACCCTTCCCAACTTTGTTGCTTGAAACACCCAGGAGTCATTGTTTCTCATAAGAATTTTCTGCTGGTCTCATGTGGACTTGCTCATGTCCTAGCTGGGATGGCTGGATTGTTCATCTTGCAGTTGGTGCTGGACAATGGTGGGCTGTCTTCTCAGTGGCTTTCATGTCCAAGGAGGCTCACACAGGCTTCTTGTTAGAGCAGCAGAAGGGCAAGAGCGGATGCTGTCTGGTCTTTGAAGTCTCACTCAGAAGTCATATTTTGTCACTTCTGCATTCTGTTAGTCCAAGTGAGTCCTGACGCTTGCCCAGGTTTGCAGTGAGGAAATCGATTCCACCTCTTGCTGAGAGGAGCAGCAAAGAATTTGTGGCCATTTTTAACCCAGTACAACCTCAGTTTTAACTGATTGTCTCTAATGACTTCTTCTGTAAGCATCCCAAACATCCCTTGATTGAAACTATCTCAAGGTGACCTGTCTTCCTTCAACAATATTTTGTGGTTCGAAACTATGTCATAAAGAGAGTGACTTGTGAAAACCTATGTAAGGACCCAGATGTGAGGTGACTGCCTGGTCTGAGGAATAATGACCTTATATTATATTTTTAGAAAGGTGGGAAAGCCAGCGAAGCAGGCCCATAGAGAAATGCAAATCTGTCATCAGCCTTGAAGGATGGAGCAAATTTGGTGGTGCCCTGGTTAAGGGGGAACAGCACTGTGTCTTGCTGGCAAAGCCTAGGAGACTAATTTATAAAATTAACATTTCTTTGAGAATATGCTTTGTTACTAGAAAGCAGTTTGATCAATGTACTCTTGTATAAGCAACTAGATCAAGGAACAAAAGAGACACCTTAAGAAACACAGTGAGCCTTCAGAGGAGGAGAGCCATCATATCACTGTAATTAGCAAGCATCTCTTATGCATCAGTTGGGCTGCCATGAGGCTGTAATTACCAGGTCTTAGAGTTTGCCTCTACCTACATCATTGTATAAAATGAAAACCAGATGAAAAATCAAATGTTCTATGCAGGAGAAAAATGGATGCAAAACAAGACTTGCAAAACTCTTAAGTGCTCTATATTGCTAAAGGTTAACTGCATTGCCTGACATGAGGAAAAACCAGGAAACTACTCTAAATGAGGAGTAGCATCAAGAAACCACAAAAGAAAGAGCTCGACATAATAAATACATTATTAAAATGCATAGTATACAGTGTAAAAGGCAGTCTGCAATTTTTGAATTATGTGTCCTATAAAAGCACATCAGGTAAATATGTGTAATTGGAGTCCCTGGTGCTCTGGCAAAGCTCATTTTGCTGACCTTCAGAAAACTGCACTGACTTTTTTAGGAGTATTATTTTGATTTGAAAAAGCTCTTCTTTGCCAGTAAGGAAAAGTACAGTATTTACAGAAAATGAGACAACCACAGTGTACTTAAAGTGTATGTAGTGCATGCATGTTCTCTGCAAGAAAATTAAAAGTCTCTGTTTTTCATTCAGAAGTAATTAGAGAATGTCTTTTGTGGCTGCTGGAAAACAGATGCAAGACTCCTAGAAGTCTGAAGTGTAAAATTAAAGTGGAATGTATCATTGGGTGTCCTAATCTTCAGGTAATGGCCCAGGCCTGGGTCAAGTGAACAGACTTTGTGTTCCCAGTTGTAAATGTGCTCCATGGAGTCTATGATCATGCCCACTCGAGATGTGACAGAGCATTAAAGAGTCATTTTGGTCCAGAAATCCCTGTTAGAACATTAAACTGGGTGCTGATATTGACCATCATACCTGGAAGAAAGGCCTCCCATCATTTCTTAAAGAAGGTAACAGTTGGGCTGGGTGCAGCGACTCACGCCTGTAATCCCAGCACTTCAGGAGGCTGAGGCAGGTGAATCATTTGAGGTCAGGAGTTCGAGACCAGCCTGGCCGACACAGTGAAACTCCATCTTTACTAAAAAAATAAATACAAAAGTCAGCTGGGTGTGGTGGTGCAGGCCTATAACCCCCACTACTCGAGAGGCTGAGGCAGAAGAATTGCTTGAGCCCAGGAGATGGAGGCTGCAGTGAGCTGAGATGGCACCACTGCACTCCAGCCTGGGTGACAGAATAAGACTCCATCTCAAAAAAAAAAAAAAAAGATAACAGGTCATATTGGCCTTTCACTAACTAGTACTGTCTGTAATTTCAGAACATTCCATAGAAGGTGGATAGTTGAGGCCCTTGCCTGGGAATTGTCGATGCCAAGTATCAACACATTTCCAAATACTAGACTGATTAGTGTCACAGGTTTAAGCCACCTGGTCAAATAAAGCAAATTTTTCACCCTTATTAGAGTAGGTTAACTGTTGTAACGAACAACCGTAACACTTCAGAGGCTTAACACAATATTTATTACTTGTTCAAGTCAAGGGCCAAATACAGTTCATCAGGGCAAGGGCTCTGTTCTTTGCAAGGATTCAGGAACACAGTCTTCTTCCCTCTGTGGCCCCGCCTTCCCTAGGACCTCTGAATCTTTCCACTTGGAAAGAGAATGAAGATCCAACAGGGGAGATTTTTATGGGGCAGGCTCAGGAGTGGTGTACATCGCATCCGTTCACATTCTATTGGCCAGAACTCTGTTACCTGACCCCCAGCCAAATGCAAGAGAGACTGAAGGCTGAATTGAGCTCAGAGCCCAGAGCAGCATCAGTGAGCATTAGCAGTCTCTGCCCTAGCTTTCCTGTTGAGGACCAGGGCAGAGGGTCATAGCCACTGGGCCTCTCAGACATAATTTTCAGTCTGAGTACAAAATACGAGTCCTCTCCAATAAGCCTGGATTATATGCAACGAAAACAACTCTTACAATACAGGAGAAATTCTCCACAAACAGAGAGAATAAGATCCCACCTCTGTAACACCCACCACCTAAAAGAAGTAAAGCCACTTGATCATATTTCCCTCAGCATCCATTTCCTTTCTCGTCTCTGATGCAGTGGTTCTTGAATGTGGAAAACCTCTTTCCCTTGGGTAGAGACCTACCACCATGTGGGACTTAAGGACCAGGACAGCTGAATAACACGTGTGGCATTCTAGACACATGGCCTTCCTTTCAGTCTCTAAATTATGTATATTGGTTTAAAGAAGCCTTTGTTTCTTAAAATAAGTTCTCCATGCTCCAGATTAGAAGCAGCTGGAAATCTTTGGGAAGGGGCAGAGGTTTCAGATGTGCCTCTGTGTATTTTTTTTCAGTGGACATGACAGATGCTCCAAAATGACACACATACCTGTCGTGCCAGCAAAGCCACATCCTCAGGGTGTCTGCCTTAGCGGCAGTGATGCCTGGGTCGTCAAGGTAGGCTCTGGACTGCCACAAGCAGTACCTCTGGGGATCCCATTGTGGGAACTTCTCCACCATTTCCATCCTGTCAACTCCTCTTGCAGGCAGGCTACAAGGACTCCAGGAGAGTATGGAATGGAGCACTGGAACCAGAATGCTCATTCTTGTATTAATTCAATGTAATGAAGCTTTCAACATCTTTGGGATGCGCAGCTGGTTCCTTGGAGCCATTAAAGATAGTAGATGCCAAGACCTATTAGAAATGGCTTACAGTGGAGTGCAGTGGCAGAGACCTTTGTATTTATTACCATGAGCAGAGGTTACATCCTAAAGAAAGAAATTACAGTTGCATTCCTTGGGGTTGTTGTTGTTGTTGTTGTAGCTCAATCACATTTATTGTTTGTGTGTGTTAAGGGGACCTGTCTAAATCATATCATATTTTCCTTTTACTTTGGTGTTACATAATATATAATTACAGAGAAACCCCAAATCCAAATCCTTGTAGAATTTCCCTTTACCTGCAGTTAATTCCTAAGCCAAGTTACTTCAGGGCATAGCTAGAGTCTGCTTTGCTTGTCTGTGCAATATCCCCTGCATGTGGGTGCATAATAAATGGTATTCTACAATCACCTTCAAGGTGTACATTATGGGCAAGATTTACACCATATGTAACAACAGAGGACTGGAGAATGACAGTTTAGGAAATGCAGGTTATAAGCGTGCAATTACTGTAATTATGGACCTAAATGGAACTTGACTTGTTTTCACTCTGTAGTCAGCCCATGTGAACTGTCAGGTGAAACTTCCACAAGATACTCTCTCCCCAAAAAGATAGCTCTATGGACATGTGTTTGCTTTTATTTTCTCTAGAGCCTTTGCTTTTACTTTAAGCTTTGGGAATAGGGATAGGGGTACCAATAGCCCACGGCTTGGCTGACAAATCTTTGCCTTTGCTGTTACTGGGCGTTTGTATTACTGATGCTCCAGTTAAGTCTCCATTCAGGTGTAGAGAGAGGAAGCCTTGGATACTGTTAGGGCATTTCCAGGTCCTTATTTGCATATCTTGATAATATATTGGAGTGTGAAGAAATGCATGATCATCACAAAATGATTGTCACTGTATTGTTCTGCTTAGACTAAGCTCTGCTGCAATAACAAACAACTTGGAAAATTTCAGAGACCTGCAACAATAATATATTCTTGCTCTTGATATATTTCCATTTTGGGTCAGCAGCTGCTCTGTTCCATGTCATTAGCTTTCTAGAACCCAGGCTAAAGGGGCAACCTGCCACCTGGGTCATTGCTGGTGTTAAGGCAGAAGGAAAAGACAACATGGCAGACCCAGGTGATGGTCCTTAGCCTTAACCCCCCTGAAGGGGCAACCGATGACTTCACAAGGCACATTACATTAACAAGTGACAGGATGAAGTCTGACATCAGCAGGGCAGGGAAGTTTCATCTTCCCACAGGGAGGGGCAGCAAATTGATTGAGCAATAAATAATACAAGCTACTGCACTCGACAGGGCACAAGAGTGACTTGCTCAGTGCTGTCCTTTGTAAACCAGAAGTTTTTTGAAGACCGGATAGCAAACTATTAGACAGAAATGGCATCTACCCTCTTTTCTGAGCCTCAGTTCCATAAAGGTGTCTTAGAATCATCAGTGTCAAAAGATGTTATCTACAAGATGTGAAGAGAAGAACAGGAAATCTGTGAAAAGTGGAGCAGAACAGGAGCTTAAGAAAGGCAGTACTGCCGAAGCAAGACCTAGGGGTTCCTGCTGGCTCACGGACCCCTTGTAAATCTTGACCCATGGTTTTCTGAACCTCCTGAGATCTGGTCATTAGTTCCCGTGAACATATTCCTTTCTATAAGCATTCCATTCCAAGAAACTACTGGAATGAGTCTGCTCCTTTCACCAGAACTCTAAGAGTTAAAATAATAAAAATCAACACATAATATGAGATGCACTAGCTGTAAAATTCACTTCCAAAGGTGTGGGGATGTCCCAAATTCAAAAAAAGAGAGACAGATTTTAACCTCCATTGGAATCTTGACTGAACATAGAATATTACTGCCAATGGAATTAGCATAGCTTCAGAATAGACAAGAGGAAGTCACTCATTCACCCACTGATTCAGCCCTTCATTGCTATGTGCTGGGAATTGTTGCAGGTATTGTGGGGTTAGACGAAAGACTGAGACAAGCAAGAGCCCTGCTTCTGAAGCATTTACCTTCTAGTGGGTGTGACAGTTAATGATCGATCATTTGCTCACTTGTAAATTATTCAAAAAATATCTGTTAATTATTAAATGTTGGGGACTCAATAGTAAGCAAAAGAGTCAAAAGTTCAGTCCTCATGGATCTGCATTTTAATGGGGGAATAAATAGAAAATAAGTTGTAAATAGAAAATAATAACTGCCAAATCGACATATAAGACATCCGGTGGTACTAAGTGATACAATAAAAAATGAAGAAAGGGGAGTGGGGGTAGGGAGTTTGGGGGTAAGGACTAGAGAGTTGGAATCAGATGTGCTATTTGGCATAGGGTGGCCAGACTAACCTCACTGAAGAGGTAACCTGCATGCAGAGGGGAGAAAATGAGGCTGATACTCAGTGAAGGAACACAAAGAGCAGAGTACAACACCCAGTAACACCATCTATAGCTGATTTCTTTGCTTTCTCTATCCTGGGTTTCTTACTTTGTGTATTACACCTTGTAAGACCCTCCCACTTCAGATGCAGGGGCAACTGATGACTTCACAAAGATAGTGGTGGTTACTGTGGATATTTGGTGGATAGTCTGTTATATGGGATATGTCCCCAAGATAATTTCCTAGGCCCCTCCTGTTACAAAATTTTGAAACAAAAACAATTTTTTAAAGCCTTTTGAGTTTCTAATATGCCATGGATAGATATTTTTTCAATTATTGTATTTGGAGTTGAAAATAAAAAAGATGGATACGTGATTTAAAATTGTGGTGATTCTACAGCTCTATAAATAATTGAAATTTGTTTTTGAAAAGATTTAAGTGGATAGAGGTAGAAGTTTTGGGAGGAAGTTATATCCTCCTCAATGGCTTAATCATCAAGCAAAATTAAGGCAAGTAAAAATTGCAGCTGGCCTGTGCACTAATTTGGGATTCAGTTGCTTTTGCCTTAACTTTTGCCAAAAATAAGCATTAAAGAATATGGAAACTTGATTAAGTTAACTTAATTAAGAGAGATTGCTAGATGAGGTTATTAGACTTCTTTTGTAAAATGCTTCATTTCTGATCCATTTGATGTTGAATATTTTTTCCTGTCTTTGATGTTGACATAATCAGATTAAAATCAACTTGTTAAATGTGAAACCAATGGACATAAAGACCCATTGAGTTAAGGACTTCTCAAAGAGTTTCTGGGTTTGCCTTTTTTAAACTATGATTTTTAGTAGCAGTTTTGTTTGTGAATGCAGTTAGTGGCTAGATTTCTAGATTCTTCTGGTCAGTAACACTCTAGCCAGCAATCACTACACTGAAGGGCTGAATGATAAATTTGAAATGAGATCAAATTTCTCACTTCTTAGATTACCGCAATAGACCATTAACCCTCTAAACAACAGCCGTGGCAATATATGCCCCCAGCAAATAACATGGAGATCTGTAATGCCACTTCACTTACTCTCCCAGGACTGAACATGCCCTTTCTGCGAGATCATCTTTGTTCTTGGTTGTTTCTACATGCAATTCAGGTTGTTTAGTGGAAAACAGGTAGATCTTAAAGTCATGCAAACCCAAATTCCAATCCTGCTGCTGCCGGGCTGTGAAAACTTAAGACAAGGTCTTTTCTAAGCACCTTTTTTCATGTGTTTGCCAGAAGTAACAATATCACAGTGAGTGTGTAATGAGGATCAAAGTGAGATGACATGAGGAATGCCATCAGCACAATGCCTGGCGCACAGCAGGCGCTCATTATTTGTTGTTTATGTTTGCAAAGCTGGAGAGACGGAAATTATTACTCAGGTATCCTGACCTTGTTTGAGTGTTATCTCCACAATTGGTAGGCTTCAGCTGAACGTCACCAAAGAACAGTTTTGTTGAACTAACACTGTGTTTAAAAGTGCTTGGAATTTGGCCGGGCGTGGTGGCTCACGCCTGTAATCCCAGCACTTTGGGAGGGGAGGGCGATCACGAGGTCAGGAGATCGAGACCATACTGGCTAATATGGTGGAACCCCATCTCTACTAAAAATACAAAAAAATTAGCTGGGCGTGGTGGTGGGCGCCTGTAGTCCCAGCTACTCGGGAGGCTGAGGCAGGAGAATGGCGTGGACCCGGGAGGCAGAGCTTGCAGTGAGCCGAGATTGTGCCACTGCACTTCAGCCTGGGCGACAGAGCGAGACTGCATCTCACAAAAAAAAAAAAAAAAAAAAAAATTGGAATTTGTTGCCAGTGATTCAAAATTGGGAGACTTTTACAGAGAAGTCTAGAGTTTTGGCATTATTTTATGCAACACTCTACCTCCCCCTGAGTCCTCAAAGGGCCAGCTATCGGCAGGGGCTGCAAGTGGCTGCTTCCGTTGGGTGGAGATGTGTATGCTGGGTTCACTTCCCTCCTTCTTGTTTCTGTCTGAACCCTGAATACAGCTAAAGTGTTGATGACACTTGGTCTAGACATTAGGCTGATTAGACTCAGTGAGCCAATGTGTGTATTTTCTGTGTGTAGCATCAGGAATTTGGGAAGTTACATGTTTGCCTTGAGATATGTTTGTCTCTGGACCAGGAAGGCAGTCCCTTGCACACCCCTGACTGAAGGAGAGACGCCTCCTTCCAAGGAGGAGGCTACCTCTTTGATTGAGAATGCAGCTTTGGTAGCTACTAATCAGAAGTAGTATTTGGGAAGGGGATTGGGACACTGGGTCAGGCAGAAAGATCAGCCACTCTAACCAGCCATGGAGCACAGTGATAGATACAAACCCAAGTCATCCTCAAGTGTAACACAGGCAAACGTGGTTATGAAAGAGATATGAACAAGGGAAGATTAGGGAAATAGCATCAGTAGAATAGGACACATGACTGACTGTGGAGAAGCCAGGGAGAAAGGCAGGATTCATTTGATTCAAAACAAACAGGATAGTTCATTTTCCAACACCTTTTGGGACAATGTTAGCACTCTTTTTTTTTTTTTTTTTTTTTGAGACGAAGCCTCGCTCTGTCATCCAGGCTGGAAGTGCAGTGATGATGCAGTCTTGGCTCACTGCAAGCTCTGCCTCCTGGGTTCACTCCATTCTCCTGCCTCAGCCTCCCGAGGGACTACAGGTGCCCACCACCACGCCCAGCTAATTGTTTTTGTATTTTTAATAGAAATGGGGTTTCACTGTGTTAACCAGGATGGTCTCAATCTCCTGACCTCGGGATCCACCTACCTCTGCCTCCCAAAGTGCTGGGATTACAGGCGTGAGCCACTGTGCCCGGCCAGCACTCTTGATAAAGTAAAGATAATTAGAAATTATAGTCAACTAATAATCTTTTCAATTTATCTGGCGTTCTTCAGAGCTTTGTCCCTTATCTGATCTTCATCATAACCTGCTAAATTTGTTGCAACAAAGTTACAGAGTTGTCAATTAATATTCTGGTCCATTGAACGAATTAATGACATCTCTTTCTTAAAATTCAAAGTTTTGATCAATTACATTTTGAGGTACATAAGAAATGAATAGAAACCAAACAGTTTCCTGATTTTCTCCCTAAGAAATAAATTCAAACTTTCTGGTTTAAATTTACTTTAAAAAATAAATAAATAACAGAAGAACATTTGATCTGTATTGTTCTTACCACAGTTTAAGAGACTACATTCAGCTATGAATGCCATTTACAGTTTTGTTCTCATATTTGGCCCGAATTTAGCATAACCAGGTACATCAGGACTTTTTACGAAATCACTTTAATGGTTACTTTGATTTAAAAAAAAATTCTCAAAGCGCCAAGAATTGCCTTGGTTTTCATAAAAACTTGAATATGTTGTCGTTGATACTGTGGTTATTCATGTTAAGTTCTCAACTAATATCCATTTCTGTGAAGGATTTTGTAGGGAGCCAGTACATAATCGTGGTTTTGTCATTTGGTAGTGGTCTTATGTAACCACTTAATTTTTATTGCAAGAGTGTTAAGTCATAAAAAGTGTCTACACTGCTCAGTAAAAGAACCAGATCTCTCTAGACATCTTTGTGGTCATTGTTCTAGCATTCCAGCATTAACTTCAAGCTGATAAAGAATTCATATCAACAGAACCACTGTGGTGAGGCCAAAATTTAACCCCCAGAGGGGAACGTGAATTTGTGTTCTGTGGCTTTGCATTGGGCTTTTGTAATGGTTATCAGAGTTTAAGAAATTATGATTACATGAATGGGTAAGAAGTAAAATCATGCTAATAATGTTGATGATGATGGTGACAGCTAACATTTATGGAATGCTTACACTTGCCAGGTACTATTCTGAGGGCTTGCTGTGCATTAATGCATACAATTTTTACAACCATCCTATAAGAAAGGGACTGTTACTCTCTCCTGTTTATAGATGAGGAACCTGAGGCATAGTGAAATTAAATGACTTGCCTGATATGTGCGTTTAAAGAAGTGGCAGAACCTAAACTCAACCCAGCCTGACTGATGTTTGTTTTTGGTTTGTTTGAGGGAGTTCATGAGTAAGTCAATCAAGACGATGTAGTTGGACACAGGCACTTTGAAACAGATTTCTTATCTTTCTATCCAGCCCCTTGCCATCACCTTGATAACCAGCTTTATTTTACTGTTTCTGTGATTTCCTCGCCCCACCCTCCCATAGCCCTTTTGCTTAACAAAGTGCTTTGCAGATGATAGAAAGCCAGTATTTGCTGGCTTCAATTAGAAATGAATTATCTGAGCCATACTAGGGTGCAATGAGGCAGAAGGAGTCCCAAAGGTGGCAGTGCAAACTTTCTCACCGTAGCAGGGGTATAAAGCCATAGGGAGGGGTGGGGACTGTGGGCAGTGAAGAGCATGTAGCAGAGAAACCTCAGGCCACCTGTTTACAGCCCTAGATAGAGGCAGGTGTTTGTTTGCCCTGGCTTAGTACAGTTTTGTCTTAATGCATTGGGACAAGCACATGCCAGTGGCAGGGGTGCCGGCACCAAACACTTGCACAGTCTCTTTCCCCGCAGCTACTAAACAAGAAGCTAGATATCTGACCTCTTGAGATTTCTTAGTCCATGTTTAGAAGATAGTGAAGAAAATCTAGCTTATGTAGAAAGGCAGAGTATAAGATTTTTTCCAGCAGAGGTGCTTGCTTTTTATTTGCACACATGGGCCACAGTTCCAAATCCTTGCTCCACAGTCCTAGCCATGGGGACACAAAACGAAATATTTATAAGTATACATTAACCTTGTCAGAGTGATTTTGGAAAACAGGGTGATCAGCAAGTTTTATCTCCACTAACCTTTGGGTTAGTGATCTTTTTTTACAAGGTTTGCTCTGTGTGTGTGTGTGTGTGTGTGTGTGTGTGTTTCCCACAAAAGATTCTTAGGACTAAATGTGTCCACCTTACCTTGCCATTCCCCTTCTTCCTCCACTCCAAAAAGCATCGATGCACAGTCCTCAATACCAGATTGTACAAGTTAAGAAATTCTTCACCTATATCCAATCCTGCAATCTAGTTCATGCTGTTTCACCATCCTGTAAAAATGGTTCATTTTGTTACTTTTTTTGATCTTCACAACATGGCCCTATTATGCTGTGAATATAATTAAAATCCAACTGGAAACAGAGTGAAGAATAGCATTTAATGTTTAAATTAGCAGAATTTGAAATCAACCGTATTACTTCATAATCGCATATAAAAGATCATCCTCTTTCTGAGTCAGTTGTTTATTCTTGACAGTTTATCCCCAAGAGTCTCCCTTGGGCTAAAACTGGGCCATGTTTTCTTTTGGTAACGTTACTCTAACTTTAACAGTGCTCCACTGGATATTGCGTGATTTGTCTAATCTTCATGGATGATTGCTTGCCTCCATTGGCCATTCTTCCCATTGAAATGTTTTTCTCTACACTGGTAACCTCGAGACTCCTTAAGAAGCTTCCCCTGGCCTTCAGTGAGGATAATAGCCTTCCTGGCACACCAGATAAAGCAGGACTGGGTGTTGGAAGGTTTTTAAAGCCAGCTGCTCAAAATACCTACATCCCAGGCAGGTCTAAGGTGGAGAGATCCAAGGCAACCACGTCAGTAATAAGCAGCCATCCAGCCCTCAGTCTCTTTAGTCTGGGGGAGCAGCCCTTGACCTCTGAGCCCACTGTTTTTTGACCTTGACCTCCATACTTCTGAGTGTCAGCAAGAGTGATTTGTCCAGGTTTCTTGTGTGCGGACATAAGCCGGCGGGCTTTTGGCTGTGCCAGCACAGAGAGACCTCGTGAATGGAGCCAATGAACATCTGCTCATCATGGGATAAGAGTTCTCTGTTCGTGTTTTGCCTAATCTGAGTAAATAGGGGTTTATTTCCATCCTTTGGTTTTTAGGTCAAGTGGTCTTTCTGGGTGGTCTGGGACATGACATGAAAAGTGATTATTTAGGATTCCTCTTGTCCTTCTTTCAACAATGCTGAGCCCACATTAACCAGAGTTCTGGAAAATGAGTCTTTCTACTATTAGGAATGGGCAAATTCTTTTCATAATTAGATAGACCACTTTAAATAGCTCAAAGAAAGACAGCCACTTTCCCTGAAACAACTTTATTCATAGACCTGAGAATTCTGAGAACAACTCAAAATGTATGATTTTTTTTTTCATGTCCTAGATTTAAGAATTGGAAATAGCGAGGCTGACAGTCAGATTCTAGTACAGATGGAGTTTTTGATTCTTCATATTTTATCATAATAGAAATTAGAAACTTTTAGAAAGAATTGCCTAACCTAATATCTACTGCACACTCAAGGACCTCAGCATTTTAGCTGCCCTTTACTATGAAAGCAAGATATCCGTGTCTAATGGATTTTCAATACTGAATTGGTAAGATCTAGGATGGAGTATAACTTGTGGCCTTAAAAACCATTTACTGGTTCATATCCTGTGCAGAGGATAGGAAGTGAGTTAACACAAGCTGGCTTTTACTGAGCACCTACTTGATGCCAATCCCTGCATGAGGCCTTCTCCATATATCGTCTCCTTTCGTCCTTACCACTGTGCATCAGGAAGCTTATATTGTCCCCATTTCACAGAAGGTAAAAACTAAGACTCAGCCGGGCGTGGTGGCTTACCCCTGTAATCCTAGCACTTTGGGAGGCCAAGGCAGGTGAATCACCTGAGGTCGGGAGTTTGAGACCAGCCTGGCCAACATGGTGAAACCTACTAAAAATACAAAAAATTAGCTGGGCATGGTGATGAGCACCTGTAATTCCAGCTACTCAGGAGGCTGAGGCAGGAGAACCGCTTGAACCCAGGAGGCGGAGGTTGCAGTGAGCCAAGATCATGCTATTGTACTCCAGCCTGGGTGACAAGAACGAAACTCCATCTCAAAAAAAAAATTAGCTGGGCATGGTGGCAGACGCCTATAGTCCCAGCTACTTGGGAGGCTGAGCCAGGAAGCTTGCTTGAACCCAGGCAGTGGAGGTTGCAGTGAGTCGAGATCACACCACTGCACTCCAGCCTGTGCGACAGACTGAGACTGTCTGGGGGCGGGTGGGGGGAACTAAAACTCAAAGAATTTATGGGACAGGACTGGAGAATATGCACATTCTCCACATCACTCCGTCTGTATGTCCTCAGTTCATAATTGAATAAGCTTTTGTTTCATGGCTACAGATTTGTTCTTCATAGATATATTGTAGTTTGTTTCTGACTCCTCCTGGATGCAAAGTTGATGTGAAAACCTGACAGGAGAGATGTAATGGAGATAATGTTCTGAGTTTATGCTGGCGAGGCTGGGGCTTAGAAAACAGAAGTCTCCAGCTCTCTAGTTCCTTATCTGTGGAATGGATATGGGGATGCTTTATGGGTTGGTGTGAGAATACTCTGATATAATTATGAATATATAAGTAAATTGATTTAATGACTACTTATCCAGCATCTTTTAGTATTGAGGCTGTGGATGGCATTAGATACACAGTGGTGAATAATAATAGTGCTCATTTGACGAAGGGCTTATTATGTACCAGAGAGCATATTAAGTGCTTTTCTTGCATCATCACTTTTGATTTTAAGCATAGAAAAAACATGAGGTAGGTAATATGAACCCTACATCCACTTAAGATGAAGAAACTACCACCCAGAGAGGTTCAGTAACTTGCTGAGATCATATAGCCTGTGCACAGCAGAGCTGAGATTGGGACCGGACAGTCTACCTCTAAAGCCTATATTTTCACCATGACATCCTGATGTCTGGCTCTACTGACACAGAGGGTCCCTGCCCTCAGGAAACTCGCAATCCAGTGGGGAAAGGACAGAAGTGAAGCAAACGTAAAGACAATGCACAGCTAAGTGCCATGAAGGAAAGGGACAGGATGAGATGAGAGAAACAAGCAAGGAAAAAAACCATGTGAGACTAGCGAATGCGGGAAGCCCTCGCCGAAGGGGTGAGACCCAGAAAATGCAGGAGGCAAAAAGTAGGGAGCAACATGCCTTGCCTTGGCAGGGGGAACACCATGTGTGAGCCTAGAGATGGGAAAAATCTGGATACCAGGGGCTCAAATAGAGTAGCTGCTCATCATGAGTGCACGTGGTTATTGGTAAAGAATACTTTGAGCTTAAAACGTATTCCCAATCATTTGGAAGGAGGACTCTGCAGCTGCCTCTCTGGATTTAGTGCCTTCTCTATTTTGTTACATATGTTCAAATTTATGAACATGAAAGAGATTCAGCCTTTTCTTGAATGACTATAAGTGGCCACATTTCACAAATCCTCTCCCTTCTCCCAAATGTGGGAAAACAGAATGAAGGAGAAGTTTTGAATTCTGCCTCCAAATATTTCCTCAGTGGTCTTTTATGGGGCTTGATTCCTTAGAAACTGACATGTGTTCATAAAACATGGCATTCCTCCACATATATATATATGACTTAACAAAATTATAACTATGAGCAAGGAAGCCCTCAAAAAAGCAGTTATTATAAATGCTGAAACATGCTATGCATAAAATTAATGAATGTTAATTTATTTGCTTTGCTTTTAACAGAGCCACATCATGGAAACCACCAAAAAAGATTTTATGAAAAACCTTTCTTCTAGTACCTACCCATACTTTTTGACTCTGCCATAGGAGGCAATATTTTAAAAATTATATAGATTATATATATAATTTTATTTATATAAATACATATATTTCATTATAAATATATTTATAATATATAATTTATCATATCTATGATTTTCATATATTATCTTCCATCTTTCATGTGCTTCTGTGGTATGTTTCACCTCCTGAGACACACTGAATATTTTCCCAAAATTTAAACTAGGATTGTGTTCACTTTTAATTTGCATGCCTGGGTAACAATGTCACTAACCTTTGCTACTCCTTTATAAATCGAAATTAATTAAACTGGAGCTTGCCAATGAAAACATGCCCTTTTAAACATAGATTTCTGGTCTGTAGCCCTGTCTAGGGGGAAAAAAAAAAAATCTCTTTTATTAGAAATTGTTGATCTCACATCAAAGCAGCAAGAGAAAACCAAGTTCTCTTTCATTTTTAATAAAAAGGCTTTCTGATCTCCAAGGGCACACCTGACCATGCCGCTTGCAGTACAGGCAGCCTGTGATGAGTGGCCCACAGCAGTCAAAGCCTGTGCTTTCAGAGGTCGCTATTTTTTCCGAACTTGAACTTGATCTGTTCAGAGAGGCTAATTTGTTACTCAGAGGGAACTTGAAATCTCCCTGTGATTTCCTTCAGATTGCTGGTGGTAATATGCATCACTGTGGTTTTTAAGCTTTTTTAAAGACTTACTATGAATATCTTTAGGAGAAGGGAGTTTTGTATTTTACTTTATGTAAATTAAGCCTCAACTTGTTTTAAGTTTGCAGCTAGATTGTCTGCTAGTCTCCAAAATTCTTTGATATATTTACAGCCTTGACTATTAAAAAGGATGATGGTATCTTGCCATGGCTTCTTTTTTGCAGGGCTCTATATTAAATAGTAAAAGTCCAAATGTTTCCCAAATACCCAGAATACAGGCCCTTGTGAAGGGAGAGGTCCTGGGGAAGTGTAAGCATGCCCTGTGGTATCTGCTTGTAAGAAATATTTCATTTCACTGAAACTATCCATTACTGATTTTTGCAAATCCAATAAATTGACTCCCAGGCTCTGAACTCCTTTTACAGAACTCTTTGGATCCTTTGCCAGGGTCTCAGTGAATGCGTTCTCTACTTGTTCATTTCCTGCTGCTTTTTGAAAAGCCTTCTGCCTCCTTTCTGCCAGTCGCATCTGTTCATTCCTAAATGAATGCAGCTTCCAGAAAGCAGTGGCCAAGGACATCTGAGCAATGGGAGGGCTGTCTGCTTTCCTGCTGTGTAACACTGAGGTTGATGCTTGTCTTCTGAAGCCCTTCCATCCCTGTAGTTGTGCCACCATATTTTTCTTCAGGCCTTTAACCAACTCTTCTGTTTTTGTGGTCATATTTTTCACTTATTTGAAGTGCTATAATTCATAGTCTTTCATAACTTTCCTTGTGACCCTCAGTAAAACATTGTGTTTTTTTCTTCCTGTAGAGAATCACTATACAATGCTTTTGTTGTTTGATATTTTATGTGCATAAATGTGTGTATTTGTATGTATGTGTATATATTAATATGTGTACATACATACATAGCTATTGTAATTTGTGACTATTTAAATAAATGGTATTATAATTTATTCTAAAGTTTCTTAAGGTAGTCCATTATGTCATCTCTAAATAACGAGAATTGTTTCTCTCTTTCAAATCTCTCTCCCTTTTGGCCCGGCATGGTGGCTTATGCCTATAATTCCAGCACTTTGGGAGCCCAAGGTGAGTGGATCACCTGAGGTCAGGAATTTTAGACCAGCCTGGCCAACATAGTGAAATCCCATCTCTACTAAAAGTACAAAACTTAGCTGGGTGTGGTGGTGCATGCCTATAGTCCCAGCTACTCAGGAGGCCAAGGCAGGAGAATCACTTCATCCAGGGAGGTGGAGGTTGCAGTGAGCCAAGATTGTGCCACTGCACTCCAACCTGGGCGACAGAGCGAGACTCCATCTCAAAAAAACAAAACAAAACAAAACAAAAAACTCTTCCTTTTATTGTATTTTTCTTGTCATATTTCATTGGCTAGAACATCCTGTGCTGTCATAACTTTCCATTTATACACACATCATCGAGGTTTGAGTGAATTGATAGTTAACAGCTATGTCCTAGAGTAGTAATTCCAATTTTGTCATAAAACATAAAAACTGCAGACTGATACAAGTAATTCATGTTAGGTACAACTATTAAAGACCAAATTATGTCATCTCTAAATAATGAGAATTGTTTCTCTCTTTCAAATATCTCTTCCTTTTGACCAGGCATGGTGGCTTATGGCTATAATCCCAGCACTTTGGGAGGCCAAGAACAAATCTTCTGTAAAGTGAAATATTCCTCCAAAAACAAAGAGGAAAATTATTGTAGTTCCATTTATCGGGTGCTTCCAGGAGGTCAGATACCAGGTTAAGAGGTTAAAAACTCAGTGTATTTAATTCTCACATCAAATTTCTGAAGTCTTACCATTGTGCACCTTTTACTGCCAAGGAGACTAAGGCCTAGAACATAAGTAACTTGTTAGACATTGTCATAGCATGGTGATAAATGCAGACCCTTCTGAGGAGTGCACAGCCTGCTCACTTTACGGCACTACCATGTTTTGATGCTTATGCCCCCAAGGTAAGTTAAAATGTCTCTCATTTTTATGTCAGTAACTGGAAAGTCTAAAAGTTAAATTAAAAAGAATTCCACTTGTGAGGAAGATCATATTTGGATGTATATCTCATGTATATCTCCACATTTAGTGTTGCTGTCGATCAGGGGCCAGCATACTTCTTTAAAGGGCCAGTGAGTCAATATTTTAGACTTTGTGGGTTATGCTATCTCTGTCGGAACTTCTCAACACTACTGACATGGCATGAAAGCAGCCGTCGACAAGATGAAAGTGAATGGGTGTGTCTGTGTTTCAATAAAACTTGATTTATGAACAGTGAAATTTGAATTTCATATAATTTTCACGTCATAAAATATTATTATTTCAACCACTGAAAAGCCTATAAGCCTTACAGAAACAGCCCATGGGCCAGATTTGGCTCACAGGCTGTAGTTTGTCAACCCTGCTCACTACACTGAAGTCTGAGAACTTCGACAAAACAGAGAGGGAGAGGTGCATGCAACCACTGCTTCTACAAATCGTCCTTCCCCATGACAACAGGTATTTAACAAACATTTCTGAGGGCCTGCTACTGCATGACAGCCCCAATTTGGGCAGGAAAGATACAGAGACAAGACAAATTTTTGTCTAGAGGTTCTGCAGTCTACTTGAAGAGGCGTTGTAGGGTGGAAGAGGTTAAAAAAAAAAAGCAATTACAATGCAATATGCAAAATGCTTTAGACTTACAGCAGAGTGTGCAGCAGCCATCAGCTTCAGCAGGCATCTGGTGGATGCTGGGCTTCTAGAATCTCAGGACCTCTGGAAGTGCATCTCAATCCCCTTCAGTATCTTGTAGCAAGCTAAGTCTTTTTGGAGAGACTCACAAGTTTTTAGGTCATATGATGGAGTTCCTGATTCCACACTGCCGTGCTGGAGGCAATTCAGAGACCTCAGAGCAGCGAGCGAGCCCAGCATCTTTTTAATCTGGCGCCATCTGCCTGCCTACCCCTCCCAAATGCACATTTTGATGCTCTGAAGCTTGGCGAAGCTTTCCTCAGCTGATCTCAGCTCCTCAAAATGAGAGTTAATGGGGGACTGGAGGGCTGTGCACTGGCCCCAGAAAAGATGTCCATAGCATGAAGTCTTTCTGCAGGCTGAGCAGAGGAGGGGTGCTGACAGAGTGGCACGCACACCGACCCGTTTAAAGAGTCCGCTGGCAGCCCAGTGCTCCTGAGGGAAAACATACATTGGCAGCACTTCCCCGTGCTTGTCTCCTCCTTTTTCTCTTGCTGACACGTCTCACTTGAATTAAATCCTGGGCTCTGCCATGCCAAGAGTTCTTTGGTTGTATTCCTGCTGGCCTTTTCCAGCTGCCTAGCTTCCAACACGTTCCTTTGCTAGCTCCTGTTCTTAAATATAGAGGTTCTCTAGGGCTCTGGCCTCAGCCCACTGATTTTCCAGTGTTTACACACACCTTGAATGATCTTATCCTTGCTTGTATTACCATCTGGGTGCTGATGGCTTTTGAATCAGTATTGCCAGTCAGACCTGCCCCCAGCTTCAGGTTTCTTCCTCAAACTACCTGCCCAAGGTGCTCACCTCTTCCTCATCAACACCTGCTTGCCCCTGCTCCCCCCACCCTGCCTTCATTTTTTTCTCTGTGTGTGTGCTTGTGTGTGTACAGACATGCATGTAATGTCGGACTTGGGAGTCTTTCATCGTCCTCCTTTTTCCTTTTCCCACCCCTCTGCTAATTAAGACCCAAGTATCTGGAGGCCTGGATTCAGGGTTGGGCTGTTAAGACAACTTGGATTCCATTCAAAGAGTCTTTTACTTTAGTTCACTCTTTTTGTTGTTGTTGTTGTCACAGGGTCTTGCTCTCTTGGCCAGATGGGAACATGTAGTGGTGGAATCTTGGCTCACTATAGCCTTAACTTCCCGGGCTTAAGCCATCCTCCTGCCTCAGCCTCCCAAGTTGCTGGGAACACAGGCGCACGCCACCACACCCAACTGTTTTTTCATTTTTGGTAGAGACAAGGCCTCACCATGTTGCCCAGGCTCCTCTTGAACTCCTAGGCTCAAACAGTCCTCCCACCTCAGCCTCCCAAAGTGCTGGTATTACAGGTGTGAGCCACCACACCCGGCCTAGTTTACTCTTGACCTAGCTAATTAGCAGCCCCAAAGGTATATAGGAGACAAAGCAGTTGGATGTAGCTCTCTGTTACCTCTTTCTTCTCTAAGCAGAGTGCCAGGGGTGTCTTTCCATATGCAAACCTGATGATGTCATCTGCCTGCTTAATACTCTTCTGTGTTCCCCACTGCTTTAAGGGCTGACAGGTATGGGATACAGGTTTTGCACTGCGCCACCCCAAGGAACACCATTCTCATCATAGTCTGTGAATAACACCTCCTACAGTTGTAGGAGCATTGTACAGCCTGTACTGCTGTCTGTGGAAGCTCTGGCCCATAAGGTCTAGCAATTCTTGGCCTTAGACTCCTGTCCCACCACTTCACATATGACCCTCTCCCTGGTAGACAATCCCAGGGTTTCTGAATCCGTAGTTCTGGGGTCAGGTATGATAATCTGCCTTCCTATCATGTTCCCGGGTGATGTGATGCTGCTAATCTGGGGAACACACTTTGAGAACCACTGGTATAGCCAGAGCTTGACATTACTTGATGTTTTTTCTGTTACGACTCTTTACTCACTTAGGGCTTCCAGGACATGCCTGGACATGGGCTGCCTAACCCGATTTTGCAAAAGCTGGAGGTATCTCCATTTTATAGAAACAATTAATGATTTTACTTACTCTTTTTAAATTAATATTGAACTCTCCCTGAAGCCCACAAACACATTCCTCGTGGAAGAATTTGAAACACTACAGATTAGTCTAAAGTTCCTTCTTTGTCTCATCTTTGCCCCAGAAGTTAACACTCCTGTCAGTTTGGTATATATCCCTTTTAGACTCTATTCTGAGTTTGCTGGTAGAAAATAGCCTTCATGCTGGTATTTTCCCCTCCTCCTAACCGTGAATCACATCATACTGGACCTCCTGTTCCACAGCTTGCTGTTTTTCATTCAGCTGTATGTTCTGGCCTCCTCTTTATGCTGGCATGCATACATTTTGCTGAATCTCCTTGCTCTTCACAGCCACTCTTTCCCACCCTACTGTCTGCTCAGGGGACTCCATCAGCCAGTGCTCCCTGGCTTCCAGGTGGGTGTGACCAGTGGGAGGAGATCAGCGTGAAGTAGAAAAGTGAGGTTGGGGTCTCTCCCTTCAAGGTGGTCTCATGCGGGCTGTGGCTGTGGAGGGAAGTTTCCTGAACTCACTGCACCTCTTCCAAGCACATTTTGCCCTCTGCACCCACTTTGCAAGTAAACCTGATTCATCTTAAGTATGTCACCTGTTTCCTCAGGGAACCTCACTGTGTAGGTGCTATGGGCTGGATATTAGTGCTCCCACAACATTTATGGGTTGAAACCCCATCTCCACAGTGATGGTGTTAGGACGTGGGGCTTTGGGGAAGTGATTAGGCCATGACAACTCTGCCTTCATGAATGGGATTAGTGATTGTAAAGGTGGCCCCAGAGAATTGCATAGTCTTTTCCACCATGTGAAGACAGAAGGCACCATCTATGAACTGGGAAGCAGGCCCTCACCAGACACTGCATCTTCCATGCCTTCATCTTGGAGTTCTCAGCCTCTGGAACTGTGAAAATAAATTTCTGTTGTTTATAAGCCACCCAGACTATGGTATTATGTTATAGCAGCCCAAGCAAACTGAGAAATTAGGTACAGCTCCGTCTTTTCTAAGTTTTTAAAAAATATTGTGGTAAAATATAAATAACATAAAATGTACTACCTTAACCATTTTTAAGTATACAATTCAGTGGCATTAAGTACATTCATATCATTGTACAACCTTTGCCATTATCCATGTCCTGAATTTTTTATCATCTCAAACCAAAACAGTGTCTGTTAAACAATAATTACCTATTTTCCCTTCCCCCAGCCCATGGCAACCACCATTCTCCTTCCTGCCACTTGAATTTGACTCCTTTAGATACCGCCTAGTTGGTATCACACAGGATTTGTCTTTTTATGACTGGCTTATTTCACTTAGTATAAGGTCCTCAACGTTCTTCCATGTTGTAGCATGTATCAGAATTTCCTTTCTTTTTAAGGCTAAATAATATGACATTGTATATCACATTTTGTTTATCCATTCATCCACTAAATGAACACTTGGGTTGCTTCTACCTTTGGACTATTGTGAATAACGCCACTGTGAATGTGGGCATACAAATATCTCTTCAAGACCCTGCTTTCCATTCTTTTGGGTATATACCCACAAGTGGAGTTGCTGAATCATATGGTACTTCTATTTTTAATTTTTTGAGGATGGTCATACTCTTTTCATCTCCAGTTATGTGTATTCTTTGCTTTGACTCGAAAGACTTAATGTGTATTCTTTGCTTTGACCTGAAGGACTTAATAGTTATAGTTGCCCTATCTGCATGGTATCCCACATCAAAGAAACTTATTTTAGTCGTCCACGTGAGGTCAGCTGTTTTTGTCTTAACCCATTTATAATTTTGATGCTGGAAAATATTTCAGTGTGCAAAACGTACTACCAAAGTATTATACATTACAGAAACTCCACATCATCTTGCTTGCAAAATATGAAGCCATTTTCAAAGCAGATGTGTAAATTACAGATATGGATTCAACTATATGGCATACTGAATATTTTGGTTGCCATTGCTACAGATTCTACAAATATCCTCTAGTTTCCTGTCTGCCATTTTGAGAATATTCTCTTGTGTACATTTCATTCAGCCTTTTAAAGAATCTCTTAGCATCCTTTCGGGCCTAAGCCTCACTGTGACATTAACTTTGAGGGCTTTTGTTTACTTAGTATCTATTCTTCTGTAAGTAAATTTTAGGTGCCAAAGAGCTCTCAATAATTATGCAATGTCGTGTTGAGAGCTGTTTCACATAGAAACATGACCAGCATAGCTTTTGTCACATAGAAAGAAGACCTGTTTGGAAAATCCTTGGCAAACTAGGCTTATAAATGTAAAAGAGACTGTGATTTGTTCTGAATTGTATTATAACTTGCCAAAAGTTAGTCACATGTATAAATTATACAGGTTAACCAAGTTAGCCAAAGTTACAAGGCTAGGAAATGGAGGATCCGGAATTTAAGTGTGGATCTTTCCACTGTATCACCTTTCCATCCTTCCACATGTGGCCACCTGTGATAGGGTAAACGCACACATACCTCCTTTCAGATGTTCGGACTGTTTCAGCATGCCCTTGGTGGTAGACCACGAGTACTCTCCCCAGATAGGAAGTGAAATAAGCACTTTGTATTCTCCCTATAGTGATGGGATTTGGGTTACCGGGATTGAGGAGGGCCACCAAAACCTCAGCATGGCTGTGATAACCCCGCATAGCGCCTTGTCCTCATTTTCCATCGTAGTGTTTGCCTTGACCCGAAAAGCTCTTCATAGCCCATTCCGTCGGCACATGAGCACAGCCAGCACCAGACCAAGACCATAAATGGATCTGTAGAAGCTTTGGGCAGGTGTCCAGGACTCCGTGTCCTGTAACACGTGTAAACGTTTTCTGGAGTGTTTGTTTTAAATGTCAGAACTTGAGGATAATTTTGGCCAGGGTTGTTTTTACATTTTTCATGGGTGCCTATTTATAGGTCTGAATCTAATTCTATTTTTTATCCAGCCTACCCAGAAACCATAAAGAAAAAGATTGGTCATTTGACTATATAAGAATTTAAAACTTACATATGGCAAAAAAAAAATAACAAACTGGTAAGAGCAGATGAAGGGCTAATTTTCTCCTTTCTTAACGTTTTTCTACCTGTCAAGGATAAAGACACACTACCCAATAGAAAAGTAAGCTAAGAATATAATCAATAAACATGTGAAAATGTACTCAACTTCATTCATAATTAAGAAAATGCACAACCAAATGATGTTGGCAAAGATGTAATGGTCGGATAATAGGCAACATTGATGGATGTGTTGACATAAGCACTCATAAACTGTTGGTGGGAGTTTACATTGGTTCAGCTTTTGGCAATATCATTAAAATTAAAATGTTCGTTCTGTCTGGCTAATAAATTCCATCATCTATATTGTGGATGTAATCACAAAAGAGTATGCCAAGATATGTATGTATACAGGCACACATACATGCACACAAGAATACTACTTGTAACATTATGCAATGGAAAACCCACACCACAACAATATATCCCTTCTTCCCAAATTAGAAACAAGATACATGTTAAATAACAATACATCTACACAGCAGGAAGCCCTATTAAAAAGAATGAAGTAGAGCTCCAAACCCTCATTTGGACAGATCTTCAAACTTTGTGGCAAGCATTTATAGAAGTTATTTCTTAAAATGAGATCTCTATACTGGTATATGCTTTTATCTGAAAGGATACATTAAAAATGAGCAGTAGTTAAACTTTGGGGACTATTGTTTTAAGTATGTGCATAGGACTGGTTGTGTCTTGTTTTTATTTTATGCTTTTTAAAAGGACTTCTCACCCATGCATTATTTACTTAAAATTTGATTGAAATCCATGTGAAAATGGTTCTAACAGTTATAGATAACAAAATTTAGCTGTAAGTCTTGATTTCATCTCTGCAATATAATTGTCCAGAGCTATGCTTTTGGAAAGGAAAAAATGGAGCTGAGAGCTGATTTCCAGAGTATGATCTAGATATATACTGGGCTCTGCTTTTCTGTGGAAATCCATCTTTAAAACATACTGGGTGGAGTTACATTTGAAATAGAGATTCTGTAATGTGTGGATGAGGTCATTTCCTTATAGGAACTTTTTGGAGTTGGGAGAGAAGCACATTTATTTCTAGGTGTTTAAGCAGGGCTGATTTTTGGTGGAAAAGGAGGCTCTCACCCAATTACCTAGTCAGAAAAGGACACCTAGGCTTTTGTGTCCTTGGAGCCCTTTGTTTCTGTACCACCAATGAATCTGTAGAGGTAAATTATTGGGGTGGAAGTGGTTATTCATGTTAGAAAACAGTATAGGGGGATTTTGCTTTATAGTCACAAATACTAGATTTAGATATGGCTTCCATTGCTTTCTCACTTTGTAATCTAGCTGAGTTTGTTTCCTCATCTGTAAAATGGGTTTATAGATAATATCTCCGGTACAGAACTGTTAAGTGCTAAATGAGATTATGCAGGTGAAATGCTTATCTTTGTACCTGGAACATAGTAAGCCTTTGTTGGTATCTGTCATTGTTGGACCACAACTGTAAAATTTTAGCTCAAGATTATGTTCATTTCCACCAGGATGAAACCAGCAAGCTTAGATAGTTCATTGCTTGGAATTCTGATAGTTAATTGGGTTACAGAACCAGCACTGGTCAACCAGGAAGGCAAATCAGAAGATCAGCCCTCAGCCGTTGGCTAGGTGCCTGATGAGACATGCAAAATATAGAAGATTCAGACCTATTGGTTGAAATTTCTTATGTCATATATTTACTGAAAATGTAGGAATTTAAGTATATTTGTGTATTCAGGGCCCTTATACCCCAAATCAAGACCAGAAAAGTTGCCTAGATAAGATGTAAGTAAACCCTAAGTACCACTCTCCTTCCTCCACCCAGTCTTCCAGCCCAACCCTTTTATCGTTATCTTTTCTCAACCAAAATCTTGATAGAACTGTATTTTATTGTTACACACATGCACAGATTACACATTATAGTCCATTTGTGTAATTCATCCATCTGCCTCAGAACTGCCCTAACCCTGAAGCGTAGTTTAGGGTCTTCCCAAATGTTTAACAGCATTAATTCCAACTTGAACTAAGCAGAATAAACAGATCCCAGACCTCCTACCTTAGAGACCCAGCTTTTCAATCTTAGTTTTCTATCTTCCTTTCCACATGATCAAAGCAGCATTCCCTAATCCTGAAGACAACACAAGTACTTCTAAGTATCCTTTGTTTGTCTTGCTTATCCCAACCAAAGGTAATTTTACATTTGCATTACTAATCACCTTCCTCAAATGCATTGTTCCTAAAATTAGATTAAATGTCTCTAAATGGTTTTATTTTGTTTGACAGTGGTAGCGTGACCCTTAAATATCCTATCTGTGAATGTACCAACTAGAAGGACATAGGTTTGTATATAGAAACAAATGAGATTCTTCTATTTTGTCATCTCTGAAGTATAATTTCATCAATGCACTTAAATTTTGTGGGTGTCTCTTTTCAGGTACAATAAAAATTCATCCAAGAACAACAAACTAAGCTATTACCAATTACCATTCAACTGTGGGTCAGAATATTTTAGTCTAGTGGGAGAGCAGTATTTCTTTGATTGGTTCAGTAAAGGTTCAAAAGTATTAGAAAATTGAATGAGCTTTATGCTTAGATCTTAGTTCGGGACCTCCATGTTAAATTCTTGGTTTGAGGCAGGGAAAGATGAAAACTTACTTGCAGTGTAGTTAGTGTAGAGAGAGAAAACAGTGGCTGTAGTTAGGGACGAGTGAATGTTAACAGGTTTGATTCTCAGGGGTGTTGGTTAAACAACTTCTTAACTGGCCAGGGTCCAGCTCGTTAATCATTAACCTAGGGCTGAGCATCTGCTGCCTGATGTATTCAGAATTAGTTTATCATTACCTCTAACGACCGCCTTTTATGGTTCCGAAGAGCCTCTATGCAATCTCTTATCACCGCCATGCCTAATCTTCATTTACCAGGAGCAGTGTGCTGGTGTTTCTTAGACCAGAGTGGGAAGTTTATGGTCAGTTGAAGAATTTTTAATTATAACTGTTTAAAAAGAAGAAGATGACTGTGAACAGCAGCTCACTCGTAGCAATCTTTGGACAGTACTTCGAAGTGACCCACTTTCCCATTTAACTCTTGGGAAGCCTGGGTTGCCCTGTTTTCGACTTTGGAGGTCCGTGGGCTAGGTTCAGAGTGCCCTGGCAGGCTGGCTTGGGTTTGAGGCTGTGGCTGGAGCCTCCACAACGCCCTGTCTCAGCACCTGGGAACTGGCGCTTGGTACCCCATTCTTTCCTCTTTGTGTGTGTGTGTGTAAATCATTTTCATTTTTTCTACTTATCAAAGTATACGTTAAAATAAATGAAAGCAATACAAGTCCATGTACATGGTAGAAAATCTGGACAATACTAAAAATGTACAGAAATGACTTTTAAAGATTAATTTTCAGTGTATAGGCTAAGCTACTTTTCATTTTAGTGTCTTTTTAAAAACAGCTTTAAAAAACATTTTAAAGGGCTCATCATGTTCAAGAATGAGGGAATGTTTGGCTACAAGGCCTTCAGTATGACTCTATCCTATAGCTGGAGGTTTAATAATCAATTATGTTAAAGCTTTTCTAAGCCTCCAGAAGGGTCTGTCTGGGTCTTATTTACTGTAATAGGCAAGTTAAAAAAACTTGAGTTTAATTTATATTTCAATTCACTTTTTTTTTTTAAAACAACAAGTGCGATTTGGGCTTTATTTATGGAAGGAGAGAGTTGTCCTTCTCCCCGGAAAAAAAAAAAAAAAAAAAAAAAACACTAAACTAAAATTCCCATATGACACTCTTAAATGCCTGCCATTGGATTTTATGTTTCCAGGATATTGTCCACATAAATATATGCAATGTTAAAAGAATGTGGACGCCTAGTAGCGTGTACGTTTTAGCCTTCTGAACCAAGGGTTTATGAAACTGGTTGAAGAGTGTTTTATTGAAACAAGACAAATATTTATGAACAATTTAGAATCATCTGTTTTGAAATGTAAAGTGTGTTCCGAGTGGCGCACAGAGTTCCAGGTGTTTCCTGTCTGAATTTGGAACGGTTCGCTGCTGTGAGGGGCTTACAGAGTTGTGCTCTCCTAGCTTTTAATAAGAACTGAAGAATCACGCAGCTTTCCTGCTAATGCCGGAATGACTGAAAGCACTCACAGGAACACACTTGATTTAATGAGTAGAAAGCCTTCTTGAGACACCTAGGTGTGTGTATGCTGATCTGTTACATTTGTCACGGAATTAACAACAACAAACTTGCTTACCGAAGGAGCGTGTTAACTTCTGCAGGTATATACGTGTATAAGCTCTGCTGCTTAAACACATTCGTACCAATCAGAGGTTTACTTTCTGGCCACTCTGACTTCTGTGTTGTCACCATCCCTGGTTTCTGTGAAATGGAAATATTGTGTATTCGCCCAGACGGTTGGAAGCCGTTCATGTAAATACGGGCCGTTGTGATTTAACTGTCAGCCTGAAAGGCCCTGCTTCCAAGGGCTCCTTTTAAACCAAGCACAATGAGGTGTCTGTTTTAGATGCAGCCGCCAATCCTTGGTTGCAAATACATGGATTTGTTAGCCGTTTGCCAGCAGAACTGCTTTTTACAACATGCCCCGCTTTGTCTGCTGGCGTGGTGGACGGTACTTTAGGGCAGTGAGAAACGCTGCCATTATCTGCCTCCATCCCCAGATCTGTTCCCAGTGAGGGCTCCGAGATGGGATTGTAGGGGGAGGCGTGCAGCAAATCATCTTCTCTAGGAGCAGTCGGAAAATAAGAAGGGAAAAGCTTGTCCCACAAACAGTGTCCAAATGCACAAGCAAAACCACATGTGAAATCCCACCAGATTCACCCCCTGGAAACCCAGCTCTAGAGGATGCAGACGGGGGGCCCAGCCGACACCCAGGGCTGGAGTAGAGGTGTTTTATAAAGGATGACCATTTTTCTAGCATGGACAACAAAGAGCTAAGAGAGTCGCCCTGCTTCCTGCTTGGGCCTTTCTGTTTTTGCATTGGCTAGAGGCTTCTTCAGTAGACTTCACTTTCCCTGATGGTGAGAGTCTCAGAGACCAGTTGGGATACAGGCTTGCTTAATTTTTTTTTTTTTATTGGGAGTCAGAGAGGGGTGAAAAATAGAGAAAAGCATGAAAGAGAAACGAAGTCACCCATATTTCTGCCATAAAAAAGTAAGCACTGGTAACATTTTGCCGCCTCTGCCTTCAGTGTTTTGTTTTCTCCCTCTGTATATGTTGAAAAGTGATATCTGAGTATTTTTCCTTCATATTTTCACATTAGAACTGTAGAGTATTTCAGTGGTCCCCGCTTAGCCACAGTTTCTGTGTCCAAGATTGCAGCTACCTGTGGTCAACCATGGTCTGAAAATAGACAAGTATAGTACCTATCATAAGGTATTTTGAGAAAGAGACTACATGCGTATATAACTTTTATTACAGTATATTTTTTAATTGGTCTATTTTATTGTTAATCTCTTACTGTGCCTAATTTATAGATTAAACTTTATCGTATGTATTTATGTGTAGGGAAAAAATGTAGTATATGTAGGATTTGGTACCATCTATGGTTTCAGGCATGCATTTGGGCCCTGGGCAATATATCCCTAGAGGATAAGGGGGAGATGACTATATATATGTAATTAAAACTGTCCTTGGATCTACTTCCTCCCCACTGCAGGGGTCAATCTCTATGAAGGTTATGTGTTCTTTCCTTCGTATTTTGTGCTTATGTGGTCTTTTAAATGGCCTTCTGACTCAGGCCTCTTCACTGGCATAGAGCACATGCTTTATTCATTCCCCTGTTACGGGACATTTAGACTGCAGGTTTTTTTGCTTTTCCAAGCAATGGTGCTGCGAGCCTTCTTAGACCTCTTTTTCCTTGTGCATGTATATGTGCTAGGGTTTCTTCTCAGGTAGAGATCTAGAAATGGAGCCACCAGTTTCCAGGCAAGACCAGACGTAAAAGGTCGTACATAAGGAGCACTAGTTTTACATACCCGTGAACTGTATTTATTACGGTCGTGCTTGAGTTCTGGCTGAAGAATTACGTGACACAAAAATGGACAGAGTTAGCTACAGGAGGCAGAAAGCGTGCAGTAGGGATCCTGTTGAATCCTCAAGCTAAGTAGTTTACCAAGCTGGTTGCAAATCTATTTGGTATTTTCCTAATTATCAAAATACTTGCCTCTGATAGGAAACATTTGTTTGAGGGCCTCTCCTCCTCCACCCCCAACCTCCAGCGTACCACAAATGAATCAGTCATGGTAGAAGAAACAAATGGCTTTCTGTTGTTGCTGCTTCTTTAAAGATAATCCGTTGTTTTCAAAACATTTGCAACGATTGCTTTCAAGGAAAGGGTGGCTGGAGGCCCTGGCCCCTGATTTCCCCAGGTGGAAACATTTGCAGTGGGTTTTCAGGGAAGTCACAGAGAAGAGCCGCCCGCCCGTGCCAAGATTCAAGGCAGGAAGTTGTCTGTTTGGTATTTACTCAGGCGTCTTTGGGCAAGAATTGATTTTTCAATCAGAGTTGAAAGTTACTGCTAGGAGTTACTTAGGCAGTAAGAGAAGAGGCTGTTTTCCTTGGAAAGGCCTAAAAGCCTGAATCTCCAATTTAAACTTAAATTTTGCTGTGATTTTCCTGCGGGATCTCGGGTGAGAGATACTTCTTGCCCTCCAAGACTGAAAGCCTAGTTTATCAGTAAGTTAGTTGAGTACTGAGGGAACACCCCTTTGAGCCATTCTGGGAGATCCAGAAGGGACATTAGCCACCATCTCATTCAATGACCTTGTTTTTATAGAAGAGGAAACTGAGCCAAGAGAGATGAAATGATCAGCCTATTTCCCACATGTTGGAGAAATTAGGAGACAAACAGAGGTCCCATTCCTGCACCTAATCGTATAAGGGCAGAGACCGCGTGGGTCTGTGTCCTCCTGAATCCGCCCTGTCCTGTGCCTGTTGCATGGTAGATGCTCAGTGAGCGTGTTGCCCGGAGACCATCCCATTCCCGGGTGGCTGGTTTCCAATGTGATTATGAGGGCAAAGTCACTTCCTCACAGGGGGCTTGGAAAATAAAAAAGGAAGAGTCAAAACACATAAGAAATGGAAATAACAGAGTAAGCCTGTGTGTTTTAAAAATTATTATTTATATCTTGCCTCCTTCCACAAAGGATTTGAGGCAGCTTAGGAGAGTTAAACACCAACACCAGGGCCCTCACTACACAGTAAGTAACTAATTGCCACGTGAGGCTTACAGATAAATGCTGCGAGCCTGGGTGGGGGAAATTGTCTTTGCTGCTGCAAAAAGGTTTTAGGCCTGTCTGTATAAACCATAGGCATAATATATAAATAGAACCTCAAAGGGACACTAGGGGCTCTGTTGCCAGAGGTTTATTTTTCTTTTTTGGTTTTTGTATGAGAAGGCCTTGGTTATGGCTAGGGAAGTGGACAGGGGAGAGAAAAAATATTTATTTTCCAATGTATCAATTTCGTGTGCCATACCCTGCCTTTTCACATATCTCTTTCAGAAAGTCCTGCACGTTTACATTTCCGGAGAAGTTAAAATGAAAGGCCCTGTTTACATTTATAGTTAAAATTAAAAACAGGATTTACCTGGGAGCTAGTACCCTCCAGTGACTTAAGGTTGGAAATTAAGGCTTCCTGGCTTATCTTTCTTAAGGAGAGAAAACTGTTTTCTCCTAAATCGCCCCCTAGTGGTCCCTTAAGTCACTGATCGTCTCCTGCCTGAGGAGCTGCACAGCCGGTCCCAGTTGGAGGCACCATCATCTGTTGCATTGCTTCAAGGTGAATTTGGCCATCACGATGACAGAATTCTGCAAGGAGAAACTTTGGTTGACTTTTCTTCTTTCACTCCCAGGGTTTTCCTTTATGTCTCTGCTGCTGTTTCCAGATTTCTGAAGAACAGGACTGAGTTTATGCACGAAGCTCTGAGGACCAAAGCGGGAGGGAGGTTTTCCTTGAAGATGACTCTGCTGAGGCCTTGCTCCTTGTTGAAGGCAATGCTGTGGGAGGGGTTGTATGGAGGTGGCTGCCGCTCAGCAAGGGTGTCCAGCATGTGCGGGGGAAGAGAGGTTTTTTGAACTACATTTCTAATCGATAGCCAAGCCTATTGTGAAGAGTGGGAACAGGGCTGGCAATAGCTGCATGCATATATATATATATATATATATATATATATATATATATATTTTTTTTTTTAGACAGTTTCAGTCCCCCAGCCTGGAGTGCAAGGCACAATCTCGGCTCACTGCAACCTCCACCTCCTGAGTTCAAGCCATTCTGAGTTTACAGGCATGCGCCCCCATACCTGGCTAATTTTTGTATTTGTAGTAGAGACGGGGTTTCACCATGTTGGCCAGGCTGATCCGGAACTCCTGGCCTCAAATGATCACCCACCTCAGCCTCCCAAAGTGCTGGGATTACGAGCATGAGCTACCGCGCCCGGCCAGCTGCATCCCAGTCAGAATTTTTGTTAGCAAGTCTGACTTACAATTGCCAATACCTGAGAGTTCCTTTAGTATGCAGTTTTAGAGCTCGACTAAGCTTCATTTAAATACATCTTTTCTTTGCCAGGTGTTCAGCTGCCGGTAGTGATTTCTTATATGGCTGATTCTAATTAGACCTGACATTATCAAACTCCATAACTTCTCCAAGTTACAGAAGTGATACGGTTTCATTTCTAAAAGCACTGGAAAGCTCAGAGTAAGAAGTAACCTGTCATCTCACAATACAGAAAAATACCTATGCCTTATGTGTGCTTCATTAGGGGGTGTTAGAAAATGAGGATGAAATGGCCGGGCACGGTGGCTCATGCCTGTAATCCCAGCACTTTGGGAGGCCAAGGTGGGCAGATCACCTGAGGTCAGGAGTTCGAGACCAGCCTGGCCAACATGGTGAAACCCCATCTCTACTAAAAATACAAAAATGAGCTGGGCGTAGTGGCGGGTGCCTATAATCCCAGCTACTCGGAAGGCTGAGGCAGGAGAATCACCTGAACCCGGGAGGCGGAGGTTGCAGTGAGCTGAGATCGTACCATTTCGCTCCAGCCTGGGGGACAAGAACAAGACTTCGTCTCAAAAAAAAAAAAAAAAAAAAAAATGAAATGTATGCTTGTATGTGCGCACACATTTTTTTTTTTAAAGAGATCATCATTTAGTGTATTGTAGTCTACTTTTACTTTGCAGTGTGCCATAAACAATATTTTGTCATTGGGTAGGTTTTCAGCCTCAGGACTTGTGATGGCTGTGTAGTATTCAACCTATGTCTGTGCTGGCTGTGATGCAATTTACCTCACCTATTACTATGGTTATTTTTACCTTTAAAAACAATGCTGGGTTGAAGGTTTTGTTTGTTTGTTTGTTTGTTGTTTTTTGTGGTTTTTTTGAGACGTGATCACCTGGGCTGGAGTACGGTGGCACAGTCGTGGCTCATTGCATCCTCAGCCTGGGCTCAAGCCATCCTCCTGCCTCAACCTCCCTAAGTACTGGGGTTACAGGCATGAACCACTGTGCCTGGTCTGAAGATACTTATATGTAAATCCTTCCATTAACTTACGCTTTCCTTAAGACAAATTTCTAGAATTGGAATATTTGTGTCATTATTTTAGATACCTCTCCAGAAAAGTTGTGACTATGGCTTTCCCACAGATCATATTCAGGAAAGTCTTTTCCCTCCATAATACAGGGTCATTTTCAGCTTTGGCCATGTTGTTGAGTAAAAAGTGGCACTAGCTTATTTAAATGAGTAGCTGATTGTTATCTAGTTGGATTGAATTTTGTTTCCTTTTTCATTAGCCAATTGTATTTCTTCTTTGGTGCAGTGCTTATCTTCCCTGTTACTGGGCTGGTCTGTTTATCCTTTTCTTATTGATGTAAAAAAGCTTTATTTGTATTAGAGATGTCAACCTTTTCATCTTTGTTGCACACATTTATTCCCTGTATATGCTTTGCCTTTTCCTGAGACTTGGGAGGTGCAAATCATAAATTATATGATCAGAAAACTGTTATGCTGCCCGGGCCTAACTTCAGAAGTGGACATTGTAAGATCAACCTGACCAGCCCTGGGGCTTGTGCTCTCTCAGCCCTGAGGTACCACCTGCACCATTATTCTACTTGTGTTGATATTCGGACTTAAAATTGTTCTGAAGATATCTCGTGTATTTTATCTCAGTGCAGAGATAATGAGTTTCACATGGATGGGGTGATCACAGTGGACACCATTTCTTTTATTTTTTTTTCTACCTTCTCTCTACCTGCCCGTACCTGAGTTCCATGGTTTGTGGCTGTGTGGATTCATAGGAGTCTTAGGGGGATACTTGTCACATTTAAATGAGTTCAGTTGACCATCGAAAAGGTGGCTGAGTGCCTCCTCTATGCTCATTACAAAGGGATTGGTTGGAAAGTTGGTTGGGGTCTCTAATGCAGTGCAACTTTATTTTTTGCCTCAAATTTTTAAATAGAGCTTATTTTTCCTCACACTGACTTTGTGCTTTTAAAAAAAAAAACAAAAAAACAAAAAAAGGACATGTAAAATCACCTATAAACTGATGCAGTTTGAAAATATATGCTCTTTTGATACCCAGTAAGTTTCTGATTATGAAAATAAATGACCTTTAATAAACAAGTTGTGTAGTAGTATGTATATTAAACAAATAGTAATCCATAGTATAAGGTTTCAACCTTCAGAGGCTTGACAGATTCAATAGAATATCATCCACAAGGTAGACAATTTGAAAAATCCTGGTTTTTTAATCGGTCTACTGGTTTGTTAAATAAGATGTTTTTTCTAATTTGAATAACCAATTGATGTTTTGCAGGTTTTGTTTGGGAGAGGTATTTTTGCATTATTATTTCCACCCAGTGTATTTGTAGTCTGGTTCTACTCAAATAACAAAAATCTTGATGGAGTAAAGAAAGTTGGGTGAATTAAATTTTATGACTTTTAATTCTGTGCCTTGAATCCTGAAGCAAAGTCTATCTTTAAGGGCTGGGGTTTTCTCAGAGGGCTCAGTCAGAGGGTAATTTCATATCAGAAGTGCTCCCAAATGATTATTCATGGGTAACCAGTTACATAAAATGTCATCACATATAAAAGTATAGTTTAGTTCTTAATTAAAAAGCAAAATCTTTGCCTTCAGCTTTGTAATCTCATACTCTCAAATTCCAAGCCACCTCCCATGGGTGTCAAGCTATCTTAGACTAGGAACAGGATTGGCTATAAATAAAAAACTAGATATAATATTTCCAAAGAGCCAGGAGCACTTGCTGGAGTTGCTACAGAGACTGTCCTTTTTGTATCACAAGCACATTCATATGAAAACATTGTTGTTTGGCTTTTTCCATACTTACTTGGAGAGAACTTCCCGGGAAGCCTCTTTGTGTATTTCCCCACAGGTCAATCAATTATGCTGTTAATTAATATAATGAAAAATTGGATCATATACACGCACTTAAATGATACGAATGCAGTTATCCTTATATATACAAGCTAGTGACTTATGTGGGTATAAGACCTCCTTAATAAAAAGTGGTATACTTTGGCGATGGGAAACTGGCTTGTGGTTACAGGGAGGTGTTGAGTCAGAGTATTGTTTCACTTCTTGAAAATGAAGCCCTCAGAAGATGGAGTCATTACAAAATATGTCAGATATGTAATCACCAACCAAATGATTTGTCAGAAGCAGCCCAGGTTAATAATGACTGTCTAAGAAAGAGTGTTCAGATGCATGTCAGGGCCAAATTGAGTCCACTGGTGTCGCTGAGATGAGGAGTCCAGAAAAATAACATTCTCTGTTTGGAACCAGGAAGGTTGTCATGGAGATGAAAATCTTCCTGGTCCCATAAAAACCCTGCTTGTCATCTGACTTGAGCCCCGTATTTGCACAGGTGGTTCTCCTAACTGAGAAGGGCTGAGTAAAAACAAATCTATTCTTCCTGAATGGTGCCTTTATGTGTCCAAGAGAATATGTTTCCTTTCTTCAGTCCCTCAATTAATGACCCATTATCAGCTAATTAAATCATGTAAATTTTATGTGAGTTCATTTGTTACACCACATGCTAACTAACTATTCCTGTGTGTTTAACCATATAACTGTTTTAATTGTGAGAATGAGGTACATCAGGTGGGCATCTGGAGAGAAGAATAATGTACTCAAGAAAAGCAGACACACATACACAGTCAACAGTGTAATATTTCTGTTTATAAAGAAGGCAGAAATATGAATAAGTGGATGTCTAGCACATGCCCTGTGACTTCGGGATACTGTGTTCACCTCTATTCTCTACAGAAAAGGAGTCACATGGCTGGGTTTCTGTTTCACTGAGTTACGTCTCAGATGCAGAAGTCGACTGCATAACACAAAAACACATCTGTTTAGGCTCTCCCCCTCCCCACTCTTGCTTTCTTGCCTATGTGTCAGAGAGCAGAACTTGATCTTTGTATACAGTTTGTTATAAAAGCCTTAATTGTAGGTTTAATTTCAGTTTGTGATACCTTTCTGCCCCAAAGAAGTTCAAAGCTTTTACCAAGTTTCTCAAGGCACATTCATGGTTGCACTGAGAGAGTTGAGTTCAGACACAGTAAACGCTGTGTTATATATTTGGAAACGTACTTGTATTGTCATTTAAGACTTTGCAAAGTACATAGGGAAAAGCATTAGATGATGTCCTCTATAGTCAAAAACTACCAAACTAAGCAAAAGAATTTTTTATTTTTCATTGGATAAGATCAAGTAGACATCAGTGGGAATAATATTTTGATTAAAGCTTTATGGATAAAGAAACGATTTTAAAGTGAAGAAATTGTACTTTTTTTTTGAAGCCTGGTATTTAAAGAATGAAATCATACTTCCTTGAGGTTTAAAAATATTCATGTGTAATGCTAGACTTTGATTATGCATTCCCAGATGTTTAACGCACTCATCATTTGTAAATGGAACTTACATCAGATTTATGACCTCAGTAGAATCTTCAAGTAAATAAAGGACCATTTGTACATTTGCTTGTAAAGGTAGCACCTAATAGAGAAAATTTGAGGGAACCATTAAAACAAGTATAGATTTGGTTTATAAAAGAAACACTAGTATCTAAAACTAGTTTAATTTCTTTTAAATGGACTGGGTTACCAAAGTTCTTCATGACATTTTATGTTAGTAAAATGTTAAAATTTTAAAGTTAAAATGAAAGCATTGAGATAAAATTGCTTTATTCAAAACCATAAAGCTACCATCCATGGTAGTATATTCTCTGACCAACAGTATTCGTATACACAGGCGCAGAAATGCAAAACCACAACTGTGTTTTCACAGCTGTCTCTTTTGCAAATATAAAGAATCTCGTTTTTCTTATTTTAACAGATCAAAATGACTCATCTTGTAGAAAGTATTTTATGTAAGACACTGACACCTGTGAGCCAGCAGGTGGTGCTCTGGTACCACGTCTTGATCATTCCTTTCAACTGACAGAGGAGGGTTGCAGTCTCAATGATACCAGGCTCTAGGATTTTCTGTAAAATGCCACACAGCTGATCTTTAGAAATACCTGGACCCTGAGGGATTTGCTTTCCATCTGACCATTTCACATCCTTGACCGAGCTGCCTTCTCTATAGCTGTACTGTTGAAATTTGTCATTTCTTACAGCTGCCTGGATTCATGATGCCAGTCTCAGAACATAGCATAGCACAAAACAGAAACTCTGACCATGCAGCCTTACTTATGGGGAAGGTGAGGGAGTTGGAGGGAAACAGCTCTAGTAAAAGAAAACTCAGAAAGAGAAATATTAAATGAATCAGTGGATATTGGAGAAAATAATTTTAGTTGTTGGTGGCCTTAACTTATGGAGAACTCAGTATCTTTTCTCAGCTCTACCTAACAATTCCCTCTTATAGGAAAGCAATTATTTAGATGCCAGAGAACACCATTATGGAAATGGAGTATTTTTGAAATAAAAACCTATCATTTTGACTGCGACCAAGTTATAATTTTGACTGAATGCATAATTATTACCCCCAAACAAAAGGTTTTCCACCTGATTCCATGCCATGATTCTTCCTCGTGTCCCTTCACTCGATTCTCCATCATGAGCAACTAAATCAAGATGCACGTGTGTAACTAGCGCCTTACTTTTTCTCAACCCACCGTTGTTTCTCTTTGCTTAATAGCACAGCTCTAAGAAAACGGTTGCATTCAGCCTACAAGCTAGAGGAAATTCAAGGAACTTCGTTTTCTAATGACTTGTTTTGTTTCATTTTATTTCATTTCATTTATTTTGAGACTGAATCTGGCTCTGTCGCCCAGGCTGGAGTGCAGAGGCACCATCTCAGCTCACTGCAACTCCGCCTCCCAGGTTCAAGCAATTCTCCTGCCTCAGCCTCCTGAGTAGCTGGGATTTCAGGTGTGTACCACCATACCCAGCTAATTTTTTGTATTTTTAGTAGAGAAATAACCATGTTATTTATATAAATAATCCACCATGTTGGCTGGGCTGGTCTTGAACTCCTGACCTCAAGTGATCGGCCCGCCTCAGCCTCCCAAAGTGCTGGGATTACAGGTGTGAGCCACCGTGCCTGGCCTTCTAATGACTTGTTTTAGAATGTAGATATCAATGTCGCCCACCTTATTCTCACCAAATATGGGGCCAGAGGGCCAAGTTTAACAGGGTTTTCCTTTGACACCCTGGGAGCCTAGCGTTACAGCCACTTCTTTCCAACATTATTGTTTATGCTTTTTACGTAGTAGGTACACAACAGGTATTTGTTGAATGAGCCATTGCTAGATTAGAAGTGGGAAAGACTGACAGTGGAATCGTTAGGAGTCACCCTGGTCGCCAAGGTGAGTGATGACAGTGGCCTGTATAGGGAAAGGGGGAGGCTGGAGATGGGATGGCTATGCCCTGTTGGAGAGACAGATTCCACGGAATCTATGAGCAAACTCCAGGAACGTGTTAAAAGTAGATGAGACCCTGAACGGAGGGAATCATCTCCAAAGCCCATGTCCCAGTTGACAGTGGAAAGGACTCAGATGCCTCTAGCTCAGGTGAGGAGTGGATGTAATTTTAAGCCAAGGTGGAAATCAAGTGGGGAAGCTGGCTGTGTTGCTAAGAGCCCCGCCAACAGCTGTGGTTATGTGTTTGGATTTTGCAACTTGAATCAGGTTCATTAAGTATGACCAAATGTTAGGAACAGTTTTTAATGATAAGCTGTGCAAAGAGTTTCAAAAATTACAAGTATTTCTGAATTGCCTACATGGACATTGGCAGGGAAAGAGAAGAGAAGATGGAAACCAGAAGGAATATACGACACCGTGCTTGCCTTTGAGAAATTGAGAGTCTGTCATGGGAGACCAGACTTGCACATAGGAGGCAAAACACCAAGTAAGAAAAAAAAAGAAATTATATAGCTCAAAATGAGCAGAAGAGTTGGTGGATAGATTCACATAGGCAGCAGTTGATCAGTTAGGCTGTGTGAATAAATGAAAGCCTTAAGATAGAAGGCTTTGCAGAGAAAAAGAGGTTTCTTTAGAAGGCATTGGTATGGTGGACAGAGGTAGAAATGACCTGAAATATATTTGTAGGTGGTTTGAAGGGGTGACCCGGCTTGGGTGGAGGTGAGAACTGGCAGGTGGGCTAGGCTAGGTTAGTAAGATGCCAACATAAAAAGATGAGCTTTACCCTTAATCCAGTCTAGAATAAGAAGGCATTGTTAGGAGGAAAAGAGCATGTTAAGGCTGTGTTTTAAGGGGATTATTCTGGCAACAACAGTTATATAGAATGGAGCCATGGCGATTAGCATTCAGCAGTCCTGGTAACTCAGCTCAGAAATATTCAGGGCCCAAAGTGAAATGTGGCACAGCCCACGTGGAAATGGGACTGGGGAGGGGAGTATCAGAAAGCATTTTAAAAGGCCAAGTTCAATCTTAGTAACAGATTAAAAAATATATATAATAAGGGCAGCCAGTTGAGCTGGCTCATGCCTGTGATCCCAGCACTTTAGGAGGCTGAGGTTGGAGGATTGCTTGAGCCCAGGATTTCGATACCAGCCTGGGCAACATAGTGAGACCCAGTCTCTACAAAAATTAGTCATGGTGGCACATGCCTGTAGTCCCAGCTACTCAGGAGGTGGAGGATCACTTGAGCCCAGGTCAGGGCTGTAGTGAGCCATGATCACACCATTGCATTCTAGCCAGGGTGACACAGTGTGACCCTGTCTAGAAGGTGGAGGAAAAAAAGCGAGGGCTTTCCTGATATTCTTTGTCACCTCCATTCCTATGGTGATGGGGTTTTCCAAATAATGAAAGAAATCTTCAACACTAAATAGCAAAAACAACCACAACAATAAAATTAGCTAATATCCACCAGCCTTTCTGTGTGGCCAGCTGTGGTCTAGGCTCTGTGTGTTGACTTATTTCATCATCACAATATTGTAAAGGTAGGTACTTTAATTATCATCATTTACTATAGGCAAGGAAGTTGTGTCATGGTGAGAGTGTATAACTTGCCAAGAAGATACGACTAGGAGGTGGAAAACCCAGGTATGAGCCAGGGAAGCTTCCCCAGATCCCCTTACTGCCTTTTGTAATCTAACAGAAGACCCCAGCCACCACCACCACCTCAGGCTTTGGGCATTTTAGAGGATGTCAGTTAGATGCCACAATATTAAAATTTCATCAATTTCTTATCATCTAGCGATTGACTAGTTTCAGAATTAGGTTCATTCCAGAAAATCCAGAACTTGTGGTTGTTATTATCTAGAGCATCCACCCCAGAGCCTTACACGAATAGTAGCAGATGCCTCAGATACGTTTTAGGTGGTGAGTTGGTGTAAGGACTTGAGACAGAGATGACTGTGGGTCAGGTCTGAGAGCCTGGGAGGGGAGCAGCTCATGGCTCAGCCTCCATGTGTGAAAACCACAGCTCGTGGCCATGTGAGTTACCAGCGTCACCTGGGGCCAGCCTGGGTCTCATAGCTTTATGATTTGGTCATGGGTGCTCCCTAATCACACTATACGGATTACGAATGAAAACTCCATGAGATCAGGACTCTCCGGTCTTCATTGATGTTTGTAACCAGTGTCCAGAGCAGTGCCTGGCACCTGGCATTTGCTGAAGGGAGCAAGGAAAGAGGCATACTGTTGGCAGGTGGCTAAGGGATCCAGGACACTCGGCAGAGTGATTATGGAGTATAAGAACCAGCCGTGTGGTTGTTTATCCCTTTCATGCGGTGTCACTGGGAATCTCCTGGTTAAACCTCGCCTCTTAGGCAGGAACAGAGCCTGGTTTCTGCTTATGCTGGGACCCTGCTACCCCAGCAGCAAGCCTGACCAGTGACCCGCACAGCCAGCATCTGGGTCTATGCTGCGCGTATTGTAAAAAGTTAACGTATGGGACGGGCACGGTGACTCACACCTGTAATCCCAGCACTTTGGGAGGCTGAGGCGGATGGATCACGAGGTCAGGAGCCTGAGAACCAGCCTGACCAACATGTGAAACCCCATCTGTACTAAAAATACAAAAATTAGCCGGGTGTAGTGGCGCGTGCCTGTAATCCCAGCTACTGAGGAGGCTAGGGCAGGAGAATCGCTTGAACCCAGGAGGCGGAGGTTGCAGTGAGCTGAGATTGCTCCAGTACACTCCAGCCTGGGCAACAGAGCTAGACTCTATCTCAAAAAAAAAAAAAGGTAACTTATGAATTACCAAAAAAAAAAAAAAAACCAAAAAGGTAACTTATGAATTTTATGAATTACCGTGGGCTTGGAGCATTTCACTCACTCCCTTTCTCCTGCTAGCACAAAAAGGTAGCATTAGGTTATAGGGAATAGCAATTAATTCATTGTTTTTGATGTTGCAGTTAGGGAATAAGTACTCAAACTTACTCGACCATTTTTCAAATGCCTAGTTGTTGTTGTTTAACTCTGGTGAAAGCAGCATTTAAGAGTCCTGTGTTCTCTTTTGGTACTGGAACCAGCAGAAGTTTGGTACATACTACTACTGTCCCCCAACACTAACCACTGAATGTCTACTTATCCCAGCTGGGAAAGGCCAGGAGCTTTTCAGGTTAGTCCGGATACACATAAAGTCACTGTGGATGGACTTGATAGATAGAAACTCAAGTCAGGAGGATGGAGAAAAGGGGATGGGTCTGGGAAGCATTTTCAAGAGGAGTGACAGGGATTGGTGACTTACTATGTCTGGAAAGTGAGGGGGAGAAAGATGATTTTTGTATAGATACATGACAGAGGCAAATAACCAGGATCTGTGGCCTTACCTTCTCTGGTGGAACTTCAGATATAACAGATCTCTGCCTAGAGGAGAGGAAGGAGTTAGAACCAGCAAGCTCAACTGTTGTTACCTCAGCATCTTCCCAGACCCTACCACCCTTTCAGGTCTCTCTTCAGTGATCAGCATACTATACCTAAAGTGCTTCTCCCTTGGGCAGTGGTGGGGGTTCTTGTGGGTGTGGGCCCAGAGATTCGAGCCATGCCCCTGTTACCTCCCCATCACTGCGCCAAGCTGTGGGGCGGGGGGGCAGAGGGGTGCTGTGCCAGCCCTAGATGAGTTCCCTTTCCTCCCTTATATTACTAGATATATATGGAGACAAATCTGTTGCTGTGTGCCATCCCCGTTGTAAAACCATTTGAGGTATATTTGAAACAAGAATAACACGTTGATAACTGTTTAAACTGGGTGATGGGTACACAGAGTTTCAGGACACTGCACTGTCCTCTCTAATTTTATATATGTTTGGAATTTTCCAGAATAAAAAAAATTTACAACGGCAATAATCACCCTTTAATTCTTGAGTCTTTCCATACTTAATTTCTTTCTTAGTTTCTTGAGTCTTTCCATACTTAATACCTGATTTAAGTTTTCCTAAATCGGGATGCACCTCTAATATCAGCAGTGATAATGAATCATTTACTTTATAATAGTACCTGATATTCCAGCTCTTTTGATTAGTAAAAAAAGTGTAAAATTTTTTTTAAAAGTAGCTGAATTCACAAAAATCTGATCATTTGGCTTAAAGATGAGTTTTCATGGCTTTCTTCATTATTGATAAATACACCAAGAAAAACAGGACCAAAATCCGACAGAAGCTGTTTTCCGCATTTACCTAAGTCTCCCTGTAAAATGCATGTGTGTTTCTGCCTCCAAACATACATTTTTTTTGTTTTCTGAGTGTAAAAAGCAGACAGCAGGGAAGCAAATGTTCCTGAATGGCCACATTTAAATTAATCACATGCTGTCTTAAAGCAAAATAAACAAGCTCCAAACCCAAATACTCTGTAGTATTTACCCAATTATTTTTAAGCTTAGAAAATAAGGCCCAAAGTGTGTGTTAGTCACATTTCAACATCAGAGTCACCATATAATTTAGTTCATTTGTTAACCGCATCAGCACACGTGTGAATCTCAAAACCCTACCAGTTGCTGTGCCCATGCGTTCGTGATTCAAGGCCAGATACAGGCCGGGAGAGGAAAAAACTGTGTCCTCAGTTAGTTTCCTTGAATATAATTGGTAATATTCAGCTAGCTATTGATTACATAGGAAAAGCTCACTATTGTTTGCTAATTTGAGGGATGGATTGGCCACCTAATAAAGCTTTAAGTAAAATATGTTTTCAGTAATGTGGGGTTTTCTTGGGGTTTGTATCTTTTTAATTTTTACCTTTTTTTTTTTTTTTTTTTTTTTACTATGAAAGGACATTTTGTGTATTGAAGAAATTTGAATATGGACGGATGTTAGATGAAATTAAAGAATTGCTAATTGTGTTGTGTGATATTATCATTGTAGTTATGATTTTGTTCTTTTTTAAAAGTCCTCTTTACTTAGAAATACATTATTTCTGTGTGAAATGATGTGGTCTCTGGGATTTGCTTTTTAAAAAAAACACCCAGGAAATAAAAAGAATGGGGAGTTGGCATATGAAGCAAGAACAGCAAAATGTAGGTTAATCATTCAAACTGTGTTGGGTACGTGAGAGTTTATTAAGTTAGTCTCTCTATGTTCATATATATTTGAAAATTTCCATAATAAAGTGTTAATAAGGAATCAAAGAAAAGATAAACATAAAAATCAGAATATTTACCTCTCCGAAGAAAAAGAAGGAGGTAATTGGATTGTAACCCTCAATAGGCATCAACAACTTGGAGAATGTTCTTAAGCTAAATGATGGGTATGGGGTATTTTTTTTTCTTTGTACTGTATGCACCGTGTGTGCATTATTTTGTATGTATCATACATTTCACTTTAAAAATAAATGAAGTCCATCAATATGGAGCAGTTTTTTTCCCAAGTACATATCTTGACTTGAGACTTAGTCTTTCAGGCTGTACTTTGATGAATAGATAATCCTTATAATTAACACATCAATTAAGAACAGATATATGGTGCTGAAATCTTGGCAGGGGGGATGGGAATGGGGGAAGGGTAGGGAATTAGATCAAGTAAAAAATCAATGTTGAGTACCAGCTATGGTTTCTATCTTAATTAGACAACCTTCCTTAAAGATACAGCAGTTCTTGAAAAGCAAGAAGAGTGATCTGATCCTTAAAAAGTGAAGAAAAATAAACAACTTTCATTTATATAAACTTTCTTTGTCACTGTATTTTTGCTATTGCCAATATCATAAAAGTCTGCCTTGTGTTTTATAACAGTTATCTGCCTGGAAAAGTGAGCATAACTCAGCCGTAGAGAAGTTCTAGCCTTATGTGTGTAAAGAAGCTTATACCTCGATGTTCATTGCAGCATTGCTTGTAATAGGAAAAAAGACAATCAGAAACATCCTAAATGTCCATCAATAGCAGAATAGTTCAATAAAGTATAGAATTAAAAATGAGACAAATGTATATGCACTGATAAGAAAGGTCTCTAAGACATGCCATCGAGAGAAAAAAAAATGTTACAAAATAATACATAATGTTTACTGACATTTATGGGAAGATGCATATACATGAGTCAATATAAATCTGTAAGTACAAAGATCTGTGAGGGCACACCCCAGGTAGATGTCAGTGGTTTCTCCTTGGAAGAGGAGATGACCAAAAGGAATCTTAGCTATATTAAGCATGTTCTAATTTTTTTTACAAGCAAAATGTATTTGTTTCTTACTTCCGTAATGAACAATTCTTTTAAAAAGCAAACCACTTGCTGAATGAATCTTGCTATCAAAAGAAGCTTTTCAATACGAGATTTTGTGAAATGATTGTTTTTCAGAGTAAAGTGATTGTTACATGGGTATATTGCATGATGCTAAGGTTTGGGGTATGCCTGATCCCATTACCCAGATAGTTAGCAAAATACGCCATAGGCAGTTTTTCAACATTTGCGTTCCTCTGTCCCTGCTCTAGTAGTCAACAGTGTGTGCTGTTGCCATGTTTATGTCCACAAGTACCCAATGTTTAGCTCCCGCTTATAAGTGAGAATATGCATTATTTGGTTTTCTGTTCCCTTGTAACACTATCTCTTTAAGTTACATGGTTTGTCCATTTGGTGTTTGAAAAGTAAGCTGTATCTTCTATACTGTGGTAAGTTAAGGAATCAGAAATCGTATTTTTCATTCTCTTAAAAGATTATGTGTGCTCTTTAGATATTATCTTTTGGCATTGAGACTACATAAGTGTCCTTCAAATCATGCAGGGGAAAAAGATCATAGGCAGGCAAAAAGTACTTAATAAATTTAGCTTTTTAAAGAAGTGAAAGAAAGAATTATATCCAGAACCAGCAACTCTTAAATATTCTATTTCAATAAATACAATTTATATACAATTGCTGTGAAACGTTTTTTGGCAAATACTCTTCCATAGGTTATGAACATTTCTCTCAATAAATTTTATACTAGGTGTATACTAGGTTCGTTTATTGGTGTTTTAGATGACAGCAAATGACTTTACATAAAGCAGATGTAGATTTTATTCACACAACTTTTCAGGAGTAGCTTTATGTAAATATGTTAGGACTGTCCTTCTTTGAGCTTCACAATTAACCAATAAAAGTGAGTTATTTTAGGGAATGGGTAATTTGGACATGGACCAAAATTAGTTTTCTAATGAGTGGTGTTAAAGATGTGTAACTACTATTACAGAGATAATGTAAACGGCCTTCTACTTTTTAATTCTCTGATTTTGATCTTGTTTTGTAGTAAGAAAGGCTTAGTATGAATTTGAGGTATTTAACTAACTTGAAGTACAGTGGTGGTCAGTGAAGAAAGATTCTATTGGTCAGGATTCTCTGGAATGCATGTATGAAAACCCCAGCCCAAATTGGCCTCAGCAGAAGACAAAATATTGCAAAAAGCAAATGACGATTCATTGGCTAAAGCAATGGAAAAATACAAGGATATCTAGCTTTGAGGCTCAACTAGAGCCAAGTATTCAAATCTGGTCATCCAACATTGATTGGTCTCTTTCGATTTACTTAGCTGTGCTGAACTCTGTTGGCTTAGTTTTGGGGCACGTTCTTCCCGAACATGGTGAAAGTGGCCCCTAGCACTGCCAAGATTGATCCTATCACAGCCCAGCAATCCCAGTGGTTGCTAAAAGCAAGTCCTTTCCTTGATAATTCTAGCAAAAATCATAAGGAGGTCACCCATTGGGCCAGTTTAGGTAGGTCATGTGCCATCCCTTAACCAATCAGCAATCTGATCAGCCAGGCCCAAGGCACGTCTTCATCACTAAAACTAGTCGTGATGGAGTCAACTTCAGTGGAACCTTGTTGAGAGAAGGAGAGGAGGGATGGCTACCCAAGTGGAAATGAGCTATTACCAAGAGTGGATGAGGGCGGGCGAAACATTACGGGGATACCAGGGATTTGATCTGCAGTTTCTCGGGTTTTCCGTGAGTGCTTTTCTTCTTGAGGGGATGGAGGGAGCAGTGTGCGAATATCCACACAGCCTCCTGCTCCTCCTCCATCTGCTGGGGTGCTCAGTCACCCGGGTTTGAAATACTTCTGAGATGATACCTAATGTTACAGTTCATGGTCACATGCTACATGTATGTGAGCTCATGAGTATTGTCACTGTCTCTCTTCCCAGTAATTTTCTTCAGTCAGGTGCTAGGGATTAATCCTTTTCTTACCATGTCATGGCTGTCCTCCCCACACCATGGGGCTTTCAGAAAGACAGGTAGAACCTAAGAGTCTAGAGAGACCTTGGGTGTCACCCAGGCCATTGTGGCTCCATCTGGGCTTGAAAGAGCCCTGACCTGCAGTAAAAGTGCCTCTGAGGCCAAGGAGAAGTTACGGCATGAGAAGGGAACACCAAGGAGGTGGGGGCCCAGACATACCCTCTCCCACCCCCTTCAGATTTCATTCTTTATAAAATTTCACATAAGGGAAGAGTCTCCAAGGTGTAAGGAGGGCCGAAAAAAAAAAAAAAAAAGATTGAAAAGCCTTCCATCTAGTCTAATCCTAAGAGTTCTCATTTATTTTTGTTTTCATTTTTAAAAATTGATACATCATAATTGTACATATTTATGTGGTACATGATGATATTTCAATACATGCACATAATGTGTAATGATCAGATTAGATAATTGGCATATCCACCACCTCAACCATTTATTATTTATTTGCATTGGGAACATTCAAAATCCTTTCTCCTAACTATTTGGAAATACACAGCACTGTTAACTGTAGTCACCCCACAGGCCTGTGGAACAGCAGAGCCTTTTCCTCCTGTCTAGCTGTCCAAATGCCAGTGCTTAGCAGCAGGGCCTCAGTACCACACTGCCTCCTCGGGTGCTTCTCTGCTTAATGTGCCTCATCTTTTCACCGTGCTGTAAGTTTCTGTGAAGAGGGGTGTTCTTAAACACCTCTGCAGCCCCAGATCACTGAGAACAGCACCATGCGCCCAGACATCCAATGAACATCCTTCACCTATGCTTTGGATAATTGTTAAGTCCCATATTTTTCAGAGCATATTCAAGGCAAGGGTCATAAATTCAAATGCCCCCTAGGGCCAAGAAGGCAAAGGACAAGAGGGAATGAGACCAGGGACCGTAGCGAGCTCACAGGCAACACAGCCTAGCCTATGATATAAGGTACTCCAGAGCCCTGGTTATCCCCAGGAGGAGATGCCCACAGCTGCCTGCACATCCACATTTTTGCAAGAGAAGACAGAAATCTGGGATTTTCTGTGAAATATTTTGATAATTTTGTGTTGGAAACCAATTTAGAAATTTCAGAGGCCCCTTGAAATTGGTATGGGGGCCTGATGTGCTCAGGAAAGGGATTCTGCAGTTGGAGAATATGAGAAGCACTAGTTGAAACTTTCTTCACTGCTAGTTTTCAGAATCTTTTAAAAATTGTTCTTTTCAGTGGTCTGTGTGTTTTTTCTTTAGAAGGGGCAGGGTGTGAAGAAGCATATATCAAAGGCAGAGGTCCCTAAATTCATTTCTTGTTAGAGCCTTGGAGTACCCTGAGACGTGTAGAACCCTGCACCTCATGGTCAAGAACCTTCATGGTCGCTCATGCCTGTAATCCCAACACTTTGGAAGGCTGAGGCAGGAGGATCGCATGAAGCCAGGAGTTCAAGACCAGGCTGGGCAACAAAAAGGGACGCCCATCTCTATAAAAAATAAGTTAAATATTAGCCAGACACAGTGGTATGCACCTGTAGTCTCGGCTACTCTGTAGGAGGTGGGAGGATTGCTTGAGTCCAGGAATTCGAGGCTGCGGTGAGCTATGATTGTGTCACCACACTCCAGCCTGGGCAACAAAGCAAGACCCTGAAGACCCAGCCTCTTAAAAAAAAAAAAAAAGGAATCTTCCACATAAGGTTTTTCTTTTGCTCTTCCTGTTGACTGGAAGTCTCTCTACTTGAATTTACAAGGTCTCTTCTTCCCATGACCTCATACTCTCAGTTTAAAATCTGCATTTGAGCAACAGATGCAAAACCTAACTGGCAATATAAATTTGCATCCTCTTGAAATGGGCTCCCAGAAGCAACTTTGTGGCCAGCAGTGCCAGCCCAGAACCCAGGAGTGGTACAAAAAGCATTCAGATATCAAGATTCCCCTCCTGGCTGCCTCTTCTGTGGGGGAGGCCATGAAAGGGGCCCCTAGTGAACCACTGAGTCATTTATAGGCTAATCTTAGTACAGTCCCTGAAGTAGGGAATGACATGGGCTGCAAGAATTCCTCCTAAGCACCCCAGAGAGAACTTCACCGATTTAAAATATGAGTTTCTGTAACCTGAGCAGGAGCTTGCGTGGTGCCGGGGCTTATGCAGCCTGCCTGCAAGGAGGCCAGAGGGTCGCACTTACGAGCTTGAGCAAACGGGGCTGTTGGGAATCAGCAGCCTCCCTGAGCTTTCCTGGAGCGAGCTGAACTGACCCTGAACTTGGAGGGCTTGCCTGGCAGGCTTTTGCTGGCTCCAGATATGGTAGTTTCAATATGAGAGGGGCAGGAAATAGAGGCCCTGTGCATTGAAGGACCACTGTGCCTGCACTTACCTCTGGCCAGGGAGTCCTTGGACACTGTTTTCTTTGGCAGCCAACTGGTCTGGGTCACTTGAATTCCTTTGAAGTTCAGGGATACAGGGAGCAGTAGCCACTGCCTGCATTCCTTACTCAGGAGGCAGGCATGGGGTCTGCCATTGCTTACCTGCCAGAGAACCAGGCCTTCATTAGAAAGGTCATTTTTATGTGACCATGAATGAATCGTCCAGCCTTTTCCCCTTGAGTGGGATTTCGTGCCGATTCAGCAGTAAAGAATAAGCCCATACCCCCCATTTTTGTTGCCTTTGCTCACATTTGAATATATTGGTGGAGAATTGGTGAAGAAAAAAGACCTTTGTTCGATCTTTGGTACGAACACAGCTGTGAGGCTGTTGCCCACATTTGCCATGATGCAGATGCCCATCCCAAAAGAAGCAAGATCTGCTCTTGCAGTGGGTGTTGGGAGGCGCTGGGAGGCTTTTTCAATCAAAGATGGAGCTGAAAACTGTCAGGATGTGCTGGTTGTACATTATCAATAAGAATCCTAACAGAGCAAAGCCACTCTTCGTAGTGGGCGTACGCGGTCTTAGGTTTCCATGTGCAGCAGTGAGAGTTGGTCTCCAAAGTGGAATGGTCAGCATTAACTTCAGCCAAGCAAGCATTCTGTATGGGGCACTCCCTTTAAGCCCAAGGAATGCGGGCTCTGCTGCTTTTGCCACCTTTCAGAGGGAGAGGTGTGCTTCCCCAAGGGCTGCAGGTGTGCTGGGGCATGAAGATAAAATGAGTTGTTTGGAAAAAAATGTCCTTAAGTTTCTGCAGGGCAGATCGTGCCAATTAAAATCAGTTCATCAAAGGATTTTTTAGTCAATCCATACGTTTACACATAAAGAGATGTGATTTTAAGTAACTTGGCTGATTCCACAAGCTACTTAGAAAATCAGATCATTATTTTATAATCACATTTGTGGGTTTAGATGCCTGAGAGACATTCTGAACCATCATCGTTTTGGGTGCCTGCAAGAATATTTGAAACTACTGGCCGGGTGCGGTGGCTCACTCCTGGAATCCCAGCACTTTGGGAGGCTGAGGCAGGCAGATTACTGGAGGTCAGGAGTTTGAGACCAGCCTGACCAACATGGTGAAACCCCATCTCTACTGAAAATACAAAAAGTAGCCCAGCATGGTGACGGGCACCTGTAATTCCAGCTACTGGGGAGGCTGAAGCAGGAGAATCACTTGAACCCAAAAGGCAGAGGTTGCAGTGAGCCAAAATCACGCCACTGCACTCCAGCCTGGGTAACAGAGTGAAACTCCATCTCAAAAAAAGAAAAAGAAAAAGAAAAAGAAAGAAAGAAACTGCCTGTATGCATGGCTAGGACAGCCTTGATACTGTATTTAGTCTTATGCAATGAAATTCCTTTTAACTTCTCACTGCCTTACACTATTTCTGATAGACGATGGAGAAAGAGGGTTTTCTTCAGCAGAGCTGGAGTATCTACTCTGTACTGGATGCCAAGGATACAGTGCTAAACAGGATCAGCCACATAATTTGCAGGGACTAGGGCAAGATGAAAATACGGGGATCCGTTGTTTTAAAAAGCAGGAAAAGGTACCATTAAAGGTACTAAAATATAAAGCTTTTCCTTTTCTCCCACAATCTCTCTGTCTACCTGTCCTGCTATTTGCTATTTAATATCATGCATATTCAGGCAAGGAAATACAGGACAAGTGGAAGAAGCTGCACCCTGCCCACTAGCTGCTGGGTACCTCTCCTGCTAGTCACCTGTTCAGTGCACTGTGCCTTGGCTGGGGCTGGGGAAATCAAGCCAGGTATCTCCCCTATCCCATGGGCCTGCAGCCCTGATCCACACCCAATGCATGATGCCCAAAGGTATGGCAGCCAATGTGCCAGGATGTGTTAGGCCTATCGAACACACTGTGGCACTGTCATGCCCACCCACTGCAGGGACACACAACTGACTCCAACCCTCACCTCTCCCAGTCCCCACCAAGGATGGAAGTCAGCAGCAGAGACAGGGAGGAGGAGGCCAGGAGGGGCCAAGCCTCCAGGTCCCCAGTGCATGCTCTCTATGAGCCCATCAAATGTCACTTACAAAACACAAATTCTAAGCTAAAATTATTAAGAATTTTAAGACAGTGACCACTAGAGCTTTAAGCCCCAAGCACAAGGTTCTCCTAAGTGCATGAAGCCAGCCCTGATGGTAATAGAAAGATAAGAAGATGCCTCCCCTTAGCTATGAATATAATTTCTGCTAAGGGCTAGATAAGACGTAAACAAAAGAGGTCAGGGCAAAGAAAGGCCAAGAAGGTGAGAGACTTGTAGAGATGGTAGGCAGGTGGCTTCTTGGATGACAAGTCATTGAAGCCAAGTCCCAAGCTATGAGAAGGTGGCAACCAAGGGAAGAGCTGGGAAGATTGTTCCAGGCAGCAGGGACAGCCTGTGCAGAGACCCTGTGGTAGGAAAGAACCTGGCTCATTGGAAAAACTGAAAGGAGGTTTTGTGGCTGGGACTTGGGGACTGGAGAGGAGAGTACTGTGGGAGATAGTAGGAAAGATTGATAGGGGCAGGCAGATTTGGAGACAGGGTAGGTTTTATCATCATAGCCCTTAGTTTCACCAAGGGGTAGCTGTATCTTTCTACTCCTCCCCATCTTGGGTTAATTTCTTCCTAAAAGGCATAGGCTTTAATCCCAAGGAAACCTTTAATAGAAAAATTGACATTTTAGTTCATTTGTTTCCTTAAAAGGGGGTTTCATCTGGTAGCTATCAGACCTGTTCTGGCACCTGTTGTGGCAGTTAATTTAAAACTCAGAACACACTTTGTGCCTTTCATTTGCCACCTTGAAATATAAAAGCCTAGTGCCACCATTGCAACCTTATTGAAAAGGGCTTATCTAAAATTGGGGAATATCAGCCCACAGTAGGCATATAATGTATTTTTCTCCTACACACTGCTGTGAGATAAGAAAATGGTTTCTAGGGTTCTCATTAGGTGATGTTTCTGGGAGGCTTTGCCCTGTTGTGAAATGGCCTTAAAGGTGAATGCTTTAAGTAATGAGCAGTCAAAGGCTCTGCTTCTGGCAGAGAGCGAGAAATTGCTGGAAAGGTCAGATGGGTTGCAAACATTTTCTGCATTTGCCTCAAATAGTGACACAGGAATTATTCAGCTTACATAAAAGCTGATTATAAATGCTTGGAGAAAATCAAGGTTGTGATTGTTTTGGCTATTTAATGGGGCCTACTTATCCCAAATTTACAGGGGAAAGAAAAGAAAGTTTTAGCCGGAGAAGAAAGCTTAGGGTCACAAGAGAACAGAGCTTCGAAATGGCCTGGACAGTCCCAGCAGTCATTAGCTGGGATCAAGCAATTGTGACATCTTCATCTTGTGTATTGTAATGAACTGATTAATCCACCCCTCGGAAAACATAGAAAAGCGAAGACAGCCTTCTCCTGGGAGGTGTAAAGAGCGAACGTTTAAAATGACTATCTAGGTTCCTCTGCTCCGTTGTATTATTTAAGTACTAGTATTGGTGGCTTCCCCCCGCTCCCGAGGTTGAAAAATCACGTGCTTCCTTTTTAAAGAAGAACATGACCCTCTAATAATAAGGCAGAGAATTAAATGCCACTTAAACTTATTATAGTCACAAAATTTTTTTTTTTAGAAAGTGCCTTGAATTTTAGAACCTGACTCTGTCATGTAGGAAATACCTATACATTTAGAGAGATTGAAGTTATTGAAAACAATACAGCATGTTGACATTTAGATGCCCCTATTAAAAGTCAGTTAATATTATGGATTTTTTATTATATTGCTATAAAAATCCATATGATTCTCATGTAGATGAGAAGTTTTGAATATTTGGATGTTTTAACTAATATATTGGGGGAAAGAGGAGACAAAGTGTAAAATACAATGGGCACCAACTTTGGAGCAAAAAGACATTTTAACTAGACAAAGAAGATTTAGCTTCTAATAGACCATAAGTTTAAGGCTGTTTCTTAGGTTGATTTATTCATATCTCTCCAGTCCTTTCCAAATAATTAGTTTTCCTGATACAAAATACAATATCTGACCTTTGATATGTCTGATGATAATGTTTAGTTGTCTATGCCAATCAGTTACCGCCAGCTTTACAAATAATCACAAAACAAAATATCTTCCAGCTCTGCCTCCCAACTTAACCAATGCTGCGTTGAGGAAACTTTTGTAGACCTGACAAATTGCATGTATGGCTTTTTCCTTCTTTTAAAATCGTGGTAAAATATACTTACTATTTTACCATTTTAATCATTTTTAAATGTACAATTCAGCAGCATTCATGACATTCATGTTGTCTTACATCCATCACTTCTATTTCTTAACCTTTTCATTACCCCACACAGAAATTGTGTAGCCATTGAACAAATGCATGGCTTTTTGTTTATTTTTTTTGGCTGGTTTAATGGGGCTGTTTTCAGGCTTTTAAGAATCATAATGCTTGGTGGATTGTTTTTTTTTTTTTCCTTCCACCTCATGCTTTTCTCCATTCTGTGAGTGCCCTGCCAGCTCCAAAGCCATGGGAATCCCCAGCTGTACACTTGTGCCTGGATTGGAATCCCACCCCTCCTATCCATGGGCTCTTACACAGGCCATAGAACTTGGAGTTATTGCCCATCAGAGTCAAATTCAAGCTGTTGACCTAAAAGCGAGCCATTCCCAGCCACTGGCATCTCCCAGCCCCCACTGCCTGCTAACGTGCTTATTATTTTTCCGTTTCCTTCACTATGCAGTCTCTTCTTGCAGTGTGCTCTTTCCCATCTTCCTGTCAACTTTATCCACTTACCTTCCTCTGATGAAGATAAAGGTTTTTTGCACAAAATCTGCTCAGCCGCATTCCATGCTGTGTGCTGGCAAGGGCATTGGTAATAGCTTTAAAATTCACTTAAAGAAATTGGAAACAGCGAGTCACGTGCAATCATTGTCAGACATGTTGTTAATTACTTGATAGAGATGCTATATGGACTGCCTTTTGGTTGTAATTAGAGGTTTTTATCATCTTTGCCTTGCCTGTAAGCTTTTCCAAATTTCTTTATGAACATAACAAGTGGAGATGGATAGGCTAACACATATCAGATTACCTGCCAGTTTCCCTGAAATTGTCTTATTTAAGTGTCACTCTTTGCATGCCACTTACATTTCTTTGCGTGCCTGGATTAGAAAAATAATTTTTCATCGTCTTACAGTTTAAAATTAGCATTTCCTGCTACCAGTAAGTTTGGACTTGACCAAGATCTCATTCAGGAAGTCATCAGAAGATTAAAATACTCTCACCTATGCTAAAATAAGAGCTTAATTCTCTGCAGTGCTTTATAGTATTTGACTTTGAAGCTGCCAGAAGTTTTAGTAGCCAAGTAGTAGTAGGAAAACTACTTCAACCACGAAGAATCTGAATTAGGAGCAAGATGTAAACCACTGAAAAAATTTCAGAATTTGTTTGAATCTGTAAGGGTCTTATTTTGGAAAGAAGTAGAAGGAGTTTGAGGAAAGTATTTCTTATTCCACAATGATGATGCTATTAACATATTAATATTATAATTATTAATATAAATTAATATACGTATTTTAATATTACCAATTATAAGTTAATTGGTAATTTTCTTGAGTGCTGAATCTGTATGTCAGACTTTTTTCTGGGACTGTGTGTGTCTATCATGTAATATTAGGTTGGTGCAAAAGTAATTGCTACTCAGTGGCAAAACCACAATTACTTTTGCACCGACCTAATATTTCATGCTCGGAACAGTTTTGAGACAGATATCTTCATTCTCCTTGTTTTACAAGTCAGAGAACTGAGACTAATAAAAAGCTTATTTTCGTCACTTATTTGGGGCAAAGGAAGAAAGGTTAGAATAGATGAATGCTCCTTCTGGCTTCATTTTAAAGTTAAATTTACTCTTTCTATTTTAATCTCATCTCACTTCATCTAGGAGAAGGTTGGCTTGCCCTGGTTTCAGGTGCCTCCCAGTCTGCTCAAAAAGAAAGCCCAGGCCTCCTTTATACCAGCTTCTAGGACTTTTATGCAAACGCATCTGCTGGGAATCTTGCTAAGAGGCAGGTTCTCATTCATTTTCTCTGCAGAGGAGTCTGAGATTCTGAATTCTAAGAAGCTCATGGGTGTTGCTGGTGCTGTTGGTCTGTAGACCACACTTGGAGCAGCAAGTTTATTTCTGTATTTCACTCCGTCCCAACGCCATACCTAGTCCTCTTCAAGGTACTGCCACATGTCTCTCTTATCCTTTAATACTAGTCAGCTTGAAAGAACAACCTGCTGCTGCTTTCTTTTCTTTCCTTACTCTCTGTGCTATCTAGTCTGTCTTCTTCCCCCAGCTCTCCATGAAGCTCTTCTGGCAGAGGATTTGTAGGGCCTTTCTGCCATCACATCCAACAAGTACTGTCAGTTCTCACCTTTCCCTCTGTTCTCTGGGGCATCGAACTAACCACCCCCCCTCCATTGGAAAATGATCCTCTGGCCTCACTACTCTCATGCATACACTGGGTAATCTCATGACTTTGGCAACTGCCAAATCACCCACGCCTCTGCTCCAGAACCCTGACCTGGGACTTCTCTGCTCAAATGTCAATATACCTCAAACCTAAGGTATATGAATCCAAACTCCTGCACTTTCTCTCTCTCCTTCTCCTCCTCTTTGCCTTTCCAGTCTTTCTTAACATAGGACATCTTAGAGATGCTTTAGACTCTGCTTCTTACCCCCTGTCAGTTCCTTCCGGTTCTAACTTTAAATTATTTCTCATATCATCCCCTCCTTATCCACCCCAGACCCTCCCATCACATTTGCCAGGATTGTTATACCTCCTTCCATAGATTCTACCTCCCTCCACTTTTTCCTTCCCTCCTGCAACCCTTTCTTTTATAATACCTTCAAGCATTAAAATTTTTCTAAAACCTCGATTTGATATATCTTTTCCTAATGGGTGAAGTTCTGACGGTTTCCTGGTAGAGAATATGGTTCTAGTCACTTTGCCCGGCCTCCAAGGCCCTTCACAGCATTTCACACATACCACTTCCCACTGTAGCCTGCTCTGCCCAGCCCAAACATCAGCCAAACTGCCTCCCAAATACATCTGGGAATGTTCTGCTGCCAAGCCTTTGCATTCACTCTCTCCTCCTTCTGGGCTACCCTTCCTGGTCTTGTCAATTAAACCCAACTCACCTTTTCACTGAGTGGGTTGTAGTTGTCATTTCTGGATTTCATATTATCTACCTCTCTTTGTAGCATATGCAATTAATTTATGTCACTTCCATATATGCCACTTAAAGAATAAGTATATATTTGCTTAACTGTATGGCAGCCACTTTCCCCAGATGAGAGAATGGCAGGAAACCTGAAAGAGCATCATGATAGCATCTGGAAAATGGAAAAATAAATTTCTCCTTCTCTGTAAACACTTCAGCATTTGTGAACCCAGGGCACATTTCCTTCCTAGGACAGCCAGCAGCACTGTGAAGGTATGTTGACAGAGTATCCAGCTTGCATTAAAAATGCATCTAACTAAAAGGCTTTAAATCAACTGCTCTTTCTTGTATCTTCATTATGTTGACTTTACAAATGGGGAAAAAGCAAGTTCAAGAAGGAACATCTCTGTGGTTTCCTACAGATTGCTTCAAAATGAAGCCTCTTCCCTTCATACTTGTAGATTTTTTTTGGTGACATTCTCCTTTCTGAGTGCTTTGAGCAGCCACTCAGATGCCTGGTATCTCTGTGACAATCACAGTAATCTTTTCTTCGTTAATTGACCTCCTCTGAAGTTCGCAGAAAGTTTTATCTTCTACCCTGGGTTATAAAGCGAAGGCAAGGCGTGCATGTTTGTTCTCTTCTGTTCCCTAATGCGCTAGAGTTTAATTTACTGTAAAATAAGTACCATCAAAAGCAATTTCCTAAGCCCCTTGGTGTCCAAGGAAAAATCATGCATATGTAATGATGAAAGCTGGAGAGCAGTGCCTCCTTTGGATTGACCCAAAGCAAGTAGCATAGCTTCTGAATCTGCGCTGAATAAACAACGGGTTGTGGCCTGTGCTCAGAAACAGTGTAAGTTAAAGGCCCCATACATTCTGTGTCACTATGTAATGGTGTCTTGTAGCAACCTGGAGTCCTTTTGTTGCTGAGGGGCTGTCCAGACCAGCCCTGAGGATATCCAAGGGCACTACCCAACTCCTTAAAGTATGTTTAGGTATTTAATTGAGCTTGCCCAGGGGATTTCCAAGATAAAGGAGATTTGCCACCTTTGGGGTACATGATGTTTTAAAAAATGGAGTTGAAGATTGTCAGAGATTTAAGAACAAACACAATAACAACAACAACAAAAACCTCAAAGGAGCCAGGTAGTAAATGTGTGATTTGGCCATTCTGAGAGGCCTAGATGAATGACAGTCACTATAGACACGTAGGAGAGGTTGTGTCTATCTAAAGTTGTCCACTATTTTATTTTTAGAAGAGAATGAAGAGTTGAGACTCTCCAGTGGATTTATCTCCTTTTCTTTGTGGCTTTCCTTTAAGGATGGGCCCAGGGTTTCTATCAAAATGTGTTTTCTCTTAGAAACAGAGAAACAATCTAATGAACTAAACCTGTGGTGGTATTCATATAATTGTTCTTGAAATGAATTATAAATACAGTACAATTAAGTAGACACAGTTCTGTGAAAAACAGACTTGATAAGGGAGCAGCTAGCTCTTCTCTACTTTTGTCTCATACCTGCATCAGACATAACTAATCATCACATTCTTATCCTCAGAGTCCACCCATGGCTTCAGAGTGCTCTCAGTGTATCACTCCAGACAGCCACTGTCAGTCTATCAAAGATGCTCGTAATGTTGAAAACCGTTTGCTTGCCATCTTTGCATAATGGAAAGAATGCTAGGCGTGATTCAGGACATCTGTGTTTAGTCCTAGTACTACCACTAGCTAGCTTTGTGGGTGTGAAGGGATGGTTTCTGTTTTTTGGAAGGGAGGGGGGAATTCTTTTTTTGTCTTTTTCTCTCTTCTGGACTGTTCTGTTCTTTTCTATAAAATGATTGGATAATTGCTGATGTCCATTATACTTTTAAAATTACACTCTAAGTTTTATGAACAACCTATTTATAAATTTGAATATTTCCATTTTTAAGGGCAAGAAATAAGAGTAAGAGGTTTGCTGCTCATGAACTCAATGGGTATCTCTGTGTCTAGCTTTCAGTCTTATAGGAGATAGAATCCTGCCCTCGGGCCACGTGTGGTCGCTCATGCCTGTACTCCCAGCACTTTGGGAGGCCGAGGCGGGTGGATCACCTGAGATCAGGAGTTCGAGACCAGCCTGACCAACATGGAGAAACCCCATCTCTACTAGAAATACAAAATTAGCCAGATGTGGTGGCGCATGCCTGTAATCCCAGCTACTTGGGAGGCTGAGGCAGGAGAATCCCTTGAACCTTGTGGTGAGCCGAGATCACACCATTGCACTCCAGCCTGGGCAACGAGAGTGAAACTCCATCTCAAAAAGAAAAAAAAAAAAAATCCTGCCCTCAAACATTTTATTTTAATAAATTGTATTCTCTTCATTCTTGGTTATTTTTAAGTCAAGGGAAAAGATTAGTCTCTGAAGTGATAAACTCCTGGCCGAGCTCTGTGACCCATTTGCCCTCTGCTGTGCCTAATGACCACACATAGTCTTTGTGTCAGAGGACTCAGAGCCATGTAGGAATCATCAGAGAGCAGGAAGTCTGTGTGCATAGCAGTGAGAACATCTGTGTCTGCATCAGTACAGGCTGGGGCCACATTTCAACTCTACCATTTACTAAACATGACCATGGGCAAGTCACTTACTCAAGCCCTAATTCCCTAGCTGTAAATGAAGAAGAATATGAGTATGTAATTCTTAGGATGATTGGCATTAAATGAAATAGTATATATAAAGAAGCCATCAGTGACCAGAAGAAAGTATAGAAACAGCTTGTGCTCTTATTTTAATGGGGGAGAAAATGTTATGGAACATGTTAAGAAACTAATATGAATGCAAGGGGCTTTGGCCAAAATATGCATACCAGGTTGGGAGCAGGGCTTGGGGAAGGACATTGTTTCTTTAGACAGATATATCATCTGGTGATGTTGTTGTACTGGATGCCGGAGATACAGAATCAATTAAAGACAAGTCTTTACTTTTAAGGAACACATAGTCTAGTGGAGAAAGAAGTGGAAATATCAACCCTGCTTCTCTATGAGTCAGTGCTTTTACAGAGGCTGGGGTGCACTCTGGGTGATGAGGTTGGCAGGAGGGCCAGGGGAGAACTTTCTATGTCAGGCTTGAAAAGCTGGCTAGAGAGTATGTCCAGGAAAGAACATGGTGGAGTATTCAGTCAGCATGTTTGAGAAGAGAGCCAGACAAAGAAGTTAGGCTAAAATTTGGAAGCCTTTCCAAGCCGAGAGACCTATGTGTGCAGAAAACCAAAGGTCTGAGCCTTCTTGCCTGGATCTTGAACAAGAGCCAAGAAATTCTGCTTGAATTTCAACAGAGGCAGAGTATGGAGGGTCAAGGGAGGTATTAAAACCAGATCACGAAGGGCCCGCCCCGGGTGCTAACCTCTGAGAGGTTTAAATTCTCTCAGCCGTTATAGCCTGTTGGCCACTGTTTCGACAACAGTGACTTCAGCCAGGCTGGCCTTCATGCCCCCATGGTTTTAGAATCAGGGCACTCTCTGACAGGTAGTCACAGTGGCCAAGGGCAGACTGCTTTGTCTAGTGATGGGGGAGTATTAATAGAGTTATTAATAGTTAGACCGTGGCCTCAGGTCCTACCCCAAGGATGGTGGCTTGAACTTCTTCATAATTGGATTGCCCCCAATAAAATCACATTACAAACAAAAGAGTTTATTGGAACACCTGGTGCCTGCATCTATATTGGAAATTGTATTCCAATGTACTACCCTGTCCCTTGCAGCTAACCTAATTTCCTTTCCTTCCCCTCATCACCTAACCCCCCAACTCATACATGTTTAGTTTTACAAAATAATACCACCTATAGCCATGTATGAATTGTATTTTTCTTTTATAGTGAACATGAGTCCCTACCACATTTGTGAAAGGGGAGTTGAGTTCACATAAGGAATTGGGAGCACAGGCCTGGGCTGGGGTCTGGCAGGGGAGATGGGATTTTTGGGGGTTGCTCCATCTATCTGGTTATGTTATTTGAGGAGACTAAGACCAAGGGAAAAGGGAAAGGCTGGGGCCTGTTCGGCAAACTCTTATTACAAAGACCATTTTGAAGCACTCTGCTGTGCCAGCAGAAATTGTGATTGGCTTCTCAGGCTGAGCCACCCATCGATGAAGGGTTTGATCAATTCCAACAGGTGCCTGGCCTGAGCTACAGCAGGCTGTTGGATGACTCCCCTTGGTATTCCTGGAGAGTTATTGAATGTGGCCAAGCAATGGAATAACAGTGAAAAAGGAAGTCACTTTTTTTACTTCAAGAAGGTGTACGCTGGCAAAAAGGAGCCCGACCATGCCAGAGAGACCCTTATGGTCATATTCTACTAATTGGTCTCTTTACAACTTGAAAACACTGATAAACAGAAGGAATTTAACTTTTCTTCCTTGGGGGCTGAAATAGCATGGATGCTTACAGTGGCAGTTTTATTTGAAGTTGCTGGGTTATTCTCATATATGATGATAGTATCCTAAAGAAATGAGATCTTTAAAAGCCAGGACCTTTTTCAAGCTACCTAAGCTCAAAGGAGCAGAGAATTATTGAAGGTAGAATAGGATTCAGGCCACATTTCTTTTAAATGCTCATGGAAGTCAGTCTTGATAGTGAACAGATACTCATTCAGTGGTGAATTATTAGGTTGGTGCAAAAGTAATTGCGATTTTTGCCATTACACATAGAACCTAAGTTTCTGCTCCGAGAATAAAGGCTATATGCCAATTAATCAGTTCTGTAAGACTTGGCCAAAATGTGTTTTTAACCATTGTTAGCATGTGGTTTCTTTTAGCCCCACTTTAATCTTCTGTGGGTTATAACCCCACCTGGGATGCACTGAAGAAAACAGCAACATGGTTCAGAGAATTGGACCTTTCTTTTGACAGTTTAAAATTCTACAACAACTATTACAACTACCTTTTCAGTCAGTGGTCCCCAACCTTTTTGGCACCAGGGACTAGTTTCATGGAAGACAGTTTTTCCATGAACTGGGGTTGGCGAGCGGGGGCAGAGGTTGATAATTTTGGAATGATTCAGGCGCATTAACATTTATTGTGCACTTTCTCTCTATTATCATTACATTGTAATATATAATTAAATAATTATATAATTCACCGTAATCTAGAATCAGTGGGAGCCTTGCAACTGGATGGTCTCATCTGGGGCTGATGGGAGACAGTGACAGATCATCAGGCATTAGATTTTTATAAGGAGTGCACAACCTAGATCCCTCTTAAGCACAGTTTGCAATAGAGTCCATGCTCCTATGAAAATCTAATGTCACTGCTGATCTGCCAGGAGACAGAGCTCAGATGGTGATGCAAGCGATGGGGAGCAGCTGTAAATATAGATGAAGCTTCGCTCACTCACCCACCTCTCCCTTCCTGCTGTGAGGCCCAGTTCCTAACAGGCCACAGACTGGTACCAGTCCTGGGGTTGGGAACCCCTGTTTTAAGTCACAGTTCTATATAGGTTCAGGATTTGGCCAAAGTAATGCAAATTCCCCCTTCTTTGCTTTGATTTCATCTCAAAGTGATATCATTTGGCTGTGTCCCCACCCAAATCTCATCTTGAATTGTAATTCCCATAATCTCCATGTTTCATGGGAGGGACCCAGTGGGAGATAATTGAATCATGGGGGTGGGTTTTCCCCATGCTATTGTCATGATAATGAATAAGTCTCACGAGATCTGATGGTTTTATACAGGACAGTTCCCCTGCACACGTCCCTTGCCTGCCACCACGTAAGACATGCCTTTGTTCTTTCTTCACTTTCCACCATGATGGTGAGACTTCCCCAGCCATGTGGAACTGTGAGCCTGTTAAACCTCCTTTCTTTATTAATTACCCAGTCTTGGGTGTTTCTTAGAGCAGTGTGAGAATAGACTGATACACAAAGATAGTGATGATTTTAGGGATTCATGGCAGCATCTAACCCGTTCCATACTCTAAATGTCATTGATATTCAGTAAATCCTGAAATACAAATTAAAATATACTGATTTATGGGTGATTTTTTGCTCATGAGTCTTTGTTTTCATTATATTTGAATGTTGGAGAACATTTTTGGACATTAGGGAATACTGTTGGCTCAGCAGCCCTCACCAAGCGGACTTTAATTTTAATAATCCAAGACTATGGTTAATCCAAGACTGTGGACAATCCAGGAATTATCTGTCTCACATTTAGCATGCATTTTTGTTTGTTTGTTGGAGACTGCTTTGTCAGAGATGACATTCTGAGTTAAGAAGATGGATCTTGGAACCAGTGAGACCTGGAATCTATATTTTTTGCTTCCTAGTTATGTGGCCTGGAGCAAGATACTTCTTCTTGCTAAGCCTTGGTTTTCTCCTCTGCCTAATGAGTATAATAATAATCTTTATAGCTAACATTTAATAAGTTACTACTGTGTGCCAGGCACTGTTCTGAATGCTTTGTCATTTAATCCATAATATAACTCCATGAGGTGTGTCAAGGTATAATAATGATGGTGCCTGCCTAATAGAATATGATCCATTATTAAGCGAGATAGTTCATGAAAAACATTTCACATGCTGTCTAATACTTTATAAGAACTCAATAAGTATATGTTATCAGTGGTAGTTACTGTAGTTATCTATTGCGTGTAACAAATTGGCCCCATATTTAGTGCTTAAAAAAAAAAAAACAGTTGTCTCACACAATTTCTGAGGGTCATAAACCTGGAAGACACTTAGCTGGGTAGTCCTATGAGGTTGCAGTCAAGCTGTCTACTGGTACTGTAGTCAGCTGAAGGCTCAGCTGAGGGTCGGCTTCCATGATGGTTCACTCACAGGGCTGTTTACAGAGCCTCAGGTCTTCACTGGCTATTGGTTAGAGGCCTCAGTACCTCTAAACATGGGTCTTTCCAAAGGGCTCCTTGCGATACATCAACTGGCTTCCCCCAGAGCAAATGATCAAAGAGTGGGTACGTGTGTACAAGAGCAAGCAAAAAATGGAAGATGCGGTCTCTTTTATAACCTAACCATGAAAGTAGTATGCCATCACTCCTGCCATTTTCTGTTGGCCACACAGAACAACCTTGGGACAGTGTGGGAACAACGTACTACCTGATATCGTTTGGCTCTGTGACCCCACCCAAATCTCATGTTGAATTGTAAACCCCGATGTTGAAGGGGGGTCCTGGTGGGAGGTGATTGGATTGTGGGGGTGGTTTCTCATGGTTTAGCAGCATCCTCCTAGTGCTGTCTAGTGATAGAATTCTCACAAGATCTGGTTGTTTGAAAGTGTGTATCACTTTTCCCTTCACTGTCTATCTCTCTTCCTGCTCTGGCCAGGTAAAAATGTGCCGACTTCTCCTTCACCTTCTGCCGTGGTTTTAAGTTTCCTGAGGCCTCCCCAGCCATGCTCCTGTAGAGCCTGTGGAACTGTGGGCCAATTAAACCTCTTTGCTTTATAAATTATCTGGTCTCAGGTAGTTCTTTATAGCAATGGAAGAACGAACTATGATACTATCCAAGGGCATGTGTACCAGGAGGCAGGGATCATTAAGGCCATGTTGGAGGCTGACTGCCACAGTGGTCCATGTTTCTAAGAATGTTAAATCACATTCCAAAGCCATGAAGGTGGGAAGCTGAGCTTAGGAAAACGTCCTCAAAATTAAGAATCTGCCACCAAAAGTCTATCAGCCTAAGCAATCAGTCTGTGGTACATTTTGCAGGTAGGTGCAACCACCATGCATGTTTGAACGGTGTTTTCTGTGGCATCTCATTTGCATATCCTGAGATGGTGTCAAATGCTTGGATTTGCTCCTCTGCCATTTGTTCACTCCAGCTTTTATTTTAATATTCTGGTACATATTTTTTGATCTTCCAGTACTGTGGGCATGGCTCATCTTACAGTCAGTTCTAAAAGTATATAGCAACCCCTAGCTAAAAGTTCATTTCATTACCAACTGGCTGAAGGCAGTGAATTTATATTCAATCACCCATCTGAGTGTTTTCCCCCAATTTTCTGGGGACGGATTCACTGCAGTATTCCCCTAAATGGGTTTTTTGGCCTTTCTCTCAGGCCTGCATTTGACATTTTCTCAAGAATGTTTATTTTTTAATTTACAACTTTGAGAGGTTTATTTTATGAGATGGGTTTTATGCAACAAAACCTAATGGGTTCAGAGTGGGGGGGAACCCTGTGAATTTGAAATTGACTGCCATGAGGAGGAATTATTCATTTCATTTGTGGGAGAAAAATGACAGCTAACAGGAAAGTAGAAAGGTTTCAGGTCTCAATTCACAGATGAACAAATCGCCTTTCATAACTCAGCACGCTTGGTGTTTTGTATTTGCCATAAATATCTATCTGTGAGGCTTTTGGAAGGATGTGATTAGGGTATGATCTCTCAGTAGAGGGTTTTTGCAGGGTCCTCTTAGTTAAAGGGGCCTTTTGAATTAAAACAGAAGAAAATGAAGGCCCATGCCTCATGAACATCAGAGCTTGGAGTCAGACTGGCCTGTCTTTATTCCCTTTCTTCTTTGTAGAGCTGGTGATCCCTTCTGTTTTTCAAAAAGAAGATGCTTGGATACCCAATGCCTGGGCTTCCTCATTCTAATAATGTAATGGTGAAGTATTAACTTATCTAAGTCCTGGAAGCTTCGGTAAGCATTCTGCCTGACTCTTTGAGCAGAAAAGACTGTGGAAAAATCACTGTGCTCTCATTTTCACCCTCACACCCCAGAACACTCCATTAATTTCCAGACATCACCCTTCATTAGCCACCCCAGGGCTGAAGGACTGTGTTATGAGGCTGCAGGGTCATGAACCTCACCATACACCCCTTGGTTCATTTCACAGCTTGCTCCTTTCTTAATACCTTATGGCCCATTTTCCCCACTTCACTTAGCAAGGGGGACCTTTCCCAGGGCCTGAAATGGATGGGGCTCCTGCTGCTCCTCTTTTGTTTAGTGCCTCCCTATTCTGTGATCTTAAAAGTGTACACCCTTGCCATAACCATAGCATTTGCTGAGTGCTCTCAACATAAACGAAGCTTAGATCACAATGAAACCTGCAGGCCACCTTCTTCACTGAGTCAATTTTTAAATGAAGATGGAACACAAGAGGATGATCTTATTGTTCAGTAAATTTACTCTAATACATAAACCCCATGGTGGAAGATGGCATTTGGCGAGTTTAATCTGCTCCACCTTTTTTAATGAATAAGGTAATTATAAGATGTGATTGTATTTGCTCATTATACACCACCGATAGCAGTTTGCTTTAGAAATACTGTGTGTGTAAAGTAAACTTCCTAAGCTGATCAAAGCAAGGAGAAGGGCGCACCTGCCAAGCACTGGGAATTTTCCCTTCTGTCTGTACCATGAGCCATGTTACCTTTGATCTTTTTCTTTGGTGATTGACAGGCTGGTGAAGACCATAGCAAGTTCTGAAAGTGCCTATCAACGTGGCAGTGGGAACAAAATTAATGTGTGTTTTCCCTCAAAGAAGATACTAGGTGCGTAAAGGAGTGGTTTAGAAGCATCGGGGAAACAGTGTAGCACTGTGGTCAAGAACATGGACCGTAGAGCCAGATAAGCTTAGGTTTGAGTCTGGGCTGTACTGCTTAGTAGATGTGTGACAAGTATATTAGTTATCTATTACTGTGTAATAAATTACCCCAACACCTAGTGGCTTAAACAGCAACCATTTATTATGTCACACAGTTGCTGAATGTCAGGCACCCAGGAGTGGCTCACTCGAGTGGTTCTGTTTCAGGGTCTCTCACAAAGCTGTGTTAGGATGTTGACTGGGGCAGCAGTCATCTGAGGCTTGACTGGGGCCAGAGGATCCACCTCGAGTTTCACTCCCATGGCTCTTGGCAAGAGGCCCCAGTTCCTCACCACGTGGGTCTGCTCCTGGCATTTTACTCAGAGTAAGTGCCTAACTTCTCTGAGCCTCTGTTTCTTCATATATCCTGTAAGGAAAATAGTAATACTTCAAAGGATTATAGTGAAGATTGAATTTCAGTGAAAGTGCTTAGCATGTCATCTGACTCATGATAAACTCTCCCTTACTATTCTTACCATTTTTATCATCATTGCGATCATCACCTATCCCATAATTCCTATAATGTTTAAATGGGCCTGTGTATCTCCAATTTCTGGGGTTTTTTTTTCCTCTTTACCACCAACAATCCTCCCATTCCTCTGAATTTCACATTCTTTCTTGACTGCCCACAATTAGAACCCATCAAAATGTCAATACCCAAAGACAGATGGAGCCCTGCTGGGTCTCAGTTGGCTGCCAGGACTTGGAAGGATGTGGCTAATGGTAGAATTTGCAGAGAACTTGCACCAAATATTGGCCCTGTCATTAAAGCGAAGAGAAAAAAATATATTTTTGCAAAAGAGTTTTTGGTCAGAGAACTACCGTTTGAGAGGAAACACAGGAAAAAGACATAGTGGAAGGTTGTAGAATATAAACACAGAGTACACTTACTAAGAGTAATACCAAGTAGAGAGCATCTCTATCTGTTACACCCCTTTCAGGGGCTCTTGAGATCGTTGGACTGTCTTCAGGGATAAGGCTCAGGTGTACACATCCAGGTTTGCCTAGAATTTTGAGACGTCCCCAGATTTCATCCATTCCCTGCAGGTTAATTAACTAAATCTATGTAAACAGACAACGAATGCAATAAAGACCAACATAGTATATCTTTAATGCATATTTGTATTGGAAAGTGCATAGTAATTTGATATTCCTTTGTACATGTCAAACATTTATACAACCACACATATTAAACTTTTGGTGTTTTTGACAATTTACTTGCTAATCCAGCTTTCTGAACGATACCAGCTACCCGTAATTTGTTTTTCTCAGCCATGATGTAATCATTAAGTTGCCATAATGAAGATTGAAGGTTTAATAATGGAAAGTGTTACAAATTTCAATTTAATCATTCCTAAATTGATTAGCAACTTTCCCCAAATGCCTGGCCACAGAAAAACAGAGAGCTAAGAGAGACAAAGTGCTGTGGTCCGAGTTTGATAAATGGTGCTTTGGTGCAGCTGTAATTGAGTTATTGAATTTACTCCTCTTCCAAATTATGTTTGCATTGTCTCAGCCATATGTGTTGAGGGCCAGAGAAAGGTCATTAGAAGCTTCAGACCGAGGGCATATATGGGTTACAGCAATTTTGAACAGCAACACCGTGGTTAGTCAATTAAAAGGAACACCCAGCAAGGTGTCCCTGAGCCTCTTGCGACAGAATGGTCAGTGGTGAGATCCCAAAGGCCTATTTAAAAGAGTCTGAAGATTCTGTAAGTAAATGTCTACTCTTGGCCTCGGGCTATTTAGCCCTGACAAATGATGTGGGTGAGACCCTGTGGGCAGATTTGAAGGAAAGGACACCTATAAACAAATCCAGCCTGGCAGCTCTAACAAAGCCAGAATTGAAATAATTAGATAACAGCGCTGGCCTCGCTCACCAAAGAGAGGAGCTGTGTGTTGTTTTCTGCATTGCTTTGCTAACACCAGATGTGAACTTTTTAACTTTCACCCAGATCTCTCTCCACAGCAGTATCTTACAGATAGTAAATCACGATGACACTTCAGCTTAAGACATTTTGAGAAAAGGCTGTGTTGTTGGTCTTTTCCCTCGTAGCCCACTAGCTTATCCCTGTCTACCTGCATTCCAGGTGAGTGTGAACATTAATGCCACGTGTGTTTCAGTGATTACTAGTCTTTTTTTTTTTTCCTGGACCCATTTATATTGCTGTCACATGGTAAATTTTTTAAAATGTGATATTGTAGAAATCCATTAGAATTTATGTGAATAAACATTCTAAAAGGAAGGCGCTAAAGCCAGGGGGCCATTTTGCCTGGGAACTAGAAAAGACAAGCCTTGAGGATGTGAACTGAGAGGCCAAGAAGTGAGGAGAAACCGGTGACAGACAGCAAGGGAGTCCCAGCCCTCCTTGAGGGCAAAACCAGTGGGGAAGGCTGACTGGGCCCAGCTGCCAGTTGGCATGGGTGAGGACCCCTCAGAGGACATGGCCCGGGTCCAACACATGCATATGGCAGGCACCACTCAGATGACAAGCCACCTCAGAACAGTTGGTTTGCTTTACTCTCATAAAGGTAAAGTTCTGTAGAAGCCCCTAGATTAATTTGTTACATAGATACTATATGAGTTTTTTGGGCTGCATTTACAAAGTACTGTAAACGAGGTGGCTGAAAAAAGAGAAATGTATTGTCTCAAAGTTCTGAAGGCTAGACACCCAAAATCAAGGTGTTTTCAGGGCCATGTTCCCTGTGAAACCTGTAGGGGAGCCTTTTTTTGCTTCTTCCTAGCTTCTGGGTGGTTTGCTGGCAAGCTTTGGCATTCCTGGGTTGCAAGATGCACCACTCCAATGCCCTGTCTTCACATGGTGTTCTGTGTGTCTTCACGTCGTCGTCCCTCTGTCTCCAAATATCCCCTTTTTATGAAGACACTGGTCATGTTGGATTAGGGCTGACCCTAATGACCTCATTTTTACTTAATTGCCTCTGCAAAGACCCTATTTCCAAATAAGGTTGTATTCTGAGGGACTGGCCGTTAGGACTCTAGCATATCTTTTGAGTGGGTCGGGTGGAGGGGTGCATTTCAACATATCACAGACATCAAGTTTAAAAATTGCACAACGGAACCTAAATTGTTTCCTTTTGTTGTCTAAGTCAATTTGGAATGTGTTTCTCCCAGATATTTTCACTGTAGCTTAATTTTCTGGATGTTTGAGGGGCAAAGAATAGCACATACTAACAATGGATCTCAAAAATGTCAGTTTAGGACTAGTTGGTTGGAATGAATGACACAGTGGGTCTTTGGGTCCTGAATGTATTGAGTTAACCATTTCAAATGGCTTCAGCTCTAGGTGACAGATTTCACTCCATCTGTGGCTGGCTTCTCTAGATGTCTGTGCATTGTTTCCAGGACTTGTCAAGGAGCACAGGAGTATTTCCCTCTCGTTCAAGAACAGCATCCACAGCACATGGCGGGCAATAGGTAGGGTGGGGGAGCATTAGGCTTTGGAGAGTTACAGCCCTAGATTCAAATCCTACCACCACTTCTTACTAGCTGAGTGACCTTGATCATGTTACTTCTCTTTCCTGAGCTTTTCCTCCTCCATGAAAGCTAGTGGATGAGGCTCAAATGAGCTGGTATGAACAAAGTACTTAGCACACAGCACAGACTTCATGAAGGTTAGTTCTTCAAGCAGCCCATCCTTTATATAGTCTCAGAGCACACTGGTATAATTTTAGTTATCTCACACCGTATAGTTTACAAAGCAGTTTCACTTGTTACATTTAATTTAAATTTATTGATTGAGGGACACTATTAAAAATATTAAAATGCTTCTTTTAAATTATTCACAACTGGTAGCCATAACTGTGAATCTTCCTATATTCAATATTTTAATTATTTTTTTAGCCAACAGCCACTAATCTTGATTAGTTAGTAATCTCAGAGCTGATATCATACCCCAATGCAGTGGTTCTCACCTGGAGGCAATTTTGCCCCCAAGGAACATTTAACAATGTCTGGAGACAGTTTTGGTTGTCACTGCTGAAGAGGAAGGACTACTAGCATCTAGTGGGTAGAGGCCAGCGATGCTGCTAGACATCCTACAACATACAGCACATTGAACTATCTGCTTTCAACATAGAACTATCTGGCCCAAGATGTCAGCAGGGCTGAAGCTGAGAAACCCTGCCTTAAGCTACCAAGATATTTTCATGAGTAAATGCTCACCTTCAATCAATCAGTGCATCCAATCAGAAAATGGGTGCCCTGTAAATAGGACTTTGTTTAAATTTCCATCCTGCAAAGAAAACATTTAAATCAGAAGTAATATTTTCTAATGTTATGGGGGGAAAAATCATCAGCTTAAGTCAATAAGCATTTGATGAGTACATTGCCCTGAGGTATTGTGTTACTGATAAATGACAGCTGTGGACAAACCTGGCATTTGGGTCAGGCTTTAAACATGAGCTGGCCAAAAGCTTTTGGGCTGACCCCTACATGAACAGTGATTGTAATCACAGTGAGTAAGCACAGAGTGTTAGTGAATTTCACTAAAAGCAGAGCCATCCCCAAGAGCATGCATACCCTACCTTGATGGAAGACTCCAAAGTCACCATGACTTCAAATAATGCAACCTCCACTGGTGGCTAGAGTTGCTCAGATCTAATTTGTATTAAAGAGATGAATCATGACTGGGAGCGGTGGCTCATGCCTGTAATCCCAGCACTTTGGGAGGCTGAGGTGGATGGATCACGAGGTCAGGAGTTCAAGACCAGCCTGGCCAACATGGTGAAACCTTGTTTCTACTAAAAATACAAAAATTATCTGGGCGTGGTGATGGGAACCTGTAATTCCAGCTACTCGGCAGGCTGAGGCAGAGAACTGCTTGAACCCGGGAAGCGAAGGTTGCAGTGAGCAAAGATCATGCCACTGCATGCCGGCCTGGGTGACAGAGTGAGACTGTGTCTCAACAACAACAACAAAAAAAGAATCATTTTTTTCTTGAAAGAAATAAAATAGATATTTGGTAGCATGAGAGTGCCTAGTAACAATAAGCATAATCATAATAATAATAGAAGCCGGTATTACTTGAACACCTATTAGGTGTCAGGCCTAAACTAAAAGTTGGCATGCATCTTCTTTGATTCTCATAGTAGCTCCTTTGAGGGAGGTGCTAATGATCCCATTTCTCAAATGCAGAAACTGAGGCTCTGAAGTTAGGTGACAAACCCAAGTTTATTCAGCTGGTAAGTGACAGAGCCAGGGTTAAACCCAGGATTGCTGGCTCCAGATCTCCAAATTAACCTCTGGTGCACTTTTGCATCAGTCAACACAATGAGAGGGTTTGGGTGGGTGTGCTTTTAAAAATTAACACTACCTCAGTTGGGGTTATTTAAAGCATGTTAAATACTATTTCAATCTGTCACCATGGTCATGGTGCCTTTTGTGTATAAGAGATCTTGGAAAACATGGTTTGACTTCTATAGCCTAGGAGATAAGGTTTCTGTTCAAACATTAAGCATTCTCATGCCATCTTCATGGTTTTTCCATAGACATGTACCTTGTCACTATAATTTCCAAATGTGCTTTAATTGACTCAAAAAATAAAAAGAGTGAACAACTGTATTTGTGGCATGGGGAGGGGAAGAAAGGTGTTTAAAACAACACAAATTTGTAAGCCCTGGAAGCCAGAATCAAAATGTGTAACCAGACTGTAATCAAGGTGTGAACATGGCTGCATTCTTTTCTGGAGGCTCTAAGGGAAAATCTGTTTCCTTGACTTTTCCAGCTTCTAGAGGCTGCCCATATTTCTTGGCTCATGGCCCCTTCCCATTTCCAAAGCCAGCAGTGTTCCATCTCTCTGATGCTGCTTCCATAGCCACAGCTTCCTCTGATCCTCCTCTCTGCCTCCCTCTTCAGCTTTTTATGTATTATTATTATGGTACAATATACATAACATAAAATTTGTCATCTTAACCATATTTAGATGTGCAGTGCAATGGTGTTAAATATATTTGCATTGTTGTGTGACCAATCTCCAGAATTTTTTCATCTTGCAAAAAATGAAACTCTTTATCCAATAAATGACAACTCCTGATTCCCTCCTTCCTCTAGCCCTGGCAGCCTCCATTCTACTTCCTGTCTCTATGAATTTGACTACCCCAGGTACCTCATATAAGTGGAATTATATAGTACTTGTCCTTTTGTAACTGGCTTATTTCACTTAGCATGAGTAACTGTATTTTCCATGAAAACATTCTCTAACTTCTAAAAATGGAAAATCAGTAATGCTTGACATAAGTAGAGGGAATAACCATAAGAATGAACAGAATGAAAGCAGCCCATTATTAGATGCTAGCTGGGTTCTACTGTGTGACACTCTGAGGTTCTTATCTCCCACTGAGATTAGCAAATATTAGCAAGGTGCAAAAGATGTAGCAGCACCAAACTGAGACTCTTTCGTAATCTGGAAGATGGCAAGAGATTTAATAAAGCCAAACTCTCTTGCTATGGGATTCAGTGTTAACTCAAGGTCTGCCTGTCCCTCCACTGCTTAAAAACAGCTCAGGTGTTACTGGGAATTGCTGTGTAGAATATCTAGGCAGGAAAGAAGAAATGAACAAGAACACTGAGTGAGCAAATAATCTAAGCGGAGAAACAAATATTGGTCCTTTTGTATTTGAGTGTGTGTGTCATTGAGTATACTGAAACAAAAAAATTGGCTTTGCTATCCTGCTACTTCCTTCACCTGGGTAGATTCCAGTTGATTGTCAATTATATGTCACCAGGTGGTATCAAAAGGAGTTTAATTCCCCATGAAAATTAGGACTTAACCTGACTCTGTGGCTTTACTGCGAGTACATGGTGCTTGGAAGCTGCTCATTAATCCCATTCTGTAATGCCCTTGAGATCACCAACCTGAAAGTGAATCTCCATTTCCTGCACCATCTCTGCAGCTGGGGTCAGATGGAACATCAGATGGGGTCTGATGACAGTCCCTAGATTATGGCTGTAGACAATAAACTGTGGGTATCTTAGCAGCAGATCCAGGATAAATTCCTGGGGACCCATTTTTGCCCCTTTTTAGAACTTACCCAAATGACCTACAGAGGAAGAATGAAATGATGCATCACTTAATATGTTCAAGTGGAAAGAGAACACAAATCCTTGCTCTGCTTTTTCTGGAAAATTTGCATACATTCTGCCTAGTGTTTTATGTTCCAGAATAATCTTTCTTTCATTCTTTTGTTAAAACAGAAACCAGAGACCTCACTGGGGAGGTATGGTTTTAAACAAGATTTATATTATAATAAAGAAGCCCATTTTGGATCCACATCAAAACAATTTGACCCTTTCTACAAATTCATTCTAGAGTTTCTGTGTGTTAAGGGAAAGGGTGAGGTTAAACCCAGAATTATTGCTAGTTCCCGCATGTCTTTTATTTCCTTTTACTTGCTCTGTGGACCAGCCCCATCCTAAACTGAATAGACTCACTAAGGATTCACTCCTGGGCCAGAATCCTCACTCCAAATGCCCTAGCCGTAATCAACTGTTGTTAATGAAGCACCGTGTTCACGTGAGGTTTTATCGTCATTTCATCACCAACTCTTGGAGACACAGCCACCGTGTCTTACCTTTTGTTGTTATTAATGGGTTTTTTGTTAAGACCACAGATTTACAGGCCCTATAAAAGAACTCCAAGGGCCGTCTCCCCCTCCTTTCTTTTCTATCACTCTTTGTAGTCCTATCCTGTGATAACTGCATTTGTTTGGGGAGATAAGGAACTTTTGTTGGTCATTTTCGATAGGATACCATATGTCAAATTTGTAAAATCTTGTTAACACTGTGTTTTCTTCACTAGAGAATTACCCTCTAGTAGGGGAAAATGGAACTGCCAATTATAGCAGGATCCTGCTGTGAATAAACTGGTGTTATATTCCCAGACATCAGGCTCTGCAAGGAGAGAGCCCCCAATTGCCTTTTCCTTTCTTGCCTGATAGACAAAGCTTTAGAGTAAAGCATAATTAGCTTGACTGACAATCAAGAAAATACAGTCTTCAATATCTGTTTTTATTTTAAGGTCTTCCTGTTTTGGAGACATATTCCAAAGTCATTCAACAATTCATTCCTCAATGCAAAATTCAATCAATTGAAGGGCCAGAATTTGCTTAAAACATTCAACGTGTGTTTCAAAAGAAAGATAAATGAATCCACCTAGTGACCAACAAAACTTATGGTATATCAGACTATAACTATTAAAGGAGAAACTATAAATCCCCATGGCAGTAGAGCTAATACATTTTTTTAAGCTGACCCCTTTGGGGGAAATTTGGATCTTACACTACGTTCTTAATTTTATTGAGGCAAAGATATTACAGAAAGAAAATCGTTTCTCTGGCACTAAACACAAATAATGTACAACAATAATCGTGACTTCCTAGTAGCCGTTTTCTCATCCGCGAGCCAGCTTCATCATTGTATAATGGTGAGATCTTGTTCATCAGCTTCTGTCCCTTAAGAGGTTTTCCTTTCAAAATTGGAAAGGGATATTTTGTGTTTTGTTTTGTTTGTTCATTCTGGGTTTTGTTTTCCAAATCTTCTTCTCTAATTCTGCAGGCTGGAAACAGGTAGCTCAGTGAATGTTCAGACCACATCCTCTGGCACCATCTATGGAAGGCAATTTGTTATAGAAAGAACTTAGTTGATTTAAGGTAAAGGAAGGGAAATATACAAAAAAGGAGAGACTGAGATTCAAAATGCAAAAACTAAAACACTCAGAAGAAGGTACACTTCATCATTCATTGCCTATTTAGTACCTGCTATGTACCAGGCACCAGGCTGGGCTCCAGTGATAAATTTTGTACCAACTCTGCCTGTGAGTGCTTTCATTTAGCATGGGAAAGAGATGGTGCATACCCTATTCCAACATAATTAAGACTCATTATATTACAGGTAAGCAACCTAGAGACAACTTAGCCACAGAAACTTGTGATCACAGGTATTCAGAAATTTAGCAGAGCAGATGGTTGGGAAGACGTTGGTCAAAGGTTACAAATTTTCACTTAAATAAGAGGGATAAGTTCAAGAGATCTATTGTACAACATGATGACTACATAACAATATATTGTATTCTTGAAAAGTGGTAAGAGAGTAGATTTTAAGTATTCTCACCCCAAAAATGACCACTATGATAGGTAATGCATATATTAATTAGCTTGATTTAGCCATCCCGTAATGTATATGTACTTCAAAACATCATGTCATACATGATAAATACATACAATCTTATCTGTCAATAAAAAAAATAAGAGCAGAATCTAGGTTCCGATTTTTTTAAAAAGAGACACCTTTTTTTTTCTTTTGAAATACAGGAAAATTTAAGGATGCCCTTTATCTTTATTTTAATGATAACTCAACATTGTACTGGGGATTCTAACCAATATAATAAGAAAAATAAACAAAATACAGAAACTGGAAGGGAAGAGACATAATAGTCATCATTTATAGATGATGTAATTATCAACATAGAAAATCAGCAGAGTTTAGAGCTTATATGAGAGTTCAACAATGTCAGTTAGAGCTCGTATGAGAGTTCAACAATGTTATTTGATATAAGGTCAACTTACATAAATCAGCAGTGCACTTTCTATACCAATATAATAACCAACTAGAATATGACAAAAAAAGATATTACTCACAATAGTGAGTAACAAAATCCATAAAGTATCTAGGAATTACCCAATAAAGAATACACAGGGCCAGGCACTGTGGCTCATGCCTATAATCTCAGTACTTTGGGAGGCCGAGGTAGGCGGATCACGAGGTCAGGAGTTCAAGACCAGCCTGGCCAACATGGTGAAACCCCATCTCTACGAAAAATACAAAAAAATAGCCGGGTGTGGTGGTGTACACCTGTGATCCCAGCTACTTGGGAGGCTGAGGCAAGAGAATCCCATGAACCCAGGAGGCGGAGGTTGCAGTGAGCCAAGATCGTGCCATTGCACTCCAGCTCGGGCGACAGTGCAAGACTCCATCTCAAAAAAAAAAAAAAAAAAAAGCAATAAAAAAGAATACATAGGACTTTTTTTTAAACTTTTAAGTTCAGGGGTAACATGCAGGGTGTGCAGGTTTGTTACATAGGTAAACGTGTGTCATGGGGGTTGTACAGATTATTTCATCACCCAGGTATTAAGTCTACTATCCATTAGTTATTTTTCCATGGTGTATATGTACCGTATTTTCTTTTTTTTTTTTTTTTTTTTTGAGACGGAGTCTCACTCTGTCACCCAGGCTGGAGTGCAGTAGTGCGATCTCGGCCTGGCTAATTTTTTGTATTTTTAGTAGAGACGGGGTTTCACTGTCTTACCCAGATGGTCTCTATCTCCTGCCCTCGTGATCTGCCTGCGTCAGTCTCCCAAAGTGCTGGGATTACAGGCGTGAGCCACCGCGCCTGGCCACCACATTTTACATTTTCTTTATCCAGTCTATCATTGATGGGCATTTAGGTTGATTCCATATCTTTGCTATTGTGAATAGTGCTGCAGTGAACATACATGCGCATGTGTCTTTATAATAGAATTATTTATATTCCTTTGAGAAATACCCAATAATGGGGTTGCTGGAGATTTCTATCTGTAGGTATTTGAGGAATTGCCACACTGTCTTCCACAGTGGTTGAACTAATTTACACTCCCCCCAACAGTGTAAAAGTGTTCCTTTTTCTCCACAACCTTGCCAGCATCTGTTATTTTGTGACTTTTTAATAATAGCCATTCTGACTGGGTGACACCCTTTTCTAAGTTACAGATCCCCTCATAGTAAATGTGTACATATGGAGTTTTCAAATAAAGGAGAATGTCTGTAATAAGTAGTAGCATGTGACTGAAGAAATGGCTTCTGGTGCTACTAGTGTCTCCAGTCATCTTGGGGACAATACCTTTTCAGACTAAGTAACCAGGCACCTTTCAAATACTGTGTCATAGGAATAAGCTTCTTCCACCGGAGAGACCAAGCTCTCTGCTTCATGCTTTCGGTAACTCTTTCGTGCTGGAGTCTAACCAAGTAAGGATGGGCCCTGCTTGAAGTCACAATGCAGCGAGCCCTGGGAAAGCAGGAATTTGGCCATGGCTAACCCAACAAGATGACCACCTCTTTTTGACACTTGTCTTCGCTTCTCACATGTATGCCAACCTTACTTGCAATGGTAACACTTTGTCCTAGCATCTCTCCTTTCTCTCCCTATCAGAGGTGGTCTTAATAGTAAGTAGTCACAAAACAAAATGACTGAAGGTGATTGCATATTTAGCTGGTCAAGAGCACAGGGTTTGGAAGCAAGGCAGACCTGGCTGTGAGTCCTGATTCTGGGCATAATACTTAGTCCCATTAAGCCTCCCTTCTCATTTGTAAAAGTGTGGGCCAATAATACTTGAGGCAAAAGGTAGTTGAAAATGTTAAATGTGCTATGATGTGTGCAAAGAGCTTAGGGTGGTCCCTGTATCTGGTGGGGGCCACTTAAACGATGGCTGTTAAGTGACAGAATGAGGCACCACGTGCAGAGCACCGCATGCAGAGAGGTATTGAGAATACAAGTGGAAAGCTCAGTTTTCTCTTGACACGCCATCACACCCAAACTAAAGTGTTTCAGACTTACCCCTTGCTACTTTCTGCAATATGGTGAAAAATTCTAGACCCAAATGAAATCAAGTTCCTTTTTTTTTTTCGAGATGGAGTCTCTCTCTGTTGCCCAGGCTGGAGTGCAGTGGCGCGATCTCTGCTCACTGCAAGCTCCACCTCCCGGGTTCACGCCATTCTCCTGCCTCAGCCTCCCGAGTAGCTGGGACTACAGGCGCCTGCCACCACGCCCGGCTAATTTTTTGTATTTTTAGTAGAGACGGGATTTCACCATGTTAGCCAGGATGGTTTCGATCTCCTGACCTCGTGATCCGCCCGCCTCGGCCTCAAGTTCCTTTTTAAAGGTTCATGAACTATGTGACCTTTTAATGACAAAAGTATGACTTTATACCTCTAGAGAAAATTACCATTCAGATTGTTCTGAGCTGATTACCCTTGCCTTTCAACTGCAAACCTTCCCAATCAAAAGTGTGAGCATAAAGAACAGCATCATTGCAAACGTGTAATCTGTCTGACATCTTGCTTTTCATATAATTGAAAGAACACATATGTCAGTTTATACTCAAGCAAAAATGATATATGGTATCGATGTGAAACATGAGAGATGATCTGATTTTTTCTCTCGTTAATGAATATTGAGCAAACAAATAGAGCATTTCAGGATCAAGGAATATATGAGATTCTGTGTATTTATTTTCTTCATTACTGTAGCTACAATGTCACCCAAGAGTATCTGGGAGATGACAGCCAGGCAATTAAAGGCAACTCTGTCCAAGCACTGGCCCTGCCAGAGTGAATCATGACCCTTTCTCTGGCCGCCCCATGGCTGAACCCCTGTCCTTGGGGAACCTCAGGCTGTGAATGACTTGGCAGTTGCCACAACACATACTTCTTTATGTACACATGACATGTCTGTGATATGATGCATCTGCTGTCCACAAAACCATCTAAATGGCTTAACTTCTCCAGATTTCATTTTGAAAGAGAAAGTCAATAATCTACATGAAAAGTTGTGTGTTTCATGTCTAGATTATCTTAGGAACTTCAGCTATTGTTGTAGGGTGAGGATGGGGAGATGGTGTCTCTCAATAGATGAATGAAGCCAACTGCCCATTTTTAACATCAATGCATTTGTGGTAACCATTACCTAATACATTCATGAGATGGGTTCCACTAACAACAGATCTCTCTGATGTTTGTTTATTTAATTAAATGGGAGAAGTTTCCAAATGATTTCTTTTGAGATTTCTTTGGTCTCCAAACTCATGCTGCCCATTCCATATTTATATAGCTTCCTGAATTATCTGCAAAATTGACTAAGAATGCTGCAGAATGCTAAAAATAAAAACCTATACATGTAGAATAAGCCTGACTCATGGTTAATTCTTTTCAGGCATATCTCTTTTCACTGAAATAAATGATAGGGTTTAGATTTTCAGCCGCTTCCTAATGATAAAATGAGACACAGTGCTGGTCTCTGCTGATTCATTCGTTCTGAGATCAACTTACACATACTACAATGAGTAATAGCAAATATAAAATAAATCTCGGCCAGGTGCGGTGGCTCATGCCTATAATCCCAGCACTTCGGAAGGCTGAGGTGGGTTGATCACCTGAGGTCAGGAGTTTGAGACCAACCTGGCCAACATGGTGAAACCCCATCTCTACTAAAAATACAAAAATTAGCCCAGCATGGTGGTATGCGCCTGTAATCCCAGCTACTCAGGAGGCTGAAGCAGGAGCATTGCTTGAACCTGGGAGGTGGAGGTTGCAGTGAGCCGAGATTGTGCCACTGCACTCCAGCCTGGGTGACAGAGCGAGACTCCCCTCTCAAAAAAAAGTAAAAAGTAAAAAACAATCTCTGTGTTTCTGCCTAATCATACAAAAGGCTGTGTTAGATTCATTTACTAGATGAAAATAAGTATTATTAATTTGTTTCTTTGTTCTTTGATCAACTTCTTATTTAAGAACTCTTACTAAGGACACCTTCCTGCTATATTCAATGCTATAACTTTGCATTTAGAAAACGTGGTTATCATAAAGAAAATGGCGAGACCATATTTGTCAGATACCTGATGTACTCCCTGTGGAGAATTTTAAAATTTCTTACTTTGTAAGAAGCCTGTCATTTCCAGTGGATGGTCAAGATGAATCAGGATTTGAGTTGAAGATTGTTGGTAGTGTTTACTTTGATTTAATGACTCCAACAGATGAGGGGCCACTGGGTTTGCTGATTGGGTCTGTAGTAACTTTCAGCCATCATGGTGGAGAATAAAGCTCAAGTCCATGAAAGACACAAGTCATAATGCAGGGAGTAAAGATCAACGGAGAGAATGTTAGCATAGGTAGTGATTTGCCCCGTCATTGCACTCTCACCTATTGATTTTTTTTTTTCAGTGACAGGATTCTTTTGCTCAGACTTTTCTTTTGCTGTTACAATAATTCTCAAAATCAACAAACTTTTAGTTGCTTAGAACAACCACCACAAAAAGGAATGTGAATGTGTTTATTACCACTGAACTGTACACTTGAAAATAGTAAAGATGGTACATTATATATGTATATTTTACCTCAATAAATCATTTAAAAAGCCCCCACGATGTATATATGAGAATTCTAACAATAAAAGATTCTGTCAGCTTCCACAAACATTGTCATCTGCACTTTTCACTTGAAAGGGGAAGTGTAGTGAACTCTAGTGGAAAGGCATGCATGGACTTCCATAGGCAGACATCCGGATGTGGCTCCTGCCTGCCACATACTAGCCGGGTGACCTGGGCAAGTTCTTAACTGTTCTGAGTCTCAGGTTCCCCATCTGTTAGGTGGATATAAAAGAAGAGTACTTCTCTTCACAATAGCAAAGACATGGAATCAACCTAAATGCCCATGAGTGACAGATTGGATAAAGAAAATGTGGTCCATATACACCATGAAATACTATGCAGCCATGAAAAGAACAAGACTATGTCTTTTGCAGGAGCATGGATCGAGTTGGGGGACATTATCCTTAGCAAACTAGCAGGAACAAAAAACCAAATACCACATGTTCTCACTTATAAGTGTGAACTAAGTGATGCGAACTCATGGACACAAAGAAGGGAACAACAGATACTGGAGCCTGCTTGAGGGTGAAGGGTGGAAGGAGGGAGAGGAGCAGAAAAAAATAACTATTAGGTACTGGGCTTAGTACCTGAGTGATGAAATAATGTGCACAACCCCATGACATGAGTTTACCTATAAAACAAACCTGCACATGTACCCTTGAACCTAAAATAAAAGTTAAAGATGAAAGAAAGTAAAAAGTACTTAATTCATGATATGGTTAGGCTGTGTCCCCACCCAAATCTCATCTTGAATTATAATCCCCACGTGTTATGGGAGGGACCTGGTGGGAGGTGACTGAATTATTATGGAGTGGTTTCCCAAATACTGTTCTCATGATAGTGAGTTCTCAGGAGAGCTGATGGTTTTATAAGCATCTGGCATTTTCCCCTGCTGGCACTCATTTTCTCTTCTGCCGCCCTGTGAAGAGGTGCCTTCCGCCATGATTGTCAGTTTACTGAGGCCTCCCCAGCAATGCAGAACTGAGAGTCAATTAAACCTCTTTTCTTTTTCTTTCCTTTCCTTTCCCTTTCCCTTTTCCCTTTTCCCTTTCCTTTCCTTTTTTAGATGGAGTTTTGCTCTGTTGCCCAGGCTGGAGTGCAGTGGTGCAATCTTGGCTCACTGCAACCTCCACCTCCCGGGTTGAAGCGATTCTCCTGTCTCAGGAGAGTAGCTGTGGCTACAGGCGCATGCCACCATGTCTGGCTAATTTTGTTGTATTTTTAGTAGAGATGGGGTTTCACCATATTGGCCATGCTAGTCTCGAACTCCTGACCTCGGGATCTACCTGCCTCGGCCTCCCAGTGTGCTGGAATTACAGGTGTGAGCCACCGTGCCCAGCCCAAAAACCTCTTTTCTTTATAAATTACCCAGTCTCAGGTATTTCTTCATAGCGGTGTGAGAACGGACTCATACAATCTCAAAATGCATGCTTTGAGATCTATGAGATCATACAGGTCAGTTTCCTAGCACTGTACCTAGTATGCAATAAGTGTTCAATAAATGCTAGTTTGCCATGAAAACTTCAAATAAGCATAAACATTGGAGAAAAATTACTTTAAGTGGGAAAAAGACTATTTAAAAACATCTCATTGAGGCATAGGATCTACGCACAGGGAGTTTGCCTGACCCTGTAAGATAAAGTCCCTTGGCTTTGTTCAGCAGTAGAAGAAACCAATACTTAGAGGTGGCCCATCTCTGAAAGAGAGGTATTGGCATCAGACTTGGGAGTGGTCAGTTAACAGCTGTTACGGGCATCTACTGGGCACCTAGCAGAATCTACTCATGAAGACTGCTCTGTTGCCTCCTGTTTTCTCATTGTGTGGATGAAGAAAGCAAAGCCACCCCAACCTAAACTGTAACCCATTGACAAGGGCCATATTTGGAGGGTCCACTGTGCTCAGAGTCCTTCAAGGGAGAAAAAGAATAAAAAGCAAGGAGAGACCACATTTTTCCCCATTGGTAACCGAACCCTCAGTCTCTGAGCCGTGTGTGCCTGTCTCTCCAGTTTCCCTGGTAGAACTGCTGCTGCCTCTGCCGTTGTATGTCTGTTTCCATCTGGTCAGGCTGCTATAACAACATACCATAAAATAGGTGGCTTATAAACAACAGAACTTTATTTCTCGCAGTTCTGGAGTCTGAGAATTCCATACTCAGGGTGTCAGTAGATTTGGTGTCTAGTGAAGACCCATTTCCTGGTTTACAGATGGTGCCTTCTTGCTGCATCATCACATGGTGGGAAGGGCAAGGGTGCTCTCTGGGGCCCCTTAGAAGGGCACTCATGGCATTCATGAGGTCTCAGAATCACCTACCAAAAGCCCCACCTCCTAACACCGTCACCTTGGTGATTAGGTTTCAAAATACGCATTTTGGAGAGACACATACATTTAGACTACAGTGACGTCTCTGTGGTGGCAAGTACTGGGCTTGCAAAATGATGAGAAACAGGACCAGGCCAGATATGGGGGAAGAGGTAAGGGAATCCAGGGGCACATGGAAGAGCACCCACTCTAGGAGTGTGGCTGTCAATATCCCAGAGTCGGTTCTCTCTGGAACCCAACAAACCCATATTAGGGCCATTCTCCACTCAATATACCATTTCTTCACCAACACTGTTTCTCTACTCCAGAGCCTTGATGGTGCTCTTAATATGAGCTGAGGTATGGCTGGGCTCGGTGGCTCACGCCCGTAATCCCAGCACTTTGGGAGGCTGAGGCAGGTGGATCACCTGAGGTCAGGAGTTTGACCAGCCTGGCCAACGTTCTGAAACCTCATCTCTACTAAAAATACAAAAATTAGCTGGGCATGGTGGTGGACGCCTGTAATCCTAGCTACTTGGGAGGCTGAGGCAGGGGAATCACTTGAACCCAGGAGGCGGAGGTTGCGGTGAGCCAAGATCACGCCACTGCACTCCAGCCTGGGCGACAGAGTGAGACTCTGTCTCAAAAAAAAAAAAAAAAAAAAAAAGTGAGCTAAGGTAGAAATTTCTTTCTCCCTGCCATGAATCCATTCCTATTACTTTTTAAAGTAAGCATTTTGTTTTAACATACCAACAGGATACATATATTTTAAATGGTAATGTCTAGTAAGTACCAGTTTTGTTCCCCCCACCCCCCTGCCCCAATCCCACTTCTGGAGAGAACATCCCCTCAAAAATCAACAGAAGAAATTCATAGTACAGAAATCAAGTTCTTTATATATTATCTCTCTGGCTAAATTGTATATCATGCTGGGCAGTATTTATGCCTGTGTTGTGATCATAACTGCCTTTAACATTTGGCCTAGTCTTGAATGTTGGTCTAGGAAACAAAACTTTTCAGCCCTACATATCTTGCTTAACCTGTCAATGGTTGAATAAATGAATGCCTTTTATCTTAACTCCTATTTATACATGACGGAGTTATTGTGATGGGAGGCGTATATCTGTGTACTGTCCTATCAGTCATTTTATTTTTCAGGGGAAAAACTGTGAACATCATATGGCTTCAAATTTGGAAATGGTGACTATTTACAATGTGAAGCAGGACTTAAGGCAGATAGTTTCTTAAAAAGAATAATTTTATTTTTTCTTTCTTTGTAGCAATAGACATTATTTTGTTTTACTTCTGTCAAATCTTTATTCAACCATACATGTAAATCTTGATTGCCTCTTAGAAGAATAAGGTTGGCTCACTTGGGACTTTGTTTAAGATGAGCAAGGCTAAAATGAAAGCTCCTGTGAAATCAGTGTCAGATACAACAAGTATTTGCCAACTGTAGGCAGGTTTCACCATCTGACCTTAATTATTCCACAGAGGGGAGTTTCACCATGATAACAAGGAGAAGGCGCGCGCACACACACACACACACACACACACACACACACACACATTTTTCTTCTCTTCAGTACCCAAGAAGTCAACATTTATACATAGACCATATGAACAGTGTATTAGATTTCTGCCCTAACACCATTCCAACAAAGTAAAGCCTATTTTCGGATACTAACAATGTAGTTTTTAAATATATTTCTTCCTTCCACCATTACGACTATTTTATAAGATACCCAGAAGAAATGGTTATTATTTATGCAGGGTTTGTGCTCCCTCTGCTGGTTCTGTAATTAACTAATAAGTCTAATTCCCATAACTATGCTGATGTCATCAATTATTTTTGTGCATGGACATGGAATTACCCAAATCAGCATGTTCTGCTCAGACATCATCAGGAAAATTAGCAGGGGGTCAAAGGAGGACAGTTGGCCTAGTGAAGAAAGTGTACCTTTTGATTTGTCCAAGTCTGTATTTGAGAAACCTAAATGCAGTTTTATGCTTTTATTTGCTCCATGCTAGAGAAAAACTATCTATTATTATTTAAACTAGCATATTACATCCCATCCTCTCAGAGGTAAATAAGGTTGGAGATAAATAAAGGTTGTTCATCTTTCGAACAAGATTTATTATAATATCTGTTTCGCAGGTGAGAAAAAAATAGAAGTTCAGAAATCATATATAGCTTGCTGCTGAGAGTCTCTGCAGGCTAAAAAAGTAGATTTCTATAAGTGGCACGTAGTGGCCAATGCCTTGACTTCCCGGATCTGATAGGTCTTTTTCACAAGTGTGAGGTCAGGACATAGCCATTTCTTAATGTCAGCACAGCATCATGTAGTCATGAAGACCATAAACTCTGTAGCTGGGTCAACAGAGGTTTAATTCTGGTTCTAGCACTTACTCTGTAATCCTGAGAAGGTTAGGGTACCTAACCTTCTAGACCCCACCTTTCTTGTCTACAAACTGAAAATAACATTGTTAGCAAGAGTTCTTACCTTGTAAAGTCATTGTAAGGATTAAATGAAGTAACACATGGTACTTAAAGCAAATGGATGATAATGATGTTGATCTGAAAATACTGTGGTCATTACTCATGGTGATTCTTTTTCCAACATGACAGCAGCTTCTTTTCCTGATAATAAAAACTTATTGTGAAAACTGGGAGGGCAACTTTCAAATGATAAGGGTTCAATACACCAGGAAATATTATACTCGTAAACAAATACTTTGAAATAAGAGGGGTATAATTGGATGGAACTCCAGGAGAAATTGGTCACGATTGTGTAGAAAATCAAGACATTTCCTAGAAATGATAAGTCAATCCAACCAAGATCACAATAAAAAAAAAAAAAAAGAAAAAACTTTAAAATAGGTAATATCCTAATACATAGAGATGATATTTGAGTATATATCCTCTGGGTGTTTTATATTCATTTATTTATTCATGCTTTTAAAAAGTCTATTCAGTTACTTGTAAAATAATGCTACACTTTTCATGCTTTTTTGAGAACCTCCTTATTCTCAATCAGTACCATATTCTTGCCATCTTTCCATGGTAGTACGTGGGGATTAATGGTCGATATTATTCTTGGCCTCCTTGGTCCTGTCACTCTTAGCATTTACAGATACCACTCCACCCAGCTCAATGACTGTATTCTTAGATGATGCAGATTACTTCCAATAACAGCCCAGGCAAAGCAAACGAGTAAATCTGGAGTCAGGACAGGTGGCGTGTTGTCCTTCCCAAAGCCAGGTATCAGGAACTCTTGGACTACTCACATCAGCCCCTTTTCCATGACCTCTTCCAAAGAGAGTGGTCTGGAGACACATTGATGTTGCAGTGCCTCACCCTGCTCAGGTGGGGGTTGGGGTGTCATCACTGATGAGTTTTGGTGAGGAAAAAGAAAGGTGGCTCCAAGTGGTAAGCCACTTCCCCTCCCTACTCCAGGTTTCTCTATACTCTCTGGTTCTCTGACTCTTGTAGGCTTGTCAGAGACTCTCTCAGTTTGTATAGATGGTGGTAATTTCTGCCATGTGTGGGAAACTCTTGTGAAACATATGTGCCGGGGGTAGGAAGGCCAGGCCTCCTCTCCTGCCCAGGCGATACCATCATCTATGTTTGTTTTTAAGGTGGTCTTAAAATGAGGAACCTTGTGCTAGAAAAGCTTGCTGTGATCTGACTATTTAACTATAATTTTTACCTGTACTTTTCACAGGCTTGGCCTACTCTCTGCCGTGAAAATATTTGGAATTTATACTTTAAACAGTGTAGGCCACTTTGGTTGTTGATTTAAAACATGCTAGAGGTTTTATAATGGTTATTTATATTGGCCAACACTGACCCCTCTGCAATGACCTGTTGATGTTGGACAAGGATAAGAGGCACTGAATACAATGCAGGAAATGGAAAGAGATCAAAAAGAATGAATATGTAAGCTTAGTAACAATGCTTTGTGGCTTAACACGGAGATCAATTGTCTGTGTGTGTGAGGTTTTCAGAGTTGCAGTATTTGGCCCACTTACAGGAATTAAGCATTCTCTTTGGAGAAATTTAAGAGTTTTTCAAACTATGTTTTGCATTACAATATCAACATTGCTAAGTCTCTAAAATCATTGTTGATTATATACAATTATATGTAAATGTATATATACTTAAACCATGAAGAAAAGACTTCATGTATCTATATATTGAAATTATTGTACCTTTTTTAAAGAAAGCATAACAGCCATTGAGTAAAGCAAGTGTCTCTGGAAAGTAAGGCCATTTCTGTAGACTGTTCAGGAATTAACAGCGAGTTCTTTCTTTCTTTCTTTTTTTCTTTTTTGACATGAAGTCTTGCTCTGTCTCTAGGCTAGAGTGCAGTGACTTGATCTCGGCTCACTGCAACCTCCGCCTCCCGGGTTCAAGCGATTCTTCTGCCTCAGCCTTCTAAGAAGCTGGGACTACAGGTGTACACCACCACACCCAGCTAATTTTTGTATTTTTAGTAGAGACAGGGTTTCGCCACATTGGCCAGGATTGTCTTGATCGCTTGACCTCATGATCTGCCCACCTCGGCCTCCCAAAGTGCTGGGATTACAGGCGCACCTGGCCAACAGCAAGTTCTTTCTAGCCTGACTGCTGGAAAGGGAAAATGGCATACTTTCTCCCACCTGTTTCTCTTGCCCCTATACTCCATTTCTTGCTTGTATTCAATGACAGAGTGTCAGTTTGCTTGTAGTCCACTTTCTATGTCATTTATCACTGTACAAATGTCAGCTATGAGACAGGAGAGCATGCGTGTTTGACAGCTGCCCAATAAATTATGCAGAAGAACAAGTTAAAGACAACTGCATGGACTTAAAACATACACACACACACACACACACACACACACACACAGACATGTGGCCCGTTAGAAAATTTCCTTTGGAAAGCTTGCTTTGTTGGCACTAGTCTTTGCCTCATGAATATCTTATAAAATTATTCAACCGTAGCCACTGAGCGAAGCGTTAGTGTGGTTTGGGAGATAGCATCAGAGTAACTCACAACTTAAAACCAAGTAAAATCTGGTGCCTCACAAAAAGATCTGAAAGGAGATGCATATGCTTTAGAAATCCAAGTTTTCAATCAATGTCTGAATAATACCACCAGTTAGGATGGTGGATGAGATGATCCCGGAAGCCTGGTCCAGCCAGGACTGACTTGACCATACGTCTTGTTCCCTGTGAAAGTAGGGGTCCCAGCACATGCTTCTGCCTTCAGTGAAATAACAGAAGCAAATTTAAACGGAATTACCTTTGCAAAGTTAAAAAGCATATTCCCATACCAGTTTTGGAGAACTCTCTGTGGCAGTTATTTTGTGGTTTCTTGGAGAAGATAACCAATAAGTATGTTGGTGGCAGAGAAAAGCCATGTGTTTCACGGCTGAAGTCTAGATCCATTTATTTACTCTCTTTCTCCACCCACCCCTATTTGAGACCCTGCTACTAACCTACCACCTTGGCAGTGTCTTTGCTTTGTGTCAGGTAGCCCCACATTCCACCCCAAGAATGTATATTTGTGGAATGATGGCTGGAGATAAAGGAGTCAGTCTGTAGCCAGGAGGTCATTTGTCCTCTTCACCTGGGAATCAGACATTGCTGTGGCCCAAGATATATCCGTGGGCTAACCAGCTGAGCTAACTAGCCCATAAAGACGTGGCAGGTTATTGCTTACCCACACTAGTGAAGATTTGATTCTGTTTGGCTCTCACAATTTTCTCTGTGTTCACAGTTCATGCCAGCAAGGGATTCCTGTTACTTAAGAGAACTGACTAACCAGTAAACACCATGAGCACAGTCATCTTTAAATCTATATTTATATGGCTGTGTTTGTGTGTGTGATGAGAAGCTAGAGCATCTGTGCGATTCAATAGGCAGAAAGCTGATGACCTAATATATGATGGTAAATGACTATGACATGAGTGAGAGTTACTTGGCATCAGCAAGCTGGTAGTTATTTTAAGAAAGGGGAAGCAATGTTTTAACACAGTGGGCAGAGGTGCTGAGGCAGGAAATATATTTTACCTAATCAAGTAGCATTTAGCCAGGTAGTTGGCAGCTCAGCCTCTCTCTAAAACCAACTTTGCTTTGGTATTTTTCTCCCATTTATTTGCTCTCTTTAGTGACCCTGTTTGGCACATCTTTGCACCATGACCAAAGTGACAGATTTTGGTCTCTGTTGGACTAATCAGTGTGTTCTCTGATCCATGACATATGTTCCCTGTAGACATTTCAAGTCAACATATTCAGCACTTGTGGTCTGGCAGGTCAGAGTTATTAACTGAGCTGATAGACTGGTTTGGATATTTGCATCCAAAAGACTTTCCTCCCCATCCTCTAACACATAGAGCCACACATCCACTCCCAACAACACAAATATTGACTGTACCAGTCATTCATTAGCAGTAAAAATTTGAGAGCAATTATTGTTTTTACTGCGCTTGCCCTGAAAGACACCATTAATTACTTTATTGCCTGTGGATTTGAGCCAGTTTCGGTGTCCCAGGAGCCTGCTCCCCACCCGGAAGAAGTATTTGCAGCTCCGAGGAACCCAGCATAGGATGTCATCTGGCAAGCAGTGCACTGACATTGTCTTCTGAAGTGAGATGTCAAGACTGTTTCTGCCATCCTATTGGATTCCTCCCGACTTGGAGTTTACAGGTCAGGATTGGTGGTGATGGTAGGTTTCCCCAACGGCCTAAACTCAAGTAGAGGTGGGCGTGGGTGAGATTTGAGATGTGCCAGCTTTTTTTTTTTTAAGGGCATGAGAAATATTCCAAATCATCCTAGAATAATTACCAGGGGAAGAACTTTTTTGATTGTTGATTCTGCAGGTCTCATCCAGAGGGTGAAAAGAATTAAGGCTTCTGATGGGCAGTACCAGCCAGTCTGCCTTTTTAGTTCTGACCTTTCAAAGACAGGCATGATGCAAAGATAGTAATGGTACTGTTGGATGGTTTTCCTCCTCCTGCTACTCTAGTTAGCAGAAATGCAAAAATGCCTTTTGGAATTTAAACTTGTACCCTAAACCAGTTTGACCACATTTTTTGCTCAATTTGGAAAATCCCACAAGCCATTTGGAATGTATGTATGTATTTATTACAAGTGGGCTATTCCTTTATTAAAAAAGTACTGATTAGATGTTTAGCATGTCCTCCCTGCTAAGAAGAAAACGAATTGTGACTTATTAATGTGCCTGATTACATGATAGGCCTTGATATCTGTTGGCTGCACTGATCAGCTTGAGCCTAGCTCTTCCACACCTTTTGTATTTTGTGTGTGTACTGATTATGATGCCAGTCTGCACATTCATGAGCAGTGTCACCCATTTTTAAATATAACTTGGAAAATAGCTAAGTAGTATGTTTAACAAGGGCTTGAGAATGTTTAGTACACTCGATAGGGTAAGGAAGAATTGCTACTGAGAATGTGTATGGGATCAGTGGCATGTCAATGTAGAACACAGTAATGTAGAATGGACTGGCATTGTGAGAGGGAAGTCTCTCTCATATTAAATATAAAAATAGCTTAGGAAACATTTTCTAAAAACCAATGCTGTTAGAACTTGCAGCGGAACTGGGCTGACTTATTTCTTCCTTCAGAAGTCTGTAATTAATAAAATGTGAACTGAGAGTAAAGGAAAAGGCATGGTCCATCCTGTGTTTCCTGAGGACCCTTATCATCATCATCCTCCAGAGGAGGTATCTGTGGCATGTCCTGCCCAGCTGTTGGTGGTTGGGAGTGTGAATCAGACTGAGACTCTGTCTAGGGGTGCTGGTTTGGGTTTTTTAAGTCAATTGCCTCATCCACATAAAGCATGCAGTTAGAACAGGCTTTTTCTTACACCCCAGACTGGAAGCATTTTTTAGTTGAGAAGTCAATTTAGGGGAGGCAGTATATTCTTTAGCAGCCTGTGCCATAAGAAGAGAAGTCCAGGTTGCCACTCATTACAGTTTAACTGAATGATGGATTCTCGCCTGTTTTGATTAAATTACATATTCAATTATTTTTGTTTGAAATTAAAAGCTTGATTATATTACCGAATGCTATGTAATTTTACATGCGTTGTTCACTTATTTAACAATGAGGCATGGGATATGATTAACAATGTGGCTGCCAGTAGAAAGAAGCAAAATAATTATTTTTTCAATATACAAGTCCTCATCATGATTCAGAAATCAATATGCATCCATGGAGGATTTGCTCGCACTGTGGATTATGGACCTCAGGGTGGCCTTCCCTCATTTCCCTATGAATGTCAAACCTGGAGACTTTGGTTCACCAGGCAGGTTTTTATTTCCCTCTCTCTCTCTTTTCTTTTTTAAAGGCTGATGTTTAACTACAGCCGTTGGGACCTAAATCAGAGCATCCAATGCCCGAATATGAATATTAATCAGACGCCAGGCCATGGAGTTCCTCGCCGAGTTTGACAGTTTAAAGGATCAGTTAGTTAATTAGAAGATGACATGGCACGCTGGGTCCCAAGGCTCTGTCCTGCCTTCTGTCTCCTCTTTTCATTTTCCTTTTTGACAAGTTGGATTACATCATTACTTGTAGTTTCACTTGTTAGCCCCACCATGAAATGAGAATATTTTATGCTTTAATTATCTATGATTTCTTCCCCCTTTCTCTGCAAAGACCAGGCTTAAAATGAAGCTCAAAGAAACATGTAAGAATCAGAGGTTCAAAGGCCCATGAAAATCAGTCTTGTGACTCCAACCATGCCACACACCACATTGCAGTGAGAAATAGAAGGTTTGTGGTAGTGTGAGAAACTGGGTTGTGGTAGTCATGGTGACTGGTTTTAAATATAAAAGGTGCCTGCCCTGACTTTTGTGCCGCAAGTACAGATGTATCACACCAGGTGTTTCCATGGCTTCTCTGGCTTGAGGTGTTACATACTGTGAATATTCTCGGGGGTAGTCACGAATTATTCTGGACTATGTTTCTTGCCCATCCTAGTAGCTAGATGCACCCGAAACTCTGAACAATTCTGCTCTAAATGTTTTTTTGGTTTTTTTTTTTTTGCCATGATATTGCTCACTTGTGAAGCTTCTTTTTATTTACATGTGCTCTGTATAGGAGCTTAGTCCCCAGGGGGAAAAAAAAACAAAAAACAAAAAAACAAGATTGAGATTAGTGTTTAGCTCTTCAAATGAAGGTTTTTCGGATGCCCTAAGTAGAATTAACTCTTCACTCCTTTATCCTCATCTACTCTGCAGACAGCTGCTGTAGCACATCTAAAGTTTAATTACACCAAACACTGAGCTATACAAGGGATGGAACTAGGGTTCAGCATCATCCCTAGCAAACGTTAAAAGTGAAAATGTAAAAAAGAAAGAAAGAAAACTAAAATCTAAGCATTTACCATTAATGCTGCAAGCTAGCCACTTCACTGAGTAACTCTGTATGAGTAATTTCTCATTAGTCTTCACAACAATCCTAGGTGGTTAGAAGAAAAAATGAAGACTTGGGAAGAGTCTTGCCAGGTCACAACGGCATGTGCTAAAGAGGCTGAGCTTGGATTTGAAATTAGGCAGTCTAATCCCAGATTCCCCTCCTGTGCTGAATCTCACATGGTAGGTGCTTATTTACAGGTGATGAAAGAGAAGGATGTTTTTGGTTGTCGGAGAGCATTTCTAATAGGTTGAACTCCCACTGGCAGTATATAGAGACAGAAGAGAGGTGGGAAGAAGAAAATGTGTGTGCTAGATATGATCCTTACTACTGGAAAAGCTATGATATTTAGGGTATATCTACATTTATGTAGAATGCAAGAGGAAAAGGAGCTAGCAGGCATTACCCGAGGGATCTGTGTAGATGAGGAGTGTATACTATGAGAGAACCAGGGAAGAGTTAAGAAGGAGTGTACAGTCAACAGGGTCAGATGTTACACGGAAAGTCAAGGCAGGTGGTGGTCTTTAGGAAAAAGAACATCAACATGGTGACCAGAAGACTGGGGCCACATCTCAGTTCTGCCAATAAGTAATCTTTTTGGACTGCAACTGAATTATCTCTAAAGCTAGTAGAGGTAAAGCTTGAACTGTGAACCTCCACATCCTCTTATTTAGATAGTTTTAATGGAGGACTTACAACAAGCTCTTGATTGCACCAACTGGGAGGTCATTATGACCCCACATGGTAGTGTGTGTGTGGCTATGGAGGAAGGGTTGTGGAGGGCAAACCAAAGAGAATAGGTGTAAGTGTAGACTGCTCTATGGAGGAACATGGCAGCGAAAGGAGGGAGAAGGAGAAGACTGGGGAGTAGCAGATTTGGGAGCCTTCAGAATGTCTTGAGAAACCTCTGTCGGCCTGGAGAGGGAGGAGAGAGGCAACAGGAGGCTAGGACAGACAGCACGGCTGGGAGGGATGGAGGTCTGGGAGAGCCTGAGTCCAAGGGTGCAAGGCTTCGATTTCCTGCGTAGACTAAGAGAAGCAGTGCAACCGAAGGGAGGGCAGAGCAAGGATTTGCAGTTTAACAAGGGGCACAAAGTTTGTTTCTCCACCATGAAAATAATTTGGGGATGGGAGTGAACACAGAGACAAATAAATGGATTGCTATATTATATATATATGATATGTAATTATATATATATAGTATATATGATATGTAATTATATATATATAGCCAAGAAGTTGGCAAGAAACAGGGAAGGTTCAGCTCACATCCATCTGAATTAGTCAGGAATCCTTCCCTATCATTGTCTGTCACCAGAGGGCTGGAGCAAGCTGGGAAGTGGGAGAAGGCAGGAGCTAGGAGTCAGCTCACCCAGCACTGTCGAGATCAACAGAATGCACAAGTTACGAGGGTAAGACGTGAAAACCTACTCATTCGATGCAGTAGGATTCAATATTTTAAAGAAGGAACTGAGCAGAAAAGGTGCTCAATTCTCCATTCTTCTGTGCACCCTGGTTACCCTTCATCCTAAGGTAAGGGAAGGTTCACGTCGCCAGAAGCAGTCTGTTTTCCATCCACGTTCTTCCTCAGCTTCCCTGGGACATGTTGCTGTCTGTCCCCGCCAGCAACTGAATCCTTGTAGAGAGAGTCAGGCAGATAAGAAAGTGTAGTGAGTATTTTGTAAATTTAAACTTACTCTGTTTTGAAACGCCTGAGGTTATGTCTGATAATTTTTTCAGGATTTTGTTTTCCAATTAAGGTACTAATGAATGAAGTTTTTAAAGGTTCTTAGAAGACAAATACGTATTTGGCCACTCTGTTAGTCCTCAGCATTGTTCCCCTCTAATTTTACCAGTCCATGAAATCCAAATGATGGAATAGTGTTGGTGTGTAGAGCACACGGTATGATTGGTTGTTAGCTGGTGTTGTGGGATCATGGCATGGGTTGGCCAAGCAAAGCTTTGAAGAAACACTCACTGCCCATGAAACTGTATTTTTTCCTTTTCCTGAAATAAAATGCCTCACCCCAAGGTAGGTCATGGTAGATGGACTCAAAGAGAAGGTGGGCAGAACTCAGAGTGCTGACGGGGACCTCTCTGCAGTGTTAATGTGCCCCATTTCATCCCAAAAAATAAATTGTGGTTTCAGAGCACCCACTTATCAGCTTTCTAGTTGATACCACCCAGCACACTTGTGCCTACCCCCTGGGACGAATCACCTGAAAGATGTTGGGGTCAAGGCATCAAAACATTTGGACGCACATTAATGGGTTTTACACCTTTGTATCTCTCTGGTATTACTGTTTCGCTTCAGCAAGCCCACTAATATCAGATATATCCTATCAGGGACTATTTTAAATCACTTCAATTTTCCCTGCCCCTGGGCTCTTGCCATCAGACCGGAATCCTAAGCATGTGTTGCCTATGATCTAGTGTTTTCCTTTCCCCCATTTATAGGAGAGGGAACTTTATTAGCTTTTGGACACACATATATCAGTTTTAAAGATTAAGTACAACATCAATAGTTCTTACCCGGCTCTCAAGTCTATCGAGTTGTTATATTTTCTCAGAGAATGTTAAAAAATTAGTATTGCCATTTGTGGAAGCATTTTTCTCTTAAAACAAACCATTGGTCATAATGGGGTTTACTTACTTATTCTCTGAAGTACTGTTTTATAGAGAAAGTAAATCCAGGATAGAAGCTTGATAAGTAATTTCAGACTTGATAGCACATGAACCTTATAGGTATGAGTGAATTATGAAGCCTCACTTTGCAATGTTTTTTTTTTTTTTTTTTTTTTTTTTTTTTTCTCAAGTATCTTTCTTGCAACTACTTGTTTTATCTTCTGGGTGACTTTAAAATATTAAAGTAGCTTCCCTTTAGTGCCCAAGTTATCCATCCAACTCATGCTTCTCCTAGCCTCCAAATTCTTTTGGACACAAACAGCCAAGTCACCTATGACTCAATTACAGGCTGCTGGAAAGGACCATCTACTACGAGGGCATGTCCTGAATCCTAGAGTCTGGCCAGGAATGAAAACAAAAAGCTGTGTTTCCCAGATCCACTTCTGGCTGTGGTTTGACCTGAGATCCACCAAACAGGATACAAAGTAATTTGGCAATTGAGATTCCCAGTTCTGAATTCAGATTTAGGCTCTCCCTATCTCTGCCCTAGTGTCACCCTCTCACCGTTTCATACCTTCCTACTTCACTTTGCCTACACGCCAGTCACAGTCCCTTCGCCAGAAATCATTTCCATCCCATCATTCATTTGCCTTCAAGACCACCATTCATATGGATTCATCTTCCCTAGGCACCGCGGCCCATGTACCTGCTTCATCTCTATTCAAAGAGTTCTCCTTTCTGCTTTTCCTCTCGTATGGATCCAGACCGGCTTGTTTTTCCCTATGTCTGTATTCCCTCCATCTTGCAACAACTAGCTCAGATTGTGCCTTTTCCACAAAGTCTATAGTATCCACAGCAAACCAGAAAGCATGGCCCCAAGGGTTATATTGTAGTTACCTCATGGGGGTTATCAGGAGAAACCTTCCTCACTCCGCCACTACCTCCGCTCTCTACAGCTGACTTCTCCTCTCCCCGCCTTTATGGTTTAGTCCTGTTTCCCAGGAGACATCATAAGCTGCTTGAGTATAGAGACAGATTTTACAATTTTTCTGTATTCCCTGAGCTGGGACGATGTGTAGCACAGATGCTCAATAAGCACTTGCTTGTTGATTAATCACGGTAATGAAGCTACTTATTGGTCATAAACCATGGTGGGGTTTTTGTCTTCAGGAACTTGTCGCTTTCCTCTTAGAAGGAAGAGACTGGCCACAGTCACCATTCTGTCCTAGACACTTAGCATAACATTCTCCTGCTTAAATGAAATGAGTAGGAAGACAGATGGACATGCCCTCAAGAAACTGGCACAGCGCAGACGGCAGCAAATCCTCTGGCAGAGCACCTGGGAGCTAGTGATCAATTCTGATGGACAAATTGGGGTGGGCTTTAATATCCATGGGATTGGAAGGATGGAGTTCACATCTCAACAAGCACAAACGTATGTGTGGAAGGTATTCCAGGTAGGACTAATGAGGTCAATAAAAGCATCATGGAGTGAAAGGATTAGGGATGTCAGTCACAAAGCAGACCCAAGCATGGGGTCGGGGGCAGGATAGCCGGAGACAGATAGGAAAGGCTGATGAGACAGATGTGAGAAAGGTCACAGTGAGGCTGAAATGCTGTGCCAGTTGGGCGTTCGTTCCAGCCATGTTACGTATGGTGGGATATCAGAATTATGTGGCATAAAGATGAGCCCTTTTTAATTTTGAAATTGATGTGATTATAGTAATTTTTAATACATAGCAAATGATGCTGATTTTCCATTTACAGTGGGGATTAGATTTTATTTCAAAAGTACTTTAAGTTAAACCATGTGAGTAGCTTTAAAGAAAAAGCTGGAGCAGGCTTAGTGGCTCATGCCTATAATTCCAGCACTTTGGGAGGCTAAGGCAGGAACATCGCTTGAGGCTGTGAGTTCAAGACCAGCCTGAGCAACAAAGTGAGACCCACCCCATCTCTACAAAAACTAAACAAATAAAAAAATAACCAGGCATAGTGGTGCCCACCTGTAGTCCCAGCTTCTCAGGACGCTGAGGCAGGAGGATAGCTTGAGCCCGGGAGTTCAATGCTGCAGTGAGCTATGATCGTACCACTGCACTCCAGCCTGGGCGACAAAGCAAGACTCTGTCCCTCCCACCCCCCTCCAAAAAAAAGAGGAAAATAAATCAAGTTAATAGTAGTAGAGGCTATACATCAAAAATCATGGTGGTTCCCTGCAGCTGGAAGTTTGGAATGCACAGATACGGAAGTGGGAAGACCCCATGTGGAAAGTCACCCAGGCCAATGACTCCAAAGACTTGGGGCTAGTTGGAGTTTGACAACTGGGAAGCCATCTGCGAACTTAGAGCAGCTGTCGTCCTGGGGTGGCTGCAAGTCAGATGCAGACAGCAGCTTCAGGAGGGTGAGGGGGGGTTTTGTGTGTTGTGTTTACCACTAAACAACAGTGTCTGGCTCATAGCAGGCGATCAATACAGAGGCGTGAATGAATACGTGGAAGGTATGAGGTGAGGTTTTTATTTCCACCCATGACACTGACACCCACTGGGCCGGTGCTGGGGCGCGGCTGGGAGCAGCCAGATTCCCACGCCCCCCTCTTGATGTGAGCTCATAGGAGACACAGCCTCCCTTCAGGTGAAGGAGGGAAAAAGGGAGGGAGGGAGGTAGGCTGCAGTCTCTATGATCTTACACCAAGGCTCTTCTGTTTTATATTGTCATTTATAAACAACACCACAGGGACCTAGGCACCTTAGTGTACTCCAGCTGAAAGTGGCCAGTGATGAGGCTCAGGAGGAGCTGTGGCACTGGGGGACCACATACCCCATCTCAAGGGATGTCTTTACCCTGCTTCTACTCGTTTTTGTCACATGGGAATGCAAGGTCATGTGTGCCACACACTAGGAATTTTCAAAAGATGTAAAAAAAAAAAAAAAAAAAAATCCACACATTTTCAGATGACTGCTGCTGGTGTTTTAAATTAGTGCCTATTTAAAATGTTAAAGACACCACAACAGCCCACTGTAGAGTTTGTGACCTCTCACTTAATTCTTTGGTTTTAACTTAATGCCGTCACATCTCCCTCAAGGATTTGTAACACCCAGTGTTTTTCCCAGCCTGTTATTCTAGTCATTTCTCTGAATCCACAATAACACAATTGGTGTCAACCTTCACGTGCCCTGTAGCGCCAGTTCTGAATCTCTCCCCTTTCTTCATCCTATCATTTGTTCTCCTTTTCTCTCCTTAGAGTCTCTCCCTTTGCAGCTAAGCCTGGCTTAAGCTACCTAGGACTTTGAAGCATGCAAAGGCCACCACCTGAATTCCTACAAATCCTGGCCTGATGCCCTCCCCAGTTCCCCTCTGCCTCGAGTGTTTACCATGCATCTCTGTTTGTTTCAACCATCTCTCCTGCCTGGACTCCAGGCCTCAAATCTGTTTTCCTGCTGTCAGGTGGAACCCCATATCCAGGGGTTGAGGCAGGTCCTCCAGGAGCCCAGCAGGGAACCCCCAGGATGGCTAGGAGCCTGGCTCAGATCACAGAGCCACAATGCCCACCACTGCCCCACCATGCCATTTAGAATGGAGCCTTTGATACACTGGTCACATTCACATGGGCAAGGAGACCACCCATGGGCCATGATTGAGACCCGTCATATCCCCCAGACTCAGCAGGGACTCTGTGATCAGGCCGTTTGGTGGCTGTAAGTATTAAAATGAAACCTCATATCTGGAAGGAGATAGTCTCAGCAAGCCATGCCTTGTCCTGTTCAGCAGGCCAGTAATTTACAGACTCTGTGTGTTGATCGGCATCCTCATGAGTACGTTGTGTTTCTTGGATTGTTTTCTTTACCAGCCCCTGCCATTTCCCAGGAAGCCAGTTTTGAAAGCCTGTTTGCCCGCCTCAGCATTCCTAATGAAGATGTAAGGTCTTACTTACTTTGGGGTTACAAATTCTGATCTCATTTCTGCCACTTGCAAGCTGTGTGCTCTTGGGCAAATTACTTTGCCTCCCTGGGCCCCAGTTCTCTCCTGGGTAAAATGGGGGTAAGAGGAATACTTCGTCCTAACCGTATCATCACCGAGTGTCAGAGAACTCTTGGCTCAGTCTGCGATTGTTTTGTTGTCAAATTATGGTCCATAGGCCAAGTCCAGCACACAGCCTGGTTTGGTACAGTTTGCAGTGAAGAATGTATTTTATTTTATTTTATTTATTTATTTTTTTGAGATGGAGTCTCACTATGTCACCAGGCTGGAGTGCAGTGGCGCGATCTCAGCTCACTGCCACCTCCGTCTCCCGGGTTCAAGTGATTCTCCTGCCTCAGCCTCCCAACTAGCTGGAATTACAGGCACGCACCACCATGCCCAGCTAATTTTTGTATTTTTAGTAGAGACGGGGTTTCACCATGTTGGCCAGGATGGTCTCTATCTCCTGACCTCGTGATCTGCCCTCCTCAGCCTCCCAAAGTGCTGGGATTACAGGCGTGAGCCACCATTCTCAGCCGTATTTTACATTTTTAAATGGTTGTTACATAAGTATCTATATATTCTCCTTGATTTTGTCTCTTGGCCCACAAAGTGTAAAATATTTACTGTTCTGTCCTTTCTAGTAAAAGTTTGCCAACCCCTGCACCAGAACATGCTGGAAGGGCTTTCTGCCCCTGGTTTGTGACTGTTCCTTTGGTTTAGTGCACACCCACAGACCGTGCTTCGATACCTTTCAAGGCTTTCTGTCTTTTCATGAGCCCTCCCCCTGGTCGGGAGATTGCCCTACTATTAGTGGGGGAAACCAAGTTCCCAAAAGGCTGTGAATTTCCCATGCTCTATGCAAGTTGTTCTGAGGGACCGGGCTGAGTTCACTCACTACACTTCCCTGCCCCATCCCTGAGACACTCACGTGCAAACTCACACCTGTTAATTCCAAACAGTTAGCAAGGGCCGTTTGGAGGCTGGGTGTTGTCATAGGCATTTCAGGGGTTACAAAGATGACTTTTTTGGGAACCACCATCAGGAATTGCAAATCTAGTTGAGGAAATGGGGGCACCCATTTGTCACCAGTGACGGGAAACACAGTGTGTTTTGGGACCTCCAAGGAATCAAGGTGTCTTATGAGGAGTCCCTGAGGCCTCAAGCCCCTCAGAAAGCTTGGACTGTATGTTGTGACATCAAGACCCATGAGATCTCCTTCCTGCGGGTGGCCTAGGGCAGAGATGCCTGTATTCTGGCCTCCCCATTCCCAGTATCTGTGGCTGCTGCAGCAGCCTGTTTCAGGGTCTGTTGCATGACTCTCAGAGACTGATGCTCACTGGCCTGCATGGGGTTTGGAGCTAGCCATGGCATGCACATAGTAGGCTGCCCTGGCCACCTGCCTTGCTCCCCTTCCTAGCAGGGCTCAGCATATGTCTCCTCTAAATGTTATTGTAAAAACCACAATGACTTTTGCACCAAACTAGTACTTCAAGTGAAACTGAGCCATCAGTCTCAGGCAGCCAGGATGTTCCTCAAGATCTCCGCAGCCCAAAGAAAATGCCCTCAAGACAGCAGCACCTCAATCAATTTGGCAAAGGAAAAATATTTTTTCATTTAAAAAAATAAATAAGAAGCTGGGCACGGTGGCTCATGCCTGTAACCCCAGCACTTTGGGAGGCCGAGGTGGGTGCATCATTTGAGGTCAGAAGTTCAAGACCAGCCTGGCAAAGATGGTGAAACCCCACCTCTACTAAAAATACAAAAATTAGCCAGGTGTGGTGGTGCATGCCTGTAGTCCCAGATACTCAGAAGGCTGAGGCAAGAGAATCGCTTGAACCTGGGAGGTGGAGGTTGCAGTGAGCTGAGATCAAACCACTGCACTCCAGCCTGGGTGACAGAGCAAGACTCTGTCTCAAAACATAAAATAAAATAAGATGTGAAGGCCTAAGCAGATGTTCTGAGCTGACATAGCTTTTCAGAAACAAAAACTGCACTCACAGCTGATGTTATGTATTTTTTACTTTGACATTTTTTGTGTGTGCATTCTGACATCTTTGAAGTTGTTTTTTTTCTTTGCTAGGAAGACACAATTTTCATGCACCTCTTACTCCTTGTTCAAGAACCAGTGGCCACTCACTAAATAGGGTTCAGACAAGCTGTTGAAAAGTCACCTTGACAGGGGTGAGGGTTCACGGGTGACTAAACCATTTCCTCAACAGATTGTGATTTGGGCTCTCTAGCCATGAATAGTATACAGGGCTTGTGGGAGCGACTGTCCCACCAAAGGCAGAAAAAGTGATTCTTCTAGGTCTACAGCCTTGACCTTCTTGTGAGAGCCAGGTTCTTTGTTCGTGTCAGACACTACTGTCCATCTGCTCACTACTGTACTCCCAAAGCCCAGAAAAGTGCCTGGTGCCAAGCAGGCCCTCAGTACGTATCTGATGCTGAATTTATTCATCAGATATTTATGGAACATCAGAGGAGGAAGTTGGTGGGCATATACCGCTGACTGGGGCCTGGTTCTTGCACTGGAAGAGTGCTCTCCAGGGAAGAACAGAGGGATGCAAACACAAAGTGACCACCCATGTGAATCGTGCCATAAGGAAGCACCTGGGAAACTGTGCCGGGCTATGAGGAGGGTGGGACAGAGGAGGTGAGACTTAAGGGGCACCCCGAAGGTGATGGAGTTGAGCATTCCAGGCAGAGGGCACGGCCTGTGTGTAGGCGTGGAGGTGTGAAGGAACCGGACCCAGTTCATTCAGCACTGCCGGAAAACAGCATGCGTGTCCAGAGGACACAGATGAAGCTGGGCAGACTAAGAGAAGCTGGGTCTATGCATGTGAGAAATTGGGCTGTCTTGAGCTTGATGGGTTGATTGGCTGTGTGTGTATTGTTAGGGACTGTTCTAGCCCGGCGAACAGTAGAACAGTAGCAACTGAAGGGAGAGTGGGGTTCCACCCGGGAAGAAGACAAGTTAGTGAATCTGTGTGATCCAGAAGGAAGATGGAAAGACCCCCAGGAAAGAAGAGCCAGCGGGCAGGTCTGAGAGATTTGAGAGAGGAAGAAACTATCCCATGACTGCCCAGTGCCTAACAAAGGGATGCCATTGCTCCACGGAGACCCGTTTCCTCCTCAGTCCTGCCATCTCACTTCTTTTTGACATGACTCTTCCAGAAGCCTGTGTGGCTGGACTGGAAGTTCATAGGATGGTGAGACCTGTGTTCATCATTACAACAGAGAAAACAAGGTTGCATTGCAGGTATCAGGCAAATAGACAATCCAATCAGTATGCTGAAAATAATATGCTTGAATTAGATAGCTTATTCAGCAATTAAATAAATAAAAGTTCATGTCTACATCTGCTGGCTGTCTGTAGCACCCCGATGACTTATGGAAGTTCAAAGAATGATTATGAGGGATATTCCCTGGGCACTTTAAGCCCTTTGTGTATATGCCTTGTCTGTTTGTCTCATTGTGTGTTCCTTGGTGACCCCTCTTTGCACTTTATTTTTAATTTCCATGAAGGCAGGAAGAGGCAGGCGTCTGATGGTGCAGAGCACCCGAGAAGAGTGCCTTGTGCTCTGGTGAGCTTATTAGGCACTTTCCAGTGATGTGATTACTAACTTGAAAAAGACGTTAAGCATCTTCACCAAACAATGTGTGCCTTTGTGTGGCCAGTAGTTTTTTCATTTTTACTGGGACAGCTGTTCTCTCAAAAACAGTTCTATTATAAATAACTTGCAGTCACTAACAGACTTTCTTTGCCCTTACACTGACTCTGGGATGAGCTTGACTAAATGCTACGGTGTGTATCATCAAGCAGGTGAACCTCCTTTTTTACACAATTGTGTGTTCCTTACTATAGGAAAGCAACATTTTGAAAATAAAACACCATCCTAAATGTGCTAGATGATTTTCCAAAGTAAAGGGTACTTTAAATGCAAAAAAACAAAACAAAACAAAAAAAACCACTTTTCATGTGTCTTGTTTTAGGCATAACGGGTGCATGAGTGTTTTCCATTTTTTATTCCAAATAATACATATTAATCACAAGAATGGAAACCCAACCATGAGTCGAATTTGTATTAGTATCCTTTCCATTCCTCCCCGCACCCTGCAGCGTGAGGCTTTTAGACACCAGACTTACCCAAGTACCCTTGTAAGGTAGCTGTTCTCAAAGTAAGGCCCGGGCACCCCGGGGGTCCAGGACACTTGTTTCTGGGGATCTGTGAGGTCAAAAACATTTTCGTAAAAATACCAAGATGTTATACTGTCATTCTTTTATGAACATATAGTACAGTGGAGTTTTCTAGCGGCTACATGACATATCACAAGCGTTTGAATTTAGAAGCAAATGTGAAAATCCAGCTGTCCTCTATTACACTAGACCTTAGAGAGCTGTTGGAAAATGTAAAACTATGCTTTCCTTCTCAAAAACTTCTGTTTTGGAAAATATAGTCATTTCATAAAAATGTTATTTATATTATTATTTAATGGGTTTGTTATTGCTATTTTAAAATGAATTAATGAATACTTTAAAATTTCTGATTATTTCTAATATGATAAATATTGCTTAATATAACCCATATAAACAACAGTCCTTGAGGTTCTCAGTAATTATTATTTTTTATTTATTTATTTATTTATTTATTTTTGAGACAGAGTCTTGCTCTTGTCACCAGGCTGGAGTACAGTGGGCGCCATCTTGGCTCACTGCAACCTCCACCTCCTGGGTTCAAGCACCTCCCCTGCCTCAGCCTCCCAAGTACCTGGGACTACAGGTGCATGCCACCACACCTGGCTAATTTTTTGTATTTTAGTAGAGACGGGTTTCACCATGTGGGCCAGGATGGTCTCCATCTCCTGACTTCGTGATCTGCCCGCCTCAGCCTCGCAAAGTGCTGGGATTACAGGTGTGAGCCACCATGCGTGGCCAGTTCTCAGTAATTTTTAAGAGTGAAAGAGTTCCTAAGGCCAAAATGTTAGAGAGCCACTGCTCAGAAATACAGTACCATATGCAGTAAAACTCTCCCAGCTTGTTACTGAGATTGGGAAGCTTTCTAACAAAGAGTAAAAGGATGTGTAAAAGTTGCCTAATCATGAAACTTAGGCCCATTTCTACTTTTATTTGTGGATGTGCAGGAAAAAGGTGAAGGACTACGTTGAAACCACAGAATCTTATGAAAAACATAACTTAAAGGCCCTCAACTTTGGGGGAGGAGAACCAACCATGATTGCAAACCTTTCCTTTGTGGGGACACCCAAGCACACTTTGTTTTCTCTCCCTGCTGGTACTTGACAATTGTGCTGTGATTGGCGGGTCTGTGAGATCGCACAGGTCACCCTTCATGTCTTCATGCAGCCAACGAGTATGTGTTTCCTGAGCACCTTCATGGGGCCTGGGCTGGTAGAAATTCAAACCCAGTCGCTGTCCTCAGGAAGCCAAAAGGCTTGTACCAGGAAACAGTCAGCAAACACATAAGCATTAAGTGAACAGAATCATTACTGATTTTGGAAAGTGATGCAAAGGAAATGAATGGGGTGATATGACACAGTACTTTGGAAGATCTGAAAGTAAATTCATACAAGATACCTGGCAAAGGCTTTTCTAAGGAGGCTTCATTTGAGCGGAGATGGGGGTAGGGGGTTGGAAGAAAGGAGAAGGGGAAGAGTGGTTCCAGCAGAGGGACCTGCAGAGGCCCTGCAGAAGGGCATGGCTTGCTGGCAGTGTGGTGACCACCAGAGTGGGTGAGCAATGATGGGTATGGAGACATTGATGGACAAAGGCCGGATTTTACAGAGCATTGTAGGCGCTGGTGAAGAATTTCAGTTTCAATCCAGGAGTGATGGGAAGTGATCTGAGGGCTTTTTAGCAAACAGTGGATTCATCCATTTCTGCTGTGTGAAGACCAGCCTGGTGACTGGGTAGGGAATGAACTAGGGGAGAGAGGCAACTGGTGGGTAGGCAGGAGAGGAGGCAGAGAGTGCCCAGGAGGCTCTGGACATCATCAGGTGAGAATCCATGGTGTGCAAGGGTGACCGACAGAATGGACAGGTTTGAGATCTAATTTGGGGTAGAACAGACCAGACTCACTGATGAACCAAGGGTGGGGATGAGGCAAGGAGAGTGAAGAAGCATGACCTCTGTTTTTTTATTAGAGCTGCTTTTGTTTTCTCAAATCATTGCAACAAAACTCTGCAAGGTAGTTAGCATCATACCTATTATTTAGAGATGAGGAGACCAAAGCGCCAATAACGTGCTCATGGGTCAACAGGGCCCTGCACAACATCAAAGCAAGTCAGCAATTAACTGCAGCTGCCCCGCTCCATCTGTGGCTTCCTTTCCCTGGTGGCACGCTCCAGCTTACTGCTCCGGTCCAGGCAGTGACACCAGGTGAGGGCCCGGAAGCAAGGCTCCTCTCCCTCCAGCAAGTCAGGGCTGTTCTGGTGTGAGCCAAGTCACTGTGCCTCGTCTTCTGTGTCTGAGAAATGGGTCCAGAGGCATCTGCTGGCCATCAGCCCAAGTGGGATTTTATTGGAACTGGTTTTTTCACGTCTCAGGTGTGTCTTAGCTCCCTGAGAAAGGGAGCATTATTCTTCAGGCCCCATGACACGTCTCAGCAGGGGACGTGGGAGTCTTCCTTGGAGACAGTTAAACCTTTGTAAAATGAAGCCTTTGTAAAATGGTGAAGGCTCTGGAAGCAATTGTGAGAATTTTAAACGTGGACGATTTTCGTTGAGAACAAGGGTACCTGTGCATTGCATTCAGGCAATGGGGCAATCATTTATTTAAAAACAAAGTTTTTAGAAAAGCTGTCAGGCTTACTCAGTGGGACAGAGGCTGAAGGAGGAGAGAAGCAAGGCAGCAAGAATCAAAATTCTTAAATGTTATCTTTTCTCACTTCCCAGGTATAATCTGGCAGCTCTCTGCTTTCTTCACACACAACTCGGCACAGCTTCAGAGGTCTAGGCAGGTATGGAACATCAGATACAGATCCGTAGTAACCAGTGACAATCAGCCCAGCCATATCATCTCTGAAATACCTGCAGCATCTATATAGCTGAGGGGATGGCATGAAGCTGACTGCTTCTCTTCCTCCCAGTTAGTTAGGCAGCCCTTCAACAAATAACTTTCTGCTTTTGGAATTGAAAATGCATTTGGGGAATGATTATCTGCTTTCTCACCTGTAGGGCAGCCTCTCTCCTTATAACCCCTAGCTACTTTGCATACTCACGGATATATCCTGCCATTTAAATTTTTATATTTTATTCATATGTGGAGTATTTTTCCTGCAACTTTGTAAAGCACTAAATATTATATGAACATTATTCAAAACATGTCCTTTCCATAAAGTCCGTTTATATGCCATCATTATCTGCAGCATTAAATACATTTTATATCATCAGAAATTTTATGATATATTTAAAAATGAATTTCTACTTAGCCAAAACACATTAGGGATTATCCTAAGAGACCTTGCTAAAAATGCAGTCATGTTTATTTGTAACTGCCAGAAAATAGCTTGCAAAATTGTTAGTGTCTTTTATTATTCCCTACCACTGGAGCACTTGCTTGTTAATTAGAGAAATTTCAACTGTCATAGTTGGCAATTATAGCTTCTGTATCATTGTCTGTTATGAATAGTCAATGAGAGCTGATTAATATGCATGAGCAGCAGTATATATAGCGTGTGCATTGGACCACAATCCAGCTGCCAGAGTCACTCAGAGGAGGGAGTGGTGTGCGTGTATGCCTGTGTGTATGTGTGTGTGTGTGTGCACGCGCGTGCATGCATGCATGCTGCGAGGCGAGGAAGGGAAGCGTGGAAGCGGGGAGAGAGTTGTTGTCTAGCCTCTGAGAGCAGCGCCAATGTGAAGCTTTGCAGCCGCCTGACTCACCTGAGGCTCTCCAAGGATACCTTCAATGCCTGCACTGTAAGGGAGCTGCTTTTCCCGGGTGCTGGCGAGGACGGAAGCCTTCCTTTGACGTTTTTCTAAACATGGGATGCAGTTTGTGCAGCCTGCAGAAGCAAGAGGAGCAGTACAAATTACTCTATGAAGTTTGTCAGGTAACACCCTGCCTTTTATTCCGTAGAAGTGCATAGGCACCCAACTGGCCAAGTGTAACTTCTGGGAAAGGTATTGGGGATTTGTGTGTGTGTGTTTGTGCATATTTTGTGTTCTGAAAGAGGAAGCCTTTCTGACTTTTTTGTGTATTTTCTTTTAAGTCTGTTATAAAATTTTCCATCCAGTGGCACTTTGGTGCCTGCCTTTGGAAATATAAATATATGTTGATGGTCATAAAATGTGTTTCAAGCAGTCTTGTCAAAAGGCTTCGTCACAACTGACCTCTCTCCAGAGTGTCGAACTCGAAGGGTCAAAGAGTGGTCATGCACGCTTTGAACAAGTTGGAGAAGACGTGGATGATGATTAATGCTTGCAAGGTTTTGTCTGTGTTTACAAATAGTTACAAGGCGCTCCTTTCAGTACAGCCCAAGCCCTCTGCTGATTTGGTTCTTTTAGCAATTCTTGTAATGGGACATATGGTTCAAATTGGTACTTCTCACTTGCCATTTCTGTACCTCTCTCTGAAATTTTTAAGAACTTCAAAAGCAAGTGACTCGATCTTGGGTGCTGTCATTCACATCGGATGACTTGTATCTTCTAAGTCATTGTGAGCAACATGAAAATTTCAGTTGAGGTGAAATGGGATATTTACGATACAACCCAGATAATTTATCTTACGTCTCTGTCAAATGTTCTATTTTTAAATATTCAAGTCCTACTCTCAACTAGGAGGTTTTAATACTGCTGTTGGTAACCTACCTTGGCAGGTAAGGATTTTCTCCGAAAATCATTCTTTAAATTTGTCTTCAGTAATAAAAATAATAATCATCCAGCTAAGGCTTTCTTTTAGATAAGCACTTTAGAAGAAGGTTGTTATAGCAAGTGAGAAACAAAGGGTGTGTGTTTCTTGATTTATAACAATCAATGGCATCATAATTTTTAAAGAGCCAGACTTTTTAAAAAAGAATTTGATTCTCCATCAGTTGAGTGTCATTTTTTGCTTAAGCCACCAGGGGGTGATATGCTTAAAGAGACACAGTGAGACGCGGCAAAAAGTGGGTTGGCTGCCTCTCTGGGCAAAACCTAAAGATAAAATGACCCTGGGTGAACAAAAAGTGTCTCTCTCTCTGTCTGCCTTCCCCACTGAGACAGAGAGAGTCAAAACAAACCTTTTGAGGCTTGGTACTCTCCTTAGGCAAGGGGTATATATCTTACAAAAAACAAGCATCTTAAATGAGTCTTGGGAATAAATACATTTCCGACCTGTGACTTCACACTCAGGACTTCACTGGACTCAAGTCCTTTTCAAAGCATTTGGGAGACATGTTGGAGATCTTGGGCAGAAGCGCTGTCGCTACTGGCGATCTAGCCCCCATCCCTTGTGTGATCATGTGGTGAGTTGTAGTCCTCAGTTTGCCAAGTTATCCCACTCAGTGAGCTGGGGAATTCTCTGTGAGTCCAGCACATAAGCAGGAGATAAGTGGAACAGCAGACGCCGTCATTCGGGCAAGGTGGTTGTGTTACAGACTTTTGCCGCTATATTTGAAATAGCCCAACATAGTAAGTCAAAAGGTAGTTTTTTAAATTTGCCTTTTAAAAATGTTTTGCTTTTTACCATTAATGCACAGAAAATATAATTCAGCAATCACAGCTGTGGATGTATTACACTGGCACCCTCCAAAAAGTAACTCGACCACATCTCTGTCAAATCTAAGTGAACCTGTCTTTTATTCTTCTGTATTATTTGTGCTCAATCCCCCCAACCCCTCCCACAAACATACACAACTGCCCCCAAAAGAGGGAGCCTGGATTCTGTTGTTTGTTTTTTACTAGGTGAATTTATGTGGAAATATTTCTGGCTGAAGCATCGCTCAGTAAATTGCTGATAAATGACTTCCATCTGGAATATACTTGGTCAGCAATTTAGGAAGCCATGCAGATTTATTTTCAAGAAACTCAAACTACTTTTCAGACCCATTACCCTTGTGCCAACTAAGTAAAATCCCCCTTGCTCCTATTCTTTGTGAGTCCTGAACCGTAGCATAAAGGAATTCACAAAACACTTGCAGGAATTAATAATTGCATTCTCGCTCTTATTATGCAAAGCCTTATTAGAGCAGAGAAATTAAGGTTTCCATAAATTACAGTTCCAGAAGGTCCGGTGCGTCTGGCTTCAGTAAGCCCTGGTAACAGCAGCACAAAGAGGATCAAATATTCCAGGGCTCAGACTTTATCCTTTCCTCATCCAGAGATAATTCAAAGAGATGCTCTTCATTAGGGCCATTGGCAAGCTGCCTACAGTTTCTTTTTGGGGGCTGCTGTGAGCTTAATGATGCAGAACAATAGCTTTGCCTCTTGTTGCACACATACCTCATTGTACCTTTAATCACATTAGAAAAACAACAACAACACATAAAGTTGCCTGGTCATTAAGGGGCATTGCAAAGAGTGCAGACACATCAGTGATTGGGGTCATGCATTAAAAGATGCACCAAGACATTTAGGGACACTCAAACACTTCTATGGGGAGGAAGCTTCCTGCCTACCTGGAGTTGTAAGGTCAGGTCAGTCAAGTACAGCGGTTCTTTATACTTTTATGATAACTGTGGTGTCCAGGTGGTGGGGGTTGTGGGGCAGTGTGAAACATCAAGACAGGGCCTCTGCCTACCAGAAATTTGAAATTTAACAGTTGCTTCCTGATTTGGAAAACTTTAGCCTGTCTTGAGTAACCTTGAGTACTCACAAGCACTATTAGGGTGAAAGGACAAGGAAGCAAGGAAGATGCTTTAAGGTTATCAAGGAGTACAGTCTCCTGCTTGGATAAATTAATTGGCACAGGAGAGCTCATGTTCTAGGAGTAATGGGATAGGGAGCCTCACAGCTCTTGGGCTGTGGCTGGAATCCAGCTAAGGGTGGTTACCAGGTGTTGGGGCCAGGGAGTGGGAGTTGGGGGTGTAAGGATGGGAAAGTCTGTGGCTCTGTGGGTTTTGATGCCAGTGACTCCAGCACAGGCTAAGCACCAGCCTTGTTTGTAGCCGTTTACTGTGAGGTCAACGGGACAGCCAGTCTGTGGATGCTTTGAGGAGGGTCTTCCAATGGAGGCCAGGAAGAGGGGAACAGAGTGGCACCTCAGCCAGTATCATTTATTCCCTCCACCTCTTCTAACATTGACCAGAGACTCTTTGTAAAATGGTGACCTTTGCTAATTTGATGAGGCAACAAGGAAATAATTGTGATTGGGAGTTAAGCTTCAAACTAGAAATTATGACTAGCACAGTGTCCTAAAGTCTGCATGCACATTTTCAAGATAAGGAATACGTATCTATAGTCACAGGACTATTCATTGCCGACAGCCACAGCATTATTTATTGTGCACTTACTATGTGCTGGCACAATGCTAAGTGTCCACTGTGCGTTTTCCCATCAGATCTGCACACAAGCATGAAGAGATAGGTGATACTGTCATCCCTATTTCAAAGAGAAGAAACTGACATACAGAGGAATTATAGTGGGACTGGGAGTCAGATCTGCACTATAATTCCCACATCTGCGAATTCTTTTCTTGCATAACTCATTTTCCAGCAGTGTCAATGAATGAATCATGACCAACTTTATAGGATACCTGTGGGCCAGTTTTCAAAAATCATGCTTGCCTCTGTGGGGCTAACATAAAGACCCTGCAGTCTCAGACAGGCCCAGGTGCTACATGGTACCTCCTGAGAAGGGTTCCTACGGGCTGGCTGGTCCTTCATACCAAGGGAGGGTGGTGTGCAGAGAAAAATGAGCTCCAGAGTAGCACGGAGTTCCCACTGGCTTATCAGGCAGCCTGAAGAATGGATGATTTGAGAATGCTCATGTCCTTTTGCCTCTCAGTAATAACAGGAAATATCACTTAAGATTAATTTGTGCCTCTTATGCCACTTGAAGTTGTTAGTTTTGAGAAGCAAAAACTTTATCACTAACTCTGACTTGCCGGAAAAAACTATAGATCTGATACAGATTTGTGACCCTTTATACATCAATCTCGTAGCCAGTTGGATAGAAAAACACAGATTTCTACAGTAAATACTAATCAGAATCCAGTTTATGGGGAATTCTGGAAACTTGACTTTGCACAATCCTGCTTGCATATTTAATTAGCTAGATGCAGTACTCAGATGAGTTGTCTGCTATAGAACACAGAAACTGCATCAGCTGAGAGTCAGATGGGTCACGGTTCGATTAAGTATGGACCCAATTAATGACGGTTAATTGGATGAACATAAACTTGACCTCCACACAGCAGTTTTGAACCTGGCAAAATTTTCCTGCAAGTAGGAGTGTGTTTGCTTAAATAGCCTATTAATTCTAAAAGCTTCGTTTTAGAAGCAGCTTTACATTCTGAATTCATGTAGGCAAAGTAGGTATGGAAAAAGAAAGCTCATCTCGGCCGGGCATGGAGGCTCACGCCCTGTAATCCCAGCACTTTGGGAGGCTGAGGTGGCAGGGTTGCTTGAGCCCAGGAGTTCAGGAATGGCCTGGGCAACTTGATGAGATCCCATCTCTATAAAAGAAAAAGAGAAAGAAATTTAACTTAGCCAGCCATGATGGTGCATGCCTGTAGTCCCAGCTACTCAGGAGGCTGAGGTGAGAGGATCACTTGAGCTTAGGAGTTGGAGGCTGTAGTGAACTATGCTGGCACCACTGCATTCCAGCCTGGGTGACAGTGACAGAGCAAGACACCTTCTCGTTGGGGGGACGGGGGGGAAGCCCATCTTCTCCTCCTCCCACCTTGACAAACCAGGGCCCTTTATTGAATATGGGGCCAGCATATGGCTGAGAAAGTCACTTTTTAATATGTGGCCATTATTTGTCACTAACTGTTGTTTTCTTGTCAATTAACAATGGATTATAAACCACTTTTATGTTGATTCTGGAAAGGAATGACCAAAGGTGGGACCAGAGATTTCCTCTCCTCTTTCTGTTTGTCTCCTCTTGAAGACACAAAGCTTTGGAGGACCATAAAGGAGTTTTCCTTCTTTTCCCTTAGGACTAGGGCCTAATACCCACCATCCTAGCTTAGGTGTCCTTCTGAAGTGTTCCCAGGGTGCCCTGCACTTCCTTCCACCTTGTTTCCATATCTGTGTTAATTTGGCCTCCCATGTTACACTGTAGACTAGGAAGTCTCATCACTACTGTTACTTCTCAGCACATGGTTGGTTGAATAAGTTGGATTTTGTAATGTTTGTTGGGAAGAGTGAGGAGCAAGAAAAGAAGAATACAAGTTAGGAATTTAGAAAGAGAACTAGGTGTTGAATGAAATGACCATGGTTTGGACCACAGAGGTGAGGATGTGGAACAGAGGGGACACAAGACATTCATTTATCATTCATTCAGCCAACACATTCACCAAGTGCTAAGAACTGAGATGCTCACCCACTTGCTCACTGGCTCCCCAGTGCCCTTAGAATTCAGTGAATTAACTGTGGCTTACAGAGCCCTGTGAGATCCAGCCTCTTCTGACCTCTCCCATAAACCTCCTGCCCTGCTCATCTGCCCTGGTCCTGCAGGCCTCCTTTCAAGACACAGAACCCACCTTATTCCTTCCTTCTCAAGACTTTGCAAACTGGCTGTTCCCTTCTGCCCGCAAGTTAGTTCACCAGTTGATCCTTGAGCTCAGCTTACATGTCCCTCTTCCTGGAGACCTTACCTGACCTAAGAAAATCCGCTCCCCCCCCACTGCCCACTCTAACGTCTCTGTACACTGTTGATTTCGCTGCTGCACTTTGTTGACTTGCTTATCACCTGTTTTCAACTCCAACCTCCCGGACAAATGTCAGTCCCGTGAAGGTAGGAACTTTGCATCGTTCTCTGTGAAACCCCAGGTCGTGGCACATGACTAGTAACTGTTCAGGATGTGTTTACCAAAATTAACTTCTGAGTGAGAAATGTATCAAGTGGATCCCACTTTGGTTTGGGAAGGGTTTTACCATGACAAATGAGTCCATATCCCTGGTCTCTAATGGCTTCCACAGATACAGCTGCATGTTGCCATAAGGCAGGTGGTACGGGGTCACAAGAGAGAAGACAGCCCCTCTCTCTGTGTTCCTGTCACCCACCTGCCATGGCACGCAGAAGGAAACATATGGAACAGTGAAAAAAATCCAGCTTTAATAAATGAGTTCTCTTGTGTTCATTAATAATGCAGGAAGAGGTCATGGTTAAATGTGGGCGGGGTGGGGGTGGGTAATGCACAAAAGAATACCGTCAACAGTTCGGAGTGAAGGCACGGCAGAGCCACGCCAACCCTCCTGCGTTCTCCGACCAGTGTGGGATTAAGCAGGGAACAGCCTTCACTCTCTAAAGCCCACAAAGCCAGTTTCTAGCAGTGCCACCGTCATTTATGTGACAGGTGTCATAACGTTGGTAAAATGTAGTCGAGCTGTGCTGCAGAAGAAATGTCAGGAATGAATGTGTCCTGCCTGGAGTGACCTGCTTGCCTACTTGTTCATCAAGGGCATTTTGAGTTGTGTGTTCATTGGTGAACTTTGGGGAAAGGGTCCCTTTTCCATCTACTAATTGCCAGCCTCACAGGATAATTTTTTTTTCCCAAATACATTTGATGATATTCATCAGCTTGTGATAAAGAATATGCCAAAATAGTGCGAAAGTGAAAGAATATTATTGGCACTAATGTTCAGTTGTGTTGCATGCTGGTCTTGATTTGAGTGGCAGTAGGAAGCAGGGACAGCTTTTGACTGTGGAAGAGTCTTTGGACTCTTTAGATCTCAGATTAGATCTCAGAGTAGGGTCCTGGCCCAGCAGCAGCATCATCACCTGGGAGCGTGTTTGTTAGAAAGGTACTTTCTCAGGCCCTGCCCCAGAGCTACTGAATCAGAGACTCTGGGGTGGGGCCAAGCAATTTGTTTCACAAGGGCTCCAGGTGGGTTTGGCGTAAGTTCACTTTTGAGAGCCTCTGTTCTATATTAAATGCTGGAAGAGGGAGGACTGCTAGGTGACCTAAGCCTTTTGACAGATTTTCTTGAGTCTTTGTCGGATGAGTAGGCAGCAAAGAAGTCACATCTCAGACACTTAGATGTGGATCAAAAATTTAGCCATCTGTTGGTTAATACCAAAAATAAATTGTTTTGTTTGAGAACTTTTCTCAAGCAAATAGTTCTGTAATATCTAGTTTACAAGTAGAAAATTGAAGGTTATTGAAGTTTTGTCTAAAGGAGAGATAATATATAAAATTTTCAGATACATCTGATATTCAGCAGCTTGTGATAAGGAATACGCTGAAATAGTACAGAAGTGAAAGAATGTTATTGGCACCAATATTCAGTTTGTGTTGCACACTGGTCTTGATTTGAGTGGCAGTAGGAAATAAGGACAGCGTTTCTGACTGTGGAAGAGTCTCTGGAAGTTGCTGTATATACATTATATATATATTATGTATACATTACATAATGTATACATATGCATGTGTATATATATCCCACCGTATTCTTTCTCTGAATCACTCCAGGCTCCAGCATTATCCTGTATCCTCCTAAACAAGATACCCCCTACTCCTCCAAATACTCCCTTCCCAATAGTAAATAAGAAAGTAATCTGATTCATTTCCAATAAGGTGAATGATGATGGATAGAATTCTCCTGCCAGAAGAGAATGTATTTTTAGGAAGGACCTTATTACCCAAATGAATCCGAATTGGCAGAATTCTTGTGGAAATAAGTTTGAGCAGGGACCTCTTCCTGATGAGAGCTATATAGCTATCACCATGACAGGTCATGATTTATAGACACCACATCTTGGGGGGCTTTCAGGTTATAGCCTGTCAATTAAACAACATCATTGGTCAGTCTTTAGTGTACATTTCTAGGAGTAGATGTTTTTATATCTGCGGATGACCATTTTTAAAAGTCTTTATAAAGATTGCCCCCGAATGAGTCTCTCCGCATAATACCCACCAGTTTGTGAGTATCCGCCTGACCTCATTCTTCACCCCAAGGGGAATCTTTTTTTTTTTTTTTCTCTTGTTTGCCTCTTTGGTGTTCAGCTTGTCAAGGTGACAGACTGGTAAAGGATGGAATCCTGTTTTTAACTCTCAGGCTTATATCAGTCTCAAGGTAGAAAAATTCCACTAGGGCAGTGGTTCTCAAACTTGAACTGGCATCAGAATCACCAAGAGGGCTTGTTTAAACACTGGGCACTTCACCCCTAGATTTTAGATGCTTCTGGCCTGCGGATCACCCTTTGAAATCCACTGCTCTAGGAGAATCATTATTAGATAAGACTGATGGATGAGTGGATGAGTGAAGGGATGGGGGAAGAGAGGGCATTTATGTGTCTCTTCAGTTCTACTAGTGTCAAATTGCTTTCCATCATTATGGTAGAGAAGAAGTTCGTGTTGCTTCACATCCCTGCCAACCCTTGGTATTGTCTGATTTCTTAGTTTTCCAATATAGTGAATATGAAGCGGTATCTCACTGTGGCTTAAATTTGCTTCACCCTGATTATGAAGATGAGTATATATTTGTGTATATTGGCCATTTTTTAGTTTCTTCATTGTGTGTAAAGTGCCTGCTCCAACTTTTTGCCCATTTCTCTGTCGGATTTTTCATCTTCTTCTCCTGGTTGTAGGATTTTGAAAAATGTAGTCTGGATACCAACCCCTCAGATGTAAGTGTTGCAAACATCTCTCAGTTTGTGGCTTGTCTTTGCATTTTCTTTATGATGTCTTCTAATGAACGAAATCTCTTAATTTCATATAGTCAAATATATCTCTTTTCTTTTGGTTTGTGCTTGTTGAATCTTTGCTAGGAAATATGTTTTCTCTCTCTCAGTCGTAAAGATATTTACTAATATTTTCCTCCTAAAGTTTTATATAATTTTTGTCTATCATAGTTACTTTTTTACATATGGTAAGATGTTAGAGTACAACTTCATTTTGTATAAATATAGGTTTTCCAGTATATCTTTTTTTTATTTTTTTAGACGGAGTCTTGCTCTGTCCCCCAGGCTGGAGTGCAGTGATGCAATCTTGGCTCACTGCAAGCTCCACCTCCCGGGTTCACGCCATTCTCCTGCCTCAGCCTCCTGAGTAGCTGGGACTACAGGCACCCGCCACCATGCCCGGCTAATTTTTTGTATTTTTAGTAGAGACAGCGTTTCACTGTGTTAGCCAGGATGGTCTTGATCTCCTGACCTAGTGATCCACCTGCCTCGGCCTCCCAAAGTGTTGGGATTACAGGCATGAGCCACCGCGCCCAGCCCTGGTATATCTTACAGACAAGCCCATCTCTTACTCATCACGGGGAAATGCCAGTTTCCCTCTATGGTTGGTAGGTTTACAGGCATTCATTGTAACATTCTTTTTAATTCCATACATGTATCTTAGAAATTTTAAAACTTATTTGACATTCAAGAAAATATTAAGAGGAGACCCAAGAATAAATATCTTTTATTAAAAGCCTCCACTACCCCAAATTCTGAAGGAAAGTAAATCAGAAATAGTAATGGGGGAAGACAGAGTTGGCTGACTGTAAACATCCTTACAAAAAGTACAAAAAGGCTTTTTTAAAAAAAACATAAAGCATTCTTCATCTGTAAAAAGATTTTCTCAAACTGTAACATTTGTTGTAAAAGAGAAGACACATCTGTAAGACTACAGTTAGAACTAATATTTTTATAAACACATTTCCTAAGTTTACATGTTTTAGCTAAAGAAATCTTAAGCAAAAAGTGTATCCTTTTTGTGAACAAACAGTACATGAACCAAATATGGCAAACAAACACTTAACTATTCACAGCACTAAAGCAGTGAAAACAGAGGTAATTTGTCAGACATCTGGGAGAATAAGTTTTCTCCCAGTGCGTTAAGCAGTTTACCGTAACACAGACACATTCCTGTTTTGCCACACATGACAATTATTCCCCTCCCCTGCCCAAAAGTGTCAGCGGTTGTGGCACATAACATTAGAAGTGACATGCATTTTAATAAAGTAAAACTCTAAAGAATATGAACCAATTTTCCTTTATCAAGCAGCTGTTTTCTATTTTGGGAGTCTCAAAACAGAGAAATTACTATCCTTCATAACAATATTTCAGTTAGCAGCAGGAGATGAAAAGCAGCAGCTATTTCCCCTCAGAGTCACAATGGTATTTTACATTCAAGATTAAGTTCCTTTTATCTAGTTAGGGGATGACTGGCAGGAATAACTTGTAATGCACATACTGTACATTTTATATACTAGTTACTATGTGTTGCAGCTAACTGCATCCATTGATGCATTCCTATTTGGACTAACTCCTTAATAAGAGATACCTCTGTTTCCCTTCACTTGGTATTTTCTCCTTTTTATTTCTCTCTGGCAACTTTCTAAATCCAAGATTTGTAGCACTGGACTGAGTATCTGGAAACTTCCCAGTATTTAAAGTTTGAATTGTTTAGCATGTCTATCTAATCTCTCCCTCCCCAGTTAAATTAACTTGAACTTTTTGTTCAAGTTGCGCCATGGATTGGAACGAAGAAGTAGTGGCTGTTCCCCAAAGAGGAAAGGGAGGGAGTCAACCACCACTGAGAAATTGACCAAAAAGGTCCATGCATCCTTTTTATCAGTTGTCCATGAAGTCATAGAACCAACTCTACTCTGTCTCCAACCATGGTTAAGAAAGCCAGGGGAGGGAGGACACAATTCCAGTGTTGTATTATTTATCCTTGAATTAACAAGTGACAGCCCAAGATTAATATTTCAGTGATTTTTTTTTTCCTGTCCTCATAAGAACAATGATAAATAGCTTTTGAGTGTTATTTATCCTGCACAGGCTTTAAATGCATGAGTTATATACAAAAGCTCATGTAATTCTCACACAGTCCCTTAAAAGTATAGATACTGTTAATATTTCCATTTCACAGATGAGATAACTGAGGGTTAAAATAGTTGACAAAGTGGCCTGGGGTCACACAGCTGGTAAGTGGCAGAGACAAGATCGTAACACAGGACTGTCTGAGTCCAGTGACTTTGGGCAGACTCCCTCATTCATCCCATCACTCATTCTGTTAACACACATTAGTGGGCGTCTCCCTCCAGTGTTCCTGGAGAAATGTTCCAGTGTAGTACAATGCCAAGGAAAGTCCCTGCCCTCAAGGGGCTTACATTCTAGAGAGAGGTGTTAAATACTACACTCCTGAGAATATAATTACAATGTGGAGTAAAGGCCCTATAGGAATGTGGTTCTACTGCAGAAACATCATATGAAGACCCAAACAAAAAACTGCCCAGTTTTCTCCTCTGTAAAATTGAGGTACTTGTCTGGGCACGGTGGCTCACACCTGTAATCCCAGCACTTTGGGAGGCCAAGGTGGGCAGATCATGAGGTCAAGAGATCAAGACCATCCTGGCCAACATGGTGAAACCCCGTCTCTACTAAAAATACAAAAAAAAAAAAGCTGAATGTGGTGGCACACACCTGTAGTCCCAGCTACTTGGGAGGCTGAGGCAGAAGAATCACTTGAACCTGGGAGGGGGAAGTTGCAGTGAGCCAAGATCGTGCCACTGCACTCCAGCCTGGCAACAGAGCAAGACTCCATCTCAAAAAAAAAAAAAAAAAAAGAAAAAAAAAGAAAAAAAAATTGAAGTAGTTTTATAGCTTTAGCAGTTAAATTGAGGTATCAAGGCGATACCTTGCTCAAGTGGAAGTTCATCCTGTTTTGTTAAGGCAGGAGAAGGATTCTATTTGCAAGTTATCACAGTCTAGAACCACCTGATTGTCTTAAAGGCAGCATTTACTGAGTGCCTACTATGTTCTCTGGGTCATGTGCTGTGCTGAGGGAGAGGTTAAAATAGCCACTTGCTCACAGTGTTCATGTCCTACTTCAGAGGACCTCCCTTCTCCCTCAGAGCTTTAGCTGTAAAAGGGGAAGGCTTGGGTTCTTTTTATGGCTCTGCCATTGAGTGGCCCTGGAATAGTCTCTGGGCCTCTCTGAACCTTAGACTCTTCTCCTGAAGCTCAGGAATATGAGCTGTTTCTCCTAGGGTGTTAGGAGTGTCCAGGTGAGCTTTAATGTGTGTGTGAGTGTATCTGGAACATGTGTGGCATGGTGTAGGCTCTGTATGTGGGCATACAGTCAGCACTTCATATCTATGGGTTCTTCATCTGTGGATTCAACCAACTGAGGATCAAAAATATTTGGAAAAAATAATTCCACAAAGTTCCAAACAGCAAAACTTGAATTTGCCACATGCCAGTACTATGTTGAATTCCCATGATGTAGGCATTGTATTAGGTATTATAAATAATGTAGAGATGATGTAAAGTATATGGGAGGATGTAGTTGGTATGCCAAGCCTACAATAGCAATTAGGACAAGTATATGGTCATATGATTTAAACTATATGGGAGGATGCAAATACTCTGTGTGCCATTTTATATATCAGGAACTTGAGAATTCATGGATTTGGGAGGATACTGGAGCCAATATCTCATGGATATGGGGAGATGACTCTGTTGTCTAATAAGCCAATCTAGGGGTTGAAGGAAAAAGCCAGCATTTCTAGAGAATGCGGAAGCAGCCAGGCTTCCAAAATTGGGTCAAAGAGGGTCATTGTTATGGGTTGAAGGTCTCTTGGGGGACAGTTAAAATGATGGGAATAGATCCAGAAAGGTCAACTTATGTGGACATCTTTGGAGATCATTGGCGCTACATCATTTTCTTTAAGGAACAGCAGAGAGTAAGGCTTTCAGCAGAAGTATATAGGGCCAAAGCTTCTTAAAAACAGTATGCAGCGGTGGAAATATGCAGTACTTTTAGAGAAAATTCTCAGATTCAGTATTTGTTCAGCAGGATATTTATTGGACACCTCCAGTGTGCCAGGTAGGGGCGGGGCATCCCCTGGTGGGACTACAGTGGTCAAACTAACAAGGTCGTGGTCTTAGATGGAGAAAAACATCCACCAAGTTTTATCACACAGATGAAAATGCACCAGCAGCCAGCACTTGGGGTGGCCAGTGCCACGTGCAAGGGGAACAAAACAGAGGATGGGACCCAGTTACAATGGCCAGGCTGGGCTTCCTGAGTCATCTGAATATGGAGCAGTCAGCTTCAGCCAGGCAGAGGCTCCAAGACAGAAGGAGTCATGGATTTCTAGGAAAAGCATTTCACTGATAATACTTTAATGTGCATCTGCCTCCTACACTGTCTCATAGCCAGAGAGGGCTGTGTTTCTAGGGCTGTCCCAAGTTTGACACATATTCCTGGAGCTAAAGCAAGTGAAAACACTTAGGAAAGTATGAAAGCTCTGTGTGGATGGTGGTGTATGACTCTGCAATGCATATTTTAAAGAAATATTTTGGAAAGTCATTAAAAATGTTAATCACATCCCCCTCCAAACTAAAAAGCTGATGAAGGGAACATATTTTCCAGTTACACATTTTAAAGCATGTATGTTTATATCAACAAAAGATAGCCTATGTTAGACCCAGGTATAGTTGATATGCCCAGCCTACGATAGCAATTAGGACAAGTATATGGCCAGAATGTCCTCTGGACATACTCAGCGGATGGTACCGTTTTTCAATGAGCTCATCTGTAAGGCACGATGAAAGGAGGTCAAAGAAAAACTTAGAGAGCTTCGTACTCATGGTTTTAAACTCAACTGAGAAAAGATTCAAAGGAAAAAATCCCTGACCCAAACAAAAGCAGGAGGAAACTTAGTGTTGCCTAAAGCAACTAAAGAAAAACACCGTGTTCTCCTGGTGGCTGCTTTCTGCCGTTCCATGTGCAAGGGATCCATATTTTTGCCTCCAGCAAACTCATTTCTATTTCTCAGACCCACACACCATTTTGCCGAAACAAAGCTGCAAGTGCATTTCCACCCAGCTGGGCACACTTGCTAACTACACTGATGCATCAGAACTATAAATGTCACCCCCGTCATCTCCTTCTACCCTCTGATAACTTTACTCTTTAAAAATGTGTTAACATCCTTTTTCCAGCCTTACGTTTGACATAATCAGTCATGTACATGAACTCCCCTCTCTCTCTCTGAAAAACCCCTACGTTTCCTCAAGTTCTAATTGCATTATCAAGTGTTTTGTTTGGTTCATTAATTCCTTCCCAGATGATTTGCTCCTGGTAGGTTTCTAGCAAATTCTACCCATATCTAATAAATCATCTTACAAAATGCTGCAGGTTTTGCTCCATTATAGGGATCGAGTCCACACGCTAATTGCTGTGCCCCTGCGAAGTTTTATTCTCCTTCCTCTCACTAAAAGCTGCCCGTTTAGCTTCATTTTAAAACTCTTAACAATTTGACGACAGAGAAAAGATTTCAGAACTGTGCTTTGGCCAGGCCAAGTCCCCAGAGTCATTTTCAACGCTTGCTGCGCCAGAATACACCCAGGGTTATTCTGTCATCTAAACAAACTTCCTCCAGGTGAACGCAGGCAAGGTGTCCATCTCTTCTGTGTCCCCTGTTGGACCTGGGAGTCAGGGAGATGAAGCATCCATTTGTCCTGAGGCAACCCTACCATGTAACTAACCTGAGAACAAGAAAATGAAGTCAGGAAGTTGTAACTGCATAGCCATAGGGTAGGGAAGGATGTGGGGCCCAGTTCCTGCTTCCAGGACGTGATAGGATTGTTGGGGCAGGAGATTGTGGAGTTGTAGCTACAAAGGCTATAAAGTATTCATAGAAGACCAGATGGGGAGTGATCTGAAATAATCCAGAAGGGTGTAAGTACCAGTCTAGTGAGGTTCCTCCTATATTAAAAATCATCATTATCTAGTTTCCCAGTTTTTACAGATAAGGAAATTGAGGTCCAGAAATGATCAGTGGTTTCTTTAGATGCAAGTGTACTATTTTGTTTACTTTATCATTTGATTCCCAGCATTTATCAATGGACTCACCTATACATGAATCTTGTAGTGTTTTTAGCCCAGTTCATACTTCCCACAAACATGTTTAATTTTACTTCTGTTCAGTTCTCCAAAGGTATCGTGGGCCTCCTACATATAAGTCAGGTGTTCTGTGCAGCTAAGATATGGTATTATCCCACAATTCTTATTTTTAAAAATGTAATCACAAAAAGCAAGGATCAATTATTGTAATATGGTCATATTTTAAAGTCCTTCTGTGCCTGTGAAGTCGAGAGGGTGAGTCATTTTATTTCCCATTTTACAGGTGATAAATATCTTAGGATGTCATTATTCTTTTTGTGCCATTTATAAATCACATTTATAAATCTTTGAGAAAGAAGTACACACTTAAGTTTACTTTTGATTCATGCAGGTTCTAAATCTTCCCAATTTCTGTATCTTCCACCGTGGATGTCTCCACTGTTAGTTATTCCTGCTCATTTTCATTGGTTCTTTTTGCAAAGCCAGTATTTCCAGAAATCTGCATCGATTTCTCACAGGGATTGCACATTTCAATGAAGATAGCTTGGAGATAGGTTATACATTCTACTGATAAAAGTCGTCTCTGGTTGCATGGAAGGGCCTCAGCAAACTGAGAATATTTTGGCAATTCAGTAGATACATCTGGATGCATTATTGCACATAAGCACTCTTCAATGGAATAGTCATACATATTACAAATTAAGTTTGAGCTGATAGGGAGGGTTTCTTTTTCTCTTGTAACTTTTAGTCAACACAGCAGAAGAGAGGCAAATATTTTCTCCTCTAACCTAAATTTCACCAACTTGAGCAATAATTTGCAATTAAAATACAGAATTTTGACAAAGTTTAGGACAAACACAAAGTTAGTTTTTGTGCTTTAATTCTGTATGTGAACTAGATAAGCAATGAAATGGTATTTCCCCGCATGTGCACACATAGATAGCATCGTTCTCCAGAATAGTTCATTTGTCATAACTCACTAGAATAAAATATGGACCACTGCTCCTCACTCTAAGAAAGCCTGAGCAACAAGGGCTGCCCTGCTAACTGCAGGCTTCTATTCAGTTTTCCTTATGGGGATAAGTAAGAGGGAGAAGATTATGAAAATTTTCATAATGAAAATGAAGAAAATCACCCATTATAATGCCACTTTGAACTGTTGATGTTTCTTAACTTACGACAGAGTTACGTCTTAATAGTCAAAACTAAAAATCATCCGGGTGTGGTGGCTCATGCCTGTAATACCAGCACTTTGGGAGGCCGCGGCAGGTAGATCACTTGAGGTCAGGAGTTCAAGACCAGCCTGGCCAACATGGTGAAACCCCGTCTCTACTAAAAATACAAAAAAAATTAGTCAGGCCTGATGGCACATGCCTGTAATCCCAGCTACTCAGGAGGCTGAGGCCCAAGAATCACTTGAACTCAGGAGGCAGAGTTTGTAGTGAGCCAGGATTGTACCACTGCACTCCAGCCTGGGTGATGGAGTGAGACTGTCTCAAAAAAAAAAAAAAATTCTAGGCAGGTTAAAAATGGATATAGTTTGGATTTTTTTAATATGGTTCTAAAAACAATGGGGGACAGTTCATGTGAAGAACAGAGTTTTAAGAGAAAGTGGGTAGAGCCTCCCCCACTGGGGCTAGGGAATGTGCATCCCATTTTGCAGAGAATTGCTGAGATACAAGATTCAGTGGCTTTTCTAGCCACTCACAGAATAAACCATTCTTCCTTCTGCATCCAACCTCCTTGTTGGGGGAGATAATGATTCCAGAGTCTTAAGCGAAGATTCTAGAAATAAATAATACCCCAGGTTGGGGTAAGAATAGTAGGCAGTGTCCTCAACATTCACATGCACTTGTGAGGGAAGCCCCCAAGAAGGAACAGTGACTTGGGATCCAGAGCCCATTACAGAAAGACTGTCGGTATGGAGTGATCTAGTAGCAGAACAATGAAAATTCTCAAGAAGCCCAGGATCTATCTAAGTCCTAATTTATTTCAAGCTTCTGAAATTTAGTATTTGCATTTGCTTTGTCTTGAGACCTCACACTTCAAGTATTTTAGCTTAACAAAGAATAATGTATTTGGAAGTAAGAGGCCAAGTTCAAGCTCCCAAACTACTGTTTAGTAGCTAATAACCCTTAGGCAAGTCACTTACTTTCTGAAGGGCTTATGGTGGGAGGGCTTCCCTTCCTGTCCCATGTCATCCTAATTTTTTCTGATCTCTTCTTCACACAGCAGCCAACTCCCATGATCATGTCTCTAAGGTACAAACCAAAGTCGGGGGGGCGAAAAAAAAACCTTAATCTTGATTCTCCACCCTCCTCTTAAATCATCTCAAAATCAAAGTCTTTTTTTTAAATTATTTTTTGGTGATGCAGGTACCTAAAATCTACTCTTTTGGCAAATTTCCAGTATGTAACACACTATTATTAGCCATAGTTAATACTAAAGAAATGAAAAAAGCTAACTATAACAACTATAACATGATGGATATGTTAATTTGCTTGACTATAGTAATCACTTTATTACACATATGTACAGGTGTTCCTTAACTTACGATGGAGTTACATCTTAAACCCATTTTAAGTCAAAAATGCATTTAATATTTCTAACCTACTGAACATTGTAGCTTATCCTAGCCTCCCTTATGTTCAGAACACTTACATTAGCTACAGTTGTGCAAAATCAAACGCAATAATAAAGTTTTGAATATCTCATGTAATGTATTGAATACAATACTGACTGTGAAAAATAGAAGGGTTATGTGGATACTAAAAGTACAGTTTCTATTAAATATGTATCTCTTTCACTGTAAAGGTGAAAGATCATATCAAAATATGCTGTACACCTTAAATATAAACAATAAAAAATAAAAGTATTTTTTAAAAACAGTCCAATCTGAAGCCTCCAAGGGTCAGCATAGCCTGCCCTTGCCCATGCTTCCAGGCTTAACACATGATAATCTGCATTCCACTCATGTGCACCAGCAGCCCGTCAGCTGTACCAGGTTTTCTCCTACCACAGGACCTTTGCACATGCCTTTCCCTCTCTGGAGTACTCTCTCCTCTCCTCCTCCCCACTTAAATCCTGCCCTTTCTTTGGATTGGTGCTCCACACCTCCTCCTCAGGGGACCTCCCTTTGGCCAACACCTGTCCCTCTCTCTGCCAGGTTTTCTTTCCTTCTCTCAGTAGTGGGATTCCTAGCATCCTTCTCCTTCACCAGACTGTCAACTTCCTAGGGGCAGCTTCCATTTCTAGTTTTGCTCACCACTATATTGGCAGCCCCAGGCAGTGTGCTGAGCGTGAAGTCATTCGGAATCATTATTTAACCAATAAACAAATGAATGAGCCATTGAATGTATAGTGCCAAGCATAGTGTATGGTACGTAGAAAATAACTCGGAAGTGTTAACATTGCTAGAGATTCAAAGAAGCAAAAGATGATTCCTGCAATCAAGTGGCTTTCGTCTTGGAAGAATATTTCAAATGCATGCCATACTCTTTAGTTTATCGCTGGTGTGGAATTATTTTTAAATGCTGTCTAGGAAATTGGAGGCATTTGAGAAGATCTGTCGTAATTTATTTAGAGTGTTGATTATGGACAAGCCAACTAATGATTACTGTTATAGGAAAACAAAAGAAAAAAAATAGCCCATTCTATCAACACTCATTGGTAGTTTTATATTCATACTGGCACCGGCTCTTTTCAACTGAGTTGTTTTGAACCACTAAAACCATGGTTTAATATAAACAGCATTTTCTTCCAAGGATCCTATCACAATCAATTTAATGAAAGTTTTTCCACATGGTCTGTAAACTGCAAGATGAACTAGTTGGCGATGCAGGAGCCAAAATTAATTTTGATCAAAGTGATACACATCATAATTTTATTTCTTTGGATAGAAAACAAACAAAAAAAAGAACAAAAGAGATGCCAAACTACTCTTTGTAGGTTACACTAAAATTTTGAAACACAAATCCACAAGAGCCAGGAAATTCTATTTACAGTGAATCAACTTTAGCTTTGATTTTTCCTGGCATTCATTGGTTTGTTACCTGACTTTTGTGTTTAAGGAATTTTCATACTCTTATAATAAGAGGAACAAATAAAGTATAGGACATTATTAAGTCCAATAAGCATTTTTCAAAAAAAAATGTGATATTGCTTGTTTTCTTGCTGCTCAGAGATTTCTGTGACTCTGAGAAATGACTGACATTACTTTTGTCCTAACTGTACTATTTTAAATGACATTCCATCCCAGGGGCTTTACACATGGCCTATAGGACATTTGTAGGACAAACACATTGAAATCTGATGAGACAAGTTAGTAAGAAATGAATAGACAGAAGAAAATCAATTTCCGGTAGGTTAGTGAATATCCACAACTAGTGTTTTCTCCATCCTGCTTGTTAAACATGATACCATTACCAAGGTGAGTTCCTGGGAAAGGTCAGTAGACTCAGCTGACTTGGTTCTCAGGGTAAAGCGCACATGCCCTTGCCATGGCATGCACCACGAACACCCTCCTTTGGCAAGTGTCCTTCTCACTGGAACATCACCTTCCACCTCCAGGCGCCACCTCTCCCTCTTGTTGATGACTGCCCCTTTTCACTACACCCTCACATCTTGGCATCATACAGTCACTGGTGAACATGTCAGCTTCCTTTGCTTTACAGCTCAGGTCAGGTAACAGCACTGCCAGCTGTGCCGCTCAGTGGTTAGAACACACATTTTGAAGTCAGGCAGACCTGGGTCACATCCCCATTTCTACTTTCATAAGCTGCACAACTTTTAGGAAGCTGCTCAGCTTCTGAGGTGGTAGAGATAGCACCACCTACCTCACCAGTGACTCCTTATTCTGAAGATGGGATGAAATCATGTGTCTGAAGCATTTATTGCAATGCCCGACACAGAACAAATGCCCGTATGCGGCGTTCAGTGTCACATCCTTGAAATGGCTCCCAGGATCCAGAAAAGGCTCCTCCCTTAGACATGACTGCAACATAAACTGCTTTTCATGGGTTTTCTTATGTGACTTATTTGGAGTATGGTTTTTGCTGAAATTTGGCAGCTGGAATTTTTAGGAGCCCAAACCTAGGCTAGCGTTTCCTGTAAAAGATAGCATTTACTGAGTGTGCTAAGAGCCAGGCGCTCTTCCAAGCTCTTTACAAGGAATCTTTACAACCTGTTTACACATGAGGCGCAGGAAGAGGCTAGGAAATGTGTCTAAATGTGGACAGTTATAACAACAGCTGACGCTGGTCACTGTGCCAAGAGCTTTACTTTACCTACATCATTCAGGTATCATCTATGAAGCATGTACTTAAATACTCCTCATATCCTATTGAGGACACTGAGGCACACAGAGATGGAGTAATTTACCCAATGTCACACATCTGATAAATGGCAGAGCATGGACTTAGACCCCCCTGTGTCTCACCCTAGAGCCCCAGTGATGCCCACTCTCACCCAGTGTTACTGAGCCTTGCTCACCACTTTATCAATACATGGCACATTGATTCTGCAAGTCAATGAGGATAATAAATAGCTAACCTTCGTGGAGCACTCGCTGTGCACTAGGCATGAACCATAACTACTTTCTACGCAGGGCCTAATTCAGCAACAGCTCTGTGAGTTAGGTCCTGCTGTTAACCCATTTTACAAAGAAGAAAACTAAGGCATCAAGAGATGAATAACCTGCTCCAGATAGCACAGCTCACAAGTGCTACAGCCTATACTGAACCCCAGGCAAATGGACCCAAAGCTTTGCACCTTGACAATGGCCCTCAGCAGACGTAGAACTCCTGCCTGCTCCTCTGCATCTTCATGCAGCATCCTTAAGGATCCTCTAATTTTAAATGTAAATGGCTACGGTGACACAAATATAAAACACCATTGAACACTCATTTTAACTCCGTGTGATAACAATGCCGTTAATGGAGGACTCTTCCTGTCCTTTTCTCTGATGACTAGAGGCTTGAGAGTAGAAATTTTATTGTAGCCAGCCCTCTAGACTCTGATGAAAACAGTTAACAAATTCAAGTTTATTCAAGGTATTTATGAGACCAATATGAAGTTTACACCAGGGAGAGGAAATGGCATAATAAAATGGCTTTCATAAAGGCTTTGGGCATGATGCTTGCAAAAACCTAACCACACCTTCCTCCTTCAATTTGTGGCTGTATTTGCCTTTACAGCAGGAGATAATGCCAATGGATCATTAAATGCAATAACATTGATGTGTAAAAAAGAAGCATGTCATCTTCTATATTCTGAACTTAGAGCATGCCTCTCCCAGTTCAAGGTGAAAGCCGCCAGCATCTTAAATGAAATGTCTGCAGATGCACAGATGCCCTCTGTGTCTCTCATTTTTGTCTGTGAAACAGTGATAGTAGTTGTACTTCCCTTGTGTGAGGATTACATGAGTAAATGTAGGTAGAGTGCATAGAATAGTGTCTGGCCCAGAGGAAGTGTTGTACCACTGATTGGGTTTATCATGATTAAAGTGTCAAAAGCTCCAGCATTTTATTTGAAGTATTATGGACACTCACGTATAAAAAGGTGAGTAACGAAGCACAGAGTGGCTGATAGCGACTTTCATGGACTGTTCAACCGGAAAGTGCTCTGGGAGACACCCTTTTCAAGCCCTTTTGCTATAGAGGGAGCTGAGTCGCCCAGCAGCCCCTTCTATGTGTCCAGGGCTGAAATGCAGGAGTCTGGAGGCCAGATCATCACGTGCTGCTACTATGGTGGACTCCTGACCTAGTTACAGCCAGAGGCAGGACCACCGCCAGCCCTTACAGGCACTTCAGCGTGATTTAGAGGAAGGCTTCACTTCCTCTGGATGGATACGGCCTCTAGTCCACTGCCCTACTTGCCACCTTGCCTTTGCTCACACCTCAGCCTACACATCCCTAATCAGGGGTACTACAGTGAAGTTGTAAAAGAGACAGAGAATCAGTTGTCCAAGAGAAAGAGGCCACTTTGCATGTTGTGATTTTCTGCGAGGTCTATAAACTTGGTGTTTCTTGTCTCTTTCCTCTCTGTGTCATTTTTCACTTGAAACGGCCCCACCTTGTCACCTGCAGTACAGAAACCCGAGACAGCAGGAGAGCTTGGTCAGAGCCACTTGATTATTTTGCAGACACTCCAATACCCTTCTGAACCTCATTTTTTCATTCTCCACAAAGCAGAGGATACTGTCCTTAATACTATTTTTTATCCTATCAAGAAATGGTCTAGAATAAGCCTAAGAGCAAAAACACTTCTCACTAAATACGTATGTATTTTTTACTGGAGAAGACACTCAAGTTCCTAAGAACTTAAGAGATGTTGAAGATAGGGAGATTTGGCTATAGAAACAGCTTGTTGCCAAGTACTTGCCATTGGCTTTCCTATAATATCTGGAGCTGCTGCTTCAAGTTATCACCTGTAAGGTGATGCAGAAATGTACATGTTAATTTTTCAATTCATACTGGTTCAAATATACTGTAGTTTAATGGACATTTGGATGCCATTGCTTGAAATGAGATTTCATGTGATGACACCAAGGTTTCCAAAGGAGATACTAAGGTGGGATCGGTATCTGAAAAGAAGGTATTTTATAATATTTTGAAAGCATTTATATTATTTTTTTAAATATTTACTTTTTAAAAAGTAAGTACATGTATGTTTTTAACCTCTAAGACACATCATCTATTTACTAATCAGAGGCTGGTAGTCAGATGTAATTCTCTATTTAGGAAAACAGGAAAGGATTTTAAAATGTGAGACACGTCAGTTAGACACAAAGAAGACTTTTCTAACAAGGAAATTACCCAGGCTATAAATTTATCTGTGCAGGATGCTTGAAATGGAGTCAGGAGGGGATCTGATGGTTGTGAAAATACCAAATCTAGGGAAATAACATCAGGATGCATTTAGAAAATACCATGGACAAACTCTGCTGAGGTCCCAACTAGAACCCAACACACCCATACATAGAAACTGATAGCTGTGGCAGTGCCATCTGCAGATATACATCTCTGAAGTGAAGTACTTTCCTCTGAAACACATTAATTTGAACACCATTCATTCCTGAAACTCACATTTCTTCTTAACTGCCATAATACCTGCATTTTAGATAAGTTGCCTTCCCTTCTCCAAGCCCTAGAGGAGACTATAAATTTGAAATAAATTAAGATAGACAGGAGTTTCCTAAATGAAAAAAGATTTTTTTTTATCCAACCTAAATCAGGGCTTGAAACCTTTTACTTTTCAGTATATAGTTTATTATCGTCTATTGCTTCCAGTGGATTCTATGTTTTAATTAGTTTGAAAACATAGGTGTGATATTTTACAGAATGAAATCACTGCCCCTGTATTTAATTAAATGAACCCTATAAAAGTTGGATTTTAGCCAGGGGCATAATTTATACTAGGCTGAATTTAAAATTGCATTCATACTTTATATGAGGTCATTTGCACATGTAATAGAAATAGAGGTGACTGTGATATGCTGAACTTCAGAAACCAAATGTCCCCCATAAATGGGTACTTAGTTTCTAATTTGGAGAGAATATAGTATGCCTTTTCCAAATACTACATTTTAAAATATCCTGAACTGCTTACAACTAAGTTGTAGAAAACTTTGGAGGCTCTCTGGGACTCTGTGTTTTGAAAGGTGCTACTGTATGACAATAGTTTAACCCACGGTATTTCTAAGTAGACCGTGAAAACCAAGCCTGTCTCTGGGTTATGGGCCCGGCTAGCATTCCATCGTGTGTAGTCTCTGAGTCACTGGATGTCTGGGTAAAACGCCACCCATAATGCATTTATCTGCCCATTTCTTAAGCAGTTCCCATGTGTTGTAGCCTCATTTTTCCTCCAAGGACTTCTTTCAGTGACATTCCGTCAGCCAAGAAGGGAACTGGTCTCACTAAATAAGCTCAGTGAATTCTTGCTGAATGAGTGAATGACTGAAAGATAGACAGATGGGTTGTCAGTGAAATTTACCTCCCACATGGAAAGCTGGCCAGCTTTGTGTTAGTTCTCAGGACCGACTGTGGAAAAGACAGCTACAAGTACCTCCTAGGAAGAGCAACAGCAATGTTATTCCAGCCCAAATTGAACCAGGAAGGAATGGTTCCACGCCCTCAGCATAATTGTCTGTCTTGTCTCGGGAGACCTTATGCTAAAGGACCTCTTTAAGGTCCCTTAGTGTCATGTCATATTTGCATCAGTGATGTTTGCCTTGAGACTAACTGATTGGATTTTTGCCATAATTGCACCTAAGTCCCAGGGGACCAGCCAGAGCCTTAGGTGAATAATTTAAGCATTTAATTTATAATAAAGATAAAGTTTGCAATCAGCATTTCTTGTTCCAAAACATTCCATTTACTTGGTTTTAAAGCTGCATAAACTGTTTTAAAGGCAATCTGCTCAATTGGGCGAGTTAATGATATTGAATTTGACCGGGCCAAACGTCACTGGGTGAGCATCCCGTCTATAATCACAGCCATCATCACCGCCGTTTTGTGTAATGTAGATGCAATGCTAATCCTGAGAATAAAAGTTGTCATTCTCGGTTGGCTGACGGCGTGCACCGGAGTCATCACCTCGCTAAGTCTCTCAGTGATGTGATTCCAAGATGACAGTGTAATAAGTGTTATGTGCACAAGGTAATTCAAAACAAATTTGGCTGCAAAAATGGATCGTCTAGGATAGTAAACTCCCGCCTTGTCTCATCTTCTTTTAAGAGAATGTAATGATCCCTAAAATACCTTGTCAAGAAGCTCATGTGGCAGGGGTCAAGTCCTGTAAAACTTATCTGTTGCACCCCCCTCCTCCTCCAAGAATCCCAACTCAAGGACTGAAAATATCAGTGTACATATTGGTACCCCAGGAACACACAAGACGGGCAGACAGCTTCTGGGAAGCTAAGAAGCCTTTCAGCATACGAATGTCTCTTAAGAACACCTCACTAGGCTGGGTTTTGCTTCTTTAATTATAGATTGTTTCCTCATGAGAAAATGTGTCTCTTCTACTATAGGATCCCCACGAGCACTGGAGTCTTAGTAAATTCTTATTGTCGGCATTTAGGCATTACAAGTAAATTATCTCATCTAAACTTTATATTACCCTAAGAAGCATGATGCTATATTTATTTTGTAGATGAGGAAACTGGAAAGAACAGTTAAATTGCCCAAAGCCCACAGCCAGGATTCCAACGCTGGCTTCATCCCACAATTGCCGTCCCTGCACACTCCACCTCTGAACTGTAAAAAAAGGAGGAGGTCACCTGGCTTGTGGAGGGGCTTATTTGAGCTGTATTTGATTGAAAACTGCATGGGCTACTAAATTTGTTTTCTTGGGCACAGTTGTCAGAAATGCCTTTCTGTGGAACCCAGCCGTAGGCAGGGGGAACATTCTTGTGTGGGATGACAGGGCATTTCTCAGTCACCCCAAAGTCCCAGTTCTCCCTTTGGGGTTGCTACTGCTCTTCCCTCTGTAACCTGGGCAGTATGGATGTAGTTGTATCAGTGCCGTTTAATAGTACTGAAAGCTGGATGGATTCAGAACAGCTTTCCTGCTTTTTCTAATTGAGTGTGTCTCAACACAGAGGAGCTCTTTGTAGCCAAGAATGCTTTTAGCTTTAGGCTGATCCAAGCAGGTCCTTCATGCATCATTTTCTTGGTACCATTTAAACATCCACTCAATGGTACTAGCATTTGGTTTATAAAATCTATCCAAGTAAAGCAATAGTTGCCATCACCTTGCTATAAAAATGAAATAAGATGTACTCCTGATCAGAGAAGGCTTTTCACTAATTACCCACATAGAAGACTGTCTCTAGGAATGAATGAGAAGACATTTGTGCCTAATTTTACAATATAGCTATGTGATATTTACACCTTTTAGGATGTTTTGGACTGTAGGTAGTTAAGATCCAAGTCAAATGACCTAAAGTATAAGAAATGTATCATTGAATATAACAAGAAGTTTGGGGATAAGAGGTTCTAAACTTGGTTAATTCACTTACTCAGTGATATTATTGGGACCACAATTCTCTCATTTTTCTACTCTGCCATCCTCAGTGTGTTAAGCTGGCCTCTGAGGCCAGTTCCCCACAGGGTCCCAAGATGCTGCCACAAGTCCAAGGAAGCATGCAGATGACTTGCCTAGGGGCAGAAAATGGCCCTCTCCTGTCTCATGTCTTAGTTTAAGGATGAACAAAACCTCAGAGCTCCCTAGCAGTTCTCCCATCCCATCCAACCAGCCAGAATTACACTGTATACCCATGCCTAAATCCATCATGAGGCAAAAGGACCAAGACCACCATGATAGGCGGGAGCCCATCAAAATCCACACCTCAAATCTCCCCCAGAAGGAAAGATATAGGATCTGGTAGAAAGGAAACAAAGAGTTCTTTTAGCAGAGAGGAAGCATTAGGGTGAGGATGGGTACGTGCTGCGCAGGCAGCTGACATTGTCTCCTGTAGTGTTTGTAAGAATTATGTGTGTCTAAACAGTGTAGACCTATAGGTTCCTTTCTGGACATAACTAGAAGATTCCCGGATTCTAATTCCCCATCCTCTCCCTCACTTAGCTTAGTGTTCCTCTTAACAAGAAGAGGAAGTTATAAAGGAAAAAGATACCATAGTAAGAAAATCCCATTCTTATTCCTTTTTGGCAAAAGGCCTGGTATTTATATAGTATTAAATAGAGGAAGAACAAATTTGACACATCTTGTAGCACCCACTTGAAAATCCTAATGTCTGAATTCATTGTGGGTATAACTAACATTGGGGCAAGCCATCCCCAGGGAATACAAAGGGCAGAAGACCGGTGTGACTGGGTGGTATTGAACACACCCACACCTCCTAAGGGTGCTATCTGTTGCATTAAGTTATTCTCAGGAACAAATTTACTGTAGTGTTGTAAATTCCTGTACTATGTGACTCTTGGTGTCACACATTTAGTGAAAGATATGGCTCAAAGAGTTCGGCCCCAGCATGAATTCCACAGGACCCCAAGTTGTTTTTCATCCCCATCTACACCCCATTCCCTCCCATGCCAAGCCCTCAGCATTCGAAGGTCTAAGCAGGGAAGCACTCACCAAGGTCACTTGGGGCGGAAAGCTAGAAAGAATTCTTTCTTGTCCTTTCATTCTTCTCTCAAAGGGAGAAACATGGCAACAGTAGTAGTGTTAAACCCTGCTTTCCAAGTCCTCCAGGATGGGGAATTTAAAAGTTCGGTGGTTCAGACAGTTCCTTATTTACTGGTGCACTCAAGTCATTTTGTGACCCAGAGTTCTTTTCTGCCGAACTCCCTCATGATGTAAATAAATTACTTAAGTGGATTGAATCCAAATCATTAATAACCTCCACTGGCAAGATTCATTTGGGCTTCATTACAAGGAAAGAATTCAACATCTATTTCTCAACCCAACAGTTGTTTACAACGCACTTCAACCTAAGAGTTGTTGTCCCTACAGGGCCAGAGTGAAAGGGTTTGGGGGAAAAAAAGAGAAAAACAGCTTTGCAATCAATACTTATGTTCTGCCTGGACAGAGGGAAATTGAAGTGCTCTGAGGATAGACCTAATTGTCAGCATGCTTTGAAGTCCAAGATACTAAGGGAGGAAAATGTATATATGCCAGATAGGAAAAGGCTGTGGTTCAGTGTTCATTTTGACATTTATACATACATGCTAAAAACACGCACATTGCAAGAATGGACTATTAATGTATGAGATTTACACTCAGGGATTGCTATGTGGAGTGACTTGAGTGGGTCAGTGTTCTCCAGAAAAGCTTTGAGAAGCTGAGCAACTTCTGCAGTCCTGTGGAATATGATTCCTATACCATCATTTTACATTTGCTTTTTAAAAGCCCACCAAACCTCTTGAGGAATACCGTAATATTAAAATATTGTGGAGCCTGATGTATTTTCAGTCATAAGATGTTACCAGACTTTCTGCCCATAACTACCTGAACATAGTTCCTTTGTTTTATGGGGGAAGGGAAAAGAGAGGATAAATTAAATCATTGGACTTCCATCTAACTTGGAATGACTTTGATTTTTAGAAATAAGACTCTGATTTCTATTTCATCTTATGGAAGCTGTTCTAAAGATAGCCAGGTTGGGTGAGTTTTGATTGTACCATTGGGGAGAATCCTGGACACAGCATCCAACGTTCTGACCCAGCATGAACTAGTAAGGTCCTCTCATGAGGTCTGAGGCTGCAGGGAGGGAGATGATCTTACTTTCAGTCCTGCCACCTTCACAGGACTATGATGAGAGAACTGTTGAGAGGTATCTTCATTTAAGCCATGCAGCAGACAGTAGTCACTCAATAAGTGCAGGCTTTGAGGATGCAGTAATAGCAAAACACTGCACACAGTGGGAAACAAAACAGCAATTAAGCCAGTGGTGACTTCCCCCCAAACGTTGGCCATTTGAGTTCCTTCTCCATAATACTTGCCATATGCCCCTATGACCTCAACTGTCATTTACTTAATATTGTCAATGGACTTTTTAAAGAGCAAAAGGATTAATTTTAAGAGGAAACTTCATATTACTTCCATGACGGGAAGACTGGTATCATCTGACACAAACTGGAAAAATACACACTATTAAAACGTAACAGTGTAATGAATTTCTAGTTAGCTATTATTGCCTGATAAAGGCTCGGAGCCTGAGGCTGGCCTTTTCTTTCACAGGCAAGATTAGCAAGTGATGAAATTGTGTTAAAGATATTCCACGGGGAAGCCAAGCTTTCCCGCTGTGAGATTTACTATTTCATGCCAGATCTGAATACCTCCAAACTCACTCTTTCCACCAGGCATTCTTTGGGAAACCTAAACATTAGAGAAGTGAAGTTCTCTGACCCCATCGCCTGCTTCTTTTAGCTGCTTACACATGAAAGGAGCCAATCCATGTATCTGTCCTTCATTTTCTGCTTCATTCTAACCTTGTCCCACCCTAAATATTTTTCCACAGGTCAACGGCAAAGACTTGTCCAGAGCAACTCATGACCAGGCTGTGGAAGCTTTCAAGACAGCCAAGGAGCCCATAGTGGTGCAGGTGTTGAGAAGAACACCAAGGACCAAAATGTTCACGCCTCCATCAGAGTCGCAGCTGGTGGACACGGGAACCCAAACCGACATCACCTTTGAACATATCATGGCCCTCACTAAGATGTCCTCTCCCAGCCCGCCCGTGCTGGATCCCTATCTCTTGCCAGAGGAGTAAGTAACCAAATCTTGAACCCCTAACGCGTTAAGTAAAGAAGTATTTCCAAGTTGTTTTTTTGCTCTTCCATGTGGCAAAAAAAAATTAATGCACCCTATAATTTTCCTCCAAGTTGCCCGTATTTAATTTTATTGTTTATAGAGGCAATAAATCGAATCCTGCTCAAAACTGCTCTGACATATTAATTACTTTATTATAACCCTGGAGCGGACTTATTCAAATTATATCCTAAGAACAGAATTACTTACAAATGTTGTAAAAGTTGTTTCAGAATAAAATTTAATCACCCCAAATGGTAATTTGAAGATCCTGCAGTTATTACTAGAGGGAATGCTGATCATTCTTTTAAATAGACAACAAAGTAAGTTGTGTGTGTCAAGAGAGCCCTGGAGGTTGTGCCTTCTGCTTTCTTGGGTCTCATTTCAAGCCTGGATCCATGTAATAAGCCCGCACATGCCTCATCTAAGTACTGCATCAACCAATTAAATAACAGCTGCAACTCAGCACGCCACATGGATTTCTTTACACACACCTCTTCTCCCAACTTATTTCTGCCAGCGACGAAGATTCCTTCAGAGGCTTCAAGTCGGACAAACCTGATGCTCAAAGTGATTTCTAGTTGTGGAACTTGGGTAACCTACTTTGTTTTGTGGGGCTGTATTTTTCCTATATTAAAATGGGGATAACAGTATCAATCTCTTATGATCGTTGAAGGATTAAATGAAACAGTATGTGGGAAGTGCCCACGGGGCATATGGTAAGCACTCGGTACATGATAGCAGTGATCCCCGTTAATTTAGTGGGTGAAGTAAAATATTCAGGAAAAAATGAAGAGCAAGACACTTTCTGTGACAGACTGCTGGCCTCCAAGGCGTCCCATTCAACATAGCTTTAAACGAAGCTTTTCGTGTGTGACTTCGCACATCTGAGGACACAGCCTCTCCAGCTGATGTTAGGGTCGCCCCTGTGTTTTCCCATCTCAGCTCCATCTTGGATCAGATCATTTATTTCAAAGGGCATTTTCATCTCTTACAGGAAAATCCACTGGGTAATACCTGTTGGATTCCTAGTAGTAAGTCAGTAGCTGGAGTGAGCACTTGTTTCCTGTGGTTCTGTCAAGTTCCAAATAAAGGCTTGCGCTTCATCCCTTGGTTTTAGTGGCTAGCTGTCACTGGAACCCAGGGCTAATTCCCCAGGCTTGACAGAGTAGGTTTGGCGGCAGCTGGTAGCGTAAAGACAGAGGACAGGGCATCCGTCTCACATTCGCTCACAGTGTGCACATGTGCAAAGCACTATTATCTCCTTTATTTCTCATGACTGTCCGTTTATACAGATGAGGAACTGCAAACTCACCAGGTTCCACTGAGCTGATGGAAAGGCAGGTCAGTCAGACCCCAACTCCCAGCTCTGAACCACAGTACCCTGTAGTGACCCATTCGATCCTCTGGAACAACTGGCTGATTCACTGAGTATGATTATCCAAACCATTTATCTGACGTTACAGACCAAACTGCCTCACATTATTGATGAGGCCTTTAAGGCTACTTCTGACTCTCAAATGTTGACCTGTCACAGTGACGGGCCTTTTAGAAGCTAAACCTGTAATTTCCTCTTAAGTCTAGTTAACATGACATGACTTATCCCCTGGGGGCAACTTGAGAAATGTCAGAAGAGTCCAGAGGTCAGGCCTCTTCAGGTTCTGGCTAGGTCAGACAACAGCAAGAGCGTGCATCAGGACTGAACGGGGAATGTTAAGTTGATGCGTGAAAGCCCAGACCTTCCAACAGTATCCTCAGTACTAAAAGCCCTTTAAGTGCAGGCAGTATATTTGCCTGATGGGTCCAGAAAATTGAAAGCCAGCCCTTGTTTGAATGGCCACTCATGTCTGATCTGTTGTTTCAAAACTTAAGTGCCTGGCAGGGAAGACTAGGGCCCATTGATTACTGTGCTATGACCTTTGAGAACATGAAGGTTTGGGTCCCCAGCCAACAATCAGAGGCTGAAGCTTTGCATCCGGCACCATGGACTGTTAAGCTCCTTTCAAAGCCACTGATCCAGTATGTTATGACTCCCACTGCCTTTGCTCCTTGAGGTTCCTTTAATGACGCTTCCAAAGATGTCATGAGTTCTGTGGATTGTATTTTGCATATGTTGTCCTAGGGAAACATATCTTTATATGCATTGTTATATGATGCATATAACAATGCATATAATGATGCATATAAAACATCATTATATGCATTGATGCCTACATGTTTGCACATACGTTTCAACCATGTAAGTGCATACTGCATTGTGATATCAAACATATCTTTGTGGGTAACATTCAAAAAGACACCGTCCTAGGTAACAGCAGCAGAGTTTCAGTCTCAGCCTTTTGAACTGGTCTCAGGGGCCAGCACATATCTTAGACTGTTGCCTGGGCTCGAGCCTAGTTTTCTGCAGAGCCTAGTTTTCATCTAACAATGAAGCAATAAGCAGTAAAATACTGTCCTCTTTCCTGCGTACAGATGGAGTTAGAAATTAGTCACATTGAATCACATGACTGGCAGGCTCTGGGATGGGCTCTGCAAACAACAAAGCCCATCAGTCTGGCACTTTGCATCTTAAGTCCTTCAGCAGGAAATGGACTAAAGGCAAATGGTAAAATTAGGATGATGGAGGTCCTGACCGTGCTGAGAGCCCCATCCAGAGGGAAGTGAGTCATGAAAGGGCCCACACCCTGGGAACTGTTCCTGTGCCACTGGCCTGACCATGGGTGTAAGAGAAACAGATCCTGACACTGGAAACAGGGCTGTAATGTTGCATCTCTTTTCAGGCATCCCTCAGCCCATGAATACTACGATCCAAATGACTACATTGGAGACATCCATCAGGAGATGGACAGGGAGGAGCTGGAGCTGGAGGTATGAAGAACATCCTTGTCTCATTTTGGGAGTCATTATTAAGAACACAGAATGCCTAATTGTTCTCTATAAACATAAATTAGTTTACAGATGCCAATGGAAAAATAACAAAAGCAGAACCACTTTTACTCATGCCCTTTGAAAGGCACAACTGAGATTCTTCTTCCCTCCTTGGAAATAGAGCTTAATAATCAAGTCCCAAAAGCAGAAATGTAAGGTTTTTTTTATATTTGAATCACTTAAAAGATAGGACAGTAAATCCTGTTGTCAACCTTTGAATCCACATAATCCATACATTCTTGTAACTAACATAAGCCTCCTCACCTTCCTCCCTTTTATGTCATCACCACTCTTTACTCAAAGGCAGATGGCTCAAGAGTAGGTGGATAAATTACTTCAGTGAATGCTAGCCTGCCCTAACAAAAGGGTTTGTTCACTGCTTCACTTGCTTCAAGCTTGCTAACATTGATATAGAAGAAATTAAACAAATCCATAACTCTTCTTAAGTGTTGCTTGAGGCCACACAGGATTAGGTAAAGATTCAAGATGCTACATAATGTCAAGTAGGTCTTTGTTAAGGTTTAAAAATTTTGAGGACACCAGGTTGCCAACAGAGTTCTACTTCCCATTTTCCTTTTAATAAAGGTGATAGAAAATACAGGAAACACTAACTTGTATAATATATTTATATTTTGGGGGAAACACTTTTATATTTCAATGGGGTTTCAAAACATATAAGAGCATTTCTGAAAGCTGATCTTGTGGAATAAAGTAAAAAGACACCTGATGTTGACAGGCAAGCCCTTGGGTACCATCAAAAGGTCACCCAGGAAAAAAATCAAACATTTTATCCAATTTCATGGCTAACTGTTGTGTAATCTATGCTGTCCTACCAATACTTCTGAAGCTGAACTGTTTAGTGGCAGTAGGTTCTGTGCAAGGACAGAAGCAGTCGAATAGTAGAAAACAGCTGTGTTCCTCTACTTAAAGTTACCAAGAGTTCTTATTCCAAAACAGAAGTTAAAAATCAATAAATGTAGGCAAACGATGACTTAACTGACGGTTAGCCAGATACAGTCAAATCAAAGGACTTGTCGCCAGTGGCATGACTGACTCAATGCAAGTTTTTAAAACTTTAAAATTTTCCCTAAATGCACCTGTTCTAAACAGGAATGGCCACTATAAAAACTTGACTTTCTGCTTGCTGTCAACCACTTACCAAAGCACTTGCCATTTAACGATTGCTCCAGGGAATGAAGTTTTGTCATTTTCAAAAATCAGGATTCTGCCTCTTATTTAGTGTCCTATCACCCCAGCTTCAGGGATGTTTGGTGAAGCAGCCATGACTCCTTCAGGATACTTTTCCTTCATTTGTTAATGTATGTTCCTTCCAAAGGGGGTTCATAAGGAAATACATTTGAGAAATGCCAGATCGAAGAAAACTAAACAGATTTCTTGGAGGACTTCTGAGAATCTTGACTATCTAACTAGCATTGGTAAATCCCCTGGGGGAGTGGGCAGAATTTCCCCCACCTCTCTGGCCAAGTACCTGTTTATACTTCCTCAGTCTACAGTTCTCTGGAACACTGTTGGAGAAACACCGCTCTCCAAACAGAGGGCTATTCAATCATCTTTACGGGACGACACTGCTTTTTGATGATGTAATTGTGGCAAAGTAGAGTTCTTTTAAAAAGCTGTCAGGTGTTTCAGAAGCTAGAGGTATGAAGTAGTAGAGACTCTGCAGTCTTTGGTATTTAGTTAAACTTGACTTTATAGCAGTGGGTTCTTTAGCTCTTTTTTTAGTTTCTAATACCTTTGAGAATCTGATGGAACCTACAGCCCCTCTCTGGAAAAACTCTGCTGCCTGCGAGAGCTTGCATACAGTTTCAGGAGATTCACTGAGCCCCCACAGTATCTGCCCAATTTGGGCCATTCTGTCTTACAGTTTTGTTGTTGTATCTGAGTATCACCAGAACTCTTATGTGCTTTCTATTTCTCTTTAACTCGACTCAACTTATTTAAACTACGGTAATTTTATTTTAAAGGAAACACTATACCACTGCCTCCAAGCAGAAAGTCAGCATCCATTGTCTTAAATAGAAAATCCCATACAATTAAATACAGTGGACACAAGCCAGTGTTATTAAATCCTGGTGCTCGATAAGGGTGCCCGCGGAGGGTTGGGAGCCTGGGGTCACTACATCCTGCCTTTTCTCTAAGGAGATTAGCTAGTATTAAAGAAGTGTTAAGACTAGCCTGAACTGAGTCTTTCTCCCCAAAGCCTGAAGCACCTGAGAGCATCCTGCTTTCAAAGCAGGAGGGAGCCACTCAGAAACTGTTCCCTAGAACCCTGTTGTTTAAAGTGTGGTAGGAGGACCAGCAGCCTGGCTGGTCAAAGTAGAGTTCTCATCTAGGAGATGTGGGAACTGCACAAACTTGGTCCCCCAGATCTTCAGAATCAGAATCTGTACTTTAACAAGGTCCCTAGGTACCTCGGTGCCCGTTACCCTGACCTACAGGCCGCAGGCCCAGATAAAGAAGCCCAAGCTATCATTTCCTCTTGTTCTCTTGAGTCACTCCAGTGAGGCTTTGGTGGTGCCTTTCACTCACTGCAGTGTAGAGATGTGCCCCCGAGTCACAATTATTGCCCATACTGTCCATGCAGAGTAAAATTATCAGGGCCTAGGAATGACTGAACCCCTCGTAGGCATGTGACACTGTGTTCCTAAGACTGCTTCTCTCTTTTCATGAATAAAAGCAGACACAACGCAGGTGTTTAGAAAACTAGCCTAGGATTAACATTTTAAGCTAGACCTTGGATGCCATCAGACTTTATATTCGTGTTTATTTTCAATTCCGTTCATTTTACTGAGCATCTCTTACATTAAATATACTGTTTGGCCCTAGAAATGCAAAATCAGGAAGTCACCACTCTGCCTGCCTGTAAGGAGCTCACAAGCCATTAGGACCATTAGACATTAGCTTTTCATTTCTTCTTAAACAACCAGAATAGGGGCATTCTCCATCTCTAGCCCCTTTGAACAGTTACCATGGAGTACTGTGAGTCCATAGCAGCCAGGAAGTCTTGCTTTAAACATTTGGTCTTTTGTCCACAGCAACTCAGATGTCACCAGGTCATTTCTGTTACCTAAGTACCTTCTCATAAAATGAACCTGGCAATTTTGGACAGATGTTGTCCTCAGTTCTGTGGCGGTGATGGCTCAGGCCTCCTAGGCTAGGAACGCATCAGCTGAGGCCTACTGCAGCCACTCACCGGAAGGGTCTCTCCACTACAGAACAGTAGCTATACCTCCAGCATTGCTGTTTCAGAGGTGTGTCTCTGAAAGGGCCTCTGCTCAGTCCTTTCGAGAAGGTTAATTAATAAACCCCACATGCTGAGAAGTGAGTTTCCTAAAGTGGGCCCAGTTTCCAGGGAGACTGGCACGTGCCTGTCATCCCTGCTTCTGCACGAGATTTCTTAGAACAGTCGCAATCTGCCTTCTAGATTCCATCCTGTTTTGTTCTAACTGTTGGGTTCAATTTTAGTAAAATCAGGCTGTTATATTTAAGTAAGGGGCCAATCGCAACAGACCACTTATCATCTAAATTGAATTGGACTAAAGTCAGCACCTTCCAAAGAACAACTAGTTCCATGGATGTTATATACGAGGAAAATATGTATGAGTGTGTTGAGATTTTATTAAAGCAAATGCACAGAGAAAAACAGATGTTCTGGCCAGACACGGTGGCTCACGCCTGTAATCCCAGCACTTTGGGAGGCCAAGGTGGGCGGATCACAAAGTCAGGAGTTCGAGACCAGCCTGGCTAACATGGTGAAACCCTGTCTCTACTAAAAATACAAAAATTAGCCAGGCATGGTGGCATGCACCTGTAATCCCAGCTACTTGGGAGGCTGAGGCAGGAGAACTGCTTAAACCCAGGAGGTGGAGGTTGCAGTGAGCCAAGATTGTGCCACTGCACTCCAGCCTGGGCAACAGAGCAAGACTCTGTCTCAAAAAAGAAAAAGAAAAAGAAAAAAAGAAAGAAGAGAAAAACAGATGTTCTCCCTTTTAAAGTACACAAAATGATCATATTTAGGTAAGTGTCAAATCCCTGTTATTATGAGACTGCTTAGAGTTAAAGGGATTACACCCAAGTGTACCCTAGGGTTGAGCAGACAAATAATTACCCATAAATTTTCAGGCACTGAACACCTGCTCTACATCTTCCTGTAGGCAATTAAGAAAGAAATACATGCCCAAAGAAGGCTTTTTCTTTTGTCTATTGTTTTAATTTCCCAGGCGATTCATCAGAAGCATCCTATGTAGGCTGTGAAACTGCTGTCACCTGTATTGTGTTCTCATGATGTAATGAAAGGAAAGGAAAGCTACAATTTCAATAGGAGACTAAAATGCTCTCCAAACCTGGTTTTATAGAGGAAGCTAAGTATATCAGAAGGGAACCGGGATTGACCTGGAGATTATGCAGGATGCCCCAGCCAGTCTAGAATTTTTTCTTTAGCCTTTGAGGCACAGGACAAGGAAGAGATCCTTAGGGAACCTTTCCTGGTCAGCCCCATCCTGGATTGAATTGGCTTCCTCATTACTTTTCCTGTGTAATCAGGGTGTTTGCCACTTTTTGTACTACGCCTTCTAACAGCCTGCATGGCAGTGCCCCAGATGTTTACATGCCTCAATCTTTTCTCCAAATGTCACCTCTCCAGAGGAGCTTCCCTGGCTACTCTCTGAAGCACCCCTATGCCACCAGTACCATTATTTACTTTTTTGTTGTTGTTGTTGTTGTTTTTTTTTTGGAGACTGTGTCTTGCTCTGTCACCCAGGCTGGAGTGCAGTGGTGCAGTCTTGGCTCACCACAGCCTCTGCCTCCTAGGTTCAAGCAATTCACCTGCCTCAGCTTCCCAAATAGCTGGGATTACAGGCATGTGCCACCACACCTGGCTAATTTTTGTATTTTTAGTAGAGACAGGGTTTCACCTTGTCGGCCAGGCTGGTCTCAAACTCCTGACCCTCAAGTGATCTGCCTGCGTTGGCCTCCCAAAGTGCTGGAATTACAGGTATGAGCCACCGCACCCAGCCCATTATTTACTTCTTATCTGTCTTCCCCACTGGAATACAAGCTCCCTGAGAGCTAGGCTCTGGTCTAACTCATTTACCATATATTCCTTTTGCCCAGACCATGTCTGGCATATAGTAGGCACCCGGAAATGTTTTTTGAATGAAGGAATAAAATGCCTTGTTACCGTATCTCAAACATAAGGTCCTTGAGGGAAAATGCAGTCTTTAGAGATATGTCTATATCCCACATAACACCATGGAAACTGTTGAGATAACTTAAATGTGCACAGCAACCTGGACCAATAAGTTGAAGAGTTATGCTTTAGTGGCCAGTCTTCCTGGAGGTGGATAAAGCATTGAAATGAGTCTTTGAGATCCCCTTTGATTAAAGTAGCTGATGCTGAAACAGAGTTTGAATCAACAAGGTGGAATGGCCCTCTTAAAACTCTTAATTGGAATATCGTTTCAATTTCATCTGAAATGTCAGGCTTAGCTGTTCGTTTTTATCAACAGTCCATCTAGACCAGTAAGCAACAAGATACCAGTAACAGGGGTAGCTGTAATCCAGATAATGTTACTACATTATTCATACCAGTTTGATTAATAGTCTTCTTTGAAATCTTATCTCCATCACAGACAGATACATATTGATAACTTCTATGCTTTCAGCAATATGCTCAATTGTGTAAAACTAGATCAGTCACACAGAAATGCTGAGAATTTACAAACCACCCAGTAAGTTTGAGGAATTTTACTTTCCACTGAGTCCCCAAAATATTGTGTCTTAAAACCACAGAATGGGCTAAGTTTGTCGAAGTTCAATGACTTGCTCAAGGCAACCTCCCTCATTAAAGATGGAACCAAACTGGTTTTTCATTTGGATCATCCTGCCTTGGACTCTGAAGTTCATTCAATTTTATTGAGCACCTACTGTGCACAGCATACAAGTCTAGACACTGCTTTCATTGCACAATTCATTATTCAGCTACCATTGCCTTACTGTAATCTTCTTTGTAAGAAAACAAGGTAAACCCTAAATCCATACAGAGACAGAGACAATACCAGCTCTTACACTGTTGTTTTTCAAGAGCTTCTGAAAGCCTATTATGGATCACTCCGTGCTTAACTGTCAGCAACCAGATTCTTCTCTGTGATGTTGAACCATCCCTTGAAAATTAAATGACCGAGGCTAAGTCGTATCCTGTGCCTTCTAAATGAAGCTTTTCTGGCTTTTGTTTAGAGTTCCAAGAAGGGCCAGATAAGGCAAGGAAATATTATAGCCCACACCTTCCTATCTCACATCAGTGTCAAGTAAATACCTAGAGTAAGCTCCAGAATACCCTTTGCTTTGTTATTTGGAAATGTGCTTCACCAGCATTTGTTCATCCAATATCACTCATCCTTTGATTACACAGACCACTTCTAAGATAGAAAACTGCTCCTGGAGTGCTGCCCTTGAAGTGGAACACTAGCATTCTTATGTCTGTTTTAAAGATCAAACTGAGAACGTGACTGTCCCCATGACGGTTTGTCCTGAGAGGATTTGTGATGGGAGTCAAAGGCTAAACGCAGTGTTGGGCTCTACGCCATTCTGCTGTTGTGAGGGAGTATGTGTTCTAAAATGAACACTAACTGGGAATAGAACTATTAATGGGACCTTCTTCTCTCCCATGCAAAAATGTCAAACAGTTAGCATTTGTGAAGAATCGATTACTAATTTTACTAAACACAGGTGAGGTTAGTGGCAGCGTATAAGGAAGGAAGCATAAGTGGTTCTTAATCCAGATGAAAGTATCTTAAAACAATAAATGTTTTGAGTATCTTCTGTTCCAGCCTGAAACTTTGTTCTAAGAAAGTTTTCTCCCTGATTAAGTCATAAAGATTTGTTGGAGGAATTGACAGATTCAGAAGGGAAAATGTACAGAAAAAATAATCATGATTAGCAACATGAACTAATGTCAACTACTCTATAGCTTAATAGTCCTCCAAATCTTTATCAATCAAAATACTGACAAAAGATAGAACAGAAATGCTTTTCAGGTTAGGTTTTATCAAAATTGTATTCTAAAGTCTCATGACATCAGGCCACCTACATGTTTGGTAGTAGGCCAAATAAATCTAATCGTTTTCTGCATAACAGAGTGTCAATATCACATTCTTTAGGAGTCTTTTTCTTACTTGTATACTCCTCGTACCTTATGCCTCTCAAATGGAACACTCAAATCTACAAGTGTATTACAGAGTTGTGCTTGTCAGACTGTGCTGAAAAGCCACAAGGACCAGGTTGGCTGGTTTGTTTACTTTTCAGTCTGTCTCTAACCAATACGTGGTCCTACTGTGTGTGACTGTGTAACTCACCCCATCTGCGACACGTTCACCAACACCTGAACTGGTCTACACTTTGTCCAGTGAGACAAATCTGCTAATCATGCCCTTGGTTATCATGACAATGTCCATTTGCTATAGAGGTTTCTGAACACTTCCCTTAACTTCTGTGCTCACCTCATCATGACCAGGAAGCACGCTTTGAGGAGGAGGAGGAGGAGGAGGAGCAGCAGCAGCAGAAGAAAGTCCAGTAGAACTATAGTATCTTCTGTACTTCCTTGAGAGAGAATTACCTTGGCAGCCAGCCATTCAGAAAAAGCTGCAACTTGAATTATCAACATCTCTCGTCTTTCTCATTTTTCTTCCTACAATCTTCCCACTGCTGTCTCTCTCTGCTTGGGTTGCATGTGGACCTGTTTCAGCAAGATGTGTCTCCTGCAGGGATAGCACCAGGCTAAGTGGCAGCATTTGAGCTGCATCTGTGCAGTTGGACCTACACAGTCATGATATTTTGTTGATTCACACCTCAAGGAAATGTCAAAACTGAGAAAGTGTTCCCTGGTACTCATATTCAAATGAAGTGTACCCTAAGAGAGACAGGGGGATGTGTTTGAAACATAAGAGGATGATGTATGCCTAGTATATTTGTGGTATGCAAATTGGTTATTCCAAAGTATTTAGAAACCCAAGTATTTAGGCTTGCTCTCGTTGTTAAATATGACCCTTAAGCCCACTTAGTATATACCTCAAAAATGAAGAAATTTCCACCTAACTCAATGATCAGAAATTAATGGGGTTTCATTTAATGAGAATTTACCATATGGATAGAGCTAAAATTAGGAAGCTGTTGAATTAATTAACATATCAGTGTTCAGAAAATAATCTTATTAAGAGAGGCACTGAAATATACACACTCTACCACAAACAACTTCTTGTGACTTCAGGCAAGTAACCATACCTGCATGTAATTATTATACTACCGGTGACCATAGACTTTCTACGGGGCAGTCAATGTGCTAAGAGCTCTGTGTGCCTCACGTTGGTGACTCTGGGAGGCCAGATGACAGGTACTAGTGAGGACACAGACCTTAGATATACTAACACGCACATGATCAAGCTGCTAGAAAGAGGGAGAGTTGGGTTCTGAACATGTCTTCATAGTTACAACTCTTCCCCACCACGTTATACCCCATGTATCAGCAAGAGAGACTGCTGAAAGTCATTAAGATCATGGCAGTCCTCACTTGAAACCTTTTGATGGGTTCCCATGGTGTTGAAATAAAATCTTAGCTGCTCATGCTGGCCTGTGGGCCCTGCCTGGTCTAGCTCTGCCACCTGGCCACCCTCAACCCACTTCTGTTTTTTGTACACGGGACTCTGGCCATGCTGGCCCAGGGCCTTTTACACCTGCTGTTCCTCCACCTGGCAAGTGTCCATGGTGCCTGGCACCCTGCCTTTCATCGGGGAGAGTTCAAGAAGTATCTGCCATATAACTGTTTTGAGCTTCTCCACATAGACAGCTACATTCTCCTTCCCCTCTAAGAAGACCCTTGAGAGAGGCCACTTGGAAATAGTCCCCAGATACAGTGGCACGAAGACCCCATCTCGGAGCCCTTCCATTCTCCTGCTTGGTGATTAGATAACACTAAAAATTAGACCAAAGGATCTGCCGGAGAACTTATCACGTGGCCCTTCAAATAGGCCTGCAGCTTAGAGCTACAAAAACTTGCACAAGTCATTGGCAAAGTGGGCGGGGGAGTGACACAGCCTGGTTACACTGAGAGCCCCAGGATGGCCCCCCTAAGGCTCCGACAATTTCCAAAGTTCTGACTTCATTCTGAAGCACAGACTAATTGGCAAATACAATAGCATGTGTCCCGCGTTTGGGCTCGCTTTGCTTTTATCTTATTTAATTTGCAGTAATAGCGGCTGAAACTAATTTCTCAGCTGTAAATATCACAGCTGTTGTGGAGAACATTAATTGCACACTATCACGTTACCCTCCTTTCTTGGATCAATTTATGTGTAATCTGTTTGCAAGTTCTATGACTGTGAATATTAAGGGAACACAATGTGAAATAATCTAACCAAACACATTGGAAACATTTGTACTGAAATGGCTGGTTGGTTTGGGGTATGGAAATATTCTTGTTTGTGGCAGACATTGAAAAAGTGCTTTTGAAAAGCCCTGCCCCAGAAGTCTTGACTGTGAGTGAAATATGGGTAATTTTTCTTTGGGGGATCAATGAAATAACTATTTTCAAAATGACTTTATATTGAGTGAAAGGTCAGAAATGCCCTAGGCATTGATCCTGTGTCCATAATCACTTTTTTTTTTTAGTAAGTTAACCGGCCCTATACAATTGAATGCAAAGCAATCCAGTTCATCATTTAAAGATAATATTTTTAAAGCATTTGACATCCCCTCAACTCGCATTGCCTGCCGCAGTCTCACTGGGAATGCCTTTCTTTGTCTAGGAAGTGGACCTCTACAGAATGAACAGCCAGGACAAGCTAGGCCTCACTGTGTGCTACCGGACAGACGATGAAGATGACATTGGGATTTATATCAGTGAGGTACAAAGGCTGATTTTGTTTTTGTAACTATCAGATCAAGACCAAAATGTTTTTTTTTTCTTTTATATGTTCACCAACCCTAACCCACCTCATCAAGAACTCTTTGGAAAGACACAAATTATTCTGTCCCCCTCATCACACTCCATGGCATTGCATCTTTCCATGGAGGTTAAGTTCTAATGTAAGTACTTAAGGCAAAATTACCCTTGAGAAGCCTGCAAATCAGCCATAAAATGGAGCCGTTTACATGGTTTTGTGTGTTTAGCCCCGAGGGAACAGCAGATTCACATTTCCCAACTCATGTTCATTGAGTGGAAGGGTGGGTGGAATCACTTACACTTTTTAAAGCCTCTCTCTCTGTCTCTCACTCTCTTTTTTTTTTCCTCTTAGTGGAGTATATATAGTTGAGTTCATATAAGTTAAATGTGACTTTTGTATGTACTTATCAAACTACATAGATGCATGCTGTTTTGACCTTCCTTGAGAAGATACATAAAGCAGCTGGTTTCAGCATGGAAACTTTACAGTGCACACGCATCCTTGCAATCACAGAAACCCAATTTTGTCAGGAAATAAAATCTGTCGCTACAGAACGAACTACTAGACTCCGAAATTGTCTCTTTGGTTGTATGTCATCCACCAAGCTTAAGTTAACCCAGCCTTTCTGCGTTTGGGGGCATCCCTCCCCTTATCAGTCCTCCTTGTCCCAATGATATTTCAAATTTAAAGTTATTTTCCAAATTTTAATACAAGTATTTGGTATAAAATAAGGTATGGTTGCTAGTCAACATAATGAAGGGTATCCTTTAACCTGTTCTACATCATTGATTTTAATTACCATGCATGCAACAAAAGTCAGCTGTGCCTCCTCAGATCAGCAGAGCCTGCACACACTGCTATATAATAGAGTTGCTATGCAGGGATCCAAGAACCAGCCCTAGAAAGGGCTTAGAAGCAGATCAGCTCATGTTTGCCTCTCCTTGCACGACACTAAGTCTTGTTAATTTCAGTGCAAAACAGAAACACAGGGATGAGCATGACTGTGTGTTAGAGATGGCTTTGAAAGTGCTGTTGCTTATTTTCATGCGTATCTGCATTTGTGCTGAGATGGTCCATGTGTGTTTCAGATTGACCCTAACAGCATTGCAGCCAAGGATGGGCGCATCCGAGAAGGAGACCGCATTATCCAGGTAAGTCCACTTCCAAACAATGGCCTCATAATGGGCCTATCACTAAAGAGCCAACTGGTTCTAATGATAGGTCTAGGGTTGAAATTGCAGAAGAGGTTAAAGAACAGGGATCACAAACACAGATGTGTAGTGAGGCCAGACAAGTTAAACTAATTGTGAGGCTAACTCTGAGTCATAAGACGCAACAGGGAGTGGTGAGGACTGAGACAAACTAGATGGGGCATGTTCTGTCCAAAGAGGGCCTTGCAAAACTTGAGCCAGTTCTCCTCATTTTCTTTCATTCTATTTGGATCAAAACAAACATCAGTGAGCCAAAGTCAGGCCAACAGTTTACAACTTGTGAACTAACATAATTCTCGTTTTAGATTTCTCTGAAAGATTAACTTTGGACCAAGCATTTCAGAGTCTCGTCCATAAAATGGGAACATTTTTGGCAAATTTAGCAGAATCGATTGAAAAGTCTTATAAATTTTCTGACTCAACATCTAACCATCCTGGAATCGCTTCTGAGGGTCATCACTTGACCTTGAGCCCTGTTGCTCCTTCTAGTCCAAATGAGACCATTCATGTCTCTTTTGGCTACAACCTTCTTTAATCTCACAGAATTGAGATTCTTGGCTTCATTGTGTCTGCAAGGCTTAGCTTTCTCTCTTCTCATCCATATCCTCTCATTCCTAATCCACTGTGTTTTTCTCATTGCATACCTCACCACAAGTCATTTTGATTTTCTTCTCCCACTGCCTACTCTGGGTTTCTCTAGCCTTCAGCCAGAACCTGTGCTGCTCAGGATCGCTTGCCCTAGGGAAGTGACCCAAACCTTCACACCTGAAGGGTCAGGGTCCTCAGCATACTGCCATTTTTTTTTTTTTTTTTTTGGTTGCTGGAGTTTTCCATTAACCTTTACTAAGAATGGAAGCACTCAGAGGTACTCCAAGGAATCCCCTGGGTTCCAGACACAGTCCTCCCTGCCTCCACTGTATCACAGCAAGCCCATTTTCCCTTGGTAATTGAAGGCAATCACTCCAACCAATAGCGTCACCCCTTTTGCTGCCTGTTGGCTCACTGGTGTAAGGAGGCATGTGGAGGGCTCCACTTCCAATTCAATGGAACCATTGCTGTGTTCCCTAGAGGTGGCGTTCCACCAGGATTAAGACCTCCAGACCAACAGGGGTCAAAGTCACCAGGACATGCAAGCAAAAATCCTGCAAGAGGGTTAATCAAGTGTGATAGTGAGAGTGTCATGCCCACTTGACCCTCTGCCTGGCCTAAAGAAGTTTAAGTGTCAACCTGGGGACACAAAACACCATGTGTAATTCTATTCCCTTTTCTTAACCTCAGTTTCCATAATGTTCACATCAGACCCACTGCTGCTTTTTCTTCTATATTATCCAATAATGTCTACATATACTCCTGCCGGAATATTATGTCTAATTACTTACATGTTCCCTCTGCACAGCATTATGATTTTTCTCAGTGCTGTCTTCTAGAGGTTCAGCCCCTTCTGTTCACACTCCACACATCAGTCACCTCATGAACTACACTCATGGAGGCTCCTTTGTAGACCAGAGAAACTGCATTGCTCTGAGCAAGACTTTTCCTTCCTAAAATCAGTATTCTTTTCCAGCTACAGGGAAGTTTTATGTTCCAGCTGTGAGTGGGTGACAAATGCAGGTCTGAAATAAAATAGAATGATTTTGCACCATCTAATCATACTATTTGTCTCCCCACTCCCCACCACCCTTTTTTTTTTTTTTTTTTAAGATCAATGGGATAGAGGTGCAGAACCGAGAAGAGGCTGTGGCTCTTCTAACCAGTGAAGAAAATAAAAACTTTTCATTGCTGATTGCAAGGCCTGAACTCCAGGTAAATCGGCTTCCTACAGATGAAACTGGGTCTGTATTTCTAAAATCAAAAGCTCAGGTCCCCAGGCTTGGAAAAGAGCACCTGAGTATTGGCTGTGAACTTGAAGGTGTTTTGTACCCTAGAAATACAATCAAACTTGCTGTGACTTAGAATCCACTTTATGATTTAGCCATGTAAGGTTGGCTAGATACCACCCTGACATCTATACTACAGGCCCACCAGGTTGGTTAATGCAGGGATCATAGGGAAGGAAAAGGAAACAGAATAGAATGGAAAACACAACTGGAGTCATGACCACTGGAGTCATGACCATCAAGACGTTTGACTTCCCAAGGCCTAACATGTGTTCCAGCCTTGATCTGTGCAGGTTCCATTTACAGTAGCAGAGTATGGGGAATTAAAAATTGCTCTTTCAAAATAAAAGAAATATTGAATGATAAATAATAATTAAAACTGATATGACCACCAAATAAGGGCTAGACTCTCCGTGGATCACTTTACACACAGGAGAGCCTTCCCAAGAGATGGAAGTTTCCAGAGGTTCAAAAGTTACCCAGTAAAGCCCCAGAAGGAGGGTGATAAAGCAGGGAGGGGTTCAGGCCCAAGTAATCTGATTCAGAAACCACTGTGTTATAATAACTCCTTCCACAGAAGGAATCATGAACTCTCCCAGGTGGCACTCTTGATCCACTTAGAATGGCTCCAGCAACACATCTAGAGCAGTCCAGTAGTAGATCTCTTTAGGTATGTGTATTACTCCGTTTTCATGCTGCTGATAAAGACATACTCAAGACTGGATAATTTATAAAGAAAAAGAGGTTTCATGGACTCACAGTTCCACATGGTTGGGGAGGCCTCACAATCATGGTGGAAGGCAAAAGGCACGTCTTACATGGCAGCAGGGAAGAGAGATGAGAACCAAGCAAATGGGATTTCCCCTTATAAAACTAGTAGATTTCATGAGACTTACTCACTACCATGAGAACAGTATGGGGAAAACTGCCCCCATGATTCAGTTATCTCCCACAAGGTCCTTCACACAACATGTGGGAATCATGGGAGTTACAATTCAAGGTAAGATTTGGGTGGGGACAGCCAAACCATATCAGTATGAAACCCAGTTGAAAAAGTAGCCTAGAGACAGTGGAATACAGGGCATCTGATTCTCCACAGATGGAAGCCTCATAAGCTCAAAGGGAACTTCAGCTGTCATCTCACTCACAGTCAGACTTTTTCTTAAAAGTCCAGATAGTAAATGTTTGACTCGGGTGGCTATACCATCTCTGCTAGACTCTGTCACTCTAGTGCAAAAGCAGACATAGACAATTATGTCAGCGAATGGGCATAGTTGTGTTCTCATTAAATTTTTTTTTATTTACAAAAATAGCAGGCTGGATTGAGCCCCATGAGCTATAGAGTGCCAACTTCTGAATAGTTCACTCTTTTTAGGGCAAGGCAGATAAAGCCCTTTTAAAAGTGATATCCAGTCAGGCTCGGTGGCTCACGCCTATAATCCCAGCACTTTGGGAGGCCGAGGCAGGAGGATCACTTGAGGTCAGGATGAGGCCCAGTTGGCCAACATGGTAAAACCCCATCTCTACTAAAAATACCAAAATTAGCTGGGCGTAGTGGTGCATGCCTGTAATCCCAAATCCCAGCTACTCAGGAGGCAGAGGTTGCAGTGAGCCAAGATCATGCCACTGCACTCTAGCCTGGGAGACAGAGCGAGATTCTGTCTCAAAAAAAAAACAAAAAACAAAAAAACCGTGATATCCTTGCCCAAGCCAAACAGCTAGTTACTGTATCTACTGTATCAGAAAGAACTCTTTTTCACACTAAAAATCGTTTTTCTATGGGACCTGTTAAACTTGTGTCTGGTCCAGCAAGCAGGGGGAACAGCTAAATCTGACCCTCCTACACAGGTGTCTTACTGCAGTGAAAGTAGCTGAGATGGATGAAAGAGTTTCACCCTGAAAAAAAAAAATCATGGATATTAAAGACTTCCCCAGTTTGTAGTGCAGGGTTGGAGGTCTCTGTAATGTGAGGGTGGGATAGTTTCCTGACTTAACGGCAAATCATTGGGCAGACTGCATTTTGATGATTCTTGGAGGAAGCCCTGGAAATATTTTTCCCCAAGGTAATGTCATTTTTTAAAAAACATAAATGAACATGAAAGGAAACTTCTAAGGCATGTGTTGGCTGCTCTTGCCTGCAGCTGGATGAGGGCTGGATGGACGATGACAGGAACGACTTTCTGGATGACCTGCACATGGACATGCTGGAGGAGCAGCACCACCAGGCCATGCAATTCACAGCTAGCGTGCTTCAGCAGGTAACGCCCACGCACCAGTCCCTGACACTCTGCCCTGCTGAGCTGGAGGAAAGTCTGCTTCCTCCATCCCCCTTTATGGCGCTAAAGACCATCAGAAGCTTATCCACCTGGAAGATAGCAAGAAAACAGCCTCAAGTACTTTTCTATTTGAGCACCAGACCAGTGAAATGCAAGCTGGTACTGTCCCTAGCTAAGCTTTTAAATCTAAGCACCATTGCCAAAGCAAAGCTGACCTTATGATAATTTGTTTGGAAAACATATGCGTCGGCATTGCCATAGATTGGAAAAAGCCATGTTTTCCAAAGTAAAGCAATCCCCTCTGTTTAACCTGAGCTACTTGGAGCTCTCTAGCTCCCTACTATGCTACTACCATTGTCAGAGTCTTAATGAGCCACTTACTGAGTCCTGTATAAGCTAAACAAGGACCTTTATACATCCTACCTGTGTACTGATTGATTTAACAGAATCATTCATTGAGATAAAGCGACTATTATTATCCTCATTTTACAAAACTGAGGACAAGAACAAGAATAAGTGACTTGCCCAGGTAGATATGGGTAAGTGTGGCTAAGGCCCACGCTCTTGACCTGGTCCTACTGTCAGATGCTGCCCCTCGGCCTTAGAAATGTACAGCCTGCCCTATCCAGAAACACTGCAAGGAAAGGTCAAACCTGAGTACCTGCTGCGTAGGCCTCCCTCACTGTGACCCTTTGTTCTTGTTTTTATGCAGAAGAAGCACGAGGAAGACGGTGGGACCACAGATACAGCCACCATCTTGTCCAACCAGCACGAGAAGGACAGCGGTGTGGGGCGGACCGACGAGAGCACCCGCAATGACGAGAGCTCGGAGCAAGAGAACAACGGCGACGATGCCACCGCATCCTCCAACCCGCTGGCGGGGCAGAGGAAGCTAACCTGCAGCCAGGACACCTTGGGCAGTGGCGACCTACCCTTCAGCAACGAGTCCTTCATCTCGGCCGACTGCACGGACGCCGACTACCTGGGGATCCCAGTGGACGAGTGCGAGCGCTTCCGCGAGCTCCTGGAGCTCAAGTGCCAGGTGAAGAGCGCCACTCCTTATGGCTTGTACTACCCTAGCGGCCCCCTGGACGCCGGCAAGAGCGACCCCGAGAGCGTGGACAAGGAGCTGGAGCTGCTGAACGAGGAGCTGCGCAGCATCGAGCTGGAGTGCCTGAGCATCGTGCGCGCCCACAAGATGCAGCAGCTCAAGGAACAGTACCGCGAGTCCTGGATGCTACATAACAGCGGCTTCCGCAACTACAACACCAGCATTGACGTGCGTAGGCACGAGCTCTCGGACATCACCGAGCTCCCGGAGAAATCCGACAAGGACAGCTCGAGCGCCTACAACACGGGCGAGAGCTGCCGCAGTACCCCGCTCACCCTGGAGATCTCCCCCGACAACTCCTTGAGGAGAGCAGCGGAGGGCATCAGCTGCCCGAGCACCGAAGGGGCTGTGGCGACCACGGAAGCCTATGGGCCAGCCCCAAAGAATCTGCTCTCCATCACGGAAGATCCCGAAGTGGGCACCCCTACCTATAGCCCATCCCTGAAGGAGCTGGACCCTAGCCAGCCCCTGGAAAGCAAAGAGCGGAGAGCCAGCGACGGGAGCCGGAGCCCCACGCCCAGCCAGAAGCTGGGCAGCGCCTACCTGCCCACCTACCACCACTCCCCATACAAGCACGCACACATCCCGGCGCACGCCCAGCACTACCAGAGCTACATGCAGCTGATCCAGCAGAAGTCGGCCGTGGAGTACGCGCAGAGCCAGATGAGCCTGGTGAGCATGTGCAAGGACCTGAGCTCCCCCACCCCGTCGGAGCCGCGCATGGAGTGGAAGGTGAAGATTCGCAGCGACGGGACGCGCTACATCACCAAGAGGCCCGTGCGGGACCGCCTGCTGCGGGAGCGCGCCCTGAAGATCCGGGAAGAGCGCAGCGGCATGACCACCGACGACGACGCGGTGAGCGAGATGAAGATGGGGCGCTACTGGAGCAAGGAGGAGAGGAAGCAGCACTTGGTGAAGGCCAAGGAGCAGCGGCGGCGGCGCGAGTTCATGATGCAGAGCAGGTTGGATTGTCTCAAGGAGCAGCAAGCAGCCGACGACAGGAAGGAGATGAACATCCTGGAACTAAGCCACAAAAAGATGATGAAGAAGAGGAATAAAAAAATCTTCGATAACTGGATGACGATCCAGGAACTCTTAACCCACGGCACAAAATCCCCGGACGGCACTAGAGTATACAATTCCTTCCTATCGGTGACTACTGTATAATTTTCACTTCTGCATTATGTACATAAAAGAGACCACTACCACTGGGGTAGAAATTCCTGCCTCGTTCAATGCGGCAAGTTTTTGTATATAAGATAAATACGGTCTTCATGTTTATAGTCCAAATTTGCAGACCCTACAACTCTGGGTGTCATAGGTCTATTTTAAGGGGAGAGAGAGAAAAACACCCTTACTATCTTGGAAGGCAATATTAACAAACAGAGCTTTTTTCAAATAGCAATTGTACTTTTCTACCTGTACCCTTTTACATAAAGTGTTTAAATTTCAGAAAGATCTTTTATTAAGCATACTTTCACAGAATAATTTGTTTAAACTATATTCATATTAAAAAGTTAAACACGCTTTTTTTCCTGCCTAAAAACACAAATACAACTGCCAGTATGTATTTTTAATGGAACCCTATTTTATAATGTTACGTTACTGAATGTGTTTCATATGCGTGACCGTTAAGATATTATTTAGGTGAAGGTTTCAACTCAAAACCACCCAACCCGGTGGTTAACGATTTAATACACATAACCAAACCGGCAACATTTAGAGTTGGGATATACGTTTAAACATTTTCCTGGTTAAGGTTCCCAAGAGAGTGTAAAGGTTTTAGCAGAAAGCAAAATATCATGCAGCTTTATGGAAGTTTAAAGCATGTTTGCAAATATTGCAGCCCATTGAAAGAATTTGCATGTACAGGAAAGTTGTGGATGGAGATGGTTTGTGGAATTTTAAGTGCTCATTGTAGTAAACTTTTGCTTTGTAGATTTGAAGGTACAGACTTACACAAGCAAGTTCACAAAATCATGATTAGTTACAAACATTAAGTAAAATGAAGTTAAAATAAATTATTATTTTCTATTTCATATGTTTTGATGTGATTCGTCATTTTGCAGTGGTGCCTATAAAATAAAAGCCTTTTGCAGTGTTTGCTTTTTTTCCCTTGGTTGTATTACCTGCTACTTTGGAAGGATTTAAGTATTTTAGACCATCTGATGCCTTCGCATTCAGCCTCATGGATATAAAGCCAAGGTCTAGCAGTGAAGAACACAGGGTCAAATTTACCATACAGCCCTGCATTCTGACTGCCTGTCTCACAGAAAGTTTCAGCCTGGCCCAATATCCTATAAACAAGAATAGCTATGAGCAAGTTTATCAGTCAGGGCCATGTTTACAGTGAAATCTCTTTCGTTTATTGCAACCATTACTGCCTGTCAGTAATAACTAACACTCCGGGTGGCTAAGTCCAGCTTTCCATTTCTAAGATGCATCTGCAAATCAGGCAATATTCTCATAGAAAAACGGGTCACCAAACTGGGTGGGCTTCAAATCTGGTATCTTTCTGACCACTGCAACCACCAGGATCGTAAATAATGAATTTGCTACAAATTGTTTCCTGATTGATTGTAATGTTTACACCAATTTCAGCTGTAATACTGAAAAAAAAGTAAGATAAAGATAGGATTAGGAAGGTGTCATTTTTATTTGCCATGATGCCATACATCTGGTTTACTGTCTGATCCAAATGGAATTTGGATTGAAATGACCAGGTGTGTTAGGCATTTCAGACATATATTCCTCTCACAGACCCTGCTCCAACCACAGTCCCTCCTTTGGGGCCAGAATCTTGAGACTAATTAGTAGTCACTCTTGTAATAAACCAACTTAATGAAAATAAAACACTGCAATACTTATTCCTCATTATTAAGATGTCTGTTCATTACCTCTTCCAGAACCAGGCATTGTTATGATAATTACATCTGCTGCATTACTCTAATCAGCCCTCCAAGGTGAAATTTTTGCAAAAAGTGTACTATTAGGGCCTCGGTTTCCTGATATTCTCCGTTTTAACTTTCCACAAAATCGGATCCTTACCTCCTCCCAGGAGAAGCTCCCCTTTCCCAGTCCTGTCACCTCATACCCTGTCTTCCTAGTTAATGTTTCACAGCGAACAATCATCAGTCAGATGAATTATAAATTGCTGCAAAGCATATATCAGCATATGAGTTTACATGGGGAAATAGCTTTCCTCCCCTTGTGTGTTCTCACTGAAGGCCAGAGGGGGCTACATGGCCACAGGAACAGCTTTAGCCTAAACAGTCAAGCACAGGGTTTGGTTTTTTTTTGTTTTTGTTTTTGTTTTTTGAGACCGAGTCTCGCTCGTCGCCCAGGCTGAGAGTTCAGTGGCACGATCTAGGCTCACTGCAAGCTCCGCCTCCTGGGTTCACGCCATTCTCCTGCCTCAGCCTCCCAAGTAGCTGGGACTACAGGCGACCACCACCACACCCGGCTAATTTTTTGTATTTTTAGTGGAGACGGGGTTTCACCATGTTAGCCAGGATGGGCTCGATCTCCTGACCTCGTGATCCGCCCATCTCGGCCTCCCAAAGTGCTGGGATTACAGGTGTGAGCCACCACACCCAGCCAAGCACAGGGGTTTCTAACCAGGGCTCCCCATGTGTCTCTGGATTTGGGGCTCAGCTCCTGCACTTATGAAAAAGTAGAGGGAAATAATAGGATGCATTCAAATCCAATTCTAAATCCTTTGATTTCAACTTATTTTTAAATCACTTTATCATCTAGATATACTTAGTCATAACATTCTGTGTAATATGAAGCTTCCCAAATCTAATTTAACCAATTAACTTCTAAAAGAAATTGGAAGAGATCTTAGAAATCATCACTTTATCAATGAACAGGGCACTCAGGGAGGCAAAGAAATGCAGTGCAGCTCATTCATAACCAAACTGGGATTTGAACTCAAAACCCAACACCTGGTTCCACAATTCTTAGCACCCCATACTCTGGAGAATCACCCTCATGTGCATGGTTAACATTAAATCCTGTGCCCTCGACCAAAAAACAAATGCATTTCACCAGTGGATGCCCCAGAGTGAACATAAGAGGAATCATGAATCTGCCATTTCTTCAACAAGTATGAGCTCCAAGTGCCTCACAGTGCATTTCTTAGCTGGCGGTCGGGATGAAAATTTTCCTGGGTAATAGTGATGAGACAATTTCTAGCTTCCGTTCTCACTAATGTAAAGCCCCAGCTTCTGTGTAAACAGAACATCCACTATAACAGGCCTTTCTACCACCCTGGCTGCATGTACTTTACTTCTTGGGCCCATTGAAGGATCTGATGGAAGCTATAGATTCTATTTGCAGAAAATTAAAAAGTGCATATAATTGAAGACTTCACATACCCCCAAAGTCCATTCACAGATCCCCTCAAAGCATGCAAGAACCCCAAGTTTAGAATAACCAAATTTGATAGCTTTATAGGTTTTTTATTTCTCAGACTTTTATTTCAGCTGCATCTTACGCACACTATTTGATTTGAATGCCTACTTTTCATATCAAGGACTACTTTTCTTCCTATTAGAACTATACTCTTTAACACAATTAAAATTTAGCAAATCACTAGTACCTATAACTAGTACCTATACTCTTCCAGTCATTGTGCAGTTTTTCTGACACCTACATAAATTGAGAAATGATGAATGCAGATTTCTGATTCTCCATAGCAGCCACCCCACTGGTTGGATGACTCAGGTTTAAACTAATTCTAAAATACAAAGCGAAGGAAATGAGAATGTATTGACCATCTGAGCTGCACTGCCTAATACCCGTAGCCACTAGCCACATCTGGCCATTAAGCAGTTAAAATGTGGTTAGTCCAAATTGAAATGTTCTGAGAAAATGGATTTCAATGACTTTGTATTTAAAAATGAAAACTATTTTGATAATTTTTATGTAGAAATCATATGTTGCATATGTTGGATTGAATAAAATGCATAGTTATCACTAATTTAACCTGTTTTAACTGTTTAATGTAAATGCTAGAAGATTTTTAATTACATATGTGGCTTGCGTTATGCTTCTATTGGGCAGCACAGATACAGAAAATATCGGGCAAGTACATGCTAAACCCTTGCCCTCATCATCTTGCTAAATCCTTGGGGCAGTTCCATGAAGCAGATGCTTCATCAATAGTTAAGACTCAGATTAAAAACTTTGGCCAGACAAGTGTAAAGATGTGATTTGAACTGGCATCTACCTAATACCAAACCCTTTACCTGTGCTTCCATCTCCTCCTAAGAAGCAATTCAAAGTATGTTCAGTTTAGGTTAATATTTGTAACATATTCATAATCACAAAGAAATTACTTCAAAGTAGCAAGCATTTCACTCAGTTCCCTTTGAGTTCTAAATTGCAGAATATTCTAACTCTCTCGGCAAGAACACATGACAATGAATAAATATCTAGGAATGTGGGGGCACAAGCTAAGTTTTTCATCTTTTAAATGGAAACAGGAGATCCCAAATAGCAAAAATCATAAATATGATGAGGTGGGATTATACATCGCCTAAGGAATACTAGTTGGAGAACTAATTAAGACTATAAACTGAAATATGAAAATTAACCAAGTAATTATCCACTTGTAGCCTTCAGAAGTAGGTTACAGGTTACTTGTTAGGAACATTGCCCAAAACCAAGGAAGCAAACAATTCTGCCACAAGCAATTGAGACTCCCACTTTTATTTCTGTTTCTCGGTTTTAAGTATTTTAGGATTTCTGTGGAGCATCAAGTAATTAAAATCACTAAAACTGAGGTAAGATACAAGAATTCTCCTGGCAAATGCTGTAGTCTTCAGTTTTGATTAAATGTGAATTCCCTAAAGCAGTTATAAAACAAAGTGTAGTTCTCTGAGTTTCATTCAAATGGGGTTTTTCTGCTTAAATGGTTCATTTTCTTTAGCTTCCAGTTGCCACTAATCCTGAAAGGGCACAGTCCACAGGGACATGTGGTTTGCCTATAATGTGGTTTTGCCTTTCAATGGCAGAATGCTGACCTCCGTGCACTCAGCATCTTTTTAAAATGAAAAACGGGGAATTAATGATCCCTACTTCACTGGGGCTATTGCAAATTTAAACTTGCTCACCAATTAGTAAGTCTCACTAAAATCCTCAAAAGCCAAAGGAAACTCCCTAAACCTCATCAGAGTCTCTCAAAAATATACTAGGAAGTAATTAAATTGTGTTTTTAGTTCTCTTTGGAGAACTACACGTCTCCCAGACATTGTGGGTTTGACTTAGCAGTTTCAGCTCTGTAGAATTATGACAACCTTATGCATCCAGGAGCCATGTCAGAAACCAGCACGGATTCCTTCATCCACTAGTTACTATGTGCATACTCAATCTAAAGCCATGGGGAGGTCTCTGGAGCTCATGGTCCAGTGAGAAAGAAAACAGTAATCCAGCCATCACACAAATACTTACAAACATCACACAACTACGCACTCAACAAGATTAGAGTAAGGGTCAGATAGGAGAGCCAGCGCCACAGATTTCAGAGAGGGTCTCCCTTAAAAAGTTATGGTTGATCTGAGAGTCAATAGATGAATGTGAGTTAACTAGAAAGGTAGTTAAATACAGAAAATAGCACGTACAAAGGTCCTGAAGTGAGAGAGATTTGGCCTATTTGAAACAAACAAAAAAAGGCAGGTGTGACTTGAGCTCAAAAACAATGGAAAAAGAATAGAGAGAATTGAGCGTGTAAAGACAGGCAGTTAGGAAGGAATGACACTGTCTACTTGACCATAAATACCTATTCATTATGGCCAACCTTTATTGAGCACCTAATATGTGCCAGAAACTGCTAAGTCTTTTACGTGTGCTAACTCCCTGAACCATAAGTAGACTACCTGATGGGTGGCACTGTTCTTATTTTGTGAATAAGGAAATAAAGAAGGCTTAGAAAAGCAACCAGCTGGTGCATGGTTGAGGGGAAAAGTGAAGCCATCTCTCTCTGACCCCACTGAATCACTGGGCTGCAAGTAGCAACTCCACGACAGGCACTATGGAAAAGGCTCATATATTTCAGCAGATACCTAATATCTGGAGACCTTTGATGACTATTTTGTGCCCCGCCTTTTTCTGCTCAGGACTAAATCTGCTTATAACCCTGTTACTTCCCATTTTTATGCCACAGCAGACAAAAACTTAACATGCTTTGTCAATCCACTTCTGCAAAGTCAACCACCTTGACCACTAGATAGAACATATTTCCCAATCCAGGGCTCCATTTTCCATCATCCACCAGGAAACACACAGGAGCTTAGGAAGAGAGCTTCCTTTCCCTTCCTTACCAGCTGCAGTCTTTACCACCAGTTCTCACCACCACCCCGGAGAAGTACCTGATCTGATGAGATAGTCCCACTGAATGCATAATGAAGAAGGCAATTTAAGTGGTTTGAGGACCACAGCTTCTCTGATTACCCACCCCCCTGAAACACCTGTCCTGAATTGTACCTTGCTGTGTAAATTAATGTGGGTGATTCCACATTGAAGAGCAAGATTCTGCAACCCCTGCTGCCACCCAATCAGATCTTCCTTCCATAAATGATCGCCAAAGCATCGTAAGCAGAGCCACAAGGTTTCACAGGCACTAAACAGCCACCTTTATAAAGAAGTTTCCGGCCAGGCGCGGTGGCTCAAGCCTGTAATCCCAGCACTTTGGGAGGCCGAGGCGGGCGGATCACGAGGTCAGGAGATCGAGACCATCCTGGCTAACACGGTGAAACCCCATCTCTACTAAAAATACAAAAAGAAATTAGCCGGGCGTGGTGGCGGGCGCCTGTAGTCCCAGCTACTCGGGAGGCTGAGGTGGGAGAATGGCGTAAACCCGGGAGGCGGAGCTTGCAGTGAGCTGAGATCGCGCCACTGCACTCTAGCCTGGGCGACAGAGCGAGATTCTGTTTCAAAAATAAATAAATAAATAAATAAAATAAAATAAAATAAAATAAAATAAAAGAAGTTTCCCAGTGCTCATGAACTGGAGGCACAGATAACACACAGGGGCTAAATGAATTCCTAATTATAATTTAAGCTTTGCCATTTTCTGAGAAGCAGAGGGTTTAAGACATAGAATGTGGGTTTTATAAATGCTTAACAGTTACCAGAACAAACAAAATCGGCCTGTTGGGTTTCAGAGGAGAGGCTTATGGACAAAGGGGATTGAGGTTTGACCGAAAAATGAGAATCTAAGTACCACTTTCAGTATGACCTGTGTCTTTGGAAGTTGCCGGTTTAAACTGGGCCTTGTCACAAATATTTATGGACTTTGTTACCTTAAGAACATGGGCACACGCACTCTGGATTCCCAGTCACCAATATTTCAAGTGGCACTTTTTTGGGAAGGCTTATCAAATATAAACCAATATATATGCCATTGTAAATATATATATATAATACCAATATATACCAATTTTTTAAACTGGCTGCTAAACTTCTGGCTCTTTTTGAGCCAGTCTTTACAGGAATGAGACATGTTCTACTTCTAGTCCATCAACTCTCCTGCTTTTTCCTCCTCCTGACCAGGGACACTTCTGTAATACTAAGATATCATGACGTTTCCCTTATGAACAACAGGTACAATCCATAAAACAGGCTTGGAGTGTATTCCTTCATTCAGCAACAAGCATAATTCCAAAAGAAGTATGTACATTGGGGCCCGGCGTGGTGGCTCACACCTGTAATCCCAGAACTTTGGGAGGCCAAGGCAGGTGGATCACCTGAGGTCAGAAGTTCAAGAGCAGCCTGACCAACGTGGTGAAACCTCATCTCTACTAAAAATACAAAAATTAGCCCAGTGTGGTGGTGGGCTCCTGTAATCCTAGCTACTTGGGAGGCTGAGGCAGGAGAATTGCTTGAACCTGGGAGGTGGAGGCTGCAGTGAGCCGAGATTGCACCACTGTGCTCCAGCCTGGGCAACAAGAGGGAAACATCATCTCAAAAAAAAAAAAAAAAAAAAAAAAGAGAGAGAGTATGTACATTGGTACATAGTTTTGCATTTAGAAACAAAGCCAAATATTTAACAGTTTTTGTTTTGTTTTGTTTTGTTTTGTTTGAGACGGAGCGAGAATCTCGCTCCGTTGCCCAGGCTGGAGTGCAGTGGCGCAATATCGGCTCACTGCAAGCTCTACCTCCCAGGTTCACGCCATTCTCCTGCCTCAGCCTCCCGAGTAGCTGGGACTATAGGTGCCTGCCACCATGCCCAGCTAATTTTTTTGTATTTTTTAATGGAGACAGGGTTTCACTGTGTTAGCCAGGATGGTCTCGATCTCCTGACCTTGTGATCCGCCCGCCTCGGCCTCCCAAAGTGCTGGGATTACAGGCACAAGCCACCAAGCCTGGCCTAATGGTGTTTTCAAAAACACACAAGAGCTCAGTGATACCTCAGCCTGAACAAAAAGTCCTGCAAGTGTGATGGATCCGCCACCAAACCCAATCAGCATATTCACAATCTTACTATACAGTGAGCATGCGTTTCAACTAATGCTTTGGGAAATGTCAGTAGTCAGAACACCAAAGCAATCAACCAGCAATTCATAGTATACCAAAATGCTTCCTTGTTATTTATTTTTGACACAGGGACTCTTTTAAAACTCCAGAGAAAACTACAAAGAATGCACACAATTTTTCATATACTTGGGAGGGATTTATAGAACCAATGTGCCGTCTTAAGCAAAGACATGATAAATGTTGACTTGATCTCCTATCCCAAAAGGCATCATTCATCTTCATGGCCTTAGATTTTGCAACGGATTCTTAGATAAGACACCAAAAGCATAAGCAATGAAAGAAAAAAATGGATAAATTAGACTTTATCAAAATTAAAAACTTTAATGCCCCAAAGGACTCTACTAGGAAAATGAAAAAACAACCTACAGAAGGGCAAATATGTGAAAATCATGTATCTCATAAGGGTCTAGTATCCAGAATACATACAGAACTCCAGTCATTTTGCATTAGGAGACCATCTCAAGAAAACAATAACCCAATTAAAAAATGGGTAAAGAACTTCAGCAGACATTTCTCCAAAGACAATATACAGATGGCCAATAAGCACATGAAAAGACGTTCAACATCACTAATCATTAGGGAAATACAAAATTACACTGAGATATCACCTCACACCCACCAGGATATCTACTATAAAAAAAAATGAAAATAATAAGTGTGAGCAATGATATGGAGAAATTGGAACATTTGTACATTACAGTTTGGAAGTTCCTAAAAAGGCTAAACATAGAATTATCTTATGATCGAGCAATTCCACTCCTAGGTATATACCAAAAAGAATTGAAAATAGGGACTCAAACAGATATTTGTATCCCAATGTTTCTTGCAACATTATTCACAATAGCCAGAAAAGGTGGAACCCGTGTCAATCAGAAGTTAAATGGATAAACAAAATGGTATATACATACAATGAAATATTACTCAGCCTTAAAAAAGGAATGAACCTTAAAATATTATACTAAGTGAAATAACCCAGACATAAAAGGACAAATATTATATGATTCCAGTTATATGAAATATCATAGAGACAGGAAGTTTAAATATTACCAGGGACCGCAGGAGAGGATGCAGTTATTGTTTAATAATGGTTAACTGACTTGCCTCTTGTATTGCTATCATTATTAATAACTGCATCCTCTGTTTCTGTTTGCAAAAATGAAACATTTTGGGAGTAGATAGTGGTGAAAGTTGCACAATATTGTAAATGTAATCAATGCCACCTAAGTGTGCGCTTAAAGAATGGTTTAAATGGTTAATTATATTTTATATATAAATAAAATTTTATTTTATGTATATGTACCTAATTACAATGTTTTTTTAAAATCATGCCTTCTAACTCAAACCAAATTCCCTTTGGTTTAGGGGAGCATAGATTGCCTCAAGCGTTGTTGAAAGTTATGGACAGTCACCCAAGAAATGAACATATATGCCACATTTTATTTGCAACCCGAGAGGGTTCATAGTTTTCATAAACGCCCTCCTAGATGCCAGGTTGCTGATCTGAGGTGGAATGGATCCGAGGCAAAATGAGTCTGGTGTCCCTTGGTCTGCATTGAGAGTGCTTTTATTAACTTTGGTGCCCAGGAAATGAATGATGCCCATGTCTCCTAGGTCTGAAGACTGTTCAGGGCATGGATTAAGGCTTCTTGAGACCTCTTCTTTGAGGAACTATCAATTATAAATGGTGCCAAATGATATCAAAAGAATTTTTTTAAGAAAATTCCTTCAGATGCCCAGATGTGAGTTCCAAAGACACTTTGTGCTGTGGTATACCTGGTAGGGACAGGGGTCTGTCTCGAGAAAGGAAGTACAGCTGATTGACTTGCCTCTTGTTGCCCTCATAGGGAGATTTCATGGCACAGAATTCCCTGGGTTAATTCTAGCCTTAAAAAAACCGAGGCATGAAGGGCGTTCTCAACAAGAGTCATTTTACTGCCCAAATTCTGGGACTCTTAAAAATTGCCTGGATGTTTAAATGCCACAGGGTCTCTGGCTGCAAAACCTTCCCTCCCACTACTGATTCCATAGCTGTGGACATCCACTATTAGAATTCTTCGCTCTCACTCTCATTTACTTACTCATCTGTTCCATAACCTTACCCCTTGTGGCATTAAGCGTTGATTGCTCTGCAGTAACAGAACTCACAAGATTTTGAGGGGGGCATGAGAAGCTAACCCTAAGTTCTACCTGTTCTTACTGCCAGGATTTCCCATGGGAAACAGAAGCAGCTGAGTGAAGAAAGGCACATAAGGAAAGACAGGGACGAGAAGTTTCGCTTGCTGCCAGCCTTTCCACTTTCACCCCTTCGAGTATTTATAAAGCACCTACTGTGTGCTGGGTACCCGGATGCAATGAGAACAAGGCAGAGATGGTCTCCCCTTCGGAGACTGCCTCTTCTGGTGAGGGAGGCAGAAAAAGCAACACAAGGAAACAAAGAAAGAAAAGGCAAAATTGCAAACCATGAGAAGGAACTAGCATAGGACCAAGAGGAGCATGACCCATGAGACCAACTGTTCTCAAAGCTGGGTTCCTGGGCCCGAGCACCAGCATAACCTGGGATATTGTTGGGAAGGCAAACCGTCAGGTCCTGCCCCAGACCTGCTGATTCAGACCCTCAGGGGAGGGGAACTAGCAATCTGTTTTCCCAAGCCTCCAGATGACGCAAATGGATACATACTACAGCTTGAGAAATACTCAAACTAAGCAGGGGTTTCGACTGGTCCTCCTCCCCATCACTGAACCTCCTGTCAGTCTTTAGAACAGTTCCTAGACATAATAGGCACTTTGTAAAATATGTTAAAAAGATGAACAAGTAATTGGGAGGAACCAAGGCAGGTACTTTAAGTTGGGTTATCTGAGAACTCTCTGAATATTTAACCTTAGACCAAAACTTGGAGAAATCATCGCACTGAGTCTGGGGAAGAATATTCCAGGCTGACTAAAGCAACAAATGCGAAGCCTTGGGGAAAGAACTTTATTCAGGAGCAGACTGCCTGACAAGCCTCCCTTTGCAGATCAAGAGTCCAATTTCTGATCCTGGGACCCGGAGTCTTAACTATCCAAGGAACAGAGTAGGTATCCTCTTAGCTCAACTATCTGGTTAAAAGCTCGTCTTTTCCCCAGCACAACTGCCTTTCTTGTTTGGTTGTACCTATGTAAAGCCACCAACCAGGGCCATGCTGCAGACACGGGCATCATTTACAGAGCCTGGCTTGTTCTCCTGTCAGGATGAACTCTCAGTGACCTTGGACAAAGGGGTTCCCAGGTGTCTCCCAGCAAGCAAGGAAGGAAAACTGGCATAGCATGCAGGAGCTCTGACTTTCGACAATTTATTCTGAAGCTAGCCCAGTCCACGTCATTTCAAGACAATAAACAAAGACTGCTCCAAGAAAAATTCAAGATGGCATCACAAAGAGCAGATGAAAGGCAGCACAGGAGAAAAAGCAGTGAGAAACTCCACTGTAGTGATTCAAGCACCCTGGAGTCAGAGCAAGGGAGCTGGAGCCAAGTCCAGCCCAATGCAGATGATATCGTTCAGACCCAGGCCAGGCGATGCACAAAGCCAGTCATCCAAAGAAACATGGATGAGGCAGCTAGGAGAAGATGCAGGCTTTGTTATAAATTATACCCACTGGGACAATTTCCTTGATTTCCTTCATTTCATTCACGAAAAAAAATACCTGCCAAATATTAAGAGATTTTTTTAAAAGGTCAAAAAAAATAATCATGCTGTTGATATTCTTAAGACACCCACAATAGACCAGGCATGGTGGCTCATACCTGTAATCTCAGCACTTCAGGAGGCCAAGGCAGGTGGATCATTTGAGGTCAAGAGTTCGAGACCAGCCTGGCCGACACACTGAAACCCCATCTCTACTAATAATTCAAAAATTAGCCAGCCATCATAGTGGGCACTTGTAATCTCAGCTACTTGGGAGGCTGAGGCAGAATCTCCCAAACCCAGGAGACGGAGGCTGCAGTGAACCAAGATTGTACCACTACACTTCAGCCTGGTGACACAGCAAGACTCCATTAAAAAAAAAAAAAAAAAAAAAAAAAAAAAAAAAAAAAAACCCACAGCTTGGACAAGGGGTTGGCAAACTTTTTCTGTAGAGGGCCAAACAGTAAATACCATACCTAGGATACATGAGCCAAGAGACAAAATCAAAGCTGCTATATAGGTATGTAAAAAAGAAAATACATTTCACAATTTTTAAATTGATGAATTGCAAACTACATAAATATAATTATAATTGTAATACAGTTCTAATGAGAAGAATGGAATTTGAGAAGCATAATGTTTTGTTTGCTTGAGGTTCTAAGTTAGTTTCCCTGTCATCAAATTGGTTACAAATATTCATTGGTAAAAATCAGTTTTAGCTCATGGGCAATAAAAAATAAAAACAGGCATCAGGCTGGATTTGGCTGGTGGCCATAGTTTGCTAACTCCTGGCTTAGACCACATATTAGTCAGGTTTCCCCAGAGAAATAGAACGAATAGAATATGTGTGTGTGTATACATATACATACATATCAAGACATACATACATACACACACACACACACACACACACACACACATATATAAAACATACAAATATTTCCAAAATATTTATTGGAAATAGTATATTACATGGAATTGGCTTGCATAGATACAGAGGCAAGCAAGTCCCAACAGCTTCAGGATGAGTCAGCAAGACAGAGACTGAGGAGAGGTCTGGGTCCTCTCCAGTCCCAAAGCTGGCACGCTCAAGACCCAGGAAGAGCGTGTTTCAAGTTACAGTGTGAAGACAAGAAAAAAGCTGATGTCCCAGTCCAAAGGCTATCAGGGCAGAAAGAACTCTTACTCGAGTGATGGTCAGCAATTCTGATCTATTCAGACTTTCAACTTATTGTGTTTGCTCTGTTAAAACAACGGTGTTGGCCAGGCACGGTAGTTCATGCCTGTAATCCCAGCACTTTGGGAGGCCGAGGCAGGTGGATCACCTGAGGTCAGGAGTTCGAGACCAGCCTGACCAACATGGAGAAACTCCGTCTCTACTAAAAGTACAAAATTAGCCAGGCGTGGTGGTGCATGCCTGTAATCCCAGCTACTCGGGAGGTTAAGGCAGGAGAATCACTTGAATCCAGGAGGCGGAGGTTGTGGTGAGCCTAGATCATGCCACTGTACTCCAGCATGGGCAACAAGAGTGAGACTCTGTATCAAAATAAACAAATAAAATAAATAAATTAATTAATTAAAATAAAATAGGTCGGGCACAGTGGGCTCACACCTGTAATCCCAGTACTTCAGGAGGCCAAGGTGGGTGGATAGCAAGGTCAGGAGATTGAGATCAGCCTGGCCAACATGGTGAAACCCCATCTCTATTAAAAATACAAAACTTAGCTGGACGTGGTGGTGCACACCTGTAGTCCCAGCTACTTGGGAGGCTGAGGCAGGAGAATGGCTTGAACCCGGGAGGCAGAGCTTGCAGTGAGCCAAGATCATGCCACTGCACTCCAGCCTGGGTGACAGAGCAATACTCCGTCTCAAAAATAAATAAAATAAAATAAAATAACAGTGTTGTTGCAGAGTAGATGGGTACCCAAAACAGTTCTCAAATGTTATACACAACATGCAAAGCATCTGGTGCTGTATAGACATGACCTGGGCCTCTTACAGGTCACATCAAGGCAACGTCTACAGCCCCCTTCCTCCAGCTTTCCATGAGGAGTGGGAGATGCTGTGTTATCATCACCCTTCTGGTGATCACCAATGTTCAATGTTATTAAGTGAATTGTGCACCCTTTCCAAATTCATATGTTGGAATCTTAACCCCCATGCCTCAGAATGTGACCTTATTTGGAAACAGGGTCTTTGCAGTGGTAGACAAGTTACAATGTAGTTGTAGGAGGGGCTCTAACCCAATATGACTGATACCCTTGTAAAAAGGGGAAATTTGGAGACAGACTCACACACACAGGACACCACATGAAGAGGAAGGCAGAGACTGAAGGGAGGTGTCTACAAGCCAATGAACACCAGATCTTCCCAGCAAACCACCAGGAGTGAGGCGAGAGGCATGCAACAGATTCTTCCCCCAGGCTTCAGAGGGCACCAACCCTGCCAACACCTTGATCTAAGTCTGCTGGCCTTCAGAACGGCAACAGAATAAATTTCTGTTGTATAAGCCACCTAGTTTGTACTACTTTGTTACGGCAGCCCTCACCAACTAATACTCAAACAGAGGACGGGGCAAAATGATGCCTTGGCCTCAGTTTATTCTGAAGTGGTTTTTTTGTTTTGTTTTTTGTTTTTTTGAGACAGGGTCTCAATCTGTTGCCTAAGCTAGAGTGCAGTGATGTGATCACGGCTCACTACAGCCTCGACCTCCCAGGCTCAATCGATCCCCCTCGTAGCTGGGACTACAGGCATGCGCCCCCTCATGCAGCTAATTTATTGTAAATTTATTGTAAACACAGGGTTTTGCCATCTTGCTCAGGCTGGTCTCGAACTCCCAGCCTCAAGTGATCAACCCACCTTGGCCTCCCAAAATGTTGGGATTTCAGGCGTGAGCCACTGCACCCAGCCTATTCTAAAGTTTCTTATCGTTCTTCTTGGTTTCTCTCGATAGGGTCATTGCCCATTTTTATGAGTGCCTATTTTTAAAAAATGAAATAAAATCAGAGCCAGTTTCAAAGTGCCAGGCACAGGTACCACCCTTGGGTCAATATGTGAGGGAAGAGGCTGGGGCCTGCTGGGGTAGAGACAGGGAGTGTCAAGTCTCCTGACAGGAAGCAGAGGACTTAGGTTTCCATTGTTGGAAGATTTTAGGGGCCAAAACATCTGCGTGACCACTGGCCTACCTCGGTTCTGCAGAACAGGAACAGGGCTTTCCAAGAGGAGGTTCTACATCCCTCACATCTGATTCCGGAAGCCTGGCCCAGCTATAAAAAGGCCCAAGAGGCAGGGGAGAGAGATCTCTCACAGCACCCCAAAAGGTGCATACAATCTGGTAGGGAAGGCAGGAGAATGAGTGAGCCTCAACAAAGAGAACTCATACAGTTGCATCTTAGCTGGGGGATGGGTGGTCAAATCCAGAACCCTCTACAAGGGTTCTTCTAAATAGAAGCTACAGTTTAGGGTTCAACTCTGCTCAAGGGGCCAACAGCACAATCTTGACTCTTTTCAAAATATTAGTTCACCAATATGCCAGGGAGTGTTTTTACAAAAGGGTTCCATATTCTGAAAAGATTATGGATGCATTGGATTAAACTACATGGAAAGTGTCAGTGTTTAATATAACAAAGTACTTTACAAATATCAAAAAATAAACACTAATTTTATTATAAATTTTGGTTTTATATTTCTTTTCACAACATCCAATTACGTCTCTGAGAACAACTTATAAAGGTACATAGTTGGGATATGCTGGTAATGAACTTTGATAACTTTTTAAAGAGAGACACACAAGAGAAAGCAATGTCACCAACATCTAACCAGCCTCAGCCAGAGCCAAGGCCCACAGCACCCTGCAAAGAAAAGAAAAGTGTGTTGCTGCCATTTTCTTCCTAACAGGTTTCTCCCTGGGGCAGAAATAGCTGGAGTTTTCCAGAACCATCTACCAGTTCTCCCACACCAAAGAATCAAACTATCACTTAAAAATTTGTTAGGCAGTAAAAGCAAGCAATATTCAAAGCAGAAAAACTCAAAGAGCTTAAAATGTGATTAGCTCTGCTGATAAGAACATGGCATTGAGGTGACCATAAATTGTTGATAACAGCCTTCTGCAGGCCTATCAGCCAGTGCAACAGGATCAGGAAGCAAATAGAAACAGAATTCTTTGTTATTAGTCCCCCAGTGATCCCTTCTAGCCTAGGGCACACAGATAACCGACCTCTACCTGAAAGGTGGAACTAGATAGTCAAATAGGTTTTATCTGGTCCTTAGACCATGCAGTCACAGAATTAGAGACACAGAAGTTTTCCCAGTCTAACTTAACTTTCCTTAAAGTTAAAGAAACAGTAGGACTAAGTGGTACTGAAGGTCATACAGAGGATTTATGGAAAAACAAGGGTAGAGAAACCCAATTTTTTGCATACAGTCCAGTGCTTTTCCCACTACACCATCTTCCTTTCAGCGTGGTCCCCAAAGGCTGTAAAAGTCAAGTAAAATCAAGGGGAACCTGTCAAGTGCCTTGAAGCAGGTAGTAACAATCTGTCTAGATTTATCAAGCACTTTAATATGTACCAAGCATTAAGCCAAGCCCTTGAATGTCCCCTGGCTTTTAGGAAACCCTCTGAGGTTGTATGCCTTTGCACAGGTGAGGATGCCAAGCTTCTGCAAGGCTGAGTGACTTGTTCCAAGTCTCACACATAGCAAGGAACAGAGCTGGATACACACTCAGGACTCCAAGGCCAGTGCTCTTAACCAAAATCTGTGTGGCCTGCTGAGTACTCATTGTGGAGCGTACCACTTCAAATAAACAAGTGAATATTTTTGGATTTTCTTTGAGGGGTACAAAGACAGTCCTAAAACCAATGGTATGAGAGAGAGTGGCCTTGTGAGGTCACTCTGCCTTGGTCCTTATGTCACAGCAAGTGACCATCTAAATCCTCACAAAAGCAGTCTTTTTGTTTTTTCCTCATGCCTTAGTGAGAGCAAGCTATGAAGTTACTTGCACAAGAAAATACTTTAAAAAGCATTTCTATATTTTCTTGGAAGCTGGCGTACCCTTTTCTGTTTATTAACAAAAATAGGATCACAATTTCTGTAACATTCTTCTTCCCCTAAAAGAGGTCTTGTGGACATTTTCAAAAATAATTTCAACTTTTATTTTAGATTCAGGGGCTAGATGTGTAAGTTACATGGCTGTACTGCATGATGCTGAGGTTTGGTGTGTGATTGCTCCCATCACCCAGGTACTGAATATAGTAACCAATAGTTTTTCAGCTCCTTGCTGTTCCTTACACTTCAGTAGTCCTCAGTGTCTATTGTTGCCACCTTTATGTCCATGAGTACCCAATGTTTAGCTCCCACTTATAAGAACATGCAGTATTTGGTTTTCTATTCCTACACGAATTTGCTTAGGATAATGACCTCCAGTTGCATCTATGTTGCTGCAAAGGACATGATCTCATTTTTTATGGCTACATAGTATTCCATGGTGTATATGTACCACATATTCTTTATCCAACCCACCATTGATAGGTACCTAGATTGATTCCATGTCTTTGCTATTGTGAATAGTGCTGCAATGAACATATGCATGCATATGTCTTTTTGGTAGAACAATTTATTTTCTCTTGGATATATATCCAGTAATGGGATTGCTGGGTTGAATGGTAGTTCTAAGTGCTTTGAGAAATTGCTAGCTTTTCACAGTGGCTGAACTAATTTACATTCTCACCAATGGTGTATAAGTGTTTCCTTTTCTCCAGTCTCACCAATATGTGTTGTTTTTTGACTTTTTGAGAATAGCCATCTGACTGGTATGAGATGGTATCCCATTATAATTTTGATTTGCATTTCTCTGATGATTAGTGATTTATAGCATTTTTTCCATATGTTTGATGGCCACTTGAATGTCTTCTTTTGAGAAGTGTCTGTTCGTGTTTTGCCCATTTAAATGGAATTACTTGGTTTTTGCTTGTTCAATTGCTTAATTTCCTTATAAACTCTGGATATTAGACTTTTGTTAGATGCATAGTTTACAAATATTTTCTCCCATACTGTAGGTTGTCTCTTTACTCTGTTGATAGTTTCTTTTGCTGGGAAAAATCTCCTTAAGTCCTACTTGTCGGTTTTTGTTTTTGTTGCAATTGGTTTTGAGGACTTAGTCATAAATTCTTTCTCAAGGCTGATGTCTAGAATGGTGTTTCCTAGGTTTTTTTCTAGAATTCTTACATTTTGAGGTCTTATATTTAAATTTTTACCTCATGTTGACTTAACTTTTTTATATGGTGAAAGTTAAGGGTCCAGTTTTATTCTTCTGCTTATGACCAGCCAGCTATCTCAGCACCATTTATTGAATAGGGATTCCTTTCCCCACTTAGTTTTGTCAAGTTTGTCAAAGATCAGATGACTGTAGATGTTCAGCTTCATTTCTGGGTTTTCTATTCTCTTCCATTGGTCTATGTGTCTATTTTTGTACCAGTACCATGCTGTTTGGGTTACCATAGCTTTATAGTATGATCTGAAGTCAGGTGGTATGATGACACTGGCTGTGTTCTTTTTGCTTAGGGTTGCTTTTACTATTCAATCTTTTTTGGTTCCATATTAATTTCAGAATAGTTTTTTCTAGTTCTGTAAAAAGTGATGTTAGTAGCTTGATAGGAATAGCATTGAATCTGTAGACTGTTTTGGATGCTATAGCCATTTTAGGAACATTAATTCTTCCAATTTAGGAGCATAAAATGTGTTTCCATTTGTTTGTGTCATCTATGATTTCTTTCAGCAGTGTTTTGTGGTTCTCCTTGTAGAGATCTTTCACCTCCTTGGTTAAACGTAGTCCTAAGATTTTGTTGTTGTTGTTGTTGTTTGTTTGTTTGTTTCAGCTATCATAAATAAAATTACATTCTTTATTTGGCTCTCAGTTCGAAGGTTATTGCTGTATAGAAATGCTACTAATGGCTGGCCACAGTGGCTCATACCTGTAATCCCAGCACTTTGGGAAGCCGAGGAAGGTGAATCACCTGAGGTCAGGAGTTCGAGACCAGCCTGGCCAACATGGTGAAACCCCATCTCTACTAAAAATACAAAAATTAGCCAGGCATAGCAGCACACACCTGTAGTCCCAGCTACTCAGGAGGCTGAGGCTGGAGAATTGCTTGAACCTGAGAGGCAGAGGTTGCAGTGAGCTGTGATCATGCCATTGCACTCGAGCCTGGGCAACAAAACAAGACTCCCTCCATCTCATTAAAAAAAAAAAAGGAAAGAAAGAAATGCTGCTGATTTTCATACACTGGTTTTGTGTCTTGAAACTTTACTTAAGTCATTTATCAGTTACAATAGCATTTTGGTGAAGTTTTAAAGATTTTCTAGGTATAGAGCCATATCGTCAGCAAAAGGAGATAGCTTGACTTCTTCTTTTTCTGTTTGGATGCCTTTTCTTTCCCTTGCCTGATTGCTCTAGCAAAGACTTCCAGCACTATGTTCAGGAGGACTGGTGAGAATGGGCATGCTTGTCTTGTTCCAGTTCTTGCCCATTCAGTATTATGTTGGCTGTGGGTTTGTCATATATGGCTCTTATTATTTAGTATGTTCCTTCAATGCCTTATTCCTTGAGGATTCTATTATGAAAGGACATTGAATTTTATTGAAGGCTTTTTCTGTCTATTGAGATGATCACATGGTTTTTGTTTTTAATTCTGTTTATGCGGTGAATCATACTTACTGATTTGTATATGTTGACCCAGCCTTGCATCCCAGGAATAAAGCCTACTTGATCATGGTGAATCAGCTTCTTGATATGCTACAGAATTTGGTTTGTTGGGGGACATTTTTCAATGTTGATGAATAACTATGTGCTTTATCATTTTTCACAAATGAATAGTACCCCATCACATGGATACACTATATACTCAATTAGGCCATGAGAAAGGGCATTTAATTTGTTGCCAGTGTCTGACTATTATAACCAGTACTGAACTAAACTTCCTAATAGAACCATATTTGCACATTTGGCCAATTATATCATTATTTTATAATCCCACAAGTGGAAGTACAGCATCAGTTTGCAGTTTGAGAGATACCACCTCCAGGTAGGCTATGCCAGCTGATACCCTGCCCAGCTGTGTAAGTGTGTGTTAGGAGATGACCTTCACTTGACAACTATACAAACACCCAATCACACAAATGTCTTTTTTTTCCAGAGTATTCTTTTGCACTCAGGGTCTTTGAATACGCTATTTCATTTTCTAGAATCCCCTGCCCCCTCTTTCCCTAGTAACTTCTCTTCTTTTAGGTTCTAGATGAGATGTTACCTCCTTAGAGAAGCTCTGACATTCACACTCACCATTCAGACTAAGGGAGGTCCCCCATTGTAAACACGCAGAGCACCTTGGATTTTTCTTTCTTAATATTTTCAGAAGTGGTAACAATGCATTTAATGTCCATCACCCCTGATAGATTGGAAGCTCCATGAGGACAGGGCACACAGCTCGCTTGCTGAGTACTACATGCTAGATACCTACACAGTGCCTATGACACAGTAGATATTTCATAAAGATGTGATGGATGGAGGTATAAAGAGAAGTAGGAAGCAGAAGGTATAAGCAGAAGGAAGGTATAAGTAGAAGTAGAATGGGAAAAAGGAAGGGAGGAGGAAGAAAGGGAAGACAAGAGGGAGAAAGCAAGGGAGAAAGAGAGGGAGAGAGAGGGAGAGAGAGGGAGGTAGATTTTCCATGGAGGTTTTCCAAAGAAATGGGAAGAAGGGATGAAGAAAGAAAAAGAGGGAGGGAGGATCAGAGGAAGGAAGAGGTTTTCCACTGAGATCTTCCAGGGAAGTGGGAATAAAAGGAGAAAGAAGGCTGGGCGTGGTGGCTCACGCCTGTAACCCCAGCACTTTGGGAGGCCAAGGTGGGTGGATCAAGAGGTCAGGAAATCAAGACCATCCTGGCTAACATGGTGAAACCCCGTCTCTACTAAAAATACAAAAAAATTAGCCAGGCGTGGTGGCAGTGCCTGTAATCCCAGCTACTCAAGAGGCTGAGGCAGGAGAATGGCGTGAACCCGGGAGGCGGAGCTTGTAGTGAGCTGAGATCGCACCACTGCACTCCAGCCTGGACGACAGAGCGAGACTCCATCTCAGGAAAAAAAATAAAAAAAGTGAGAGAGAGAGAGAGAGAGAAAGGGAAAGAAGAAGGGAGAGAGGAAAAATTTCCACAGAGATCTTCCAGGGAAATGGAAAGGCAGGAGGAAGAACTTAGTGAAGAATGGGAGGTGGAGAGCTATTTTATTATCTAGAACTTGTTCTATACTTGGCCATTAAATACTTATTTATCAGGAGCTTATTATGTGCCAGGCACTGTTCTAGACACCAGGGATATGGCAGGAAATAGCTCAAACAAGGTCTCTAGCCTCCTGAAGCATGTGTCCTAGTTGGGTAAGGGACAAGAGAACAAATGGACGATCAACAAATATCTGGACAAGACAATCTTAGACTGTGTAGGTGCTAAAAAATCCATAAAGCATGACACTAGGTTGACACAAAAGTAACTGCGGTTTTCGCCATTAAAAGTAATGGTGAAAACCACAATTACTTTTGCACCAACCTAATAGTGGGCACTGCTGTTCCAGCGGGGACAGAGGGGATGGTCGGAGAAGGCCTCTCAGAGGAGGCGACATCAGAGGAGATGGCTACAAGAAGAACTGGGGCAGGGTGCTCTATGGCTGAAGGACACCAAGGGCAAATGCCTTGAGGTAAGAACTCACCTAAAGAATCTGAAGGGCATTTTTGAGAACAAGATGGAGTCGACGTACTCTAAAGCTGAGGTTTAAAAACCTTCCCATTGGGCCGGCGCGGTGGCTCATGCCTCTAATCCCAGCACTTTGGGAGGCCGAGGCGGGCAGATCATCTGAGGTCAAAAGTTCGAGACCAGCCAGGCCAAAATGATGAAACCCCATCTCTACTGAAAATACAAAAATTAGCCAGGCATGGTGGCACACGCCTGTAATCCCATCTACTCAGGAGGCTGAGGCAGGAGAATCACTTGAACTTGGGAGGCAGAGGTTGCAGTGAGCCAATATCGTGCCACTGCACTCCAGCCTGGGTGACAGAGTTCTCCCTGTCTGTCTCAAAAACAAACAAACAAACAAACAAAACCTTCCAATTGTCATAGAAATTCCAAACTGTCATAGAAATGACTCCTCAGTACTTGGATTCATTTCCTAAGGCTACCATAACAATGTACCATAAACTCAAGTGACTTAAAACAACAGAAATTTATTATTTCATTGTTCTGGAGCCCAGAAGTTCAAAGTCAAGGTGCTGGCAGTGCCACGCTCCCTCTGAAGGTGCTGGGGAAGAATCCATTCCAGGCCTCTCTCCCACTGCCTGGTAGCCTCAGGTGTTACTGGGCGTGAAGATGCAACACTCCTATCCCAACTCCCACATCACCTGGCCACCTCCACACGGTCTTCCTGCTATGCATGTCTGTCTCTGTGTCCAGATTTCCCCCTTTTTATAAGAACTCCAGTCATATAGGATTAGAGCCATCCTACGGACCTCATTCCAAGTTGATCACCTCTGTTAAGACCCTATCTCCAAATAAGATCAAATTCTAGTGTACTGGGGGTTAGGACTTCAACATATCTTTTTTGGGAGATATGATTCAACCCATAAGAGCATTTGTACACAAATACAGCCTTGTGATATACAGAAGCAAATCGGATATAACTGTAATATCAGTAAGAATTTGAATCTGCAAACAGAAAGATATATAGGATTTTAAGAACAGAGGTCTGCAAAGTTCAAATATTTTAAAGGTCAGAGAATTACAAAATTCAATACAGCCTGTGTGGATCTGTTTGACCAGTGGGCTGAGTTACAGAGACCCTGGTACAGACAACAATTTTGCAGAGCTGTGTCTATCAGGGCCATGATATAAATTTAATCTCCATTCTAGGTAGTATCTCTGCTCTTTCAGAAACTTCAGGAACCTGAGAAAATGAGCTCAAATATATTTGAAAAGGTGGCCTCCACATTTTTGAAATGGCATCTGTTTCTTGGGTATTTTAAATAAATATTTAGAATTAAGTAAAGAAACATTTATGAGTAACAAAATCATTTAGTATTTTTGCATTCGAGAATCTATGCTCATTTCTTTTCTTATATGGAAAATTTTGCCTGATCGAGTTAATCAATCATCCTTATAAATTCCAGTTTGAAATATGTATTTGAATAACATATTTAGGCTTGCAATACTTAAGCTGCAATCTATTTTAAAAACAATATTGCAACATTTAAGAGACCTTAATACTCACCATATTGACATAGTTCAATTTATTAGAGTTATAAGAATTACTAAAGCACATGGAAAGTTCTAAACACTCATACAACTAAAGTAAACCAAAGTTCTTAAAAAGGAAATTAAATATAGTCTGCTAATAAATGCAGTTTAAAATATTTAGAAAGAATTAACTCAGTTAAATAAGCTCCAATGGCAAAGTCTCCTTTAATGAGATTGTTAAAATGTGAGATTTATATAAATAGGATAATGAGATTTATAAATTAGAATTAAAAGTTTGAGGAAAAATTAGAGTATAACTTTAATAACTTGAATACTTTAAAAATAACTACTCAGTAGTTTCTGTACCCTCCAAGACATCACAAAATTCACATTAATAGGAAGAAACAAACCCCCAAGCCAAAGACTGGCATAGAAAGAATTGAAAATTAACCCTTGTTTTGCTGTGTCAGAATTTCCTCATTATGATAGGATGGTTGCTTCCTCTGTGTGTGTGTGTGTGTATTTGTGTGTGTGTGTGGATTCGATTTTCCTTTTTGAGTCATTTACATACTTTACTTCACATCAGTTTAAATAGCTGCAGGATTCTTTGAGTTTCTGGAGACTCTGCAAAGCCACAAAATCTGTAAGCACAATCTTCGGGCGACTGATATGGGAAATAGCGATCATACCTCTCCCTCCCTCCAGCCTGGCCCTTACTCCCAGCCTTACAGCCTTCCCAGATTGGAAGTGCCTTTGACGTCGCACCCACTCCGTTCAGACACGAGGCCCCAGGCCCAGGCTGGTTAAGTGGCCTGGCTCAGATCACACTGGCTGCTGGCAGATAAATCAGAGAGAACGGACATTTCCTCCCTGACTCTCTGGAGCCAATGGTTACATTGGTGGCTTTCTGGCCCCAGACAAAGGCTGAAGTGCCAGTGCTGCCGCCAAAGAGCCACAGGAACAAAAACTCCAAGGCAAGCCCTAACATATTTGCCCTCAAGAGAGGTCAGTTCACAGCCTGCATTTTATACGCATCCACTGCAACTTACAAGCAACTGTCAGGGGAGAAGTAAAACGGGTTGACTTTAAGCCTTGAAAAGAGAGGTTTAATCCTAACAAATGGGGTGGGGGCCTTTGACAATGACTGGGATGTGTTAATGGTGTGTCTCTGCACACCCAGGGCTGTCCTTTATGGCTCTGCTAGGGCAAGGATAAACCACAGGACCCATAATAGCTCCCTCCGAAGGGTTGTGATAATCCTAGCTGTTGTCTGAGCTGAGCGAGTAACAGTGAAAATGGATGAAAAGTATATGTTTATGTCTTTGCTATTAAATCCAAAGCCATAAACACAGAGGGCACTAAAGTTGATAGTGTCACTGACAAATGCCTTCTTTTGAAGAGCACTGAGAAGGTTAAAACAACAAAGAAAAAGGCAGCAACTCTGGGACCTGAGATTTTCCATCTAGCCGTCTCCCGCCCTTTGCCCTTCCTTTCCCCCTTCATTTAGTTTAATTTCACAAATACACTTTGTGGGTGGAAGGAGAGAATGTGAAACCAGATTTTTTTTTCCTGAGCTTGGGAATTTAGCCTCAAGGTGACCCTGGAGCGGTTCCTGAAGCCTGGCACTATCCCAAAGTGTCACATGCACAATCGATTCCTATTCTACATCCTCCAGCTAATTGGGAAACTCTTAGCCCCTAGAGCTTTGAGGTAAATGTATGATTTAGATTTTCTGAGATTCTTAGAGAAAGAAAACATCCAGGGCTAGAAATAGCATGAGACAAGGGAGGCATTCACCTGAGCTGTAAAATGTAAGGGGGCGGGGGGGCCAAAAACTCAAAAATAAGAATGTTATTTTAAGGCAATAATATTTTTAAAATCAAGTCATTAAACTATGGCTCTTGTGTCAGCCACCTGTTTTTGTTAATATAGTTTTGTTGGAAGTCCAGGGCCGGGATTAGGGTAAGGCAAGTGAGGCAGGGTGTACACTTGCAGCGTCGGATCATGTCATTATTTAAAATTTTGTTCATCATGGAGTGTGACGTTTTTAAAATATTATAAGAAAGTACTACTTATTAGGCTGGGCGTGGTGGCTCATGCCTGTAATCCCGGCACTTTGGGAAGCCGAGGCAGGCAGATCACGAGGTCAGGAGATCAAGACCATCCTGGCCAACATGGTAAAACCCTTTCTCTACTAAAATACAAAAAAGTTAGCCAGGCATGGTGGCGAATGCCTGTAGTCCCAGCTACTGGGGAGGCTGAGGCAAGAGAATCGCTTGAACCCAGGAGGCAGAGGTTGCAATGAGCTGAGATCATGCCACTGCACTCCAGCCTAGTGACAGAGCAGGACTCCATCTTAAAAAAAAGAAAGAAAGTAAGAAAATACTACTTATCTTGATTACTGAGCTCTGTGGTACTCCCTTAAATCCTGTACTTCCAATGAGTACCCCATACTCTTCACCCACTTGGTCCTACAAAGACCACACCCCAATCTTCCCATAGGCCTCTTACATTATAACTTTGTATTACTGAGTTCTTACTGTTTCTAGGCACTGTTCTAAGAACTTTGTTAATACTTATATTCATTCATTGAATTCCCCTTCTTGTGTGTAAATTGAGGCACAGAGAAGTCAAGCAACTTGCCCCAGGTCACACAGCTAGTACAGCAACTGAGCTGGGATTCAAACCCAGGCAGGCTGGCTCTGCAGCTTCGCTCAGACACCACTACATTCCTCCTCCTTGATTTTTTATTTTTTTGTCTCCTCTCTTCCCTTTCTAAATTTATTCTGTCCACTTTCTCAGCACACAGTGATTTCTTAATCTAATTTTCCCAGCCTTTATGCTGATAAGTTATTTCTAACGTCAGACACAGATGGCTTTATAGGAGACCAGCCAGCTAAGTGCACCGCCTAAGAATGCAATAAAACTTGTTTTTTTAACCAGCTAGATTGGTTTACGTGGTGAGATAAATATTGCACTAAGAGCAGCTCCCAGCACACCTCGGGGAGAGAGTTGTTGCCCCGACTCTGGCTGGTAAGAGACAGCACTCCCTTCCCTGGATGCCCCAGAGCCAAGGGCATGAGGTAGTGGCTTCTTTGCCTTGTCTAAACCCTGATATCCTTGTTTTGGCCTGCAGGCACTGACGGCTGGGAACTGCCTGCCCCGGTCCGCCAGGTATCTGTGGTCTTATTGTGTGGTTGCCCAGAGACTATCTACTCCCCCAATTTCCTTTCCTTTTCTGGAGAAGGACAGTTAGAGGCGATAGGCTTAGCATAGTAATTGCAAGTGGCGCCTTAGGAACAGTTACTATAAACTGTCATTATCATCCTCACCACCACCATTTATTGAGGGCTTAGTAGGCAGCAAAGCAGGTTTTCCCCTTCTCCTCCATGCACAGTGTCCTATATAAGCTATATCATTTCATAATCTTCCAGGATAGCATTCCTCAAAGTGCAGTACATGGATGACCTGTGCCAGAATCTCTAGCAAACACTGGACAAGACAGCTCAAGTTACTCAGGTTCTGTGAGTGTGGAGCCTGGGAATCTGCTCTTTAACAACACCCCAGCTTTCTTACATGCATCTAAACTAGGGAATACTTACTTACCACACCTGTTTGGAAATGGTGGAAATAGGAGTCTAAGAAAGTTTAAGTAATGTGTTCAATGTCATATCTAGACATGAGCAGAATCCACAGGACCCCAAGTCTGTCTGACTCCAAAGCTCAAGCTCTTAACCCCTGCGCAATACTGCATCTCGGGGGTTTATTTCTGCTCAATCTGTTCTTTGTCAAATTCAGTTATCCCAGCTAGAAGTTCTGTCCGTTTTGTGGGAGCTGCCCCAAGGGAGTCCTTGCTCAAGTAATTGACTGTCTTAAGTTTCCCTGAAAGAAGAACCTGGAACAAGAACTTGGGGATATGGGGTTTATTTGGGAGGCAGTCCCAGATAACAGGAGTGAGATGGCAGAATGAGCAAAAGAGGGAGTAAGAAAAGGCCAGTGTAAAGGTTGGGGGGCGGGGGCAGCCGTGAACACTGAGGCAGTGTCCCCCTGGGACCTCCTGAGCAGATGGACTGCTTCCCAGAGTCACCCAGAAAGGTGGGAGGACTGTGACATTCCAGCTGCCAGACCACTTTGGTTAAAGGCTGGATCCAGGAGCATTTCCTTTCTCTCTCTCTCTCTCTCTCTCTCTCTCTCACACACACACACACACACACACACACACACACACACACACACACTCTTACCTACTTCTGGGTGGTACATGTGCCAGATAAGTGAGCTTCCATGACAGTGCCCAATGCCCTGGGGCAGAATAAAGAGAGATGTGCGGACTTCAGGTAGGGTCACAGGAGGTTCAAAATGCTTTTGAAATTGCACGGAACAGCCTCCTGTGGCTTTGGCTGAAGCCAGAGGCAGGCTAAAGGAATGTGACTCAGGTACCAATGTTGCCTTCTACCCTGATAGATTGAATTCCTTACTCTTTCCGTCAGTCAAGAAGATAACACAGGTAGATGACCACATGTTACATAATCCCCAAACCATGTGCTAGAATGTGTGTGGCAAACTGATCCTTTACAAATGGAAGCGAAGTGAAGAAGGTCTCCTTTGACAATCAGACCTAGAAGAAGCCAGAAATCAGTTCTGCTTCCTGATGGAAATGAGGAAAAGCACTTGTCAGATTAAAAGGCAAAAAGCACCAAATATAAGGCACGCACCTGTTCTCTCTCTGTGCTTGCATTCTGTCTCCGCACTGTGACAGTGGCTCTGCAGAGGGGAGCAGAGCACGCATCACCTTGTAATCAAGTGGCCCTGCTCCAGCTCTACCACTGGCAAGCTCTGTATCGCTGGGCAGCTGACCTCATCCCTCCTAAGGTTGTTGCTGGAACTAAGTATGTCATTTATGGTATATGTTCACCTGTGCCTCACTGGCACCCAAGCATTTGAACATGGTTGGAGAAACAAAGTTACAACCATGCTGATTGGTTTCATTTGAAATTCACACTAGAAAATCTCAAGCAGACACTGAGAACTTCGCAGCCAACTGCACCCCTCTGGTATATTTACTTCCTTAGTTTCTCAATTATTCTTTTGCACCTTCATCTCCATCCTCAGACCCCTGTATCTCTCTCCTCTCTACCCTCTTCCCAGACAAGTCCTTGCCTAATACTCCAGAAAGAAAATGAAAGCAGGGAGATGTGGATCCACCACCTTCCCTGCATGAAAAACTCACTCTCTGCCTATGGTTTGTTGTCATCAGAGAAATATCCTTATTCCTTAAAATACATTTGTGCTCTGGACCGCTCTGCTTCCCTGGGACATAGACTCACTCTTTCCTGAGTCATCACTTCCACTGGATCATTCCCAAGACCTCACAAACTTGTGTGCATATCTCCCATCTTTAGAAAATCCTCCTGGTTAATCCCATCACCTCCTCCAAACACCACAGCACATCTCTGCTCCCCTTCACAACAGTTATCTAATTTTGCGTCCTCTTGTTGTTTCCACTTCCTTATCATCTTACTTCCTTCTTCACTGACACCAGTTGGACATCTCCCCTGTCAACAGGTGAAACTGCTCCTCAGTGTCACCAGGGTCCCTCATGTCACTCAGGGCAAAGAACACATTTCTAGTCTCCTCTTACTCATTCTTTTAGCAGCTTTCAGCATATTTGACCATTCTCTCCTCAAAACACAATCTTGCCCTCCAGCCCACCAGGAAGCCATGGCCTCTCCTACCCGATGGCCCTGCTGAGTTTCCTAGTGTGAGTCTGCCCATTCTGCTCCAAATCCAACTGTCTGTACCCTCCATGTTATGACAGTAAGGAAAACCTTCTGGGTTCTGGCCATTATCTCTTCGTTGTTACTTTCATCTAGTTCCATGGCTTTAAATATCATGTATATGCCAAATGACTCCCAAAGTTTTCCCTGTAGCTTGTCCTCCAGACACTTACTTAATATCCCTACTCGGGTGTCTAGGAGACGTCTCAAACTAACACATTCTGGGTGCTGGTAAAGTTCAGTGTCTTGATCTGTGAAGTGCTTATGTGAACTGGTTCATTCGGTAAAAACTCATCACTGATGACGGCTGTTGCTTTAATGTATATAGTTAATACTTTTAATTAAAAGGCTTACTTTTAAACATTAACATTCCAGAAGAGTGCTGCCAATTGCTTTTTCTGAAAACTTGCTCCTCTAGAATCCCCCAAAGAAACCCAAAATCCCAACATTATTCTTAAAAAAAAATTATTTCCATAGGTTTTGGGGAACAGGAGGTATTTGGTTACATGAGTAAGTTGTTTAGTGGTGATCTGTGAGATTTTGGTGCACCCATCACTCGAGCGGTATACACTGAACCCAATTTGTAGTCTTTTATCCCTCACTCCCAACCCTTCCTTTCCCCTGAGTCCCCAAAGTCCATTGTATCATTCTTATGTCTTTGCATCCAACATTATTCTTGATTCTTCTTGTTCCATATCTAATTCAATTGTATGTCCCGCCTTCTCTACTGCCAATCAAATCCCATCCATTTCAGCTGCCTGCTGGCCATCTGGCTGAGCCACCAGCACCTGTACATGAGTTACTAAACAGTTTCCTACTGGCCTTGTGAATTCCATTCCAACCTCTTGTTATGGACTGAATTATGTCTTTCCAGAATTCACAGGTTGAAGCCCTAACCCCAATGTGACTGTATTTGAATATAGGGCTTTTAAAGAGATAATTAAGGTTAAATGAGGTTATAAATATGTGGCCATAATCCAATAGGACTAGTGTCCTTATGAAAAAAGGGAAGAAGCCGGGCAGTGGCTCACACCTGTAATCCTAGTACTTTGGGAGGCCAAGGTGGGTGGATCATCTGAGGTCAGGAGTTCAAGACCAGCCTGGCCAACATGGTAAAATTCCGTCTCTACTAAAAATACAAAAAAAAGGGCTGGGTGCATTGGCTCATGCTTGAAATCCCAGCACTTTGAGAGGCCGAGGCAGGTGGATCATGAGGTCAGGAGTTCAAGACCAGCCTGGCCAACATAGTGAAACCTCATCTCTACTAAAAATACAAAGAATTAGCTGGGCATGGTGGTGGGCGCCTGTAATCCCAGCTACTCAGGAGGCTGAGGCAGGAGAATCACTTAAACCCGGGAGGCGGAGTTTGTAGTCAGTGGAGATCGTGTCATTATACTCCAGCCTTGGTGACAGCGCGAGACTCCACCTCAAAAAAAAAAAAAAAATTAGCTGGGCATGGTGGCAGGCAACTGTAATTTCAGCTACTTGGGAGGCTGAGGCAGGAGAATCACTTGAACCCAGGAGGTAGAGGTTGCAGTGAACCAAGATCGCACCACTGCACTTCAGCCTGGGTGACAGAGCGAGACTCTCTCAAAAAAAAAAAAAAAAAAAAGAGAGAGAGAAAAAAGGGAGGAGACACCAGGAGTACACACACAGAGGAAAGGCCATGTGAGCACAGAGCAAGAAGGTGGCTGTCTGCAAGCCGAGAAGACAGCCATAAATTGTTTAAGCCACGCAGTCTGTGGCATTCTGTTGTAGCAGCTTCAGCCAGCGAATACACCTCCTATTATCCTTTCTGCTCAGAATGTCATCCAGAGTGGACTTAGAAAAGTTGCAATCACATCATGCTACTTCCTCTACTTTCCCCACAGCAAAAATTTAAACTTATCAAAGCTTCAACTTAGGGTGAGATTCAAATGCCTCACCTCTCCTAGCAACCCACACAGTCTCATCCTGCTGAATATTCAACCTCTTCTAAAACTGCTCTCTCTCATAAAACCCCCTGTACCCCAGCCATCTCTGTCTATGCTGCTTGGATGCTTTATGTTTCTACCTTGGAACTTCTGTTCTAGATGTTCCCTGTGCTTGTGCAGGCTTTGCCATAGCTGGCTCCTTCTGATTACTCAGAGGTCAACTGAAAGTCCCCTTTCCAGGGAGGCCTGCCCTGACTACTCAATCAAAACAGGTCCCCTCATAACTTTCCAGTATTCATCTATTTTAGTTTCCACATTGCATAGCACTTAAAACCACCTGACGATGTTGACGTTACTTTTTTGTTTACAGCCTGTTTCCCCACCACCACCTAGAATACAAGTTCCCCCAAGGAAAAGATATTATCTGTTAACTTCTGCATCTGCGCATCTCCGTTTAAAATTATGTCAGCATATGGGAGGTGCTCAATAAATATATGTTCAAAAAACCTAATTTGTACAGCCCTGCCATAATGCACAGAGCCCAGCAAAAACAGAAAACATCAGTCTCCCTTGCTTTCTATCACATTCCTCAGCGGTGTGTAGACTTTGAGATATGTTAACAAAGAGTAATTGAGGTTTCAGAAAGCATTGATTGAAAATATGCAGTTATTTCTGCTTCCTTCCAAAATCCCATTTAAATATTAAGAAAGGTACAAAACGATAGAAATTCACAAGGACAAAGAGAACAGGAGATAAGATGCCAACAGTTGAAAGACATCAGCAAACTTCTGAACCCAGAATGCTGAGACCTAAATGTGTTTCGGTGGCGGGGGATGCCAACGTGTGCTGGACCACAGAAAGATACAGGAATTGGAGGACCAGATGACTCTAAAAGGAGGGCAACAGGTAAGACTAAAAAGAGACAGAGTCTTGCTCTGTCACCCAGGCTAGAGTGCAGTGGCATGATCTCGGCTCACTGCAAGCTCCGCCTCCTGGGTTCACGCCATTCTCCTGCCTCAGCCTCCTGAGTAGCTGGGACTACAGGTGCCCTCCACCACGCCCAGCTAAGTTTTTGTATTTTTAGTAGGGCCGGGGTTTCACCATGTTAGCCAGGATGGTCTCAATCTCCTGACCTCATGATCCACCCACTTTGGTCTCCCAAAGTGCTGGGATTACAGGTGTGAGCCATCACGCCTGGCCAAAAGAGACTAAACTTTTAACTCAAAGTTCATGAAAGGAACTGTTAGACTTCAAGGGCACTTTTCGCAACACCTCACAGCCAGTTTGGAAACCATTCTAACCCCAGGAGTTAATGGGATTTTTATATCTGTAGATGTCAAACCAGACGTGTTTTCCAAACCTGAAAACTCTTAAAGCACAGCAAAAATATAGATGAAGCATTCAACAGAAAATGGGGATGCAGTAAAAGTCTGCATACCAAATAATGAGAGTTCCTGTTCCTTCTGCCCATTGTGGTCTCTAGAATCATCCTGGCAGCTGAGCTTATTCTCCCTGAGGCAGGAGACTGAAAGATTCCTAGGTTGACAAACTGATCCAAGATAAAAAAAAAAAAAAACCTCCAGACACTCACATTTGAAGAGTATCATGGCAAAATGGCTGGAGCGGGCCTGCTTATCTTACAGTGAAGCCACCAATCTTTCCCTGCCAAACATAATCTAGACACTCACACACCCAAATTCACATATACCCCAAATGCATACACACCCTTCCAAAGACATATACAGTCATATAGTACATAATGACATTTTAGTCAATGACAAACCATGCATGTTTGGGACATTGGTCCCATAAGATTATCATACTGCATTTTTACTGTACCTTTTCTATGTTGAGATATATTTAGATGCACCAATAGTTACCATTGTGTTACAATTGGCTACAGTATTCAGAACAGTAACAAACCATAGAGGTTTGTAGCTTAGGAGCCACAGGCTGTACCACAGAGCCTAGGTGTGTTGTAGGCTATACCACCTAGGTTTGTGTGAGTACAATCTATGATGTTCACACAAAGACAAAATTGCCTAGCGGTACATTTCTCCAAATTTGTCCTCATCATTAAGCAACGTGACTGTATATGTACACATCCCAAACACACACACACACACCTACCCCAAATATCACACACATATTCCAGACATGCACACATACTTCAAACACCCCAAACACACACACTCAATTTCAAGCAGTTTTTCCCTGATTCCTAAAATATGAATGGACAATCAAACCAGATATGTGAATAAACCTCCAAAAACAAAAGATCAAAGCCAAAACAAATAGATGGTGGTGAGTTGGGGAAGAAGGAAAGCAGGAACTCAAACACTATAATCACAATAGTCAGCTTAAAAAAAAAAATCACATCCATGAAACAAGAACAGGATTCTTAAAAGGAAACACTTTGAGAATAACAAAGAGTCTAGAAATTCAATATACAATCATAAAAAATCAATACAAGAAATGGTATAAAGAGTTGAGAAAAATCTCTCAAAGTATGACAAAAAGACAACATATATGGGAAGCAAAAGATAATCAAATCAGAGGCTCAATCCAGAGAGTCCAAAATCAGAGGCTCAGAGGAGCAGAGACAATAGTGAACAGAAAACTATCAATGACAAAAAGTAATAAAATGTGCCAGAGCTGCAAAACCTGAATCTCTAAAATGAAATGGCCTCTGGATGTGGAGCAGAAGGAATTGACAAAGTCTACTTTAAGGTATATCATTAGAACATTTCAGAACACTAGCAATAGAGAGACGACTTTCAGCTAAGGACTTTCTAAGAGACAAATATTTACAACATATCACCTGCAAACAGGAATTAGCTTTAGACTTCTCAACAGCAAACCTGAAAAGCAGAAAGCAATGGAGTAAGGCCTTGAATATTCTGAGAAATAATTACTCCTAACCCAAAATTACATAGCCTTATAAATTATTAATCAAAGGTAATAATAAAATGTCTTTATGGCCAGGTGTGGTGGCGCACGCCTGTAATCCCAGCACTTTTGGAGGCTGAGATCAAGAGATCGAGACCATCCTGGACAACATGGTGAAAACTCGTCTCTACAAAAAATATAAAACTTAGCTGGGTGTTGTGGCATGTGCCTGTAGTCCCAGCTACCCAGGATGCTGAGGCAGGAGAATCGCTTGAACCCAGGAGGCGGAGGTTGCAGTGTGCCAAGATAGCGCCACTGCACTCCAGCCTGGTGACAGAGCGAGACTCCGTCTATTTTATTAAAAAAAAAAAAAAAAAAAAAAAAAGTCTTTATATTTTCAGACATATAGAGTCTTAATATTTTGGTGTTCAATGTATCCTTTCCTAGCAAGTTACTGGGACATGTGTGTCACTAAAATGAGTAAGTAAACCAAGAATAATTTCCAAGAGATCCAAGAGAAAGAGCACCAATCAAAAGAGGAAAAGGAAACCCCCCATTTGATGGTAAAAGGAAATCTCTGAAAGATAATTGTACAGCTGGCCTACAGGACAACTAGCTCAGGTTGGTGCAGAAGGAATGCCTTTCCAGAAATAAAATTGATGGTTTGCCTTATGTGTTAGCCTATGTTGTGAAGAGTCCTATACTTTTATAAGTGTTTGAGAAAAAATTAATGACAAGAACATGGAAAATTAAGCAGATTAAAATAAATAATGAAAGTAATTATTAACTCCAGGAAAAACAAAAGGCTGTACAAGAAAGGAAAAGTTGGCTATAGTATATTCCATGGTTTGGCAGTGAATAATATTTACATAATAAAAACAATATTAATACAGAATAGTAATTGACCAAAAATTATGACATAATAATGGAAGAATGTGGAACGGGGAAGCTTGCATGTGCGTTGTGTCTGCGTGTGGTGGGGGACATATGAGAAGTACATCTATCATCTTCCATTTTAGGAAGCCAATAAATAGTCTAAACTGAATAAGCCAAGAAATAACCAGGTAAGTGTATTTCTTAAAAATATGGAAATAAGGCCAGCGTGGTGGCTCACACCTGTAATCCCAGCACTTTGGGAGGCCGAGGTGAGCAGATCACGAGGTCAGGAGATCAAGACCATACTGGCTAACATGGTGAAAACCTGTCTCTCCTAAAAATACAAAAAATTAGGCAGGCTTGGTAGTGAGCGCCTATAGTCCCAGCTACTCAAGAGGCTGAGGCAGGAGAATGGCATGAATCCAGGAGGTGGAGCTTGGAGTGAACTGAGATTGTGCCACTGCACTCCAGCCTGGGCAACAGAGCGACACTCCGTCTCAAAAAAAAAAAAAGAAAAAGAAAAAAGAAGAAAAGGAAATAAACATCACATAAGAAACAGAGGAAAGTGAAAAAAGTAGTTTGCCTCTACAGAGGAAGATCCAAGAATGGGAACATGACATTTGGTATACATTTATTACTTTAGTGAGATTAAAAATTAAATTAAAAATAGAATAAAACAAAACATAAAGTCAATTAATAAATGAGGATATATCATCACAGATAGGTAGAAAGCTGGACCTACCATAGATAAGCTTCAGTATGAAGAGGCCAAGCATGAATAACTGTAAGTAGATCATATGGAGTCCAAGTGCATGAAGCTGAAAGTGTCCTCACCTTTCATGCTCACCTCTTGCCAAATCATCATAACAGTAAAAATAACAGCTAACACTGAGGGTGTACTGTGAACAGAGAATAGTGCCAAGCAATTTCCTAACAAGCTAATTCCTTTCTCCACTGCTTAGTGAGAACAAGATTATATCATTTCACCTTTTTCAAATGAGGAAACCAAGGCCTAAAAAGGATAAATAACTGATCCAGGGTCTGCACAATTCTCTCTTGTCCCTGAATAAGAAAGGAATGGAAAGAAAAAACTGTACTTGGTGTTCTGTCTTTCCAAAAAATAAATGGCCAGAGGCTTGCAATTTTAAAGCCTTGGGAAAACTTGGTGAAAGACTAAGCTGACTTAGACTGGAAAAAGTGAGGCCGCCATGAATCAGGGGTGGTGGGTGGTGAGATGACGCACTAAAGAAACAAAAAGCCCAGGCTGCTTAAAGCCAGACACAAATCTGTCCAATCATTTAGGGGGAAATTGCCAAGCTTGAAGCATTTATAAATCACCCCCAAACTAATCAGCCATTTAAGGACAATCCCATAAAAATATAAAAGGGACCACAGCAGGCTGCTCTTGAGAGATAAATGGCTTTGCAGCCTCATCTGGGGTATGCAAATTTGAGGATATCAGCAGGCATTTTCTGAATGATAACTTGGTTTATTTTTGATGGCAGCTCATTGGGAAACAGAGCTGAAAACCTGGAGAGAATTCTCAGGCTCTGAGGTGAGCTATGTGTCAGAGCAGTTCCAGTGTAGCTTTTCTAAGAAACCCTTGTGCTGTGAGCTTGGAAGGCAGACAGGGAGTCAAGCACCTCAGCTTTGGGTCTGGCACTAGAATGCAGTCGGTGAAACCAGGTGACTATAAAAGCCACTGCTGAGACATGTCCTTTCTTTCAACTCGGTGTCTCTTCAATTTTTGTCTCTCTTCTCTCAGTGCCATCATCCTAATGCAAGGTAGAAGGTTTCAACATTTTAGGGCTGGCTGGGATTGTCAGTATTACTGAGTTTCTTCCATTCCAAAATGGGGAGCAGAGACCCAGTGCAGTGGGTTAAATGACAGGCCCCCAAAAGGTATGACCATTTTTAATCCCCAGAATCAGTGAATATGGCCTTATTGGAGAAAGTCTTCCCATACAGGTAGGGCACCTGCAATCCCAACACTCTAGGAGGCCAAGGCAGGTGGATCATGAGGTCAGGAGATTGAGACCATCCTGGCTAACATGGTGAAACCCATCTATACTAAAAAATACAAAAAAAAATTAGCTAGGCGTGGTGGCATGCACCTGTAGTTCCAGCTACTAGGGAGACTGAGGCAGGAGAATCGCTTGAACCCAGGAGGTGGAGGTTGCAGTGAGCTGAGATCATGCCTCTGCACTCCAGCCTGGGTGACAGAGTGAGACTCTGTCTCAAAAAAAAAAAAAGAAATAAAAAAGAAAAAAAAGAAAGTCTTCACATATAATTAAGAATCTGGAGATGACATCATCATGGATTATATCTGGGTGGTCTCTAAATCCATAAGTGTCCGGGCATGGTGGCTCATGCCTGTAATCCCAGCACTTTGGGAAGCTGAGGGGCATGGATCACAAGGTTAGGAGTTTGAGACCAGCCTGGTCCACAGGGTGAAACCCCATCTTTACTAAAAATACAACAATTAGCTGGGTGTGCTGGCACACACCTGTAATCCCAGCTACTCAGGAGGCTGAGGCAGGAGAATTGCTTGAACTCAGGAGGCAGAGGTTGCAGTGAGCCAAGATCGTGCCACTGCACTCCAGCATGGGCAAAAGAGCAAGACTTCGTCTCAGGGGAAAAAAAATAATAATAATTAAATCCAATAAGTGTCCTTATAAGAGACAGACGAGAAGAAGATAAATAGAAGAAGGCCATGTGAAGATAGGGGCAGAGATTGGAGTGATGCGGCCACAATCACCTGGAGCCCCCAAAAGCTGGAGGAAACAAGGATGGATTCTTCCCTCTAGCCTTTGCAGGGAGTGTGGCCCTGTTGATGTCCTGATGTTGGACTTCTAGCCTTCAGAATTGTGAGAGAATACATTTCTGTTGCTTTAAGCCACCTGGTTTATGGAAGAGTTTTAGGGCTCCAAACAACTGATATAGTTCCCTAATTTTAGAAATAAGGAAAATGGGAAACAGAGAGTGCTATCTGAAAGTCGCACTTTCTTGGTGATGGTTAATGGACCTGGTTTGACTTTGAGTGAGTTGCTTAACTGACTTACCTCAGTGTTTTCATCTAGAAAATTGAGATAACCCCATCTGCCTGATAAGGGTGTCTTAATGACCAAATGGAAGAAGAGATGCCAAACCCTATCACATTGCCTGGCCTGGAGCAACTGAGGACAATAGCATTGCCTAAATCTCCATTTTTATTTATTGGACAAACTGCTTCATTCCATCAGTCCACCGCACAATTCATTCCAAAACTCCTTCCTTAAATGCCACTCTAGACCCATGAAATGCTCTGAAAATGGCTCCTACTGCCTGTCAGATTCATTCACCCCACATACATGGTGCTGGCGTCAGCCATGGACTGTGTCATGTGTTGGCACTGGGGTTTCAGGGGTAAGTAAGACGACAGCATGTCACCTCACCAGCTGTTGCCCACTTACTAGCTGTGCCCATCCAGTGACTAGTTGGTGTCACAAGTGGGACAGGAAGTGTCTGAACAGGGAGGAGATCAAGCAGATGCTGAGCCTGGGGGCTTGGTTCTGTTTCATTCCCAAAGCAAACCAAGAAATTTCATGCTTTTAGGCCAGTGATGCTTAACAGAGGTGGGTGGGTAGATTTTTTCTCCCATGGAATATTTGGCAAGATCTGGAGACATTTTGATGTCACATAGATAGGGGCTGGGTGGGGGGGTGTTGGGGGGAAGCAGGAGGTGTTTCTGGCACTACTGAGTAGAAGCCAAGGATATTACCAAACATCCTACAATGCACAGGACAGCTTCCCACAATAAAGAATTCTCCTGCCCTAAATGTCAATCATCCTGAGCCTGAGAAACCCCACAGTAGGCCCAACAGAATCCCTGCTCAAACACAAGAAGACAGTGATAAATCAGCCTAGGAGACTGCGGTGATGAAGCCATGGGAACACATCCCATAAGTGACCACAACTATATGTCATGCTTTTTTCTCAGCAAATGACCTGCCCCTGGGGGACCTGGGAACAGATATATTGTACTGGCGGGGCCACTTGTGAGACTGGGCTCAGCTTGATCCCATGGACACACATAGGGACCAGAAGAAGGCAAAGGGCTGCCTGGTAATGAGTGCCCCATCGCAATCTCACCAGTTGCCTCTCTTTAAGACCCACTCAAGGGTTCCAAGATGGCAGATTCAGAACAGCTCCAGTCTACAGCTCCCAGCATGAGCGATGCAGAAGATGGGTGATTTCTGCATTTCCAACTGAGGCACCAGGTTCATCTCAGTGGGGCTTGTTGGACAGTGGGTGCAGCCCATGGAGTGTGAGCCAAAGCAGGGTGGGGCATCATCTCACCTGGGAAGCACAAGGGGTCAGGGAATTCCCTTTCCTAGCCAAGGGAAGTCATGACAGATGGTACCTGGAAAATTGGGACACTCCCAGCCTAATACTTCGCTTTTCCAATGGTCTTAGCAAATGGCACATCAGGAGATTATATCCCATGCCTGGCTTGGAGGGTCCCACACCCACGGAGCCTTGTTCACTGCTAGCACAGCAGTCCGAGATTGAACTGCAAGGCAGCAGTGAGGCTGAGGGAGGGGTGTCTGCCATTGCTGAGGCTTGAGTAGGTAAATAAAGCACTGGGCGGAGCCCACCACAGCTCAGGGAGGCCTGCCTGCCTCTGTAGACTCCATCTCTGGGGGCAGGGCATAGCTGAACAAAAGGCAGCAGAAACCTGCAGGCTTAAATGTACCTGTCTGACAGCTTCGAAGAGAGTAGTGGTTGTCCCAGAATGGACTTTGAGATCTGAGAATGGACAGACTGCCTCCTCAAGTGGGTCCCTGACCCCCAAGTAGCCTAACTGGGAGACACCTCCCAGTATGGGCCAACTGACACCTCATACAGCTGAGTGCCCCTCTGAGATGAAACTTCCAGAGGAAGGAACAGGCAGCAACATTTGCTGTTCTGCAATATTTGCTGTCATGCAGCCTCCACTGGTGATACCCAGACAAACAGGGTCTGGACTGGACCTCTAGCAAACTCCAACAGACCTTCAGCTAAGGCTCCTGACTGTTAGAAGGAAAACTAACAAACAGAAAGGACATCCACACCAAAACCCCATCTGTAGGTCACCATCATCAAAGACCAAAGGTAGATAAAACCACAAAGGTGGGGAGAAACCAGAGCAGAAAAGCTGAAAATTCTAAAAATCAGAGCGCCTCTTCTCCTCCAAAGGAATGCAGTTCCTTGCCAGCAATGGAACAAAGCTGGATGGAGAATGACTTTGACAAGTTGACAGAAGTAGGCCGCGGAAGATCAGTAATAACAAACTTCTCCGAGCTAAAAGAGGATGTTTGAACCCATCGCAAAGAAGATAAAAATCTTGAAAAAAGATTAAACGAACAGCTAACTATAATACACAGCATAGAGAAGACCTTAAATGACCTGATGGAGCTGAAAACCATGGCACAAGAACTACATAATGCATGCACAAACTTCAGTAGCCAATTCGATCAAGTGGAAGAAAGGGTATCAATGATTGAAGATCAGACTAATGAAATGAAGGGAGAAGAGAAGTTTAGAGAAAAAAGAGTAAAAAGAAATGAACAAAGCCTCCAAGAAATATGGGACTCTGTGAAAAGACCAAATCTACGTCTGATTGGTGTACCTGAAAGTGATGGGGAGAATGGAACCAAGTTGGAAAACACTCTGCAGGATATTATCCAGGAGAACTTCCCCAACCTGGTAAGTCAGGCCAACATTCAAATTCAGGAAATACAGAGAACGCCACAAAGATACTCCTCAAGAAGAGCAACTCCAAGACACATAATTGTCAGATTCAGATTCACCAAAGTTGAAATGAAGGAAAAAATGTTAAGGGCAGCCAGAGAGAAAGGTCGGGTTACCCTAAAGGAAAGCCCATCAGACTAACAGCGGATCTCTTGGCAGAAATTCTGTAAGTGAGAAAAGAGTGGGGACCAATATTCAACATTCTTAAAGAAAATAATTTTCAACCCAGAATTTCATATCCAGCCAAACTAAGCTTCATAAGTGAAGGAGAAATAAAAACCTGTACAGACAAGCAAATGCTGACAGATTTTGTCACCACCAGGCCTGCCTTACAAGAGTTCCTGAAGGAAGCACTAAACATGGAAAGGAACAACCAGTACCAGACACTGCAAAAACATGCCAAATTGTAAAGATCATTGATGCTAGGAAGAAACTGCATCAACTAACGAGCAAAATAACCAGCTAACATCATAATGACAGGATCAAATTCACACATAACAATATTAACCATAAATGCAAATGGGCTAAATGCTCCAATTAAAAGACACAGACTGGCAAATTGGATAAAGAGTCAAGATCTATTAGTGTGCTGTATTCAGAAGACCCATCTCATGTGCAGAGACACACATAGGCTCAAAATAAAGGGATGGAGGAAGATCTACCAAACAAATAGAAAAAAAAAAAAAAGCAGGGGTTGCAATCCTAGTCTCTGATAAAACAGACTTTAAACCAACAAAGATCAAAAGAGACAAAGAAGGCCATTACATAATGGTAAGAGGATCAATTCAACAAGAAGAGCTAACTATTCTAAATATATATGTGCCCAATACAGGAGCACCCAGATTCATAAAGCAAGTCCTTAGAGACCTACAAAGAGACTTAGATTCCCATACAATAATAATGGGAGACTTTAACACCCCACTGTCAACATTAGACAGATCAACAAGACAGAAAGTTAACAAGGATATCCAGGAACTGAACTCAACTCTGCACCAAGCGGACCTAATAGACATCTACAGAACTCTCCACCCCAAATCAACAGAATATACATTCTTCTCAGCACCATATCACGCTTATTCCAAAATTGACGACATAGTTGGAAGTAAAACACTCCTCAGCAAATGTACAAGAACAGAAATTATAACAAACTGTCTCTCAGACCACAGTGCAATCAAATTAGAACTCAGGATTAAGAAACTCACTGAAAACTGCACAACTACATGGAAACTGAACAACCTGCTCCTGAATGACTACTGGGTACATCACGAAATGAAGGCAGAAATAAAGATGTTCTTTGAAGCCAATGAGAACAAAGACACAACATACCAGAATCTCTGGGACACATTTAAAGCAGTGTGTAGAGGGAAATTTATAGCACTAAATGCCCACAAGAGAAAGCAGGAAAGATCTAAAATTGATGCTCTAACATCACAATTAAAAGAACTAGAGAAGCAAGAGCAAACACATTCAAAAGCTAGCAGAAGGCAAGAAATAACTAAGATCAGAGAAGAACTGAAGGAGATAGAGACACAGAAAACCCTTCAAAAAAATCAATGAATCCAGGAGCTGGTTTTTTGAAAAGATCAACAAAATTGATAGAATGCTAGCAAGACTAATAAAGAAGAAAAGAGAGAAGAATCAAATAGATGCATTAAAAAATGATAAAGGGGATATCACCACCAATTCCACAGAAATACAAACTACCATCAGAGAATACTATAAACACCTCTATGCAAATAAACTAGAAAATCTAGAAGAAATGGATAAATTTCTAGACACATACACCCTCCCAAGACTAAACTAGGAAGAAGTTGAATCCCTGAATAGACCAATAACAGGCTCTGAAATTGTGGCAATAATTAATAGCCTACCAACCAAAGAAAGTCCAGGACCAGATGGATTCACAGCCAAATTCTACCAGAGGTACAAAGAGGAGCTGGTACCATTCCTTCTGAAACTATTCCAATCAATAGAAAAAGAGGGAATCTTCCCTAACTCATTTTATGAGGCCAACATCATCCTGATATCAAAGCCTGGCAGAGACACAACAAAAAAAGAGAATTTTAGACCAATATCCCTGATGAACATCAATGCAAAAATCCTAAATAAAATACTCACAAACCGAATTCAGCAGCACATCAAAAAGCTTATCCACCACGATCAAGTGGACTTCATCCCTGGGATGCAAGGCTGGTTCAACATACACAATCAATAAACGTAATCCAGCATATAAACAGAACCAAAGACAAAAACCATATGATTATCTCAATAGATGCAGAAAAGGCCTTTGACAAAATTCAACAGCCCTTTATGCTAAAAACTCTCAATAAACTAGGTATTGATGGGACGTATCTCAAAGTAATAAGAGCTATTTATGACAAACCCACAGCCAATATCAAACTGAATGGGCAAAAACTGGAAGCATTCCCTTTGAAAACTGGCACAAGACAGGGATGCCCTCTCTCACCATTCCTATTTAACATAGTGTTGCAAGTTTTGGCCAGGGCAGTCAGGCAGGAGAAAGAAATGCAAGGTATTCAATTAGGAAAAGAGGAAGTCAAATTGTTCCTGTTTGCAGATGACATGATTGTATACTTAGAAAACCCCATTGTCTCAGCCCCAAATCACCTTAAGTTGATAAGCAACTTCAGCAAAGTCTCAGGATACAAAATCAATGTGCAAAAATCACAAGCATTCCTATTCACCAATAACAGACAAACAGAGAGCCAAATCTTGAGTGAACTTCCATTCACAATTGCTTCAAAGAGAATAAAATACCTAGGAATCCAACTTACAAGGGATGTGAAGGACCTCTTCAAGGAGAACTACAAACCACTGCTCAATGAAATAAAAGAGGACACAAACAAATGGAAGAACATTCCACGCTCATGGATAGGAAGAATCAATATCATGAAAATGGCCAACCACCCAAGGTAATTTATAGATTCAATGCCATCCCCATCAAGCTACCAATGGTTTTCTTCACAGAATTGGAAAAAACTACTTTAAAGTTCATATGGAACCAAAAAAGAGCCCTCATTGCCAAGGCAATCCTAAGCCAAAAGAACAAAGCTGGAGGCATCATGCTACCTGACTTCAAACTATACTACAAGGCTACCGTAACCAAAACAGCATGGTACTGGTACCAAAACAGAGATATAGACCAATGGAATAGAACAGAGCCCTCAGAAATAATACTACACATCTACAACCACCTGATCTTTGACAAACCTGGCAAAAATAGGAAATGGGGAAAGGATTCCCTATTTAATAAATGGTGCTGGGAAAACTGGCTAGTCATATGTAGAAAGCTGAAACTGGATCCCTTCCTTACACCTTATACAAAAATTAATTCAAGATGGATTAAAGACTTAAATGTTAGACGTAAAACCATAAAAACCCTAGAAGAAAACCTAGGCAATACCGTTCAGGACATAGGCATGGGCAAGGACTTCATGACTAAAACACCAAAAGCAACGGCAACAAAAGCCAAAATTGACAAATGGGATCTAATTATACTAAAGAGCTTCTGCACAGCAAAAGAAATTACCATCAGAGGGAACAGGCAACCTACAGCATGGAAGAAAATTTTTGCAATCTACCCATCTGACAAAGGGCTAATATCAAGAATCTACAAAGAACTTAAACACATTTACAAGAAAAAATCAAACAACCCCATCAAAAAGTGGGAGAAGGATATGAACAGACATTTCTCAAAAGATGACATTTATGCAGCCAACAGCCACATTAAAAAATGCTCATCATCACTGGCCATCAGAGAAATGCAAACCAAAACCACAAGGAGATACCATCTCACACCAGTTAGAATGGCAATCATTAAAAAGTCAGGAAACAACAGATGCTGGAGAGGATGTGGAGAAATAGGAACGCTTTTACACTGTTGGTGGGAGTGTAAACCAGTTCAGCCATTGTGGAAGACAGTGTGGGTATTCCTCAAGGATCTAGAACTAGAAATACCATTTGACCCAGCCATCCCATTACTGGGTATATACCCAAAGGATTATAAATCATGCTGCTATAAAGACACATGCACACGCATGTTTATTGTGGCACTATTCACAATAGCAAAGACTTGGAACCAACCCAAATGTCCATCAATGATAGACTGGATTAAGAAAATGTGGCACATATATACCATGGAATTCTATGCAGCCATAAAAAAGGATGAGTTCCTGTCCTTTGTAGGGACATGGATGAAGCTGGAAACCATCATTCTGAGCAAACTATCACAAGGACAGAAAACCGAACACTGCATGTTCTCACTCATAGGTGGGAACTGAACAATGAGAACACTTGGACACAGGGTGGGGAACATCACACACCGGGATCTGTCTTGAGTTTGGGGGAGGGGGAGGATTAGCATTGGGATAAATATCTAATGCAAATGGGTGCAGCACACCAACATAGCACATGTATACCTATGTAACAAACCTGCACATTGTGCACATGTACCCTAGAACTTAAATAATAATAATAATAATAAAAGACCCACTGAAATCAGGATTAAGAAATAACCATTGGCTTGAGGCGATGAAATCTGGAAAGTGCTAATCCACATTTAGCCAGGGATATGTTGTCTGGCATAAACCACTTCCCCACATTTTGTGAAATGAAACCCTAAAAAAACAGATACCTCCTCCACCTGATCTACCTTGTAGGACAAGGAAGGCTGAATTAAGGCATCTGGTCTTTCTGGATGGCACATCAAATAATATTGGATTCAAAACCAGAGAGAAAGCTGTTTCCTTGTTAATTTTCTTTCAGTTCTTTTGAAGAAATAGCCTCAGAATCATGTAAATGGATCCTGGAAAACTTCAGCAATATTTGCCATTTCTTTTTCAAACAGAGGCTTGGGCCTGTGACTCAGAGCCCTCAGACAACAGTATTTAAACATCAATTTGAACTAAACGTCGATATTTGGTTTTCATAGCATAATTTTTTAACTGTTACTGCTATCTATTGTTTTTTTAAGTGGCCATGTAGGAATTATTCCAGGGATATGAGGGTGGTTCAATATTAAGAAATCATTAAGTTATAAGAAAATATCATATAATCAAATCGATAATGTATTTTACATTGTTAAATTTAGAAAATACTCCTAATAAAAACACTAGCTAAAATAAAAACAAAAACAACCTACTTTGCCAAGAACAGCATATGTAATTTTTTAACTTTGTTAATTTGTGTTTTGAAATAATTTTGAACTTATGAGAGTTGAAAAATAGCATAAAGAATTCTTGTATACTTTATATTCCGATTCCCCAAATGCTAACCTCTTACATATCCCTAGTACTATTAACAAAACTCCGGAAATTTACACTCATAAAATGCTATTTTCTAGTTTATAAGCCTGATTCTAACCTTACCAATTGTCCCATTGGTATCCTTTTTCTGGTACAGGATATAACTCAGGATCAAATGCCTCATTGACGTGTCATGTTTCGTTATTCTCATTTAAACTAGAATACATTCTCAGCTTTTCTTTTTAAAAGCTTTTTAAAACTTAAATACATTTTCTGTGAAAAAGATATTGCACATGCGAGTATGTGAGTATGCGAGTTTATAGCAGCACAATGCACAGTTGCAAAAATATGGAACCAACCCAAATACCCATCAATCAATGAGTGGATAAAGAAAATGTGAGATATATATATATATATGATGGAATACTAGTCAGCCATAAAAATGAATGAATTAATGGCATTCGCTGCAACCTGGGTGGAATTGGAGACCATTATCCTAAGTGAAGCAACTCAGGAATGGAAAACCAAACATTATGTGTTCTCACTCATAAGTGGGAGCTGAGCTATGAGGATGCAAAGGCATAAGAATGACACAATGGACTTTGGGGACTTAGCGGGGAAAGGTGGGAAGGGGATAGGGACAGAAGACCACAAATTGGGTTCAGTGTATACTTCTTGGGTGATGGGTGCACCAAAATCTCACCAATCACCACTGAAGAACTTACTCATGTAACCAAATACCACCTGTTTCCCCAAAACCTATGGAAATAAATTTTTTTTAAATTAAACACACCTTTTTGAGAGTAGTTTTAGGTTCACAGCAAAATTGATTAGAGAATTCTCATATATTCCCTGCCCCTTCCCAGGCATAGTGTTCCCTGTTATCAACAGTCCCCACCAGAGTGGTCTATTTGTTACAATGGATGAGCTTACATCAATTTGTACATGAGTAGCACCCAAAGTCCATGGTTTACATGAGAATTCACACTTGGTGTTGTACATTTCATGGCTTTGGACAAATATATAATGACACGTATTTATCACTATAGTATCATACAGAGTAGTTTCATTGCCCTAAAAAATCCTCTGTGCTCCACCTCTGCCCTCCTTCTAACCCCTGGCAACCACTGATGCTTTTACTATCTCCATAGTTTTGCCTTTTCCAGAACATCATGTAGCTGGAATCATACAGTATGTAGCCATTTCAGATTGGCTTCTTTCACTTGGTAATATGCACTTAAAATTCTTCCACATCTTTTCATGGCCTGACAGCACTTTTTTTTAGTGCTGAATAGTATTCCATTGTTTGATTGTACCACAGTTTGTCCATTCACTTACTAAAGGCCGCCTTGGTTGCTTCAAAGTTTTGGCAAATATCAAAGAGTACAACTGCTGGCTATGGTTAATAGTATGTTTACTTTTTTAAGAAACTGCCAAACTGTCCCAAAATGGCTATACCATTTTGCATTACCACTAGCAATGAATGAGAGTTCCTTTTGCTCCACATCCTTGCTAGCATTTGGTGTTATCAGTGTTCCAAATACTTGCAAAAGACATCTTCACTTCTTACTTGGCATATTTATTTTCTTATTGTTGCACTTTAAGAATTCTTCATATATTCAGAAAACAGTCTTTTATCAGATATGTCTTTTGCAAATATTTTCTCCCAGTCTGTGGCTTATCTTCTCATTCTTTTGACGTTGTCTTTTGCAAAATAGAAATCTTTATCTTTAATGCCGTTCAGCTATTATTTCTTTCCTGGACTGTGCCTTTAGTGTTGTAACTAAAAAGCCATTGTCATGTCCAAGGTCCTCTAGATTTTCTCCTGTTCTCTTCCAGGAGTTTTATAGTTCTGCATTTCATAGCATAATATTTACTTTCACAGTTGCCTCCAAAATAAATGTCAATTAACATCTATTTTCCACTGACAGTTGCAACTTAGTTTTTTTTTTGTGCATGCCAATTTATGAATAAATTTATTTTTAAAATATTAAGTAATTAATAGCAAAGGCAGCAAGTGGCTACATAAAAACATGACATGGAATAGAGATGACTCAAGTTTGGAGGAACATAATTATAGGAGGTGGGATCTTCTGCCAATAGAATGAAAGCAGAGCATTATAAAGAAGGCTTAAATGGCCTCCCCCTACAGCCTGGGAGCTTCTGAGTTCTCTAGTGACCAAGCAGGGGGTTTTTACTTGAGCCAAGCATAGGAGGAAGATGGAGCTAGAAAAAGCATACATACATTTAGGGAATTAAAGAAGAACCTGAGCCAAGACCTAGGGTTCTTTCTTCATACAAGGTGTTGGGGGCCAACTTAAAGGAACAAAAAGGCTCTTGCAAATAAACTCAGCTCTGAACCAGAAATGTAAGCTGGACTTAGGCACCACTTGCCCTCAAACCTAGCACACTTGGTCAGTGCACAACCTGAACAATCATACCAGGAGCCCTGTCAAAAGCAATCAGCATTCATTTGACTGTACAAAAGTATTACAAATGGAGGAAACAAAGTAAGATTAAGCAAACTTGATTGCTCATGAGCTCAGCATAGCTGGAGCTGAGTATTCAATCTATAACCTTGTAAATGTCATCCTTCTAAACATTGTGTGTGGGACTTTTGTACCTGGGGCTGAAATGGCAAACATGTTTAAGCGGCATATCTATGAGCTGGCAATGGCTATTTGAAACTCTTTTTAATAAGGTCTGTGGGCCCACATCTACATTTACAGTTCTGATTGATTAATTAAATCTGCTCTAGAAATGGGATTAGGGAGGGGCAGTACCTGGACCATGCACCTGTAGGGGCCTACGTAGGAGCGTCACTATCTGCTCAGCACAGGAACAGGAAGCTGTAAGACTAAAGGGAAAAGGGATTTGTTGGAAAAGGATTCCAGACCGACCATGCCTCTTCCTGACATACCTCTGGCCCCCACACTTCCATTTCTGAGGAGTTCTATCTCATCTTTTGGCCCAAACACCATCTCCTCCACAAAGAGTTTCCTGACCCTCTCAGATGGGCGATCTCCTCTCATTCTTATTCCCATCATCCACCTCACAATCACTTGGGATGTGGTAGACGAAGTTCTGTCTATCCACCTTGATCTCAGTTTTAACCTGGGTTCTAGGAATAGAATTCAAGGGTCCCTGAACTTAGATGCGAAACAAACCTACACCTCCACTTTCACTGACATCTAACAGAAGTTGAGCATAGCCTTCAGTTACAATTAAAGGCAACAAGTATCTGTGACTTCCCCATTAATAGAAAAAGCATATTTTATACGTCATAATTATTGTAGATATATCAAAATATTATTTATACAATTTTAAATCTGAAATTAGCTATTAGCTCTATCATTAACTGAGTTATTAAAGGCATTAAGAACCGTATTCACTAATACATCAAAATTTTTAAAAATCTTTTGATAATTACTAGTATAATTGGTTTCCTTTGTGACTCTGCCATTTCATGCATTTTCTCAGCTTTATTGAGGCACAATAGATGGGATGGTTTCAATCTGCACCCCCACCCAAATCTCACGTTCAATTGTCATTCCCAATGTTGGAGGTGGAGCCTAGTGCGAGGTGATTGGATCGTGGGGGCAGTTTCTCATGAATGGTTTAATACCATCCCTGTTGGTACTATCGTGGTGATAGTAAGCGCTCATGAGATCTGGTTGTTTAAAAGTGTGTAGCACCTCCCTGACTCTTTTGCTCCTGCTCCCGCCATGTAAGATGCCTCACTCCCTCTTTGCCTTCTGCTATGATTGTAAGCTTCGTGAGGCCTCCCCAAAAGCAGACGCTGCCATGCTTCCCGAACAGCCTGTAGAACTGTGAGCCAAATAATCCTTTTTTTGTTCTTTTAATAAATTACCTAGTCTCAGGGATTTCTTTATAGCAATGCAAGAATGGACTAATAGACAAAAATTTTATGTATTTAGGGTATAAAATGTGATGTTTTGATATACATATACATTGTACAATCATTACCACAATCAAGCTAGTTAATGCCTCCATCACCTCATGTGGTTACCTCTTTGTGGTAAGATCTACTCTTCGCAAATTTCAATCACACATTATTGCTAACTACAGATCTCACTTATGTGTGGAATCTAAAAAAGTCAAACTCATAGAAATAGAGAGGAGGGCAGTTGCAAGCAATTGGGGGTTGGAGAAATGAGATGATGTTGGTCAAAGGGTACAAACTTTCAATTATAAGACAAATAAGCTCTGGCGACCTAATGAACAGCAGGGTGCCTATCATTACATAGTTTTTAAAACAGTGTTCTGAGAAGGAAGCCCAGGTCTTCATCAAATAGCTAAAGGGATCCATGGCATACAATAGATTAAAAACCACCTCTGTCCTCCCCAGAGGTGACCAGAGGGTGAGCTCTCTGACTTGAGGACAAAGTCCAGGCCTCACTCACCTTTGAACTGCTGGCACCCAGCACAGTGCCTGGTACATAATAGATGCTTAATAAGCAGTCCCTAATAGGCTGCTCATCGCATCTCTGCTAGCAGGGTACAGTGAGGTTTGTGCCACTGAGGTAAGTACAAAAAGCTGCATTTTAGAGACAGACTGGGTTTTCTTAGCCAGTTCAGTCCTGGAGAGAACTGACTATTTCTACTGCCTCTCACTCCTCCTTACTGATCTGTGCCCACATGTATCCATTTCGATGTGGAAGTATCTGCTGTCCTGCTAACAGCAAGGCCCAGTTTGATGTTTGATGTCTGTGTTAGAGAAGGACGGTTGGACCCCTTTCCAGAACCTACATGAGGACTCCACCCAGGAGCTGCAGTGAGATTCTGAGGGTGCTGACCGGCTAAGTGGATATGTTCAGTGCCCTCCAGAAGGCATGTGAATCACTGCTGCCCCACAGCTGTCAGGTTGCAAATTTCTCCGTACTCTTGGTAGTCTCTCCTTGATTTTTGGCTGCTTTCATTATTTAGCTCTAAGTCTCCTCTCAGACAACAAGAACAACCAATAGTTAATGTCATGACTCAGAAAACATGGCCAGGGCCAACCAGATACCCAAAACTGACCGTACCAGGGGATGGTTTGTAACAAACCCATCTGTCCTGCAACGGGAGCAAGCGGGACTCGGGAGAAGCTTCACTGTGGTGTGCAGCAGGCAGCAAGGCACAGCCTCACTCTGAATGCACTCCGCTTCTTTCTATAAATTTCCTTCGTATTTTAGCATTACTCTGATTGGCTAATGAGATGTCAAAAGCATGAGGTTAATCAATGCGAATCATAACCTCAGCTGTGCTTACATTGCAATAGCCTTCACCGCCATCACCAAAAATATAGGCTCTCTCCACAATAAACACTTTTTATAATACCAGTAAGACCACTCCAGGGAGTGTTGTTATCATGAAATAATCATGGCCCTGTGGGACTCAGCCTGGCTGTGTTTCATGCCTCATAATGCTGGGTAGGGGGGGATGAAGGAGGGGAGAAAGGAGGGCAGAGGTAAGGGGTGATTATATCAAAATAACGGCACCCCCTATTGTGCTCTTTTGCTTAAAGCTTCAGATACCTCAGCTGAGAACATGTGCCTGTGAATTGTACCAGGTTGAACAGCTGTGACTTTTGTGCATACAGCCATCTGCATTCATGTATTTTTAATGGGCCACTTTGGGGCTGTCAACTTGCAAACAAAACTTAGGTTAGGTTTTGAATCCTGGTCAACAATATTGAATTCTAGCTCTTGGTTAGTCCTCCTCACCAACTTCTCCTGCAAGAATTACTAACAAAATTGAAGTTGTAGGAAAAACAAGAAGAAAATGCAGAATCTTGCATCTCACATTCACGAAAGGGTCCCGACAATGGAAGGATGTGAGGGGTCTCCAGGGTTGGTGACTCAGCCCATTTGACTTGATTTGGACTCATTTTGATTACATGTGAATTTCCTTCCCTGATTGCCAATGTGAATTTTTGGATACTGTGGCACATTAATCAGGTTTACATGGTAGATAGCTGCACGGGTGGTTCATATCTGTCCATAATAATGCAAAATGACAGCCAAAAGCAAAGACAGAGGCTTGTGAAAACTGCTGTTAAGATGTATGGTTTTAAGGAATATGGCATGTTTGTATAATATATATTCTGCTAGTAATAATGACTTAGTGAATGAAAGCAATTGTTTACCAAAAATGACTTCTGAACTTATTTAGATTTTCTCCACACATTCTGTGAGGCCGAGAATGCCATATTTCCTTCCAGATGCATTACAACTTTGAACATGTATAGAATCAAAGGTAAGTTTTTCAAGTGAAGGTAATTTTATAGCCTAAATAGACCAAGAGTTTGCTTTCTCATAACAGCTAAACTATTTAAGGGGTTAAGCTGATGGTTTGTTTTATGGTGATGGTCGTTTAATGTCAGTCTGTATTATAAGGAAGTCTTGATATGGTTCAGGTGCAAAGGCGATTATGTCCGTTTCTCCTCCTACCATAAAAAAATCACACAAAAAAAACCCAAGGAAATCAATCGAAACCAATACTTATTTGAGGCAATTTTCCTCTTTTCAATTCTTTAACATTAATTCAGAATGGTATCAAAGTTACAAGAGTCAAATTGGACTCTGAAACACCAAGAAAATTATTTTTCAAAAACATGTATGCTCAGTGGGCAGGGAAGTAATGCCATCAAATGATCCCATGCTGAGCCCTCAAATCCCCTCCTAAAATAAAACCATAACTTGGTGTCTTCCCCTGATAATTATTCTCACTAAGCAACTATCTTCTTTTTAAGCTTCTTAAAATCATTTCATGGCCAAAGAAGAGAGGAGCAAGATGGTTTTGATCTTTTACTGACAGTGATTCAACCAATTCAGCATTTGTTGGAGACTGGCTGTTCCTTTTTTAAATTTCATCAGGCCAAAATTGTTATAAAACGTCCTCTGTGAAAGAATATTCCATTTTAATCATGATTTCTCTTAAGAAAAAGAAACATAAACATGTCAACATGACACTAGAGAACCACAATGTGTCTTCCTAATACAATAATAGCCATGGTTTTATGAACCATTCAATGAAAGAGCCAAAGGAGAAATTAGATCCTTTGGCCCTGGTTACTGAATGTAATAGATCTCCCCTCAGTTAGATAGCTGGGAACAGGCTGAAATGATTAATAGGAAAGCTTGATGGTGTAAAAACTGCTTAATGTAAGAGCGCAATATGGCATGCAAACCAAACTAAAACAGCCATAAATATTTTAGGCACCTTATAAAGATTTAAGAATATTTATTCCACATATAAATCCGTTGTGTAGTATCAGTGAAAGCTAAGAGTCCAGAGGTCTGGCAGCCTGAAATACAATGCAGTGGATGAGGGCTGTATGCCTTCTCTCTGTTTGCATTTTCCTGTGATGATTAAACCAAATTAGTTGGCTAACTGCTTCCAAAATGAGGCAAAACTCCCAAGTGCCAATCCTTTTACAGCTTTGTCAGCACTTACTGCTCAGAGAAATCTGATCTCCAAAGCTTTGCGACAGGGAGTAAGGGTGGGGCCAGAGCCTCCCCCTGGTAGTTTTATCTCACATTTCAAGTCTCTTACATCTGTGCTAACCAAAGTGTTGTCTTGCATCAGCTGCAATGCTGGATGCTGATTAGAAATGCAGAATTCCAGGCCCCAGCCCAGACCTACTGAATCAGAGGCTACAGTGTACCAACATCCCCAGGTGGTTTGCATGCATGTTAAAGTTTGGGAAACCCTGGGTACACCCTCAGCTCTCTCACGTCTCCCATTCCTGCCTTTATCCCCAAGCACCAGATGGCTCCCAGAGTGTAGCTAGTGAGATGGCAGCTTTGTCACTGACAGGACGTGTGGTCTTGGATTTTTGTAATCTTACTTAGCCTCTCTGAGCCTCCATTTTCTCATTTAAAAATAAAGGGAAATAACAACAATTTCAAGGGGGTGGTGAAAAGACTAAGTGAAATAATGTATTCAAAAGCTCACAGTGAGATGCCTGATATATAGCTAATGCCCAATCAATGGTTGAAATTGGGGGTGATAAAAAGGCACAGATAGGACAAATTTCAGCTTTCACAAAACTGTTCAGAAATCCCTTATCAATTTCTTTATCTATTCAATGAGACCCATAAAACAAAGATGTTTGGAAGTTGGGATAAGAGCAGAGAAAAGTGTCAGTTACTAAGAGAAATAACAGCAATAAGAGTGTGACTGTGGATTAGTTATCTTTACCTGTGTGTCAATTACCCTAAAACTTATTGGCTTAAAACAAATGTTTATTATCTTGTCATGTCTGTGGGTCAGGAATTCAAGATCATCTCAGATGGGTAGGTTCTATCTCAGGTTCTCTCATGAAGGTTAAATCAAGAAGTTGGCTGGGGCTGCAGTCATCTGAAGGCTCAACTGGGGCAGGAGAATCTTTTCCAAGAGCATTCATTCACATAGTGCAGAATGTTAGCAGGAGGCCTCAATTCCTTCCCCTGTGGGCTCTCCATGAGCTGAATATCTTCATGGCATCATGCCTGGCTGACAGAGAGGACATGGAGGAAGTCATGGTTCCTTATATGGCCTGGCCTCAGAAATCACGCACCAGACACCCTATCTGAGAAGCATTCATGGTTGTGGCACTAATAGGTGGCCAGAGGTAAGCTTTGGTCCTTAACCTCTTCAGACCCTAAACCCCTGCTAAAAACAAAAGTTAGACCCGAGTGCAAATTGTTCTTCTTATGCAAATACTACTTCAAAGCAATTCTCTCTTTCAACCAAATTGTTGCCCCCAAATCTCTACTATATAGAAATGCTGGAGTCCCCAATGTGTCTCTACTACACTTGTAAAATAGCTTCTAGAGTGTCATAAATCCAGATAGTCATAAAAGTTTTCAGTGATTACATTTTCAGTTCAGCCTGAAACACTTCCCCACTCCCAATACACCTTTTCATCCAACTCAAGTCCCACAATCCTTCTAGTTATAGGTTAAATATCCCTTTCTCTGGGAGGCCCTAGGTTAGATAGGACTGTTGCAATATCTCCCAGAACCCTCTCAAATTCCTTTATCATAATACTCTTCACACATTCAGGAATTCACGTGTTTGTGCATGTCCAGTCTTGTTCAATTTGTATATACTGGAACCTGATACAGGGGTGGCACATAGTAGGTTCTCAAAATCTGTTGCATAAATTTTTATGTATCCATTTATTCAGTAAATGTTGAGGGCCTACTGTGTGCTGGGCAGAATTCTACGCACAGCAGACATAGCTGTGAACAAAATCAAACAAGTCCTAGATGGGTGAAGGCAGATTAAAAAAAAAAAAAACTAATAAAGACAGAACAACACATACAGGGGCCTGTGGCAGGGTCGAGGGTTGGAGGAGGGAGAGCATCAGGAAGAATAGCTAATGGGTGCTGGGCTTAATACCTGGGTGATGGGATGATCTGTGCAGCAAACCACCGTGCACACATTTACCTATGTAACAAACCTGCACATCCTGCACACGTACCCCAGAACTGAAAATAAAAGTTGAAAATTAAAAAAAAAACAAACTAATAACCAAACAAAAATCCAACACGTCACGATACAAAAAAAATTCTTCAAAGAATAGCAAAGAGCAAGAAGACAGAGTAATGGAGTAGTTCTAATTTAGAAAAGGTGGTTAGGAGAGGCCTCCCCAAAGTGAATAAAGCCCTGAATAAAGTGAAAACACAAGCCATGAAGATATCCACAGGGAATGTGTTCTAGAAGGTGGGAACAGCTAGTGCAAAGCCTAAGTGGGTAGAATATTTGCCATATACAAGGATCTGCAAGGAGGCTGGTATGCTACAGTAGAATAGGACATGGTAGGTGGCAAGGTCAGAGGGGTACATGTGGGGACAGCAAATCACACAGGGTGCTGAAGGTCACTCCATTGGAGACCTGACCAGGGGACAACATGATCTGATGTGAACGGTGTTATAAAGACCCACCTGGCCATTTCGGTGGAGGAGACTATGGGAGCAAGAGTGGACATATAGAATGTGATGAAATTCAGCCCACTCTGTTGGATACTGAGAGGGATAGAAGATGAAGACAGCATTTGGTCTTCATTGATGAAGAAAAAAACAAGTAAACAAATAACTCAAACGTGGCTAAGCCATGGTACAAACAAAAGCCATCAATTGTGACTCAGCGATAATGACGGCCACTTCTCACTCATTGACCAGGTGCCTCATGTTCCTCACACTTTATCTGGCTTATTCCTCCAAAACACTCCACAGGGAGGAGGCATTAGCCACAGGTCATCGAATGCCAAATGCCCCCCAGTTTCTTAGCACCCACGTTGTCAACAGCATACAGTGACAAATGGAGGCCCCAAGAGGTCCATTTTTGTCTTTCCATTTCTTAGCAACTTGCTCAAAAATCAAGCTCATTTTAAATGGCAGAGCTGGAATTTAAAACCAGGCAGCCTGACTCCAAAGCAGAGTTCTGAACCAGGTCACCACATTGCCACCAAATGTCTTCCCTGTAGGTATTTGGGCTTCTGGCCTCTGGTTTGGGGAAAAGAAAAATGAGCAATGAAAACACAAAGAGCTCTCGAAATGATAAAGCAGAGTTTTATGATGCTGAGGATGGTTGTAAAAGCAGCAATAGGTTTTAATGAGCTAAGAATTCTTTTAGCCCAGCAAAGTGATTTGTATCTTTCCCAGCGCTATACTCCCAAATGACAAAAATCATTATGTTTTCCCAGCCTCCTACAAGTTGCTCTATCTTATTTATGTTGTTCTCCACACAAATGGAGAAAACTCTTTTCTTCTTAAAATTCAAATTCATTCCTGCTTAATTTTCCTCTTCTTTTATTTTGGTTTTGTCCTTTCAGGGAAGTCCCCCTGCTAATTGTAAGGGCAGTTGTGATGAACTTCCACTAACCCCAAGATGGCAAATGTCTGGCCATTGTTTTCTTTCTTTCTCTCTCTCCCTCTCCTCTTGTTGCAGACATCTCTAATTGATACTGGTGTCCTCTGCCTGTCCTTTCTGAGATTTCACGGTGCTTTTCACAGCACTCCAGAGCGTCAGTTGCTACCAATAGATCAACGTTAAACCCATGTGCCATCTTTGAAGTTATAGTCTTTCTCAAAGCCTTGGTTATGAAAATGGGGGATCATCTCACTCAGGGATACTCTTTGAAATACCCATCAGGGTTCTTAGCACAGAAGCCATGGTGAATGCAGGTATCTGGTAAGAGGCAGCATATGCATAGAAAGGAGGGCTGGTGGGTTGTATTAAAGCGGTCCTGGAAAGGGGAGAGCTGAGAAGCATGAATAGCACTTGGGAGGCTACCACCTCATAATAATCCAGACAAGAGAGGAAGATGGCCAAATTGAGGTAATGGCAGCAGAAATGGGAGGTTTTGCAGTGTTTTTTCAAGCTGTAAGTCATGAAATCAATTTGCTGGGTCATGACCACCACTTCTTAAAAATGAAGTAATAAAATAGAATAGAATAGGTATTGTTTGGTGAAGCTCATTTCAGCCCTTATATTACATGTGTGTATCAGGTTGTAACGTAAAAGGTATGTCTTACTATGATAGGTTGAATAACAGTCCCCAGGCCCCTCACCAAAGACCTCCACACCCTAATCCCTTGAACCTGTGAATATGTTACATTACATGGCAAAAATTCTATTACAGATAGAATTAAGGTTACTAATTAGCTAATCTAGAAATAGGGAAATTTTCCTGGGTTGTGGAACCAGTGATTTCAGACTGGTGGGACCTTGAACCAAGAAAACAGCCTGGCCCACAGGACTTTTGGCCTACAGAATTTTTAGATAATAAATAAGTATAGTTTCAGTCCTCCAAATATGTGGCAATTTGTTATTGCAGCAGTAGAAAACTAACAAAGGCTTGAAAAAAGTTTGACAGTTTCTGCTGCAGGCGTTTAGTATCAGATGACTGGGTTCTATTTACTAGTTCTTGTATTTAGTTGCCTGTGACCTTGGGCAAGTTATCCAACATTTCCTTGGATATAAAACTGGGGTATAATAAAGCAAACTCACTGGGTTTTGGAGGGACCAGGACCAAAATTAATGGTGGTAATGCACGTAAAATATTCAGAGTGATAATTATTACTGTGTCCTTGATTTAGTAGAAAGGCAAGCTTCTTGACCTTCAGTTTCTTATCTGGAAAATGGAGATAATATGACTCCCTCATTTGGTTGGGGTCAAGAACTAATCAAGTATTATAAAATAAGGCTCACAAAACTCCCTAAAAACTATAGATAAAAGATGATAAGAAACTACTAGTTCTTCACTGCAATATCTGCTCTCCCCTTCTTCCTTATTAATATAACCTCCAACTTTTAGCAGAGACATGGCTGCTTAGGATAAAGAGGATGTGACCCAGTCTCCCTGGGAGCTTGATGTAGCCATATGACTTAAGTGCTGGCCAGTCATGTGTAAGCAGAAGTGTTATGTGCAGCTTCCAGAAAGTCTGCCTAAAAGGCTGTGGACAGACCCTTCTTCTACCTTCTTTTCTGTTGACAGGCTTGAGGTCATAATGGCAGGAATTCAAGCAGCCATTTGGGACTATGAGATTGAGAACTCCAGAGCAGCAGGATAGAAAAAAAGCTGAGTCCTTGGGGATTTGCAGGGCCACACAAGCAGCCTGAATTGCCTATCTCAGTGCTTTGCTTAGACAGGAGAGAAACAAACTTTATTAGTACGTTTTCCTACTGTTGTAAAGAACTGCCTGAGACTGGGTAATTTATAAAGAAAAGAGGTTAATTGTAAGTTACACCTGAGACTAGAGAGGCCTCAGGAAACTTACAATCATGGTGGAAGGTGAAGGGGAAGCAAGGCACCTTCTTTGCAAGGCAGCAGGAAGGAGAAGTGCAAGCATATGCCAGATGCTTATAAAACCATCAGATCTCGTGACACTATCAGATCTCATTCACTATCATGAGAACAGCACGGGGGAACCTGCCCCCATGATCCAATTACCTCCACTTGGCTCTGCCCTTGACACCTGGGGATTATGGAAATTATAATTCAATATGATATTTGGGTGGGAACACAGCCAAACCATATCACTTCTGACACTTAGGTTGTAGAACTTGTAGGGCTCAAAGCTTTCCAATTTGCTACTCACAGCATCAAGCAACTCACCACAAGTTGAAGCTCTTTGATCAACCAGTTTATGATATTAATGATGCTTTAAAACTTTGCAAACTGCTATACCCATATGCCAAGAGCTCTCAAAAGGATCCCAAATATTTATAAAACAAATATATAGATTCATTTAAATGCTTAAATAAAGTAAGGTGAAGTATTTACATGGAAATGTTTTAACTCAATAAGACATTTTTCAAATGGCTCAATTTGTCTCATGGATCAGTCATCAGGGAAAATAAACTAACCTGGCATCTTTGTGTGGACTCATAAAGGAAATTAGTTTGCAGTCCACAAGGAAGTTGCTTCTCATGCACTCAATTGTGTTATGTCAAAAGAATCAATAAAGATGAACTATTTTAAGATGAACATCCCAATATAATCCATTAGAGTGCATGGGCCATTTGCATTTTCTAAAGATGCAAATAATGAAATCAGGATGAAGAGTAATCCAAAACAATTTTCTACCTTCCAGAGAAGCCAAAGTATACAAATGGAATGAGAAGCTCCCTCTTATGTTATTCAGAGGAAGACTCTGGCCCAACCAGCTCATCTCACACATAACTCTGAGGTCCCCAAATCTAGAGGCATTTGAAGTTTATTAAATGAACTGGCCCTTCCTGACAGAAATCATGAACCAATTTTAATTCAAAAGGAAGCCTCCAAAAAAAGTACACCATTGTGTGATTTGAGAAAAGAAGGGCATTTACTATGGGTGGTACAAATTATACTCATGATCTTACTCCTTATAATATCCCAGGAGGCAAGTATTGTTCTATCTTGCAGATGAGGAGTGTGAGATATGAAGCGACTTCTGCAAGGTCACAGAGAGACACTGGCAGAATGAAGAAAGAAACCAAAGTCTGTTTGATGTAATAGTCTAGAGCAGAGCTGTGCAGTAAACATCTAATATGATCCACATATGTAATTTAAACATTTTAGTAGCCACATTAAAAAAATGAAATTAAAGCTACCACTCCGATTTTGACCCAATAGATTCAAAACATTATCTATATGTAATCAATATAAAAATTTCTTTGTATTAAGATATTTCACACATTTCTTTGTATTAAGTCTTCAAAACCTGGTCTGTATTTGACATTTATATCACATCTTCGTTCTGACTAGCCACATTTCAAGTGCTCAACAGACATGTGTGGCTAGTGGCAACTGTATTAGACAGCATAGGCCTAGAGTAATACTCAGTAATACTCAGTAATGCCTGAATTTGTAGACTTACAAAATTGTAGTAACCTGATGAGACCCTACAGGGTTGCCCATATTTAATTTTGCCAAGTATATTGGTTTGCTTAGGCTAAGTCATGATGCACTAACAAGCAACCCCAAATCTCAATGGCTTGCAACAACAAAATTTTATTTCCCCACTATGCAACATACGCATATGAGTTGGCTACCACTCTGCTCCTTGTCATCCTCTGTCCGAGACCCAGGCAGATGGAACAGGCAATACCCTGTGGAAGAAGGAAGAGAGATACTAGAGAAACACATACGGTCTCCTAAAGATTCTGCTAGGAAAGGGTACATTTGACCAATGAAAGAGACAAAGCAAGTCTCATGGCCAACTCTCGTATCTTGGGGGACAGAGTAGGAAAGGATATGTGGTTCTCCTCTGCAGATGGACAACAAATACTTTGAATAACGACCTAATCTCCAGCTCCAAGGAAGGACTTAATAACACTAACATCTATTATCATTTCAAAAATGATCTTTTAACACCACAAAAGTAAGAAGGAGGGAATGCATTATTCTTATTTTCTCATCTCACCAGAAACTGGTGAAATCTATCCCTTGGACAGACAGTTAGGATTTGGGATCATTGATCTATGGAGTGATCACACCTCCTCTGCTTTGCCCCATTTCCTAAACAGTATGATTTCCAGGCATTCTGAGTTTTCCAAGTCTTTTAAAATCCATGTAATGTGATATGCACCAAGTAATTTATTTCTAAAGGTGATTTACATGGATTTTCACTGTCTACTTTACATTTCTGTACTATTTGAATTTTTAAAAATATATCATTTGGCCATAAGAAAAAAATAAACATAAACATTTAACTCAACTCACAGGGGACCAGTGATGGGGTTGAGGGGAGCTTTTGTCTCCAAGTATGAGTGACGCAAACAGCCTCCTGTGTACCATAAGGGTGCCAACCACTTGGGCTCATTTCCCCTCAAGTTTTGCTTTATAATGCAGTTTAAGACTTAGGAGATTGGACTGGTTTAAATTCCTCAAAGGAGCCGTGTTGAGCCATCCAAAGGAACCATCCAGTAGCTTATAGAGTGAATTGAAAACCTGCCTTCTCCCTCCAAAGCAAATGTTTGCCACAAAAAAAAAACACCCAGCAAATATTACACCAGTAATGCAAAGATGTCCATTTCTCTCAGATGGATGAATTACAAAGCCCCAAACTTCCAGTCACAGCTCAGTAAAGCCCTCATGAAATCATAAGGCATTTTCTTTTCTGGAAAAAAAAAAATGAGGTAATTATGACCAAAAGTCATCGCACCTTGTATAGCCCCAGGAAACTAGCAGAACTTTATTAATCTTTAGATTAATATTTGGCCACCTTAACTTTTTTTTAAAAAAAGCAGCTACCCTGGGTCTCTCAAGAAAACTTATTAGATCTTTAAAGTATATCTATTTTTAAAATAATAAATATCTAAGCAAATAAATGCCACAGGCCCAAAGTCCCACAATTCACAGGAACAATTTCATTGCTCTTTTTACTGCTCCCAATATCACAAAAGTTTACAATTAACAGCCACCAACGTGAAAGAAGGAAAAGATAAAGAAAATGTTTATTGCTTTAGAAAAAGTGGTGTTGCCCTCTCAGCTCTGTAACCACCCTCCTTTCTGAGTGTCGCTGAGTAAATGAGACAGAATAAAACATGTTCTTAATGCGGACACCATGCATTTCCATAGACAGAAGCTGAGACGTGGCAGGAAGCACAAGCTCCAGAGCAGGGGGCTGGAGGGGGGAGGGTATGGATGATGCTCCCTAACGCAATTACTGCCAATGACAGTGTAAATTTCATATCGCCTCTGAGCAGGATAAAAATGTGCCGAGGGGCATCTGGGTTTGAATTAAGATCATCAAAATGCCAAAGGGGGAAGAATATCTGAAGTTAAAAAGAAAAAAAAAAAGGGATTCATCTTGAGATTTGCAAGTTCTTTTCTTTTTTCCTTCCTCATTCTTGATTTCAAGTATATATGTAGTTCATTCATTTATTCATTCAATAAACACATGCCAGGAACTGGAAACACTAATAACAGTAAAATACAATACATTTTTGTGTTCCTAAGTATGAAATTGCATCAATTTATTATGAATTAAATTTGAAAAACGTCACAGATTTAAAAACAAAGTACAAAAGTGCCTGATTCTTTTTAGTTCCACAAATACCTAGCATCCCAAAGCAATATGTAAACAAATTTCTATGCTGCTCAATGAATCCTTCCAATTTCGATAATAAACTAAGTAGTATCAGATCTAGTAGATGACTTTCATATGTAAGTTATGGTTTTATCCATTACTTTGACAATATTACTGATGTAACAGAGAAAAATTTTCAACTATGTAAAATACAATACTCTTAAAATCCAAATAACTTCATATTTTTAAAAATAGCACACATTCTAATCTTGCCATGGGTTAATAATGTTGTTAAACAACAACAACAACAACAACAACAACCTTTAACTAGGTTTCTTGTTAATTTGATGTTCTTGATAACTGGACCAGTTAGAATGAAAGCTGATTTTTACTGTGTCTCCAATAAAATACACACACACACACACACACACACACACACACACACTCACACACATATACACAGTGTTTCTTCTATATTGCAGAAAACAAGCAGCTTTTACATGTATCAAAAGAATATTTTACTAAGGATTTTTCCTTGTGATTTTTTTTTCTTCTTATTTTCCCCTCAGCCCTTTTACCACTAAGGCTAAGCCATGATGCTTACTGGGAAAGGAAAAGGCTGTTTCCCACACAACAATGAAGTCCACAGAGCAGGGAGACATCAGGACACCAGAAGCAGCAGCGACAAGAGAGAAAGGAAGACAGAGACTTAACAGCTCAGAGAACCTCAATTTGCTCCTTCCTCTACCCTCAGGGTTGAACCTTGAGAGAAGGAAATCGTAGAAACTTTGGGGCTGGCACCCTGCTTCCCCCTAGATCACCTGGGGGGACCCTTCACCCCTTTGAGAGAAGTATGGGAAGGGGACAGTCCCGGTTAAAGGTCTTGGCCTCAGATCTGGCCTCCGATTCCCTCTACATGCATGTGCTTAGATGAGATGTTCCTAAGGGACCCAGGAGTCGGTGGTGGACGTTCTCAGAGGACTGGAGAGATCTCATGAACAGAGGTGTGGCCGAGTCTGCAGTCACCAGCAGCAGGGGACTGGTGCAAACTTCAGAGACCGAGCATTCACCAGAACGACAGCCCAGCCCATCTCAGCCACACCACAGCAGACACCAGTCCAGGCACAGAGGAGGGTCTCCCACCACCCAGCTGTCCCATGAGGTGGTTAGCCTGCTCCTCAACCAGACACCACTCAGGGATAATAGAAAGGGGAAGAGAGAAGAGAATTGACATTTATTCAAAGAAGACACAGTTACCCTGAGAGTAGCTGTTTGAAACCAGAAGAGGCTCAGCAACATTTACTTGGCAAGTCTGTTTCTTTGGCCTAGTGGAATAAGCTGGTGGAAAATACTACTATTTTTTCAACTTTCTCAGTAACAGAATTGCGGTTTTCAACTGGGTACATCGCCTCCAAACCAAAAGATTGGACTTCCCAACCTGCCTTGCCACTAGATATGACCAGGTAATTAAGTTTTGGCCAATAAGATATAAATGTAGCCCAACAGCTTTGTTCTTTTTGCTTAGGATTGCACTGGCTATCTGGGCTCTTTTTTGGTTCCATATGAATTTTAAAATGGTTTTTTCTAGTTCTGTGAAGATTGTCAGTGGTAGTTTAATAGGAGTAGCATTTAATCTATAAATTGCTTTGGGCAGTATGGCCATTTTAGCAATATTGATTCTTCCTATCCATGAGCATGGAATGTTTTTCCATTTGTTTGTGTCATCTCTGATTTCTTTGAGCAGTGTTTTGCAGTTCTCCTTACAGAAATATTTTACTTCCCTGGTTAGCTGTATTCCTAGGTAATTTTTTTTCCTTTCTGGCAATTGTGAATGAGATTGCATTCCTGATTTGGCTCTCCACTTCAGTGTTGTTGGTGTGTAGAAATGTTAGTGATTTTTGCACACTGATTTTGTATCCTGAGACTTTACTGAAGTTGTTTATCAGCTTAAGAAGCTTTTGGGCTGAGATTACGGGATTTTCTAGATATTTCCTACAGGGCTACAGTAACCAAAACAGCATGGTACTGATATAAAAAGAGGCACAGATACCAATAGAACAGAATAGAGAACCCAGAAATAACACTGCATACCTACAATTATCTGATTTTTGACAAACCTGACCAAAAAAAAGCAACGGGGGAAGGATTTACTATTTAATAAATCCTTCTGCGACAACTGGCTAGCCACATGCAGAAGATTGAAACTGGACCCCTTCCTTGCACCATATACAAAAATAAACTCAAGATGGATTAAAGACTTAAATGTAAAACTCAAAACTACAAAAACCCTGGAAGACAACCTAGTCAATGCCATTCTGGACATAGGAACGGGCAGAAACTTCATGACAAAGATGCCAAAAGCAATTGCAACAAAAGCAAAAATTGACAAATGGGATCTAATCCAACTAAAGAGCTTCTGCACAGCCAAAAAAATAAAAACTATCAACAGTAAACAACCTACAGAATAGGAGAAAATTTTTGCGAACTGTGCATCTGCCAAAGGTCTAATATCTAGCATCGACAAGGAACTTAAACAAATTTACAAGAAAAAAAATCCCATTAAAAGTGGGCAAAGGACATGAACACACACTTGTCAAACGAAGACATACATGTAGGGCTGGGTGTGGTGGCTCACGCCTGTAATCCCAGCCCTTTGGGAAGCCAAAGTGGGCGGATCATGAGGTCAGGAGATCAAGACCAGCCTGGACAACATGGTGAAACCCCGTCTCTACTAAAAATACAAAAATTACCCAGACGTGATGGCAGGTGCCAGTAGTCCCAGCTATTCAGTCGGGAGGCTGAGGCAGGAGAATTGCTTGAACCTAGGAGGCGGAGGTTGCAGGTTGCAGTGAGCTGAGATCACGCCACTGCACTCCAGCCTCCTGGGCGACAGGGCGAGACTCTGTCTCAAAAAAAAAAAAAGAAAAGAAAAGAAAAAAGAACACGATGTACATGTAGCCAACAAGCATATGAAAAAAAGCTCAAAATCACTGATCATTAGAGAAATGCAAATCACAACCACAATGAGATACCATCTCATACCAGTCAGTATGGCTACTATTAAAAAGTCAAAAAATAACAGATACTGGTGAGGTTGCAGAGAAAATGGAATGCTTATACACTTGGTGAGAGTGTAAGTTAGTTCAACCATTGTGGAAGATAGTGTAGAGGTTCCTCAAAGATCCAAAAACAGAACTACCATTTAACCCAGTAATCTCATTACTGGGTATATACCCAGAGGAATATAGATCATTCTGTTATAAAGACACATACACATGTATGTTCATTGCAGCACTGTTCACAATAGCAAAGACATGGAATCAACCTAAATGCCCATCGATGATTGACTGGATAAAGGAAATGTGGTACATGTACATCACAGAATACTATGCAGCCATAAAAAGAATGAGATCATATCCTTTGTAAGAACATGAATGGAGCTGCAAGCCACGCTGCAGGCCACTATCCTTAGTGAACTAACACAGGAACAGAAAACCAAGTACCATGTGTTCTCACTTATCTGTGGAAGCTAAATGATGAGAACACACATAGTTGGGGACAGCATACACTGGGGCCTATCAAAGGGTGGAGGGTGGGAGGAGGCAGAAGGTCAGGAAAAATAACTAATTGGTACTAGGCTTAATACCTGGGTGACAAAATAATTTGTACAACAAAACCCCATGACACAAGTTTACCTATATAACAAACCTGCACATGTACCCCTAAATTTAAAATAAAAGTCAAATACATTTTTTAAAAAGATGTAAATAGAAATATTGTGTGAGACTCTCACAAAGTCTCCTTAAAAGATTGTGGGCAGAGACTTCTCTTCTTCCTCCCTCATGCTGCCTGGAACCTGGCTGTGATGCTTGGCACTCCAGCAACCATTCTGGACCATGAGCCAATGATCACGCATTCTAAGGATGGAGAACAAATGGCTAGAAGCAGCTAGGGTCTCCAATGCCTTTGTGGTACCAACATATTAGCCCTGAACTTCCATCTCTAGGCTTAGGTTTTTAAACATAAAAGAGAAGTTAACTTAATCTTTTTTCCTTTCATTTCTCTGTTACTACAATACACAGCTGAAATAGTCCTAATACAGCAGCATGTGAGCTATATGACTTCAATAACAGCACATAAGAAAATAGAATTTTTAGATACCTAATATATAATGTAATATTTCTCCTGCAACAACAAATAAATCTTTTTATATTTTGTACCATGTTGGAAGTAGTTAGACTTAACTACAGTAGGGGCCAAAATTTATTTTTAAAATAACTATTAAAAACTGTCAAAACAGGTTAATTCCAGTCTTTTGGAGGACAAACTGATTTGATCTTACTGTCTTAAGAGGATGACAAACTATTCAACTGATTGCTCTGGTATAATGGAGATGTAACTCAATTTTTAACAATTCTATAAGTTTGTGAGCTGTGACAGTCTTAAATAGAACCTGAAAACCCGCCGGCCACTCTGAAAGCATTTCTCTGCGCCCACCTCCCCCAGCTTCTAAGATAAAGGTGTACATAGGGTTCCAAGGAATTTCAATCATGTCATGATTGTTTCAAAACTGCATTTTGACACTTCTGGATACATTAGTCAGACTCACATCACACATTTTAGAATTTGCCCTTGCCTTTCAAAACTCAAGAAAATGTGCATGGTAGAAATAAGCAAAATAGGAGCTATTTCCCCCAAAGCTACCAAATCAAATAGTGGCCAAGATATTGCTGGCTATTTGGAATTATTTATGTGCCTGTGAGAATAAAGAATCTAAGATGAGGGTGTTTTTTTATCCTAATGATAAATACAGATAGACCATAAAACTGCCTGTTAGCTGGCATAGACAATTGTATTAAAGGAAACCTTGTAAATTTCAAAAGCCTATGAACAAGATGTAGAAAATTGCCTACGTTTATGGTGCCATTTATCAAAAGACTTCCATAAGTGTTAGAAACTTATGTGTGTGCTCTTATGGGAAGAATTCACATGGACCCTAAAATGAAACAAAATTCTTTAAAAAAAAAAAAAAAAAAATCACAGCATCAACTCTAGCCCATTAAGAGGGAGTTTAAATGGGCTAGATTCAAGCCTTTATTATTAAATGACTCGCAAAAACATCAAAACCCTATCATTTATCCAGGTAAGGAGAGAAAATGAGACAAAATTTAACTGATTGGATTTGAAAAAACGCTGAGCAGCTATTTTGCAATATTGCGTTAAAAATACATAGGCTTTCTGATTCTGAGCTTTATTTCGATTCTACCAAAGCAGCATACAGTTTTTTTTTCAGTAACTGAAATGCAATGCCTTGGAATTCAAAGTTTGGCTGGAGTAAAGCTCTTAAGCCAATATGGGTACTGACAGAACAACAACAATAACAGTAATTATAATAGGAAGAAAAGCAAAATGTCAATATATCACCTATGTGATAATGGGGTCTCACTGCCTTGTCACATATCCAGAGGACTCGGAATGTTATGCCACCTATTTGTACATTCCAAACTCCATAAGGCAGGGATTTGTATCATTTGATTCACGTCAGCATCCCATCCAACATCTAAAACAGTGCCTGATATATCATAAGAGTTCAAAACATATTTGCTGTACAAACAAACAAAGGAACAAATCAGAAGCCTTCTCATCAATAGAAATTGCCCAGTTTGGCTGGGTGCAGTGGCTCACGCCTGTAGTCCCAGCACTTTGGGAGACTGAGGCAGGCGGATCACAAGGTCAGGAGTTCGAGACCAGCCTGGCCAACATGGTAAAACCCTGTCTGTACTGAAGATACATAAAATTAACTGGGTGTGGTGGCATGTGCCTATAATACCAGCTACTCGGGAGGCTGAGGCAGGAGAATCACTTGAACCCGGGAGACGGAGGCTTCTGTGAGCTGAGATTACACCATTGCATTGCAGCCTGGGCGACAGGGGTGAGACTCCATCTCAAAAAAAAAAAAGGAAGAAATTGCCCAGCTCAGGTATGCAACTTGGGCTTCTAGTCAGACCTTATGGTACTTCTCAGGGTGACAAGAGGCACTGCAACTTAAAACCTCAGCTCTGGGGATGTGTTGCATCCTTGCTGCCGTCTAGGGTGAGGACAATGGGTGTAACATCTAACTTCCCTGTGACTCAGGCTCCAGCTGTGCAGAGTAGGAAATAATTGCTGGTAGGCAGTTGAGTATTAAATGCTTTAATGTATATAAATCACTCAGCACAGTGACTTTCAGCTGGGGCCATTTTGCCTCCCAGGGGATATTTGGTAATATCTTGAGGCATTTTTAGTTCTCACAACTAGGAGTAGGGTGCCACTGGCATCCAGTGGATAGAGAACAAGGATGTTGCTCAACATCCTGCAATGCTTAGGATAGCTCCCTACAATACAGAATTATCTGTCTGATAATATGTCGTGAATGCCCAGGTTGCAAAACCCTTAGTGATGTGTCTTACTCAGAGAAAGGACTCAGTGGGTACTTAATATATTTAAGTAAGGAGTGACTCAAATGAGCAAGGAAAGACAAGGTGCTGTTTGTAAATTGATTTGTTTTTCCCCTGAAGTCTAGATTAGTGTCTTCTCAGTTCATCCTGGTCTAATCTCAACAACCCCCATCCCTAAGAAAGGTAGCCAGTCACACCCCAGCAGTCTAAATGGACCAGCATCTGGCTCCATGTGGCAGTATTCCTGTAGCCTCTGTTTGAAAATGCCTTCCTCCAAGTTTCCCCAGCTGATTTTAGAGAAAGATGTGCCTGGGACAGTGCTCTTGCCTGCAGAGCCACAAGGCAGGGTTTTAAACAGATTTATAGGAGGCTAAATACAGAGCAAGAAGTGCCAAGGAAACTGGAACCCTTCTGGCAAAAAAAGTCAGTGCAGTTTTCTTGTAGGAACGAGGTTTTCCAATGTAGACACAAAGAAGTTGTAAAGAATATCTTGTTCCAACTCCTAAGCTGGAATAGTGACAACCAAATTCCTACGGGCTGAACTGTGTTCTCCCTAAAATTACTTTGTTGAAGTCTTAACACCCAGTAACTCAGAATGTGATTGTATTTGGAGATAGGGTCTTCAAGCAGATAATTAAGATAATGAAGCCTTATGGGTGGGTTCTAATCCAATGTGACTTGGTGTCTTTATGAAAAGAAGAGATTAGGACATACAGAGTGACATCAGATATGAGCATGCACAAAGGAAAGACCACATGAGGACATGGCAAGATGGCAACCATCTCCCATCCAGAAGAGAAGGCTCAGAAGAAACCAACCTTACCGGCACCTTGATATTGGACTTTCAGTCTCCAGAACTCTAAAAAAATTAATGTCTGTGGTTTAAAGCCACCCAGTATGGGATATGTTGTGATAGCAGCCTCCATGTACCCATCATAGATGGTCTAGCACTAGTGGTACATACTGCTGACCCAAGGTAGAATGGGCCACAATTTTATTTCTAAAAAATTTTCTACAGGCCTGATTTTTCCTCATTATAACTGTTAACTCCTACTTGGAGTAGACAACTGATTCCAGAGCTCCTGGGTCCCCTGCTACCTTGGGCAAGTTACCTAATCTCTCCAGACTTCACTTACTGCCTCTTTAAAATACTCATTCATTCGTGGATTCAACAGTAACTTTTTGAATCTCATTTGCTAGACACTGCATTAGACACTAGCAACATATTGGTGAATCAGAAGAAATGATTCCTACCTTCATGAAGTTCAGATTCTTTTTTTTTTTTTTTTTTTTTTTTTTGAGATGGAGTTTCACTCTTGTTGCCCAGGCAGGAGTGCAATGGCACAATCTTGGCTCTCTGCAACCTCTGCCTCCCAAGCTCAAGTAATTCTCCTGCCTCTGCCACCCGAGTAGCTGGGATTACAGGTGTCTGCCACCATGTACAGCTAATTTTATATTTTTAGTAGACACGGGGTTTCTCCATGTTGGTCAGGCTGGTCTTAAATTCCCAACCTCAGGTGATCTGCCCGCCTCAGTCTCCCAAAGTGCTGAGATTACAGGCATGAGCCACTGCGCCTGGCCTGTGAAATTCAGATTCTAATGGGGGTAAGGGGATCAAAACAAAAGTAAACAGACAAAATTGTTACAAATAGTAGGGACCATGGCAATACCTCTTTCATTGGTTTGCTGTGGGGAATAAATGAGATAACACATGTCAAGGCCTTAGTGCAAAAACTGGTCCCTAGTCCATGCTTGATTAACTCCAAGTATTATAATTTTTGTTATAATCCCGCCCCAGGAAGAACCATCTTTCCAGCATTAAAAAGTAGCATACTGCTGACAAAATGATGTACCCCCAGCATTTATTTACTGTCTCAAGGTAAGCATTATCTTCAAAACCAAAAGCCACATGTGAACAGCAGTTGGTGTTGGGGACAGGGGGAGGGATTTAGGACTATCATCACTAAGAGCACAGGAAGGCTCTGGAGTCTGAGAGGACTGGGTTTAAATCACAGCTCACTGTGCATTAGCTATGTGATCCTAGGCATATTATGTAGCTTCTCCCAGGCTTGGCTTTCCCGTCTGTAAAATGGGCTAATAATGATGCCACAGGTGGGTTTTATGAGCAGCTAATGAAATGATGTATGTAAACCATTTAGCATAGTTCCTGTTGCATAGTAAACTCTGGGTACACATAATATACTTTCTAAGTTATAAAATTAGGGTAGTTCAATTCATCTCCAAACACATCTTGGAGTGCATTTTCAAGGGTCTGTCCGGATTCCCTTAGCCTGTTTTTGCTCCTTCACTTCCTATAACACTCATTTAAAAAAAAAAAACTTGCTAGCACCTCCTGTTTCCTCTCAAACCACCATATCTTGTGCCTACTGGGATCCACTGTCCTCTGGCTTCTCTGTCACTCCATTGCTTCAGTCACTGTTGTCTACAAGTTGATGAATGGTTGTAATTGCAAACAAAGTCTGCCAGTCATTGCAATAATCTCAGGATGAATCACAAGGAGTAAAAGTGAGTATGGGGACACTTACAGATAGTTTAGTGTAAGTCTTTTTAAGAAGCTGTGCAACTGGACCCAGGTTAGACTCCTTTGATGATACGGGAACTATGCCTTATATGTATGCATATGGGTGCACATGTGGATGAGTACACGTGTGCACACACATAGCCTTCCTGTCCCCTCCCTATAGAGTAGCCCTGCAGGCTCCAGAAACCAAAAGACAAGCCAAGAATTAGAGATCTACAGACATCCCAGGAGATAAAGATCTACTGGGGGACTGTCAACCCAGATGTCAGAACTGCTTGAGTTTTATAATCTGTCATGTGCAGGTGATTTGAAAGCAGCCTTTGGTGACATAAAGAATAATTCCAGCTTAAATAAAATGCCATGCATCAATTCCTCTATTTAATGCAGGAAGGACTTTAAAACAGGAATGCAGGGACATTTTCCTGGAGAGTAAAGGGCCACTTGACTTGTCTCTTGTTTCTGTTTTGTTTGGTTTATACGTGGCTTTAAGAGAGGAAAAACCCCTGCCCACTCTGTTCAACATAAAATCCACCCTCTTCCCACAGCCTCCTGAGCCACAGTGGGCCCACCACCTGCCCCAGTTAGCACCCAGTTTGAGGCCAGAGGAGATCAGGCCATCTCACAAGCTAGACTTCAACCCAGATGTGGGAAGAGCAGCAATCTACAGCTGAATTGTAAACCAGACAGAAAAACTAATCAACTCTTAGTAATGAGGGTAGCGGCCTCATCACTGGATCTGTGCCTGCCGCTGCAGGAGAAGAGGGCTCTAGGCTATAAATTGATATATGAGAGCAAAGAAAATCAGTCCCAATAACATGAGCAGCCTGATGCAAACTCCTGCTGAGAGACAGCACCTATCCAGGGCCCGGGAAACTCATTCTTTCGGCTACTTGATGTTACTCCTAAACAGATTTTCTCGCATTGTCTGTGTGTGTTTGGGGAGAGACTGTAGTTACCAGGCCACTACTAACCTATTCTCCTATCCTCCTATCTAAGGCAGAGCACTACACCCTTTGACCTTGCAATTCTACTTCTAAAAATTCATCAAGATACGTGGATAAGAACAGTCATTAATTTATTGCTAATAACAAAAATTTGAAAATAATCCAAAACATCTATGCATAGAAGGAGTAAATATAGTATGAAATGCCATGTGGCTATTTTAAAAATTGGATGTAGATCTGTACTTATTAACATGGAATTGGGTAACAATAACATTTAAATTAAAAAGACAAAATATTACATATGACACTGCCCCATTTATGTTAACAAATGTGCATGCATTTGCATATACATACATTTGTTTTTAAATAACAAATAAGTTTGGAAGAAAGTAAGTATATCAAAGTGTTAACAGTGTCTATTTCTTTTTTTTTCTTTTTCTTTTTTATTTTTTTGAGATGGAGTTTCACTCTTGTTGCCCAGGCTAGAGTGCAGTGGCGCAATCTCAGCTAACCGCAACCTCTGCCTCCTGGGTTCAAGCGATTCGCCTGCCTCAGTCTCCTGAGTAGCTGGGATTACAGGCACCTGCCACTGCGCTCAGCTAATTTTTGTCTTTTTAGTAGAGACAGGGTTTCACCATCTTGGCCAGGCTGGTCTCGAACTCCTGACCTCGTGATCTGCCTGCCTTGGCCTCCCAAACGTGCTGGGATTACAGGCGTGAGCCACCATGCCCAACCAACAGTATCTACTTCAGGCAGGTGAGATTAGGGCTGCTTTATATTTGCTTCATATTTTGCATTATCCAATTTTCTTCAAAAAAAAAAAAATTGATAACCTGAAACAAAGTTTGTTCCTTTCTTACAGAAAATAAGAAAGGAGTACAAGGATTTGTGTAAATGTAACATCTTGCCAAACATAAAGTCTGGGGAATGTGACCAGGTTCCCAGCTTTGTCAGGGCGAGCCTGAGTTTCGGTTACCAAATTGAAAGGGACCACGTCTTGCCAGCTCTGCTAAGTCATTGCCAAGGTGTCTGCCAATAATGACTGGCCACTTAGGGGCATTTGCAGTTTAGAAGTGGGTGGGGGAAGCCAACGTGCAAATATTCCAGAGCAGACTTTTTGTGGTTCTTGTAAATCTCCCCAATCCACAGGGATGGGTGTTCTTTCTCCCTACCCCAACCCACCATGTTGATTTTGTTGGCGGTACATGCCTGTCACTTGACTCCAAATAGGCAAGTTAGCATCCATCTTCTGGAGGCTTGAAATTTAGACAGAGAAAGAATAGGTGTCACGGGTTGAACTGTGTCTCCTGAAAATCCATATGTTGGAATCCTAACCTCCAGCTCCTCAGAATGTCACCTTATTGGAAATAGGGTTGTTGCAGATATAACTAGTCTGGATGAGGTCATTAGGATGGGCCCTAATCCAATGACTGTTGTCCTTACCCAAGGAGAAATTTGAACACAGACACATGTACTCAGGGAGAACATTATGTGAATGTGAGGGCAGAGATGGAGGTGATACTGCTACAGGCCAAGGAATACAAAAGTTGCCAGAAAACCAGTGGAGAGAGGGGCATGGAACAGATTCCCACAGCTCTCCAAAAACCAACTCTGTGGACACCATGTTCTTGAGCTTCACACCTCCAGAACTGTGAGACAACAAATATCTGTTGTACTTTAAGCCACCCAGTCTGTGATACTTTATTATGGCCACTCTAGCAAACTAATACAATTGGTCTCTGTAGGTATCCAGAACTATAATACATAAGCTCCAGAGATGAATCAGCAGGATACATGTGTCCACTGAGCCCAAGACGGAAGAAAACCCATAGGCAAAAGCAGGCACAAGAGATGCACAAGAAATCCTAAATCCCTCCTAAGCCTATTTCTGGTTCCTTCCTGAGGTCTTATTTCCAAGGTATGTTCATCAAATCCCACATTCTGCTTGAGCTAGTGCTAGAGGATTTCTGTTTCTCCTAACTGATACCTCAGGGGACTGACTACTTATAGATCTTGAATCTCCAATCCACAATAATAGTAACAGAGCAGACCACTAGCATGTAGAATAACATCTTATTGGATAAGAGAATCCATAAGTATGCAAATACATTTATCTGACACAAACTGATCAGTAGCCACAAATCCAAGAAGGTGGGTGCTTTAAAATTCACAGGAACTTCTAGGTAGAATGAGACTACCTAGAAATAAGAAGGGAAGAAGGAGACACTATTTGGTGTCAAAATTAGACAATATCAGACAAAATTAGATATCAGATCTGGCTGTGAGCCAAAGGACAGAACAAAATGGGACCAGTCTGTACTTTCGCTCTCTGCCCCTATACCTTTCCTCCTCTCCTTTGGTAAAAGTCACCCTCTCTCTACCCCTCCCCCTTCCAACCACATGATTTTGTTGCAACTTCCAATGACAATTCCCATTTGCCCTCGCCCTAGGGCCATTCACACGTTTCATGCCCCCCTTCCCTGGCCATAGTGATTATTTCAGTAAAAATCTATGATCCAAGTCCAGCCTGTCAGACTCTTTCTCTTAGATTTTGTGCACTGTCAAGCTGTCAGCTCACATGGCCTCTTTTGGATTTATGAAGTGGTAGAAAGAGAAGAAGAGGAAGAAAGAAGACAGACAGACGCTTGATGGTTTTGAAGCTCCTGAATCCTGGCATCCCCAGGCTAGTTAGGCCTCTGCTCTTGGCTGCAGTTAGTTCAAGTTGGTTTTCTGTTGCTTACATCCCAAAGGCTCTGATTTGTAAAGAGAGGATATAAGGCTTTATTCATGCCAAGAATGATGAACACTGCCCATACCCCAAGACAGCTGAGCAAACTGCCCCCTTCTGGGGAGTCTCAGAGTGAAGGACCCCTCTCCTATGGGTGGCTGCATCACAGAGGGTGGCCCCTCTACCTTGACTGAGGCTGCCAGTGGGGTGGGCAGCAGACCTACAAACAGGTTATGGCATTGGAAGCGGTCTTGCCTGAGAGCTCTGCCCACGAGGAGTGCTGCAGTGGATGGCTGCAGACTGACGAATCAGTCTTCCCTTTAAAGCATTTGATCCCAAGAGCTGCAGAAAGGAGGTATTAGTAGATAACGCTGGAGCAGTCACAACAGAGACAGACAAGGGCTGAGCCACAATAACATGAGGTGGAGCAGAAAGTCAGCTCCTGACTGAGCACCCTGTAGAACTGCTGTTGACAGAAGCAGCATAGCACAATGGCCACTAGAGCAGACCCAGGTTCAAACCCGGGCAGCTCCACTTCTAGGGGTATGATTTATGTGACCTCTCTGAGCCTCAGTTTCCTCATCTATATAATGGGAACCTGAGGCCAACCTCAAAGAATTGTCATGAAAATTAAATGAAATAATGGTGTATAAAGGTGACATCTCAAATCAGAGAGAAAATAGGGGTTTTCAGTAAACGGTATTAGGATAACAGGATAGCCACCAGAAACATACAAAGAAATACATACATCTCGTACCAGAATAAATGGCAATAGGTCAAAAATGAAGCTTTAGATGTACTAGGAAAAAAAACATGTGAGTATGTGTTGGTAACATCACAATGGGAGGCACCCTTCCAATACAGTACAAAACCTGGAAGAAAAAGTTCAGTTACATCAAATGTTTTAAAGTTAGCACAGCAAAACCACATATATAAAGCTTTAAAAAACCAACTGACAAATGGGGGAGTATCAGCAACTCACATCACGGACAAAAGATTCACCTCTCTCACGAATAGGAACTTCTAGAAATGGAAGTCAAAGAGATAAGCCAAAGCAGAGAGAAAATACAAATGCAAAACGCAAATAATCAAACACACAAAAAGACGTTCACTCACAATAAGATAAGTGTCTGTTTTAACTAAACCGAGGCGGCAGTTTTTGCCTAGCTCCCTAACAATGACGCAGAAGTCAAAGAACTCAGTGTGTTGTGGGGAACAGAAATGTGTCCGCTGCCATATAAATAAAGAGACTGACCGTCACGCAGGACACGTTGGCAATATCTACCCACAATGATAAAGACATATACCTATTGACAGGCCAGGTGCAGTGGTTCGTGCCTCAAATCCCAGCACTGGGAGGCTGAGGTGGGAAGATCACTTGAGGTCAGGAGTTTGAGACCAGCCTTGACAACAAGGTGAAACATGGTGTCTACTAAAAATACAAAAATTAGCCAGGCATGGTGGCAGGTGCCAGTAGTCCCAGTTACTTGGGAGGCTGAGGTGGGAAGATCACTTGAACCCGGGAGGCACAGATTGCAGTGAGCTGAGATGGCGGCACTGCACTCCAGCCTGGGCAACTACAGCAACTCCGAGGAAAGAAAAGGAAGGAAAGGAAAGAGGGAAGGAAAGGAAGGAAAGGAAGGGAAGGGGAAGGGAAGGAGAAAGAAAGGGGAAGGGGAAGGAAAAGGGAAGGGGACAAACACCTATTGACTTGGCAATTCCCCTTCTAGGAGTATCCTACAGATCTACTGGCAATGGAAATGTCTTCACACAAGAGGTTTTTCATTGCGGCATTATTTCTATTTGTAAACAAACAATTTCAACAGTTATTAACAGAAGACTAAAGAAATTATGTTAATCCAAACAATAGGATATAACGCTGCCCTCCCCAAAATAAAAATGAATGGGTGCTTTTATGTTCTTCCCTGGAAAGAACCACAAAATCACAGCACATCGTTCAATGAAAATGCTGAGTCTGGAGCAGGTATAGAGAATGCCTCTGTTTGTGTTTAAAAAGTAAAAGAGGGCGGACGTGGCGGCTCACGCCTGTAATCTCAACACTTTGAGAGGCTGAGGCGGGCAGATCACAAGGTCAGGAGATAGAGACTATCCTGCCCAACATGGTAAAACCCTGTCTCTGTTAAAAATACAAAAATTACCTGGGCGTGTTGGTGTGTGCCTGTAATACCAGCTACTCTGGAGGCTGAGGCAGGAGAATCACTTGAACCTGGGAGTTGGAGGTTGCAGTGAGTCAAGATGGCACCACTGCACTCCAGCCTGGTGAAAGAGCAAGACTCTGTCTCAAAAAAAAAAAAAAAAAAAAAAAAAAAAGGAAAAGATAGGGTATAGAATAAATACAAATGTTTGTTTATGTATGCATAAGACATCTCTGCAGGGATATACAAAAATAGTAACACAGTTGTCCAGGGGCAGGAATATCCATTTATGCTTCTCTGAGTTGTGACTCTGTTACCTATTTTTTAAAAATAAAATATAAAATGAAATGAAACAAAAAGAAGAGGTAAGGATATACAGCTCTCAGTGCAGTGCCTGGAATGAAATAAGTTCTCAGCAAGTATTGGTGGCTTTTGTTACAATAATAATTACCATCATCACGGGAGCCTTTATCAGACACTCAGACTCCTGCTGTGTCCTCGGTAATAGCCCTGATATCATGGGATGTCCTGTATTCCTTAGATGTTCTCCTTATGCTAACTTCCCTCTACCCTTCCCCACTATCACCCAAGGAAACTGGTTCATCTCTTTATTCCTCTCGATCTGAAGGAGCCTGCCATCTACGCAAGGTAGATGTAGGGATGTTGACAAGCATGAGACAATGAAATGCAAACTTCTGGGTTCTCTTCTTACCCAAACCCACCCAAGCCACCTCTGCCAGCACACCGGTCATCCTGTGCACACAGAGGATTTCTTTAAGGGAAGTCCTGGCACAGTGCGGTGGGAGGGCAGAGCACACCGCTTCCCACCTGCTTTCCATACATGGTCCCTGTTCCATCAGGTATAAAACTCTGCTAGCAAGAAAGAGGCGATTTTACAGATGGAGAGTAGACACATGGGCCACTTGCTGAGGCTTTGCTCCTGTCGCTACTCTATCCCCACACCCCCATACCCGCTCTGACAGGTGTGCGGCCATGAGGCGCATAGGAAGAAAATGTATTCCGGAGCACTTTGTAATTTTAAAATACTGTCTTTGCAAGGTACTACTGTAAACCCCTACAGAACAGGTGTTACATCATACATGTCTTCTGTATTCCTCCTAGAATTTAACTTCGCGCTAATCAGTGCATAGCAGTTCCTCAGTAAATGCTGCTTAGTTAAATCAAAGTGCAGCACAAATCAGTGATGCACATTACAGGCCAGTTGGAAGATTCAAAGGTCTTTACATGGCGCTCTCTAACCCTGAGTAGAATATTTTTATGCAACATAAGCAATTTCCAGGTCTGGTCAGGAAAACGTTACATCTTTTTATGTATACGCACTCATTCCGAGACATGTGTGGTAGAAAATGGGAGGAATGCATTCTCCACTCTGTTAGGAGACAATTGCAGTGGAAGCACTGGTGACAATGGATTCTTGGTACCTCCTTCCTGTTGACTGGATTGTGCCTCGGAGGTGCTCAGGGGATCATTTCTGGAGGCCAGGCCTTGAAGCATTCCTTCGATGCTTCCTGGGATTTTATAAGCCTCTTATTTCCAACATAAAAATCTCTGCCTGCTGAAAATACCTGGAGTAGTTTCCTTCCCTTGCCCTGGTCCCTGATTGATCAGTTCTCAATGGAATTGTCTTACTCATATTTGCACATTCAGTGGCCAGCACAGTATCTGGCAGCAGGTGCTCAATAAATATTTCCTGAAAGCTAATGAAATTAAAATATATGTGTAATTTCTTGGCAACCAGAGATTTATTAGTACTACAGACCATCCAAGCATGTCTGGTCTCCTATGTTTAGCTTTCAAACCCAGGTCTTGGTACCAGATATCCTGCTGTTTGGGAAAACAATGTAACTACGTTTGACAAAAGAAATCCAAAATCTCTGAGGGACAAGGGGCACCTTTTCTTATACAAACATTGACCCGTGGTTTATATAAGCACAGGCACTGATAACACACACTGGCATTATTAACAAAAGAAAATTCTATGATCCTGACATGGTCTAGTGATTTAGCACCTGCAGGTAACTTTTATTCTGAATCTTAATTTACTACCCACTGGTGACCCTTGTATAAAAATCAGGACAGGGGAGATTTGATCTTGCATGTAAATTTTATGTTTTGTCTGCTGGCAGATTTATGGTTTGGGCTGCACCCAGCGCATTCAATGAGGGAGAGCCACATAATGGCCATACGTGTCATCACCCAGCACATTAAGCTGCCTTGCAATATCCCAGATTACAGTAGCACATTGCAAAGCATGGCCATTTGAAGGTAATTCGTTCCAAATTCAACTTGGATTGCTTTTCCTCTGAAACAGACAGAGGGCTATGCAACAAGATCATCAGTGTGTGTTTCCATCCTAAAAACGAATTTCTTGTTTTTGGAGTGCTTTCAACAAGAGGCCAGGATACTCACTCCATAGAGAGCAGGACAGGGTGAGAGAGAGATCGAGATATCTCGAGAGAGAGATCCTTGTAAGATCACTTGCCCCAAACAAAAGAAAACAGAAATGCCACAGAGACAGCTGAACAGAGTGAGTAAGAGAATGGATGTTCAGGCCATTCAGATCTGGGGTCCTAACTCTAACTCAGCAGGGTGTGCCATGGGCGGGTAACTCCACTCCCTGAAGCCTCAGTTGCCCAAGTGTGCTGTGTACTTGTCCTCAGGCTCATCGTGAACATTTATGGTGCTACGTACCCAATGCTTAATCCAGGATGAGTACGCGGTGTGAGGGATGATTCATTTTTTCCCTGCCTAGTCAGTTCTTCTCGAACTCTTTCCACTAAACAACTTAATGGCAAACAAGAGTCTGCTTGTTTTCCTGGAGAAATAGACGGCAGCTTTTCTGGGGTCAGAACCTACAGTGACCCATGAAGAGCTCTGACTTATTTGAAGTCTGACATTTATTTTTAAACATCAGATATACTATTATAATGTATTTGTACTTGCTTTAAGGAGACTATGTGATTAAAATGGACACTCCAGGAGTGGTTATGTGGCACATGCATAGGTTCAAAATGTGAGCTGTGCAATCATGATGTGTGCTTTTCTGTCTATGTGTGCATATTATACTTCAATAAAAAGTTATTTTAGGGACGGGCACGGTGGCTCGCGCCTGTAATCCCAGCACTCTGGGAGGCTGAAGCGAGCGGACCACGAGGTCAGGAGATCGAGACCATCCTGGCTAACATGGTGAAACCCCGTCTCTACTAAAAATACAAAAAAAATTAGACGGGCGCGGTGGCACGTGCCTATAGTCCCAGCTACTCGAGAGGCTGAGGCAGGAGAATGGCATGAACCCGGGAGGTGGAGACTGCAGTGAGCTGAGATCGCACCACTGCACTCCAGCCTGGGCGACAGAGCGAGACTCCGTCTCAAAAAAAAAAAGAAAAAAGAAGTTATTTTAAAAATTACTCTTCAGGAAAATACCCTGGGTTTATTCTGGAACTCTGAGGAGACCCCTAGGGTAACCCTCCCTTGTTCACAAAGCTTGTCACAAAGGAAGCAAAATCTGCATTGAAGTGACAGTATTACTGGGGAAAACAGTAAGGCTTCTTCACGTGTTGGGGGACATGGTAGAGTCAGGAGTTTATCACAGCAGATGTGGACTGGTGCTGACTGCCAATTCCCAAACACTCATTTGGAAGCTCACAGTTCAGGCAATTAGGGCTGATTCTGTGCTGTATTTGAAATACAAGATTTTTTTTTAACCAAAACTCATCATCCACGACCATTGAGTCAATGTGCTGGTTCATTTTTTCCAGTGGCTGACCTTTAAGTGTCAATTATAAAGTTTTATCCTTTTTACCCCCTTTTTGACATTACCCCCTTGGGAAGGAGAGAATTCAGGGCTAAGAAGAGTACAGAATTTGAGGCCAGAATTTGATTAGAAACTGCAATTATAAAATCTCTAAGCCCAAACACCATAAACAAATTTCGAAGAACCCATTAATATCAATAGCACAGATTCCCAGGCCTAAATGTGATTTTATAAAATTCCTGAAAAGATAATTCATAACATTATTATGAGGGCATGGGGCTGTATGACCTTTAAGATTCCATCTAGCTCTCAATGTATATGGAATATATTGATCTTGACATAATGCCTAGGCCACTGTGTCCCAAAATGTTTTATTAAAAAAAGTGTGGGGGTAGGTGAAGCTCATGTGAAATACATTTGAGAAATGCAACACCTTATCTTCTGCTCCCAGAGCTATGCGAGTCATATTAAAGGCTCTGAGAAGTCCTGCAGCAAGTAACTATGTTTAATTTTCTTTTACCCAGCATTTTCCTAACTTATCTGATATGTAATACCAAAGAATCATCTAGAAATTGGGGAAATGCTAAGTTCACCCTGGTGAGCTGCTTTACTAGTTGCCACATTTAGTGTGGAGCTTCTAAAGCAGGATGCTAATGCAATGGCCTCCAGGCCCCATGTGGCACATATTCATGCATCCTATGGCTCTCTGGAGTTTTGAATTTTTACTTGTGAATTTTATATTACACTGAACTCTTCAGGGCAAGTTGTTATCATAGGTCTCCTTGGGCTGACAGTGATTATACTGTAACTCCATAGTCCCACAGAAAGTGGAGCTGTCAGAGACTGTGAATAACAGTCATTCCATATTTGGTTGGAAGTGGGAAACAGGCTGAACTGAAAAAAGAGCTCACATTTGCACAAACAAAATCTAAGAAGCTCTTGCCTTCTGCCTCTCCACTTACTTTTTCTCCTTATTCTTCTTCTAAACCTCCTTTTACCCCATTTCCCTCCTTTCCTTCCCATCCTATTTACCCAGTACATCTTTAGCAATGCCAGGGGGTGGTAAAGTTTCTCTGTGAAGGGATCAGATGGTAAATATTTTAGGTTTTGCAAGGCCATTTGGACCCTGCTGTAACTACTGATTCTGCCAGTGTAAGGTGAAAGCAACCATAAATAACACGCAAACAAATGAGTGTGGTTGCGCTCCATTCAACTTTATTTGTGAAAACGGGTTGTGGGCCAGATTTGGCCTATGTGCTGTAGTTTGCCAATCCTGGATCTATGCTTTAACTGGCCGTGCTAAGGAAGTCAAATATGTTTCTTCATGTTTTTTAACTTCTTGAATGATATTACCCATTTTCCTGTTGCTAATCCATTCCCAATGCTCTTCTGTAAAACCAATTCTCATTTCAAAGCTGATTCCAAATCCCACCTCCACCAGAGAGCCTCCCAGAACTGCCCCCAGCCACCTACTCTTAATTAGTCTTTCCTCTCACATGCCTAAGTCAATGTAAATCGACATAAATCATAGTACTTCATACTCTGCCTTTTCTTAGAATTTAAAATATTTTATCTATTTCAAATGCATGCATCTCTCATGCCTGTAGCTCAAGCCTTACACGCACAGTTTTCTCTCAGTAGATTCAAATGCCTGAAATTCTGATTTAATTTTTTTAAGGAGAAACATTTCTAGGAATAAAAATTAATTTAAAAAACCTAAATAAGGATGCTTTTTGCACGAGGTGCTTGATGAGCATTTTCTTGGAATTGATGGGTGCTGCAAGGGAAAGTAGCATGAAATGGAAAATAATTTGGAAGAATGTAAGAAGTACCTTTCTCCTCTCATGCCTCCAAAACATATGCCCTACTTATGCCACTGTAGTGTGAGCACTAGGGCTTCTGAGAAATACCAACTAAATGTATTCTAACAGGGACTCAGTCATAACTCCTAAAAAGCAATGTCTTCAAAGGAAAAGCAAGGGACGTTCACCTTGCAAAACCATCAAAACTATTCCCACAGATGTCACGTGAGCCCCCATTTATCTGACTTAAAGGAAGTAGGGTCTGCTGGGATTCGAATCCTCTGGTTCCAGAGAGAGAAGGTATTACACCAAGACCTGCTTTAGCGCGTGGCTTAAGAGGCACGCCACTGGAATGCGCCTTGGCCCACTCGGTTTTGAACTAAACCTTCTCCTCCCTCCCAGATGCAAATGAGGTCATTATTGAGGCTTGGTTCCCCAGGATGAATGGATGGGCTGGCTGCTGGGGAGGTAGGGGGCACCGAGGAAAGAAAGCAGGGAGTCAGCTCTCCAAAGATCAAAGACAGTTGTGGCCAGCCTGGATTAGGCTGTCAGAGTCACCATGGAGGGTGACAGCCTCACCTGTTGGTGACACTGCTTCTGTAAAAATGCTGTAGCCGTGGTGTGTTCTCAAAAGTGCTTGCTGGCCAGGCGCGGTGGCTCACGCCTGTAATCCCAGCACTTTGGGAGGCTGAGGCGGGCAGATCACCTGAGGTCAGGAGTTCAAGACTAGCCTGGGCAACATGGTGAAACCCCGTCTCTACTAAAAATACAAAAATTAGCAGAGTGTGGTGGTGCACACCTGTAGTCCCAGCTACTCGGGAGGCAGAGGTTGCAGTGAGCCAAGATCACACCTCTGCACTCCAACCTGGGTGACACAGCAAGATCCGTCTCAAAAAAAAAGTACTTGCTTTGCTTAGGGTAGGGCATGGTATTGAGGGGTGGGGGCCTGGAGTCTAGTTCCTGCTTACTGTGTAACCCTTGAAAAGTCATCCGACCTCTCCATCTACGTTTTCTTCATCTATCAAATGCAAGGTGAGCACCTATTCTCTAGGGTTGTATTCATAGATGTAAAAGTGCCTAGAATTGTGCCTCTTGATGTCTCAATCTCCTCACATGTAAAGGGGGGTTAATGATGGCATCTGATTCAAAGCCATTGTTGAATTAATGTAAGTGCCTAGAACAGTGCCTGGTCCATGGAAAATGTGATATAAATGTTCACTATTATTAGCGATGATTAACAGGTAGGTAACCGTGTGATGATCAAGAGCAGGAGTGGGCAGAATTTTTCCGTAAATAGCCAAATAGTAAACATCTTAGGCTTTGCAAACCATACAGTTTCTGTTGTAATTAATTACTCTACTTTACTGTTATGTAGTGAAAGTAGTTCAGACAGAACATAAACAAATAACAAAAACTTTGTTATAATAAAACTTTGTTTACGGACACTGACATTTGAATTTTATATCACTTCACCTGTCACAAAATATCATTTTTTTGAATTTTTTTTTTTTTTTTTTGAGACAGAGTCTCGCTCTGTTGCCCAGGCTGGAGTGCAGTGGCGCGATCTCAGCTCACTGCAAGCTCTGCCTCCCAGGTTCACGCCATTCTCCTGCCTCAGCCTCCTGAGTAGCTGGGACTACAGGCACGTGCCACCGCGCCCATCTAATTTTTTGTATTTTTAGTAGAGACAGGGTTTCACCATGTTAGCCAGAATGGTCTCGATCTCCTGACCTTGTGATCCACCTGCGTCAGCCTCCCAAAGTGCTGGGATCACAGGCATGAGCCACTGTGCCCAGCCCATTCTTTTGATTTTTCCAAAGCCAGTTTTTACCATTCTTAGCTCGTGGGCCATACAATATAAGAGGCAGGGGCTGGATTTGACCTGTGGGCCATAGCTTGCTGACTCCTGATTGAGACTGAAGGTTCTAGAGTGATCCCTAATATGTGACCTCGTGTAACTCCAAGCCTCAGTTTTCTTAGTCTGAAATGGGATAATAATATCCCCTACCTCCTAAAGTTACTATAAAAATTGACTGAATTAATGTGAAAAGGTCATCATGATCCCTGGCACATAATAAGTGTTCAATAAATGTCATTATGAACAAACTTTAACCAGGTTTAACGTGCGCTACACAGCCACTTTCTTAGTGGCAACACCAAAACACCAGTCTCATCACAAGAACAGGACCAGGTTGTCACCATTTCCAATGTTGTTAGCGTTGACCAGGCAGTGTTGACAACCAATAATTTGATGTCTCCAAATGAAAAGTGATTCTCGACATCCATGAATACTGTCCTTTAGACAGTCTGGAATTGGTCAGTTACAAACTACAGAGTGCACATCCCCAACACTAAATCCCTGGGAATGTGAATGGTCTGCAGGTGACAGAAATCACTTGAGAATGGACTCACACTCTTCCTCACTTTGGAGCAACTTGGAATTTCTAAAACACCAAACTCTGCACACTCCAGACAAAATATCAAAATATCAACTAGTCAAGCAGCCAGACCCCATTTTCCTGTCTTCTTGAGATCTAGTTTGAGTTGTTCCTTCAGGTGGGAACATTTTAGGCTGTTTTTGGTGGTGGTGGTTGTTATTGCTTTGGTTTTTGTTTTCTCTTTTTCTCTCCCTTTGAAAACATCAAAGCAAAGCCCAGCCTACCATACGATTTATGGGATAATTGGAATCTGATTGCCTGCCAAGTCTCCCTGAGTCTTTAGATGCTCAAGCAGACCCATTCTTTAATGTTCTGGCCAAACTTGAGTCTCGGGCAGAAAATTCGTATTTTTTTTTAAGTACACATTTCAAGATTAAATCCTACTAATTCAAACTGAGCCAATATTAGCACATTTGTGGAGGTGAGAAGAGGGTCTAGTTTGTGGAAATCTGGACCATGAATCCTCCTCATCAGAAAAGGGTAGCAGAGAGATTATTTTCAAACAAATAAGAAAGGGTGAAGGGAAGAGCAGAACTAGGGAGGGATTATTTTAAGAAAGACTTGAGGCTCATCCAATAATCTGTCTCCCTAAAGCACTCCAGGTAGTAGTAAAGGTAGTAACCACAGCAAGAGTAATAATAATACCTGACGTGGACAACTGACATCATAAATCTTGTATAAAATGTGAATGTATGTTTCTTTACAAACACTTGCTGTTTTATATTTTAATCCATCTGTAATATGCACTCCCCTTTGGAACAGTCCATGCCATGTATAAGGCAGCCCACAATCAGCCCCTAACAGCAACACACAGTCACACTCCACTCAGAAGCCCTGCCAGTAGAGAAGTGCTGGAGAACCATTGCCCGATCCACAGGGAGCTCAGGGCTTCCAGCGCCTGGGATTCAGAGAATGGCACCCCTCTCTCATGCCCTCTCAGTCACTAAAGGGTTGCTGGGCTCTGCGTCTGGCTGCCAGCACTGCCCCAGATGCGAAGGGACTCTTGTGAATCCCGACAGTTGCGATGGTATGGACAGGTGTCTGATTACAAATCACACGGCCATTATTTACCAGGCCACATCTGAGCACCCCTCAAATTACAAAGGCAGGCAAACAAATGGGAGACAAAGCAGATTGCAGTTCTCTCAGGCGGGGCTTTATTTAAAAGGTATCTTGCCTCCATAATTCATTAAGCCAAAGCTTGGTTTGGGCCAGCTTGGAACCCGAAATGGTTATTACAGAGCAACAGCAGATCAACTGCTCTCCCTTCTGCCAAGGCGGAAGGGACCAGTCTGCCTTAAAAGCAACAAGAAAATGTTGAAAAGTTGCGCTCTGACTCAATATAGCTCTGAATTGTGTTTCATTATTTAGCAGTAAAAGGAGAAAATATTTTAAAGACTCAGTTTCCCTGTAACAGCAAAAACTTGGAAGTAATTTAATATCTACTAATATGGAAATGATTTAAAGAACTATTTACAATACCATGAAATGCCAGGCTGCAGTTAAGAGGAGTGAGAAAAAACTACATTAATGCTGAAGAGAAACCTCTAAGACATACTGTTAAGTGAAAATATATACATTAAAAGTGGAAGACGACAATTTTAAGAACAAGATATTCTAGCACAATGTGAATGTACCTAATGCCATTGAACTGTGTGTATATTTAAAACTGGTTGATGGTAAATTTTGTTATGTGTATTTTATCTCAGTGTTTCATAATTTTAAAAGACAAGGTGTTCTTATAATATCATCTATAAAAAAGCCATCATATGTATGGCTTAAGCATATGAATGTGTAGATGAATGTCAACAAGGCCAGATATTGACCTCCAGAGAGAGGACGTGAATTGAGGATAGAAACAGCACAGAATTTAGCTTTGGCAGCATTATACGATTATCTTATAACAAGAACATAGCCATAGATACTATACTTAATAAATAATTTAAATGAAACCTGCAAGTGAAGATCAAGTTTCTTCTCTAAGACAGGGGTACTAAACTAGGTCAGCATTTCAACCATTTCTTCCTTTAATAGTGATATCCATGGCATTGAAAGATTTGTGTCTATGGAATTACTGTAATTACTAGGCATCAAACTGATCCCACGCAATTCTCCTTGGTCTAATTTCTTGAAAAATATTATTTAACAAATATTTATATGGTGCTTGCTGTGTGCCTGATACTGTTCCAAGTGCTTCACAACGTCAGCTCATTTAATTATCACACCAACACGATGACGTAGGGCTATCATTGCCCCCACTTTACAGATGAGGAAAACAAAGCACAGAGAGGTTAACGAACTTATCCAAGGCCATAGAGCTAGTAAGCGAGGCAACTGGAATTCTAGTGCAGGCTCCTGAGTCCACGCTCTTAGAAGCAACTCCATGCTGCCCCTCTTTTCATTGTCTACGATTCCTCTCTACTAATCTCCTTACTGTTCTTCACAGATACCAAGTTGATTCCTACCATGGGGCCTTTGCACTTGCTGTTTCCTCTCTTTATAATGCTCTTCCCTAGACCTTTGCATGGCCCAATCTTTCTAATGGCTTAAGTCTTAGCTCCAGTGTTGACTCCCCAGGAAAATTTTCTCTGATCATCTTATCTACAGTGGCTCTCCCTCATCTCGTTCCCTCTATCACACTGTTTTACCTCTCTTATGGCAGTGAACACTATCTGAAATTATTTCGTTGCCTTTTCAAAATTATGATTAATATTTTGTTCACCTTTTTGTCTTTCTCTCAATAAATTGTGAGGTTTGTGAAGTTAGGAAGCCTGTCTGCCTTGTTCACCACTGTGGCCCTGGCTCCTAGCACATAGCAGGTGTCCAAGAAGAATACTATTGTAAAAATGATTTTGAAATCATTAATTTACTTTTAAAAGCAATATATCGTTGGATGGCTTTGATACTTTGATTATTAGGATCGAATCACTTGCAACACAGCTCACAATGAGTAGAGACATCTGTTGATGGGACTAAAGAGTCTTTATGACAAATGTTTTAGTTTATTAAGAAAAACCACCCACCTTGAAAGGAAATATGTTAATGCACTGCAGCAACATAATTGTGGGGGGTAAGGACTCCTAGACCCTGTGACAAAATCCTCAGCCACACAAGGGCACAGACAAGTGACCCGGCAGCCCCCAGGATTCAGCTGTTTATCTGGTGTGGCTAAGTGCTATATTTGCAAGCAATTTAAACACTGGTCTTCTCTGGTCTTCTAGTCTCCTCTCATTAAGCACTTTAGAATTCTTTGTTTTAAAAGAAAATACGAGAAAATATCCCATAGCATGTTCCAGATATTAGAATCTAAACAAGTAATCTCTAAGAGTAAAATATGAGATATTGAACTAGGTTCCCTGGAGCAGCAGTCTACTGCATGCAAGTAATTTTAGGAAGATGGAATTGATTTCTGACCTTATGCCTTGGTGTATTTGTAAGCATTTGTATTTGATGAAAAACAGTCAAAATAAAGGGCAATTTGATTTTTCAACAGTTGCAAAGTATAGACAAGGATAACAGGGGGTAACTTGCATATTATCTGGCAAGTGGACAAAGGAAAGTACTGATGACAGCAGGCAAAAAAAAATAGCAATAACGAAAACCAAACAAAATCTCCCATTTCATTCTTTTTCCTTTGTATTTTAACCTTGGTTGGATGAACTCAAGATGGACAGCTTTGTTCAATAAGCACAGTCCTCCTCCCTTTCTCATTCCCTCACAAGCCCTTAGGCAGACCTGAACATTAGGTAGCTCAGGAAAATTTCCTTGGTTTCATTGTGAGATGGGCCTCAGGGACCCATGGGAGTGAGATTTGAAGGTCCTGGACCTTACTGAAAGAGAAATCCTGATACCGACTCCCACACTGAACTCTCAGGTAGCACTTAAGTGATTCCAGGCCATGAGACTAGGCGATCATTCTGCAGAGCAAGTCTGGTTTGCAAGACTCACTTGTCCAGGGCTCACCCAGGAAAGAAATCCAAATTTAGACCTAAGTAATGAGGACATGCATCTAAAAAGACTAAATGAACATGTAGTGTATGTAACAGGAATCTATTATCCTTACACACACTTTTCTTTATAATTTCAACAAGTTTACAGTAGATCCAAGCTCTTCTAGCTCAATGACCTTACAGAAATTTAGATATCAAACTTGCTTTGTGTGAGTAGAGAGAGAGTATCACAAACAATTTACAACCTGAAGACCTGTGATTAAGCCTTTAATAAGATTTGGCTTCCATTTCAAAGGTCCATCTCAATGTTTCATAATTAAGGAGTGATGAGTCTGATAAACATGGTTCAACTCAGACATAAACAGAATTGGGAATTTCATGCTCTATCTACCCCATAGCAAATAAACTCAAGAACGGGACAAGGCAGGAGGCTGTACTGATGGAGCTGCCAGCCCTAGAGAAGGCAGTTGCTTCCTCAAACACTAGGGAAGCTGTTTGAGAACTGTTCGATGATCCAGCGAAAGAGCAGCCTTCTTGGTTGCCAAGCCTTTGGAGACAGGGCTTATCAAAGGAGTACCAATCACATGATTTAGTTGAAACAGCCTAGAGGTAATTTCAGCATTCACACCTGAGATTTGGGAGAAATTCTGAAGCCCACGTGACTTTGCCGAAACAGAAAACTCTCATTCCTGACAGTTTGTGTTTTGTCTGAATATACAGTTTCTCATGGCATTTTCCAACCTTTTCTTGCAAATACTCCTCTGCCTCTCCTTCAACCATCCCACCCCACACAGTAGGCATCAGAGTAGCATCAATTATCTCCTCAATGCAGATACCAAAAATTGCAGCAACAGAATTTTATTGAGATATCTACTCTGGATAATCATCGTGATCAGAGGTAACTACCATTTGTAGAGAGGTGTTTGCAACTCTGCCTAGGAGAAAGATTCTCTTCCTTCCAAAGAATTCACCAAGGACCCCTGCGTTTCATACCTCTCAATTCTTCCACAGTGAACAAGCACGAGGATGGTGGCTCACTTAATATTTACTAAAGGGCCCCACTGTCCCGGGGCCTATACCTGGACACCACAGTAGAAGTAACCCGCATGCTTGGAAACCAGAGTAAAGGGAAGAAACCTTGCTGAGGCATTGTCTTGGCTGCCATTAGAAAATAATACGTAATTAGAAAAATATGCTATATGCATAATGAGTGGGTAGTAGTAAATCACAAAAATAAATGCAGAGGGTAACTGATGAACAGAAGCTGACTCCAAGGCTGAATCTAGTAAATTATCAAATTCAGTTGACACTGTCATGACATGGCTCAAATTTGCTATTGTCTTAGCCCCAGAGCTCATTAGCACTTACATGAACCCACCTGAACCACACATCTTTCTCTATGCTCCCAGAACTTTCTAAGACACAGCTGTGTCAACACACCTTTAAGAACCCCCAACTGGCCATTCAATGGCCTCCTCTCCTCCAGCCCCAGAAGTCTCCAGACCGTGTGCTCTCTGCCAGGCCCCACTTCATTTCATGCTCCCAGCAATGCTTTGAGGTAGGCATTATTACTGCCATCTTTATCAATGAGGAAACAGTCTGGGGAGGTTTAGTAACTGGCCCAGTTATATGGTCAGTAAGCAAAAGAACAGGAGTGTGACGAGCCTGCCTGATGCAACACGTTTGTTTTTTCCCTTCCATTGCTCTAGCCAGATGGAGAACAATATTTTACTTCTTGAAAAGTGCTTGTGGTATAAGGTGAAAACTCAGGAACTTTGTACACAACTATTCTGTAGAAGGCACAAGAAGGATGTCTTTGGACTCCAAAAGGGAGACAAATAGGAAGATAGAAAGAAACATGGTGGCACTAGGAGGTGGCAGAAAGAGCCACACGGATCCTAACATTGCTGCTGTCTGTGCGCGCCTACAAATTTTCAATAGTTCCTATGCTCACCAATTGCTAGGGTGTGAGTTGGTGTTCTATGGAAACCAGGGAAGGACCTGGGCTTTGTTGTTCAAATATTAACTAACAAAGAGCAAAGCAGCATGCCCAGATGAGGGCAGAGTAGAGGCAGAAACACAGGCAGAAATTCGGGGATGCTGGACTCACGGGTCTGGTACAAACGGAGCTGAATCTCCAAGGGGCAAGGAAATTTCTGACTTTTATCTAATGAAGCACTGAGCTCCAGGGTGTCCCCAGAACCACCTATGTATTTGGTGTTATCCTCACCCCTCTTTACTTCTCTCCCACTGACCCTTTTACCGTCCCCCAGACAAGGAGCACTCTCTTGTTCTCAGAGGTCCAAGATTTTCTCTCACCTCCCACCAAACCCCCATACAGGGAAAAGGCTTAGAAAACATTCATTTACCTTAAGGAGTAAAAGTGATTCAGTGCTAACATTATCACCCCTCCAGGGCTAAGATTTTCATTTTTCAAGCAAAAAGGAAAGGAGCTGCTGAGGTGGAATTCCAGGCAATAAAGAACAATCAGGGCTTTCCTGAATGTTTAGGAAGCTCTACTTTCTTTTTTGCTGATGATGGCCAATCCTGCACCTAATATGATATCTCTTGTTTTCTGGCTTTAAGAAAAAAAAATCTAATTAGTGAAATTAGGAGTTTGGGGATAGCCAAAGACACACAAAGAAACGTGAAGATATAAATTGCCAAGGGCTTTGAGGTGGATGCTATATGATTGCATTCATTTAAATGGATCCTCCTTTGACTAAATAGCAAATGTAAGAAGACTATACAGTATTTAAAAAGAAAGCTATAAGAACACACACACAGGTGTATACAAAGTGAAAAATGAAGCTACAGAATAGCAAAGATTCTATAGAGCATTCCTCTTGTCTTTTAAATTAAAGTGTTTGTGTGTGCATGTGTGTCTAACTAGCATTCTTTCCTTTTTCTAGTGCCAGCAACTCCCTCCCTTCAGTTCATGTGGTACTGTCATTTCCAACATCCAATGATAACCACCACCCCACCTGGGCAGAGAGATAAGAGGTAACCCAAGTCCAGCCTGTTAGAATCCCCACTATCTGCAGAGATTGGTCTAACTAGGAACATGGCCCAAACAGAGCAAGAGTAACTGTCCTTCCCAGGGATTGATCTACAGGGTTGTGGCTACAGACACTCCTCCTCCTACGGGAATCACTGAATAGGTGCATTGTGAGTCTGGGGGTGCAGGTGAGCATCTTTCCTACCAAGGGAAGGAAATCCATCTGGAGTTGATTGAAATGAAAAGAGAAGAACAACTAAATGATGAAAAAGGCAAAAGGCAGAAACAAGAGGGAAGACTTCAAATTAACCCCAGGATTGAATCATGCTAGAAGCCAGATCCACGCCTGGACTTCCCAATAATATAAGCGATTGATTTCACTTTGGCTTAAGCTAGTCTGAGTTGGGTTTGTCTTGTGCAAGTAAAAGAACTCTCCCAGATACCATGATGTACACATAGGTACCTATGTATGACCTCTCCCCAAATTCAAAACATATCCAGGCAGTTTAACAGTACTTACATCTGATTGATATTTGAGTTAGGGAAAAAAAAGTATCAACCTTATTCACTAATTTTAACTTTTTACAATAAGCTATTATTTTACGATTTGTTAGTAAAAAATGGTTTTTTTCATAAACAGAATCTGTATTCACTCTTAAGGTAAGAAACGTGGCATACTATGTAGGCAGCAATATTTGAAACAGGCAAAACTGCAGATGCTGTGCAAAATCACACCTCTAGTCTATTTGCTTGATTCAGTTCATTGTATAGTGAACGGCTGCAAACTAGAGTCTTCCAGAAACGTAATTTAGCCCCCCTTCATCTTTGCCATTTCTGCTAAAATGCTCTTCTTCCATGTAAATGTTACTGTGGGCACTAGAAAAGCAAGATTTCTTACAGATTCCAGCTTGTCGCTCTACCATTCGAATAACCCCCAAATTATGCTCCATTTTCTCTCTTTATGCCAACTAAGAACAAGCAAGTTACCTCCGAGGAATACATAACAACATGGCCAGATTCTGTCAGATTAAAATATGAGACAAATTAACCCTCATTAAGCGAATGCACCTGCAACACTGCCTACCAACTGTGAAAAAACAACTGGCCGCATCTCTGAGTCCATATTGTCTTCACCCCTCATTAAGCAACCCCCCCTAGATTTTGCTGAACAGCCACTGCCGTGAGAGGCTCTGCAGTAGACAGCTCCGGCTGGACTGCACGGAGGTGGTTTCGCAAGCACATTGAGGCTTTTCTGTCTGTTCTAAAATACATTTGTCACGGGAAACGGAGGGAAGTTTGATTTTAGAAATATATCTTTATTTTCTTGATGAGAAAACAAAACACATGTTTAAAGGTACCAGTTACTGTCTGGTTTACCTCTTGATTTTTAAAGCAAAATATTTTTGGTAGATAGTTTCCTTCCTGATGCCTTATGTTGCTCAGAGCCTCAAGTGGCCACAGGACCATGTTTTGCCAAGGTTAAAAGAAGGCCCAATCCTCTTTAAAATGGGATTTTTTTTTCTCTCCTACTAAAGAGATTCCATTTCTAAGTAGAAGGTACACAATGTTCCTGATGTAATTTCTCTGAATTGATAATAGCAACGTGAAAGCCTGTGCATTTTCCTCATCGGAGCTCTTTGATTCCTCCAAACTTTAATAAGTTCAGGGGAGTCAGCGTCCTCCCAAAGGTCACAGCACCAGAAAGCCATGGAGCTGGCATCTGAAACCAGGTGCGTTTCATTCCAGAATCCACATTTGTAATTATATAGTGCAGGGGCATGCAAGCTACAGCTTGCAGGAGCCAGATCCAGACCACCTTCTGTTTCTATATAGTTTTATCGGAGGCTAGGCACAGTGGCTCATGCCTGTAATCACAGCACTTTGGGAGACTGAGGAGGGCAGATCACTTGAAGCCAGGAGTTTGAGATCAGCCTAGCCGACGTCATGAAACCCCATCTATCTCTACAAAAAAATACAAAAATTAGCTGGGTATGGTGGTGCATGCCTGTAATCCTAGCCTCTTGGGAGGCTAAGGCATGATAATCGCTTGAACCAGGGAGGTGGAGGTTGCAGTGAGCTGAGATCACACCACTGCACTCCAGCTTAGGTAATAGAGTGAGACTCTGTTTCAAAAATAAATATATAAATAAAGTTTTATCGGAACACAGCCTTACCATTTGTGAATGTACTGGCAAAAGCTGCTTTCAAGCTACAGCAGCAGAGCTAAGCACAATGAGTGCTTACTTAACACCATTGATAGGTGTTTGGAAACTGTGGCACTAAGTGAAACCATGTATAACCAGTTTTTTTCCTCATCAACATTATAATGAAATGCCATTATTTGAGGACCTGCTGTACGTTGTTTCATTTCGTTGCAGTTTCCAAGAACCTATTAATAACATCAAGTGAAGACTCACTGTATTTGTGACAAAGACCCCTTAGCCTGCAAAACCAAAAATATCTACTCTCTGGCCCTTTACCAAAAAGCTTGCTGACTTTTAGTACCATACAATTCCCTAGTTCATGCGAACACGGTGCTCTACTCAACATCACAGGAGACAAAAAGATGTCACTGATAATGTTCATTGCCAAAAGAACCCCACCTTGTGGCAGATACCAAGCCCAGGGGGCTGCCTTTTGTGCCGTGCTGACCCAGCCTTATCTGACCAACTCAGCTCTTTCATAGACTGCATTCTGGCCCACAAAAGAAGGTTCCTGCTTACCGGAATCAAGAGGTCAAAGGTAAGAAGACCCAGAGGTCGTTCTGGATTGTGCACAAGCTCTTTCCCTCTTCAGCTACCCTCACCCCCAACCTTCTCACGCATAAGGCCCACTCCAGATGTGGCAAGGACTCACAGGTGTTCCAAACACTATTTGCCAGCTTTTCAGTCAGGGCCTTTTATTGGGAGTGGGGAGACTTAAAGGGTAAACATTCTGAGCAAAAAAAAAAAAAAAATGGAGGCCAGGCACGATGGCTCACGCCTATAATCCCAGCACTTTGGGAGGCCGAGGCAGATGGATCACCTGAGCTCAGGAGTTTGAGACCAGCCTGGCCAACATGGTGAAACTCTGTCTCTACTAAAAATACAAAAATTAGACAGGCATGGTGGCATGTGCCTGTACTCCCAGCTACTTGGGAGGCTGAGGCAGGAGAATTGCTTGAACCCAGGAGGTGGAGATTGCAGTGAGCTGAGATGGTGCCACTGTACTCCAGCCTGGGTGACAAAGCAACACTCTGTCAAAAAAAAAAAAAAAAAAAAAAGGAAAAAAAAAGGAGAGGGCAAGAACAAACTCTCTATAGGACCTGCTTCCCAGAATTTTATTTGAGAGAATACCACCAAAAATGAGCACAACTTCAGTCTAATTGAGGCAAAAAGTTATATATGGTTCACATTTGTCATCATTTTTAACTATACTAAAAAGTTATATACCTTTCCAGGCCAACAAATTAGATTCTAGCAACTCAGATTTCTTTGATATAATATTGCTCTGGTATATGTTTTTCATTTATCAGATATTTATTATGCACTTACTATGTGCTCAGTGCATGAGATACAGTGGTCCCTGTGCTCATGGAGCCTCCATTCTAATTGAGAAGAAATAGAAATAATAAATAAGAATAATTTCGATAGAGGTAGATGTTTATGAAGAAAATGAATAGGACGTTTAGTATGGAGTAATGCTGATTAAAGATAACTTTAGGAAGGAAACATAGAGGTATCTACCTGCTATGTGCTAGGAGTTGTGGTAGATGTTAGGGACACAGTTGGGGAACAGTAGCCAGAGAGAGAAAGATGTGGTCAAACATCAGATCTACATAAAGGCAGCTCAGGAAATGAAGGTAGAGTTGTCCTACAAAGATAGGCCTATGAACCATCTCTGGTGGTAGAACAATAAAACATTATGTAGGCAGGCCTTTCGCCCACTATGATGTCACCACAAATATATTACTTCCTTACTTACATCTCTCTTGTTCCAGAAATAATTTTCGCTAACTGCCTCAAAAACCTAGGAATGACAATATAAGTATCCAACAATGGTGAAACAGTTCATTAAAGTGTGGTGTAATTTTTTTTTTTTTTTTTGAGACAGAGTCTCACTCTGTTGTCTAGGCTGGAGTGCAGTGGCGCTATCTCGCCCCACTGCAACCTCCACCTCCCAGGTTCAAGCGACTCTTCTGCCTCAGCCTCCCTAGCAGCTGGGATTACAGGCACCTGCCACCACGCCCGGCTAATTTTTGTTTGTATTTTTAGCAGAGATGGGTTTCACCATGTTAGCCAGGATGGTCTTGATCTCCTGACCTTGTGATCCACCCTCCTTGGCCTCTCAAAGTGCTGGGATCACAGGCATGAGCCACCATGCCCAGCCTAACATGTGGTGTAATTTAAAAGGCGTTGCAGAAGACTACACAGTGAAATGGGGAAATGTTACCAATATGTGCTGTGGAGAAAGTAATTCTAAAACACTATTGTATTGCATAATGTCATTTTTGCTAACAATATGGGTGTATAACTACAAAAAACCACCCATTAAACATTAACTGAGTGGTTATAACGGCATAATGGGATTACAGATGATTTCTATTTTCTTTTTGGTGCTTCTCTGGATTTTCCAAATGCTGCTCTAACAAAATTTTTTTTTTCTTTGTTAAATGCAATTTGGAAAAATTTTAGGCAATAGAATTTGAGTCTTTCCATCTCAGGGATAAAGCTATCCCTGGACATCTGGGAGATGACAAAAACAGGCAACTTCTGCCTGCGGCCAGTGGACTTACTTCATTCAACACCCTGATGTGAGTTCCCTGCTTCCCAAGCAGCCTTCTGGTAAGGATTGGCTTTCCACATGGTTCTGCTAAGAGGGAGAGAAGCAGGTGGTCATCTGGGCACGAGCATTTCTATCCCTTTGGCAGCTACAGTTTTCACTGGAAATGAATAAGTTAATAGTTTGGTTTTCAGGAATCGGTAACAGGAGCCTGGTCAGCACAACTGTTTCCCTGAAAGACAGGCATAGTGGTGACAGTACTGAGTGAGGAGGCTGAGGCCCAATGACTGAGGGCCAGACCCTGAACCAAAGAGAACTGCTGTCCACACCCTAATTAAGTCTCTAAATTGACACTTCCCATCATTAAGCTTTACCCAGTAACAGTTCCTAAGAATTACCTGCCAAATGGTGATGTTTCCTGCTCTCATTTCTAAGACTAACCCATTCAAGGGTCAAAGGATGCTCTCCAATTTTAGCCTCTCCACTCAGGATGTGGTCTTCAAGCCCTCCAGTCACGCCTGGAACTCACCTTCATTCAATCTTCCATGACTCAAAGTTGAAAAATACTAAATACAGAAGAAAGCAATACTAAACACCACACTTCCCAATACAACTTCAAGTAATAAGAGAATGTGACCTGAGTCTGAGAACAAGCTTCCACGGCAGGTAGGCAGGGCAGGCAGGCATTAGCAGCCCCACTGTACGGGTGACGACACTGAAGCTCAGGAAACCTCAGCTAGACCAAGGTCGCACAGTTTGTTAATGGCACAGCCAGGCTTAGCCTTTGTTCTAATGAATGGCTTCAAACTAAGAGGACCATCTGCTGGAGCCTGCTGGCCCTTGTTCTCTCTTCCCCACTCTCAAGTGTCCATCTTCATCCCCCTCCCACTCAGCAGTGACACCAGCTATTTGAAGACATGACATATAAAGGATTTGAAGGATGATGTTATGCTTTGAGCTCATTCCTACAGCCTAGAACATGCAAACTTAATAACCTATAAAGGTCCAGTAGGTCATGGAATTAAAGCAGCAGTCAGTTTATGGGAGGGAATGGTCTGTGGGAACCTGAAGAGAGGATGCCCTGTCTACACAGTGAAGACTCTACAACCACCATATCAGAGGTCAGCAAATTGCAACCTATGGGCCAAATCCAGCATGCTGCCAATTTTTGTATAGCACATGAGCTAAGAATGGTTTTTGCATTTTTAAATGATTATATAAATCACCACATAATATCCTTGATTTTGTCTTTTGATCTACACAACCTAAAATATTTACTATCTGGCCCTTTACAGAAGAGAGAAAAAAAAAAAAAAGTTTGGCAACCCCTATACCTACAACCCATGTTGCCATGGATTAATGCAGGCCTGGTGTGGCCACATCTTCTAATTGTTCGAGAACTGTTATCTTAACTTTCCTATTAGTAAATGTTTATAATTAGCATTTGAACTCAATGCAACACTTGTCAAATATTTCAAGCTTTCCTGTGACCTCAAAAACTGAAAGGTAGAAAATAGACACTTATTTCAATTCATAACCATAAGTTCTTCATATATCATTTTCCATCATATTTATTTTTATTATCTGTAAGATGGGGAATGAGGTAGGGATTGCTGGAACACTTCACTCTAATTTTGAAATTACTAATGAAAGTTCATAGGGTTAAAATGATACAATGAGATAATATATACAGAACACCTTACACCCTTCATAAAGAAAGCTCACAGTAAATATTAGTGACTGTTATTAATGTTTATTATTTTCACTAACCATATTACCACTGTTTCCCTAAACATACTATGTCATTTTCACTAAACATATCTACCATATACCATGAATTACACTAGATGTTGCAGACACTGAGATGAGAAAGAAAAGCCACTCAAGCAACTTGGACCCTAACCAAAGAAAGTATGTAAACAGCTCATTTCAGTTAGGTGTTGAATATGCCAATAGGGGCATATGCGAGGTGCCTTGGGAGCCCAGAGCAGGACCCATAACTCAACCTCAAAGGAAACAGGATGAGAATGGATGTAGACAAGTCCAGAAGTGGGTGATTATGTAAAGTTGAGGCCACTTATAACACATAAACTCCATTTTCAGTTTTTTAATGAGATAGTCTCGCATTTTGTATCATTTTATTATAGAGAGCAAAAAATATTAGACTCCATGAGGTATCTAAATCTGGTTCACATTATGTAAGTATTGAACAAATTCCAGAACCAACTATATAATTACAAACCAAAGGAGAAGTAGACACTTGGGCATAATCTCTGTTGCCCAAAAACCAAACTGTGATATCCTCCTCTTTTGTGTAAGAGCTGCCTGCAAACAAACTAGAGCCCATGGGTCATAGCTATAGAAGCTCCTCTACTTACGAGTTTTCAACCTGTAAACACAAGTTTTCATCAAAACCACCTCATGCCAGAGTCGCAGTCCAAACAATTCCCTCTACCAGAGGGCATCTGCAGTCACTTTGCAGCAGGGGTTGGCAAACCTATGACTCAAAGGCCAAATCTGGTTCACTGCCTGTTTTTTTAGATGAAGTTTTATTGAAAATCAGCCATGTCTTTTGTTTATATATGGTCTATGGCTGCTTTTGCATGATAGTGGTGGAGTTGAATAGCTGTGGCAGGCACTGAACAGCCTGCAAAGTCTAAAATATTTACTATCTGGCCCTTTATGGGAAAAGTTTGCCAACTCTTGCTTTACAGTCAGTTTAGCCTTCAGAACAACTGGACACATATCTACCCACAGAAGCTAAGCAAATAGACCTATTGTCTCTTAAAACTCTCCAAATCATTAAGAATGAGGCTATTGTCCAACCTATGTAATGGATTTGCATTGCATAGTACTTTTCTGGGACAGCATCTTAGCTCAACAGTAACTTGGTGACAGCCACTGCTCGATACACACAAAACGATCCTCCTCTCATCTCCATGGCAGACATTACTAATCAATTGTGGCACTCTTTCTTGCCAAGGCCAGAGATGACCTCTGAATCCTTCTCAACACAGCTGTTTAGTCATCTACTACCAATAAATCAGAGTTCTCCAAAGAAAGAGACCCACCTGTCATTAGGGGTTGTGATCTTGGAGCAAGACTTTGAGAGATGTTTTGAGTGTTGTTAGCTACTTTCTTCCCTTGAATCCCACAAGTTGGGTCCATGTCCACACTTAAGGCCAAGAGCTGGCTTGATTTTCACAACATTTGGTTCAGAGAAGGAGGAAAGAGGCTTCATTTGTCCCATAGTGCTTCCCCCAAACTCTGTACTTTAGATTTCAGAACTGAAGCTCCATTCAAAAGCCTCTGATTACTGAACCTTTCTGTGGCTAAGATTTCAACACTAAAACTGTATTTTTATTTTAAATCATTTTTTCTTCCTGCATTTTCCATACTACTGAAGCTGCCTCAAAGAAAGCCATGTGAACACTGAGCACAATGGATATCTATGATTTGTAAGTTAGGAAAAAAAATAAATAAATAAAGGCATCCAAATGCACTTGAATCGTTTGCTAGGTTCCAGTTTTCCAGTTCTTCTTCCACTCTGCTGCTCCCCAATGACAATCCCCTTCCCTCAGAATCCTGCAGAAACCCAATATGCCTTTACACTCCCTCAACCACACACTTTATTATCTTAAGGTCAATACCTTTATAAACGTGCTTTTGACTGGCTTTTTTTAGATAACTTGAGGGCACTTCTTCTTTGCAAGCAATAAAAATAACCTGACCTGGGATGTTATCAAGATGAAAGTAATTACAAAGTCCTGAGCTGAACTGCCTGGGAAAGCCAGCACCCCTTATTGTTAATTCTTTGAACAAAGACGACCTAGCTTTATGTAATTATCAATCTCATGCCTGCCTTATTTCAACGGGGTCTCACCCTTAAAACATAGGCCATAAGAAATTATATATTTGGTTTTGCTAGCAATTCTTCATCACATGTTAATATTTTTTCATAGTCATTTCATTGGAACTTCCCTACAGGCAAGTGGATTGGGCCACTCTTACCTTTGTAAGTAATCTTGACAATTCAGTTTTCCACATGGTATCCTTTTTTCCCCTCTACCCCCCACCGAGAGCTCAAGTTAGTTGGATGCTAAAGGCTATTCTAGCAGCACCAAGTTCAGTGTCAACAGTGTCAAACATAATGAAAGAAGCGGAGCATTCGAGGGAAATGAGCCTAACCTGTCCTTTTGGCATTTCTTCTATTCAGATTTTTCTGAATCATGCATCCATGGAGAAGAACCCATTGGGGCCATTCCAGTAGACAGCAATAAGGATGTCTATGAGCTTTATGTCGTTGTTGGGAGATGGGATTCTACTCTTCCAGAAGAATACGACCTCAAAATGAGCCACCACAGGTAGAAATCATGTTCACTTGGGATGCTTTAGGACTAGTCCCAGACATCTGTTAAGAACACAGACCTCTGGGTATGAGCCACCCCTCTGCCATTTTCCAGTTGTGTGACCTTAGCCAACATAGTCAAACTCTTTGAGCCACAGGTATTTCACCTAAAAGTGGGGATAAGGAAGAGTGGTTGGAGGATGAAAGAGCTAAGACCAGTAAAGCATTCCATAACAATAGAGCAGCCAGGAGTTACTACCAAGGCCTTGGCTCCTTCACCTATAAAACAAGAGGGTTTATTCTGAGTACATTCAAGATCCATCAGCACCAGCATTCTATTGGTCCAGTTATTGGAACAAGAGACTCAAGGAGCCCAGTTGAAAATAACTTCAGCTTAATGGACTTTGGAGACTCAGAAGGAGAAGGTTGGGAAGGGAATAAGGGACAAAAAAACTACATATTGGGTACAATGTATATTATTTGGGTGACAGGTGCACTAAAATCTCTGATTCACCACTATACAATTCATCCATGTAACCAAAAAACACTTGTACTCCAAAAGCTATTAAAATTTTTAAAAAAATTTTTAACTTTAGCTTAGAGTTCAGGAGATATAGGGTCCAAACCAAAGCGAATTCATTACTCTGACAAGTGACTCCTGACAAGTTACCCCAGGGAACTTCTAAAACAATGTATCATCTCTTAAGTCAATACCTATGTGAACCATGTTTAAGCCCTTTAACTCATTTACTCCTCACAACAACTTAGTAACATTGGTGCTATTGTCATCCCCATTTTACAGATGAGGAAACTGAAGCAAAGAGAGAATGACTTTGCAAATAGTCACACAATGGAACACTACACAACCTTTAAAAAGAAGGGAACTTTGTCATCGGCAACAACATGGATCAGCCTGAAGAACATTATGCTATGTGAAATAAGCCAGGCACAGAAAGATGAACACCACATGATCTTTCGTATATGTGTGATATGATTTGGCTCCGGGTCCCCACCCAAATCTCATCTTGAATTGTAATCCTCACATGATGGGGGAGAATGGTGGGAGGTGATTGGAACATGGTGGTTTCCCCCATGCTGTTCTCATGATAGTGAGTTCCTGTGAGATCTTATGGTTAAAAGTGTGGCATTCCCCCGCCACCCTGCCACCATGTAAGATGTGCCTTGCTTCCCTTTCGCCTTCCGCCATAATTATAAATTCCCTGAGGCCTCCCTAGCCACGCAGAACTGTGAGTCAATTACACCTCTTTTCTTTATAAATTACGCGGTCTCAGGTAATTCTTTATAACAGTGTGAAAATGGACGAATACAATGTGGAATCTTACAAACTCAAAACTATAGAAGTAGAGAGTAGGATGGTGATTACCAGAATCTGGGGTTAGGTGATAGGGAGATGTTGATCAAAGGGCAAAAAGTTTAGACAGGAGGAGGAAGTTTTAGTGATCTATAGTGGAGCATAGTGACTATAGTTAATAATGTATTGTATGTGCCCAAATTCCTAGAAGAGTAGGTTTCACACATTCTCACCACACCACAAACAAGTAGAGGAGGTGCTGGATATGTCAATTAGCTTGATTTAATCATTCTGCAATGCATACACATATCAAAATGCCCCATTGCCCCCCATAAATATATGTAATTATTTGTCAATTTTGAAAAAGGTGATGAGAGAAATAGGGGGTGTGACATGCAAAATAAGAGTGAGATGATAGTATAGACTGGAAAAGGAGGTAACTTTACACTGGTGTTCAAAGAAGGTCTTCCTGAAGAAGGGTCACTTGAGCTGAGGCCTGAATGACAGAAGAAGCCAGGCACACAATGCTCTGAGGAAAGCTGGTCCAGAGAGAAGTGACTATGTGATGACCCCAAAGCACGGAGGAGCTGGATATGAGGTAGTGTTTCTCAGACCGCACGTGCATCAGATGCACTTGGAGGACATGCTAAACACAGATGGCCGGGCCTCATCCCCAGAGTGTCTGATTCAATGGGTCTGGGGTAGGGCCAGGAAATTTTCACATCTAACAATTTCCCAGGGATGCTGATGTTACTGAGTTAGAAACAATTTGAGAACCACTAGTCTAGAAAGAGAGTCCACTAACTTTTTATGGAAAGGGCTAGTTAGTAAATATTTTTCATTTTAAAGGACTAGAAGGTCTCCTGGTTGCAACTACTCAACCCTACCGTTGTATCACAAAAGCAGCTACAAATAGTGTGTAAACAAATGAGCATGACTGTAATCCCATAAAACTTTATTCATTAAAAGAAACAGCAGGCTGGAGTTACTTCATGGGCCATAGTTTGCTGGCCCCTGGTCTAGGAGAAGCAGGAGCCAACTATAAACCCGCCTTAAACTCCTTTCAGGCTAGAAAGCAAAGCAAGTCCCTATGGCCCCACATCATGGCCCCCACTAGAAACAACTGCATGTTTCTCTTCATTTTGATTACACTTTCATGTCTCAGCCTAAAAACCGCTTCCCTGGGAAGCCTTTCCAACCTCCCTGGGTTGGGTGTCCATCCTCTGTACCCCTCTGGTGCCACTCACTTGCTCCATTACAGCACCAAGTCCAGTGTGACATGAGTGAGTGGTGGTCCTCTTTCTTGGAGAGGGGGACCAGTTCTGTCCCCTCCAGGTCCCATCCCTGGTACCTGGCACAGGGTCTGGTGTACAACAGGCCACTGAGAGCATTGCTTCCGTTTTTCCCATTTCCGCATCCATTTCAGTGGCCTTGAGCTGCTCTCTCCATGCACACAGTTGACCTGGGGATCTTGTTAAAATACAGAGTCTGATTTCTTCAGCTTGGGGTGGGACCTAAGACTCTGCATTTCTAACCAATTGGGATGAGATGTCAAGGCTGCCGGCCTGTGGACCACACTTTTGATGGCAAGAATTTAGAAAACAGGGTAAAAGCAACCCTCTGAAGCTACCATAGAAGTGGAGGCCCTTGAATCACTTTCTCAAACACGATTGATGTAGAAACCCAGGACCCCGGGCCTGGCTTCCTGACTGATGTTGAAAGAAACCATACTTAACAACCAACAAGGGAATTATACTTCACAAACCTCATTATATTTCCTGTTACTTTAACTATCATTGTAATTAAACTCAAAGATTTACCACACACAGCTCACTTTGGCACATTGTGCACGCTTTGATTTTCAGCATATTCAACCTACTCTGGTGCCCCTGAAATTCATTTGTCAAACAAAGCGATGTCACTGGCTGTAAACCATAAGGGCACTTTATTAGGCAAAGCTACCAACTCTCTTGTGCCAGGCTTTGTCAAGAAACAGAGCATTTCGATATGTTCTGAATTGTATGTTGTTCTCATGCTCCTGGCTACTGGCATCTGCCACACAGAAGACTCTTAAAATCAACATGGAATGATAGTGCCTTGGAGATAGCAGGGATCTTGTATTTCTCGGCTCCAAAACCATTTATTGACCAAGAAGTTGAACTCAGAGAGGTTAAGTGACTTTTTGAGAGCCACACAGCAAGGTACATGCAGGAACTAGAATTGGTGATTCCTGAATTCTGAGCCTGAAAGCTTTCATTTTTCAATAATGATTCTCAAACTCTGGCCCATCCTGGCACCAGTTCATGAACTATTTGTTACCTGTCTAAAATGAGATCAGTAAAGAAACTGAGAATATGTTTACAAACTTTTACAGCAAGTTGACACTGCTGAGACATCTGAGCATAGGGTCTGTGGCTTGTCTCACCAAACCAGGTATAGATCATTGGGGTGCTGGCTCCCTGGTAAGTTTGGTGTGGCCCAAGTTGCGTCAAAAGTAAGACTATGAATAGATCTATGATGAACTGGAAATAAACCCTAGTACTGGCCAGGTGGGGTGGCTCACACCTGTGATCCCAGCACCCTGTGAGGCCGGTGCAGGTGAACCACCTGAGGTCAGGAGTTCGAGACCAGCCTGGCCAACATGGCAAAACCTGTCTCTATTAAAAATACAAAACTTAGCTGGGCATGGTGGCGCACACTGTAGTCCCAGCTACTCGAGAGGCTGAAGCATGAGAATCACTTGAACCCAGGAGGTGGAAGTTGCAGTGAGTCAAGATCACGCCACTGCACTTCAGCCTGGGTGACAGCAAGACTGTCTCAAAACAAAACTAGACTAAAACCTAGTACTTCACCATGACTACTAGTTTGAGAAGCATTGATTTACACCATGAATCTCTTCTACTCTATCACTACAAACCTGTAGTGCTGCCCTAATTCATAGTTTAATTTAAAAACATATTATTGCATTACTTATCAGTTGGAAATCCCTAAGACACAACACTCTGGCTACCTCCCAGGACAAATCCTCAAACTGTGGCCCATCCTGGCACCGGTTCATGAACTATTTGTAGGGGAAGGAATGCAGCCTTGTAGCTAAGAACTTGGGCTCTTGGGAGAGCTAACCTGTGGGCTCATCCTGGTCCACCACTTCCCTCCCATTTGACTTTAGTCAATCTCCTTCAAGTCTGTAAGCCTCAGTTTGCTCTTCTATAAATTGGGGGTAAGAGTACTATCCACAGCCTGTAAGATTGTTGTGAGAATTTTAAAAAACAAAAGAAGAAAACTCTGATAATTCACATGAAGTGCATAGCACAGTTTCTGGCACATAGAAAGTGGCCCCCAAATGTTCACATGTAATTATTAGTAAAGGAGGTAGCAATATAGACCCATGAAGTCAATTTGCTTGTATTGCAGTCCTGGTTTCATCACTTACTAGCTGGGTGACATTAGGCAAGCCACTATCTTAAAAACCTCCCCAACTGCAAATGAGAATTAAAATGTCACTGCCTCTAGAAGAATATTGTAAGGATTAAAGGGAATAATCCATACAAAGCATTGAGAATCATACCAGACACTCAGCAAACACATAGCCAACATCTAAGAGGGCTGTCTCTTATCATCCCAGTTATTTTGGAAAGAATTTTCCTTAGAGAGAATTCAGATATAATAGTTTATGTGGGTAAATTCCTGGGCTCTTCTTCAATTTGTGGAACTATAAGTTATGATTAAAAAAATAAAAGGCAATGGTAGTCAGACCACAGGGGACCAATGTAGGTTTACTCCTAGAACAGTTAGATAAGTTGCAACGTCCTCTTCAACCAAAGAGCAGATTCAAACATTTTTACCATTTCTTGTGGCCTGTTTCTTTTAGGGGTTTGAAATGATTTGATCTATTTACAAATGAGATTATCCATAGCTTGGGCTTGCCAAGAATTAAGTAACTAGACAATACAGTATGACATTAATTTCTCTTCTGCTGTGGTCAGGAGTAGGCCACAGGGCATCTCCATGTCTGCCAAGAGCCATTTGGCAGCTGTTTCCTTGGGCAGTTTGGTCTTGTTCAATTCTGGCCTCGCTGGTCAGGGATGAGCAGATGGAGCGACACTTTGCAAAGGGACCTGGCTGACTCTCCATCAGAGGTATTGAGCTCAGACCTGCAGTGAGCCATACTGTGTCACTAGCTACACGGACAGAACAAACAATACCGAATATGCTACAAGTAAGTATTTGAAGAGTGAGAAACTGAAACCCTAGATTCTAAGCAACGACTGTCATCTGTTGTTGAAGAGGCAGAAGGAAGCAGGCTCATCAATTTCCAAACAAACACATAAGCCAGGTGGCAAAGCAACAGAGACGGCTTTTCTGGGGCTTCTATAGCACCCTGGAAATAGGTCTAAATATAACAGGGTATGAGAAGCAGCAACCTTGGACAGCAGAGAAGAGAATAAAGCCAATTACTGGGAACACAACTTAAATCCCCTGTAATGAAGAAGTGTCCCCAGCACTCTGGGCCGCTGGCCTTCTGGGAACACTGCTGAGTGACACAAGAAGAAAAAGAAAGATTACTTCCCAATAATCATCCCTGGTAGTTGTCCTGCTGTCACCCAGCTCCCAGCACAGATAGAAGAGAGCTCTATATGAGCTCTAGAGCCATAATGCACTCTGTGTTCATGGTAAAGAGAGTTCAGAGATGAACTGCCCAATACAGTAGCCACTAGTTGTATGTTGCTATTTAAATTTAAATTAAGTTAGAAATTCACTTCCTTGGTTTCACCAGTCATATTTCAAGGACTGGATAGCCCCATGTGTCTAGTAGCTACCAGGTTAAACGGTGCCGATACTGGACATTTCCATCACTGCAGAAAGCTCTATTGGACATTACTGGGCTAGAGATAAGAGTATTTACAAAAGTGAGTGAATAAAATGAACACTGAATGTTGGTGAAGGTGTGGTGAAACAGGCACTGTCAAATCTGGCTGCTGAGAACACAGAATTGGTGCAACATTTCTAGAGCACAATTTGACAATATATTTGTCAAGAGACTTAAAAGCAATCATGCTATGGGACCTAGTGTTTACACAGGTAGGAGGACTAGCCAAAGGAAGTAACAAAAGAAATGGTCCAGAAATTTATGCCTAAAGCTATTTGTTAAAAAAGTACTTGTCATAGAAAAAACTTAGACACCATGTAAATACACAATAGAGGAAGAAAAAATAAATTTCATCATATGACAGAATATAGTGCTAATAAAGAATGGGTTTCTAAAAACCAATGACATGGAGAAAATGGCTATGATGTAAGAAAAAGAATAACCAGGTGTCTAATAGAACATTATGGTATGTTGAAAAGTTACATACAAAAATGTTAATAAAATGAATACACTAAAATGTTAACAGTGGATGCCTCCGGATAATGGAACCATAAACACTAATTTCTTCATAGTTCCCTGTAAAATAAGACTATCTATATTTAACATTGATAGAGTGATCACTATGTGTTGGGCACAGTTCAAAGAGGCTTAATCCTCACAAACACTTTAGGTAGTCCTATCTCCACTTTACAGATGGGGAAAACAGAAACAAAGTAGTACAGGAATTCCTCCAAGGTCACAAAGTTCTGAGGTAGATGAACCAGGATGCAAAAGCAGACTCCTGGCTTTGTTATCAAAACACGAGGGTTAGTCTAGGTCCTGCTGCTCACTGCACAGGAAGCCAATGACCGACAATTATTGCCAAGGAAGAAGGCTTTAATCAGGTACTGCAGCCAAGGAGATGGGAGCTCCTGGGAGCTCTGTCTCATCCATCTCCCTGACCAACTAAAACTAGGGGTTTACACAGCAGGGAAGAATTTTAACGATGTGTAAGAAAACAGGAACTAGGGAGGGGCAAGGAAGCAATCATGATGAATGAAAGGTCTGGCATCTCATTGTCTGGATGTGGTGATCTGCTGAGTTTCAATTCTTTGATACTTTTTTTTTTTTTTTTGAGATGGGGTCTCGCTCTGTCACCAGCCTGGAGTGCAGCGGTGCGATCTCGGCTCACTGCAACCTCCGTCTCCTGGGTTCAAGCAATTCTCCTGCCTCAGCCTCCCGAGTAGCTGGGACTACAGGTGCACACCACCACACCCAGCTAATTTTTGTATTTTTAGTAGAGACAACATCTCACCACGTTGGCCAGGATGGTCTTGATCTCTTGACCTCATGATCCACCCACCTCGGCCTCCCAAAGTGCTGCGATTATAGGCGTGAGCCATCTGACCTCTTTGACACTTTTTTTTTTTTTTTTTTTTTTTTTTTTTGAGACGGAGTCTTGCTCGGTCACCTAGGCTGGAGTACAGTGGCCAGATCTCAGCTCACTGCAAGCTCTGCCTCCTGGGTTTACGCCATTCTCCTGCCTTAACCTCCCAAGTAGCTGGGACTACAGACGCCCGCCACCTTGCCCGGCTACTGTTTTTTTTTTTTTTTTTTTTTGTATTTTTTTAGTAGAGACGGGGTTTCACCATGTTAGCCAGGATGGTCTCGATCTCCTGACCTCGTGATCCACCGGTCTCGGCCTCCCAAAGTGCTGGGATTACAGGCTTGAGACACCGCGCCCAGCTGACACTTTCTTTGAGAGGCCTTAAGGCCATTTCCTGAGGAAGGAAGTCACAGAAACATAAGTTTCAAGTTTTAAGGCCAGAAGGGTCAATTTCTACGTTTTATCCAAAAAAACTGTCTCTGGGACTACTGGGTCTGTTTCAGCTTCAGAGCTCACAGTGTCAGACTTTATGCTATAATAACCAGTTCAGTTTACAGAAGAGGACACTGAAAGAGGACTGCAGAATAACCTGCATGAGGTAGCCCAGCTAGTAACTGGCAGGGCTGAGATTTGAGCAGACTGTGAAGTACTGCCAGCCTCAAGAAATGAGGGAGTGGGGTGGGGGTTCTGAGTTGCAAATTAGATTGAGTTATAGAAGACAAGCCAATTTTTATTTCTTGCATAACAGAATTCACAAGATCCAAACTCACTGCATAATACACTCAATTTTCATCGAATGCTTGACAGGTAGGCCCCTCATACTAAACCCTTCACATGTATTATTGCCTTTAATCTTCAGAACAACCCTCAAAAATAGTAGCCATTATTCTTCCCATTTTAGAAATGAGGAAGCTGAAGCTCAGTAAGTTGGTTGTCAGGGACCAGGAACATACATTGGGGAAAGGACAATCTCATTAATAAATGGTGCTAGACGCCGGGCACGGTGGCTCACGCCTGTAATCCCAACACTTTGGGAGGATGAGGCGGGCAGATCACCTGAGGACAGGATTTCAAGACCTGGCCAACATGGTGAAACTCCGTCGCTACTAAAAATACCAAATTTCGCCGGCCTGGCGGTGCACGCCTGTTGGGAGACTGAGGCAGGAGAATAGCTTGAACTCAGGAGGCTGCGGTTGCAGTGAGCCAAGATCAGGCCACTGTACTCCAGCCTGGGTGACAGGGTGAGACTCCATCTCAAAAAAATAAAATAAAATAAATGGTGCTAGGAAAACAAGATATCCATCTGCAGAAGAATGAAGCTAGGTCCCCATCTTTCACCATATATTTAATCAACTCAAAATGGATTGAAGACTTAATTTTAAGACCAGAAACTATGAAAGTACTACTGAGAGGTGACAACATGCTAGCAGAGCCCTCGCTCTCGGCGCCTCCTCGGCCTCGGCATCCACTCTGGCAGCGCTTGAGGAGCTCTTCAGCCCGCCAGGGCACTGTGGGAGCCCCTCTCTGGGCTGGCCGAGGCCAGAGCCCGCTCCCTCTGCTTGGGTGGAGGTGTGCTGGGAGAAGTACAGGCGGGAACTGGGGCTGCACGTGAGGCTCAGGGGCCAGCGCGAGTTCCGGGTGGGCGTGGGCTCGGCGGGCCCGCACTCAGAGCAGCCGGCAGGCACTGCCAGCTCGGGCAGTGAGAGGCTTAGCACCCAGGCCAGCAGCTGCAGAAGGTGCGCCGGGTCCCCCAGCAGTGCTGGCCTGATGGCGCTGTGCTTGAACTCTCACCGGGCCTTGGCGGCCTTCCCATGGGGCAGGGCTTGGGACCTGCAGCCTGCCATGCCTGAAGCCTCCCCAGCCACCGTGGGCTCCTGCACAGCCCAAGCCTCCCCAACAAACGTCGCCCCCTGCACCGCTGCCCCTGGTCCCATCCACCACCCAAGGGCTGAGGAGTACAGGCACACGGTGCGGGACTGGCGGGCAGCTCCCTCAGCGGCCCTGGTGCGGGATCCAGTAGGTGAAGCCAGCTGGGCTCCTGGGTCTAGTGGGGACTTGGAGAACCTTTATGTCTAGCTAAGGGATTGTAAATACACCAGTCGGCACCCTGTGTCTAGCTCAAGGTTTGTAAATACACCAATCAGTACTCTGTATCTAGCTAACCTAGTGGGGACTTGGAGAACTTTTCTGTCTAGCACTGTGTCTAGCTAAAGGATTGTAAACGCACCAATCAGCACACTGTCAAAATAGACCAGTCAGCTCTCTGTAAAATGCACCAATCAGCAGGATGTGGGTGGGGTCAGATAAGGGAATAAAAAAAGGCTACCTGAGCCAGCAGTAGCAACCTGTTAGGGTCACCTTCCACGCTGTGAATCTTTGTTCTTTTGCTCTTTACAATAAATCTTGTTGCTCGCTCTTTGGGTCCATGCCGCCTTTATGAGCTGTAACACTCACTGTGAAGGTCTGCAGCTTCACTCCTGAAGTCAGCAAGACCACGAACCCACCAGAAGAAAGAAACTGCAGACACATCTGAACATATGAAGGAACAGAGTCCAGACACATCATCTTTAAGAACTGTAACACTCACCGCGAGTGTCCATGGCTTCATTCTTGACGTCAGTGAGACCAAGAACCCACCAATTCCAGACACACTACTACATTCTACTACTTTCTGCAGAAGAAAATGCTACAGGACGTTGGTCTGGGCAAAGATTTTTTTTGAGTTAAGACTTCAAAACCACAGGCAACCAAAGCAAAACTGGACAAATAGGATCACATCAAGCTAAAAAGCTTCTGCACAGCAAAGGAAACAAAGTTAAGAGAAAACCCATGCAATGGGAGAAAATATGTGCAAACTATCCATCTGAGAAGAGATTAATAACCAGAATACATACAGAACAAATGAAGACATACAAATGGCCAATGGATATATAGAAAAATGCCCAACATCATTAATCATCAGGGAAATGCAAATCACAACCACAATAAGATATCTCCTCATCCCAGTTAGAATGGCTGTTATCAAAAAGACAAAAAATAGCAAATGCTGGCAAGGATGCAGAGAAAGGGGAATCTGTGAATGCTGTTTGTGGAAATGTAAATTAGGACAGCCATTATGGAGAACTGTATTGAGGTTTCTCAAAAACCTAAAAAAACAAAACTACCACCTGATCGGGCAATCCCATTGCTGGGTATATATCCAAAAGACAGGAGATCAGTACATTGAAGAGAGATGTGCACTCCCGTGTTTATTACAGCACTAGTCATAGTAGCCAAGATATGAAATCAGCCCACTGATGAATGAATGGATAAAGAAATGTGATACATATACACAGTAGAAAACTGTTCACCCTAAAAGAATGAAATCAGCCAGATGTGGTGGTACATGCCTGTAACCCCAGCACTTTGGGAGGCCAAGACTGGAGGATCACTTGAATTAAGGAGTTTGAGGCCAGTCTAGGCAACATGAAAAACCCCTGTCTCTCCAAAAAAAAAAAAAAGTCAGCTACTTGAGAGGCTGAGATGAGAGAATTACTTGAACCTGGGAGGTTGGGGCTGCAGTGAGCCGAGATCACACCACTGCCCTCCAGCCTGGGGGACACAGTGAGACCCTGCCTCAAAAAAAGAATGAATTCTGTTATTTGCAGTAACATGAATGGAGCTGGAGGGCATTATGTTAAGTGAAATAAGCCAGACACAGGAAAACCAGTGCCACATGTTCTCACTCACACGTGAAAAGCTTAAAAAGTGACTCTCGGGGAGGTAGAGAGTAGGATGGTAGATACCAGAGGCTGAAAAGGGAAGTGGGGAGGGGGAATGAGAGAAGGTGGTTAAGGGATACAAAAATACAGTAGGAATAAGTTCTAGTATTCAATAGCACAGTAGGGAAATTATAGTTAACAATAGTTTGTTAAATATTTCAAAATAGCTAGATTTGTTTTGGAGAGATGCTTTTATTGTAGGTTCAGGGGTATACGTGCAGTTTTGTTACATAGGTACACTCGTATCACAGGGGCTTGTCGTACAGATTATTTTGCCACCCAGGTACTAAATCTAGAATCCAATAGTTATTTTTTCTGCTCCTCTCCTTCCTCCCACCCCCAACGCTCAAGTAGGCCCCAGCATCTGTTGTTCCCCTTTGTGTCCATGAGTTGTCATCATTTAGCTCCCACGTATAGGCAAGAACATGTGGTTTTCCGTTCTTGCATTAGTTTGCTAAGGATAATGGCCTCCAGCTCCATCCATATTCCCACAAAAGACATGGTCTCATTCTTTTTTATGGCTGTATAGTATTCCATGGTATATATGTACCACATTTTCTTTATCCAATCCATCACTGACGGACATTTAGGTTGATCCCATGTCTTTGTTATTGTGAATAGTGCTGCAGTGAACATATGTGTGCATGTGTCTTTAAAATATAATGATTTATATTCCTTTGGGTATATACCCAGTAATAAGATTGCTGGGTCAAATGGTAGTTGTGTTTTTAACTCTTCAAGAAATCACCACACTGCTTTTCACAATGGTTGAACTAATTTACACTCCCACCAACAGTATATAAGCATTCCCTTTTCTCTGCAACCTTGCCAGCATCTGTTATTTTTTTACTTTCTAATAATCTTCATTCTGACTGGTATGAGATGGTATCTCATTGTGGTTTTGATTTGCATTTCTCTAATGATAAGTGATATTGAGCTTTTATATGCTTGTTGGCTGCACGTATGTCTTGTTTTGAAAAGTGTCTGTTCGTGTCCTTTGCCCACTTTTTAATGGGTTTTTTTTCTTGTAAACTTAAGTTCCTTATAGATGCTGGATATTAGACCTTTGTCAGATGCTACTTTGCAAAAATATTCTCCCATTCTGTAGGTTGCCCGTTTACTCTGTTGATAGTTTCTTTTGATGCACAGAAGCTCTTTAGTTTAATTAGGTTCTATTTGTCAATTTTTGCTTTTGTCGTAATTGCTTTTGGCATCTTCGTCATGCTTCACCCATTCCTACGTTCCTATGTCCAGAATGGCATTCCCTAGGTTGTCTTCCAGGGTTTTTATAGTTTTGGGTTTTACATTTAAGTCTTTAATCCATCTTGAGCTTTTTTTTGTATATGGTACAAGGGGTCCAGTTTCTATCTTCTGCCTATGGCTAGCAAGTTATCCCAGTAGCATTTATTGAATAGGGAGTCCTTTTCCCATTGCTTGTTTTTGTCATCTTTGTCGAAGATCAGATGATTGTAGGTGTTTGACCTTATATCTGGGTTCTCTAATTTGTTCCATTGGTCTATGTGTCTGTTTTTGTATCAGTACCATGCTGTTTTGGTTACTGTAGCCCTGTAGTATAAACTAGGGTAACATGACGCCTCCAGCTTTGTTCTTTTACTTAGGATTGCCTTGGCTATTATGGCTTTTGGGTTCTATATGAATTTTTATATAGATTTTTTTTCTAGTTCTGTAAAGAATGTCACTGGTAGTTTGATATGAGTAGCATAGAATCTATAAATTGCTGTGGGCAATGTGACCATTCTAATGATATTGATTCTTCCTATTCATGAACATGGGATGTCCTTCCATTTGTTTGTGTCATCTCCGATTTATTTGAGCAGTGTTTTGTAATTCTCATTGTAGAGATCTTTCACCTCCCTGGTTAGTTGCATTCCTAGGTATTTTATTCTTTTTGTGGCAACTATGAATGGGATTGCATTCCTGATTTGGCTCTTGTTGGTGTCTAGGAATGCTAGTGATTTCTGTATGTTGATTTTTGTATACTAAAACTTTGCTGATGTTGTTTATCAGCTGAAGGAGTTTTTGGGCTGAGACTATGGGGTTTTCTCGATATAGAACCCATGTCATCTGCCAACAAGGAAGTTTGACTTCCTCTCTTCCTATTTGGATGCCGTTTATTTTTTTCTCTTGCCTGATTGTTCTGGCCAGAACTTCCAAGACTATGTTGAATAGGAGTGGTGAGAGAGGGCAACCTTGTCCTGTGCTGGTTTTCAAGGGAAATGCTTCCAGCTTTTCCCCATTCAGTATGATGTTGGCTGTGGGTCTGTCATATATGGCTCTTATTATTTTGAGGTATGTTCCTTTGATACCTAGTTTACTGAGAGTTTTTAACATGGAGGGCTGCTGAATTTTATAGAAAGGCTCTTCTGCATCTATTGAGATGATCATGTGGTTTTTGTCTTTAGTTCTGTTTATGTGATAAATCACATTTATTGGTTTGCATATGTTGACAACTTTGCATCCCAGGAATGAAGCCCGCTTGATCATGGTGGATTAGCTAGCTCTTGGATATGCTGCTGGATTCTGTTTGCAAGTATTTTGCTGAGGATTTTTGCATCAATGTTCATCAAGGATATTGGCCTGAAGTTTTCCTTTTTTGTTGTGTCTCTGCTGGAATGAGTTGGGAAGGAGTCTCTCCTCAATTTTTTAAAATAGTTTCAGTAGGAATTGTACCAGCTCTTCATTCTACATCTGGTAGAATTCGGCTGTGAATTCATCTGGTCCTGAGCATTTTTTGGTTGGTAGGCTATTTATTACTGATTCAATTTTGGAGTTCATTATTGGTCTGTTCAGGGATTCCATTTCTTCCTGGTTCAGTCTTGGGAGAGTGCATCTGTCCAGGAATTTACCCATCTCTTCTAGGTTTTCTAGTTTGTGTGCATAGGGGTGTTTGTAGTAGTTTCTGATGGTCATTTTTATTTCTGTAGGATCAGTGTTAACATCCCCTTTCTCATGTCTAATTATGTTTATTTGGAGCTGAAGAGATTTGTAATGTTCCCAACACATACACAAAATGTTTGAGGTGATAAATGTCCCAATTACCTTGATTTGATCATTACACATTGCACACCGGCATCAAAATATGGCATATACCCCTAAAATATGTATGATTATTATATATCAATTTATAAAAGAAAGCTAATTGTCCAAGGTTACACAGCTGGTAATAGGAAAACCCAGGAATCACACTTTGGCTATGGACTCCTGTGCCTGCATTCTTCACCATGTCATTAAATGACCATACATTTTCTCTTCCAATAGGACACTTTTAAGAGTGAAAGAAGCTATTAATAAGTATTCCAGGATAAGTACAAACTGCAACTGTCCTAGGCAAATCAAGATGTCCCAAGCAAAGCTCTACCACTAGGCTATGCTGCCCCTCTGCGATGTTGTTATGAGAGTCTGCTGGACCCTGGGAACCATCAGGGGATCTCAGTATAGCTGAAAGGACAACACTGTTGTAGGTTCCCAGGTACCTGTTACATGACAAATTATAGACGCTTGCATTTTGGTGCTCCCAAAATACATACCGGCATCTGACTGCCGAAACTAGCCTTGTAGGCTGACTTTGGCACACCAGAGCAGGGAACGAATAAGACAAACCCAAGCTCATATTTCCATGAATGAGGGTGGAAGTTTCCATCTTCAGCCACTGAGAACAAATTCTTGTCAATGAGAACAAAGACAAGTCTGGGTCAATTTCACGCCAATCATAATTCATTATCACCTGACTCCCTGCACAGTCCCTCACATATTATTTAGAGGAGGCAGCCCGCATTAGGGGGAGAAGAGCCTGCTAATCAACAGATCTGAATCACTGCTCTGCCCCGGGAGCTGTGCTCTGTGGAGCTCACCCACTGCAGAACGAGCTCTGCATCCGTCTATGAATGTATTGCTAAGGGTCAGCAGCGATGGGGTAACCCAGAAGTGAACTGGCTCCACAATCCATTAAACAGTCGCCCTGAAATCCACAGTGCCAGTCAACTAATGGTGCTTGGAGCCATCATTAGGTCACTAGAAAATGATATCTTCCTGTAGGTTGATACTGGCTTCACCATCCTGAGAGCAGAAGGCTTGAGGGAGGAACAGCCTCCCGGGCCTGGTGGCACCTGCCATCCCACATCAAATCACAGAGCTGTGCTTAAAAGGTGGGTGGGGTGGGTGGAGACAAGATGACAAATGAGGACAATGGGGCAGAAGGCCTGGCTCTACCATCATCTTGTTATGTGTCCCAGAGCCCATCTCTTAAATCCTGTATATAAATCTTTTTGCCCATCTATAATGAGCAAAATGATTATACTCACCTACACGTTTTATGAATATTAAATGAGATGATACATGAAAAGTATCCTTAGTATCCTCCTTAGCACAGCATCTGGTTCATATTAGGGGCTCAATAAATGTTAGTAGTGATAAAAATTATTATTATATCAGCAGTGATAAAGTATACCATGATATCAACTAGTATATTAATATTATGCAATATATTGATATAACAATAGTTATCATTATTGTATATTGTTATTATATTACATGTTGAATCAGAATTACTTGCTAAATGTGATACTTAAAATCAAAGAGATACGGCTGGGTACAGTGGCTCACACCTGTAATCCCAGCACTTTGGGAGGCCAAGGCAGGCAGATTATCTGAGGTCAGGAGTTTGAGACCAGCCTGGCCAACAGGGTGAAACCCCTGTCTCTACAAAAATACAAAAAAATTAGCTGGGCGTGGTGGTGCACACCTGTCATCTCAGCTACTTGCGAGGCTGAAGAAGGAGAATCGCTTGAGCCCAGGAGGCAAAGGTGCCAGTGAGCCAAGATCACGCCACTGCACTATAGCCTGGGCAACAGAGTGAGACTCCCTCTCAAAAAATAAAAAATAAGATAAAATAAAAGACATAGAATAGAGTAAAACAAAACAGATTACAGTGAAAAAATACCAAAAATGAGGCCCTAGATTCCTAGGTCAAAGATCAAGGTCAAGATATCACGCCTACAAACCACCTCCAGATTTCAAGATTCTCCCAAAAGTCACTCTTCGACATCACCCAAGAGTGTGGGGAGGGCAGGGAAGGGAGTAGAATCAGTATTCCATGGTCATGTCTAAATGAACATTGATAATCAACAGAAGTCAGCTTCAGATCCCAAATCCCAGCCGAGCAGAGAGGCAGAAAAGTACCCACGGCACCTAAGTACCTAGATCTGCCTCACTAAGACCTACCTGGCCTATTGTCTCCATAAACAAATCTTCCTTTCTGGGACCAATTTTTCAGCAAAAGAAAAAAGAGGGAGAGAGGGAGGGAGGGAGGGGGAGGGAGAGAGCGGGAGGGGAGAGGGAGGTGGGGAGGGAGAGAGAGGGAGAGAGAGGGAGGGAGGGAGAGAGAGGGGGAGAGAGACAGAGAGAGAGAGAGAGAGAGAGAGAGAGAATGAATGACTTGAATAACTTTATTTATTAGTTATTTATTTATTGAGACAGAGTTTCGCTCTTGTTGCCCAGGCTGGAGTACCGTGTCGTGATTTCAGCTCACTGCAACCTCCGCCTCCCAGGTTCAAGTGAATCTCCTGCCTCAGCCTCTCGAGTAGCTGGAATCACAGGCATGAGCCACCACGCCCAGCTAGTTTTGTATTTTTAGTAGAAACAAGGTTTTGTCATGTTGGTCAGGCTGGTTTTGAACTCCTGACCTCACGTGATCCACCCGTCTCGACCTCCCAAAGTGCTGAGATTACAGGAATGAGAAATAACTTTATAACATGGAAATAACAACATTTCAGACATTTACTTTCCCTTCTCTTCTTCCCCAGGGATGCCTCTGAGTTCAACGGTGAGAGCTATGGTCAGAACTGTTTCCTTCAATCTCTGATTGACAGATGTCACCTTACTCTGCCTTATTTATGTCACCTCATGTTTGGTGATCTCACTAGTCCTCCCCTCCCCAAATCCCAAGTAATCATCTACAAGTACAGTAAGATTTCACGCTGGGTTATCGCTCAACTAGTGCAATTCACAAAAGACTTTTGAAAATCTGGAGCTAGAAAAAAAAGGAAGGGGCTTCCATGAATTACTACCCACCCACACAAAATCAATACCATGCAAGTGGCAATGTAGCATGGAGGGCTGTTTCCCCTTCTGAGCAGGATGCAGCAGTTATCGGTTCAGCTAATATAACATGTGAGTGACAACTTAGTAAAATTGAAAAACTCGATGACTTCTAGCCATCATTCAAGGGCTAGGACTATAATTCATCATATTACTGCCCAGAGTTCAATCATCATCCGTCCTTCTGTATCCACGCCCTTCCACTAGCTCTCCCCTGCATTCTCCCCTACATTCTAATTCTCTCACTGTTTCTAAATTCCTTCTTTTAAAATAGCTCATAAAGGGATGGCCCATGGTAGACAGATTTTACCTCCAATGCTGACCACAACAGACAAATCCTCCAGTCCAGAGTTCCTCGAAGGCTCTCCCTCCCTTCTCTCTTGGCCTTCAAATTGGCCTATTTATAAGCAATGCTTAAGATTCCCCCAAAGCAAGGTCATAAACTCAAATCCCAATCAGGGCCAGGTGGATGACTTATGTGGAAGAAGTGAGCCGGGCGAGGATTTCTACTTTGAGAAACCTTGCTCGAAGCACTTCTTCATTATTCTCTCCTACACAACAAACCCCAAACTCTTAGAAGCAGCTCTTAGCACAGGAGTCTTCAACCTGTTTTTCGGCCAGCTTTCTCTACCTGTTTCTCATTCCATGATCATAGAAAACAGCTCAATTAAGACTCTTTTCAGGTCTACCAAAAAGCTAGTGATTGGTACGTTCTGCTTAACCTCTAAATCTCAAAAACCAGTGACTTCGCCAGCCTCTACAATTAGGGCAACTAAGATATGAATAGAAGTCAGTAAATTTTCCTGCATTATTGATTTTCACTAAGCGTGTAGCACATTGTATTTTCTCCAATCGACTGGAGATACTTGTTTTCTTAGCACTCAATCGATGTTTCTTTGGCATCACTCAAAGTGCAGCTGTGAGTCTGGGCTGCAAGGGACGAGATCCATACAACAAAAACATCCAGAGTTTTCAACATCCACTTCTGACTTTTCTAGTTCAATCTGCTGACTCCACTCGGAGAAACTCCAAAATAAATTTCCTTCCACCTTTAAGTCACCTCTTTTCTCATTCTTTTGAATATACTGTCTGCCAAAGAGAGCTAGCATTGCCTATGGATTATTTCACTGCCTTGAGGGAAAGGACATGATTTTTCCTTTTTGATTCATTGCATATTAACCCTCTCCAGAAACAGCAAGAATTCCTTTGAATTAGTAAACCCAAGATACACACGGAATTCATGTGGAGAAGACAATCAACCTCAGATGGAGCAGCATGTTGACAAGAGGCATATCCTGGGGGGATGCATGTAGACTAAGAAATGGTGAGGAATGAGAAAATGGAAAAAACCTCACTGGCTGCTGATCGTCTTCCCCACCCCAACACACCCACCCATGTACCCCACATCCCTCAGGAAAATAGGCTGATTTGGTCCAAAGTTTCAAAAAGAATTCATTGATTCACAACTGGCCAATGAACCTTTTCAGGAACAAATATTCCTTGTTTGTGCTGTCTAATATGGTAGCTACTAGCTACATGATGCTATTAAGCATTTGAAGGTGGCTAGTGCAAATAAGAATTTTAAAGTGTGCTTTAAATTTTAAACGTAGGAAAAGATTGCCTTTGCTGAGCCTTGCCCACTTTGTCTTCCTGTCAGGGCCAAAGGATGCTAGAAAGGATTTCCAGGTTGTATCCAGAGGCAGTGCAGACTTTTGGAGGAAGCCAGCATCATCTGATGGCAGCATCTGTCTTCTATCAATCGGAAAGCCAGAACTGATTAGGCTAATCCAGTTGATTAAGTAGAGTCTCCTTGCTTTTCTGCCCTCCTCCCCGAACCTCCCTTAAGAAACATCCAGTCCATTCAAAGAAGAAACAGGTCACCAAAGGTGCCAGTTAATCCCCCTCTTCTCAAATTTTTATGCTGAAGATATGTGTAGCAAAGCAATTTTCCTCACAATTCCATTCATAAAACAAAGAAAAAAATGCTTAATCATTTGCCTAGGTCTGAATGCACTAATCCTAGTTCCTGGTAATTCTCAAGCCCCTATGTAGTTGTTGCTTTATCTTCTTACTTTATCTTGTTAGTTGCTTGTGTCCTTTAAAATCAACTCATACTTTTCTATCTAAATTTATTTGCGCAGGTGACTTTATACCACTATACAGAGGCAAACACACAGATCTGATGTCCTAGTGACATTTTCTAATTTACTATTAAATTTTTATTTTTCAGACAGGATCTCACTCTGTCACCCAGGCTGGAGTACAGTGGTGTTAGCTTACTCCAATCCCCAGCTCCCAGGCTAAAGTTATCCTCCCACCTCAGCCTCCCAAATAGGTTGGGACTACATATACACTCTACCATGCCCAACTAATTTTTCTTTTTTTTTTTTTTTTTTTTTTTTTGGTAGAGATGATGTTCCACTATGTTGCCCAGGCTGGTCCTGAACTCCTGGGCTCAAGTGATCTGTCCACCTTGGCCCGGAGAGCTTTTAAAAATACTGACCCCAGGACTAACCCCACAAAGTGCTAGGATCACAGGCGTGAGCCACCATGCCCCACCAAAAATTCTGAATAATATGTGCCTAACACACTCACTGACTTGATGAGTATGGGTGGGTGGCTACATTTTGGACAATGTTTCCTATTATCCTGAAATTCAAGGATAATTATGAGTTGTTCATTTCTTTCCATCTCACTTCAGTTTTGCATAGAAATTTGCATTATGCACTACTTTGTATGAATCCTAGGAGAAAATATTGCACCTGCAAAAAGTATAGGGGTATGTATCGATTGTGAAAAACTTCTTTGTGCTTAAGAAGGAAAAAAATCTGTAGAAAGAGGACCTGCTTGCTTCTGATGACCAGATTTTCAGATCTGACCCTTTGTGACTCTACATTCCTTCTCTGCAGCACAGGATTCTGTCCTCTGAGCCTTTTCTTACACTAGACGTGTAACCTTGCAATTGCCATTTAGGCTCTTTGAAAGACTATGCTTCAGCCAGGACCCCTCGTTCTGGGCGCACGATGCCCTTCACACGCAGACAGCTCTGACCTCCGCGATGCTCATCGCCTGTCTCTGCAGCCGCCCCTCACGAGTCATCATCGCGGATGGCCTCCTTGCCTAATTTTACTACTCTTTCAGAAACAATTAATTGAGATTAGCCTATAAACCCTCCATTTAAAATGAGCAGTTATCAATTACTGACACTTCTCCAGCTCCACCCCCCCGTAAGAGAAGCATTCCAGGGCTCCTTAATCACCCGTCATGTCTCCCTGCCAAGCACAGTGTGGGTGCTGCTCTGCCAGTCCCTCCCACCACTGTCTGACCTAGGCTGTGATGGGCAAACACTGAGAAGTCGACTCAGAGCAAGGTGAAGCCAGCTTGGCCTCCAGTGTCCCCAGATATAGCCCAATGGCCATAAAAATCTATCTTCAGGTTTGTCTGGAGTTGCTGATCCCTTGCGGCAGTTGTCACAGAACAAAGTACCTGCAGTCCGTGATTTAAAGGATTCATTTATTCAACAAATATATCTGTGGACCTACTACCTGGCAGGGACCTTGAACAGCAGTGACTGAGGCAGACACAGTCCTTACCCTCTGGAAGCCAATTTCTAGTTTGGGAGACAGATCATACACTAGTAATCAAGTAAATAAATAAGACATTAAAATTTGATCAGGGCTACAAAGACGGTAGACAAAGAAATATGAGAGCATAACCACGATATGAAGGGGGTCCCATGGAATTGTACAGCCCTTAAGCTGCACAAGTCTATGTGGTGGCCATGTAAACATGGATGGCCAAGGAAGGCCTCTCTAGAAAGGGAACATTTGAGCTGATGCTCAAAGAACAGAAGGAAGGAGCAGCCCATCCAGAGAGGACAAGGGCCAAGACCTGGCATGGGGCAGGGCTCGACCTGTTGGAGGAACAGAAAGGAGGCTCATGTGCTGGTGCCTATGTGAGATGCGGAGACAGAGTGCGGCTGCAGTGTCAGAAGGAAGTAGGTTTAGCAGAGTCCGGAGGTCAGTACAGATCCTGAGCACATGGGAAAGTAAATGAAGTTGTTTGAAGCAGAGAAATGCCGTGATATTGGCTAATTCACATTTTAAAAATAACGTCTGCTGCTGAGCAGAGAATGAGTGATAGGGCACAAGACTGGAAGCATGGAAATGTGATTTAGGCCAAGACAGCGCTTCTCACCTCTGGCTGCACATTGAAACAACCCTTGGAGCAGAGCATTTAAAAAAATCGTGATGCCCTGGCCCCATCTACAGATACCAATTCCATCAGTGTGGGGTGAGTCCCAGAGGTCAGTATTTTTAAAAGCTCTCCAGGCAATTCTAAGGTGAAGCTAAGGATAAAAACACTGGCCTAGAGGTTATGCTGTGACACCCTATAGAGAAAGTCTACACAGTGGTTCTCCATGTGGGTTCCTGGGTTCCCTGAACTAGCAGCATCAACTTCACCTGGGAGCTTGTTAGAAATTCAAATTACTGGGCCGCACTCAAATCTACTCTATCAGAAACTCTGGAGTTGGGGCCCAGTCATCTGTTTTAACACACCTTCCAGGTGATTCTGTTATAGCAAATATTTGAGAGCCTCTGGTCTAGATGGTACCTTTCTAGAAAAATGAGAATATTCTAGGGCCAGAATTCCTGGTATTGGGAAGATGAACAATTATGCCAATAGAAAATGGTGCTATTATAGAATATCTCAGAATTAAACAATAGTGATAAAGCTGCTCCCCGTTTACAAAGACAAGGCATGAGGCATTAAGGTTTCATCACCAGGACATGTGCTGAGAATAGCTTTGTTTTTTGAGATGGAGTCTCGCTCTGTCACCCAGGCTGGAGTGCAGTGGCACAATCTTCATCATTGTTCATCACTGCAACCTCCGCCTCCCAGGTGCCAGCAATTTGCCTGCCTTAACCTCCCAAGTAGCTGAGATTACAGGCATACGCCACCACGCCGGGCTAATTTTTTTGTATTTTTAGTAGAGACAGGGTTTCACCATGTTAGTCAGGATGGTCTCAAACTCCTGACTTCAAATGAGCAGCCTCCCAAAGTGCCAGGATTACAGGCATGAGCCACTTCACCCGGCCCAGAATAGCTTTTCCAATAGCGGTAATGAATTCATGATGAGTCAGTGATACTCACTCTATTAGGTTCAAGTCCCAGATCTACAAGACCAGCTGGATAATCATCAAATAGCAAGGTGTTGCTTTTCCATACCGTCTTACTTAATACAAAATGTTTTTGTATACATCACCCACTTTCTGCTCCACAAGGTAGATACTACTACAGCATTCCCACTTTACGGGTAAGAAAACTGAGGTTCAAATGGTTTAAGTGACTGAAGGTCATACTGCCAGAAATGGATTCTGTGGCTATGTTAAGGCTTCCACTCCGCATTTTTTCCCATCCGTAAGACACCAAGCTCACAGCTTCACACCACATTTATCAGCAGAGAACAAAAGAAGTACTTGAAATTGCTACTTACAACGTTTACAAGTAAACTGGAATCCAAAGTCTGGCCTCTAGCCAAGCTGGTGAGTTATCGCCAGGACCGTGCAAAGGCAGACATCTAACTGTGTGGGAGGAAAGAGACCTGCAGGCATCTGGGACTGGAGATGGGGAGACAAGGAAGCAGCAACCCTCTGCCCTGCCCAGCCCAGCCAGAGGTCAGGTTCTGACCTGCGTCTTGCAGAGCCCTGGTGCTCAGCCCCCACGACCATTAGAGTCACCTGGGGAGCTTATAAATCACAATACCAAGGCCTACTCCACGGGATCCTAATTTCAGTGGTCTGGGGCGCAGTCTAGACCTCAGTATCTACAGAAAGCTGGCGGTAGGGCTCCGCTGTGACAACCACAACTGCAGAGAGCAAGGCAGCCCGGGAGACGTGCAGGGGCTGTTTTCAGGAAGATCCTCATGGAGCTCTGGGCACACACAGGCTTGTGTTATAGAGGGAATTGAAGAGGGAGCCTTGAGACCTTGCAGACTCAGGCAGACCACAGTGGGGAACAGGAGAGCAACTTTAGTGCTCAGAAGAGCACCTCAGAGTGTCTGTGGTGCCTATTTGGCTGGACCAGGCTGCACCCTGCGATGCATAGGATGGGATGCAATGAGGGGGGTGGTGCAGGGAAGCAAAGGAGGTGTGATGAGAGTGCTCACCAGATATGGCCCCTGGGACCCCCAGAATTAGCTGCTTGCATGGGAAGGAGTCCACTGGTGAGGGTCATTGACATTTGGTTAGCAATGTTGTTCTGTTGTGCAAAATACTATGAATGCACTAGAGTCTGTTTCTGCAAGTCCCTATCCAGTTGCTGGACTTGTTTCATCCTTCATCATCTCGTTTCCACTTCTAACTCCCCCTTACTACAAGGTAATCAGTCCCCTAGTGCATAGCTGTGGGGGTGGGTGGCAGAGAACCAGACATCCTGATGAGGACCGCCTCAACACAGAAGTGGCAACAGAAATCCTTCTGCAACTTACAGCTCACAACAAAGCTTTCTCCCCCTTGGAAACCTGTTTTTCTTAATTGCAGGGGGAGTCCCTCAGTGGAGGTGTTCCTGGTGCTAAATGTCTTAACTGAGGTTTGAAAAACAACAACTCCTCATTGAAAAATTAGCTGAAAGCCTGTGACTCCAGATGCAATCAAAGGTGCTAATGGGAAACCTTTGGCTAGTGCCCTAGAATCAGGTAATAGATGCTGCCTTTCTCGTGGCCGTGTACAGGAAAGGGGGCCCAGGACAGCATTTCTAGGAGTAATTATGCTCTCATCCCAACCTCGCTACTAAGGGAACGTGAACTTTACTGCAGTGTTCACCACCGGTTTTCATTTTACTGCACAATCGAGCTTGTATTCCACCAGGAGGATGAAAGATTTCAGGTTCTGAGGCTGTCAGACATTTCCACTTATGAATTTAGTGAAACTCCTAAATCATGGCTGAGGCATAGCTTCCGAAATCTCTCCCCTCATTTTCAGGTTTTCTAATAGTTCCCTGCTCTTGTGGTATCTTGGTGCAATCACGCTAATAGGAACAATTTAATGGAGTCCTGGGGAGACAAAGATTTGGAGGATTACATTTCAACACTCGGCTTCTTATCATAGAGAAACACCCTTCCTTAATAGACTCTCTGGATTCTAGACCTGCTCACTTCTCTCAGCAGATCCAGCTGCACCTGAACAGGAGACAAGAATTAGAAACCTGGTTACTGCTCCTTCTTGAATCTCAATCCCAGACAAAAATGGGCAGGTCAAATGCTAATCACAAATTAGGAGGATTCATCAACATGCAGAGACCAAAGAATCATTTTTCTCAGTGCTTGGAACACCCGGTCTTAAAGCACAGCCCTCTTGTACTTGTCCTCTGTGTATTAACCATCCGCCAAGTAACTCCAACTAGAATCCTGGAGGCTTGCTCCTCCAGCTTCCTCACAGCCCCGAATCATCTAGCCAAGAAGTAAATTCCCTTACAGCTTTCTCTGAAGTTTCCCTGAAACATATCCTGTTCTTTCTACGTTCAGTGGCTTTGTCCTGACTTAGGCCTCATCAGCTCCTGTTTGTATTCATCTCAACAAATATTTAATGGGCTGCCACTATGTACCAGGGCTAGGTGCTGAGATCACAGGATTCCAGGCTCTCATGGGAAAGACGTGTTAAACAAATAAGTATGCAAATAGTTATTTAATAATAAATCCCATAAGTGCTACCAAAAAAAGTGCTATTGAAGTTTGTGGGTATAACCTGCCTCAGAGGTTCAACTGTTGGAAGATAAATTATATTACTTCCTTAGAACATGTGAGAGTCCAGCTTCTGGTCTGGCTAAAGAGACTCCTAACAGAAATCAGGGGTACCAAACATAGCAGCTATAAACTCTGGATAAAACACACGCACACACAAAAAAAGAACAATGACCTGAAGGTACTGGAGAGTGAACAAAAACATATTCAGGAGGATAGTCAAAACCTGGAAGAAAAGAAAGGCATAAAATGAGCCTGGGAAACATAGCAAGACCTCATCTCTATTAAAAATCAAAACAATTAGCCAGGCATGGTGGCGTGTGCCTTTAGTCCCAGCTACTCAGGTGGCTGAGGCGGGAGGATTGCTTGAACCTGGGAGATTGAGGCTGCAGTGAGCTATGACTGTGCCACAGTCTCTATGGCTTTAAGCCTGAAAGCAAGCTAAAGTCAGCTCCACATGGAGTAGATAAAACCCTGCAAGAGGAATTATAATTTTTCTGACCGGAAGAACAGGAGAACAGAGTCTGGGGCCATCATAGCCACTAGAAAGTAAGGAGAGAATTTTTGAGACGAGAAAGCCAAAAGGGAGAACTCCAATTTCTGCATATGTACTCTACCCAAATGTGTGTCTGACCTGTGAACTAAGTATGCACAGAGCAGATTTTGAAACAGCCTAGACAAGGATACCGAATTGAACTGAGATTTGAGCTGATGCTCAAAAGACAAGAGTTTTTTTGTTTTTTTATTTTGAGACAGTCTCACTCTGTCGCCCAGGCTGGAGTACAGTAGCACCATCTCGGCTCACTGCAACCTCCGCCTCCCCGGTTCAAGTGATTCTTCTGCCTCAGCCTCCCGAGTAGCTGGGACTACAGGCACATGCCACCACCCCTGACTAATTTTTGTATTTTTAGTAGAGACAGGGTTTCACCATATTGTCCAGGCTGGTCCCAAACTCCTGACCTTGTGATCCGCCCACCTCGGCCTCCCAAAGTGCTGGAATCACAGGCGTGAGCCACCACACCCGACCCAGAGTTTATAATTTCAGTTCAACCAAATTAATGGCTTGATAAAACAAAAACATCAATGCTCTTCAGAGGAATATGATAGTGTCCAATGTGTATCCAGGATACAATCCAAAGTTACTCAACAGGTAAAGAATTAGAAACTGTGATCCAGTCTCAAGAGTAGAGACAATAAATGGAGACCAATCCTGAGATGACCCAGATGTTGGAATTGAAAAGAATTTGAAGCAGCTATTCTAACTATGCCAATGAAGTAAATAAAATTTTGCTTATAATGAATGAGAAGAAAAATGGAAATTATTTTTAACAAAAAGAACCAGCACCAAACATGGTGGCTCATGCCTGTAATCCCAGCACTTTGGGAGACTGAGATGGGAGGATCTCTTGAGGCCAGGGGTCTGAGACCAGCCTTGGCAACACAGGGAGACTTCATCTCTATTGAAAAAAAAATAGCCAGGTGTGGGGCACATGCCTGTAGTCCCAGCTACTCAAGAAGCTGAGGCAGGATTGCTTGAGTCTGGGAGACCAAGGCTGCAGAGAACTATGATCGCACCACTGCACTCCAGCCTGGGGGACAGAGTGAGATCCTGTCTCAAAAATAAATACGAAATAAATTTTTAAATTTTAAAAGAACCAAATGGAAATCTTCTCACTGAAAACTGCAACATTAAAGTAAGCATAGGCCAAGTGCAGTGGCTCATGCCTGTAATCTCTATACTTTGGGAGGCCAAGGCAGGCAGATCACTTGAGGTCAGGAGTTCAAGAACAGCCTGTCAACATGGCAAAACCCCATCTCTACTAAAAATACAAAAATAAGCCGAGCATGATGGTGTCCTCCTGTAATCACAGCTACTTGGGATGCTGAGGCACAAGAATCACTTGAACCCAGGAGGTGGAGGTTGCAGTGAGCCAAGAATGTGCCACTGCACTCCAGCCTGTCTCAAAAAAAATAAATAAATAAAATAAAAATGAAAGTCAGTACAGGGGCTTAACAGAAAATGGAGATGGCAGAGGAAAGACTTTGTGAAATTTTAGATCAAAAGAAATTATCAAATCTAAAGAAAAATATACAGAGCCTCAGAGAACTTTGAAATAACAACATATTGTCTAGCTTTTGTATAATTATAGTCTTAGAAGGAAATAAGAGAGAGGGAGGGAAAGAGAGACAAAGAAAAAGATGGGTAGAAAAATATTTTAATACATATAATTCAAATTTTCCCTCATTTGGTTAAAATTATATATTTACACCTTTACAAAACTAAGCAAATCTCGAGCAGCATAAACACAAAGAAAATTATGCCTATCACATCATAACAAAACTGCTGCGAGCCAAAAATAAGGAGAAAATCTTGAAAGCAGCCAGAGGAAAATGACACATTACATACAAGGGAGCAACATTATCACAGACTCCTCATCAGCAACTATGGAGACCAGAAGACAGTGGAACAACATCTGTAAAGTCCTGAATTTAAAACACACACACACACACACACACACACAACTGTCCAAAGAAAGTTCTATATCCACCTAAAATATCTTTCAAGAATGAAGACAAGTATTCACTTTGGCATATATAGTAAAAAAAAATTTGATGACAAAATAAAAACATTTTCAGATGTAAGAAAATTAAAAGAATTTGTCGCCATCAGACCTGAACTCCAAGAAATGCTAAAGGAAAATTTTCAGGCTGGGAAATAATTTTTCAAAATCAAAATGATTTTTTATTCCTAAAATTATCAATGATTCAAATACTGTCTAAAAATTACGTTAAAGGAGGTGTAAGGTATTAATAGTTATCAAAAGGGGATATTAACTTTAAATTATCAACAGCAGTCTAAAACTGGAGCAAAATGGTTAAGTAAGGTACAGTAACTATATACCTGTATATTATTCAAAGAGTAAAATGGTACTTGTGAATAGTTTTTAGCAAATTAGAAAAAATGACTATGTTGCAAGCTAACTAAAAGTTATATCTCTAAAGCCCTGAAATATTTATAGTCTTTGACCTAATTATTTCTCTTCCAGGAATCTACCTTAATAGAAAGTCACACCGAGAATAATGTATGAAGGGGTTCATCACTGTTTTTTCCAGCAAAAAACCTAAACCTGGAAGTAACCTGTTTCAATAATTGGCTTGTTAAATATACTATAATTCACCTTTATAATTCACTGTTCTGGCTGCAATAAAATCTATAGTTTTACAGTCTATTTAATGTCAAAACTCATTTTCATTGCAAGAAGGATAGCAATTTTACATTTAATGTGTGTATATTTATACTTCCATAAAAAATACTGTAAAGCCTATTGCAAATATTAACCATTATCTCTGGATGGTTTATCATTAGAAATTTAATTTTTATCTTAGTTTCTAAATAATTTTTAATAAGGAAATTAATTATTGGATAAATTTGGGTATTCAGTATAATCTTAATTATATTTTCATATGCATAGAAAAAGATCACTAGAACAAAAGAGAATACATATATGTTGGTATACTCTTTCTTCCATACAACCTGGTAGTTTTATCTCCAAATAATGGTCCATGATGCTTCCTTGCTTCTTGAAGAGAGGAAGAAGCTATATAAGTTGATGGTTAAGGAAAGACCCTTTAGCCAAAGTGCCCAGACTGTCATCCCAGCTCTGGCATTTGTTCTAGTTACCCTCTCTGTGGCTCACATACAGTATGAAGTTTGTAATAAATCCTGACTCCTAGCATTGTTATGAGAATTAAGTGAATTAATTTTTATAAAGTACTTAGAGCAGTGTCAGGCATTTGGTGTTATTTAATAGTGTTTATTAAATAAAAACTAAGTGGAAAATTATCCTAAGGAAAAATGTTCACTGTAACATTGTTTTAAAAAGCGGGGGGGGGGGGGAAGACATTGCCAAAAAGAGATTAATTAGAATTGCAGAGTAGCTAAAAACACAGACTCAGAAACTAGACTGCCGCGTTCAAATCCTAGTCCTGCTGCTCACTAGCTGGATGACTTTGGACAAGTGACTTAATTTCTGTATGTCTCATTCCTTCCATCTATAAAATGGAGAAATAATAGTACCTACTACATAGTTGTTTAAGGACTTCTAAAACTCTCAGAACAGTACCTAGAGTGAGATAAGCACTGTAATTAAGTGTTCCCTCTTGTAGTAGTGATGTGGATATGGTGGTGGCAGTAGTAGTACCTCCATATATGATAATAGATGTGTTCCACACATTGCTAACTGAAAAGATCAAATTAGGAAACAGCAGAGGTGCCGCCTATATTTGAGCAGCTTGAATCTTGCACAAACCCAGGGAGGCAGATGAGAGCTGTATACACCAGGAAGAGGGCACCTTTTAAAATTTGCATAAAAGCACAGAGCACATGACAGCTGGCTCTCTAGAATAGTTAGGTCGAATCCCATTTCTGTAAAATCCAATAAATGGACATATATGTGTTTTTCAATGTGCATAATGTTAATGTGAATGGTGGGCCTGAGGTATTATTATTCTCTTTTCTGAACCTATCTACATGTCCCCTCTCTTCCCACCTCCCCCAGCAGGCTTTTATCCTTCTTCTTTTTTCTTTTTTTTTTTTGAGATGGAGTCTCACTCTGTCACCCAGGCTGGAGTGCAGTGGCACCATCTCAGCTTACTGCAACCTCTACCTCCCAGGTTCAAGCGAGTCTCCTGCCTCAGCCTCCCTAGTAGCTGGGATTACAGGCACCTGCCACCACACACGGCTAGTTTTTGTATTTTTAGTAGAGATGGGATGGCCGGGCGCGGTGGCTCAAGCCTGTAATCCCAGCACTTTGGGAGGCCGAGACTGGCGGATCATGAGGTCAGGAGATCGAGACCATCCTGGCTAACATGGTGAAACCCCGTCTCTACTAAAAAATACAAAAAAAACTAGCCGGGCGAGGTGGCGGCGCCTGTAGTCCCAGCTACTCGGGAGGCTGAGGCAGGAGAATGGCGTGAACCCGGGAGGCGGAGCTTGCAGTGAGCTGAGATCCGGCCACTGCACTCCAGCCTGGGCGACTGAGCGAGACTCCGTCTCAAAAATGCTGGGACTATAGGCGTGAGCCACCGCCCGCGACCAACAGGCTTTTTTATATGAAAACAATAAAGCTTTGTTGTGCAAACATGGACCTGATTATTGGCTTGGAAAGATATCCATGATAGAATATTAGGTGGACAACATCTCATTTACATATATGTATGTGTGCAAGGGTCTTTGGGGGGAATAAACAGGAACATTTATATTCAAAAATGAATAGTTACTATCTCTGTACCCAAGCATTGCATGCTATTATCACAGCTTTCTGTATTAATAAAAAAATTTTTTAAGTTTTTTAGATTCTGGCACAGATGAAAAGGAAATACATTGAGTGGTTGTCTTTTGGTGGTAATGTCCTAGAAAATTCTCATTTTCTTTTTTATATTTTTATATAATAAATACGTGTGACTTTTATATTCAAAAAACATATATTTAAACTATATGTGGTTCATTTACATACATCCTTAGTTGTAATATAGAATAATTAGAATTAAGGCAATTTACAGGTGAAAAGGAGAGTTTTGTACATTCTCCCCCATCCCTGACTCAAACTAATGCAAGCAACTGAAATATTTGTTTCCAGCAGACAACCCTATTTTATCACTTAGCAAGATACATGTCCCTGGCAGATTCACTTGTAATAAGCTTCTGCCATGGTAGAAAGTTCAGGAAACCTCATTTCCGAGTTCCACTTATGCTATGTTCCCAGCTTCCCCTAGGAGTGCTCAGGGAAGTGACTGTCTTATTTATAGATTATTTTTATTCCTTATATTCCCAGATGTGCTGTACTCAAACATCTTCTGAGCTAGAGCTGAGCAGTGAATACCCACGTACACATGCATATGCGCGCGCACGCGCGCGCGCACACACACACACGCGCCAGAGTGGAGAAATACAAACCAGATATTAAACACAGATCAGACCCTACAGACTGTCAGGCTGAGGGATGACTAGGACACATGCACTGGCCCACAATCTCCAATGTGTTAAAATAATTTAATTGGGTATTTCATGGCACATTTTGCATTATTATGGCTCCCTTTGGATGCAACAAATGATTTGCTTCAGTAATATAGAGTCCCAAGTAGTGGCATTATGTGATTAAGTAAGTGAGAACATCGACCATTAAATTCAGTTCAGTCAGGCTTACATCCATCTTATTTCTTTTTTATAATTCAAATTTTCCTGCCGGTATATATTCACTTGAGACCATTTTTAAGTCATATGTTTATGAGAGTTTCTCTTCCTACTTTTCATCCAATTACTACTGCATTTAGAGTTTCAAAACTGCAATTTGATTCTCCTTTGTTAGGTGGATTGATTGTTAGATTATAAGGCACAAGAATACCATCCTCAATTTCCATATTTATAGCAGCTCTCGAAAATATCAAAAGGCTTGTTTTGTGGGCCTCATAGCAATTCTAGTTTATTAGACTTGAACACTTGATTAAAACTTGCATAGTCATTAAGCAGTGCTCTTAATCAGCCTCTCTGCCTATTAACTTCAAGGTATATAGGAGGTTAAAGGGAAACATGGTGAATAGTTGAAAAGCAGCTTGAAAATTCTAGAGCAATGGCTTTTAACCTGGCTGAGCCATTGGCCTCCTGGAGAATATAATGAAAGTTGTAGGCCCTCTCCCCAAAGCAATGCATGTATACATAACAACATTTTCACATTATTTTAGGGGGTGCATGCATACATGTCCTACCCAATAGTTCATAGAACTCAGCTTCAGGATCTCTTCTCTAGAATAGTAGTTCTCATCCAGGAGCAATTTTGCCACCCAGGGGACACCTGGCAATCTCTGGACACATTATTGTTTGTCACAACTGGAGAGGGGCAGGAGTGCTACTGGCATCTAGTAGGTAGTGACCAGAGATGCTGCTGGACATTGAACATTGCAGAGCACATTCCCTCACTCATGAGGAAGAACTATCTGGCCCCAGATGTCCATTAAGCCCAGGCTGAGAAACTTTGCTCTGAAGAGTATATCAAAAATTCTTAGGGAATACTGAGACACCTCCCTGCCACCCCTCGGATGGGAAACATGCCTAAGGAGAATAAATACAAATCATGGAAAAATCCATGCATTTTGACCTTGATTCATTTATCCAACCAATAATTGATTCAGCAGACATTTACTAAACACCAATTTCCTGCTGAGTACTATTCCAGTCACTGGGAATGCCACTCATCAGAAATAAAGTCAGTTAAGTAAACAGCCAGTTAAAAAGTTGTACTAGATTAGTTAGGAATGCGTTCAGCCCCATGTAACACATTAATAAAATAGGAATTTAACAGAAACATGCCCATGTAAAAAGAAATCCAGCCGGGAGTGGTTGCACGTGCCTGTAGTCCCAGCTACTTGGGAGGCTGAGATAGGAGATGGCTTGAGCCTAGGAGTTAGAGGCTGCAGTCAGCTATGAGTACACCACTGCACTCCAGCCTGGGTGACAGAGCAAGGCTCTGTCTCAATAAAAATTATTTAAAAAAAAAAAAAAGAGAGAGAGAGAGAGACAGAAATCCAAGGGTAGACAGTCCCAGACAGTTAAGGCAGTTTCCTGTTGTTGATAAGACCACAGGCCCCTTCAGTGTTCCTGCTCTGCCATCCTTGGTGTTTGCCCTCATTTCTGATTTCCTAAGATGTCTGCTGCTCCTTAAGGCTCAAATCCAAATTCCAAATGGGCAGAGAAGACAATGTGAAGGACAAAGGCAAAACAATGTACAGACTAGTTGAGCCTGCTTCTGCTTTAAATGGAAACAATGACTTTCTGGAAATTCGACCCAGTAGGCTTCCTTACATGTCATTGGCTATAACTAAGTCATATGACCACACACAGCTGCAAGGGAGTCTGGGAAGGTAACTATTTTTTTTAACTGAGCACATTGTTACTCTGAGAAAAATCAGGGCTCTACTAACAAGGAAAAATGTAGAATGGGTGTTGGGAAGGCAATTAGCAGTGCCTGCTGTAAGTGTGGTAAGTGCAAGAAAACAGGATGCAGGAAATACTAAAGGAGCTCTTAACAGAGGTTTGTAACACACTGTCGAGCAATCAGGGGAGGCAGAAAAATAAGGAAGAGTTACCCTGTGTGTCTTCAGGGGTGTGTTTGTGTGTGTGTGTGTTTAAGAGCAGTGGGATGGGTGTGGGGTCAGTACCAAGGTGATTCAAGCAGGGGGAGCCACATGTACAAAAGACTGGAATTGGAGGAGCAAGGAGTAGTGAATGATGAGGCAAGATGGACAGGTAGGGCAGTGCAGGCCTTACTGTTGAGTTTGGCTATTATCCTGAGGCCAATGGGGGCCCTTCATTGGTTTAGAGCAGGGAAACACACTATCATAACATTCATTTTAAAAGATCACTCCAATTGCAACGTGGAGTACCCACTGTACAAAGGGTAAGACTTAGCACAAGGAGGCCAGGACAGCGTCCCTGAAGACAGAAACACTGGGTGCTCATCTTTGTAAAATATAAGCTTGCTGCCCCCACCCTCAGCCATTCAGCAGGGGTGACAGTTGGAAGGCTTTGTCAGACACAGGGACAGTACCTGAATGTGCTATATGGAGGTGTTATAGAAAATCCCCATGGGGATACATTCCTGACTCACACAGTGACTTCCATTTTCTTCAGTTCTTGAAGATATAACTTTCCCAAGCTAGAGATTCTTTCCCAGAAATCCATCATTTAACTGTTGATCACTCATCCCGGTGGGCAAGGTTTGTTCATGATAAGTTCAAAAGACTCCTACCTGTCTCCAAGTGTCTGCCAACTTTGACTGCATTTCCTCAAGCATTTCCCTGCAAGCACATCAACCATTCTTAACTAAATGCAAGTCTTGCATCTACATCTAACTGGAGGCTTTCTCACTGATCCTCTGGAGTAAGCCCTGTACAGTCACTTGTGTGCCTCTGATACCGTTATAAGTCTAAACTCTTCTCAATAACACACAATGGTAGAAAGTCTGTGGATGAATAAACACAGGTGGCTGAACACACTCAACTCAAAATAACACGGGAGAATACTCATGGGCTGAAAGCTTTTACTGTATAATACACACAGCAACACTCGTCAGCAAATCATACACTACTACCTGCCAAACACCGTTGGATGAGGGCATGTGATATAGTGTGCAGATTATAAGGAAGAATATATTTGTAGTCTAACAATATACTATGAAGGAAGGCTACATATTAATATATTTTGAAAGTATTTCCCCAAAGTAGCACTATAAAAAAGATGAGCTAGTTGGTATTTAACAGGACATGTCCCTAAAGGAAGGTACTTATTCATCAGAAGATTTTTGGACCAATAGTATCCCACAAAGGTGAATGATTGGGAAAATTGATTCATGGTATAGTTCTGTGTATGTATGAACTATAGGTCCAAAGTAAAATTAAGAAAAGTATTACAAATATTCATTTCGAAAAGCTTCTCTCATATCTTACCATAAAGATGTTCAGAAATCCAAACATTGGAAGCATTTAACTGAATTGTTTAATGAAACTTTTAAAATAATTCAGTATTTTATGATTTAATATTTTTACAAACAGCCTTATTGAGATGTAATTTACATATTATAAAACCAATTCATTACCCCCACAAGTTCCCCCATTTCTATGTGCACTTAATCCCTATTTTCTTTGCCAGCCCTAGGCAATCATTGTTCTCTACTAAATGTGTCTTTTCTGAATACTTCATATGGATGGAATTGTACAACATCTAGTCTTTTGCGTCTGGCTTCTCTCACTTAGCAAAATGTGTTTGAGGATTATTCATGTTGTAGTATGTATAGGTTCCTTTTAGTTTCTTAATAGTATTCTATTACATGAATATACCACAGTTTGCTTATCCATTTACCTGGATGGACATTTGGATTTTTCCTGTTTGGGGCTGTTATGAATAATGCTGTTATGTGTACATGATTTTGTGTGGACATATGTTTTCATTTCTTTAGAGTATATTCCTATGAGTAGAATTGCTGGGTGATAAAGTAAATTATTTTCAACATTTTAAGAAACTCCCAAACTGTGTTCCCAAGAGGCTTTACCATTCTACATTCCCATCAGCAATGTATGATACTTTATTTCTCCACATATTGCTAACATTTAGGATTGTCTGTCTTTTTGATCACAGCCATTCTAAGGATGTGTTTTAATTTGAATTTTGGCAATAATTAAGAACACCTGTTTGTTTGGTTTTTTTTTTTTTTTTTTTTTTTTTTTTTTGAGACAGAGTCTCACTGTTGCCCAGGCTGGAGTGCAGTGGCGCCATCTCGGCTCACTGCAAGCTCCACCTCCCAGGTTCACGCCATTCTCCTGCCTCAGTCTCCAGAGTAACTGGGACTACAGGCGCCTGCCACCACACCCAGATAATTTTTTTGTATTTTTTGTAGAGACCAGGTTTCACCGTGTTAGCCCAGATGGTCTTGATCTCCTGACCTCATGATCTGCCCGCCTCGGACTCCCAAAGTGCTGGGATTACAGGCATGAGCCACCATGCCTGGCCAAGATGTTGAACATCTTTTGATACGTTTATCGGCCATTTATCTATTTTCTTTGTTGATTGTGCATTCAAATTGTTTTCTATTTTTTAATTGGGTTGTCTTATTGAATAAAAATTCTTCATCTATTTTGTGAACAAGTTCTTCATTGGACATATGATTTGTGAACATTTTATCTCCGTCTGTGGCTTGTCTTTTCATTTTCCTAATGGTGTCCTCTGAAACACAAATTTTTTTAATTTTGATTAAACCCCATTTATGAATTTCTTTTGGCAATTATGTGCTTTGTTTTATATTTAAGACATTTTCTTGCTTTTAAAAAACTCTAGCTTGACAGTCTCTGCCTTTTTATTAGGGAATTTAGATCATTCCTAGTTAAAGTGAATTATTGATATGGCTGGTTTTACATTTGCCATTGTATTTGTTTTGTGTATGTTTATTTTCTTTTTAATTCCTCTGTTCTTTCTTGACAGCCTTCTGTTGAACTAAATAAATGGTTTTTTGTGTATCATTTTAATTCCTCTGTTAACTATTTTAATTTTTTTGTTATCTTCGTAGTGGCTGCTCTAGAGATTACAACAGTAATCAACTTATTGCAATCCACTTCAGATTAACACAACCTATTCTAATAAAATATACAAACTTTGCTCCAGCATAATAGCTTCATTTCCTTCTCCTTGTGTGTGTTCAAATTACTGTTTTATCTTTCTTTCAAAGAGATTAAGAGAATATATAAAATATATATAAAAGCAATATATATTTGTAAAGTTTCTTATATTAGCGTATATATCACTTCTGGTGCTTTATATTTCTTCTATGGATTCAAGTTGTATCTAGTGTCCTGCCCTTTCAACATGAAGGATTCCTTTAGTATTTATTGACAGTCGGTTCTGCTAACAACAAATTATCTCAACCTTTGTTTATTTTGAAATGTCTTTATTGCCTTTATTTTTGAAGGGTAGTTTTTCTGGATATAACTTCTTAGATATACAGTGGGGTATTTTTTCTTTCCTTTAGCACTCTGGCTCTGCCATCCCCCTGCCTTCTGGCTGCCATTGTTTCAGATGAGATGCCAGCCATCAATCACATTGGTGTTCCCATGTATGTAATAAGTCACTTTTTTCTTGCTATTCTTAAGTTTTTCTGCCTTTCACTTTCAAGAGTTTGGCTGTACTGTGTCTAGATGACAATCTTGTCTTTATTCTGTTTGGGATTTGTTAACCAGTTAGATGTGAGTTTTTAAAATCAAATTTGGGTGCTCACTTCAGTAGCACATACACTAAAATTTGGGATGATAGAGGGAAGATTAGCATGGCCCCTGTGCAAGGATGACATACAAATTAATGAAGTGTCCTATATTTTTGAAGCCATAAAAAAATCTCCCAGTCACGAAAAGCCCAGGACCTGATGGTTTCACTTCTAAATTTTACCAAAGATTTAAAGAAGAATTAATAGCTATCCTACTCAAACTATTCCAAAAAATAGAGGAGGAAGGAATACTTCCAAACTCAATCTAAGAGGCCACTATTACCCTGATAGAAAACCAGACAAAAATACACCAAAAAAAACGAAAACTAGCCAGGCATGGTGGTTCACAGTGGCTCACATCTGTAATCTTAGCACTTTGGGAGGCTGAGGCAGGTGGATCACCTGAGGTCAGGAGTTTGAGACCAGCCTGGCCAACATGGTGAAACTCCATCTCTACTAAAAATACAAAAAAATTAACCAGGCGTGGTGGCACAGACCTGTAATCCCACCTGCTCAGGAGGCTGAGGCAGGAGAATCCTTGAACCTGGGAGGCAGAGGTTGCAGTGAGCCAAGATTGCACCAGTGCACTCCAGCCTGGGCGACAGAGTGAGACTACAATTCAGAAAACAACAACAACAACAATAACAACAACAACAATGACAAAGACTACAGGCCAGTATCTCTGATGAATATTGATGCAAAAATCCTCAACAAAATACTAGCAAACTAAATTCAATGATACATTAGAAAGATCATTCATCAAGACCAAGTGGGATTTATCCCTGGGATGCAAAGGTGGTTCAACATGCTCAAATCAATCAATCTGATACATTATATCAAGAAAACGAAGGATAAAACCCATGTGATGATTTCAATTGATGCTGAAAAGCCATCTGATAAAAATTCAACATCCCTTCCTGATAAAAACCCTCAAAAGGCCGGGCGCGGTGGCTCACACCTGTAATCCCAGCACTTTGGGAGGCCAAGGCGGGTGGATCACGAGGTCAGGAGATAGAGACCATCCTGGATAACACGGTGAAACCCCGTCTCTACTAAAAATACAAAAAAGTAGCCGGGCATGGTGTCGGACGCCTGTAGTCCCAGCCACTCGGGAGGCTGAAGCAGGAAAATGGCATGAACCTGGGAGGCAGAGCTTGCAGTGAGCCAAGATGGTGCCACTGCACTCCAGCCTAGGTGACAGAGAGAGACTCTGTCTCAAAAAACAAAAAAAACAAAACAAAACAAAAAAAACAACTCTCAAAAAACTGGGGATAGAAGAAACATACCTCAACATAATCAAAGCCATAGATGACAGATTTCACATACTGAATGGGGAAAAACTGAAAGCTTTTCCTCTAAGATCTGGAGCATGACAAGGATGCCCACTGTCTCCACTGCTATTCAACAGAGTAATAGTAGTCTGAGCTACAGCAATCAGACAAGAGAAAGACATAAAGGGCATGCAAATTGGAAATGAAGAAGTAAAATTACCTATGCTTGTAGATGATATAATCTTATATTTGGAAAAAGCTAAAGACTCCAGAGGAAATCTATTAGAACTGTTAAACACATTTAGTAAACTTGCAGGATACAAAGTCAACCTACAAAAATCAGTAGCATTTGTATATGCTAACAGTGAACAATGTGAAAAATAAATTTAAAAAGTAATCCCTTTTACAACAGCCACACATAAAATTAAATACCTAGAAATTAACCAAAGAAGTAAAAGATCTCTATAATGAAAACTATAAGATACTGATGAAAGAATTGAAGAGGACACCAAAAAATGAAAAAATATTCCAAGTTCATGGATTGGAAGAATCAATAGCTAAGATTTGGAAGCAACCTAAGTGTTCATCAACAGATGAGTGGATAAAGAAAACATGGTACATCTACACAATAGTACATCTACTATTTAGCTACAAAAAGAATGAGATCTAGTCATTTGCAACAACATGGATGGAAATGGAGATCATTATGTTAAGTGAAATAAGCCAGGCACAAAAAGACAAACATTGCATGTTTTCATTTGTGGGACCTAAAACCAAAACAACTAAACTCTTGGACATGAAGAGTAGAAGGATGGTTGTTACCAGAGGCTGGGAAGGGTAGTGGGTGACAGGAGCAAGAGGTGGGGATGGTTAACGAGTACAAAAAAAAAATAGAAAAAAATGAATAAAACCTACTATTTGATGGTAAAATAGGGTGACTATAGTCAATAATAATTTAATTGGTCAGGCATGGATGTTCACGCCTGTAATCCCAGCACTTTGGGAGGCCAAGGCAGGCAGATCACTTGAGCCCAGGAGTTCAAGACCAACCTGGCCAACATGGAGAAACTTCATTTCTACAAAAAATACAAAAAGTAGTAGGGTGTGGTGGCATGTGCCTGTGGTCTCAGCTACTTAGGAAGCGGAGGTGGGAGGAACACTTGAGCCTGGGAGGCAGAGGTTACAGTGAACTAAAATTTACCACTAGACTCCAGCCTGCATGACAGAGTAAACCCCTGCCTCAGAATAATAATGATAAAATAATAACTTTATTGTACATTTTAAAAATAACTTGAAGAATGTAATTGGATTGTTTGTAACTCAAAGGATAAATGCTTGGGAGGATAGATACCCCATCTTCCATGATGTGCTTATTTCACTTTGCACACCTGCATCAAAACATTTCCTGTACCCATAAACACCTACTACGTACCCACAAAAAATTTAAAAATAAATAAAGTCAATTTTGGCAAGTTTTCAGTCATGACTCATTCAAATATCTTTTCCAACCCCTTCTCTGTATTCTTTATTTTGGGACTTTCATTAATTTCATTCTAAACATATGTCAGTATATTTAATGTTCCATGTTCTCTGAGGCTCTGTTCATATTTTCTTTGTTCTTGTTTTCTCTCATTAATTTTTATTGATCTATTTTTAAGTTCACTGATCCTTTCTTCTGACATCTTGAATCTGCTATTGAGCCCCTCCAATGAATTATTCTTTTTATTTATTACACTCAACTTTAGAATTTCCATGTGACTCTTTTTGGTAATTTCTGTCCCATTATCGAGACTCCCTATTTGTAGATTCATTGATGTCATACCTTCCTTTAATTCTTTAAACATGGTTTCCTTTAGTGCTTTGAGTGTATTTATAATAGCTTCTTTGAAATTTTTGTGCACTAAATCCAACCTCTGGGGACACTGAGAGACAGTTTCTATTAACTGTGTTTCCTTCTAAAAATACTTTCCTGTTTCTTTGCATGTCTCATATTTTGTTGAAGACTGAACATTTAGATAATAGGTTGTAACAACTCTGGATTCTGATTTTGCCCCTCTGATGGCTTTATTGTTGCTGTTTTGTCTGTTTTACTTACTTAGAAACTTTCCTTGGATAAATCTGTGGATCTGTCTCCTGCACACTACATAGTCACTGATGTCCTTGCTCAGGTTTCTGAGTTGCTCCTGCATGAGCACAGCTTAGTAGTCAGCTAATAGTTGTAAAAAGATTGTACTCAAATGTCTGAACCAGTACATCTACTATCGTCTGATTACAGTAGAGAGTAGGAGTAGACATTCAAAGTTTAGGCTATTCTCAAATCTATTCCTACTTTTACTTCCTGCTAGGCCCTTTTGAGTCTGTGGGTATGTGCAAAGTTTCAGGGTTGACCAGGAGTACATGAACAGCTTAGGCTCTCTCCTGTCTCTGCTGTGAATGTGCACAGCCTCAGCCTTGAACATCTTACCCCAAACATGAATGAAAACTCAGGCTACTAGAGCTATTGGCGCTCTCCCACTTGCTGACCACCAAGATAACCACTTTTACAAATAACACTACTGTATCACCCACTGTTTCAAATCAAGCAAACCTCTGTGATGGTCAGTTTTATGTGTCAACTTGACTTGGCCATAGTATGCCCAGATATCTGGTAAAATATTACTTCGAGTTATGTCTGTGAGGGTGTTTCTGGAAAAGATGAGCATCTGAGTTGGTAAACTGAGTAGAGGAGATGACTCTCCCCAAAGTAGTGGGTGTCATCCAATCCACCAAGGGCCTGAATAGAACAAAAAGGCAGAAGAAGGTTGAATTTCACTCTATCTGATGGCTTGAGCTGAGACATCAATATCTCCTGCTCCTGGTTCTCAGGCCTTCAGATGCTGACTGGGATCTATACCATCAGCCATGGCTCTCAGGACTTCAAGTTGCACCACTGACTTTCCTGGGTCTGGAGCTTGCAGATAGCAAATCATAGAATTTCCTAATCTCTATACTTGTGTAAGCCAGCTCCTTATCATAAATCTCATTTTAGATATATAGTGATACATAAAAATAGAAAAATAACCAATAGAATATGGCTCTGTGTGTGTGTGTTCCTCTAAAAATGCTAATACAGCCTCCCTTTGACTGTAGCAGCACATGCCAACCCAACTGAGCCGAGAAGGGGAGCAACTCTAGTCCAGACCAGAACACCACAGACTCCCACTGTTCTTACCTGAATTTCAGCGGTTGTTTAAGCATGAATGCTTCTCAGGTTGTTGTATGCCATTCATTAATTTCCAGAACACTGAAAGGGTTTTGTCCATTTTTCCCAGTCTTATAGATGCTTTTTTTGGGAGAAAGAATTGACTGACTTCCTTACTCAGCCATATCTGAAAGTCCTGCCGATAATTCAATTTTAAAATTGCACCATTGTAATTTGCACACAGAACAAAGTGATGGAATATTTGCAAAGCTGTGAATGCCTAGTGGGTGATGTCATGACAGACTGATCCATCAACTAGGACAGAATGGGAGAGGTCAAAATAGCTGGTCACATTTGCATTACTATCAGTCCCACACATAATTTACAAGTTGAAAGAGTTGGTGTAGGTCATTTATATGTCTTGGCAGGTGACAATTGTTTTTTGTTTTGTTTTGTTTTTGTTGTTTTTGTTTTTTTGAGACGGAATCTCACTCTGTCGCCAGGCTGGAGTGCAGTGGCACGGATCTCAGCTCACTGTAACCTCTGCCTCCCGAGTTCAAACGATTCTCCTGCCTCAGCCTCCTGAGTAGCTGGGATTACAGGCACGCGCCACCACGCCCAGCTAATTTTTGTATTTTTAGTAGAGATGGGGTTTCACCATGTTGGCCAAGATGGTCTCGATCTCTTGACCTTGTGATCTGCCCTGCTCAGCCTCCCAAAGTGCTGGGATTACAGGCGTGAGCCACTGCACCCAGCTGGTGACAACTGTTTTAAAACACTGAATTACAATTCTGCCTATAAATGTGTGTATGTGTATATATCCAGGTATATACACATATATATGCACATATACACATTTCATATAATCACAATATATTCATGTGTATATGTATAGATTGATATACAAACATGCATGCTAAAACAGCTTTCCTCATCTTTTTATTCCCATTATTGTGATTGTTATAAAGTTATATAAATTCCAGATTTATTGTTAATCCAATAGAGAACAAATCCCAGGAACTCTAGGAACACTCTTCTACAGAGGCAGGGAAAACATTCCAGGTACACTATCCTTTACTTCCAGGCAGAACATTTTGAACAGAAGAAGCAAATACTAATGTGAGCCCAGGTCCACGAAAATTAAGCATAAAACCCTATTATTAAGTCTAAAGGTGATTTCCAAAACTATGTCAATAGTACTTAATTACCCAAAACAACTTGATTGGCTGTGACGACTGCCTTGAGGGTGAAAGAGGTTAAACAACATCCCCAAAGTGGTCCAGAATCTTAAACTTGCAAAAGAAAGTAAAAAGTGCAAATTAAATTCAAAGCCCAAAGTGGCTTCAGTACCAATTTTTCACACTAGATCATGAATAATGTCAGTTGGCTGAAACTCTCTGATGACGTGTGTCTCCAGGGAAATGTGTAAAGCACGTGTTAATCTTCATCCTCTACTCAAGAGTTTTTCTTCACAGTCATTTGCCACCTGTCACCATCCCCCCAGTGACAGGGTGAGCTTGGTCACTGCGGTTGCCATGAGCAAGATCAAAAGAGATGATGGTGACAAGGAGGTGGATCTGAGACTTGCTGGCAATGTCCTTTGACAAGGACTACTGGAGATGGCAGTGGGGGCTGTTGTTCCTTTTTCTGTCACCCTCGGAAGTTGAGAACACACTTGCATTTTCCCTGATGCCTTGGGTTAAGGCAAGCATAGAAGTGTATTCATAAACTAATATGAATGCACATTACCATAGCAGCCACTATTTATTCTGTACCTACCCACTGCCTGGCCTGGTATTGTAGTTATCTGACATTAATTTGAGCTTTTTATTTACAGTATAACACATGCTGCCGTGAAAGGCCATTGCTCTGACTGTCATTTTTTCAGTCACCTTTGTCTATTTTATTAATGCTTCATTCAAATAGATAGCATTGACTCTTCACACCAACTCTATGAAGTAGGTACTATTAATATTCCCATTTTACAGATGAGGAACCAAGAATTCAAGTGGTAATAAGTCACTTGGCCAGTGGCTAGTGAGGATTTGAATAATTTTATTCTACTCTTAGTATTCCTACCTCAGCCACTGAATGAATCGGTTGGAGTCTTTCTATTAGAAAATGGCTCCTGCCGTACTATTTTTATTAGGCTAGTTGTAATGTAAAATAGGAAGAAAGATACCGCTATAAAGGGACTGCCTTGAGCAACAGAGATGCTGTGAAACCCAAGCTAATATTTGATCTTTGATGTATCTGTAACAAGAGTATGTCTTGGGTGAAGTTAAGGAAATATAGCAAGGGACTGGGAAAAATACTGACTTTTAATGATTTTGAATTCAAAATCAAGCCCATATGCTAACAGTGGCTTTATTCATTTATCACTTCATTCATTCATTTATTTAAACATTGTTGAACACTGATAAGGTGTAGGGATTTTGCTAGATACAGAGGATACAGCTGTGAACACGATGGCTTGCTCTCAACCTCAGTAGAGTGAAGGGCAAACTAACAAGAAATCAGGGGAATATAATCTGTTGCAACAAGTGCCCAGACAGAAGAATTACAGTCTTATACAAGCATATGTAGTTGGAAGAGGCCTCAATGTCATCTTGCATTTTCTGACAGAGTTTCCCAGAAGTTGCACATCAGCTCAGACCAGAAAGAACAGTCCTGGTGAATTGGAGGTGGTGATCAGTGTTTCACGTAGAGGAGAATTTTCAGAAACAACACCTCATGAGCAAATGAAGGAACAAGAGCAGGAATAAGGATTAGTCAAGAAACAATGAGCAGAACCAAAGATTATTCAAGGAAAAAAAAGAAGTTTGCTATAGTTTATGCTTAGCATGCCAGTAAATAGCAAGAGATAAGAATAGACTGGATGAAACTGGAGCTGTTTTTAGAGCAATGAAGGTAGAAATGCACACTTGCATAACCAGCAAGAGTCCATGGCTTGGAACAACAAGCAAGGGAGATGCAGAAAGCTAAGGAAACCATCCCTTACGGGTCAAGGTGCATGAACACATGAACAGTGATTTTCTTTTCAAAGCCAATAAACAGGAACATATTAATACTCCCCATCATAATTCAGGCCTGGCTTCTGACACACTCTTCTCTACAAGGTACATCATGGTGAACCATGGAGTAGACCCTTCTTTCAAACTGAGCCAAAAATATACTATAAAGGGAAATGCCATCTAATATAGCATTCGATCTGTTCTTACTGACCGCATCAAATAAGACTCTTGGGAGAAAAATAAGAACAGTAATCACAGAGTACAATTAATTCTCATTTTAAGGACGAGGAAGTGTCTTTAGGAGATGAGGAAATGGTGAATAATAGGCCAGTGGAGATGGAGAAATTGAGGACTTGGAACCAAGGTTTATTTCTAGAAACCCAAGTATCCATAAAACTCGGACAGCTGCCAGGCAGTTTGGAAAAAGAATGGCCTTGGTTGTAATATAAAACAGGAAAAAAAATCACCACTATAAAAAGGACTGCCTGAGACCTGGGGACGGATGAGACCCTTTGGTGGGTGCCATAAACCAAACTTGCTTATGGGATGAGTTGACCTGCTCTGTGCACAGCGGTCAGTGTGAAATTCCTGACTAGAAGTGAGAGTAGGCTTATCATCTAGAATATCGTTTCTCCCCTCTCCCCTTTGCCTGGGAAACATCTAAACATTTTTCAGGTCTCAGTTTACACATTTCTTGATGGTGTTGTTCTAGCAAATCTTTTTGATTTTCCAGGAAATGTGAGGCCTGCTTATCAAACCCACCCAGAGTACCAACCCCTCTCTCCCAGCGCTGCTCACCACCCTGACACCAGGCACGTTTGTAAAATGTGTTTTGACTGTCTCACAGCATCAAACCTTCATAAGCACAGGGTCCTGCCTGTCTTGTTCATCATGGATTACCTAGTTATCAGTTCATTTTTTTAAATGATTCTTTCTTAATTCAATAAAATGTTGCACTTCCAACTTAAAAACAAACGTTTGTTTTATACCAACTACTTGCCAGACAGCACACCAGTAATTTTCTCAAGTGTTTTCTCATTGCATCTGTACAGCCATCAGTGTTTATCAGCATTTGGTGGGAGAGGAAACTGAGGTTCAGCAAGAAGACAGACTTGCCCAAGGCCATGTGCATGAGAGGTGGCAAAGCCTGGATTCAAACCGGTCTGACTCTAATCCCCCATCCTAATCCCCTAATCCCCCATGTAAATGACATCGGCCTGCCTATCATAGTCTCTGCTGACACACACCTTAGCAGGGCATCCAAACCTTAGTCAGTGCCTCCAGCTACATGATTTTACCATATCCAGGCACCACCCACCCTATGTATTTATGTTCTATTACATATAACATTAAAAATAAAGCTACTTAGATTTTAAAAAGAAACTAAATCAATTGCTATAAGTAGAAGATAACCTTAAAATATGCTATTAAAATAAAACAAAACCAAAAAGAGTTATATAGTTCTAGCTGGATGTCAAAGCTTCTGAGCCTATAGCCTGCTCACTGTGTATTAAAAGAAGGAAATAATCAAGCCATGTCAGCACCTAGCTCAGATTTCTCTCCTTGATGCAATTAAGATGATCAATTTATAATTGGTGCTTAGAATAGTGTCTGGAACATAACAAGTAGCATAAAAATGTTTGTTAACATGAAAATATGTAACTGATGGGTGTCAGGTGTTACCATCTGGTGAATATGAAAGAAGGGAAGGAAGGAAGGGAGGGAGGGAGGCAAGGAAGGAAGGAAGGAAATGAATAATAATGAAATAAGAAATGAAAGAAATTATAGACATGAGGCTGGATGTGGTGGCTCACACCTATAATCCCAGCACTTTGGGAGGCCAAGGCAGGTGGATCACTTAAAGCCAGGAGTTCAAGACCAGCCTGAGCAACATGGCGAAACCCCGTCTCTACTAAAAATACAAAAATTAGCTGGCCATTATGGCACGTGCCTGTAATCCCAGCTACTTGGGAGGCTGAGGCACAAGAATTGCTTGACCCCTGGAGGCAGAGGTTGCAGTGAGCCAAAATCATACCACTGTACTGCAACCTGGATCTGGGTGACAGAGTGAGACTCTGTCTCAAAAAAAAAAAAAAAAAAAAAAAAAGGCTGGGCGTGGTAGCTCACGTCTGTAATCCCAGCACTTTGGGAGGCCAAGGCAGGTGGATCATGAGGTCAGGAGATCGAGACCATCCAGGCTAACGTGGTGAAACCCCGTCTCTACTAAAAATACAAAAACTTAGCCGGGCGTGGCAGCGGGCGCCTATAGTCCCAGCTACTCGGGAGGCTGAGGCAGGAGAACGGCGTGACCTCGGGAGGTGGAGCTTGCAGTGAGCTGAGATGGAGCCACTGCACTCCAGCCTGGGTGACCGAGTGAGACTCCGTCTCAAAAAAAAAAAAAAAAAAAATTATAGACATGACATATATATAAAGAGAAGAAAATACATACATTGCTATGTGATGTTAGTTAACGTTCTCCCAGGACCCACCTAAACATGTCTTTCACACCCTTACACTGGACATCCCACACACTTTGAAAAAGAAGAAGGAAAAAAAAAATTAAGAAAATATTTCAGGAAGGAAAAATTGCAATTTAAAATTTAAAAAAATTCCAGATGTTTTCCCACAGGAGAAGAATAGCCTATTCATATAAGGGGTGACAGCACTTTTTTAAGGGAAGTACCCTGATGGAGTCTTTGTGCAGGAAAGGTGAGAGTCCCAAACCTGGGACAGACCTAGAATGAAGCTGTCAAAACAAAAAGAGACTAAAGAGAGAAAGAATGAATAGAGTGAGAGGGATTTGGAGTTTCCTAGGTGATCTGGGAAAAGAGGGAAGTATGCAGGAATATGAAGAAGCAGGGAAGCTATTAATCTTGCTCACAGTACCCGGTTCTCTACCTCCTTGTCCGTATTACCATATATCACAGCGAGTACGTGTGCACGTGCGTGTGCTGTGCGATGGACCTTTCCTCTCCTCTTCACTCCTCCACTGAAGACTGAAAGTTCCATGATGTCAGGGCTGGCATCTGTTTTGCATTTACTGCCCTATATGCAAGCATTTTCCAAGGTAGGAATATATCCACTGTTCAAGGTAGTTCCTTCCCAGTGCTGTCTTCCTCCCTGTTTTATATTACAACTAGCCTAATAAAAATAGTACAGCAGGGCCGGGCGTGGTGGCTCACACCTGTAATCCCAGCACTTTGGGAGGCTGAGGCAGATGGATCACAAGGTCAGGAGATCAAGACCATCCTGGCTAACATGGTGAAACCCCGTCTCTACCAAAAAATACAAAAAAATTAGCCGGGAGTTGTGGTGGGCACCTGTAGTCCCAGCTACTCCAGAGGCTGAGGCAGGAGAATGGTGTGAACCCAGAAGGCCAAGCTTGCAGTGAGCCAAGATGGCACCACTGCACTCCAGCCTGGGCGACAGAGCAATACTCCATCTCAAAAAAAAACAAAAAGAAAAAGAAAGAAAGTACAGCAGGAGTCTTTCTATTCTAATAGAAAGACTAGAACCAATTAATTCAGTGGCTTAGTAGGAATATGAAGAGTAGAATAAAATTATCCAAATCCTAAGTAGCCACTGGCCAAGTGACTTATTATCTCTTGAATTCTTGGTTCCTTATCTGTAAAATGGGAATAGTAACAGCACCTACTTCACAGAGTTGGTGTGAAGAATCAATGCTAAATATTAGCCCAGCTCCTGGCGCACAGTGGATACTCAATGTCAATTTGTTGAATGAATGAATAACGAGAAGCGGGGGCTGCGCCATAGCAGGAGTCCAGAATCTGAGGAGCAAAGGCCATTAGCGAGGGCTCCCCGTGGTAAGGGAAACCAAGGCCTGGTTCAGAAAAGTGATGTCCAGTGTTCAGGTGTAATGTGTTCTCTCTGCTCTCCTCTTTCCCTTATCCTCAGATTTCATAAAATGCTGTTCTACATTCCATCCATGTGTTAGTGGGACTTCAGGAATGGGGATGGGTGAAAAGAATCAATTCCCATAGAAATGGTGAGAAGACAGTCGTTACCAGACTTCTGCCAGCTGAAAAAGCCAGCTGAAGTGTGGGGTGGCCTGGAGAACACAAGCCCCCTGTGACTTCTTAGAAGTCTAGGGAGGCGGCAGGGTGTGGGCTTGAGGCAATTTAGAAGGCTGGCAGGCGTGGAGATGCTCTTCACCCTGCTCCTCCCCAGCCAGCTGACTCTTGGAACGAACTAGAAGTTCAGCAAATCAAGTGGAAGAGCCACTGAAGTTCCAACCCCCACCAGGTTCCGGCAGACAGCAATGGCGTTGCACGGGTAAACGTCACACCCAGCATAGATTCAAACAAAGACAATCTAGAAAGCAGCCCTTAGCATCTTCTATAGAATAAAGCACAAGCTATAAATGCCTCTTTCCCCGTGGAGCCATCCAGGAAGTAGATGGGCCTATATTCCAATATCAGCAAAAGCTATTGATTGGTACTTATTAAGTACTCACAGGCTTCTGGTGCTGGACAAAAGATTCAGTTTCACTTATAAAAGCACTCACTCACTAAGAGTATCAACACTTATATAAATACCAAATGACAGTCCCAAGATGACCCTTAGAGGCCACATCAGAGAAGACCCTGATGATTCAGAAAATAAGCTATTGTTGGCACAATCCCCTCCCGTATGACAGGCAAGAGCTTCAATGTGCTGGTTACAAAGGACGTTGAAAACAAATGCTGAGATACCTATTGAAATAAAATGTTAATTCTTTAAGATACATACAATAGTGAGTAGTGGTTTGTTTCTGTCTTACAATTTAAGGGTTACATCTCCATGGTTTCGCACAAAACAAGGAGGTTTACAAATTTCAAATTCTCCTGTAAAGTATTTCCAAAAGGAAGAAGCTGTTCTTCCAAAAGATCGGGATAATTTAGCATTTCTAAAGCTATAAATGTTTGGCCCCAGGAAGTGGGAAAGTGGTGGGGAACAGGGATGGCATAAATAGAAAACTGCCATCTATGCTCCACTGCTTATCATGACATCTACAGGAAAAATAAACAATACCTCAATTCAAAGATCGGTTCCTGAACTGTAAGTCATTTCTAGGAATAAGTTCCCATTAATCCCAGGAAACATTTATATCTATGAAGTTTGAACAGCTCTTCCATCAATTTATTCGGGATTTATAATAAGGGAGCTGTCATTTTCCAACAAGGAGATGATACGCCCGTTGATTCCATTTCTCTTTCTGGCACATGAGAAAATGGTGAGTAATGCTTCTCACCCCGTGGGGAATGAATCAAGGGTGGCATAAACACACCCGGAGCCTTACAATGGAGAACTCTGGTGTTCTGCTTGTCATTCCTTCTCCGGCAGCTGATCAATGACAAAATGGAAATGCACATCCAAGACAACCCGCCCGGGTCTGCCTGCATTCCAGGAGCCCCTCCCTCCAGGGTCCCTTTGTGCATCTGTGACAGAGAGGCTTGATGAATGGTCTCCCTGACGCTGTCTATCTCATTAGAGGACAATCCTTTGCTCGATTCTTAATGGAGTTTACAAATTGGTCACCCTCCCTCTGGTGCGAGATTATTATAATTTTATTATTCAGTCCGGGAATTAGTTGCCAAAAATGACAACGTGATCAGTACCACTGACAGATACAAGGAACATCTCCCATGGCATCTTAGGAGAAGGGCTATCTGAAATCATGTTTGATCGTTAATTAGGAAGAAATGATTGGCTACCTTTCAGCAGGAGACGTGGGAAGCTGCAGCAGATGCACCCTCTGCTCTGAGAAGCCTGCAGGCCCCGCAGCGCCAAAGGCAAACATTAAGCAAGCTAATACATGCTGAACAAAGCCCTCACTATGCCAGCTATAATATGCAAGTCAAATGTTAGTCATCGTCAACCTCAGTTCTATGTCGAGAGTCAAAAAATGTAGACATGTAGACTCAGACTTTGGATCTGACACCAAGCTGTGTGGGCAGGTCATTGATTCTCTTCTGGTGCCAGTTTTTCATAAGTAAGACCACAGGGTAAAGCAGTGGTCATTCAGTCTTCTCAGTTTCAAAACTCTAGCTATGGCTGACACTTATGATTACCAACACAGCAACCTGGCACTTCTCCCTTCTGCCCTATAGGCAGCATCCACCTCCCACAACAGAAATGGAAAATGCTAGATACTCACTTCCTCAACCTTCCTTGCAACTAGGGACAGTCGTGTGATTCAGTTCCACCAGCGAAACATAAGTGGACATGTGCAGCAGTGGGGAGGTATCTAGGATTTAAAGAGGAGAGGGAGCGAGAGAGAGAGAGAGAGAGAAAGAGAGAGCGAGCAAGAGAGGGGGGAAGAGAGAGAGGGAGAAGGGAGAGAGAGAGGGAGAGAGGGGAAAAGGGGGAGAGAGAGAGGGAGAGAAGGGGGAGAGAGAGAGAGTGGGGGGGAGAAAGTGGGGGAGAGAAAGAGGGAGGGAGAGAGGGAGGGGGAGAGAGAGGGAGAGAGAGAGGGAGAGAGGGAGGGAGAAAGAGAGAGGGAGAGAGACAAAGAGGAAGGGAGGGAGAGAGAGGGAGGGAGAGAGGGAGTGGGGAGAGGGGAAGAGAGAGAGAAAGAAGGAGGGAGGGAGGGGGAGGGGGAAGGAAGAGAGAGAAAAGGACAGAGGGAGAGAGAGAGAAGGAAGCAGGCAGAGAGAGGGAGAAGGAAGGGGAGAGAGAGAAAGAGAAAGAGAGACAGAGAGATGAGCAAGTAGAGCATGTTTATCCTCTCCTCCTTCCTTCCATCTTTGGACATTGCTGCGTTAGGATATAAGCTTGGAGCCTCAGGAACCATGTTTAAACGGAGGGGCGAAGGGTCAAAAACTGCAGAGACAATGCCCCAGGACCATGGCATTAAGGACCTGCTGAACCAACCCTGTAATTCCTTACTTCCCAATGTCTTGTTAGAAAGAACAGAAATGCACATTAACGTAGCCACTTTCCGATGCCATTTTCTTTCTGGCAGTCAAAAGTATCCCAAATAATTGATTGTCCAAAGTCATCTCTGCCCCTTTTTTTTTCATATTTTGTGTCACAGATGATAGCTGCCTGCCCCACTATGATGGAAGTTAGACCAGCTCCGGTGGGAGGCCCACATAACCCCCAGGAAAGACTCAAGGGAAATACCCAGTCCTTCACAGTCACACTCCCGGCCTGAACTGGGATCAGGACGTGATTTTCTTTCCCCTTCCCTTTAATTATTTCGCCTTTCTGGTCTCCGTCTCTCGATAACTTAGAACCTTCAACTGCTGAGATCCTCCTGAAGTCTTTGCCTCTGGATTCTACTTAAATGTTTTTGTTTTTAAAAAAAATCCTGGCTGGGCGCGGTGGCTCACGCCTGTAATCCCAGCACTTTGGGAGGCCGACGTGGGTGGATCACGAGGTCAGGAGATTGAGACCATCCTGGCTAACACGGTGAAACCCCGTCTCTACTAAAAATACAAAAGAATTGCCAGGCGCGGTGGCTCACGCCTGTAATCCCAGCACTTTGGGGGGCCGAGGTGGGTGGATCACAAGGTCAAGAGATCAAGACCATCCTGGCCAACATGGTGAAACCCCGTCTCTACTAAAAATACAAAAATTAGCCGGGCCTGGTGGTGTGCGCCTGTAGTCCCAGCCACTCGGGAGGCTGAGGCAGGAGAATTGCTTGAACCCAGGAGGCAGAGGTTGCAGTGAGCCAAGATTGTGCCACTGCACTCTAGCCTGGTGACGGAGCGAGACTCCATCTCAAAAAAAAAAAAAAAAAATACAAAAAATTAGCCGGGCGTGTTGGCAGGCACCTGTAGTCCCAGCTACTCGGGAAGCTGAGGCAGGAGAATAGCCTGAACCCAAGAGGCGGAGCTTGCAGTGAGCCGAGATTGTGCCACTGCACTCTAGCCTGGTGACGGAGCGAGACTCCATCTCAAAAAAAAAAAAAAAATACAAAAAATTAGCCGGGCGTGTTGGCAGGCACCTGTAGTCCCAGCTACTCGGGAAGCTGAGGCAGGAGAATAGCCTGAACCCAAGAGGCGGAGCTTGCAGTGAGCCGAGATTGTGCCACTGCACTCCAGCCTGGGTGACAGAGCGAGACTCCATCTCAAAAAAAAAAAAAAAAAAATCCTTAAGGAAACATCTTTAGAGATGATGCTGGATCTTAATATATACAAAAGTTTTACAAAATAGTATTAGCAAATGTTACAAAAGATGGAAGTCTGAAGTCGACTTAAAGAAATGTTTTTTAATTATTTTTTCAACCATCTCACAATGTTTTTAAAAATAATTTCAACTTTTATTTTAGATTTAGGGGTGCTTACGCAGGCTTGTTACCTGGGTATATTGCTTGAAGCTGAGGTTTGGGGTACAATCGATGCTGTCAACTGGGTAGTGAGCATAGGACCCAATAGGTTTTCAGCCCTTACTCCCCTCTCCCCTCTAGTCATCCCCAGTGTCTGTTGTGCCATCTTTATGTCCATGAGTACCCATTGTTTAGCTCCCACTTATAAGAACACGTAGTATTTGACTTTCTGTTCACTTAGGATAATGGCCTCCAGCTGTATCAATGTTGCTGCAAAGAACACAATTTCATTCCTTTTATGGCTGCATAGTATTCCATGGTGTATATGTACCACATTTTCTTTATCCAATCTACTGTGGTTGATTCCATGTCTTTGCTATTGTGAATAGTGCTGCAATGAACATATGCGTGCATGTGTATTTTTGGTAGAATGGTTTGCTTTCTTTTGGATATATACCTAGTAATGGGATTATTGGGTTGAATGGCAGTTCTGTTTTAAGTTCTTTGCCTCTCACAACTTTTGAGAATCTACTCAACATGCAAGATATTCAGAGATTTTTAGAAGGAATTAAATGTCCGCTTTCCTGCTAGATTCCAGAAATCATGACTTTTACTGGCTAAGTGCTCCTTGAAAAACCATACAAACATACTTTTCTCCAAAAATAAACAATTCCACTCTGAGTGACTTAGACAAAGAGTCAATTTTTTGCCTAATTTTGACATAATTTCCACTCATTTTGGGATAGCAGGAGCAGCCCATAGCCGATCTCATATCTGGTTAGTTTCAGGGAGTGAAGGGGACAGTTAAGAAAATGGATTTATGGTCACTGGATACTCTCCGAGCTCTCTGCTCCATACCAAAGCTGAGGCTGGAAGGAAATGTCACTATGACAACCATTTATGTGGCTAAAATGGAAAAGCAAGATTTGATGGGAGGAAAGAAATGCATGCACCTATAACTCTAAAATATATGGCAAGTTTTATGTTTGTTTGCTTTTTTAAAACTAAATCCACCACCTGCCCCCTCCCCTAGATGTGTGTGTGAATAAAAGAGACCATAATGAAACCATGAATAATAAGTAAAGGGCTTCAGAAAGAATAGTACAGGGTCTCCAAATACTCTAATTCAACCCACACGCAACATATGCATGTGCCCTAACTAGCCAGTGGTCATAGGAAATTCATTTGCCCTTGCCCACTGTTTGTTATTTTCTTTCGACCGTTTGAAATATGTTCTGCCAAAACCCCCACAGCAAAATATTCACAGGCAGTCTCAATGCTGCCTTTTTAAAACAACAGGTAGAACAAGTAACGAGTTATTTCAACGCATGCTTGGCCAAGTCTGCTAACGACAAACCCCAAATGGCCTTTGGGGGAGTCGACAGTCTCGAAAGCCCCTCACCAGTCAACTTCATTCTCCTGGAAACTCCGAAAAGGTGTCACTGAAGCAGATAGTTCTGCCTGTAAGTGAAAACCAGGGGATTAACAGCCAGGGCTTTTTGTTGTTGTTGTTGTTACTTGGTTGGCCTGAGTTTTAAATGTCTGAGCCTTCAGGAAGATGAGAGGCTTCCATAGGTGAATGATATGGAATAACAAAGCTGTTTCCATTAAAAAAAAAAAAAAAGTGGTTGGGCAGGTTTGAATGTAATCTGAGCAATCCTAAACCTCACCAGTGTGAAAAGTACAAGCGAATTTACATTTATGTCTCAATTGCACTGGCTCTGCAGCCCCCACTTCAAAAGCTCCTATTATTGAGGGAAGTTTTTTCAATGTATCTTTCTTCTCTAGCATCCTGGTTGGCACCTGTTGGGTGGGGCAGCCCCAACATCGTCTCCCTCCTCTATTGCCCTGGCAGCCCAGCCCAGCAGAGAATGCTGTTTCTCTGTCCAGAATGCAATCTCCCTAGTGCTCCCAAAGAAGAAAAGCCCGCATGGCACTGAGCTCCCTTCAGTCCTTGCTGCACTAAAGCCATACTGGATTTCCATGCAGGAAAAAAAAAATTGTGTCCCTTATTCAAACTCTGAGTCCTGCTCTGTTACCATGGTGCAGGGCAGCCAAGCTCGTGTCTTGAATCTAAAAAGTCCCTCAGGAAAACAGTTTCTTTAGATATCTACCTGAGGCCCTCTGGACTTAAAGGTCAGACTTTATCCTAGAAGTTGAGCTGGAGAAGAATTCCTCTTGTCTCCTCCCACCATCAGAACGACCAGACATTAGTCTTCCTCCTCTGGGCCGCAGTCCCTACTCCCACACGTATTTGGGAGACCACTGTGAGGATGTGGGATCTGCCCCCATCTATGGGAAGTGGCTGCCCACAGCTGGCAGCCATGTTTCCACCGAGTGGCATTTCCTGCCTGGCCATAGTTAATTGGACCAGGAAAGACTTTTGAGCCAAGCTGGGTTTATTCAGATTCCCTCTCTCTCTCTCTCAAACCAGGGAGATATGATAATGATGACAGCCGTCTTCACCATCATCATTACCAACTGTGGCTATGGTAAAAAAGTATTTTTTTTCTCCAAGACGGAGTCTCACTCTGTCGCCCAGGCTGGAGTGCAGTGGCGCGATCTCGGCTCACTGCAAGCTCCGCCTCCCGGGTTCCCGCCATTCTCCTGGCTCAGCCTCCCGAGTAGCTGGGACTACAGGTGCCCACAACCGCGCCCGGCTAATTTTTTGTATTTTTAGTAGAGACGGGGTTTCACCGTGGTCTCGATTTCCTGACCTTGTGATCTGCCCGCCTCGGCCTCCCAAAGTGCTGGGATTACAGGCGTGAGCCACCGCGCCCGGCAAAAGTATTTTTTTTCTCCAAGACGGAGTCTCGTTCTGTTGCCCAGGCTGGAGTGCAGTGGTGCAATCTCCGCTCACTGCAACCTCTGCCTTCCGAGTTCAAGCAATTCTCCTGCCTCAGCCTCCCAAGTATCTGGGACTCCAGGCTCGCACCACCATGCCTGGCTAATTTTTGTATTTTTAGTAGAGACAGGTTTTCTCCATGTTGGCTAGGCTGGTCTCCAACTCCTGACCTTGTGATCCGCCCGCCTTGGCCTCCCAAAGTGCTGGGATTATAGGCGTGAGCCACCATACCCAGGCAAGAAAGTCTTTTAAGGTTGCCAGACAATCTCTCTGGATCTCTGTTGACTTGAGCTGAGCATTGGAAGGTCTGAGCCTGTCACTCCCTGAATGTACAGTGAGTACATTCAGGAGAACCTGTCTCACACCACAGTCCTAAGAGTCATCATTACTGCCACAGTGGTCAAGGACAGCAAGCAGTCACTTGGTCCTCCAAGTCCCTGGCTTCAGGAGGTACTTCCTCACAATCACTCAAATCTGACTGATCTCGATGCCATTACACACCATGGATTACCAGCATTGCGTATCCCATGGGTGAGAGCTCAGGGTCATACTCAAGCCTGAGGACCCCAGGAAACAAATATCTAAATCTACCTGTTTCCTGGGATTGCCCCTGGTACCAACTTCCATATCATCCAGGGTTCAGATGAGAGATAGAAACACTAAGTTTGGGGCTTTTTTTTTTTTTTTTTTCTTCCTGAGACAGAGTCTCATTCTGTCCCCCAGGCTGAAGTGCAGTGACGCGATCTCAGCTCACTGCAACCTCTGCCAACCGGTTTCACGCCATTCTCCTGCCTCAGCCTCCCAAGTAGCTGGAACTACAGGCATGTGCCACCATGCCCAGCTAATTTTTTTGTATTTTTAGTAGAGATGGGGTTTCACCATGTTAGCCAGGATGGTCTCGTTCTCCTGACCTCGTTATCTGCCTGCCTCGGCCTCCCAAAGTGATGGGATTACAGGCGTGAGCCACTGCGCCCCGCCAAGGGGGCATTGTTTGTTTTTGCTTTTGTTTGTTTGTTTGTTTTTTGAGACGGAGTCTGGAGTCTCGCTCTGTCACCCAGGCTGGGATGCAGTGGCGTGATCTCGGCTCACTGCAAGCTCCACCTCCCAGGTTCACGCCATTCTCCTGCCTCAGCCTGCCAAGTGGCTGGGACTACAGGCACCTGCCATGATGCCCGGCTAATTTTTCGTATTTTTAGTAGAGACGGGGTTTCACCGTGTTAGCCAAGATGGTCTCGATCTTTTGACCTTGTGATCCGCCCGCCTCGGCCTCCCAAAGTGCTGGGATTACAGGCATGAGCCACCGCGTCCAGCCCAAGGGGGCTTTTTATAACAAAGAGAATGTAATTTTTTTTAAAAAAAGTGTCATTTAGAGATAAGGATGTTAACTTTGTATAGGGCAAAAAGGGAACGTGAAGGTACCACACAGACAGCAACTGCAGGAAGTCGCTCCCACTCTTAGGGATGCAGGGAACAAAGGAAGAAGTTGGAATTATTAATTTAGAGAAGGTTCTCTCAAAGTAGACCTCTGAAGAAAGGGTACTATCCACATAGTGCTGTTACCCCTGAGGTTAGAGAAGGAATTCCCATGGGACTGGAACCCAAACTTCTATAAAAAAGTCACTGGCCAGCTGGTACTTGTATCACTGGGCAGGCATACTGTGGCAGATATTGCCAGCACTGGGAAAACTGCAGATGAATCCCAGTGCTGTTATGAGAAGGAACTGCTGCTGCCAGGGTGAAGATGCACTATGGGGCAGTCATTTCAGGAATAGAATATCTTCCAGTATCCTCTAGTTCTCCATATGGGCAGACCCTTACACAAAGCAGTTGGCAAATGCAGAAATGTGGTTTGTACAGTCCAGTCCCAGAATCACAAAGCAGAGTATAGAAGCATAGATTTGAAACTGACAGACCATAGCTTAATAACTGCATAGAAAGTGTGAGATAATATTTATCAAAACAGAACAAGTGTTCTAAATGGTAGAGGTGAGAAAAGAAGAATGGTCCTGGTTGAGAGAACAGCATAAGCAAAAAAAGACCCAGGGAATAGTGGTTGTTATATACAGCTGAGAGATGGGATTCCTAGGAGTGGAGGGCAGAGAAGAAGGAAAGTAGGAAAGAGATAGAAAAGTCAATTGCAGTCATATTGCAGAAGGTCGTGAGTGGCAAACTGGGAGGTTGGAACACTTTCCTATAGTCATTTGGAACCCACCAAACGTTTTTAATCAGGAAAGTAAAATGATCAAAGGCGGGTTTTTACAGAGATGGCAGAATGGAGAAAGGAATTGTCACTGTTTTCACTATTTTCATTTTTTAAAACTGTCACTGAAACAGCCAAAATACAGTTTTATTTTAGCCACATCAACCATTCTGCTTAAGTTTTCTAGGACAAACCATATTTTTCAAATGAAAGCTTTTTAAATGGGGGTTGGGAAGAAGGGGAAAGTTTCTCCTTCTGTACAAAATTTTATTTCCCTCACTGCCATGCTACCAAGTTAAAAATCACAGATTAGGTTTTCAACTACAAAGGGAAATACAGTGACTTGACAGAAGAAATTTGGCAACCGCCAACTTAGCCAAGTGACCAAGGAAAACATTCTCTGTAATGAGACATATCAACATCACACACCCCTTCATATGATTCACTAAGGACACTATATTTTTGTGGAATTCTTGCCAAAAATGCATAGCATCAGTCCAATTATGAAAAACCATATAAACCCAAACTGAGGGCTATTCTACAAAATAACTGATGAGTGCTCTGCAAAAGTGTGAATGCAGGTCATGGAAGACAAGCAAACGTTGATATACAGTCCCAGACTGGAGGAAACTAAAGAGAAATGACCACTAAATGCAATATGGGGGCCTGGATGAGGTCCTGGGGCAGAAAACGGGTGTCGGGAGAAAAACTGGTGAATTTTGAATAAGGGCTATAGTTCAGTTAATAGTACTATACCAATGTTAACTTCTTCTTGATAATTGTACCACAATTATAAATATTTTGTTTTTGTTTTCTTTTGAGATGGAATCTTGCTCTGTTGCTCAGGCTGGAGTGCAGTGGCACGATCTTGGCTCACTGCAACCTCTGCCTCCAGGGCTCAAGCAATTCTCATGCCTCAGCCTCCCAAGTAGCTGGGATTACAGGCAGGTACCACCATGTCCAGCTAATTTTTTTATTTCGTAGAGATGGGGTTTCACCATGTTGGCCAGGTTGGTGTTGAACTCCTGACCTCAAATGATCTACCCACCTTCACCTCCCAAAGTGCTGGGATACAGGCGTGAGCCACAGCGTACAGCAAAAGTTTTGAGGTTTGTTTTTATTTGAGACAGGAATTCAGTGTGTCACCTAGGCTGAAGTGCAGTGGTGTGATCTCAGCTCACTGCAGCCTCAGCCTCCTGGGCTCAAGTGATCTTCCCACCTCAGCCTCCTGAGTAGCTAGAACTACAGGCAAATGCCACCACACCCAGCTCATTTTTGTGTTTTTATTTTGTTTGTTTGTTTGTTTGCTTAGAATTGGGGTCTCACTGTGCTTCCCAGGTTGGTCTCGAACTCTGGGGCTCAAGCAATCCTCCTGCCTTGGCCTCCTAAGGCGCTGGGATTACAGGTATGAGCCACAGGGCCCAGCCTAAGATCTTATCATTAAGGTGGCTCATGCCTGTAATCACAGCACTTTGGGAGGTCAAGACAGGTGAATCAGGAGTTCGAGACCAGTCAGGCCAACAAGGTGAAACCCCATCTCTACTAAAAATACAAAAATTAGCCAGGTGTGGTGGTGGGTACCTGTAATCCCAGCTACTTGGGAGGCTGAGGCAGAAGAATTGCTTGAACCTGGGAGACAGAGTTTGCAGTGAGCCAAGATCACGTCACTTCACTCCAGCCTGGGTGACAGAGCAAGACTCTCAAAAAAAAAAAAAAAAAAAGGGGGATCTTATAATTAGAGACGTGGGGTGAGATATATAAGAAAATTCTCTGTGTTGATTTTGTAATTTTTCAGTAAATCTAAAATGAGTTCAAAATATAAAGTTTTTTTTAAAAAAAACACATATTTATTTACATGGACTAGAACCCCATAAGATTTCCAGCCATTATCCAATTTAGCTTGGGTAAGTAAACAATTCCAAAGCGCTTTTTCTAGACAACAGAGACATGGGCAATAGCCTCAGCACACCAGACAGGTAGGATGTTACTTAGGACAGAGGCATGGGTAAGGTAGATTAGACAATGGGGCCTAGTGAAGGAGAGATGACAAGTGAGCAAAGACCAACATTGTCTGCTTCCTAATGGAGCCAGGGACCAGCCTGGTTTACAAGACAGGATAATAAGCCTCCTTCAACAAACCACACCTCGAAACCTGCTCCCAGGACCCACACCTCAGTCATCTTTGCCTCCTCCTTCGCATCCCCATAAATCAGTCATCAAGTTCTGTTGACTCTGTCTCAATATTCTTCAACCCACCACCGCCTCTTCCCTTTATTCCACCTTCAGCCATTGTCTGTTGCTCTCTTGTTGTAATATGACCAAAGCCAAGTGGCCATGACCAGTCGTCAAGCTCTTTTGGTGAATATGGGGGACCTCCAATGTTTGGAGGTGATTAAGAGTTACAGGCTCCTCAACCCTTCCTCTTACCCAGGTGGTATGTCACAATGCAAGCAAGCCTCAGGTCGAGTTCTACCATACCATCAACCATTTATGGGTAAGCAGGTCCCCAGAGAATCAAACTACCTGGGCCTAAGCAGGGCAAAGTCACTGTTCTCAGGGTTTTGAGGTACTTTGTAAAGTACAATTAATAGTGTTCTAAGAACAGATTTACTTCCCATCTAATTAAATTAGGCAATAGAATTCACCCATGAACGGGGGATTTGGAATTTGCAGTGTCCTAGACCTGTATTAGCCTTGTTCTTGAACCCCATTTGTGCAAGAGTGGATTTCCAACCAATTAGATATCTTGAACATCATTTATTTTACCAACAAAAATTATTTCTAACATCCCTTACGTTAATTAACAGACCAGATAGTACAGATTCAGACAGCGATATCAGATGGCAGGCCTGGAATGTGAATTCCTGACTAGATTAATCCAAATGTTAACTACCTCTAAATTAGAATTTAAAGTTAACTTACACCTACATGGAGAGATATATCAAACTGTCTATATTAATTTTTTTAGTAAATTACAGGAAATGTAACAATTTCTATATTCTGGTAGGTGCTGGGGATAATGCTGAACCAGAACAGATGTGGACCCTGTTCACAAGGAGCCTATAGTCCAACAGGGACAGACACCACTCATACAATCCCACCAATCAATATAGAATTAGTCAGAGATGTATGCTCAGAAGAAACTGAACACAATTCTAGAAGAACCAATAACAAACAATATGGCCTTTCAGGAAGAATCAAGGAACATCATCACTTTCCGGGTGTTTTTTTTTTTTTTTTTTTTTTTTGCTTTTTTTTTTTTGAGACAGAGTCTCACTCTGTCACCCAGGCTGGAGTACAGTGGTGTGACCTCAGCTCACTGCAACCTCCACCTCCTGAGTTCAAGCGATTCTCCTGCCTCAGCCTCCCCAAGAGGCTGGGATTACAGGCGTACACCACCACGCCCAGCTAATTTTTGTATTTTTAGTAAAGACGAGGTTTCATGATGTTGGCCAGGCTGGTCTCGAACTCCTGACCTCAAGTGATCTGCCCGCCTCGGCCTCCCAAAATGCTGGGATTATAGGTGTGAGCCACCATGCCTAGCCGCAATTGAGCAGAAATCTGAAAAAAAAAAAAAAAAAAAAAAAAAACTCAGTAAAGGGAAGTGGAAATGGGGACAAGAACTATAAGCAGAGAGGACAATCTGGCAGGACAGAAGGACAGAAGGAAGGCCAGTATGGCAAGAACAGAGAGAACCCTCTCCTAACTGGCTCCCCCATCCCTGTGGTCTGTCTCCATCGACTCCATTGCATACACCTGCCTACTAGCAATTTGCAGGCCGCATCTCAAGGTCATGACAGTATATTATTCCATTATGTATTTGGAATTTTCTTTAAATAGACTGACTTTTCACATTTACACAAAAATGAGAAAGGAAGCTTTGTACCATCTCTCTCAGTATAAAACGAGTATCACTCATCATAAAGGAAGGTAATTCTAAATACAATACAATGCAAATGACATTATTAATTTCAAGCTATAGACAGTCTCAACAGAAAGCTCTGAGTGGGTCTGTTCTCTTAGCTAATAAAGCAGCGTTAGAACGTTATTAGAGAAAGGAACTCTAAATTAAGATGTTATCCTTGAGTTAACAGAAGGATTCTAAGAAAAACAAAAGAAGACCATTCTATTTAATGCCTTGTCTGTAAAACTCCTAAAACTGTGTAAACCTCCCAACAGTGGCATATGTGTCACATATTGAGAAACAGTCCTGTAAGTAATATTTCTAGAGTCCCAAAATGATAGGCATGAGGAAGTAGGCGTTATTCTCCCATATTGCTGATAAGGAAGCTGAAGGTCAAAGAGTTTCAGCGTCCTACACAAGGTGCACACTAATAGGATGTGATAGAACCAGAATTGGTACCAGGAAGTCCAACTCTAGAACATGTGTTTTTTGTAACTATGAACTCTGTCATATTGTACAGTTTGGCGGAGAAGGGGAAAGAGGAAAGGTATAAGGAGGAGGAGAGAAAAGAGAGAAACAAAGAGGAGATGGAAGGGAAGGAAGAAAAACAGGTAAGTAGGAAGAGAGAGAGGGAAGAGAGAAGGAAGGAAGAAAGTAGGAAGGAAAAGAAAGGGGGAAAGAAAAGGAAGGGAAGGAGGGAGGAAGAAAAGGAAAGAATGAAGGAAAAAGAGGGAAGGAAGGAAGGAAGGAACAAGGGAGGGAGGGAGAGGAGGGGAGGAATGAGAAGAAGGAAAGGAGGGAGTCAGTCTCAATTAAAGTCCATCAGATATGCTTCCTCACTATGTTTTCTAACTGAATCATAAGAAAGGAATCAAAAGATAGTGATTTCCACAACCTGGTTCCAACATTGGTCTGCAAATTCAGGGCTACTCCTCCTACTGGACTCCCAGCAGATAACTAATTGCCTATGGCTTTCTTGCCACCAAGCCCAACTGTAACTCCAGAATTCTTCTCAACACTGCACTCTAAGAAAAGTCTAAGAAGAGTGAGGCTAGGTGCTTAAGATAAAGCCTATTGCCAATCCCTCTCCTAGCTTATCCTCCATTTGAATCAACTCATAGTTCTTGACTTTCATCTGCTTAGTTAAATGAGGAAAGGAAGTAATAAACAGGTGATGAAAGGCTATTTTTATATTTTTCAACATTAATAGTCTGACATTAAGTTTCCAACATTCACCCTATAAAAATTGTTCAAATCTCCCATATAATCTTCCTAAATGGTCACTCTCCCTCATTAGGTCTGTATTATAGAAGAACAATGTCAGGTATAATGCCTTCTCAATCAAGAACAAAACAATTAATTTGCTGCTTCTTCCAGACAGGACTTTCAAAGAGAAGACAAGGGGAGGGGGATCACAGTGAAACAAGTAAGTCCCAGGTTTTGTCCTGAGATCATTAGAAATGCCACCTGCTGGCTTATACTTTCTTCATCTGTGATCCAGTAGATTAAAGACCCACAAAGAGGCTCCTAGACTTTCCAGATAAGACTTAGTTGCACTGGTAAGGCATGCTTCATAGTTTTCCAGCAAGTGAGTCAATGAATTTTTGAACACCATGGTATTTTTGTTGAAAACTTTCCTGTCATCAATGTCCTCCTTCCAGATCTCCAGCCCCTTACTTGGCTTTATTTTTATTACACTTTTCACAACCTGAAACTACATTATACACTTATTTGCTTCCTTGTTTATTGTCTGTGTCCTGCAGGAGACTATCTGCTCCTTGAAGACAGGCATCCTATCTGCCATAAACATGCCTGCCCTCGAGTGCCTATAGCAAAGCACAGCATGCAGGGTGTCTACATGAGCACCCAAGAGAAAGAGGGAGGGGATCCATGGATTTTCAATGCCTCCCACTAGGAGGAGGTAGTGAAAACAAGCATAGTGATGAAGAACGTGGACTGTCTAGGTTGGCTGCCAAGATCTTACTCCCAGCTCTATTACTAGCCACAGTTTGGCCTAAATAGGGATAATGTGACCTACTTCAAATGACTTTCAGAAACAAGAAAATGAACTCATGGATGTAAGACATTCAATGCCTGGTACAGAGTAAGAATTTAATAATAATTAAGTTATTAAGCAAGACCTTTCCAAACCTCTTTTTAAAAATATATTAAAAAAATCTATTCCAGGGAAAATCATAACAAGATCTCAGCAAACAATGAATTTGTTCTTCCTCCTACGGACATCTAGAACAACAACGTCTAACTAAGCTGATGCCACTGATGTCGGTTTATAAGCTTGGAAGCCTTCTTGTGATTCTAATGCCTTCTTAAAAGAATTCCTGGGGATATGAGGTAGTGTGGGAGGTGAAATCCATTTGGATGCCTGGGAATTTTTGTCTTCTGATCCTCTATCTAAAGTGTTCTTTTCTCAGCTACAGAGATTTGCTCTGGATCATCTTCAACATGCATTGAGTCGCATTAAATGTTCTCATCAGTTAGGTGTTTATAAATCACACCGCAATTTGCTGCTTTGGAATCTATTTGATTTTATCACCTTTCCTATAATTATATACTCCCCCTCCTATAAGTAGATCTCATTCAACTTGTAACAACAAGTTCAAGGGCATTCATTATACTTCAAGCTCTCTGTAACAAACATTCAATAGCAATGGCAATGAGCAACTCTGAAATTCATTTCTAATTTTTAAAATTATAGCAACTGTTATAAATTATGAGCATCAGATGCAATAAGTGCCCAAGATGAAAAATAATAAACTTGTACACTGCCTCTGATGCTTAGATTTGCAAAGAAGAAAGCAAAAAGTATTCTGATGTACAAAATAATAGGTAATAAAGCCTTTTTAAAAAATCTGGTGTAAAATTTGATTCCAATAGCCTTCTTGGCAAAGAGATTTCCTGTTGCTATTTAAATGTAAATGAGTCATGAAGGTTGTGTCAGAAATATTTAACTCAAAACCAGATCCAATATAGCTAAAGAAGCACAGAACGAAGCCCAACCAACCATTTCCACAATAAAATGTTTGAGTTTTCAGATTTTGATAACTTTATATATCTAGAAACAGAGGGAAGTGATAAATGGGTACAATTAAGATACTCTACATGCCATTTATTAAATATTGTGTGACATGCAACTGTATAGATTTCTAGCCTAACCAATCACAAATCTAATCAGAACATTTAACACTTTGTCTTGATGGTGCTTTGGAGAATTCAACTATCGATTAAAACATATTTATGTGTCCTTTCACAACAATCCATTTTAAGAGTCTTTGATTTTTTTCAAAGAGGAAAAGAAAAAAAAGACATTTAATTGTGGCCTTAATGTCCTAACAAGAAACATAAGCTTGAAATCATATCTCTGTTTCAATCCAGTGAAGCAGACATGCAATTTAAAAGAATTTAAAAGAATTAATCACAGCTGCGAGAATGTGGTCTACAGAGACTTTTACTCAACCAAATATTAATACAATTCACCCAGCTAATTCTCCTTGTTTGGAGGGAAAATATCCATGTAGACTTGCAATAGAAGATAAACACTAGAATTTGTTCAAGAATAACAACAACAATAGTAACAGCAACAACAATTTATCAAGCACTGACTAGGTACCAGACACTCTGCTAAATTGTTTTTTTCTTTTTTCTTTTTTTTTTTTTTTTTTTTTTTGAGACGGAGTCTCACTCTGTCACCAGGCCGGAGTACAGTGGCACCATCTCGGCTCACTACAGCCTCCACCTCCCGGGTTCAAGTGATTCTCCTGCCTCAGCCTCCCGAGTAGCTGGGACTACAAGTGTGCGCCACTACACCCAGCTAATTTTTGTATTTTTAGTAGAGACAGGGTTTCACCATGCTGGCGAGGATGGTCTTGATCTCTTGATCTTGTGATCCACCCACCTCGGCCTCCCAAAGTGCTGGGATTACAGGGGTTAGCCACTGAGCCTGCCCTCTGCTAAAATTCTATATGCAAAATCTTATTTATTGAAGACAACCCTGTGATGTGTAGGTATTGCAGTCAGTTGGGTTACTGTCACCCTCTCCTGTTTCCATGTGATTTCTAATGCTTCCCACTAGAGTAGATAGCATGTGTTTCTGCCTATCAGGCTTGGCCAGGTGACTTGCTTTGGTCAGTGAGATCCAGCAGACATAATGCCATAAGAAACTTCCAGTGGGCTTGCAACATTTTCTTGACCTCTGGTTCTTCTGCCTTATTTCATGAGAAGAAAAGGCCCCAAGTAGCTGCCAAGTACCAGAATGATAAAGGCACAAGGAGTAGATCTGAAGCCAATTGGCCTGGAGTCGGTACAAACCGCAGTCAACCCACAGGCCATGAACAGGAAAAATAAATGTTTTCTGCTGTAAGTCATTGAGTTTTTTAGATTAATACATAGCATCATTATATATGAAGTTGGCTCATTCAGTGTATTAGTTTGCTAGGGCTGCCATAACAAAGTACCACAAACTGGGTGGCTTACACAAGAGAAATGCATTATCTCACAGTTCTGGAGCCTAGAAGTCGAAAGTCAAAGTGTCAGCATGGTTGGTTTTGTCTGAGGGTTGTGGGGGAAGGATCTGTTCTGGGCCTCTCTCCTTGGTTTGTAGACAGTCATCTTCTCCCTGTATCTCTTCCATCATCTTCCTTTCCTTCCTTCAGAAAACATGTCTCCGTGTCCAAATTTCCCCTTTTTATAAGGGCACCAGTATTGAATTAGGACCCACCCTAATGATCTCCCTTTAACTTGATTGTTTCTGTAAAGTCTTTATTTTCAAATAAGGTCACATTCTGAAGTACTAAGAGTTGGGACTTCAACATATAAATTTTGGAGGGACATATTCCAACCCATAGCATTCTGGTACTATTTTTAATATCCAGTTTATATCTGTAGAAATTGAGTTTCAGATAAAGTAACTTTTTCAAGATCACAGAGCAGAGATATGTGAAGCACTGAGCTTGAAGTCAGACATCTGACAGTCTTTGTTCTTAAAACGTCCGCTATCCTGCCTACTCACTACTTTGCACAAAATGCCCACGGTGAATTTTTGGAAGCTGATGGGTTTATCTGTTATCTATTATTCTCATACAGACATATATAGACACTACTTATGAACATGGCTTTCTATTTTACTATTTTATCAGAAATACAGGGACTCTCACTAAAGCCTTAATATATAAGAACTGGTATTCTGTAAAACTTCATTTATTAAATATTTCTGGAGCACCAACTGTGAGCTAGGTCCCCCAGAGGGCAATGATGAGCAAAAACATTCTCAATTTCCTGCCCATACCGAGCCCACAGTTAAATGAGGGTGACAGATGGATCAAACCATCACACAGCTTCCTCTGAAATCACAGCTGTGATCCATATTACAAAAGGAAGTTACATGGTTCTATGAGAGTGTAAAAGACTCAACAGTTGTAACCTAGTCAGAGATGCCAAGGGCAGCTAAAAAATCGAGAAACTAGCCAAGATCTCAAGTGTGAGGAGGAACCAAGTAGGCAAAGACATAGGAGAATAATATTCTGGAAAATAAGGAGACACCATATCCAGAGACTTAGTAGCAGAAGGGAGCTGACATGGTTTGGCTGTGTCCCCACCCACATCTCATCTTGAATTATAGTTCCCATAATCCCCACATGTCATGGGAGGGACCTGGTGGGAGGAAATTGAATCATGGGGGTGGCTACCTCCACACCGTTCTCATGATAGTGAGTTCTCAAGAGATCTGATGGTTTTATAAGATTTTTTTCCTTTTGCTTGGCACTTCTCCTTCCTGCTACCATGTGGAAGAAGACATGTTTGCTTCCCCTTCCACTATAATTATAAGTTTTCTGAGGCCTCCCCAGCCACGCAGAACTGTGAGTCAATTAGACCTATTTCCTTTAAAAATTACCCAGTCTAGGGTATGTCTTTTTCTTGGGTATGTCTTTATTAGCAGCATGAGAATGGACTAATACAGGAATGCAGCATACCCAGTGAAGTGAAAAGAAGTCCAAAAGCAAACAAACAAACAAAAACAAAAGAAGTCCAGATCATCTAGAGCATGAAAATTCCAAGGCGACACGGCCGGAGACACATCTGGCAAGGTAGGTGTTATCAAATGTGAGCACCTGCTGCTCAGTGATCCTATGCAGTAGGTACCATCACCAGCCTCACTTTCAGATGGAAAAATGGGCTCAAAATCTTTCCCGAGGCCAACCAGCTGCTACATAGGAGAGCAGAGGCTCAAACCCAAGCAGGACAGGCTATGGGGCCAGGCACTAGCCACCACACTGTGTTGTCACACAAAGCAAAAGGAAAAAAGGACCACTACTTAGTGGAATAGCTGCTACAATCACTACCCACAGCATGGATGGCAACATCATCATGATGCCTCTTTTGGGCCTACATATATCTTGTGACCACTGATATATTTGATGGTATTTTCACAATCTTATTTTATCATTTCCTGGGTAAAATATATTATATTGAATTTTACACAACTGCCATTTTTATATATTAAAAAACGGTCCACTCTTAGCAATTTCATGTTTTCACCTAATTAATTATAGCAGTGTAAATATAACGTGTGAACTGTTGAACAAATGATCATGAAATGAACAGGTGTGGCACTCCCATCCGGATAAAGAGACAGAATGTCAACAGTGCCCCAGGAGACCTCTGTGTCCCCTTCCCAAGGACATGTGTTCAGAGATGTGCCAAGGGCTGGGGAGACAGCAGTGGTCCACCCTCAGAGCAGATAAGAAGGAAAACGGGTATTTCCATGAAAAATGATCCACTTTTGATGTCAAATATGCCTGGCAGGTGTCTGCTCTGATTTGAGTCTCAATTCGAGGGCAAGAAGAGAGCCAGACAAAACATTTCTTCAGCCACTGTAACAATGCTTAGCATCCATGTCATTTAGAGAACTTCATCACAGCTTTTCCACAGACAGTTCTGAGTCTTAACGAACTGCTGCTATCCAGCAGCACTCCCTTCTTGAAGAAAACCCAACTTCCAGGCCCCACAGTAGAATGAATCACCTCATTGACCACGGTCTGGGAGCCCAAGAAGGTCAAATAGCAAGGCCTTGAGTTGGCCTCTTCCACAGTCACCAGTCTTTGGGTGGCTGCACATCCTCTATGTCAGGTAAATGCTCTGCCCTGGGCCCAGCCTGACAGCTGGGGCACCTGCATGTTTAGCTTGGCTCTCAGCAAAGGCGCACTGGAGGCTGGTTTCCAACACAGCTTAAACACAATTAACTTTCATTTGATGTGGCCTGCCTCTCTCTGCTCCTAATGTTCCCTCAGGACCCGGGATCCAATAAAGTCCAGCATGTGACTAAGAAAGCCAGGCAGAGAAACTGACCAAATATTGTTCAACGTGATATTACAAACCTATGGGAAAGGAGTTTAATTAAAGACCACAACAATTCTTTGGGGGAATGTTTCTTTTATTAACCATTCCTGCCGAACAAAGCAGCTTTAAACAAACCCTGACTGCCTGGAAAGTGTGTGTGCCCGAGATTTCTTTTTTCTTCTTAATCTGTTCTGCTTTTTGGTTATTTGGTCATTAGGAAAATCAGAAGTGACTTGGACCCAAGAAATCCAATTTAAGTAAGCTCATTCTACATTTATAAATATGAGCAGATGACATTTAAAACAGACAAACCAACAGGGACAGTTCTAAGTGTGAAATTGTAGTTCAGCATAAAGTATTACCATAAATATATAGAGGAGCTATTTGTGGATCAACTAACAAGTTCAGGGCATTTCCGTGAAATGTATGCACAGCCTGAATGTGGATAAGACATTTAAAAATGTAGAGGAAATGCAATTCTTTTACTCTGTAGTATAATAAAACCACTAGTTAGTGTCACTGATATGATAGCACCAATTGCCAAAGAGTGAAAACGCAGAAATCAAAATGGAAGACCCACATCTGATGGAGCAAAGAAATTGGATTTTTAGGTATTATTGGAAAAGAGGAAATACCACTGAGGAGTTAAGACAAGAGTGTATGAATTTTTTTAAAACTCAAGAAAAGTCAGAGGATATATAAATCTAAAATTGACTCATGAGTACATTCAAACATTCCAAGGCTATGCAATAAGTTGGATGCGCTGATTATTGAAGTCTCGCTCATGGAGAAAGTGTGTAGGACAAATGAAACAAATGTAAAAATGTGCATGTGATATGAGTTTGCTTTTCTCAAAAATGCCAAGAAAATATGCAAAGAAACAGAATAAACATTCTGTAAAGATAGAATTCTATAATATTCTCCCACCCACATTTCCATTACCAATACATGCATTCGTTCCTAAATGATACATATAATATGACTCTCATATCTAGGTGACCGTTTCTTTGCCTAACCTTGAGTGAGTGACATGTGACAGATTGTATTTTCCAAAGATGGCTTTGACAACATCCCCCATCCCACATACTCTTTTTGAAATGAGACCTTACAATACCTCATCAAGTGGTAGAGTTTATTTCTATGCCCCTTTGACTCTGGGCAGGCACCATGACTCCTTTGACCAGTGTAATAGAGCAGAAGTAACATTGTGCCAGTTACACATGTCACCCTTAACTGGCCTGGCAGCTTCCAATTCCTGCTTCTTGAAAGTCAGTCACCATACAAAAAATACCACTGCCCTGAAACCATCTTGCTCTGAGAAACTGAGCCACATGAAGAGGCTTTAGAGGAAATTAGATAGATGATGGATGGATGGATGGATGGATGGATAGACAGACAGACAGACAGACAGACAGACAGACAGATAGATAGATAGATAGATAGATAGATAGATAGATAGATAGACGTCAAGAAACACTGCAGTACCAGGCATGTGACTATAAAGGTTATCCTGGAAGTGGATCATCCAGCCCCATAGGCCCAGCTGATGACCTGCAGGTCAGACCCAAACTGTCCTACCAAGCTCTTCCCAAATTCCTGACCCACAAAATCAAAAGCAAAATAAAATGGTTTTCTTAAGCTACAAACTAGGTAGTTTATTATGTAGCAATAGATAACTGCAACGTTGTCTCCCATATTGGACTTTACCTGGAATACATATGCATTCTACCCAGGTTGAAAATTCTAAGGATTTTACCCTTTCTTGAAATTTTGAGTCATGCAACCTTTTAATACCTCTTCAGAAATCTCAATGCTACCAACAATTCTAATGTTCGGTTTTCTTTTGTTAATGAATTAGGAGGAAATATCAGGGTTTGCCTTCTGAGGACCCCCTTCATCTGCACACCTGGGACCGTTTGTGAAATATGCAGATTCCTGGGCCTCATCTCAACGCACTGAATACTCTTTGAGGGGTAGAGCTTAGAAACCTGTATTTTTTAAACATTCCCACTATAGCCAACACACATACATTCTGCTTTCATGACCCTCCTAAATTCTAAGCCTGCTTATTTTCAAGGCAATTTCTAAAGTAATCCTAGAGGCATTTTGGCAGTTGCAGTAGTAAGACATTTGGACCTGTCAATACCATGATTTCACGCACTTCAACATACTATTTGGTACAATTGTACATGGCATAAGATGAGTCTGTTGTACTCACCCTCTTTAGTTAAGCAACCAATTTTCTGCAAAATAAACTTGGTATGTGAACACCAACAGTTCATCACAAATCTACCAGCCATTTTTTCTGGTGAAGGAAAATCAGTAGTAAAATTCAATTCAAACAAGCTTTCTTAGGTAATTACAATATGATACCTTGCAAGGTGGCATTGGTAATGGTATAAAGAAGAGAGGGGCCCCTGACCTCTGGCAACTCAATTTGGTAAGGAAAGCAGTCAGTTACATAAATAACACTTCCCATTATGCAGATGGCAACAGACAGCCACAAAAGCAGCATTCTGCTGTACTTGGCACCTAAGACCTACCAATCTTGAGCAAGAGGCAGGGCTATGTTTGCAAAGCAGATCTGAGAGGAGCTTTTTATTTTCAATAAGGAGAACTTACTCCTCCAGGATAGAACTGCCATAGAGCACAGTCAAACCCTTTCACAACAGATGAGGGTGAAACAATAGTTAATTGAGAGGACCAGGGCCACTTATGAGCAAAGCAATGAGTTTGGTCACAAACTATTAATAACACAGATTAATGATTCACTGAATCCTGTCAATGTGATGACAACCCAAACTTTTCAAGTAGGAGAAGTAAAACTCCATTGAGGAAAGAAATAGTCCCAGGCCACAAGAAACTAATAAGCAAATAAATGACTTCAATGTCCATGCAGTGATGTCATGGCTCTGTTTGTGGAGATTTTTAAGGACTGGAAGAGGTGAAGAATATGATCACCCAGGGATTGAAGCAACTAAAGGCAGATCAGAGCAATTAGAAGAGTTGATTATGTTATCTGTGTGGTACCTATAACTCACTAAAGGCTTTCAGTATTTTCATCTAATCCTAATCATCTTAGTACGGTTGGTAAAGCCAGTGTTTTAGATTTTAATAATTTTAGATCAAGGGCAGTCAAGCGATTTGGCCAAGGTCACACCACAATAGCAGCATGAAAGCCAGAATTCCAGATGTTCTGACACTAATTCCACAGCTCTGTGCAGAGGGCATTCAGAAGTGCATCCCCTGTATGGTGAAGAGTTGGCTCCCACTGATGGAGAGTTACACAGACAGGTTGGGCTTTAGGTGGAAGAACCTAGGCCTAACCCAGCCTCCAGCAGTGTACTTTTGCCCAAATCCCTTCATCTCCACAGGCCTCAGTTTCCTCATCTGTCAAATCAGCATGCTGTGCCAGACTCAGAGAAATAAGAGGAAAAGCCAGAAGCAGGCTGATGTTACCCCCTACCCTGTGTTTTGTAAAAGTCCGAGGCCATGAAAGACATAATGCAAGAAGAGCTGAGGAAGAAGAGAGGAGAGAAAGACAGCTTTGGGAAAAGAGCAGAGAAGGGAGGAGTAATTCCTCCAAACCAGAAAGGGGACAGGGGTCTCTGTGTCCTTGGAATGGCTGCAACATAGAACCTGCTGGCTGCCAGATCTCAGGAGGGACTGCTGTGTAGAGCAAGGGAAGGAAGACAAGAGGCCCAGGCCTCAGGTCTCCTAGCTTGGCCAAAGAGCCACATCTCCTCAGATGGGCAAAGCAACCAGAACCAAGGGTTCTATGCAATGGACACTTGCAAATAGCAAGTAATCAGTGTGGACCCATGCCTTATCACCCCAGATGTTTTATGGTCAGTGCAGATGTGGCAGGAGGTAACACAATTTAAGAATCACCGAGGTACCACATTGCTACTAAACTATCTCACTCATTAATTCCTCTGCAACTAGTTTTTCCTCCAGCACATAACACATCACTCTCTCTTCTACTGAGCCCCAGAAGAACTAGCTCACTTGCCTTAAGGGACGATGTTTTATGAAAAGAAAAGAGCAAAACATTAGACTCACTGAGGGAAAAGTGGATCCATGACTCTCTCATCTCCTGCTCGCTTGAGGGCATCTGCTCATTGACTAAAATGACAAAGCCAGCAAAGACCACTATTATAACACTTCTCTGCTGTGTCGTCTCCAATTCCTAAAGATAACTGAATTGAGTTGCCTTGGCCTGGTTGCCTTTTGTGTTTCAAACTGCAATCAATATTAGCCACCAAAAATTCTACTGTGGCTTCCCTGCATGCCTAACAAGGAAGGTGAACAGGGCATACAGGGCTGTTTCACTAGGACCACCAAATAATTTTTATTAGCAACTCCATCACATTTAACTAGCTCCTTTAGTAACATTAAGGAAAATCTATGTCAGAGGTTTGTCAGCCTTTGATGGATGTTTTCATTCTTGGAGCGTTATTATTGCTCTCCTTATGTGGCCAGGCTGCAATGGGGGAGTGTACGCTGATTAGACACTGTACTCCATCTGCCACCATGCCCTGGGGCTAGGATGTTGTCGCCGGAGCCCAACACTGGTCTTGACAATTACATAATCCCACTGAACAGAAAGGACAGGCAATTGTTTCAGGGAGGTTTCTCTACTTCTTTTACCTAGAAAATCCTGAGCCTTTCACTGGTGCTGGTCTGAAATAGCAAGATGAATTGAGAAGAAATAAGTTCATTTGTCATTTGGCCAGTCAGGCTACCAGTGCCTTATTTTATGTTGAACAGGTTTAATGCAGTCATAATCAGTGATGAGAGTGGCTAGATTAGGGCAAAAAACCACACTGTATACTGGCCATGGCTTTGTTCTAAGATCCTATACCAAGCATTGTTGTTATTGTTTTAGCCAAACAATAAAAATTGTTTAGTCTCTTGTAATTTTTCTGGTGGTGTTGTTGTTGTTGTTGATGGAGTCTCACTCTGTCACCAGGCTGTGAGTATAGTGGCATGATCTCGGCTCACTGCAACCTCCGACTCCCTGGTTCACGCTATTCTCTTGCCTCAGCCTCCCAAGTAGCTGGGACTACAGGCATGCACCACCACGCCCAGATAATTTTTGTATTTTTAGTAGAGATAGGGTTTCACCGTATTGGCCAGGATGGTCTTGATCTCCTGACCTTGTGATACACCCACATGGGCCTCCCAAATTGCTGGGATTACAGGCGTGAGCCACCGTGCCTGGCCAATTTTTCTGGTTTTTAAAGGAATATGTTCTCTTTGAAAATTGGAAAGTTATATATATTTTAAAGGCTATAAATGTATATTTAGTGTTTGTGTTAGTTTGTATTTTCTCAAAGATGGCTATATACACACCCCCCTACCCCAATCCTCAAGTTCTTCTAACAATGGGATATTAACACTTCTCCACACTGAGAATCCATGTTCTCTTCCCTTGAAACTATGTGGGTCTTTGTAACTTCATTGACCAATTAAAATTCAGTGGAGATGATGCTATGTAACTTCCAAGGTTAGGTCATAAAAGGTGATGTGGCTTCAGCTTGACACTTGCCTGCTCTCTCTCTTTTTTCCTCTGCCTTCTCCTCTTCCTCCTCTTCTTCATCTTTCTCTCTCTCTTTCTCTCTCTTTCTCACTCACTGTCTCAAAATATATGCCTTGGGGAGCCTTGAGCTGACATGTAGGCAGTCTCTATGCTGGAGAGAGCACATGGAAAGATTAGACAGGGAAAGATGCCCAAAAGCCCTAGCCAATCTAGCCTCCAGCTGTTTTAGTCTCCCCAGCTCAGGCACCAGACATATGAGTGAGCCTTCAGATGATTCCAGCCTTCTATCTATCCCAAATGATCCCAAGGAAAACAGAGATAAGCTGCCCTGACAACTCCTAGACTGCATCCAGACTGCATACTCAAGAATCAATCAAGTTTTGGAGAGTTGTTTGTCATACAGCATCAGATAACTAGAACAACCTCATCAACTGCAGATAGACCATTGTTACCACGTTGGTGTCTATTACTATCAAATGATAAATGAATTTCTTGTTCATTCCAAAGCAAAGAAACACTTGCTCCACCAAGCAGTTTTTATAAATTATCAGTTTGAAATGTAGAACCAATTCTCTTTGACAAAGCAAGTTATCTTGGTGGGCCAGGCCACAGAAGCCTGCTCAACCCCTAATCCAACAGGATAGTCCTCCAACATGAAAAGTAATGTTTCTTCCTTTATTTTAGCTTCATAAGGATGTATTTTACCTCAAGGATGCTTTCACGCCTGGATGTGTTACCACCATAAACAATTTGATCAATTTCATACAGTAAAGGTTAAGGAGTTCAGTGAGGGAGAGATTACTATGGATTGTAGTCATTGGGGAAAGTTTCATGGAAAATTTAGAAGCTGTGTTCATTGAGCCAAAGAGGTGAAAAAATGGGTTGACAGAAAGGAAGCATAGTGGCCATCTGTGTTTTTTTCCTTCCCCAGCATCATGACGCCTAATGGTAACTACACTAAAATGTTCCGTAAGACCTTTTTACTCAGCTGGACATTTAAAGGCTCACATCTTTAATCCAAGCACTTTGGGAGGTCAAGGCGGGTAGATGGATTGAAGCCAGGAGTTTGAGACAAACCTGGCCAACGTGGCGAAACTCCATCTCTACTGAAAATATGAAAATTAGCCTGGTGTGTTGATGTGCATGTATAATCCCAGCTACACAGGAGGCTGAGGCAGGAGAATCGCTTGAACCTGGAAGGCAGAGCCTGTAGTGAGCCGAGATTGAGCCACTACACTCCAGCCTGAGCAACAGAGTAAGACTCCATCTCAAAAAAAAAAAAAAAAAAAAGTAGGTAGTAATCAAATTGGCAGACAAATTGCTTGACTCAGTTGTCCTTACTGTGACATAAAGGAGAAATAAAAAAGAAAATAATCCATAATGAGCTATGTATTTCAACATATAAATGTGTGAGCATTATTATTGTAGGCCAGCAGTCAGCAAACTTTTTCTGTAAAGGATGAGAAAGTAAATATTTTAGGCTTTGTGGGCAACATAGGATCTTTGTTGTATAGTCCTTTTTTTTTTTTTTTTTTTTTTTTACAACCCTTTAAAAATGTAAAGACCATTCTTAGCTCATGGGTTGTGCAAAAGCAGATCACAGGGTGGATTTGGGCTACAGGCCCTAGTTTGCTGATTCCTGCCCTAGGCTAGACCATATAACAAGACATCAGGGGCTGGCACCTTCTTATAATGAGTGGGTTTGCAGTTGACATGTTGAAATAAGGGCTAAATAAGTACACTTGTGTATAGCTGTGCATCAAACCACCCTGGATGCCACAGTCAGTGTGGATTCATACAGGCACGCTGGATCAAGTGCTCAGTGTCACTAGCAGTGTTGCCATCCGTGACAAAATTTCAAAGATAGCAAATAGTTCTTGAATTGGTTCCAGATGAAACAATATTCCTTCTATAATATTCCTTCTAATTTGACTGTACTTGCATTCCTGGATGATGCTGTATATATTAAAAGCATGCAAAAAGTATATTGTACTTATGTGGAAAATGGCGTCAATTTCCTGGCTTCTGTAAATGAAACCAGTGTTCACCTACAAGATCTGATTGGGTCATTTGAATGTCATGTGGGACATCACGTGGAGACACAGGAAAATTCTGACATGTGGGACCATAGGGTGCACTGTGGCAGTCTAGCCTCTCTTACCTCTACCCACCAAGGGCCAGCATTGCCCCCTTCCAATTATCATGACAACTGAAAACATCCCATTAACTTCCAGAAAGTACGCCCTAACAGCACAGGTAGAGTCAAAGGTTACACAATTTTGCATAAAAATGATTTTTAAATTGCTAGAGGTCCACCCAATGCCTTGAGAGATAATCTGCAATGGAGAAGCCCTGAGGCTTTAAGGTCACTGGCTTCTCAGTCCATCCACCTCTGTCTTGTAGGTGAAAGCATCAGTGGCAAGAACCTCTATCCTGGACTAGAATTAGTGAGGCCAAAGAATGACCCAGGACCTTGAATTACACCTGCCTGGAGCAGGGGCTCAGTAACAAAAACGTCTGTGCAAACCAACCATGGGCCTGCAGTCAAGACTGGCTACATAATTTGGGAGATCCAATGCAAGATAAAAATGCGAAGCCCACTATTCAAAAATTATTCAAAATTTCAAGACGGTGCCAGCAGAGTATTAAACCAATACAGGGCCCCTCTGAGCACCTGTCCTATGTGACTACATAGGACACATGCCCAGGAAGCCAGCCCTGCCAGCAATAAGTTTATGTTAACTGGTGTTTTCCTATCCATTCATTGGTTTTGTTTCACAGACTTGGACTTATCCTGACTTCCAAGATGAGAAAAGTGAAGCTTATGGAGTATTAATACATATGGAGACCCGGCAGGGTGGCTCACGCCTGTAATCCCAGCACTTTGGGAGGCCAAGGTGGGCGGATCACTTGAAGCCAGGAGTTTGAGACCAGCCTGACCAACATGGTGAAACCCTGCCTCTACTAAAAACACAAAAATGAGCCGGGCGTGGTGGCACATGCTCTTAATCCCAGCTACTCAGGAGGTTGAGGCAGGAGAATCACTTGAACCCAGGAGGCGGAGGTTGCAGTGAGCTGAGATTGTGCCACTGCACTCCATCCTGAGAAACAGAGCAAGACTCCATCTCAAAAATAAATAAATAAATAAATTAATTAAATTAAATTAAATTAAATACATAGGGAGACATCTAGAACAGAGGGGAAGGAAAATTGAACCAGAGATCCCAACTTGTTCCCCCATCCCTGGCTGCCATTCTGCAGCTGGGAAGGCTTCTTGCCCCTTGTCCTGCTTGCCAGGCTCAGCAGTAGCGGATGGGGATTTAAATGAAAGCAGATAGTTTGGGCCTGTGCCCCAGTAGAGAGATTGTTGGCTTAAAATAACCATGAACGTCACACACCTTGATGCTGCCTTTGCTGAGTCCCTTTTCATTAGAATGCCTACATTTAATTTCAAGAGACCTCCAGTTCTTTCAGGAAATCTCCAGTTATAACAATGGTACCTATGATTTGCAATGAGTTTTAAAACTATGGCCTGGCTAAAAAGGGAGATTTAACTAATTCTTGCCGAAAGCACTTTTGAAATTACTGGGGAAGTATTAGGACTAAGGCCAAGACAATGGCTGTCTGGCATGACTGTGGAGACCCTTGTGATTATATTGCTCCTAAAAAGACTTTGCCAAATCCCACCCCTACCGTTGCGTTGAAAGACAGAGCATGTCCACATTCAAAATGTGCTACAAAGCAAGCAGGAGAAAATAGGTAGAGGAAAAGCCTCTGTGAACTGTCCTGTTGGGGTGAAAAACTGCTGAAAAATATCCTTTACGATTCTTGGATTTCCAGAAACTGAATTGGCAGACATTGGCCAGTTTGATGGTGGAGAAACTGGACACTTCTCTATTCCTGATTGTCTTAAGCCTCCTAAGTATGTTGCAATCTATATGTATCAATAAATTGCAGTATTCGCAACAACAACAAAAAAATGCTAACAGAAATCTCAAAGTAATACACGCCAGTTCCCACCCTGCAAAAGCAACTACATTTTATTTAAAGTTTCTATACCTTAAACACACACACACACAAAGATGTGTGTATTCCAGGACGAAAACAAGAGCATAAAGCAAACAAAGCACAGATAGTAAGCAAGAGAAGTCAGGCTGAAGGGAATGGGGAGGGACAGAGAAAGGCGAGAAGAGTTACCAAGTTGTCAGCAAAAGCCCAGCATGAGTTACAACTTATGGAACAAAGAGAATACGATTGAAGCACCAGAGATATTTCATCATAATCTACATAGACCACTGAGTTTATTTGGTAGTTAAGGAGGTAATGGCTTTCTTTCAAACTCATTTTAAAAGTTCTTTTTTTTAATGGTGGCAATAAATGTTTTTTAGTGCTGGGACTATATTCACTAGAGTGGCCACATGGCCACATTCAACCCTTGCTAAAGATGCTTAATGAGGTGACGCTGGTTTCGCTAAAATATTCTGTGCTGTTTCAACAATTTCATAGTTAAAAGAACTAACTCTCAAGGTATGAAGACAATGCAGGGGAGGAAGGAGTTATTTTACCCAGTGTGTAAGGCACCCCAGGGTTTTTTTTTAAGTATGATGCCAACTCTTTCTTTCCCATGAAGTACTAAGTGGCATGGAACTTTAACTGGGGCATAAAAACAAATTAACAGAAGTAATGTATGAAATAAGCTTTTGCCGGTATCCAATTATAGCATCAAGTTATGCTTAAAAGTTGACTGATGTATTTTAACAACAAATAGCGTGGAGTTTCAGGACTATGTGTGTTACAGAGTCTCATGCATCCATCAACACTAAAATTTAAGACCAACCACTAAGATAACAAGGAATTTGCTGCTGTCTCTCTTGCTTGAGAAGACCAGGTTGCCACTCAGGAAGTGCAAAGCCAGATCAGGTTTTCTCTATTAACCAATTATCTTATGAAGAAATGCCATTGTTGAAAGTTCTTTCTCATCAAATGCCTACACCATCAAGTCAAGCAGCATTGCTAAAATCATTATAATTGTGTCTGAAACATCTCATGTTTCCGAGTCGCCACAGCTCCTGGGAGCATTTAGCAGTTGGCTTTCGAAGAAAAATAGAAAAGGAGGTATCGGGGAAAAAAAAGTGAAAATTCTATTAAAAAATTATTGTTTGGATAGTAGTTGATGACATAAATACACACACACATACATAATGTATATATGTGTGTGTGTATATGGAATATTTTAGGTTTTTATTTACTACAACGAAGTCTCCACATTAATGTTTACTATAACGCAATAGATTAAAAACAAAGATAATACATTGAGGTTGAAAAACAAAGCCAAATCTTGAAAATCAAATTGCATCCAAAATTAAACAAATATGCCCAATATTGAAGAAATGAAAGTATTGCAGGTTGATGAATAATTAAACAACGCAAAATCAAACCAATGTGGGGGAAAGGCTGCTTTAAAAAAAAAAATCAGAGACTTGAGGGCATAAATCATGATTTATAACCTATCCCAACTTTGACCTTATAGAAAGCAGGAAAGATCAAAGGTGATGCTTCATTATGTATTTATTGCTTGGCCAAACCATTTTTCATCGGTCTTCATTTTGAAAGATCTATATGGAGTATGTACAAATTCCTATACATAGAATCATTGCAGGGAAATTTTAATGTACAGAATTTACCATGAAATCTGCAGCTAATAGTACAATATGCCTAATTTGTAATTTCCTTGTCTCTTTCTAGATTTATAGCATTGCATCTTTATAGCCAAAAGATGCAAGCTGCAGTGTATCATGGGAAGATGGCTGACAGTTCAAATACAGTCACTGTAATTCTGCAGAGACCTTATTCTTTAACGCTCTAATGAGGATATCACTAAATGACAACCACTGCCACCACCATTAGCACACATATCCACACATGTGCAAGCTAGAAAATCCCATTTAGAAAGATTGCCATGTTATATCTAAAACGAAGTCAGGTATAAAAGATTTGAGGTGTGACTGCTTTTTTAATTGGGAATGCTTCAATCAAATTAGAGAATATGCTTTTCTATGCCTTTCTGTGGGGAAAAGACTAGATGACATGATTAGTTTGCATCTAACTCTGGAATATGAATCTGTTAACTAAGCACTGAAACCAGTACTGACTCCAAAGGTAGTTTTGAAATACCTAAGAGACCCCTAGTTACTTTGACTGGTGTTATAACAGTCCCAAAATCTATTTTAATGCATTTTAACATTTTTAGAAGATGGCACACCAAGTTAGCATACCTGTGTATTTGAGGAAGAAAGGAAAGAGACAGTCACTCGGAAAACATAAGCTATGTCTTGCAATGCAGGCAGGTCTAAAGAGGAGCTGGAAATTCTGAACTAGCACCAACCGGCCCGCACCATTGTGGCACAGCACCCCCAAATTACCAGGTTATTTTCCCCCATGCCTCAAAGCAGTCACAGCCCATGGGCAGATCATCTCTGGTTATGAACATCTTCATCAGTTTACCTAGTAGGAAAATGTTGGTACAGTAAAATTTTCCTAAATGATGCTCATTAGAAGAGATGTTAATGAGTATTGTGTGTTCCAAGGTCCAATTAGGTTAGTAAATTCCGAGTTAAACAAAGCTCAACAAGGTTTATTATCTTAGGACTTTTTGGATCCTCTAATACACCCTATGCTGTGGCTCCCTGGAGGGAGATAATCTGATAATCTCCTGTAGCTTTCTCCAGGTAGATGCAACCACAGGTATTTTTGTTTACCTCTTCTTTGCAGAATGTCTCACATGACTGGAGTTCTCAGGAAAACACCCTGGGGAATGACAGAATGATGGAGAGTCATTGGATCTACAAAGACTAGGATACAGCTCCCAACACTTTCCAGCCATGTGCACCCTTGAGCAAGTGACTCTCCCAGAACCTGAATCAACCCAGGTGTGAAATGGGCTATCTGGTGAGGGTGAACAGTGACCATAATCAGCTCCTCTGGAAGTAGGTTTTGTTGATATTGAATCAGATTCCTTCTGCTGCATGTAGCAAGCCAATCACTATGACGACAGGTTGGGGGTTTTTTATTGTTGCTGTTTTTTGTTTTTTGTTTTGTTTTTTTTGTTTTGTTTTGTTTTTGAGACGGAGTCTTGCTCTGTCACCAGGCTGGAGTGCAGTGGTGCAATCTCGGCTCACTGCAACCTCTGCCTCCCAGGTTCGAGCGATTCTCCTGCCTTGGCCTTCTGAGTAGCTGGGACTACAGGTGCCCACCACCACACCCGGATAATTTTTGTATTTTTAGTAAAGACGGGGTTTCACCATGTTGGCCAGGATGGTCTCGATCTCTTGACCTCATGATCTGCCCGCTTCGGCCTTCCAAAGTGCTGGGATTACAGGCGTGAGCCACCGTGCCCGGCCGACAACAGTTTTTACAAAAGAGAAAGAGCTGATTCACGAGGCAGCCAAGAGAGAAGGTGGGAAAGCAGGTGTCAAATCTGCCTCCCTGAAGATGGGGTTTTAGGGATATTTATGGGATAGAGGAGCAAGGCAGGCCGAGGTGTGGGAAAGAAGATTGGGCGTAAGAGTGAGGTACTGGGTGATCTGCACAAGGGTAGTCGAGATTCATGGATCTTTGTAGAACACATGTTCAGAAATCAGCAGATTAGCATGATCTTAGGGAGGAGTTTTCAGCTTTCTGATGTCAAAAAATCACCTCGCAGCCAACTGTGCAGGGCCTAGTTGAAGGACTGTGGTTTCAACCAGCTTGAACTGGGTAAGAGCTGTCCCTTAGTTCCTAAAAAACAACTTTAAGCAACTGTTACCATGGTGACCTGTCAGCGATGTTCTCTATAAGGAACTAGTGGATTGCTTAGCGACGTGATATTTAACTATATAGGTTTCAAGACGAACTAGAGGTAGGCAATTAAAAGCAAGCAAGGCAAGTTCCATTTGGCAGCTTCATCGGGTCAGCCCTCAGCTTCATGATGGCACAGTGGTTGCTATCCGAGGCCTTGGGGTCCGACCCACCTGAATTAAAACCCAGCTGTCTTTAGCCCAGGAGGTGGAGGTTGCAGTGAGCTGAGATTCCACCACTGCACTCCAGCCTGGGCAACAGAGTAAGACTCCTTCCAAAAGTAAAAATAAAAAATAAAAATAAAACTCAGCTATGCTACTTTTCCAGCTGTGTGACCTTTTGCGTTGCAGCTCCTCGGGCCACAGATGAGTCGGTTCATCTATAAACCAACTTAAATGAGATGATGTTCTTAGCCAAGTGTCAATAAACAGCAGTTACTCTCAGACCCTTCCCGGAGAGACCAGAATAATAACTAACAAGGAGTCATCTTTCATGGAGCATGTGGCGAGTACTTGTCCCCTGATGGCTGCTCAGCTCCCATGTCAGTGGCCCTTCCCAACAGTGGCCAGATTCCCTCCAGGGAATCCCCTCTTTATGTGTAGTCTTAGTGGGATGGTTATTACAGACACTTGTGCCCATTATGGAATCCGAATCACAAAACTCCCTCTTCCCATATCCGTGTCCACTGGTACAGACAGACGGGGCCATGTGACTCAAGCTCAGCCTCTAGGATTCTCTCTGCTGGGTCTCTGAGTTTTGGGGGTCACCATGCTGGTAGATGAGGTTAGAGTCAGCCATGTGGGGGTAGCAGGAGCATCCCTATTCCCAGGGGGCTGCCAGGCTTTCCACCTACTCCCAAGTCCACAGCTCTAGTATCCAGTTTATTTACTAAGCCCCCTAAATCCATCCAATCAATTAATCTTCTAAACATGAACAATATTTGTTACCAATAGCACACAGAGCAGCAGAGACATAAGTCCGGAATAATTTAGGTCTGGTCCTTGATGGAATCCAAGGAGGTACATTGCAAGGAGGAGGATGAGAAAACAGGAATGGACATTCCTGGAAGTGAAGAATAAACTGAACAGCTGCCTCGTGTATGGTTCTCACTGGGGTGTGTCCTTCATGATCCCACCTGAAAACCAGAAACTTCTCTATATTTGAAATAGGGAATTTAAAGCAGGGAACTGGCCACCCAATGGAGAAAAGAGTTGAGATGCCACCAGGGGCCAGTGAGGCAGTCCAGAGATTAGCAACAACAGGACACCATCACAGCCTGGAGGTTAAAGAAACAGGTGGGGGGTGGGGCACGGTGGCTCACGCCTGTAATCCCAGCACTTTGGGAAGCCAAGGCAGGTGGATCACAAGGTCAGGAGATTGAGACCATTCTGGCTAACATAGAGAAACCCCATCTCTACTAAAAATACAAAAAATTAGCCGGGCGTGGTGGCAGGTGCCTGTAGTCCCAGCTACTCGGAAGGCTAAGGCAGGAGAATGGCCTGAACCCAGGAGGCGGAACTTGCAGTGAGCCGAGATCATGCCACTGCACCCCAGCCTGGCGACAGAGAGACTCTGTCTCAAAAAAAAAGAAAAGAAAAGAATCAGGTGGGAGCTAAATGATGAGAACACACGGACACATAGAGGGAAACAACACACACTGGGGCCTTTCATAAGGTGGGAAGTGGGAGGAGGGAGAGACTCAAGAAAAATAACCAATAGGTAACAGGCTTAATACCTGAATGAGGAAATAATCTGTACAACAAGCCACCATGACACAAGTTTACATATGTCACAAACCAGGACTTGTACTCCTGAACTTAAAAGTTAAAAAATAATTAAAATCCCAAGAAAGTTAGCTACAGTTCTTTGTCAACCATCTTAACTCTAAGTTAGTAGAAATAATCTAGTTGTATGGGAATAGTCCACACTGTGGACTACTTGGAGGGGGAGAGGAAGAGAGGGGTGGGTTGAAAAACTACCTCTTTGGTACTATGCTCGCGACCTGGGTGCAATATACCCATGTAACAAACCCACACATGTACCCTCTGTATCTAAAATTAAAGTTAAAAAGTGTTTTTAAAATTTCCTGGCTGGGCACGGTGGCTCACGCCTGTAATCCCAGCACTTTGGGAGAGCGAGGCAGGTGGATCCCCTGAGGTCAGGAATTCAAGACCAGCCTGGCCAACAAGGTGAAACCCCATCTCTACTAAAAATACAAAATTAGCCAGCCATGGTGGCACGCACCGGTAGTCCCAGCTACTTGGGAGGCTGAGGCAGAAGAATCACTGGGACTCACTGAGGCGGAGCTTGCAGTGAGCAGAGATCATACCACTGCACTCCAGCCTGGGCAACAGAACGAGACTCCATCTAAAAAAAAAAAAAAAATTCTGAAAAAGAAATGGAAGGAGTGTGATATGGTTTGAATGTTTGCCATCTCCAAATCTCCTGTTGAAATGTGATTCCCAATGCTGGAGGTGGGACCTGGTAGAAGGCATTTGGGTCATGGGGGCAGATCCCTCGTGATTCGTTTGGTGCCCTCCCCATAGTGATAAATTCACATGAGGTTTGGTTGTTGGAAAAGAACCTGGGATATCCCCTCTCTTGCTGCACCTCTCACCATGTGATGCACCAGCTCCCCCTTCACCTCCTGCCATTACTGGAAGCCTCCTAGGCCCTCACCAGAAGCAGATGCCAGCACCATGCTTCTTATACAGGCTGCAGAACGGTGAGTCAAATCAACCTATTTTCTTTATAAAGTATACCCGGTCTCAGGTGTTCTTTTATAGCAACACAAAATGAACTAACTCGGGGTGGCTTTATCTGAGCCCTGGGTCTGGGGCCACCAGCATAAGCTAGAACCATCACATGCCTTCAGGCATGCAATGGAGACACAGCTGCTGCCAGAAACACTGCCCAAGCAAAAAGGTAGGGCTAGTGGGGAAGATTCCCTTGTTTATTCCTGCCTCCTAGCCTCTAACCTCCCACCCCTGCATCCCATTGGCCCAACCCAGACAGGTGATAAAGGAACCTGAGAAACGCAGCCTGAGAGGGTCATTCCCCTCTTCTTTGAGAACAGTAGTAGAGTGACAAAGAATGGAGCAGAGGCAAATAAGCCCAGCACTGGCAAACAACCCCTCACACAAGAAGTATGTGATGCCTAATAGGCTTTGGTTTGTATTATTCAGGGTTCCTTGGGAACCTCCTGGCCTAATCACGTTTCATCTTTCATGTGAAACAAAGTGCTTTCAGTCACCTACCTCCTACTCCCCAAATCCCATTTGTTTCTGCCTAAAAAAAACTGCAAGAAACATTTTATTTGCCTCTCTTCCAGATGTTCTGTGGACTTATTAGTCTCAGAGGCTCCCAGTGCTCCTAATTTCAGTAAGGATTCTATCCCACACTGAACATGGAACACACTTGCTGTATTTATTGTTTCTATGGTAAAAAATAAAATCTCTAAGAAGTGAGCACTAGCAAAATAAGGATGAATGCCTGGGTCTTTTTGGTCTCATCACACAAAGGATATATTTTATAGGGGCTGTCTTCGTATGTAATTAGGATTCCCTCAACCAAATTTAATACTAATTTTTCCTCCAGGGGAATTTCTGATGAGATTGTCCAGCAAAGGGGCCATCTCCTAATGGGATTAGCTGATCAAGATTGTCTCCTGATACATGGTACCATTCAGCAGCCATTTTAGAAAAAAATTGCAACTGGGGGAGGGGGAATAAGCACAGCTGATGGAAAAAAAAAAAAAAAAAAAAAGCAAAACCCAAAGCAACTTGCTGGCATGGCTCGAAGAGCTGGGTTGGCACTATTTCTGCCTCAGGTAGCAAGGGGGAGGGCTGGTATATTGAAGCACCTTGGTAAAGGGATCCAATCTTGATACCTACAATTTACCTTTGCTCTGTACTAGAGTCATAAGAAATTCTGACCACAGTGAGACACCTGGGGGCCGGGAGCGAGCATGACAGTGAATGAGACAAATTCACCCCCTCTGGTGGGCGACTTACAGCTCCTGTTTTCATGGGGGTAGAGCAGTGGGCTCATACACTCAGACTGGACTACATCCTCAAACAGACTGCGTTTCCAAAGAATCCTAACCCTGGCCCAGATTCTGTTCTTGAGGACCTCTCATTGGAGAAAAGTGGTGGGAAAAGAGAGTCTTGAAATGGCCTAGAAATAGCTCAAAACATCTGAAGCCAAAGCAATCCTTTCAATAGAGATTACCGAGGGCCCAGCAGGGTGTATGATCCTGGAAATAAAAAACAGAAAATAAAAAACGACAATAAAACTACAGAACCTAGGAGTTGGTCTCCTTTTTATAATCACCATGCACTGGCAATTCTAAAGAATGTTAATGAAAAAAGTATCCCTAAAACAAAAACAACAAAAAACTTTCATTGGTCTAAGTCTAAACAATTGTGGTTACTCTGTTTGGTTTCAATAATACAAATGTGTAAGGTTCAAATTAGCATGGCTTTCCTATTTATCCTTTAATAAACATCATATTCTACATGAAAGTAAATTCTGAGAATGTATTATCATCATCTCTGAACACACAGAGACTCAACTGTTCGTGTTGGTATCAAAAGTAAGTTCCCAAGCCAGGTACAGTGGCTCATGGCTGTAATCCCATCATTTTGGGAGGCCAAGGTGGGCGGATCAATTGAGGTCAGGAGTTCAAGACCAGCCTGGACACTATGGCGAGACCCAGTCTCTACTAAATATACAAAAATTAGCCAGGCATGGTGGCGCACACCTGTATTCCAGCTATTCATGAAGCTGAGGCACAAGAATCGCTTGAACCTGGGGGATGGAGGTTGCAGTAAGCCAAGATCGCGCCGCTGCATTCCAGCTGGGTGAAACAGCAAGACCCTGTCCCCCCCCCAAAAAAAGTTCCCAATAGTGTGAGCTTACTGTGGTCACAGTTCCTATTTCCAATCCTCAGAGGACAACATACTTCTGTGTTTACCCAGAAGCTCCAGAATAAAGACAAAGACAACACAGTGGTTCTAAAGACCAAGAAACAGAATTCGAGTTCATTCAATTGTGTCATTCAGCATGACCACTTGGAGTGTTTGTGTTTAAATTTTTTCAAGTGCAAAGACATTTGAAATCCCCTAAAACCCATCCTGAATAAACAAAGACATGGGCAATGTTGTGAATTCTAGAACGTGTGGTGAAACAATATTTTTATGAATCATTGTCAAATTTAGCCTTATATTTAAGACTTTTCCCAAGTATTTGTGTATCTGTTGCTGTGTGTGAAAGAAATGTTTTAAAATTAAAATTAATAACTGTTCTGTGACCAATCATGAGCAAAGATAGTTTGACAAAACTGGCTATACCATCTACTAAACCTGCATATGTGAAGATCCACTTTTTGGAAGTACTTGACAGATTTGCAGAAGCTTTAAAAAGAAAAACTGTATCTATTACTGCAAAAGAATATCCGCATAAAGATTCTCCCCATTTAAAAAAAAACACATTAATATAATCAAGCTTTAGTTCATTACTTTTTTCCATTTTGGTGCAGTAACATTTATCTTTATTTTTTAATAGCATGACCATACATAAAGTTGATAAAAGAAAATTTAGACTGAATATCCTTTTTGTCCATTTCTATCCTTTGTCTCATTTCGTAATTGTTCCTGAAAATAATTTTGTTGTATAGAGAAGGGAGGGGTCAAATATAGGAGGTCTCTCCTGCAGGTAAATCTTTATTGAAGAGGAAAATCATCTTGTTTATTCCCCCCTCATGATCAGCCTCCAAACAATGAAAACAAGAGGTGAAATTCTTGATTTTATTTTCCTCAAGAAATTCTCTCCTAAATTTGACTAAAATTAAATTTGAGTCTGACAGGTTTTGTTGTTTGTTTGGTGGTTTGGGGGTTTTTTTGTTTTTTTGGCTTTTTGGTTTTTTTGAGATGGAGTCTCACTCTGTCGCCCAGGCTAGCGTGCAGTGGCGCGATCTCAGCTCACTGCAACCTCTTCCTCCCGGGTTCAAGCAATTCTCCTGCCTCAGCCTCCCGAGTAGCTGGGATTACAGGCATCCACTGCCACACCCAGCTGATTTTTTGTATTTTCTTAGTAGAGATGAGGTTTCACCATCTTGGCCAGGCTGGTCTTGAACTCCTGACCTCGTGATCCATCCTCCACAGCCTCCCAAAGTGCTGGGATTACAGGTGTGAGCCACCATGTCCCCACGCCCAGCCAGGGTCTGACAGGTTTTAAGGGTCACTTAGTAGAGCTTACACTGGGATGCCATTGGTCACCACCTCCTCTCTTCTAGGATGGACTTCCCAGACTCCAAGCCAGATTTCCACCTTCCCTTTGCCTAAAGATTTATTCTCTTTCTATATGAGAAATACAGCAGGTCCCATTTCACCAGCTCTCATCCCAAGTCCAGTCCAACCCCAGACAAATGGAGTATTTTCACAATCTACACCATCTTATCTGCTTCCTGGCTCAGTCAGACAACAGTTCCTAAGTAAGACTGCTTGTGATTGTAACAAGAAGCCCTTCACTGTCTGAATCCTCCAAGGGCTTTGTTCAAGATGCCAAATTAGAGCCGTAGGCATCACTGAACATAGACAAAGCCTCCGGGGTGGACCTAAAGTCTGGGATGCCTTGAGCGTGAGAGACTGGGTTGGTAGGACCTTGAGAATAACTCCGTTAGAACTTGGACCTCTTGAGATTCCATGGGAGTCTTTTCATTGCACTGAAACTCCTGGCAGAATAAACCTTTTCTGTTCTATGGGGTCACTCAACTGGCAGATATCTTAATGCCATTTTCTAAAGCTCCTTCAATTTTGGGGAGGACATTTTGTTAATTCACTGACTTTAGCATCCAGGAGACCAGGGGTGGAATCCCAGCTCTGCCACAGTAAGGCAAATTCCTTAACGCTATGAGCCTCAGTGTCTCACCTGTTAAATCATGATGCCCCCATTGACCTCAGAAAGAGATGCAAGGATTATGTGAGTAAATATATTTACTCACCCCAGCACCTGGCACGCTGAAAGTGTTCCATAACTGGCGGATATATGCCACTGCTATTATTCGAACAAAAAATGCCGCCAAAAGAAGATAGATGGACTGCATAGGATAAAGATTACTCATGTGACAAAGGATGTCAAATAAATGTCATTTAACTAAAAGAAAACATGTGGTGGCTATTGGCATGGCAAATATCAAATTACAGCAGTCACAACAGAGAGAAAAATCCACATCACTAGTGTGTCACGTGGGTATTGATGGATGAGAGTCCCATGGGAAGGGTTGTTTTCATCCATACAGGGCCAGCTGAGAAAAGATGTGAGGAGGAGAAGCAGGAGAAGCAGGAAGAAAGAGAAGCAAAAAGAAGAGGAGAGGGAGAGGGAAGGAGGAGGAAGAAGGAGGGGGAGAAGGAAAAAGAGGAAGGAGGAGGAGGGGCGGGTAGGAAACAGAAGAAAAAAGGGGGAGGGAAGAGAGAGGGAGAGAGAAGAGGGGGAGGAGATGATTTATTATACTAGTCCCAAATTGGATCTCATAAAACTTCCAAAAGGATGAGGAGAGAGAACCAAGTTGGAAAGGAGTCAGCAACAGAATTGTTATAAGGCCTTGGGGGCATCTCTAAGAACTCCACAGTTCTTTCTCCTCTTAAGAGGTACTCCAAAAGAAAGGCAAAGTGTGGCTAAATAGATCAGATGTTGTCAAAAACGTTCTAACGGAGTGATGTAAGCTCTTGAACAAAATCTAAGTTTGGAAAATTAAGAGTCAACTGTGCCAAAATATTAACTGAATTATCTGAGGGAAGTAGAACTGAACGATGTTCATTTTCTCCTTTGTACTTTCTTGATCTTTTAAGAATTCAAAATGCGTTACTTTTTGAATCAAAATTTTTGATTTTTGATCTTATGAGGTCAATTATGAGGTGGGAAAAATAGGACAACTTCATAAATTCTGGAATTGAAGTAGAAAAAGAAAATGTTCTGGTTTTGCAATCAGTTCGTTTGAAAATAAATGAGGCACTATAGAACATTGAGAATTTTTAAATGGGGGTAGGGTACAGAGGCAAGCAAAGTACAGGCAAAGGAAATGCTTTATGCTATTGGAAATAGATGCTAAATCCCAATTAAATCTTTAAACTTTATCTTTAATCAAATGTCATTGTAAACACAGGCCCCAAATCTTACAAGAAAAAGCCTACAAAATAAGTTTTTGGAGCTGGGAACACAATCTTTCTTCAAATATAGACCCTAGAGTCTTTAGGCCCCCTACCTCAATTCAAGCCAGACCTATGAAAAAGGTAGAGATACAGTTAGGTACTCAATGTATGAGTCACTTTTTGCAAACAGTTATCATTCCATTTCTAGAATGATCTCTGGGATACTATAATATAAAGTCTCTGAACACACTGGATGGCCAAGAAGAGGGAAAAACATGCTTCTACACATAAGCAGACTTTCATATTCCAGATTTGGGCCCACCTGACTAGGGGGTGGGAAAAATTAAGTACTTTTATATAGTAGAAAAACAATAAAAAGAAAAGAAGAGGAGTAATGCCAAGGGGAATATTTAATCTACCAAAACAAACCAGTGTTTTCAAAATGTGTTTCCATATGTGTGGTAGTCACCAAAAATCCCTGGACTCTACCCAAAACTACTGAATCACTATCAAAGAGCAGAGCCCCCAAATCTGCATTTTACCTCATTTTCAGAACGTTTTTGGACACACTCTAGTTTGAAAATCTCTGCTTAGGAAATTATTAAGAGTGAGATATTTCAGTAACTCTTGCAAGATCTACTAAACAGCTCTTCATTTTCTTATGTGAAGTAGTGAAACTACTACCTTTCTGAGACTATTTTGTGATTGGCCTTTTGCTAACCAGACATGGGCCAATATGAATGAGCAAGAAGTGAGTTTCTAAAACCAAGTCAATTCCTTAAAATCATACACACATCTTAAGAATCTTCAGTACTCCTGGTATACTGCGGCTACTTGCCTAGAGCCATATATTCCTCTCTGGGTATCTTCCTAAATTCAAGAACCTTTTATGATGAGGAATTAAAGGTCTCCAGTGAACAGAGAGAAATTAATTAGCACCCACCAAATGAACAACTATTTCATTCCCTGCATGAATTTATATTTTGCTTTTGTCACAGCCCGAAAAACACAGAGAAAATCTCTGTAAGAATTAGTTATGCTCTATGGTTTCTGGTGGAGCTGCAGAGACTCCCCCTTGGGCTGTTATTTGCAGTATTTACATTTTTTTTTTAACTGAATTATCAAGTGAAAATCCAATTGTTCCTAATGGTGTTCACTCTGTGTGTTTCCCATTCTCATCTATGAAAAAGGGTTTATTATCCATTTGTAGTAATTAAGACACTGATATTATATAGATCCATAAAAATCCTTCATTAAGCCAGTAAAGAGCTTTTCATCAAAATCACGGTAGCTAAATATTTATTTAAAAATAAAAACCAATTAAAATGAAGGGCCCCCCATAAAAAACAAAAAATTGCTATGAGACTATTTTGAAAGTTGTTGTGGGTATCCAGAGCAATTTCAAAGCATGTAACTATATTTTCTTACAAAGTAGGAAACAACCCTAACTGGCAATCCATCATGGCTGGCTATAAAGAAATGAAGTAATTAACCATAAGGAAATAATTCAGCAAGATGCTAACAGTTTAATAACATTTAAGTATTTGCATTTAAGCATTATTGTTTTTAAATGGTTTCATAATTGTTTTAGATTTGCAAAAGGTGCTAACACTTGAACAAAATAAAAAGCAACACAAGATTTTGTGATTGATATGGTCAGTTGAATGCATTATTAGATAGAGGAATAAGGTTTGTATTGTCCTCATGGAATTTGGAATACAGCCCTCGGCAAAGCGGGTCTGTACAGAGAAAACTCCTCAGCCTTTAGAAGCTTACACACCTCCCCAGCCAGGGGAAAAAGGAGGAAACTCAACAAATCTTTCTCATGCAGAGAAAAACCTCATGTTGCTATCTTCTTTCCTATTACAAGGGAAGTTCATCTAGAAAGCCATAGCTGAGAAAGGAAAACATGTTGATTGGAATACGTAAGAACCCCCTGCTGTGTACCGCTTGGGGATAAAGATTTTATTAGAAAGAGCTTTCTTTATCTTTGAGGCATTAAAAAAAATTACAACCAAGAAGAAAGCTCTATTTGCCCATTATCAAAACCTTCTGTCCACAGTGGAAGCTTTCTGCATTTCCATCACCAACCATGGGGAGAAACTAGGGGCTACTCCCGTTTTCCATCAAACACCAGAACAGTGTTTTTCTCACAGGACTCCAAGGATAGATTCTTAAGTTTCTGTGAGTCTTCCATATTTTATTTAAATATCCTGCCTTAATTTTTATGATAGCTTAAAAAATATCTGAAGGACTAAGTATTGCCATAGGGCCATAGGACCCCATGTCCTTTGCAATTGCATTTATGAACATATTGGCACCAATGAACATAGCTTCAATTGATATGGGTTAATGAGAAAAATAATAATGGTAGACTTTAGATAAAGTCTAAATTGGTGCAAAGTAAAAGCCAACAAAATCCTGCTGCATGCCCTAGGAACAACCATTTTATACTTTTCTGGTAGCTTTTGTAGAGAGACATACTAAGAGAAGTGAGTTATCCTCCAGCATACGGAGTTTAGATACAACAAAATGAAAAACAACCAGCACCAAAGCAGTCAGGGCCACACTTGTATTGTGAGCAGTGATTTAATTTCAGCAAAATAACTCCATCCTTAACTTTCAGTTAACATTGTAACTTTGAATTTCAGTGGTTCTTATTTATATGCAGTTTGTAAACATGTGTTGATTTTATGGTTGTGATGTGATAGCAGATGTGAGTGAACATCTAAAGTGGGGCTTCCCAACCTCAGCATCACCATTTGGGCTGGATAACTGTCTGTTGTAGGGGACTGTTCTGTGCATTGCAGGATTTAGTAGCATCCCTGCCCTCTACCCACTAGATGCCAGTAGCAAACATCCCCAAACCACCTCCAGTTGTGACCATCAACAGGGTCTCTACATGAATAGACACTTCACAAAAGACAACATACATGTGGCCAACAAGCACATGAAAAAATGTTCAACATCACTAATCATTAAAGAAACACAAATCAAAACTGCAATGAGATACTAGCTCACACCAGTCAGAATGATTAGTATTAAAAAGTCAAAAAAATAATAGATGCTGGCAAGGTTTTGGAAAAAAAGGAATGTTTATACACTACTGGTAGGAATGTAAGTTAGTTCAGCCACTGTGGAAAGCAGTTTTGTGATTTCTCAAAGAACTCAAAGCAGAATTACCATTCCACCCCAGCAATCCCAGTATTGGTTGTATATCAAAAGGACTATAAATCATTCCACCATAAAGACAATTGCACTCATATGATCATTGCAGCAGTGTCCAAAATAGCAAAGATACGGAATCAACTTAGGTGCCTATCAATAGTAGGCTAGATAAAGAAAATGTGGTACATATACACCATGGAACACCATGCAGCCATAAAAAAGAACAAGATTATGCCCTTTGCAGCAACATAGGTGGAGCTGGAAGTCATTATACTAAGTGAACTAACAGGAATAGAAAACAAAATACCACATGTTCTCTCTTATAAGTGGGAGCTAAACAGTGAGCACATATGGACACAAAGAAGGGAACAGCAGACACCAGGGCTTGCTTGAGAGTGAAGGGTGGAAGGAGGGAGAGGACTGAAAAACAACCTATTGTATAATATTCTTATTACCTAAGTGATAAAATGATCTGTGTACCAAACCCATCCAACATGCAGTTTACCTGCCCATGTACCCCTGAACCTAAAATAAAATTTAAAACAAACAAAACAAAACAGTGTCTCTAGACATTACTAAATGTTTCCTGGGGGATAAAATCACCCCCAGTTTAAAACCACTGACCTAAAATATGGGTTGGGGTCCAGGCAGGAAAGAGATACATACTCAGGTTAAGTAATTTAAGGAGAATTTTAAATAGATACTAGTTATAATAAAAGTGTAAGGAGGGTGAAAGGAAAGACAATTACCAAAGTCCTAAAGGGGCAAAATAAGGATGAAGCATGTTGGGGGTTGAGGGAGACACAGAGAGGGAAGGAGGAGAAGGGGGGTGCAGAGATGGAGATGGGGCACAGATTCTATAGAGAGGACATCCTGTTAGAAGCTGAGACCTATAGGTAAAGGGTAAAGTGGAAAATTAATGCCCTGACTTCACAGTCTGGGCTCCCCATGAGCTGAACCCAATCAGATGCCAAAAGACAAGGGAGCCCACTGATAAGGTTCAGACAGGTCAGCCTCCCAGGACATAGAGCAGAGTGGAAGGAGGGAACATAGCATAGGTTAGAGGGACAAAGAGAAAATATCCACCACACCTAGTTCTCCAATTCTGAGAATTTAAGAAATGATAAAAATGGTAGGGAGCCGAGGCCCGGAAGTCCAACACTGGTCGGTGGGTGCATGCCCAGCACACACTCCCCGGAGCTGAACCAGGGCGAGTAGAGAACTGTCAAATACTATAGCCATGTGAAGTTGAACATGGCAGAAGAAGAGGACTAATGTCTGATTCCTTCATTAATGTCCAAGAGGATATCAGACCAGGCTTGCAAATGCTAAGGCAAATCTGAGAAGCCCATTGAAAAGAAGAAAAGCAACAGGAAGCTAATTTGAAACTCAGGCAGAAGAGTTTAAAAGAAGAACAAGAAAGACGTGACAATGGGTTGCAGAATGCACTAGGCTGTGAAAACAAAGGGTTTGCCTTGCTCCAAAAGATGGGCTATAAAAGTGGTCAGGCACTTGGTGAGAGTGGGAGTGGTATTGTTGAACTGATTCCTCTCAGTATCAAAACAGGGAAAAGTGGCATTTGGTCATGAGGCATCATTAAAACGGAAAGCAGAGGAAAAATTAGAAAGCTACAGAAAAAAGATTCACATGAATAACCAAGCTGAAGAAAAAGCTGCAGAACAGTTTCGAATGCAACTTAAAAATAGGCAAGATGAAATGAAGCTAGAAGGAGATCTCAGAAGAAACCAGTGAGTCTGTCAACAATTGGACACCCAGAAAAATATTCAGGTTCCCAGGGAAGCACGGTTGTTTGAGGCTTGAAGAAGAGGCTTGAAGAAGATAAAGAAGAAAAAGAATGGGATGAAGATGAGTATAAGAGTGAAGATTTAAGTGTACTGGAAAAATTACAAATATTGACTAGTTATTTAAGAGAAGAACTTCTGTATTGTATTTGCTTTGGAACAGTCTACAAAGATAACGAAGACCCCTCTCCAGATTGTCCAGGACTAACTTCTGCAGGTCATGACTAAGATTATTCCCAATAAACTGGAAAATTGAAAAACGTTATTATTTCTTAGGGACAGACAATTCAGTAGTTAGAAATCCCAAATTTTTTATGCCAGTAAAGAAAGAGGGATTTTATATAATGTTTTGTTCTTTTTATTCTTTAGAATATGAGAGTTCACTGACTTGAAAAAATAATGTAATACCATTTCAGAACACAAGTATCATAGAGATGGACAGTTACCGTTTATTGCTGTATTGTGATAGGTGAGGGGTTTAAGGACACCAACAGGTAACTCTCTTGTTCCCCTCTTCACTTTGGAACAAGTTGAGAAATAGGAAATGGGAGTCAGAGGAAGAGAAAAATATCCACTTTATCAGTGAACAAGCTGAAATAGAGAAGGCTGCATTTTTCTCCAATCAGACACTAATATTTCTCCCTGATTGGAAAGAACTGTGAGCCTCTGCCTTGTTGGGGCAGAGCCCATCTTTGCATCCTGAGACCTTTCAAGGTCCACCAAGGGCTGGACCACACATGCTCAGTTCCTTCTTGTATCACCCATAGGATGAGACAGTTCTCTGTTGGGAAGGAATTAATGAGGGTTCAGGGAGCTTTTTCCTACACTTCTCGCTTTGAAGGAGCAAGGAGAATTTCCCTTCCCTCCATCCAAGCATGAAGAGGAGGGGAAACGTATTCCCCTCAATAAGACTGATGTCAGAGGCAATGTTCCACCAGTACTACTAAATTCTAATCCATTTTACAGACAAAATAACCGTGATAATTTCTGGTAAAATCATGAGTTTTCATGACAATGTCTATATCCATTAAATGTGATCTGTTGGAAGTTTTGGCTATAGAAACTTAAGAATTGTGAGGAAATTCAAATATCATGTGATCCAAGTACTTACTGAAACCCCTTGATAGCATTCCCAGCGAGTGATAATTCAACCTTTGCTTTTATTCTTCCAGCCACAGAGAGCTCACTGCTTTAAAACCATTCCAGGCAGGGCGCACTGGCTCACACCTACAATCCCAGCACTTTTGGAGGCAGAGGTGGGCGAATCACGAGGTCAAGGGATCAAGACCATCCAGGCCAACATGATGAAACCCCATCTCTACTAAAAATACAAAAATTAGCTGGGCATGGTGGCTCACGCCTGTAGTCCCAGCTACTCTGGAGGCTGAGGCAGGAGAATCACTTGAACCGGGTAGGCGGAGGTTGCAGTGAGCCAAAATCGTGCCACTGCACTCCTGCCTAGCGACAGAGCAAGACTCCATCTCAGAAAAAACAAAAACAAAAACAAAACAACAAAAAAACCCCATTCTTACTTGGTAGCTCTAAATTATTTTCATTGTCTTCTCTTAAACTGGAATCTGCTTGCCTGTAATTTTACTGAATACAGCTAAGGACATACCGTGTGGCATACTATGAGAGGGTTCCGTCCAGGGTGAGGCATCAAAATCATGAATCTTTTTAAAAGTTCATATGCTCAGGTATCTCTCCTCATGATTGATGTTGACTTATCTAGTCTAAGGCGGTTCCTGGATATCTATATCTATATTTATTTTGAAGTCCCAAGAATGAATGACAAGCACCTGAGGATAAGAACTAGCGCTGAGATTAAGTATGGTGTGCCACTGTTCTTTGGGTAGAGTTGTGATCACCTGTGTGATTTTATAGCTCACCTTTTAGTTGCATTGAGCAAGAGATCAATCTCTTCTTTTATTAGAAACAGCATCCGTAAGAAAATCACAAAAACTAACCTATACTTGCTAGGGTAAGATAATCAGTAGTATAACTTGTATTAATCTCTGACCTAATATGACCTAATTCACTTTTCAAGTTTAACTTGGGGACCTTTACAAAATAGTAATAAAAGGATCCCACCCCAAGAGATTCTGATGCCACTGGTCACTGTGACTTGGATATCACTGCCCTTGATTCTAAAATGCAGCCTAGCTTGAGCCACTGATCTAGTTAACTCTGGGGCCTCAGTTCTTCATCCAGAAAACTAATCATTATTTTTATGAATGTAAATATATATATATAAAAAAAATATTTAAGTATATATGGTTGGATGCTATTGTTTAATTTTTTTGTTTAAAAAAAAATTATAAAATTGGCCAAGCACAGTGGTTCACTCCTATAATCCTGGCACTTGAGGAGGCCAAGGCAGGCAGATCACTTGAAGCCAGCAGTTTGAGACCAGCATGTCCAACATGGTGAAACCCCCTCTCTACTAAAAATACAAAAATTAGCCGGGCGTGGTGGCACGCACCTGTAATCCATCTATTCAGAAGGCTGAGGCATGAGAATTGCTTGAACCTGGGAGGCAGAGGTTGCCATGAGCTGAGATCATGCTGCTGCACTCTAGCCTGGGTGACAGAGCAAGACCCTGTCTCAAAATATATGTATATATTAAAAATTATATTAGTATCTATTAATAAAACAGAGGAGTACATTTTACCCTTGCCACTACAGTCAATATTTTGGTGTCATTTCAGCCAACATACCAACATTCAGTCAAGTCCCAAAGTCAAATGGATAATTTCAGGTGGAATCAAGTTAGACAGGAAATGGCCTTTCTCCTCTTACTGACTATGGGGACAACCTACACCTGCTCAGTGGCCTAAAATATTTTAAATATGTTCATGACAATTATGCTAAGAATGCCAGAATAACACTGATGGAACCCATGACTTCATCAGGATTGTGATCTACATTTACAGGCCTAGGACTAGAACTGGACCAGCTTAGAGAGTGGGAGATACCCCTCCGTTCTTGTCCATCAGAGGATAAAAATATAGGCTTTCGGTCAGGTGCGGTGGCTCACTCCTGTAATCCTAGCACTTTGGGAGGCCGAGGCGGGCAGATCACGAGGTCAAGAGAAAAAGACTATCCTAGTCAACATGGTGAAACCCCGTCTCTCTACTTAAAATACAAAAATTATCTAGGCGTGGTGTTGTGCGCCTGTAGTCCTAGCTACTCAGGAGGCTGAGGCAGGAGAATCGCTTGAACCAGGGAGGCAGAGGCTGCAGTGAATCAAGATCATGCCACAACACTCCAGCCTGGTGAGAGAGCCAGACTCTGTCTCAAAAAAAAACAAAAACAAAAAACAAAAAACAGGTTTTCAGCTGGGTGTGGCCATGCAGGCCTATTGTCCTAGCTACTCAGCGGGCTGAGGTGGGGAATCCCTTGAGCCTAGGAGTTTGAGACCAGCCTGGGCAACATAGTGAGAGACCCCCATTTTAAGGAAAAAAAAAAAAATCAGGTTTTCAATATGAGTAAAAACTTATTTTTCGGCCTTTTATGACTTTATAAGTAGGCAATAATGAACACCGAGGGAAGCAAAACATTGAAAAGAATTTTAAAATTTGTTTTAGAACAGTCATATGAAATTTGAAACTGCAAAACAATGTAAAATTTAATGCAATGTCATTTACTTTTATGTATATTGTGCTATGTTTATTTTCAAAGTTCTATCTAGAAATTCTAAAATGTCTTTTCTTAATTAAAAATCAAAAATACTGTAGTTTCTGAAATTCAAAATAAATACCTTAACATACAAAAAAAATTAAATTAAAATGGTAAATCCACCCTAGAAGTCCACAAGTCAGCTTTCATTTAAAAGGAGGTTGTTTCTCTGCACATCATTCAAGTTTGTAAAATTACATGCCAAGAACCTCCCTAATGTTCATACCAGACCCATTGCCTGCCCTGGCCTCTTATTGCTGGGCTCATTAACTCAACAAATACTTATTTAGATCCCACCATGGTCAGAGAACTGTACTGGTGCAAAGTGGCTGAAGAAAGGGCAGTTCACAGGGAATGTCAGACCTGAGCTTCATGTCTCCATCAGGAAACAACTAATGCATGTGGATAAAATAGGGCTCTCCTCAGCCATCACCAGTGTGAGGACAGCGTCACAATAATATCCTCAATGTCAGTGGTTCATGTCCACACCGCCCCTACAGGATTCCATCATTGTCTCTGCAGCTGTATCTAGGATTATCAGCAAGAGTCTTAAATACCCTTGCTGGGGTATCCCTTCCTCTATTCTCTTATTTCCAACAGGAGGCTTCTTCCCTATTCCCTGGAAGGGAACAGCAGTAGAGTGACCCCCTTCAGCTCTTCCCTGCTCCTCCCCTTGGAAGGAGGAGTAATGAATATGATTGGTGAGATGAGCCCAGCTGACATTTCTTGGGCCACCTTTGTCCTGGGCAGGGCCACTGCACTAAGCATGGTGGTTGCTTGTGCCACTTGCTCCTTCCAGTAATCAGATGAAGTAGGGCCTGCTGCAGGCCAGCCTAGCCAAGCTTCCAATTTCCCAGTTCCAGTTCGTTAGCCTGCAACTAAATATGCAAAGCAAAGTCACGTGAATCCCAAGGTCTATGTGAGACAGAGAAGCTCTGTTGCCAACTCACCTAAGCCCATAGGGCTGCTCAACATTATCAGATTTGGAACAAGGAGGTAATATTGGTCACAGCCAACCTTTAGAGGTAGCTGGGAGCTAAGTGGCTCCTTCCCCGTAGCTCACTGCTATGTAGCATGTTAGAACAAAAACAAGTCTTAGACCAAATTTTCTGTTTGTGTAATCGTTTCTTAGAGCATGTGGGCTCAAAATAATCATGCAACCTGTTCTGTAAACTCAGAGACATCTTGTTTTCTATACTTGGGCTCTCCAATAAGAAAATTTCAAGAGAATTTCATTCATTTGTAATCAACTCCCTTTTAGTTGGATCAAACAACAGGTGCCTCTGAGAACTGGAGGACACAGAGCTAAGTGACCTTCTAACCTTCAGTTTGTGCTGTCATATTTTCCTGGCCGGGGTCTTAAACCTCCTTGACTCAAAGGTGGTGATGCCTGCAGAGTCTTTCTGGCAAGCAAATATTTTTAACCAATCACTCATCTGGTGAAAATTATTATTTCTACACATCCCTTATGCAAATAAAAACCCCTCACTGGAGATTTCAGATCGAGATATTTGAAGCCACCTCTGGAAGGTGGAGTCCTATTTAGGCTCTTTCAAATCCCAGCTAATTACCCAGACAGTGGGAATTTCAGATGAGAATTATGATGGATTAGAGCTGGCTGAACATTTTTTTATGCTCCTCTATTTGGAAATCTAATTCCCCTCCCTCTGAAACTAGGCCAATAGGATATAGATAGATAGAAATAGAAATAGAGATAGAGAAACAGAGAGAGAGAAAGGCAGGGAGGGATTTTAAGGAATTGGCTCATGAAACTGGGGAGGCTGACAAGTCACTTCTATGGGGCAGACCGGCAGACTGGAGACTCAGGGGAGAAACGCCGTCATTCATGTTCAAAGGCAGTCAATGGGCAGAATTCCCTCTTCCTCAAGGGAGAACAGTCCTTTTTCTCTTTTAAGGCCTTCAACTAATTGGATGAGGCCCACCCTCACTAGAGAGGGCCATCTGCTTACTCTGAAAGTCTGATGTAAATGTTAATCTCATCTTTAAAAGACACCTTCACAGAAACATCTAGAATAATGCTTGAACAACTATCTGGGTACTGCAGCCTAGCCAGTTTGATACATAAAGTCCACCATCACAGTTAGCATTGGTGGCAGAAGATGTGATGTCACGTGACTTCCAGGGCTAAGTGATAAGAAGCCTTGAAGCCTTGGCATGGGTCTCCTGGAGTGCTCTCTTGGAAGTCTGGCTCCCTGAGATCACCATAATGTGAGGAAGCCCAAGCTAGCCCCATAGGGAGACCACATGGAGAAAGAGATGCCCAGCTAGTCTCATTGTTCCAGCCATCCCAGCCCAAGCACTGGACACATGAGGAAAGAAATCATCTTGGATATCCAGGCAGATGAGCCTTCAGATGCCTCCAGCCCCTGCTGCCATCAGGCTGCAAGCACATGAAAGACTCTGAGAACTGCCCAGCTAAGACCATTCAACCACAGAACCATGAGAGAGATTCACATATTGCTTTCTAACCTACCAAATGTTAGGGTGGATTTCTACGTAGTAATAGGTAAACAGACTACGAATGCTTGAAATGTTAACCTACACTCCCAGGGTACATATTAAACTTAACTTCACACATATGCACATCATCTATACCAAAGTATTTTAAGAAAATTACAGCCAGTATAACTGTCCTGCCACATGCTCCATTTAATCTGAGCCCATTTGCCTCCTGTGTCTGTTTCCAACAAGTTAAGGACATGGAAGGGTGTGGGGGGAGGTTAAATAGGACCCAAAACCATCAACAGGGGCCCACACATCTTCTCCAACAGCACTAAAGTGTCTGCCAGGCCCTGCCAATAACATAACAGGTGTGCTCATAGTGTGTAGAATAAAACACAGGTGGGTTGTCTGTGGTGTAATGAGGGAAGAATGTCTCTTTATCTCTTTTATGTCCAGCTCTGTCAGAGAGATACCCCAGAGTTTGTAGAGAAAAACTCTTCCTTCCCTACCTGTTGCCCTGTGCTCTAAGGCTACAGAGAAGCCAATAGGAGCTGGGAGAAATCAGGTGTCAGACACCATGCCATTATCTGACAACTGAGCTTTCTCTGACAAGGCCAGGCTCTCCGCACCTAGTTCTCCCATTTCATCAGGATGAATTGTCCCCCAGGAGGGGCCTCAGCCCTCATGCAAATTGGCTTTCCAGGGCACCCACTCCATCAGCACAGACATGGCCAGACTTTCTGAATTCCTCTTAGACTCAATCTAGAAGCTCTGCTTCCCACAAATGAAATGGTGGCAAATACTGACAATCTAACAGATTAATCAGTGTAACAGAATGACGCTGGAGTCAGAATTTAAATTTATTTTTTAGCAAGGAGCTGACAGCTGCTTCTTTGTGGAGCAAGGTTAGCAACTCAAATGGCTCCAAGCAGGGGAGATAGTCAAAATATTTAACAACTGGAACCACCTGGGCCCAGTGGGCTCAGAGCAGGCCCTGTCAGCCATCGATATCAGCCCTGCTCACACAAACCAGGCAGGTGAGTGGGAGGAATGGACAGGTGGGGGCTGTGGAAGAGGACAGCTCATGTTTCATGTAAAGAGGGAGCTGCTATCCAGCTCCAGGCAATGGAGGACATGGGAATGGAAGCCTAATGTTATCAAAAAAAAAATAGAATTTTTTTTCCCAGAGAGCCTGCCATGAAATTTGTGAAATTTCCTGATTTAAATGTTAGCAACTAGTTTGAATATTTACAAAAATATCTTTGCAAGCTGCTATGGTCTGAATGTTTGTGTCATTCTCCCGAAATTCATATGCTGAAATTCTCACCCCCAGAGTGATGATATTAAGAGGTGTGGCCTTTGGAGAGGTGGATTAGGTCATGAGGGTGGAACCTTCACGCATGGGATTAGTGCCTTATCAAGGAGGCTGGGGGCAGAGCGGGGGCGGGGGGGGGTGGCTCCTTCACTCCTTTCACTGTATGAGGAACCAGAAAGCAGCCATCTGCAGCCTGGAAAAGGGTCCTCCCCAGAATCTGACCATCCTGATCTTGGACTTCTCAGCCTCTAGAACTGTAAAAAAATAAATAACTTTTGTTTAGAAGCCACCCTGTTTATGTATTTTGTTATGGCCAGAATGGAACAAGATACAGGCCAAACCACATATATGATCTTCATGCTATCACTGTTACTGCTTTTCCAAAGCAGACCCAGAAAATTGTCATTATTCTATGTCAGGTCACGTAAGTAGCCTGCGCATTATGCAGACATGGTTAATAGGTATTTGCACTTTGAGGGGATGAGCCTACTGGTCCTCTGAGTTAGCAGAGCTGTCCTCCACCTTGCTACATAGACCTCTAGAATGAGAAAAGTCAAATTAACATCAAGCTCTAGGAAACTCCTGGGTAAAAATATGGGTGATCCCAAATTCTAGTCTCCGAAAATTAAAGTTGGAGCAACTCGTCAGGATGAATTTGGATGGACTAGGTGAGTTCTGCCACCAAAGTTGCCTGAATAAAGCTTCAAAACCATGGTAGGCATCTGGGTGAGCATTCCATGCTCTACCAAGAGCTGGCCCTTTCATAGTGTTCGTAATTTGGGGAGAAGTCACTGGTCATGTGGTAGGAGCTCCAGCAATAGGAGCATGGCAACCTGGGTGGGGCCTGGGCAAGCAAGGGCACCACTGCACTGTGGCTAAGTAGCATCTATTGAAATATACAGCCTTCACCTTCAACTACAACATCACTGGCCACCAGAAGCAATAGCTGTGTAGGCACAGCCGATTCTCCCCTCTCTCCCAGCCTGGTGCTTAGAGATGGTCTCTCAGACTGACTAACCCCAGAATTCAGAGCTGTCTTTATAGGCATGTGACATGTGCAACCACAGAGGGCCCACAGGCTTGGTTTAATGCTCATCTTGAAAGTCTTAATTTTAATTTTATTTATTTATTTATTTATGTATTTATTTGAGATGGAGTCTCACTCTATCGCCCAGGCTGGAGTGCAGTGGCGCAATCTCAGCTCACAGCAACCTCCGCCTCCCAGGTTCAAGCAATTTTCTTGCCTCAGCCTCCTAAGTAGCTAGGATTACAGGCACCTGCTACCACACTTGGCTAATTTTTGTATTTTTAGTGGAGACAGGGTTTCACCATGTTGGACCAGGCTGGTCTCAAACTCTTGACCTCAGGTGATCTGCCCGCCTCGGCCTCCCAAAGTGCTGAGATTACAAGTGTAAGCCATAGCACCCAGCAAAAGTCTTAATTTTTCAACAAGGGTCTTGCATTTTCACTTGGCACTAAGCCCCACAAATTATGTAGCCAGTTCTGCCCCTGAGGTTCTTGAACAATTGCAGAGTGATAGCATCGAAAAGAAGGCCTTAAGAAGTAAGTACAGTTGATTCTCCTTATTCATGATAGTTATGTTCTATAAAGCCATTGCAAACACTGAATTAGTGAATACTGAACCACTGCTCCTAGGGAAAATATAAGGTTAGGTTTATGCAAGCTTCTGTTCATAATATTTTCATCAACAAATCAATACATAACCTGTTTTCTATGTGGTTTCTGTTTCGATACATGTTATTTAATATAAACAATTGATTAATTGACATTGAACTCACAGTCAAGAGCACTAAAATTCATGCTGGAATGAAGTTTATCTAACACACATATTTTCTGTGTAAGACACATTGTAGCCTTCCTGCATGCAGGCTCAAAATAGTCATGCAACCTGACATCCCTTGAGCCACTGTTGTCCTGGGCAGGGCCACTGCACTAAGCAAGGCAGGAACCACCTACTCTTGCCAAGTGTGGTAGTTGCTTGTGCCACTTGCTCCTTCCAGTAACCAGATGAAGTCGGAAACACTGGACAGCATTTCAGCACTATGCTTGGGGACCCATTGTAAACAGTGAAGTCACCAAGAAAAAAACGCCACAATGTGAAAAACAGCTCTAAATAGACCGTGAGAGAGATGTTGTTGACAGCATGAGAGCTGAAATGAGAAGGGAGAGTGTCACATCGTTCCACCTCAGCTAGGAGCATGTATATCAGGTGACTCAAATGTCACCACTCTGTGCAATGTCCACAAATGCCTGTGAAAGCCCCTTGAGTATTGGTTTGGGGATTATGAATAAAATCTAGCAAGTAGATGACTTTACAAATACACAATCCACAAATAATGAGGATCAATCGCACCAACTTCCTTTTGGTATGTTACATGGGAGACCAGATATTTGGTGGGAAAAATAACATGACCATATAAAACCGCATGCTCTTAAGATAGATCAAAGCACTTACAATAATAATGATACCACATACTTATATAGCACTTAATATTAGATGATATTATAAACACATTACATAAAGTAACTCACAGGAACATCGTTAACAGCCCAAAGAGGTACTGGTACAAGGAATTTACTTTCAAATGCTTTTATATACACACTGTGAGGCTAAGCATGTGCTGGCTAGTCCAACCTTTAACTCTAAGGCCAATTGGTTGTTTTCATAAAAAAAGAACACTCAAGAGTGGTGGCAGGGCGTGGTGGCTCACACCTGTAATCCTGGCACTTTGGGAGACCTGAGGCAGGCAGATCACAAGGTCAGGAGTTCCAGACCAGCCTGGCCAACACAGTGAAAGCCTGTCTCTACTAAAAATACAAAAATTAGCCAGACTTGGTGGCACATGACTGTAGTCTCAGCTACTCAGGAGGCTGAGGCGGGAGAATTGCTTGAACCTGGGAGGCAGAGCTTGCAGTGAGAGCCATTGCACTCCAGCCTGGGTGACAGAGTGAGACACCATCTCAAAAAACAAAAAGAGTGGTTTAATGTCATATCAGAAGGACCATTGCCCCAGAGGTGTCTGCGACAAAGTTTCTGTTATCTATAATGCCATCAACACTCAAGGTTGGGCTAATTAGCATAGTGAATGTCAGAACAGGTTCTTACTGGTGAAATGGTTGGCAAAACCCCATCTCTACTAAAAATACAAGATTAGCCAGGCATAGAGGCACATGCCTATAATCCCAGTTACTCAGGAGGCTCAGGCAGGAGAATCGCTTGAACCTGAAAGGCAGAGGTTACAGTGAGCCAAGGTCATGCCATTGCACTCCAGTCTGGGCAACAAGAGCAAAACTCTGTCTCAAAAAATAAAAATAAAAAAATAAAAAATAAATGGCATAATGAATGTTCAAGAAGTACTCTTGGCAGGCAACATTAAAGTAAAACATTTGGGGGATATCCTTCTCTCTTCATCAAGGTGTAAGAATCTAGCAAGACCTGTGATGTGCACCCTCTGGAATGGCAGCCAAATCTCAATCCCTAAATGGTCCTGTGTCTGTCCATTGTGGTAGGAGGATTTCTGGCTGCCTAATGCTAACTGCAGAAGAGTCTCAAGTCAGTCTTGCATGAAAGGTGCTAGCCAAAACAGCTAAAAATCACAGAGCGCTCAGAGCGTCTCACACTTGCAGAAAAAAGGGTACGCACCGTTATCTGTCTGTTCGTGACTATTTGGCTAACGAATCTCTGTGTGAGTGATGGGATTTTATCTGAGGCCACTTTGTCATACAGTATACCCTGGTAGAGACAGTATAGGTAAGTAGCTAACCCTCACTCTCCTCCAACTTCTTCAGTGGGTTTTGTTATCCACTGATGGGGACAATGGTCCCCAAGTCACACAGCTACTAAGAGGTAGAACCAGGATGTCCACCCAGGCCATGTGGCTGCGGCTTCTATATTCTTAACCATATGCCATACTGCCTCTCCACCTAAAAGTAACATGCGACCTAAATCCATTGCAGCTTAGATTAATTTGGCAAATGTACAGAGCCCTAAAAATACACATATTTGCCGGAAAGAGGGAAAAAAGAGTCTGAAATTTAAAAAAAGATGAAGACAATGAACAAGTCTAAACTATCAGGAACTTTAAAATGACACAAAGTTCATATTCACGTATCTCCCTAATTCTAACACCATGGTTTAAGGTGGTATGTAAATTTTCTGTCACAGCATCTAAACATGCACATCAGTTAGAGAACATGATTGTAAAATCATTGAAATATGAAGAAATGATCCTCTTGGAGTTGATGAATTAGGGTATTTTTGTCACTGTCCTTTCAGCCATGGTAGCAAACCCACACCTCCCTGAGCAAGCATAGGCCCTGTTGACTCGTGGCTCTCCTTACAAAACCATGAGCTCTTTACCAGGCTGAAATGAAATTCATAGATAATATCTACCTATGTGTGTACTTTTTAAAAATTAATATAATAGCCTAACTGTAATATACACAATAAACAAAAGGACAGGAATTGAAAATATTACTTTAATATGTAGATATGGGGGACAAGACACACTGAAAGACATAATGATGCAGACACGTACTTGCACCTGTATGTACAATCATAATAAATGTCATTGTTAAAAGGGCAGACTGAGGTGGGCATGTAGAATTGACAATCTAAAAATACAAGTAGCTTCCAAGAGCCACGGAACTTCCTAAAATGCTAACTCTTGGTGGTTGCATTATTGGAAAGCTCAGCACATACTCAAACGGTAAAAAAGAAAAAAAAAGTTTTTATTATATAAAAAAGAGTTAATGTCTAGATAATTACACAGGTTTTTCTCCCATACGCACACCCAGCAGGGCATTTCAGAGCTATACAGGGTTTCTGGCAATCACTCTTGAGTAGAACTATCCCGCACATTGCAGGGCATCAGCAATCCCTGGTCTCCACCCATCATATGCCATTAGAGCCCCGCAATCCTTGTGAGGACCCCACCAATTCCCAAAGCGCTTCCCAGAGGGCAGCACTGCCCCACTGAGGACCTCTGCTGTAAAGTTTTTTCTGAAACTTTGCACATCTCTCGTTCTACGGTCCCAGGAAGTAGTTGATGCTAGGGAGGAAACATCCTGCATCTATGGCCTCAGGAAAAAGGAATTCCTTCGGCTCTCCACAATCTGGGCTCTGATGCAGCAGACTCAGGAGCAAGTTGGTCTGGAAGCAGACTGGGAATCAACAATGTTATTAAGTTCTGAACTCAGTTCCACTGGTGGTTGCTGCAACTACATGAGTATAGCAAAACTGCATTCAGCCCCACTGCAAGTCAAAGTAACAGCCAATATCCAAATCTCTCCAAATTCAAAGAGGTGCAGCTGAGTTCCTACCACTATCAAGAAATCAAAGGTGTCAAGGTTGACCATTTGGAGACAAGAAGACCAGTGCAGCTTAAACTGCTAAGCAGCAGAGTCCCGGTTTGAACCCAGGATGTCTCAAAGCCTCAGGCTCCTACTCCTTGCACCAAATCAAGGTCCTAACAGAATAAGGAGTGATCAGAGCCATAGACTCCTCACAGGAGGCTACTGCAAGAAGGCCAGTCATGAGTAACAAGGAGAGAGGCCAGGAACAGAACTTTATTCATGGGGAGCATTGGCCAAGTCTATGCTATATTATAAAAGGACTGTCATGATTCACACACGAGTAAAAGACTCTTTGCTTCAGGGAGAGATTGGTAACTACCAATAATGATAAAGAAACTGGAAAAACACCACCAACTTTGCAGGAAAGAAAAGCTTCATTTTCATCAGGATCCAGGAATAGGCTGGACAATTAAAATGAGACCAAAAGAAGGGGAGAAAGAAAGGAAGAGAATAAGCATCTGAGAGTCACTGAGCGAGGGCTGTCATCAAAGCCAAGCCTTGAAGAGAGAGAGAGGGCATGGATGCTCTGAATGCAGATAGAAAAAAAAAAACACAGACAAGAAAGAGAAGATGGTAGAAAAGGCGAGAAAAGCAAAGTCAGAGAGGTGATTAAGAGGGTTCAACATCACTAAGTTGAGAAAAATGCAAGCTTCCAGGAAGAGGGTCAGCCTACAGCATCAGAATACGTGAGGGACCAAGAAGCTGTGAAATCATCATATTTCAGAATGTAAGGTCAGTAATTCTGAGGATAAAAGTAACAGCTGCAATGGAATGCAAGATGAGGCACACAGGCAAGTGTAGAGGGATAAAAAAGGACTTTGTTAAGAAGAAACAAATGCAGAACCTCCTGGAGATAGTGAGCTATAAAAGATGCAAGAAAAAGGTGTTTGCTAAAAGTAGGCAGTAGGGTAAAGAGGTTTCTTCCCACAATAAAGAAAACTAGCATCCATAGAAATGAAGAAGTGGCTAGATGCAGTGGCTCACACCTGTAATCCCAGCACTTTGGGAGGCCGAGGTGGGTAGATCACCTGAGGTCAGGAGTTCAAGACCAGCCTGGCCAATGTGGTAAAACCCCATCTCTACTAATAATACAAACATTAGCTAGGCGTGGTGGCACATGCTTGTAATCCCAGCTACACCAGAGGCTGTGGCAGGAGTATCACTTGAACCCGGGAGGCAGAAGTTGCAGTAAGCCAAGATCGTGCCATTGCACTCTAGCCTGGGCAACAAGAATGAAACTGTCTCAAAAAAAAAAAAAAAAAAAAGAAAGAAAGAAAGGAAAGGAGAGGAGAGGTCAGCAAAGGAGAGAAACTTCAGCTGTGGAACAGGAGGTGGCAGGGCTCTATATGAGTTCCTGTAGGGCAGGACAAGGGATTGGCTTTTGAAGGTTGGATAACCTCTCCCTCCAAACTTCCCACAGATACGGTAGGTAATGAAAAGCCAAGTGTGTGGCTCTAGCTATTACCTTTCCTTTTCCAATGTGGGTGTCCTCATCTCAATTTGTGTGCAACCTCTGATCTCCAAGTAACCCATTTCCACTCTGACAAGCTGAGACAAACAGCCATGGGCCAAGAGAAATTTGAGCTGTGGCTCAGCAAGTGTTCTGTGGTGGGAAGGCTGTGGCTAGGGAGCTTTAGCAAAGGGGAAACTTAATTCTCCCTAACAAAACTAGAGGTTGGTAGTAGTCCTGGAATTGAAGAAGTCCTGGAATTGAACATGTTTAAAGGGATCCACTTTAACAAACCTAGAAGCTCAGCATCTCAGAAAGGACAATTTTTAGCACTGAAGGCCATGCTGAGACAATGCAGCTGACAGAATCGCTACCCAGAATCTGAAACCAGCTCAAGGCTGACAGCCCAACCTGACTAAGACTAGCCAGGGCTTTGTCCAAAACACCACGGATGAGGAAAATAGTCTTCTCTCCAGTAATAAGTTGGTGATGACAGAGTCCCAAATGTCACTACCAACTTGGGAAAAACCCCTCTAATAACAAGGTAAAGATGATTTTGTCAATCTGTGGAAATGATAAAATTTTAAATTACATTCTATTTCCTAGGACAATTTTTTTGGGTCTAACTTACAAGGTTGGTGAGACTTAGCTCTTTACTATTTTAAGCACCTTAGGCACACAAAAAAAAAAATGTCTGGAACTTGTTATACATAATTCATTCTCTGGAGCTGAGAATAAGAAACTAAGAGATGAAGTTTGAAATAAAGGTTAATTGAGGGGGAGAAAAAAAAACGGGACTTATTGGAGTTAAAAAGGATAACAGCTGAGGCACTTCTCACCAAACTGAATAAAAAGAGCTGATATTTCCTTCTGGAGTATTTACAGAGAACCCAATATGTTCCTGTGGGGTGATTTTAAAGTATGGCCACAATTTTTTTTTGTTCGTTTTTTACATTCCCCTCTTCAGAAGGTAGACCCTCATCCTCTTCATCTTGGATGTGTGCTGGACTCAGTGAATCACATGTAACAAATGGAACATGGCATGATGGCAGTGTGTCACTTCTAAAGCTAAGTCATAAAAGACATCACCACTTCCATCATATCTTTCTTGGATCACCTGCTCCAGGGGCAGCCAGCCGCCATGTTGTGAAGACACTCAAGCAGCCTGTGGAGAGGCCCATGTGGGGAAGAACAAAGGTCTCTCACCAACAACCAGCACCAACTTGCCAGCCAAGTGAGTCAGCAACCTCTTTTAGCAAACATCTTTTCTTGCATCTTTGATAGCTCACTATCTCCAGGAGGCTCTGCATTTGTTTCTTCATAGCAAAGTCCTTTTTCATCCCTCTACACTTGCCTGTGTGCCTCATCTTACTTTCCATTGCAGCTGTTACTTTTATGCTCAGAATTACTGACCTCATGTTCTGAAATACGATGATTTCACAGCTTCTCAGTCCCTCACATATTCTGACACTGTTGGTTGCCCCTCGTCCTCCAGCCCCAGTCAAACCTTCAGATGACTACATCTCCACCCAACATCTTCAATGCAACCTCATGAGAGAGACTGAGGTAGAACTATCCCCTGACAAGCTGCTCCCAAATTCCAGAAACTACAAGGATAATAAATGCTTGTTATTTTTCTAAGCCACTACATTCTGGGCTAATTTGTTACACACTGACAGATAATACAGTTTGCCCCTGTGCAAAGTTTTGGCAACACAGGCGCAAAAAGTTGATAGTCCCAACCATCAAGAAGATCACTGTCTACTGTGGAGATAGTCTGGTAAAGCCAACAATAACAAAACCACGTGGCTGGGCATGGGGGCTCACGCCTGTAATCTAGGCACTTTGGGAGGCCGAGGTGGCTGGATCACTTGAGCCCAGGAGTTTGACACCAGCCTGAGCAACATGGTGAAACTCATCTCTATCATAAATACAAAAATGGCCTGGCACGGTGACTCACACCTGTAATCCCAGCACTTTGGGAGGCCGAGTCGGGCAGATCATGAGGTCAGGAGATCGAGACCATTCTGGCTTACACAGTGAAACCCTGTCTCTACCAAAAACACAAAAAAATTAGCCAGGCATGGTGGCAGGTGCCTGTAGTCCCAGCTACTCTGGAGGCTGAGGCAGGAGAATGGCGTGAACCCAGGAGGTGGAGCTTGCAGTGAGCCGAGATTGCACCACTGCACTCCAGGCTGGGCGACAGAGCAAGACTCCGTCTCAAATAAACAAACAAAAAAAGAACAAAAATTAGCACACACCTGTAATCCCAGCTACTTGAGAGGCTGAGGCAAGAGGATCACTTGAATCCAGGAGGCAGAGGTTGCAGTGGGCCAAGATCATGCCACTGGACTCCAACCTGGGCAACAGAGCAAGACCTTGTCTCAAAAAAAAAAAAAAAAAAAAAAAAAGTGATAACTACTATAATAGAGGTATATCCATCAGGATGAGCATGAGTATACTGTACTAACAAGCAACCTAAAAATCTCAGTGGCGGTCAGGCTCAGTGGCTCATGCCTGTAAACCCAGCACTTTGGGAGGCCAAGGGGGTGGATCACTTGAGGTCAGTAGTTTGAGACCAGCCTGGCCAACATGGTAAAACCCCATCTCTACTGAAAATACACAAACTAGCTGGGTGTAGTGGCGGGCACCTGTAATCCCAGCTATGCAGGAGGCTGAAGCAGGAGAGCCGCTTGAACCCAGGTGGCAGAGGTTGTAGTTAGCCAAGATGGCACCACTGCACTCCAGCCTGGGTGACAGAGCGAGACTCCATCTCAAAAAAATAAATAAAAATAAAAATCTCAGTGGCTTAAAACAACATAGCTCATCTCTTGTTCATGTTTATATCAATTGTGCATTGGCAGGGAGCTCCACTTACTCCAAGACCTGGTATCACAGAGCAGCCATCATCTGGCTTACCGTAGCAGAAATAAAGAAAAAATGGCAAATTGTGACTGCCTATTGAAGTTTCCACCTGGGAGTTACGCATGTCAATTCCACTCATATTTCATTGCCCAAAGCAAGTCATTTGATAGTGCTGAAGTTTAAGGAAAAGCAGGGAAATACGATGCTACCATGTTCCTAGAGAAGGGGAAGTTTGTGAACATCCCAGTGGTGACCAGATGTATGCTGGGTGCTACGAGAACACAGAAGACCAACTAACTCTCCCCAGAGGACAGGTGTCAGAGATGGCTTCCAAAGGAATAAATACAAGAAAAAAGAGTTTATTAACCAGTCAAGGATGGAAGAGCATTCCATATAGAGGAAACAGCACACGAAAAACTCATTTGCACAAGAAAATCTCACATTCTGGAGAGCAGCAGGGAGCAGAAGTACAGCGTATTATGCTAGGCAGAAAACATAGTCAGGGACTGGGTGTGACGAGGTTCTACATGCCTTGCTAAAATTTGTACTTTGGTGACTAATAATGCTTCCCAATGAGGACACCTGGAGTGGGGCAATTATGGAACCGTCCCATGTATTGCAGGATATTTAACACCATGGGCTCCAGACCACCCATAGCACCCACAGCCATTATGACATTCCCAATCCCCGTATCCATCCTAAGCACCCTCAGAGATGGGGAGAATACTGTGCCCTATTGAGAATCATTGGTAAGTAGGATAATCTGTTTTTCTAAGACACATGAAGCATAATCAAATCTTGACAAAACTCAAAAAATACAAGCAAGACATAAATCATTGCAATAAATAATGATTGTCATAAAACAAACGCTGCAACAGTAACAGTTGGTTACTATGGTACAGAGACACTCGATTACAGATTATATGTAATTTATATCACACCCCTCTAACGCTCCCCCTCAAGAAAGGATGCTTTCACTCATTTCAAGAAGAATGCAAGTGATTGAGAGTAAAGATTTAGGAACGCCTTTGATTCTGCTGTATTGTATTTTTTCTAAGTAGACAGCATTAAATCTAGTACTTGAATAACATTTTCTAACACAGCTCAAAAGTTTGTGACACAACCACTGCTAACTGCTAATATGGAATTTAAATAGAGGTGTTATCAAATTTACATATTTAGAAGATTATTCTGGTAGCTTGGAGTCAAGCAAGACTGGTTCATACTTTTGTAGAAGTTCAAGCAACCAATACTGAGGACTGGGAAACAGTAAAAGGGATGGATTTAAGATATGCCTGGGGAGGAAAAAAATTCAACAAGGTTTGCTGGCCACTAAGAGAGGTGAGAAAAGGAAGAGAGGAGACCCAGGGAAAGCTGCCAGCCATAATAAGTAAACAGAAGACACGAAAAGACAACAAAATCAAGCCATAAGGTAAAAAAAGGAAATTTCCAACAGCCAATTTAGTGAATAAAGGATAGCATTCCCCAGATCCTGGCCTACCAAACTCTAGACCTGCAAAATATCATACTGTAAAAGGATTCTGTGGTCAAGTAAGTTTGAGAAATATTTTATACTCTCCCATCTTAGAGATTCAGCATACATATTTAGTGTATTAATATTCTAAGCTGTTTTATAGGAAAGAAACAAGTTTAAATTTTATTTAACCCACTGCATCTCATAAGTTTGGTCTCAGAACCCTTTTTCCTCCAAAAGCCATTAAGATCCTACCGAACCAGTGTTCCAGGGAACACACTTTGGGAAACAGAATTTTAAAATGTATGTGGGAGAACTCCTACAAGTCAATAACAAAAAGACAAACAACTGAATTTTAAAACGGACAAAGGACTTCAATAGACAGTTCTTCAAAGAAGACATGCCAATGGCCAAAAAGCACATGAAAAGACACTCAACATCACTAGTCGGTAGGGAGGGAAATACAAATCAAAACCGCCATGAGGTATCTCTTAACATGAGATAGGAAGGCTATTATCAAAAACAAAATCACACATGCTGGAGACAATGTGGACAAATTCAATCTTTGTGCATTGCTGGTGAGAATGTAAACTGGTGCAGCCACTGCAGGAAACAGTAGTTCCTCAAACAGTTTTTTGTTTGGTTTTTCTGTTTTTCTTTTTTTAAGACAAGGTCTCACTCTATTGCCTCAACTGGAGTACAGTGGCGCCATCTCAGCTCACTGCAACCTCAACCTCGCAGGCTCAAGCAATCCTCCCACCTCAGCCTCCTGAGTAACAGGGACTACAGGCACATGCCACCATGCCCAGCTAATTGAGTTTATATATTCATGGAATACAAATATGGTTTTGCTACACTGACATACTGCATTGTGCTAAAGTCAGGACATTCAGTGCATCCACTTCTGGAGCAATGCACATTGTACCTGAGCAACCTCCCATTATCTACTCGCATCCCACAGTTCCTCAGGGAGTGAAACACAGAATTGCCAGGTGATCCAGCAATTCCACCTCTGGGTATATACCCAAAAGAACTGGGGCAAGGCGTGGTGGCTCATGCCTGTAATTCCAGCACTTTGGGAGGCCGAGACGGGAGGATCATGAGGTCAAGAGATGGACAATCCTGGCCAATATGGTAAAACCCTGTTTCTGCTAAAAATACAAAAATTAGCTGGCCATGGTGGCACATGCCTGTAGTCCCAGCTACTCGGGAGGCTGAGGCAGGAGAATCGCTTGAACCCAGAAGGTGGAGGTTGGAGTGAGCCGAGATCATGCCACTGCACTCCAGCCTGGCAACAGAACGAGACTCTGTCTCAAAAAAAAAAAAAAAAAAAAAGAGAGAGGGAATTGGAAATGGGGATTCAAACAGATATTTGTACACCTATATTGAAGAGTAGCATTATTTACAACAGCCCAAAGGTGGAAATAATCCAAATGACCATTGACAGATGAATGAATAAACAAAATGTGGTCTGTACATACAACGGATGTTATTCAAATTTAAGACAAAAGGATATTCTGGCACATGCTGCAATATAAATGAACCTTGAAGACATTATGCTGTGTGAAATGTTGGCATTTTAAATTCTGGTTGATTTGCATCTCTCCATCTTTCCACTAATTTCCCATAGACCCAGCAGCATTTATCTTCTTTTTCTTTTTCTTTCTTTTTTTTTTTTTTTTTTTTTTTGAGACAGTACCCAGACTAGAGTGCAGTGGCATGATCTCAGCTCACTGCAATCTCTGCCTCCCGGGTTCAAGCGATTCTCCCACCTCAGCCTCCCAAGTAGCTGGGACTACAGGCAGACGCCACCACACCCTGCTAATTTTTGTATTTTTTGTAGAGCCAAGTTTAACCATGTTAGCCAGACTGGTCTCAAACTCCTGAGCTCAAGTGATCTGCCCACCTCGGCCTTGCGAAGTGCTGGGATTACAGATGTGACCACTGCACCTGGCCTATTTCAACTTCTATTGCAGTATTTCTCAGCCTAGCTTCTTAGAATCACCTGGGGAGAGTTTGGGTTTTGCTGTTTTTTTAATCTGTTACAAAAGACAAATACTATATGATTCCCATGATATGAGTTATCTAGAGTAGTTGAAATCATAGAGACAGAAAGTAGAATGGTGGTTGCCAGGAGGGTGGGAGGGAGGAGAGAATGTGGAGTCATTGTTAAATGGGTATCGAGTTTCAGCTTTGCAAGATTAAAAAGTTCCAGAGATTGGTTATACAACACTGTGAATATACTTAAAACCACTGAACTAAACAATTAAAAATGTAAGTGTATAGTTACATTTAGTTAATTCCCTAACTGTTAAGTTACATGTAAGATGTAACTTATAAATATAACTATACATTTACATTTTTTAAATGAAATTTTTTGTTATGGGTATTTTATAGCTAAAACATAACTAGGATCAGGGAGCATTTGAGACCCCTGAAATTTGAAGCATAGGCAAATATTTGACTACTTTTGAATTCTGGTTGATTTGCGTCTCTCGATCTTTCCCTCCATTTCCCATAGACCCAGCTGCATTTCATCTTCCATTGCAGTGTTTCCCAGCCCGGCTCCCAAGAATCACCTGGGAAGAGTTGGTGGGGGGGCATTTTTGGGGTTTTTTTAAGGCTATTTTCCCTCAACCATCACCCCCCCACCTCAATAATGTTCTATTTCGTTGGTCTGGCATCGGACAGGGGTTTTTCTTCAAAGATACCCAGGTAACGTGCAGCCAGGATGAGAACCACTCTTGTCATTGGACACTGTAGCTCACCAGTCCCATCCCATGTGCTAGGCAACTCCTGTGCCAAGCTCCTGCTAATGCATTTTCTCTTTTGAATTCCACAATAGCCCTAGGAGGGTTCTCGGTGTACAGCTGAGGAAGCCAAGGTTTGGAAGGGTTATAAGCTGCACACATCAGCCTAGCAAGTAAATCGTAAACACAAGATTTGAACTGGGCTTAACTATAAATCCAATGTTTCGTCCCCTGAGGTTGCTGCCTAGGAAAAGAAAAGCCTGCTGTGATTCTGCAGACAACCAGGTAACTCTGGTTTGATGTCTGTCTTCTCTCTTGACAGCACAGTGATACCCATCTTCTGGCAGGACCCAGTATAACAGGAACACCACGAATTTAGGATCAGAAGAAACACACTTTCATCAGCAAGGAAAGATGTCATACAGGAATCCCTCTAAGAAGTGTCCTAGCCACCCTATGGCAGAAGATAATTCAGGTATCAAACGATTACATAAATCTCATTGTTCATAACAACTCAACATTTGCTACTGAACGCTAAAATGTGAGCAAGATCAAGTGCTCATATGTGGTGTACCTTAAATCCAATTGCTTTGTCAAAAAGGAAGATATAACAGATGGATTGATTTGTCCACGCATGACTATTAAAATGGAGGAACTGGATGGACAGAAAGTCTCTTGACAATGGCTATAAACAAAAGTCCAGCTCTTCTAGGAAGTCCATCTTTGCTTAGCTACTACAGGAATGAACCAGCTAATATTACATTTGTAGTCCCCATAACAGTTCTTTTATGAAATGCCCTGGTTCATAGAGCTGCCTCTATGCTCTTGTTTCTTATAATCAAACCAAAGATATAAAAATCAAAGTGAAAAATGTACCTTTTGAATGTGTCGTTTTATTGATTTTAAGTACTCTACTCATTGCATGATTTTAATTTATACTTTGTCTTTATTTTTATAAAAGCCCTTTCTTTAAATATTTTAACTTGTATTAAAATAGTTCAAGCACATAATTTATTTTAAAAGAAAAGTCATAGTACAGAGATATAGTTAAAGTAATACTTTCATGTCACATTGGGAGGTGAAGCCCGCTGGGCTTCTGGGTTGGGTGGGGACTTGGAGAACTTTTCTGTCTAGCCAAAGGATTGTAAACACACCAATCAGTGCTCTGTGTCTAGCTAACGGTTTGTAAACACACCAATCAGCACTCTGTAAAAACGCACCTATCAGCGTTCTGTGTCTAGCTAAAGGTTTGTAAATGCACCAATCAGCACTCTGTAAAAACAGACCAATCAGCACTCTGTAAAATGGACCAATCAGCAGGATGTGGGCAGAGCCAAATAAGAGAATAAAAGCTGGCCACCTGAGCCAGCAGTGGCAACCTGCTGGGGTCCCCTTCCATGCTGTGGAAGGTTTGTTCTTTCGCTCTTCACAATAAATCTTGCTGCTGCTCACTCTTTGGGTCTGCACTACCTTTATGAGCTGTAACACTCACTGCGAAGGTCTGTGGCTTCACTCCTGAAGTCAGCGAGACCATGAACCTACTGGGAGGAACAAACAATTCCGGACGCACCACCTTTAAGAGCTGTAACACTCACTGCAAAGGTCTGTGGCTTCACTCCTGAAGTCAGTGAGACCACGAACCCACCTGAAGGAAGAAACTCCAGACACATCTGAACATCTGAAGGAACAAACTCCATACACACCATCTTTAAGAACTGTAACACTCACCGCGAGGGTCCGTGGCTTCATTCTTGAAGTCAGCGAGACCACAAACCCACCAGAAGGAATTATTCCAGACACATTTTGGTGACCCAGATGGGACTATCGTCTATCGCCAAGCAGTGAGTATCATCAGACTACTTTCACTTGCTATTCTGTCCAATTTTTCCTTAGAATTTGGGGGCTAAATACCAGGCACTTGTTGGCCAGTTAAAAGCAACTAGTGCGGCCGCTGGACTAAAGACACGGGTGTCAGGCTTTCTGGGAAAGGGCTCTCTAACAACTCCCGACTCTTCAGTGTTGGGAGCATTGGTTTGCCTGGAACCAGCTTCGGATTTTCCTGTATTTCTGGGCCAAGCCAAAGGTCAACACAGAGGAAAGTCATTCAGCTTCAGGGTCCTGACAACAACTTGGTTGACCCTGCAGCCATGAGCGGAACTCTCAAAGTCATGTTGCCCAAGCAAGACTCACCCATCTATCCTATCTATCCTGACCCTTGCCTCCTGGGTCCTTATGCCTGTCAGACAAACTTCCTCTCGCCTCTCTTCTCTGAGGCTAGTCCCGCTTCTAAAAATCACTCCCTGTCTCTGGTGCTTTTCTAGTTTCTCCTATAAGAATGATTTCTAGTATAAACTTCAGGACTCTGTTATGTTCTTTAGGCATCCAGGCTTACCAATCAGAAAGACATAATTTTTGCCCAAAGCCCCGTTGGGGCGGGGGACTATCTTATCTGGAATTTTAGGATCCCTCCTCAGACTAGCAGGCCTAACAAAAGCTATTCCAGAAGCTAGGATATGGGGAGCTTCAGAAATGATATCCTTCCTTTTCATATAAGTGAGGACAAAAAGGCAGCACTCTTCCAACTCTGGATATCCCTCCCCTCCCTCAGGGTATGGCCCTCCACTTCATTTTTGGGGCATAACATCTTTATAGGACAGGGGTAAAGTCCCATCACTAACAGGGGAATGCTTAGGACTCTAACCGGTTTTCCAGAATGTGTCAGTAAGGGCCATTAAATCCAATTTTTCTCAGTCTTCTTTGTGGTCTAGGAGGACAGGCAAGAGTGCAGGTTTTCGAGAATGTGTTGGTAAGGGCCACTAAATCCAACATTCTTTGGTCCCCCTTGTGGTCTAGGAGCAAAACTAGTGTTTCTGCTGCTGCGTAGGTGAGCACAACTATTCCAATCAGCAGGACCCAGGAACCATTGCAGGTTCTTGGGCAAGAGGTGTTTCTGCTGCTGCATCAGTGAGTGCAACTATTCCGATCAGCAGGGTCCAGGGCAGGTTCTTGGGCAGGGGGAGAAACAAACAAACCAAAACCATGGGCAGTTTTGTCTTTCAGATGGGAAACACTCAGGCATCAACAGGCTCACCCTTGAAATGCATCGTAAGCCATTGGGACCAATTTGACCCACAAACCCTGAAAAAGAGGCAGCTCATTTTTTTCTGCACTACGGCTTGGCCCCAATATTCTCTCTCTGATGGGGAAAAATGGCCACCTGAGGGAAGTATAAATTACAATACTATCCTGCAGTTTGACCTATTCTGTAAGAGGGAAGGCAAATGGAGTGAAATACCTTATGTCCAAGCTTTCTTTTCATTGAAGGAGAATCCACAACTATGCAAAGCTTGCAATTTACATCCTACAGGAAGACCTCTCAGCTTACCCCCATATCCTAGCCTCCCTATAGCTCCCCTTCCTATTAATGATAAGCCTCCTCTAATCTCCCCCACCCAGAAGGAAATAAGCAAAGAAGTCTCCAAAGGACCACAAAAACCCTCAGGCTATCAGTTATGTCCCCTTCAAGCTGTAGGGGGAGGGGAATTTGGCCCAACCCAGGTATATGTCCCTTTCTCCCTGTCTGATTTAAAGCAGAGCAAGGCAGACCTGAGGAAGTTTTCAGATTATCCTGATAGATACATAGATGTCCTACAGGGTCTAGGGTAAACCTTCTATCTCACTTGTAGAGATGTCATGCTATTGTTAGATCAAACCCCAGCCTTTAGTGAAAAGAATGTGGCTTTAGCTGCAGCCCGCGAGTTTGAAGATACCTGGTATCTTAGTCAAGTAAATGATAGAATGACAGCTGAAGAAAGGGACAAATTCCCTACCGGTTCAGCAAGCCATCCCCAGTATGGATCCCCACTGGGACCTCGACTCAGATCATGGGTACTGGAGTCACAAACATCTGTTGACCTGTGTTCTAGAAGGACTAAGAAGGATTAGGAAAAAGCCCATGAATTATTCAATGATGTCCACCATAACTCAGGGAAAGGAAGAAAATCCTTCTGCCTTCCTCAAGGGGCTACGGGAGGCCTTAAGAAAATATACTCCCCTGTCACCCAACTCACTTGAGGGTCAACTGATCCTGAAAGATAAGTTTATTACCCAATCAGCCACGGATATCAGGAGAAAGCTCCAAAAGTGAGCCCCGGGCCCTGAAAAAATCTGGAGGCATTATTAAACCTGACAACCTTGGTATTCTATAATAGGGACCCAGAGGAACAGGCCCAAAAGGAAAAGCAAAATCAGAGAAAGGCTGCAGCCTTAGTCATGGCCCTCAGACAAACAAACCTTGGTGGTTCAGAAAGGACAGAAAATGGAGCAGGCCAATCACCTGGTAGGGCTTGTTATCAGTGTGGTTTACAAGGACACTTTAAAAAAGATTGTCCAATGAGAAACAAGCTGCCCCCTCGTCCATGTCTGCTATGCTGAGGCAATCACTGGAGGGCACACTGCCCCAGAGTACAACAGTTCTCTGGGCCAGAAGCTCCTAACCATATGATCCAACAACAGGACTGAGGGTGCCCGGGGCAAGCACCAGCTCATGTCATCACCCTCACTGAGCCCCAGGTACGTTTAACTATTGAGGGCCAGGAAATTGACTTCCTCCTGGACACTGGCACAGCCTTCTCAGTGTTAATCTCCTGTCCTGGATGCCTGTCCTCAAGATCCGTTACCATCCAAAGAATCCTGGGACAGCCTGTAACCAGGTATTTCTCCCACCTCCTCAGTTGTAATTGGGAGACTTTGCTCTTTTCACATGCCTTTCTTGTTATGCCTGAAAGTCCCACACCCTTATTATGGAGGGATATATTAGCCAAACCTGGAGCTATTATCTACATGAATATGGAGAACAAGTTACCCATTTGTTGTCCCCTGCTTGAGTAGGGAACCAACCCTGAAGTCTGGGCATTGGAAGGAACAAACTCAAGCTCCAGCCTTAAGTCTTCCCACAGGACAAAACTTTTCTTTATACATCACAGGGAGAGCAGGAATAGCTCTTGGAGTCCTTACGCAGACTGGTGGGACAACCCCACATCAGTGGCATACCTAAGTAAGGAAATGGATATAGTAGCAAAAGGCTGGACTCACTGTTTACAGGTAGTTGCGGCAGTGGCAGTCTTAGCGTCAGAGGCTATCAAAATAATACCAGAAAAGGATCTCACTGTTTGGACTGCTCATGATGTAAATGGCTTACTAGGTGCCAAAGAAAGTTTATGGCTATCGGACAACCACCTACTTAGATACTAGGTGCTACTCCCTAAGGGACCAGTACTTCAAATACGTACTTGTGTGGCCCTCAATCCTACTGCTTTTCTCCCAGAGGATGGGGAACCAGTCAAGCATGATTGCCAACAAATTATAGTCCAGACTTATGCCGCCCGAGATGATCTCTTAGAAGTCCCCCTAATTAATCCTGACCTTAACCTATATACCAATGGAAGTTCATCTGTGGAGAATGGGATATGAAGGGCAGGTTATGCCATAGTTAGTGATGTAACTGTACTTGAAAGTAAGCCTCTTCCCCCAGGGACCAGCACCCAGTTAGGAGAACTAGTGGCACTTACCTGAGCCTTAGAACTGGGAAAGGGAAAAAGAATAAATGTTTTTACAGATAGCAAGTATGGCTTATCTAATCCTACATGCCCATGCTGCAATATGGAAAGAAACGGAGTTCCTAACCTCTGGGGGAACCCCCATTAAATACCACAAGGAAACCATGGAGTTATTGCATGCAGTGCAAAAACCCAAGGAGGTGGAAGTCTTACACTGCCAAAGCCATCAAAAGGGGAAGGAGAGGGGAGAACAGCAGCATAAGTGACTGGCAGAGGCAGGGAAAGACAAGCAGAAAGGAAAGACAGAAAGAGAGAGAAAGTCAAAGAGACAGAGAAAGGAAGAGACAGAGACAAAGAGGGAGTCAGAGAGAGAGACAGAAAATCAAAGGGAGAGAGAGGAAGAGACAGACAAAGACGGAGTCAGAAAGAGAGAGACAAAGACGAAGTCAAAGAGAGAAAGAGATAGAAGTAGTAAAGAAAAAACAGTGTACTCTATTCCTTTAAAAGCCAGGGTAAATTTAAAACCTATAATTGATAATTGAAGGTCTTCTCTGTAACCTTGTAACACTCCAATACCTCCTTGTTACCAGTGTAAACAAAGGCATAGCCCGAAAGCACTGAGGCCACTGACAAGCCATAGCCTTCCTATCAAAAATCCTTTACCCAGCAGGTTTACTAATGGGGATCTAAATCTTAATTAATTACCATACAAAGGTCCGACCAGATCTAGGAGGAACTCCCTTTAGAACAGGACGATAGATGGTTCCTCCTGGGTGATTAAGGAAAAAAGACATAATGGGTATTCAGTAAATGATAAAGAAACTCTTGTAGAAGCAGAGTTAGGAAAATTGCCTAATAATTGGTCTGCTCAAATGTGGGAGCTGTTTGCACTCAGCCAAACATTAAAGTACTCACAGAATCAGGAAGGAGCCATCTATACCAATTCTAAGTTAATATGGACTGAACGAGGTCTTACTAATAGCAAAGAATAACTAAAATCCCAAACTTACAAAGTTTGCTAAAAGTTAACAGTGTAAACATATATTATCCTAACTTCTAATCTTGTGGAATCAGACCCTATCAGCACCCCTCAAAGCTCAAGTCTGTCAGCACAGAGCTGTACAACCAATACCCCACTTACAGGGTTAGGAATGGCTACTGCTACAGGAACCGGAATAGCCAGTTTATGTACTTCATTATCCTACTACCACACACTCAAAGAATTTCTCAGACAGTTTGCAAGAAATAATGAAATCTATCCTTACTCTACAATCCCACACACTCAAAGGATTTCTCAGACAGTTGGCAAGAAATAACAAACTCTATCCTTACTCTACAATCCCAAATAGACTCTTTGGCAGCAGTGACTCTCCAAAACCGCCAAGGCCTAGACCTCCTCACTGCTGAGAAAGGAGGACTCTGTACCTTCTTAGAGGAAGAGTGTTGTTTTTACACTAACTAGTCAGGGATAGTACAAGAGGCCACCCGGTGTTTAAAGGAAAAGGCTTCTGAAATCAGACAATGCCTTTTAAACTCTTATACCAACCTCTGGAGGTAGGCGACATGGCTTCTCCCCTTTCTAGGTCCCGTGGCAGTCATCTTGCTATTACTCGCCTTCGGCCCTGTATTTTTAACCTCCTTGTCAAATTTGTTTCCTCTAGAATTGAGGCCATCAAGCTACAGATGGTCTTACAAATGGAACCCCAAATGAGTTCAACTAACAACTTTTACCAAGGACCCCTGGACCGACCCGCTGGCCCTTTCACTGACCTAAATAGAGTTACCCTCTGGAGGACACTACAACTACAGGGCCCTTTCTTCACCCCATCCAGCAGGAAGTAGCTAGAGCACTCATCGTCCAATTCCCAACAGCAGTTGGGGTGTCCTGTTTAGAGGTGAGATTAAGAGGTGAAGCTGGCTGGGCTTCTGGGTTGGGTGGGGACTTTGAGAACTTTTCTGTCTAGCTAAAGGATTGTAAACACACCAATCAGCACTCTCTGTCTAGCTAAAGGTTTGTAAATGCACCAGTCAGCACACTGTAAAAACACACTAATCAACATTCTGTGTCTAGCTAAAGGTTTGTAAACACACCAATCAGCACTCTGTTAAAACGCAACAATCAGCGCTCTGTGTCTAGCTAAACGTTTGTAAACACACCAATCAGGACTCTGTAAAATGGACCAATCAGCGCTCTGGAAAATGGACAAATCAGCAGGACGTGGGCAGGGCCAAATAAGAGAATAAAAGCTGGCCACCTGAGCCAGCAGTGGCAACCTGCTGGGGTCCCCTTCCATGCTGTGGAAGCTTTGTTCTTTCACTCTTCACAATAAATCTTGCTGCTGCTCACTCTTTGGGTCTGGCACTACCTTTATGAGCTGTAACACTCACTGCAAAGGTCTGCAGCTTCACTCCTGAAGTCAGCGAGACCATGAACCCACCAAGGGGAACAAACAATTCCGGACGCACCACCTTTAAGAGCTGTAACACTCACTGCAAAGGTCTGTGGCTTCACTCCTGAAGTCAGCAAGACCACCAACCCACCTGAAGGAAGAAACTCCAGACACATCTGAACATCTGAAGGAACAAACTCTGGACACACCATCTTTAAGAACTGTAACACTCACCGCGAGGGTCTGCGGCTTCATTCTTGAAGTCAGTGAGACCAAGAACCCACCAAAAGGAACCAATTCTGGACACAACATCTCCTTTACCCCCAGAGGCAACCAATTAAAACCATTTTCTCAATCTTCTGGTGATCACCACCATAAAATTTACTGAATTTTCTTCATTCTCCATATGTAGCCATTTTGTTCTCATCTTAAGGCATAAAAAGAAATTCACACATTAAAACGGAATATGGACTTAAACTTTTTTAAGAATACCATTTCTAATATATAGGTAAAATTTCTCATTCCCCTAAGATGTAAAGGCACACAGGAAGGTAACCTTTGCTATCATTTCTTTTTATTTTTAAAGTAAAATATTTGGCCGGGTGTGGTGCTTCATGCCTATAATCCCAGCACTTTGAGAGGCCAAGGTGGGAGGATCACCTGAGCCTGGGAGAGAGAGGCTGCAATGAGCCAAGATGGTGCCACTGCACTTCAGCCTGGGAATCAGAGTGAGACCCTGTCTCAATTAATCAAGTAAAATATTTAAAAGGCAGTGTTTGGCTGGGCGCAGTGGCTCACGCCTGTAATCCCAACACTTTGGGAGACCCAGGCAGGTGGATCACAAGGTCAGGAGATCGAGACCATCCTGGCTAACATGGTGAAAACCCCGTCTCTACTAAAAATACAAAAAATTAGCCAGGCATGATGGCGGGCGCCTATAGTCCCAGCTACTCAGGAGGCTGAGGCAGGAGAATGGTGTGAACCCGGGAGGCGGAGCTTGCAGTGAGCCAAGATCATGCCACTGCACTCCAGCCTGGGCAACAGAGCGAGACTCCATCTCATAAATAAATAAATAAATAAGTGTTTGGACACTCAAAATGTAATATTTTCCTACATTCCCTGTAGCAGAGTAGCTATCTGCTCAGTATCTATCCTCCCCACCATCCTTTAATAGTTTTGGCTCAGCATGAGGCCACGTGTCTCAAAACTACATAACCCAGCCTCCCATGTGCTTCATACAGTCATGTGGCTTTCTGACCAACAGGATATAAAGGGAAACTATGTGTGTCAATTCAAGTCATATTTTTAAAAGATATAAGGGAAACTGGCTGGATGCAGTGGCGCATGCCTGTAATACCAGCACTTTGGGAGGCCGAGGCAGGTGGATCACCTGAAGTCAGGAGTTGGAGACCAGCCTGGCCAACGTGGGGAAACCCTGTCTCTACTAAAAACACAAAAATTAGCTGGGCATGGTGGCGCATGCCTGTAATCTCAGCTGCTCAGGAGGGTGAGGCAGGAGAATCACTTGAACCCGGGAGGCTGAGGTTGCAGTGAGCCGAGATCACAGCACTCTAGCCTGGGTGAGATAGCAAGACTCTGTCTCAAAAAAAAAAAAAAAAAAAAAAATACAAGAAAAACTCCCTGAGTCATTTTTTTTAATGACTTAATAATTAAGGGTGGAGCCTCAATCCTGTATAAGTGGTAATTTGAAGAGAAAGAGACACCAGAGATCTCTACATGCAAGCACAGACAAAAGGCCATTTGAGGACACAGTGAGACGTGGCTTATCTACAAGCCAGAAGGAGAGCTCTCACCAGAAACTGAATTTGCCGGCACCTTGATCATGGACTTCCAGCCTCTTGAACTGTGAAAAAATTAATAACTGTTATTTAAACCACCCAAGTCTGTGGTATTTTGCTATGGTGACCTAGGAGGTGAATATGGCCACATGTTGTTTAATGACAAAGATGATGGAAATATGTTCCAAGAAATGCATTGTTAGACAATTTCACCATTGTGTGAACATCATAGCCTGTACTTACATAAACCTAGATGGTATTACTTATTGTTCACCTGTACAATAGGCAACAAGTTTACAGCCTATTGCCTCTAAGCTATAAATCTGTACTGAATATGTAGGCAACTGTAACACAACAGTAAGTATTTGTGTATCTAAACATAGAAAAGGTATAAAAATACAGTATTATAATCTCATAGGACCACAGTGACATAAGCAGTCCCTCCTTGATCAAAACATTATTATATGCTGCTGGACTGTACATCTGTCAATGAAAGATTGATTACATAACTTTCCCCATATTTATACAACTAGAGTACTATGGAGAATTCTAAGGAAACAGATGGGGCCAGGTGCGGTGGCTCACGCCTGCAATTCTAGCACCTTGGGAGGCCGAGGCAGAGGATTGCTTGAGACCAGGAGATTGAGGTCATAGTGAGCTATGATGGCGCAAGTGCACCCCAGCTTTGATGACAGAGTAAGACCCTGTCTCAAAAAAGAAAAGAAAAAGATGGTACATCCACATGTAGTGCCATAGAAAGATGTCTCCACTGTCTTGCATGATAAAAACAAATTGTCAGTACATGCATAGCATAATCCTAACAAACAGCAAAGGGCTATATCGGCTCATGTAGACTTTTCAAGTCTGGAGAGATAGTAGTTACATGGAGGAAAAAAGAAATAATGGGAAGAAAGAGACACTGAGGGGGTTTCACTTTTTAAGTTATATGTGACTGTAATTCTTACATTTTTAGATAACATTGGCTTTTTATAGTAAGTGAATTTATAAATATATACATTTTATTTATTTATTTTGAGATGGAGTCTTGCTCTGTCACCGAGGCTGGAGTACAGTGGCACAACCTCGACTTACTGCAATTTCCACCTCCCAGATTCAAGTGATTCTCCTGCCTCAGTCTCCCAAGTAGCTGAGATTACAGGTGTGCACCACCACACTCAGCTAATTTTTTGTATTTTTAGTAGAGACAGGGTTTCACCATGTTGGTCAGACTGGTCATGAACTCCTGACCGTGAGTGATCCAGCCGCCTCAGCCTCCCAAAGATCTGGGATTACAGGCCTGAGCCACGGTGCCCAGCCTATAAATATATACATTTTAAAAAACAAAGAAAGACAACAAATTCATGTTGACTGAGAATTTCCCAAACTTCAGAGTTCCTGAGTTTGCCTGTAAATCAGGACTTTTGTGGGTCTAAGAGTAATTTCTTTCCTAGAGCTTGGGTTTTTTATAAGTGAGACTCCTATATGATAGAAACTTGACCTTTTTCTCTCCCAATATCTAGTTATAAAAATTTTCATACGTACATAAAAGTCAAATTTGACAGTGAACATCTATATGCCCACTATATCAATTCTACAGTTAATACTTTACTATCCTTGCTTTACGACATGATTATCCAACTCTCCGTTCCTCGATCCATCTTATTTTTCTATGTATTTCAAAGTTGCAGGCATGAGTGTACCTCCTCCTAAATATTTCCATATGTGTAGCATGCAATGTACTTTTAAATGGATAAAAATAACGAAAAAACTTTCACACGCCAGAAGACCACACACTTAATGTTAGACAACAAAAGAGAGGGACTTGGAAACAGAAGAAGTGGGGTGTACTTCAAACGGACTAATTAGATTTTGTTTGCCACCATGGTCCAGCCTTCACCAAGAAAGAGCAGTAAAGCACCACACCTCACAAGCCAAACACCAATATGTTTGTCATTAGTCAACACTGCAGTTTAAAAAACAAAAAAATCAAAGGGAAAAATAAGGATCTGGACATATTTGTTGCTGCGAGCATTTTCCAAGAGAAGTTTGTGTCTCATACTGGGAGGTTTTGCCCAGGTTGGCTCTAAGCCTTTAGCTTCTGGGAAGATCATGCCCGCCAAACATCCTTTGAAGTGCTTGAGATATAGTCTGTTGCTGTTTTCCTACAAATATTTGCATGTTGATATCACTGAATATTCTCAGTTTTTTCAAGTGTTAACTATAGAAACACCTAACTCCAGACAGCCCAAGAAGACTTTCATGTAACACAGTGTGTCAACTTTTTCACCCTACCTTCATTTTCAAGGTAGTTCCAGATCTTTTCATTTCTAATTGGCAGGTAACTTAATAGGATTTAAAAACCATGCAAACCAGCTTCCCTTTGATAGATGGGCTCGCCGGACAGCCTGGTTTATAAGAAGCAACGCAACACAATCCTCTTCCTAAACCAGAGATAACATTTGCTCTTGCTTTAATGAGTGTGCCCAGCATGGCACTGCCCATAATCATATTTAGAAACATAGCTGCTTGATTTATTTGCAGTGATGGTGCCATTCCATGGTTCCCACCAGAACAGGAATTGCTGAATGTCTCAGTTCCTGCTCAGAAGTCTGACACTTAAATGAAATTCCACAGAGATTTTTGTTTCCAAGGAAGTCGGTGCCTCCTCGATAAGGGAAACACGTAAGATTCCAAATTTTAAGATTGCTAAAAAGAAAAAAAAAATTGGAATAAAGCACTATTTATTAAAATAAAACATTACTAGAACATTTGTCACCAATACTAGAAAATGATTAGATTTTATTATTTTACTCCCTGGGTACAATGCTCTCCTCTCACCCCCAACTCAGCTACAAACTACAGAAAATACATAGAGGTGCAATGCAGGTAATGCATGAGTTTTAAGTATTTGCATGGTATGTTTGGTTCAGAAAGTTTAGAGTCCGGCCAGGCATGGTGGCTCATGCCTATAATCCCAGCACTTTGAGAGGCAGAGGCAGGCGGATCACTTGAGGTCAGGAATTCCAGATTGGCATGGCCAACATGCGAAACCCTGTCTCTACTAAAAATACAAAAATGAGCCAGGCATGGTGGCATGTGTCTGTAGTCCCAGCTACTCAGGAGGCTGAGGCAGGTAAATCGCTTGAACCTGGGAGGTGGAGGTTGCGGTGAACCGAGATTACACCATTGCATTCCAGCCTGGGTGACTAAGAGACTTCATCTCAAAACAAAATTTAAAAAAAGATAAGGCTGGGTGCGGTGGCTCATGCCTGTAATTCCAGCACTTTGGGAGGCCGAGGCGGGCGGACTACAAGATCAGGAGATCAAGACCATCCTGGCCAACATGGTGAAACCCCATCTCTACTAAAAATACAAAAAGAAAAAAAGATGAGAGTCCAAGGAGAAAAAGCAGCTTATATGTCTTTTTAAACATATCTGTTCTAACTTACACTCTCTTTTTCTTCCCCTTATTTAAAACTCAAGAATAAATCAAAAGCTAAATCCACTAAGACTTTAAATGGCCTTCATGGAGAGGAATAAATGACTTTACATTTATCTGTTGAGAACATCAAGGAAAAACTAATTTGAAAAAGAAAAGACTAATTAATAAGAGCAGAAATGACTACTTAACTTCCTTTGATCTTAGAAATTATTAAATAGTAAAATAACCACTCCATTTTATTAGGTACAATAAACCCGAGAAGGAAAAGGAAGATGAAGCAAATAAAGTTCTGACCTTAAAAGAGAAGGCAAGTTCTCTGCCATGGGAGCTCCAACCCACTTGGGTTTCTGGAGAGAACTCGGAATCCTTTGTGTGGTTTACCGACTGTGGAGCACACCATTTGCAGGTCTTACCTCAATAGCAGGGATGGAAATCATGTGTTCTGAATATCCTACTGCCGACTAGGAATCGGTCAAGCTTCAGAGGGACTGTGAATAACACACTGACCTGACAACCGTGAGCAAATCTTAGAAGTAGCCATAGTCAGGCCAGGAGCGGTGGCTCACGCCTGTAATCCCAGCACTTTGGGGGGACAAGGCAGGCGGATCACGAGGTCAAGAGACCAAGACCATCCTAGCCAACATGGTGAAACCCCATCTCTACTGAAAACACAAAAGTTAGCTGGGCCTGATGGTGCATGCCTGTAGTCCCAGCTGCTAGGGAGGCTGAGGCAGAAGAATCACTTGAACCCAGGAGACAGAGGTTGCAGTGAGTTGAGATTGCACCACTGCACTCCAGCCTGGCGACAGAGCAAGACTCTGTCTAAAAAATAAAAACATGAAGAAGTAGCTGTAGTCCCTGCCCTCAAATCCCTTAGTCTCTTTGGAAAGTGCTAAATAAACTCCTATATAAACCATAGCAGCACACTTGGAAAACAGAAACACAGGAGGGATGTAACACAAACAGAAGGCTCAGGAAGTTTGAGAACTCCGGGAAAGAGGGAGCACATCTCTGCACTTTCAGAAGGCTAAGAAATTAAGAGTTTGGGTCAAGTTTAGTCAGATCTCCATAGAGCAGGCAACTGACATCTGCAATGCACATCTGATGCCCCTGGCTTCCTTGGAATCCATTTACATATACTTACATAGATGGGACTGAAAAATATAATTACAGCATCTGAATCTCCAAAACGTTCTATCCCCACAGAACATATTATCTTCAGAAAATTGCTTTGTAAACAGAAAGGCCTGCACACAATTGCTGTAAATTCTGTAATGGCGCAATTATGTCTTGACCATTTTGTTGTTGTTGTTGCTAGGACTTAGCAAAATGCCTGGTACTTGGGAAGATGCCAAATTAACAAGGTCAAATGAATTCATTGTCTTTAAAGTGGTAAAAACAAACTATCCTTGAACTTTAAAACCACAAAAAAGGACCGATTATACATATATATATAATCAGACCCATACCCGCTCACACGCTCACTTCCAGACACACACACATTTATACATGTGCACAGATATCCAGATGGAAAGATGCATGGTGACGCACTCACTCCCAGACACGAAGGCACACTCAGACACATTCATGTATGAATGCACGTATGAACATGGATATAGACACACATTCACACATACAGATACTCATAAATGTACAAGGACACACACATGCACACAAATCATACCTCCAGACACACACTGCCGGAAGCACACCTCAGGGCACCGTGAGCAGATGCTCCCCCGCCACAGGCATGTCCACACAGACACCCACAGGCACCCATTCACACACACACCGTGGGCAGCACAGCTGTCGTGAAGAGATCCCTCCCCAGCCCCCAATATCCCAGCCCTGTAGCATGTTCTCCCTCCTCCTCAGCTGCCTAGGGCAGCCTCCCTCTCCCAGCTCCTGCTTCCAGTCTCACCTCATTCCCATCCAGACCCCACCCCAGCAGAAGCCCAGCTCTGAGGGCCACCGTCCCACTGACTGAGCTCCTCCCCACAGGAAGCCCTGTCCTCACCCCACCTACCAGGAAGGCAAGCCTGTGCCGCCCACCTTCCCCTGAGATCTGGCTCCCCTGGTTCACTGGTTCAGTGAACGTGTGCTGAGCCCCTGTCGTGTTGTAGAGCTGCATGCCACTCAGGATACACGGGTGAACAACACGGGTGGAGAGCCCGCCTTCATGAGACTTTCCTTCTAATGGGAAAGATGGGCAGTGAGCAGAGGACACGTGCATGAGAAGCTTGGTGCTGGGGAAAGCAGTCCAGAGCAGGGGAGGGACCAGCGCCAGCAGGCAGGGGTGGGGGTGGAGTAGGAAGGCCCCTTTGAGAGGAGGTGAGGGGCTCCAGGCAGAAGGAGCACCATGTGACAGGAGCAAGGGGCCACCTGCCCCGTTCAGTGGGGGACGGGAGGGGGCTGAAAAGAAGGCCCCAAATGCACAAAGGCCACCCCTGTGAGGCTGGACAGGCCACTCTGAGGCCCTGGCATTGACCCTGAGTGAGACAGGAGCTGGAATGCAGGGAGGCCAACAAAGGCTAGCGCATTAGCCCAGGAGAAAGTTGTGCAGGCCTGGGCCAGCGCCAGTGAGAGAAGTGAGTGTCTGGGTCCTGGGTGTATTTCAGAGACAGGGCCAATAGATGTTACTGATGGGCTAGTGAGGGTGAGGGGAGGTCAGGCCAGCCCGGGGCAATATCTTAGATGGGAAGAAACAGTGGAGGGAAGGTCAGAGTTCTAGGGTTTTATCTGGACATGGTTGAAGGTGGAATCATGAGCCCCAGGGATACCCCTATCCCAGTCCCCAGAATATATCACCTCTGCGGCAAATGGGATTTTGCAGGTTTTTTAAATTATGGATCTTGAGATTGGGAAATTATACTGGATTATCCAGGTGGCCCAGTGTGATTACAAAGTGGGTCCTTATAAGAGGGAGGCCAGAGGGTCAGAGTCAGAAAGGGACCTACGCTGCTGGCTTTGAAGAAAGAGGCAGGGGCCACGAGCCAAGGACGGAGGAGGCCTCTAGAAGCTCGTCTTCCCTCCAGAATAACCACCTGCCAACACCCTGACGCCACTACTTCTGGCCTCCAGAACTATGAAAGGACACATTTGTTTTGCTTCAGCTGTGAAATTTGTGGTCATTTGTCACAGCAGGGAGAAGAAACTCATGCAGGCGTGTGCAGTGGGAGCTGTTAGGAGACATCTGTGTGCACAAGTTATGAGGACCGGTGGCAGGCTGAGATTTGGGGATCTGCCTCTAGAAGGCATGTGAAGCCCTGAAACTGGGTGAGTACAAGAAAAGGACCTGCCTGAACCCTGGGAGCCCCCAAGTTAAGAGGTAAGGGAGAGGAGATAAACGAGAAAAGGAGGGTTTCTCTAGAAGCCGAGAAACTGCTTCAAAATGGAAGAAGTGGATAAACAGCAGTGACAGGTTCGTGCAGCGGAAAGCCACTCTGCAGTAAGAAGGGATTAGCTGCTGATACGAGCCACAACACCGGTGACTCTCACACCATCGTGCTGACAAAAGAAGCTCTACACAAAAGAACACAGACCGTAGGATTCCATTTATATGCAATTCTGGAAAATGCAAAATAATCCTAGTGACAGAAAGCAGATCTTTGGTTCCCCAGGGCTGTGGTTTCGGGGTGGGAACTGACTGCAGGTGGGCTCTAGGGGACTTTTTGGGCTGATGCGAGTGTTCTGTGGCTCGATGGTGGTCGTTACAAGTATGAGTGCTTTTGTAAAAACTCATTAAATTGTACATTTCCAATGAGAGCATTTTACTGTATGTAAATTATACCTCAATAAAGCCAATTTAAGAAAAACAACAGAGAAGAGTGATCATGTCAACTCCTGCAGGCAGGTAAGGGATGGGGCCTGAGAATTGCTAACCCTGCGGCACCCTTCGGTGGGCCTGGGCCAGAGAGGGTGGCTTAAGAGCCCTGGTGTGGATCACCGTGGTCTAAGGTGATCAGGGCACTCCATCATGTTGACCTGTAGTTGGGAAAGTGTGGTGGGCTTGTGACCCAGCTGTGGCCAACGCTACCTGGGGAAGTTGGCCGGGGGTCTCAGGGAAAGCTTCTCCCCTAGCGCAACACACAATAGCACTGGCAGGACTTCGTGCCCACCCTACGTCTCCCTGGGTGCGAGTATGTCACAGGAGTGTGGGAGGCTTGGAGCTGCGACAGGCATTCCCCCCACCATGGAGAGAAGGCAGGAGAAGGCAGAGACACTCACATGGACCCTGGTTTCTTTAGAGGGGTGCTGGGGGGGTAGAGTCTTGCTCTGTCACCCAAGCTGGAGTGCAATAGCACAATCTTGGCTCAATGCAACCTCTGCCCCCTGAGTTCAAGGGATCCTTCCACCTCAGCCTCCCAAGTAGATGGGATTACAATCATGCGCCATCATACCTGGCTAATTTTTGTATTTTTAGTAGAGATGGGGGCTCCCCATGTTGGCCAGGCTGGTCTCGAACTCCTGGCCGCAAGTGATCTGGCCACCTCAGCCTCCCACAGTGCTGGCATGAGCCACCATACCCGGCACATGCACTCTGGTATTGTCAGCTCTCTGAAGCCACCCCGGCTGGTTACACTCCATAACCCATCCAGACACCCAGGGCTTAGAAGGCCGACCCCTGCAGACTCCAACCAGTTTGGCTGCCTCGCAGTGACACTGGCCAGTGTGGGTGCCGGAGAGAGATTGGAGGGAAGTAAAAGAGGCTTGGGTGTTGGCTCCCATCCCTCCCTGCTCTGGGCACCCTTATCTGGAGAGGCTGCACCCCTCCCTCCCAGCGGCACCTTCTGTCTGAGGCCCCTCCCCTGAGCTCTGGCAACACTGTTTCCTTCCCTAGACCTTCAGGCCTGGAGTGGCAACAGCTGGCAGCATTGCTAACTTCTGGGTGCCTCCTTGTCCCTGGTGAGTCCTTGGCATCTTGTCCAGGCCTCTATAAACAGTTCCTTCACTCAGGCCCACGCAACTGCCTGGCTCCTGATTTACAGCTATTACACGACCAGCAAATATGCCTACACCTGAGTGCACTGCTGGTCAGCCGGAAGCATTCCTGACAGGCTCACCGAGCAAGCCCACCATCGGTGGGGGACAGACAGCCAAGCAGATAATTATACGATCACAAATGCACGTCACTAAAGGTGAGCCCCAGAGTGGCCTTGTCAGAAGCTGACATACTCCTGGGTTCGGCACTTATGGGAGCTGATGCATTCCACTTGGAATTAAGGCCATTTCGTTGGGAACTTCTGTCTCTTGCAACCAAAATATCCTAATAGTAGTCTTAAACAGGAGGACTTCAATATATGCCATGTTTTACTCTTGGATCTGGCAGCCAGAAACATAAGGGTTAGAATGTGTCCAAAAAGCTGAAATTAGTTAAAGCTAAGAATAGAATACACGACCTTTCTAAAACCTTGAAGTACATGAAAATCTGGTGAAATGGCAACAGAATCTGAAGGGGGCAAAAAGCAGAAAATCAGAAAAGATGAGAGAAGGAAGCTTGAAATTATTAACTACAATAGTTTTTTAACTTTTTGTTTAACAGTAAGTCTAAAGCAAGCCCTATTAAAGTCCATCTTTTCATATTGAGTAAAACAAAATCAAGCTGAATACTATTCATAAGAGATGTTCTGAAGCAAAGTTCTAAAAAATCAAAGTATACCAGAATATGGCTGGGTGCAGTGGCTCACGCCTGTAATCCTAGCACTTTGGGAGGCCAAGACAGGTGGATCACTTGAGGTCAAGAGTTCGAGACCAGCCTGGCCAACATGGTGAAACCCTGCCTCTACTAAAAATACAAAAATTAGCCAGACAAGGTAGTGGGCACCTGTAATCCCAGCTACTCAGGAGGCTGAGGCAGGGGGAGAATCGCTTAAACTGGGGAGGCAGAGGTTGCAGTGAACCGGGATCATACCACTGCACTCCAGCCTGGGTGACAGAGCAAGACTCCGTTTCAAAAAAAAAAAAAAAAAATACCAGAACATAAAATCAGAAGGAGAGCATGGGCCAAATATTAATTTCAGATTCAGTAGCATATAAGACAAAAAGCATGGCATGGGATAAGGAGAACCAAACTGTCATGACATTTTATGTACCAAGTTACATAGCATTTAAATATAGAAAGTAAAAACCTTCAGAACTATGAGTGAGTTTTGTGAACATACTATTGTAATCGAGGACTATAATTTATTTCTCACAATCTTGATAGACCAAATAGGCAAAAAAGCGGGCAATAACTATTCTAAATATGTTATTAATAACATTGTGTTGGGTATGTATGTATGTATGTATGGAGAGAGAGAGAAGTGAGAAGGGCAAGTATGAATACATACAATAAAACCTTGAATTGTATGAACAAAAACATGCCTTCCTTTGCAACATGCCTGGAATACACTGGTCAAATAATCAACCATCAAAATATCTACATAAAATCTACCAACAAAAAGCAAAGGCAGAGAGAACTATGACGACTGCATTCTTTGATCCCAGTGCAATTCAACTAAAAATGAGCACGGAACGCTTTTGTTTTTAACTGTAAAAGTTTCCAATATAGATCTTTCAGAAAGGTACAAAGAAGACTTAGATGAATAGAAACCTGTATCTTATCCTTGTGTAACAAGATTTAATCTCAATATAGTACTTATATAAATTCAGCCAAACTGACCTCTCAAGACAATACAATTTAATTCCAAATACAAATGAGCATTTTATCTTTTCAACTTCGAAAAAAATATCACAAAATTTACCAGGAAGACTTCATTCATGAATGGATAGGGAAATAGTGAAAAGGAGTCAACTGAGGAGATGTTTGCCCCAGCAGATATAAAAACATATTAGGAAGCTATCATATATGAAAGAGTTCTGGCGACGCCAAACCGGAACACCCAGCGAATGTGGAACAAGGCCCGCACGCAACACTCGTTGGTGACCAGGGCACTGCTCCATGTGGCAAGTAAAGATGGTTTTGTTCCAATGCCACTGAATCAAAATGAACAGAAAAAAGAAAAATCAACTTAAAAATAAGCCTGCCCTGCCCTGCTCTGGGCACCCTTATCTGGAGTGGCTGCACCACCTCCCTCCCTCACTTATAAATGAGTATACATAAATCTTGATGTGGGGAATGCCTTCCAAAAGAAAAAAGAAAAAAACCACCAAGGAATAACAAATTTGACTACATAAACATCTTAAACTTCTACTGGTTTAAACAGATGGAATAAATGAAATGAAAAATAAAAACAAAGTGAAAAACAGATAATGAATTTGGGAAAATAATTGCAATCTATGTACCCAGGTAAAGGGTTAATATCCTTGACATACAAATAATCAAGGAAATGTTAACATACAAATTGAAAAATGAGCAAAGACTATGAACAATTATCAATAGAAGAAATACAAATACCAAAAGGCATTTGAAAAAAATGTTCAGCCTCATTAGTATTCATGTACATGCAAATTAAAACAACAAGCTACCATTTTTCACCTATAAAATTGGCACTTCATTATTACTATTATTATATTCAGTGTTAGCAAGAGTGCGGGAACATGGGCATTTATACTTTCTTGCTGGAAACCGAAAGTGGTATTGGCCTTTTAGAGGGCAATTTCATTTTCCATGTTCATTTTGCATACCTTTTGACCCACCTGTTCTTGTAGAAATTTGTCCTAAGAAAAGAATTAGCTACAGGGCTGTTTATTGCAGTGTTTTTTGTAATGGTGAAAAAAGAAACCTAAATGTCAGCAAATAAGCAATCACTTGTTGTATAAATCATGTATTTTTATACAATGGAATTCTATGCAGCCATCAATAATGGTGTTACACAAGTACATGTATCAACATTGCATTGTTAAGTGAAAAGAGCAAGTGATAAAATAAGAGATGCCAAAAAATCAATTTTTGTAAGAAAAGTAAGAAAGGAGGGACAGCAAAATATTAGCCCTGATTACCCATGGCTGGTGAGATCCTGGGTAATTTTGATTTCCTACTTTGTGGTTATTTTCATTTAGAAATTGTTCTACAATAAACATACATTAATTGTGAAATAAAAATAAGTGTTTTAAAGAGTGAATAGGGGATTGAGTAAATTATAATACAATCTTACAGTCACAAACCAACAGCCAGTAAAATCTGTGTGGTAGAATTATACTCACTGATATGAAAAGATGGTCGTCATTCACCGTTAAATGAAAATAGTACATTACAAAATAGCGTGTGCATTATCATCTCTTTTTGGTTTGAAAATGAAAAATGCATCTATTTATATGTATAGAAAAATGACAGAAGTTTATAAAATGAAATATTAGGAACAGTTATCTCTGGATGGTGTAATGGAGTGATTTTAGTTTTTTTTCTTTGTGCATTTTTGCATTGTCCAGGTTTTCTGCAGCTATAATGCGTTAATTTTATAATTAGAAATTATCATTATTATTATTGTTTTTGAGACAGAGTCTCACTCTGTCATCCAGGCTGGAATGCAGTGATGTGATCTAATCTCACTGCAACCTCTGCCTCCTGGGTTCAAGTGATTCTCCTTCCTCAGCCTCCCGAGTAGCTGGGATTACATGCATGTGCCACCATGCCAAGATAATTTTTGTATTTTTAGTAGAGATGGGATTTCACTATGTTGGCCAGGCTGGTCTCGAACTCCTAACCTCAGGTGATCCTCCCGCCTCGGCCTCCCAAAGTGCTGGGATTACAGGTGTGAGCCACCACGCCCAGCCAAAATTATATACATATATTTAAGAAAATGTTCACACCCTTGCATCCCACAGTTCCACTTCTAAGATTTTTGTCCTGGGGAAATAACACATACCTGTGCTTCTCATTCAGGTGGATATTGTCCCCTTGGGGAACTGGCCATATCTGGGCATTTCTGGTTGTCACACTGGGGGTGAAGCCACTACTAGTATTTAGTGAATACAGGCCAAGGATGCTGCTAAACATCCTACAATGCACTAGACAGCCCCACAACAAAAGTCATCTGGCCCCAAATTTCAGTACTGAGACCTACCTAGAACCGTCATTTCCTCTTCTGCTTCTTGAAGAACAAAACATCTGCCCTGCTCTGCAGACTCACATTCACAAAAGCTCAGAAGCTGAAAATTCCTAAAAAAGGATGTCCAAGCTTGACCTTCATCCACAAAGAGCCTGCAAGGAGCACTTCCAGAAAAGAGAAAGGGGAAGACCAGAGTCCTCAATGGCATGGCAGCTGAAGTAACCGGCCTAAAACAGCTCTGCCCTTTGACTTCTCCTCAGGTAAAATCATAAGTTCTCATATTGTTTAAACCACAGGAGCTGGAGTCCTGTTACTTGCAGCCTAGAACATAACAGGAGTCAGACCATGAGAATAAAGGTGATGGGAGACCCCAGAAAACGTAAGGGTCAGATAAAATAACGGGAAAGCCTTCTAAAACCAAGTGCAAACGAAGGAGTGAGAGTGAGGGCTGGTTTTCTCCAGCCTGACAGACTCCTCAGCTGCACCTGCCTCTGCTTGAGACCAGCAGGCTTCAAACTATGCTCTGCGGGGCTTTCTTCCCTCTATTCCAAATATTCTTTCCTTCTTATGCTTGTTGGAGACCGGCTCGTCCCTCAAGCCCAACTCAAATGACCCTTCATCCAGGAAGCCTGCCTGATACCCGATTCTTCACTTCACTCCCTCTTTGTGGGAGAAGGGAAGAGGGGAAAGTGCCTTCACCTGTACAGGGGCAGTTGCAGCACATGAAGTAGAAACATGGTGTTGGCATTTTTATTTTCAAGTGGAAGTGTAAATACCATAGTCCCCTCTTATCTGCAGTTTTTGCTTTTCATGGTTTCAGTTACCTGTGGTCAACTGCCATCCAAAAATATTGATATATTTTTTCGGAGAGAGAGAGAAACCACATTCACACTACTTTTATTAGAGTATATGGTTATAATTGTTTAATTTTATTCCTAGTCATTGTTGTTAATCTCTTACTGTGTCTAATTTATAAATTAAAATTTACCGTAGGAATGTATGTTAGGAAAAAACATAATGTACATAGGGTTTGGTACCATCTGTGGTTTCAGGCATCCACTGGGTCTTGGAAAGCATCCCCCATGGATAAGGGGGTGGACTACGGTGGGGCTAAGAGGGTGGAACGGATGCTGAGGAGTCCAAGAGGTGGACTGTCCTGAGAGGTGCATGTACCATCAACCCTGCTCCAGCCCTCCGTGCCCTCTTCTATGTGGTTGGGAGGGTGGAAGCCTGCAGACTGTGTCCTGGGCTCTTGTAAGCTGGCTACTCATTAGGAAGGAGAATGGAAGGAAGTGGTGGCAGCAGCTGCAGCAGTCACAGACCTGTCCCCCACAGGGGATGAGCTCCTCAAAGGTAAAGGATTTATCTTCCATGTCTGTATTGTTCTCATCCTTTCCTCTTTATGATTACCCAACCCACCTCCCTCCACACGCAACACAAGCACAGTTTTTGGCATATAGTAGACATCTTGAAATAGATGAATAAGTGATTAATATGGAAGAGTGCATGCTTTGTTTGTGGGACTGTTAATTGCTATGCCATTCTAAATGGTATTTTGACAGTAGCTACCAAAATATGAGATCTATGTTCCCTTTGACCCAGCAATTCCACTTCTAGGAATCTTTCTGTTTGCACTTGCATAGGGGATGTATGTACAAACATGTTCCCTGAAGCCAGACCTCAGCATGGTTGTCTGCTTGTCAGTTATATGTCAGTTCCAATGTCACCTCTTTGGGGAGCCTTCCCTGACCATCCTGCTAAAGGACCCCTGACCCTGTCACACTCTGTGGCAGTCTATCCAGGCAGGAAATTAAGATGCCTCAGGTAAAACTGGGAACAGGGATTTTTTATTGTTTTGGTTGGGGGGGTGGTGGTGGTGTTGTTGTTGTTGAAACAGAGTCTTGCTCTGTCATCCAGGCTAGAGTGTGGTGGTGCGATCATAGCTCACTGCAGCCTCAACTTCCCAGGCTTAAGAGATCTTCCCAGCTTAGCTTCCCAAGTAGCTGGAACTACAGGTGTGTGCCACCATGCTTGACCAACTTTGTGTAGTTTCTGTACAGATGGGATCTCACTATGTTGCCCAGGCTGGTCTTAAACTCCTGAGCTCAAGCAATCCTTCCTGCCTCAGCCTCCCAAAGTGCTGGGAATATAGGTGTCAGCCACTGCACCCAGCCAGGAACAGGGATTTATATAGCAAATTCATTACAAAAGCACCGGAAGGGCTGGGCTACAAAGAAGAAGGTAAGGTAAGTTTACCCAAATACTTATAATGGCAGGAAGAGTCTACCACCCAGGGTTGGGGGGAAAGGGAAAGTGGGGCTACCTGGGGCCCATGATGGCTGGGCTGCTGTGGCTGCTGCAGGACTTGCCGCTGCTGTTTCTGTGTGTTCATCCCTCCCAACACCTCTGTGCAGGAGGCAGGGTCCACACTGCCCTAGACATGAGAATCCAGGCCCACGAGCACTGTGCTGCTGAGGCCACAGCAGAACCCACTGCTGATGTGCCCTTCCAAGTCCACGGACAGTTCCGATGGTCCATATAACCGGGAAGGCTGGGCTGGAGCCCAGGAGCTGTGTCTGTGGCCCCATGCTACATCTGCTGCTGCCCATGTCCATTCCATTCTCCTTCTCGGGATTTCCATTTGTGGAATCTAACAAGGAGCCAGCTTATAAGAAGCCCCAGAGTTTGCAGGCATCCAGTCTCCCAGCCACATGAAGAGCCGGAGCGGGGCTGTCGTCTACAGTTGAGTCACCATCACAGTCCCCATCCTCAGCACCATGCCATTCTCACCTTTTACACTTTTTTTTTTTAATTTATTTATTATTATTATACTTTAAGTTGTAGGGTACATGTGCATAACGTGCAGGTTTGTTACATATGTATACTTGTGCCATGTTGCTGTGCTGCACCCATCAACTCGTCATTTACATCAGGTATAACTCCCAATGCAATCCCTCCCCCCTCCCCCCTCCCCATGATAGGCCCCGGTGTGTGATGTTCCCCTTCCTGAGTCCGAGTGTCATGCACCCATACAAAAACAGCCAAGACAGGAGCTTGCTTACAATAATCCCTTGCACAAACCAAGACATTCCTGCCCCTGGATGGAAAAGGGGGTCAGATCATCTTTAGGCAGCCTTCCAGTTCAGTCACCATCTAACCCAAATATGCTTTGGCACAAGGCTAATTTTAAAGTTAGACATCACAAACATGCCTTATATAAAAGGGCAGGGGACAAAGAAATAACTTGTAAATGTATGTGAATAAAGACAGAGCGAGTGAAAGAAAGTGGCATGCCCATCCTTGATGCTGTACCTGACTGTGCGGCCAGAGTGACCTTTCATCACCTCCTCATCCTGCTGTCTGTTTCAAGCTCTCTTTCATTTTAGCCGGCCCTTCTGTTGCGGTTCTTTATTGATGAGGTGACTCCCATTCCTTCCTGAAGGACCTGCACTTCTCCGTGGTCCTGATGTTATTGGGTTGCAGTAGTCTTCCACTAACTTTTATTACTGGATATAGAACTACTAAGAAGTCTTCCAGAGAGTGCCCTCGGTTCCAGCATAAACTTCCCCATCCTTACACAGCAGTACACCTACTTCCCCTTGATGAGCAGGACCAATCGTCTCAGCCAGTAGAAAAGTCCTCTTCTTTACCTGTTGACTCAGAGGTATAAAGAGCTCATCACCCCAGGGGTGGCCTTAACTTCCAGTCCATTGGAACCACTGTTGTGGTCCCTGCTGGAAGCATTTCTGCCTTGGGAAATACAGTGTCTAAACCAGCAGTGCCAAAAACTGTGGAGATGAAAAGCGACAGTTTCACAAACACACGCCTGGGCCTGGAGGAGCTGCTCCCATACCTACCCTTCATTCCTGGACTCACGATTCTGCCTGTGGGAAAAGCAGCACCATTGATTGGGCAAAGGTTCAAAGCACAGACCAGAACCTGTGGAACAAAACCCTGCCTTTGCAGGGTGTGTTCTTCTTGCTGGCCCCACAGTTGAGTCTTCAGTGCACAATTCCAATCGTCTACATTAGGCACTGGCAAACTTCGGCCCATGGCCAAATCTGGCCTGTTGCCTATTTTTGTAAATAAAGCTTTATTGACATACAGTCAGGCCCATTCTCTTCTACATCGTCACTGGCCACTTTCACACTATGACAGCAGAGTTGTGCAGTTGTGACAGAGACCATATGTCCCATAAAGCCTAAAATACTAAAATTTACTATCTGGCCCTTTGCAGAAAGTTTGCTGACCCTTGATCTGTAATGTCAGCTGATTCTGGGTAACAATATAGGTAGCAAGCCAGTAAAATCTACAGCTGTGAGTCCACTGCTACATATATTTTACATAAAATTAGTCCCTTGGCCAGAAGAAATGTTGTTCAGGATGCCACAATGGCGAATAAAGCAGTTTTATAAGTCTGCAGGTAATGTGGTTGGCAGAAGTCTTGCAAGCAGAGATGGCAAATCCATCTCCAGAAGAAGTATCTATTTCATTGAGGATGATAGGTAGAGTCCTACATAGTTAATCTACCAGCAGGTGGCTAGCTAGTCCCCACACAGCATGGTGCCACATCCATGACTTAATGCTAGTCTTTTTTGTTGATAGGTTGAGCATTTACTAGGAGCAATAGCCAGATATACATCAGTGAGGAAAGTCCATGTTGCTTGGCCCATGTATAGTTTCCTTATATACTGCCTCCACGAGAAAGAACTAGAGTCTGTAGAAAGAGGTTGGCTGACATTCACAGAACATGTCATGTTCCTGATGACCAGGAATCCCTTCTCCTTTTGGAAAGCAATCACTTGGGAAACATAAATATTCCCACAATCTCTGTGCCTATTTTGAGATTTCCACCCACATACCTCCTCCCCAAAGCTCCTGGCCACCAGTCCTAAAATCTTGTTCTTTCCAAGTCCCAAAGCATTAGCTACTGCCAAGAATAAGTATAGATTCATACCTCTGACCATATCTCTATCCAATCAATGGGACATGGTTTCTAGGGTGTGCTGTGGCCCTCCAGTTCTGGTGGTGCTGCCGTATCGTGCAGAAGTACTTATAAAGTGGGGGCAACTTCCTCCAGCAACTAGTCATAGGAAAACCCAGTGAAGCCCTAAATTGTCTTCTCCTGGGCCAAATTTCAGTCTTGCTTCCTGGGCATACTGGGCTCTGAAGGCAAGAGGGGCATAGGGGTAAATTTTGTGAAGAATTGGCATCTTCTTACAAAACTGACCCATGTGAGCTCATTACAAGGTTTTTAAGAAAGGAAAGACTCATCTCTCCAGACAGGAAGAAAAGCTGTTTTTCAGATTCATGCCGTTGTTCCAAATCTCAGATTTCCTCTCCTTTCCCATCCGTGCCCTAGCATCTCCACAACAGACCTGTCATGGCTGGGAATTCAATTTATGCTGTAACTCTGCAACCCCATCATCAAATTTGGAGTCTTATTTTCAGCTATATCAGCCCTGTAGCTACAAAGGAAAGAGATTGTTTCAGGCATGTCACAGAAGCTTGCTAATTCTTTGACCATATCATAAGATGAGATTTAAAAGTTCTGAGTGTATCATTTTGTTCTGTAAGCCTCCCTCTGCAGTCAGACACAGTCAGTTGCAGAATTCTTACAGTCGTCACTCCCCTGTCTAGCCAGTCCCAATGGCAGAGTAGCTTCCCAAAGCACTGCCTTCAGTTAGGACTCCCTCCCAGGAAATCACTTCCATTATCTGAAGCTCACTTGATGCTGCATTTCTTTACTTGTGGATTGCTTCCTCAACCTCTGACATAATGTAAGTGCTTTGAGAGCAACAGCCCATCTGTAATTTCTAGCCCAAGGTAGAACCAGGTACACAGTAGGAACTACATAAATGCAGAAACCCACCCTAAGCTGGTTTATGGAGGAAAGAGGATGTATGGACTCATGTGACCAGGAGGACACAGAGGAGCCCACCTCGAGTCTATTGGAACCAAAACTTGAGAAGCCCAGGGTGCTCCCGTGGACACCATTTCTCACCTCTTCTGCTCACATAGGTGGGAGGCAAGCCTGCTGGCAGCCTTGGGGGTCGTTTTGACCAAAGGGAGCTTACCTCCACATGTAGGTTTCAGAAGGGACTCTGATTGACCCAGCTAAAGCCACACAACCCTCCTGGAGCCCATCCTTGAAGCAGATTAGGCCATGTCTGAGTCAGAGGCCCGCCCCCTCTGAGGCTAGGGCCCAGGTCCCACAGAACCGGAATGTGGCTGGACAGTGCCCTAAGATGGGTCTCCTGCTTCATTAGAAGAGAAGAGAAGATACCGAGTGCACACATGCACACCACATGCACACACACAACACACGCACAAAGAAACATCTTTTCCTAAAAAGAAAGAATTGGAAATAATCTATTCTTCAATTAGAGAATTGTTAAGAAATAATAGCACATTATTAAGAAAGTGATGAACATATATTGAGATTAAGAAATATCTTAGAAGCATTTTATCAAGAGAAAGAAGTCGGATTATAGAATAATTGTATAATATGAAGCCACTTATTTTTAAACTACAATTAAATGTACATATGTATGTGCATTTTTTTTAAAAAGGCCAGTACAAAAACAGAAATCCCTAAAAAAAAAACCAAACTATGAACTCAGGAAGGGGAGTAGCAAACCACAGTGGGAGGGTCAAGAGGGCTTTTGTTTTAACTGCTCTACGGCATGATTTGGCACAGTGACAAGTATTTGGATCTTGTTTTCAAACACAAAATGCTTCTCAAGGCAGTGGAGGCTGGTCTGAGCATCCCCTTCCCTGGGTCAGGGCACTCCCTGGGCTGCCCAAGCCACTTCTCCCTCCCTTTCCTCCTCTCCCTTGAAACCGAATATCCTCCTCCTTCCTCCAGGAGAACGGGAGCACATATCTTCTGTTCCTGCACTGACTGCAGTGAGATCTGGGTTCACCATTCTTCCTGCTGAAAGCAAACAATTGGCTTTTTTTCTAGCTCCTAAAATCAACCACAATAAGAAGATCAGATTGTAGCTTTTGCCTGGCGCAGCCTTGAGGCATTTGCCCCACCCTGGGTTCTCTGGGCCTGGGGAGGAAAGACCCTCCAGCAACCTGCAGCCTGTCCAGCCTCGAGGCATGTCACCCCCAGTGCAACAGGAGAGGTATCTAGGGGATGCCTCCTCCTCAGGGAAGGGGCCAAGGAGGGACGCAGGCCCTTCTGAAGTCTCTGTGGAAGGGGAGGGCAAGAGGAGGTCAGGGTGGAACCACCTGGAACTGAGTGGAGACTAGATGTCCCAACCTCAGCCCGTACATCCAACATCTGCAGAAACTGAGGACCATGGAGGAAAGAAAACTGCCCAAAGACACAGGGCTGGCACATGACAAAGCCCATGAGAGATCTTTTCAACACAACCACCAGACCCTGTCACTCTGCTTGAAGCTCTGCACTCCCACACCCTCCCCTCACCGCCGGGCCCCTCTCTGATCTGCCGGGCTGAGCTGCACCTGTGCTCCGGCCAGAGCGCCTCCCCACTGGCCCCCGCCCCCACGTGCATTCCTCCATCCACAGCCTGGGGCCCCTTCCCTGCACCCCCTGCTCCCCTGGCCTTTGGAGGCTCAGCTGAAACATCAGCTTCTCCTGGGGCCCCCAGGCCAGGCCCCCTCCCAGCACCGCGCTTCATTTCTTCACAGCCCTTATGTTCTCAGGTGGCTTCTGGTGTACTGTCTTTCCAGGAGGCTGTCTGTTTCCTGAGGGCTTTACTTCCTGCCCCTAGAACAGGGGCCAGTGCATGACAGGTGCTTAATCATTGTTTGTGGCATTTGTGAATGGACTCAACCCACTGTGGTTCAGCCCACAGGACTCACTGGCACCCCCCAGCTCTGGGCTGCAGAGCTGGGATGCAGCTTCAGTGTACCTTGTACAGGTGAGAGCACTGAAGTCCAAAGATGGGTGACTTCCCAAGGCCCTGGCTCACCAGGCTGTCAGCAAACACATGCAGCTGTCACATTGGCGTGACTCTGAGCATGGGCTCTGGACTGAACTCCTGGGTCCACAGCCCAGCTCTGCTTCTCTCTGGTTCCTGGACATTTGGGGATCTGCTCAGTTCCCCTGCCTGGCACGCACCTCAGGGCTGGTGCGCGGGTTGGATGGCTTGAAGTATCTGAAATGCACGGCCCCACCTGGTGTGCAGATACACGACTGTGCAGGGCCAGGTAGGGTCTGGGGGCAGTACTGGAACCTGGATGGGTTAGCTCCAATCCAGGGACTTCCTCTTCTCCTTTGCCTGCCAGCAAGGACCTGGTCTGGAGATGTGCTCCGCTGGGCAAAACCTCTTATAGTTAATGAGCAAAGCAGCCAAAGGTGCAGCCGGGTCTGGTCTCAGAGGGCTGGCCTTTATCCTGGAGACAGGTGGTGGTGGTAGGCACTACCAGAGGATTTAAGCCGGAGATCAGGTGTGTGCTTTTCCGAGATTCCTTGGCGGGGGGGGAGGGGGACTACAGGAGAGGGAGGACACCAGAGCAGGGCTGCAGTCAGATGTCCAGGCTGGCTCCGCAGCTCCCATGAAGCCCTCTCCCCAGGAAGGCTCTCTGACATTATGAGAGTGCTCTTCTTCCCCTGGCAGGGACCAGCCTGCACCCTGTCCCTCCTGTCTTCCCACCAGAGCTGTGATGGACATAACACAGGAATCAGGAGGACGTTGAGGAGCCCCAGGAACGGACACCTGTTCTTTCTAGCAGCCCCCATCTCCCCTGAAGAGCCCCTTTCCACTCGCAGCCCGGTGGCTCAGGTCAAGCTTCTTCTGTTCCCTTGGTCACAAGTCTTGGTTCAAGGGTGAGTACATGACCCACACTCATCCCCATAAATGTTTCTCAATCGCTGCCTAGGGGAGGCTCTCCTCCTGCTCTCATGTGCTCCTGGAGCTGCCAACACCAACTCAGCAGTGACATGGGAGAGGAGGGGCAGAGCTGAACCATGGGGGAGACGCGTGGTCAGCAGCGTCTGTTCAGCACCAGAACGTCTTTGCAGCCTGCAGTCTGACAAGATCTACCCTTAGATTGCAAAAAACTCAAACCAATATGAAATAACTCTCTTTCTTTTTTAATAGCTTTGAGGTGGGTTTCTTTCTGTCTTGCCGAAAGCTAACCCTAGAGTGTGGTATTGTCTTGCCACCAACTCCATCTGACTGATAATGGTCCAAAGTGCTTGTCCTGGAACAAGCACCTGAAACCTGAATTCCAGAATACCAGAATAAGCCCCTGTGCTCCTGAAGATACACCCGTCTTCCCAGATCACCTATAAAAAGAGAAGAGATGCCTGAGCCACCATCGACAGCCAAAGCTTTGGCTGCGGACTTCTCTGCATCCCAGGGGCTCCATGCAAGACTGGCTATCAGCCACATGGGAGCACATTTCCAGGACCAGGCCACAGGGGAGGAGCAGGAGGGGACAACAGAGAAGGGCAGGGGGTGTGCATGGGCTCTGGAGCAACAAGACACCTCCAGCCCTGAGTAGGGCAGGACCTTGGGACACAGGACACCTGGATCTGCAGGTGCCCTCTAGCGTGTGCTCCCTGGGCCTCCTGGGCTGGCCCAGGCATCTCATCCCAGTCCTCTTTGTTGTTTGATGGGAAAAATGTGGCTCCAATAGAAGACAGAACTTCCCAAGTCACACAGCAAGTTCACGTCCAACCTGTGGCAAAAACCCCTTTCCAACCACCCCACACTCTGGTCCAGCTTCCCAACCCTGCTCCTCCATGACAGAGCAGAGGCCCCTCACACGTTTCTCTGCAGACACCTCCACACCCATCCTCTGGTCCCTGAAGCTGCAGGACTTGCCTTCCCACTGTGGTGGCTCAGCAGCTCACACTGCAGCTCTGCACACAACCCCTCTGACAGCCAGGACCATTCTGCATACAGGTGGCCAATATCACACTTGACCCGAGTGCTTCCTGCCACTCACCCAAGGTTGGGCATCCAGGGCCCAGACGAGGTATGGGATACAAGAGGCCGCAGACCGCAAACTGAGACACAGCGATGGGCAGGAAAGGATGCTTTTGCTACACAATAAGCCACTCCCAAAATTAGTAGCTTAAGACATTAACTGTTTAGCTCGTGACTTTGTGAGACAGCAATCAGGGAGGGGCTCACCAGTTTGTCCTTGGGTTTGGGTGGGGCTCTGTTGGCCTAAGCTGGGCTTGCTTATTCTCCTGTGGGCTGTAGCATGGTGGCTGAGAGTGATGCAACATAGTCTCACTCCATGTGTCTCTCATCTTCCAGCAGGCTAGCCCGGGCTGGCTCCCACAGAAGCTGGACAGTCCCAAAAGCAAGTATGGAGATGGACAGGACCTCTTGCAGCCTAGGCTGGAGCCAGCACAGTCTGCTGGCCGAAGCAGGCCCCAGGACAGCCCAGAGCCAGAGGATGGGCAGCATTGCACGGGAGGTGCTACACCACAGGGCACAGGTGCGAGGGGAGTAACAGGCTCTTTTACCAAGCAATCTACTGCAAGTTCTTAATATCCGGGAAACAAAGAGGACATTCTCTACATAAAGCATCTACATCATAATTTTAGCAAACTGTTTTCAGTTTCATTTTGATCAAGAACATGACTGAGGGCCAGATCTCACTCAGGGCTGCCAGCTCGAGCCCTCTGCAAGACACAGTTAATGAATGTTTTCGAGCGAAAAATGAATGAAACGCTTTGCACTTTAAAAGGTGCTGGAGACTTCTGGTACTGGCAACTTGGCAGACTAGATAACCTGAAAATTCCCCTGCTGCAAACACATAGGAATAGTAGGTAAAATATAACAAATATTCCTTTAAAGGAAGGAAACTGGTAAAAGAAAAAAAATGGAGGTGGGGAAATGCCAAGATCTAGAAACCAGAAGAAAACTGAACACTGGAACAACAAAGGAGCAGAAGGAACAGCCTCTGCAGCGGTGTTGGTGGGGGCTTGGGCATGTGAGGATCTCTGATCCTGACGCCCCTGCAGGAACAAGAGCAGAAGCCCTGGCCTTGGACAACATGAGGATGAAACTAACACCTCCTCTCAGGTGAGAGACTGAATCTACAGGCAAACAATGGCTAGACAATATATAAAAATAGAGGCTCCAACCCACAGTCTGCAGCAACCAGCCAGGAAGCCAGGCTGCTCTGCAATTCAGACTCTAGGAAGTCAGACCCCTTTCTCCAGCAAGCAGACCAGGGAACCAAAGAATAATGCCTGTAATAATCCCCCCAAAATAGCCAGGACTTGATTAATAACTGACGGCTTCCCAAATTTGTCTCCCTGTTTCCAGCTTAGGACCAACCAGAAAAAGCCAAATATGCCCTCCCAGTGAACCACATAGGACGCTCTGTTTCTAGTCAGCCCGTCCACAGCTTCTCTGTGCCAACAGCCTCCCACCAGGGCACACTGGGCCTTCCCTCTTTTCCACCGTAAAGCTTCCCACTTCACACTTCCCACTGCCTGCCTTTGAATCTCTGTCAAAACATAAGTGACGGAGACGGCTCCCTTGCCGTGGTGAGCTCCGAATGGATAACCTTTGCTGCTTCTCATCTGATGGGGGTTCATTTACTTCCACATCAGAAAAACCCTCCATAAAGACTAAACTAACTCCAGATATTTATCTCCACATATGTGACCAAAATAACTCTCTTCCAGTAATGCAAGAGTGTTTGCATTAGAAGCAACTCTTATTTATTCTCAATAGAATAAATCGAAGGAAATTGAAGGGAAAAAACATAAGACCATCTGCATAGATGTAGAATAGTACTTAATATGATTTAATGTCCATTCATGACCAAGCCTCTTAACAAAATAGGAATAAAAAGAACTCCTTAGCATAATACAAACTGAAAAAAAAGAAAACCCACTACAAAGTCATGATTAACGATGAAACAGTAGAAGCATTCCAAGAAAAGTCAGGAGCATGACAAAGACACCCCCTACTACCACAGCTTTTCAAGCTGTACTCAAAGCCTTAGCACTAAGACAAGAGAAAGCAACTTAATATATGAAGACTAGAAAAGAAGAAACAAAAATTTTCAGTATTCACCAATTAAAAGATTCTAAACTGAAAGTCCCAGAGAGTCTAGAAACAACCCAGTGCAACTAATTCAAGAGTTGAGCAAAGTGGCTGGATGCAGGATCAAAATACAAAACCGAATTATATCCCTGTACTGCAGCAACAGATGGTTTTTAATTTTAAAAAGATACCAATAATAAATAGCAATAAATTAATAGGATTAAGAAGAAATCTAACTAAAGATATATATAATCTCTGTGCAGAAAATTATAAGACTTTATGGAAAATCATAAAAGAAGACCAAAGTAAATTAGATAGATATGCCATGTTCATGGGTAAGAAGACACGATACCATAAAGATGGCAATTGTCTCAAATTGATCTATAAATTTAATTTAATCTCAACTAAATCCGAGTTTTAAGGAACATGACAAATGAATCCTAAAATTTATGTGGATGAATAAAAGACTAAGAAAAGCTGTGAAACTCCTGAACAAAAACGCAGGGGGACCCACCAAAATAGTTATTAAGATGGACTACAAAGCTTTAGTGACTGAAATAGTGAGCTGCTGGCACAGTAAGAAAATAAACCAAAGGGCAGAAATGGAAGCCCTGACACTGGCTCATACACAAAAGGAAAGAACTAGCACTTCAGAGCAGCAGGAACATGTGGTAGAAAACTAAACTAGTTCTCGCTGCAGAAAAAAATTAAAATAAAACTTTTAATTCAAACTTTACATATCAAAAACTCTGGTATATTATAGAATTAGATGGTAAAGAAAAACTAGATGGCTTATAGAAAAAAATAGAATGATATCTTTATGACTTCAAGTGGGGAAAGATTTATTGAAAAAGACACAAAATCACAAACTACGAAGGAAAAGATTGAGAACTTCAAGTACATTAAAATTTAAAACATCAGTAAGACAAAAGACATAATTATCAAAATGAAAAAACAAGCTGCAAACTGGGAAAGATATTTGCTTTCCACATAACTGACAGAAGATTATTATTCAGAATATGTAAAGAACTGCTACAAATCAGAGAAGAAATGCCAAGCAGGCCAACAAAGGAGTGGATAAAAGACATAGATGAGCAACTCGCAGAAGGGGGATCATGGGAGCCAGCTAGCATATGCAAGGTGCTGGGCGTTGGTAGTAACCAGGGAGATGTGGATTAAAACACTTCACTTCCTTCAGTGCATATTTATTGAGTGCCCATTGTAGACCAGGAATTTTTTTCTGCCATTTAAAAGTCTGGAAATAACAAGTGTTTTTGATACTGTAGAGAAATTAGAACTCTCTTATATTGTAGATAAGAGTAAAAACTGCTGCCATCCTTTTGGCAATTCTAAGTAGAGTTACTGATACCCCTACCCCATGACCCAGCAATTCCATGCCTAACTCACACATGTGACAAGGAGACACGCACAAAAATTGTCAGTGCAGCCTTGTTTATAGTAGAGAAAAAAGAGAAGCAGCCCAGACATTTACCAGCAAGACAGTGAAGCCCACATTGTGGCCTATGTATTCAATGGAATATTATGCTGCACTTAAAATGAATGAACTCCAGTTAAATCTAAAAATCAGCTTCAGCTAAGAAAAGTAAGCTGAGAATTCTACACATAATATATTATCATTTGTGAAATGTTAAACCATGTGTGTTAGTCAATTTTCATACTGTTATAAAGAAATTCCTGAGATTGGGTAATTTATAAAGGAAAGAGATTTGATTGACTCACAGTTCAGCATATCTTGGGAGGCCTCAGGAAACTTACAATTATGTTGAAACGTGAAGAGGAAGCAAGGCAGCAGGAAGGAGAAGTGCTGATGGAAGCAGGAAGAGCCCCTTGTAAAACCATCAGATCTTGTGAGAACTCACTATCGTGAGAAGAGCATGGGGGAACCGCCCCCCCATGATTCAGTTACCTCCACCTGTTCTCTCCCTTGACATGTGGGGATTGTGGGTATCATGGGGATTATAATTCAAGATGAGATTTGTTTGGGTGGTTAAGCCTAACCATATCACCATGCAAGACAATACTATATGTTATTTAGAGATACAAAAACATATGTAGTAAAAGAATGAAGATATGCATAGAAATGACAAATGCCAAATTCAGGATGGTGGCTTTTGCTAAGAAGGAGGGAAGGGTAGTCAAATGGGGAAGAGATGATCAGGGAACATTGGCTATATCAGTGATGTTTTCTTCTTTAAGTCACACACACACACACACACACACACAAAACTCTGAAACAGAGAGGCAGAATGCTGACAAAGCACTGTAGTGTTTACATGAGTGTCTGTTGTTTTATTCTCAACACTTTTCTGTGTGCTTGAAGTATTTTATAATTTCATACATTGTGAGTTACTTGTGAATGCCTATGAGACTTCCTAGATGAATGTTGGGACTCTGGAATGTTTCTGGGAGCAGGTACCTCTCCCTAGCATGCTCACAGTCCCATGGTCCACCGCAATGTCCATCAAACCACCTTCCATAAGAGATTTATAGTTAACGCTAGGACAAAAGGGGGAAAGAGTTTATATGGTCTAATTAGTGTCTAATTATGGGACATCAGATTCTTTTTACTGCAGGACTTTACTCAGAGACTTTAATAAGCTCATATAGAAGGTGAATCTCTAAGAAGGGGGAACATTTTCCTAACTTCTTAACATAGAATCCAGTTCTTGCAGAACACAGTGTGGGACATCCTAATCTGTGGACAAGCACGTCCTTACACTTTCCAAATGCCAGCCCTTGGCCTTCTGGGTGCGCTGAGATTCAGAACGCTGCAATCACAAATCCTGGAGCTGTCAGGTTTCCATCCTGTCCCTTCACAATCCTGATTTGTATACACGTATTCTCAGCAAACCCAAACTCCACTGACAGGCAAATGGGTAAACAAACTGGACCATCCTTGCAATGAAACACCACTCAACAATCAAAAGGCATTGACTACTGATACACACAATGACAGGGTGGATCTCAAAATAACCATGCAAAGTGAAAGAGTCAGACAAAAACAGAGCACATACTGTGTGGTTCCATTTATTAAGAATTTCAGAAAGTTCAAACTAACCTACAGTGACCAAAAGCAGATCGATGGTTGCCTGTGGATGCGAGGAAGGGCAGGAGGGAAAGGTGGTTAAAATGACAAAGGGGCCTACAGAGGCCTTGGGGTGATGGATGCATTTGCTATCTTGATGACAATGACGGCTTCTCAGAAATATACAGTGTCACAACTTATTGGCTTGTACACGTTAAGTATGTAAAGCTTATTGCATGGCAATTATACTCCAATAAAGCAATTTTAAAATCAATTGTTAATTTGGGTAATGGCAAGGAGAAGGGAGTCCCCTCGACTTAGGACCATTGGAGATCCATTGTCTAAACTCCATTCCCTAGGATAGTGACTTATGCATATTACTCAAAAAGAGTTGTTAAATAAATGAGTAGGTAAACAAAGTAGTAAATGGGTGAATAGATCAATGGATTAGCCAAGACCTGAGCAAAAAACAGCAGACTGACTCAGCTAAGGGCCCAATGTGGGCCTAGATGGGACAGAGGTAAGGGTAGAGTCCAGGGTCTCTGGGGCTTGCAGCTGTCCTGGAGCACAGTGGTTCAGGGTGGAGAGAGGCTTGGCTGGGCAAGGAGGAAAAGCACAGACCCCTAAGCAAAGCCAAGAGGTGAGACTGGAGACAGGAAGGATGCAAAGCTGAGCTGGGCATAGCCCTGGGTGTGGGACACGGTTAAGAGCCATGCAGTGGGCACCTGGGGTTCTGCTGCCCAGCACCCTTCTGGCAACAGCACCCTGATCTTTCATGGGGAAGTGTGCCACTGCTTTCATTTCATGTGGTGTAAAAAGGGCCAAGATACCTTCCCGACCCTGTCCCCACTCCTCTCCAAGGATGGGCAGTGGTCCAGACCTGAACTTCCAGGGTCAGCCAATTGGTGCAGTGATGGGCACAGGACTCAGTGTAGAGTCAGCCTGGGATTTAAAGGACCCTGCTTCCCCTGGGGTTGGTGAGCTGTAGAATAGAGGCTGGAGCTGCCTGGGACCACCTGGAGTAAAGTGCAGTGAGCCTGCTTGAGAATGAAGCTGATGCAGAGGGAATGGGAAACAGGGGTGTGGAGAGCTCATTCCTGAGGTGCTGTGTGCAAGGCTGGGCCCACCACACTGCCCAGACCTGCTCCAGACTCTTACACCAATCAAGCTGGCCCTTTACTTAAGTGAATTTTGATTTCTTTCTCTGGCAGCCAGAAGAGCCCTGACTGACACAGGACCTCCAACCAGAACAGGACGATGAGGTACCGTCCATGGAGCAGCAGAGCCGGGCCCTATACAGCATCTCACCTGCATTTACTCTCTGCATAAGGAGTCCAATTCCTAATCTTAAAAAGGAATCATTTCTATCTGACCTTGGACTTCACACAGGCAAAGAATCACTATCCCTATTTCAGAGAAGAGAAGGTTAAGGCCCAGAGAAACAATACATGTTCAGTCTTAGAGATGTAAACAGCCTTACTCCCATCCAAGGAGGTGTGCACTCTAAAACGCTTCCTTAGTGACCTCTTCTGCTGAGACCTTTCCTCTAGGCTCTGCCTCCTGCACTTATCTCTGAACCTGCCTCCCTCCTTGAGCCTATGAGCGCTCCCTCTGCCCTTCCCGACAGGGCACATGCAGGAGTGTGCTCAGAACCCCACTGCTTTCATATGGAAGCCTCCTGAGGACACAAGCCCTTATCCTAGACCCCTTCCCAGCCTCTCATTGCTGACCAGGCCCAGGCCTTGTCCCTGCCTGTCTCAGAGTGGAGCTCACACCATGCAGGCAGAGAGAGGTAGGATTTGGTGGAGGCAGGGAGCCACATGCCTCACTCTCTGCAGAGGACCTGAGCCTCCCTCCAGGGTCAGACTCAGGCCCACAGAACCAGGCAGCATGAACGACAGCCAGTGTGTGCCCTTCCTAGGCCTCCACCTAGGTCTGAACAGATGAAACCAAACCAGCTGCATGGCTGCTGGTGGCAGATGTAGTCTCTCCTAATGGACCAGCATCCTTGGGGAATTCAGTGCAGGAAGCGCTTAATAAAGTCATTATTCTGCCATCCAGCTGTGCAAGATGGGAGGATGACAAGGAGAAGCAGGAACTTATGATGGGAGGTCTCCAGAGCAGGGACAGAAAACTGAGCCAGCTAATTGCCAAAACCACAGACTCTTTAAGCCCACAAGCAGAACAGGGCCCAGGCCTGCAGAAGGAGATCTCCAGCACACAGGACCCATTAAATGGAGCAGGTACAGAGAACGAACATCTGAGAAGCAGGTCTTTTCTGACTTTCCCTACTCAATGCAGCTAGGTTCCTGTCCCGATATTGGGACAGGTCTCCCTGGCTTGAAAAGAAGTGGAGAGAAGGGACAATTGCCATGCTAAAGAATGCACAACCACAGAACTCCTTTTTACTACTTAGCCCCTGTGGATGGCAAACCACACATGTAAAGTCAGAGTTCAGATTCGCTCAGAGAGGTGACATCAGTGAGAACGTCTGGGCGAGGACCTCCAAAAATTCTCTCTTCCTTCAAAGCAGTGAGAACCCTGTCAAAAAATAGTCAGAATCAACATTTCAGAACGCTGCAAATTAACCAAGGGCTTGCAGCAATCTGAAGAGTGTTTAATCAAGAAAAAAGGCTGACTCTCAGGAAGAACAGTGAGCTTCGTGGCATTTTAACTTGTCCTATTCCATTCCTCCCCCCTCCGGCAGCTTCCAGACACCTCAAAATTCAACAGCCACAATCATGGGTGAAAACCAGCAGTCTGCCTGTCCCTGCAGGGGCAGCATAGGGTTGGAGCTGCTTCAAAGCCCCTTCCCAGAGGATTGTCATTATTTGACCTGACAGGTGTTTCCCTGGAAGACCTCACTTACAAAACTGTCTTTGTTTGACCTGACTCATCTCACCCAATGCAAACTGCCTGTCTCCTGGAATTATTTGCCAAAACCATCAAGGCAATTGTTGAATATTGAGGCTTCCTGAGGTAGTAGATAACAGTTGGCACAAATAATAAGTTAACCAAAAAGCTTAAGAGGAAAAGCTGAGAAATTAGATGTCCATAGGGATAGGGACAGTGAACCGACACATCCCTGGGAATCTAGAAGGCCATACAGGTGCATGGGGCTGTGTGTACATTCAGGCCTGGGCACATGCTCAGAAAAGACCTGAGGAGCCCAAGTTCTCACATCTGGCTGGCCTGAAGAATCTACACAACATGAAGTGAAGGCTAAGGTGGAGGTGTGAACTGCCCAGCCAAGAGTTGAAAGTGTCTCCTACACACACAGAGCCCATCAGCAAAGAGTAGGAGACATACTGGTTCCAGGAGTTTAGGAAATCTCTGTTCAAACATTAGCTGACCATTAAGCTAACAAAACGGAATGTCATAACCACATGTGACATGTTTGCATTGTACATTTTACTGAATTTAAGAAAGTGGAGGGTAATCATCTATATCACAGCAATACAATCAGCAATTAAGTATTGGACATGCCTCTTTTAAGAGTCATGGAGGATGGAGGATGGTCACTGTCCCAGGGTCCATCTGTGTCCCCTTCCATTCAACTCTGGCTGCAGGCATCTTGGTGTCTGTCTCAAGCTTTGACACTGGCTCTTGATTTATTGCAGAAAGAGTTGTGACAGCTTACTGACTCAGACCCTATGACACATGCCCTAAATGCTGGACACATAGACTCTTCCATAAAGGGAAGGTCCAGACATTCCAGCTTTCCAAATGTGCACCAGATCTCCACTGGACACTCTCTCCCTCCCAGGAAATCAATGAGATTGTGACACCAATGTTTCTAACCCCACTATCAATAGGTTTGAGAATAGTCATTGATGTAACTTGCCCAAGGGTTAAACCCACCAACAAGTCAACCACAAAATCCCCCCTGAAATGCAACGTTTCCCTTCTGCCAGATTTTTCTGTCCTTCTCAGAACACGGATGCTCAGGAGTTCTTCCCTGATGGCTAAAGAATGCCCAGGACCCTCACCTTCTGAAGTGCAGCCCCTTCTTTTATTCTCCTAGAGATGGCAATAGAATTTTGGCCAAAATTCAAATGGTCTGGGAATTCAAGGATGGTTCAACATTAAATATCACATCAATAATTCAAAGAATATAAATCTTTGAATCTACACAATTATCTAGATAAAAGATTGGAAAATATGTTCTGTAAAGAGCCAGATAATAAATATTTTTGGCTTTGTGAGCCACATGCCACCTTTGTTGCATATTGTGGGGTTTTTTGTTTTATTTGTTAACATCCCTTTAGATGTATGAGTCACTTTTAGCTCACAGGTTACACAAACAGGCCACCCAGATTAGGCCCTTGGACTGTCCATCCCTGATCTAGATGAATGTGCAAAAGGCATTTATTCAGTACCAATTCTTAATACAACTGTTGAAAAGCTACACACAGAAAAAGGTCTTTCTTAACACAATATAACTTACTTATCTTAAAAACAAAAGTCATTCTTAATGTGAAGACTCTAGAGGCATTTTCAGAAATGAGACAAACATGTCTGCTATTACTAACATTATTTTAAATTGCTCTGGAAGTTCTAGTGAAAGCAATAAGACAGCAAAAGTAAATGTTAACAGTTAGAAAAGAAGTAACTAAGTTATTTTTGATAGAATCAACAACAAATACTGGAAGTAACATAATATTTCCATAAGAGAATGTTTATGGAAAAAGCCAAACTCTGTAAAATATTTGAAGAGGTCTGTTCTGAGCCAAATATTAGGACCATGGCCTGTAACACAGCCTCAGGAGGTCCTGAGAACATGTGCCCAGGGTGGTTGGGTTACAGATTGGTCTTATATATTTTAGGGGAACAGAAGTTACAGGCAAAGACCTAAATCCATATGTGTAAGGTATATATTGGTTTGGTCCAGAAAGGCTGGTCATCTCGAAGTGGAGGCTTCCAAGTCATAAGTAGATTCAAAGATTTCCTGATTGTCATTTGGTTGAAAGAGATGAGCTTTGTCTGAAGCCTTGAAGTTAGCAGAGAGAAATGCTTCGGTTAAGATAAGGGAAGGCAAGGTTCTTGTCATGTAGATGAAGCCTCAAAGCAACAGGTCCCAGAGAGAATAGATGGGGAACGTCTCTCAGCAGACCTGAAAAGCCATCACTCTCTTGGAAAAGACCTAGTTAGGGAGTGAGATTCTCTACAGAATGCAAATATCCCCCACAAGAGAGGTTTTGTGAGACCATTTCAAAATATGTCAAATAAATATATTTTGGGGTAAAACATTTTGATTTCCCTCAGGGCCTGCTGTTCGTCTTGGGATGTGATACCCGAGTCAGGTTGGAATTTGATATCTTATTACTACAAAGAGTCTGTTTGTCAGTCTTATGATCTCTATTTTAATGTTAATGCTGGTCAGTTGTGCCTAAACTCCAAAGCAGGGAGAGTGTAACAAGGCAAATGTGGCAGTCCTTCCCATCATGGCCTGAACTAGGTTTTCAGGTTTCTTTGGGATCCCCTTGGCCAAGAGGAGGGATCCATTCAGCCAGCTGAGGGGCTTAGAATTTTATTTTTGGTTTCCAATAGTCATACAAAATAAACATATAATAAAGTTATAAAATATATTTGAGAAAACTCCCCAAACTGTCAAATATCTAGGAATAACCTTTTTAAGAAATGTACATGAGCTATATGAAAAAAAAAACTCAAAAAAACTCAAAACTAAAATAAGTCATACAATATTCCAGGATGAGAGGGGTAAATATTCAAGAGTTGTTAGTACTCCCACAAATTAATTTGTAGATTCAACTCTATTTTTATAAAAATCACTTTTTTTTACAATGCTTCTCAAGTTTATTTGTGAGAGTAAATCAATTAGACTAGCCAAAATGCTTTGGGTAAAAACTGTAATGAGGGGATACCTGTTATGAAATGACATTTAAGAGTGTGGCTTATAGAAAGATGAGAGGAATGAAATAGAAAGTCCAAAAAGAGACTTGTCAAATATAATAATTTACTCTATGTTAAAAGTGACATTGAATTCAGCAGAAACAAATTATTGAACAAATGACATTGGAACAACGGGTTAACAATTTGAAGGAAAAAAAAAAAAGTAAGTTGCCTGTTCATCTCACACTATACATGAACATAAATTCTGGATGGATTAGGAGTTAATAGCATATGGCATAATTGCATAGTGATGTAATTCACTGCCTTCTTCCCTCGCCCATCTCTATGGATATAATCAAAGAAATATGGACCCAGGGATGTCGATATCAGCCTTGGAATCCCCCTGCACAACAGGAAGAGCCATTTGAAATAGTTCATTCCCAGTTCCACTGTTCCTTCTTAAAAAGGACCTTGGCTTTCCGCAGGGAAGCACAGCTCTATCCACCCTTCCCAGCAGTCACATTACCTCCCACATGAGAACCACAACTCAGCCTACAGTGCAAGACCCCTCCCCGGCTCCCTGCTCTGGCTCCAGTCTGTTTCTCCAACTTCATTTACTACCTCTCTTCCATGCAGACCTTACAAGAACTCTATACTTTATCCAAATTAGGCTTCGTCTGCCATCCAAACATGCCCATGTTTTTCCTGCCTCTGAGCTCATGCTATACACTAAAACCGGATGAAACCGGTTCAGACCGGATCAAAACGGATAAAACCAGATCAAACCGGACCAGACCGGATCAAACCGGATCAAACTGGACCAGACCAGATCAAACCGCACAGAACCGGATAAGACCGGTTCAGACCGGATGAAACCGGATCGAACCGGTTCAGGCCGGATCAAACCAGTTCAGACCGGATCAAGCCTGTTCAGACCGGATCAAACCAGTTCAGACCGGATCAAACCGGATCAAACCGGTTCAGACCGGATCAAACTGGACGAAACCGGATCAATCCGGATCAGGCCGGATCAGACCAGTTCAAACCGGTTCAGACCGGATGAAACCGGATAAGACTGGTTCAGACCGGATCAAACTGCATAGAACCGGATCGAACCGGATCAGACAGGATGAAACCGGATCAAACCGGTTCAGACCGATTCAGACCGGTTCAAACCGGATCAACCCGGTTCAGACCGGATCAAACCGGTTCAGACCGGATCAAACCAGATGAAACCCGATCAAACCGGATCGAACCGGTTCAGACCGGATGAAACCGGATTGAACCAGTTCAGACCGGTTCAGACTGGATGAAACCGGATCGAACCGGTTCAGGCCGGACCGAACCAGTTCAGACCGGATCAAACCAGTTCAGACCGGATGAAACCGGATCAAACCGGTTCAGACCGGATGAAACCGGATCGAACCGGTTCAGACGGGATGACACCGGATCAAACCGGTTCAGACCGGATCAAACTGGAAAGAACCGGATCGAACCGGTTCAGACCGGATCAAACCAGTTCAGACCGGATGAAACCGGATCAAACCGGTTCAAACCGGTTCAGACCGGTTCAGACCGGATCAAAACAGATAAGACCGGATCATACCCGTTCAGACCGGATCAAACCGGATAAAACCGTATCAAACCGGTTCAGACCGGTTTAGACCAGATGAAACCGGATTAAACCAGTTCAGGCCGGATCAAACCAGTTCAGACCGGATCAAACCGCATCAAACCGGTTCAGACCGGATCAAACTGGATACAACCGCATCCAACCAGAACAGACCGGATGAAACCGGATCAGACCGGTTCAAACCGGACAGACCGAAACAAACCGGATGAAACCGGATCAAGCCGGTTCACACCAGATAAAATCGGATCGAACCAGTTCAGACCAGATAAAACCGGATCAAACCGGTTCAGCCCGGATCAAACCAGTTCAGACAGGATGAAACCGGATCAAACCGGTTCAGACCAGATCAAACCAGTTCAGACCGGAAGAAACCGGATCAAACCTGTTCAGACCGGATCAAACCAGTTCAAACCTCCTCAGACCGGATGAAACCGGATCAGACCGGTTCAGACGGGATGAAACCGCATCAAACCGGTTCAGACCGGATGAAACCGGATCAAACCGGTTCAGACCGGATGAAACCGGATTGAGCCAGTTCAGACCGGTTCAGACCGGATGAAACCGGATCGAACCGGTTCAGGACGGATCAAACCAGTTCTGACCGGATGAAAACCGGCTCAAACCGGTTCAGACCGGATCAAACCAGTTCTGACCGGATGAAACCGGCTCAAACCGGTTCAGACCGGATCAAACCAGTTCAGACTGGATCCAACCTGTTCAGACCGGATCAAACCAGTTCAGAGCGGATCAAACCGGATCAAACCTGTTCAGACCGGATCAAACTGGATGAAACCGGATCAATTCGGATCAGGCCGGATCAAACCAATTCAAACCGGTTCAGACCGGATGAAACCGGATCAGACCGGATCAAACTGCATAGAACCAGATCGAACCGGATCAGACCGGATCAGACCGGTTCAAGCCGGATCAAGCCGGTTTAGACCGGATCAAACCGGATCAGACCGGTTCAAGCCGGATCAAGCCGGTTTAGACCGGATCAAACCGGATCAAGCCGGTTCAGACCGGATCAAACCGGTTCAAACCGGATCAAGCCGGTTCAGACCGGATCAAACCGGATCAGACCGGCTCAAACCGGATCAAGCCGGTTTAGACCGGATCAAACCGGTTCAGAGCGGATCAAACCGGATCAGACCGGCTCAAACCGGATCAAGCCGGTTCAGACCGGATCAAACCGGATCAAGTCGGTTCAGACCGGATCAAACCGGATCAAACCGGTTCAAACCGGATCGAACTGGATCAAACCGGTTCTAACCGGATCAAACCGGTTCAAACCGGTTGAAGCCGGATCGAACCGGTTCAGACCAGATGAGACCGGATTGAACCAGTTCAGACCGGTTCAGACCGGATGAAACCGGATCGAAACGGTTCAGGCCGGATCAAACCGGTTCATGCCGGATCAAACCGGTTCAGACCGGATCAAACGTGTTCACACCAGATCAAACCAGTTCAGACCGGATCAAACAGGATCAAACCGGTTCAGACCGGATCAAACTGGATGAAACCGGATCAAACCGGTTCAGACCGGATCAAACGTGTTCACAACGGATCAAACCAGTTCAGACCGGATCAAACCGGATCAAACCGGTTCAGACCGGATCAAACTGGATGAAACCGGATCAAACCAGTTCAGGCTGGATCAAACCAGTTCAAGCCGGTTCAGACCGGATGAAACCGGATCAGACCGGTTCAGACTGGATCAAGCTGCATAGAACCGGATTGAACCGGATCAGACCGGATGAAACCGGATCAAACCGGTTCAGACCGATTCGGACCGGATGAAACCGGATCAAACCGGTTCAAACCGGATCAAGCCGGTTCAGACCGGATCAAACCGGTTGAGGCCGGATCAAACCAGATCAGACCGGATGAAACCGGATCGAACCGGATCAGACCGGATGAGACTGGATCAAAGCGGTTTAGACCGGATCAAAACAGTTCAGATCGGATCAAACCAGGTCAAACCGGTTCCGACCGGATCAAACCAGTTCAAACCGGTTCAGACCGGATGAAACCGAAAAAGACCGGTTCAGACCTGATCAAACCATTTCAAACCGGATGAAACCGGATCGAGCTGGTTCAGACCGGATGAAACCGGATCGAACCAGTTCAGACCGGATAAAACTGGATCAAACCGGTTCAGGCCGGATCAAACTGCATAGAACTGGATCGAACCGGATCAGACCGGATCAAACCAGTTCAGACAGGATGAAACCGGATCGAACCGGTTCAGACGGGATGACACCGGATCAAACCGGTTCAGACCGGATCAAACCAGTTCAGACCGGATGAAACCGGATCAAACCGGTTCAGACCGGTTCAGACCGGTTCAGACCGGATCAAAACAGATAAGACCGGATCATACCCGTTCAGACCGGATCAAACCGGATAAAACCGCATCAAACCGGTTCAGACCGGTTTAGACCAGATGAAACCGGATTAAACCAGTTCAGACCGGATCAAACCGCATCAAACCGGTTCAGACCGGATCAAACTGGATACAACCGCATCCAACCGGATCAGACCGGCTCAAACCGGACAGACCGAAACAAACCGGATGAAACCGGATCAAGCCGGTTCACACCAGATAAAATCGGATCGAACCAGTTCAGACCAGATAAAACCGGATCAAACCGGTTCAGCCGGGATCAAACCAGTTCAGACAGGATGAAACCGGATCAAACCGGTTCAGACCAGATCAAACCAGTTCAGACAGGAAGAAACCGGATCAAACCTGTTCAGACCGGATCAAACCAGTTCAAACCTCTTCAGACCGGATGAAACCGGATCAGACCGGTTCAGACGGGATGAAACCGGATCAAACCGGTTCAGACCGGATGAAACCTCATCAAACCGGTTCAGACCGGATGAAACCGGATTGAGCCAGTTCAGACCGGATAAAACCGGATCGAACCCGATCAAACCGGTTCAGGACGGATCAAACCAGTTCAGGCCGAATCAAACCAGTTCAGACCGGATCAAACCTGTTAAGACCGGATGAAACCGGTTCAAACCGGATCAAACCGGTTCAGACCGGATCAAACCAGTTCAGACCGGATCAAACCTGTTCAGACCGGATGAAACTGGATCGAACCGGTTCAAACTGGATCAAACCGGTTCAGACCGGATCAAACAGGTTCACACCGGATCAAACTGGATAGAACCGGATCAAACCGCTTCAGACCGGATCAAACCAGTTCTGACCGGATGAAACCGGATCAAACCGGTTCAGACCGGATCAAACCAGTTCAGACTGGATCAAACCAGTTCAGATCGGATCAAACCGGATCAAATCAGTTCAGACCGGATGAAACCGGATCAGGCCGGTTCAGACCGGATCAAACTGCATAGAACTGGATCGAACCGGATCAGGCCGGATCAAACCAGTTTAGACAGGATGAAACCGGATCAAACCGGTTCAGACCGGATCAAACCCGGTTCAGACGGGATGAAACCGGATCAAACCGGTTCAGACCGGATCAAACCGGGTGAAACCCGATCAAACCGGATCGAACCGGTTCAGACCGGATTAAGCCAGTTCAAACCGGTTCAGACCGGATGAAACCGGATCAAACCGGTTCAGACTGGATCAAAGTGGATAGAACCGGATTGAACCTGTTCAGACCGGAGCACACCAGTTCAGACCGGATGAAACCAGTTCAGACCGGATCAAACCTGTTCAGACCGGATGAAACCGGATAAAACCGGTTCACACCGGATCAAACTGGATAGTACCGGATCAAACCGGTTCAGACCGGATCAAACCAGTTCTGACCGGATGAAACCGGCTCAAACCGGTTCAGACCGGATCAAACCAGTTCAGACTGGATCCAGCCTGTTCAGACCGGATCAAAACAGTTCAGATCGGATCAAACCGGATCAAACCTGTTCAGACCGGATCAAACTGGATGAAACCGGATCAATTCGGATCAGGCCGGATCAAACCAATTCAAACCGGTTCAGACCGGATGAAACCGGATCAGACCGGTTCAGACCGGATCAACCTGCATAGAACCGGATCAGACCGGATGAAACCGGTTCAAACCGGATCAAGCCGGTTCAGACCAGATCAAACCGGATCAGACCGGTTCAAACCGGATCAAGCCGGTTCAGACCGGATCAAACCGGATCAGACCGGTTCAGGCCGGATGAAACCGGATCAAGCCGGCTCAAACCGGATTAAGCCGGTTTAGACCGGATCAAACCGGATCAAGCCGGTTCAGGCCGGATGAAACCGGATCAAGCCGGCTCAAACCGGATTAAGCCGGTTTAGACCGGATCAAACCGGATCAAGCCGGTTCAGACCGGATCAAACCGGTTCAAGCCGGATCAAACCGGTTCAGACCGGATCGAACCGGTTCAGACCAGATGAAACCGGATTGAACCAGTTCAGACCGGTTCATACCGGATGAAACCGGATCGAAACGGTTCAGGCCGCATCAAACCGGTTCATGCCGGATCAAACCAGTTGAGACCGGATCAAACGTGTTCACACCGGATCAAACCAGTTCAGACCGGATCAAACCGGTTCAGAACGGATCAAACTGGATGAAACCGGATCAATCCGGATCAGGCCGGATCAAACCAGTTCAAACCGGTTCAGACCGGATGAAACCGGATCAGACCGGTTCAGACCGGATAAAACTGCATAGAACCGGGTTGAACCGGATCAGACCGGATGAAACCGGATCAAACAGGTTCAGACCGATTCAGACCGGATCAAACCGGATCAAGCCGGTTCAGACCGGATCAAACCGGTTGAGGCCGGATCAAACCAGTTCAGACCGGATCAAACCGGATAAAACCGGTTCAGACCGGATCAAACTGGATAGAGCCGGATCGAACCAGATCAGACCGGATGAAACCGGATCGAACCGGTTTAGACTGGATGAAACCGAATCAAACCGGTTCAGACCGATTCAGACCGGATGAAACCGGATCGAACCGGTTCAGACCGGATCAGACCGGATCAAGCCGGTTCAGACCGGATCGAACCGGTTCAGACCGGATCAAACCGGATGAAACCGGATGAAACCGGATCGAACCGGTTGAGACCGGATGAAACCAGTTCAGGACGAATCAAACCAGTTCAGACCGGATCAGAGTGGATCAAACTGGATCAGACCAGTTCAGACCGGATCAAACCGGATCAAACCGGATCAATCCGAATCAGGCCGGATGAAACCGGATCAAACCGGTACAGGCCGTTCAGACCGGATCAAACCGATTCAGGCTGGTTCAGACCGGTTCAAACCGGTTCAGGCCGGTTCAGACCGGATCAAACCTGTTCAGACCGGATCAAACCGGTTCAGACCGGGTCAAACTGGATGAAACCGGATCGAACCGGTTCAGACCGATTGCGACCGGATCAAACCGGTTCAGACCGGATCAAACCAGTTCAGACCGGATCACACCGGATGAAACCGGATCGAACCGGTTCAGACCGGACAAAACCGGATCAAACCGGTTCAGACAGGATCAAACCAGTTCAGACAGGATGAAACCGGATCAAACAGGTTCAGACCGGATCAAACCAGTTCAAACCAGTTCAGACCGGATGAAACTGGATCAAACCGGTTCAGACCGGATCAGGCCGATTCAGACCGGATCAAACCGGTTCAGGCCGGTTCAGACCGGATCAAGCCGGTTCAGACCGGATGAAACCGGACCGAACCGGTCCAGACCAGATAAAACCAGTTCAAACCGGTTCAGACCGGATAAAACCGGATCAAACCGGATAGAACTGGTACAGGCCCGATGGAACCGGATCGAACCAGTTCAGGCCGGATCAAACCTGTTCAGACCGGATCAAACCGGTTCAGGCCGGATCAAACTGGATAGAGCCGGTTCAAACCGGATCAGTCCGGATCAAACCGGATCAGACCGGTTCAGACCGGATCAATCCGGATCAGGCCGGATGAAACCGGATCAAACGGGTTCAGACCGGATGAAACCGGATCAAACCGGTTCAGACCGGATGAAACCAGATCAAACCGGTTCAGACCGGATGAAACCGGATCAAACCGGTTCAGACCGGATCAAACCAGTTCAAACCGGTTCAGGTTCAGTCCGGATCAAACTAGTTCAAACCGGTTCAGACCGGATGAAGCCGGATCAGACCGGTTCAGACCGGATCAAACCGGATGAAACCGGATCAGACCGGTTCAGACCGGATCAAACCGGATGAAACCGGATCAGACCGGTTCAGACCGGATCAAACCGGATGAAACCGGATCAAACCAGTTCAGACCGGATCAAACCGGATGAAACTGGATCAAACCGGATCGAATCGGTTCAGACCAGATGATACCAGATCGAACCAGTTCGGACCAGATGAAACCGGATCAAACCGGTTCAGGCCGGATCAAACCGGATGAAACCAGATGAACCGGATCGAACCGGTTCAGACCGGATGAACCCGGATCGAACCGGTTCAGACCGGATAAAACCGGATCAAGCCGGTTCAGCCGGATCAAACCAGTTCAGGCCGGACCAAACCAGTTCAGGCCAGACCAAACCAGTTCAGACCGGATCAAACCGGATCAAACCGGTTCAGACCGGATCAAACTGGATAAAACTGGATCAGACCGGATAAAACCGGATCAAACCTGATCAGACCGGATAAAACCGGATCAGAGACCAGATCAGACTAGACCAAACCGGACCACACCAGACGAGACCAGATCAGACCAGATCAGACGAGACCAGACTAGACCATACCGGACCAGATCAGACTAGACCAAACCGGACCAGATCAGACTAGACCAAACCGGATCAGATCAGACGAGACCAGATCAGACCAAACCGGACAAGATCAGACTAGACCAAACCGGACCAGATCAGACGAGACCAGATCAGACTAGACCAAACCGGACCAGATCAGACTAGACTAAACCGGACCAGATCAGACCAAACCCGGATCAAACCGGACCAGATGGGATCAAACCGGATAAAACCGGACCAGACCGGATCAGACCAGATCAAACCGGATAATACCGGATCAGACTGGATCAGACCGGATCAAACCGGATCAAAGCAGATAAAACCGGATCAAACCGGATCAGACCAGATCAAACCGGATAAAACCGGATCAGACTGGATCAGTCCGGATCAGACCAGATCAAACCGGATAAAACTGGATCAGACCAGACCGAACCGGATCAGACCGGATCAAACTGGATAAAACCGGATGAGGCCGGACTGAGCCGGACCAGACCGGATCAGACTGGATCAAACCGGATAAAGCCGGATCAAACTGGATCGAACCAGATAAAACCGGATCAGACCGGATAAAACCGGATCAAACCGGACCAGACCGGATCAGACCACACCAAACCAGACCAGACCAGACCAGACCTGAGCAAAACAGACCAGATTAGATCAGACCAGACTGGACTAAACCAGATCAGACCAGAGCAGACTAGATCAGACCAGATCATGCCAGACTAGACTAGACCAGACCAGACCAGGCTAGATCAGACCAGACCATACTAAATCATATTAGACCAGACTAGAGTCCCTTCTACTTAGCTCTTAGGGCCTGTGATAAGGTGCAGGACTCAGGGCAAAATCAGACCCTAAAAACAGCCTAGTCAAGAAGTCAGTTCTCCATAACATGATTGTTACACATTGCATGCCTGTATCAAAACATCTCATGTACTCCATAAATACGTACACCTACCTTGTACCCACAAACATGAAAACTAAAAAATTCTTTTAAAAATTAAAATAAATAAAATAAGAGATTGGTAGAACACCAACAAATAAGAGGTCAGAACCCCTAGTCCAAAGCCACAAATGGATTCCCCCCATAATGTGTTTCATTTGGCCCACATAATGTTGTCATCATCATCATCATCATTATTGAACTATTGCTAATATTTACAAATTAGATTTTACCCCCAAATCTAATTTTCTAACTTTTCTAGAAAGAGGAAGCCCTGGAAAAACTGAGCCCACATTTCCCCATGACAAGCATCGGCCTCAGCTGGGCAGCTGCTGCCCCTCGGTGGGCCACACTCTCCATTTCAGCCTAGCCCCCACTGTTCCCTGCTGTCTGGAACCAGCTTGCTTCACTGGTCCCCACCAGCCCCCATGGGCATGTGACGTGGGGCTTCCTGCTGAAGTCAAAAGATGGATGAGAGACCCAGTAGTTCTGCTACTTCCCACTCATCATTTCAACTGCCTCTGGAAACACTCACATGTGGACCAATCCAGGTGGAACATGAGGCACCTGTGAAAATGCGAGTTGCAGGAGAAGGTGTGAACCCAGAATCCAGCCTCAAAGGCATCAGGAAAAAGCCCAGGAGCCAGGGATGGCCCAGGGTCTCCACTCCACTTGCCTCTGCTTGACCCTCCCCTCCTGGAAGGTGGAGGCTGCTGTTATTAGTGTGCCAGGGACTCTTCTGCTGGAAAGGGTGCCAGGTCCAGTTGGCTCGAGCCCAAGCCTCCTGACCCCAGACCCCTCCCAACTGAAGTCCCCTCACCCACCAGCTGACAGCCTGTGGGTCAACAGAAGGTTTGAGAATTATCCCCTGACAGCACTTCAGCTTCATAGCCACCATTACAGAGCAATGGGGAGAGCCTCCCTGTGCACGGATTTCATAACCAGTCACTGGGTTAGAGCAAATCAGTGTTTTAAATATTTGGCCCTGCTGGCACTGGGAAGTGTGTGTGTCCATGGAAAGCTCCATGGTAAACCCACAAAGGCTGTGGGGACCACGCAGAGAATGCTGAGGGCTGCTAACTGGGGAGCGGAAAAGCCTGACCTGCCTGAGGAGGGCCCTAGCATTTTCTGGCCTGCACCTGAACCCACAAATGACCACCCAGCATGGGTGAGAGGCCACCTGGCACAGTACCCTCACGTGTGGCCAGTGTCTGATGGTTCAGGGCAAAGCGGGCACAGGACTGTGGGTGGGATGGCTGGGCAGCAGCCACCTACATAAGAAAAAAAGGGAAAGAAAATTCATCATTTCCATCAGGCAGTGGTCAGGCCAGTTGAGTCTAGTGAATAAAAGAAGGTTTTTACCTTAAGCATCAATGTTTGTGTTTCTTTCAACACTCTTCTATATTGTGGTTTAAATTACATTGCTTTTTCAAAAGCTGTAATGATTGAATTAGTCATTGTCATTTTGTTTGCATGTGACAGAATCCCCACTTGAACTTGCTCAGGAAAGAGGATGGCTGTTAGACTGAGGACATTATGCTGAGTGCAATGAGGCAGCCTCCAAAGGACAAACAATGCCCAGCTCCACCGTACGAAGCACTAGCGTAGCCAAACTCACAGGGACACACAGTGGAAGAGTGGGTGCCAGGGGCTGGGAAGAGGGCATGGGGAGTTTAATGGGGACAGAATTTCAGGTTTGCAAGATGAAAAGAGTTATGGAGCTAAACGGTGGTGATGTTTGCACAACAGCATGAATGCACTGAGTGCCACTGAACTGCGCACTTAAAAATTAAGATGGTCAATTTTATGTTATAAGTATTTTGTGATACATTTTTTTTTTTGAGATGAAGTCTTGCTCTGTCACCCAAGCTGGACAACTACACCCAGCTAATTTTTATATTTTTAGTAGAGACAGAGTTTCACCATGTTGGCCAGGCTGGTCTCAAACTCCTGACCTCAGATAATCCACCTGCCTTGGCCTCCCAAAGTGCTGGGATTACAGGTGTGCGCCACCACGCCCAGCCTATCACAATTTTTAAAAATTAAAAAATAAATAAGGCCAGGTTCAGTGGCTCACACCTATAATTCCAGCACTTTGGGAGGCCAAGGAGGGACGATCACTTGAGCCCAGGAGTTCAAGACCAGCCTGGGCAACATAGCGAGACTCCATCTCTTCAAAAAATTAACTGGGCATGATGGTGCGTGCTTGTAGTCCCAGCTAGTCGACAGGTTGAGATGGGAGGATGGCTTGAGCCTGGGAGGTCAAGGCTGCAGTAAGCTATGATAATACCACTGCACTTCAGCCTGGGTGACAAAGTAAGACCCTGTCTCAAAAAAATAAAAACTAAAAGTAAATTGGTTTAAAAACAAATGAAAGAAGGCAGTTCTTAGAAAGATCCAGGTATCTCATTAGAAGAGGAGTCGCAGGACTGTGGGAACCAGGACTACAATTGTGATACCACTAGGACGCTCCCCACCTAGTCCCATCCCGGCTCCTTTCTGATCAGTGGTTTCTCCTCTCTGGCTGAGGCCGGCTTCTCCCCTGCTGGGAGAAGCGTGGCTGCTGAAGGCTTTTGCCATTCTTGTTTAGTTCCAATTCAAAAAGCTCCCAGGAAAGCCATGCAATCAGCCAGCTCAGCCGACCGCCCCTCCCCACACCCACCATGAACAATATAGTGGTGTTGTATGAAAACCTGGTACCTGGCTCGGGGCCTCAGAGAGAGGAGTGAGAGGCAGATAGACAAGAGACACCAGCAACAAGATCGGTCAGGCTTCCCGGAGACAGTTACACGAAGGGACATAGGTATTTGCATTTCTTTCCATCTTGCTTCATGGTATAAGTCGACCAAAGTTTCCAGAATGCAGGACCATGAGACCTGGGCCTTCAGGACTGCTCAGTCTTACTCATCTGCTCTGAGGCTCTGGCTGGGGGTGCTGGTGCAGAAGCAGGAGAGGCTTCCAGGGCACCACCCACTCCCCCTTCCAGTTTTCTGTCTGCAGAGGCCCCAGGGAGCCCATCTGCAGGTAAGCGGCTCTTCACCCTCTCCAATGGGGCAGTCGGGCTGTGGGGCCAACACGGGGCATGGACTTCCCCCACGCAGCACTGGCTCGTGAAGGGCTGCACCCGCATGATTGTTCGGTGATGACTGATGGGATCACTTGTGTCAGGCAGTCTCCCTACCAGAGGAGAAGCCCTGTTGGTCTGGTTTGTCGCAGTACTCCCAGTGCCAACATGCACTTGATAAATAACTGACAAGTACTAAACGTTTATTCCTCCTCCCCCACCAATCAGTATTTTTATCGCCATCACAAGGTCCCTTTCTCAGATGAAGAAGCCTGCAGGATGAATCCAGCTGACAGACTTATTTTTGTATGGCCCACTTAATGTTTTATAAAAATTTGAGTAAGTAGCCAACATTTTAAAATGTGAAGTCTTCATTTAAAAATCAGAATTCTCAACTTCTTTCAAAAAGCCCTCAAGATTTAGCCACTCTGGGCTGGCATTCCCGCATGGCAACCGTTGCCTAGAGATGAGCAGCTGCTGCCCCTTTAGATGGGCGGTACATTCCAGTTTGCCACAGTCCCCACCACTCCTTGTAGTCTCACCTACTGGCCTCCGTAGGTATTTGAGTATGAAAGTCTTGAATTCAGGCAGCATGTACTCGAAGCACTGTGTGTGTGTGTGTGTGTGTGTGTGTGTGTGTGTGTGTGTGTGTGTGTGTGAAGCAACCACACATCAAGCTGTTACCACTGAGCCCTGGCCTAACTGAATTTGCAATTTCATTTTCCACCCTGGCACTTACCAGAGCCAACATCTGAGGGGGCGGGCATGTTGGTGGGTGAGAAGTCAAGTCTGGGGCAGGAGCAGCTGGTATGAGTCAGGAGCTTGTTTTGGCAGGTGGCATTTGGCGAAGGTGACCTTAAAGAAGATGTAGAATCTTCACCAACCTCTCCTCCCCGCCCTGGCATCCAGCACGGGCCCCCACGCTGCTGAGAGGCAAAGGCCCTGCTGTCGGCTCCTGCGGGGACATCTTCTTCTTTTCCACCTCCCCAGTGCCCAACTACCGGCTCCCAGCCCCTCGCTCCCCCTTCCCGGCCCTCAGTTTCCCCCTATATAAAATAACAAGAGCGGCCCAGCTGGTTCCTAGGGTAAGCCATCCATCTCAAAAACATCTCTAGGAATTGCAACGACTTTGGGGGAGAAACGACTAAATAAGCACATTTAGAATCTGCCGCACTGGAGAGCCGGGCAGGAGCAGATGGCTCAGCGGCAGCGATTCTCGCCCCCGCCCCAGGACTCCCCGCCCTGGGTTCTGACACACCAGGGGGCCTCCAATTATCTCCAGAGAGTTTACAAAATTGGAAGAGGAGAATTCCCAATGCAATATTATTTCTAATTCACTCTGATTATTAAAATTAAGTTCATGTCCTTCATCTGTGGCTGCGCAGGGTCTCAGCTGTGGTAGGCACCCTGGGGCCCTGGCTGTGGGAAGCATGGAGTCTGCCAGCCCTGCATTTTCAGCCTGGACTGGCCCAACCCTGGAGGGCTGGAGTCTTCCGCTAGCACCTCACCTGCCCCCATCCCCTGGGGCCCTCAAAGGGCATCTCGGATCCTGTGGGACTGCAAGGTGGTTTGCTCAGCCTGCCCTGTCCCTGTCGCCTCTCAATCCTCTTCTCAGGAGTCCCTTTCTCCAAGGAGCCCTGAGCTTGCTTGCCTGATTATCCGTCTTCCTCTGGCATGGTGGAACCCCTGGAGGTGTCTGGGTGTTTCTACCTCTCTGACCCCAGGGTCCAACAGAGAGCCTCTTAAATGGCCCCAAATCCCCCCTCTAGAGCTGGCCCTGGGCTCCCTTCAGGGTCTCTACAGGCCCTAATCTCCCCCAGCTGGCAGCAAGGATCTTGGCCACTCAGCTATCTACCTCTTGTTTTGGCCACGCGTGGCCCTGTGCTCACCCCCTCCTGCCAGGTCACACCAACCCCGAACCTGCTCAGGCTGTCCCATCAGCCCAGCTTGCCAGCCCCGCCTCTTCCACAGCCTGGGGCCTCCTCTGAGTTCCCAGAGGTTCACTATCACTATTCGTTCACTATCATTTATTCATTTATTTGCTATTAGTTTCCTGGAGTGGAAATCTGGCTCCCTAAATGAGAATTGCAAACATCCACTTTCCAGCTTCCCTGGCTGCTGGGCACAGACCACGGTGAAGACTCCACCATTAGCTCTACGAGGTGCTTCAGACTCCAACACTGAGAAGGGGGAGCCTTATAGGAAATACCAAGGAAACAGAGTCCCAGCCCAGGGAACAGGCCAAGCATGTGCATGGGGAACAGCTCAAGGAGACAAAAGTCACAGGAGAAGAGCATCAGGCCTAGGCCCAGGCAGGGAGGGGAGGCCAGGGGCAGGCTCCCTGCAGCATCAGCAGGCGAGACTGACGGCACCATGGCAAGCAAAGCGAAGCAAGGGTTTCCATAAAAGAGAGCTAAGGCAGCCGCGTCTCTGCTATCGAAGAAGAGAAAACCCTGAATATTTTGCTGTCGGGAGGCAGTTACATACACCATGGTGCATGCCTACAAAGATCAAAAATGGAACTTAGGAAGAAGTTTTGGTGACCTAGGAAAGTATTCAAAGTGGAATGTTAAGTTAAAAAAGCAGAACATATGACCACAATATGGTTTTTAAAAAAAGACTTGAAGAAAATATGTTGCAGTCTTAAATAAGGAAGGTCGAATGATATGTGGGTGATTTGTGTGTATGTGTGTGGCACAGTCTTTGCTCTTCCTGCCATTAGAGCTAGAGCTTGACTCCACTCTGAATCCAGGCTGGCCCCGAGGCCTGCTGGGCCCACAGAAGAGGCCAGTGCTGAGCCCAGCCTCTAGACAGACTGCAAGCTGCTGCCTGCCCTCCAGGAGCCAGGTAAGAGTCGACCACCCTGGGCAGCCATGCAACTCAGCTTCAGTGTTTGCAGAGGTACCACGGCTCATACTGCTACACCAGGAAGCCCAAGTCACACAGAGGAGCCCCACTGAGACTGAGGATGCAAGTGAGACCAGCTGTCCTGCCATCTCTGCCAAGTGCCACAGAGGAGGGAGCTGTCCTTAGCCCTCTAGACCACTCAGCCGGCAACTGCAGACCAGTGAGGCACCTCACCCTGTGCCACATGGAACAGGAGAATTTCTCAACTATACCTATCCCAATTCCTAGCCTGGCATATTGTTGTTTTAAGACTGAGTTTTCAGGGAATATGTTACTCATCAATAACCAGCTTGTGTCTTTTCCTCTTTTATATATCATATGATGAGCCAGACATAGAGAAAGAAATGCACCCGGGGAAGTTACCCTGAGCTGCGGTGAGATTCTACAGTGACGGGAGAGTGGTTTAACCTGTGCTGCACTTGTCCTTGATCCGGTGTCTGTTTGGACAGCCTGGCCCCTTTGAACAGGCAAAGACAGGCACACCCAAGCCAGCCTCTTGTGGGGCTAAAGGCAGGCAGCTCACACTCCCATGAAGATGCCACTCTCGGAGCCACCAAGGTGTCTAACGCAGCCTCCGCCTGGGCCAGCTACCCTGGTGCTGAGGGCACTAGGGCCAAGGGGAGGCCACAGCCCACCTGCAGGTCCCCACCCTGGCTGTGCAGGTGAGGCTCCACCTCAGTATGGCCCTCACCCTGATGGAATTCCCTGAGAACCGGGAAGACAGATGGCACTATGAAGACCTATCGCAAGGCCATTTCTCACCCTCCTCCTGGTTCCAGCCACGCCAGGGTCTTCCTTGGTCCCCCTCCTCCAGGTGCAGCAGCAAACGACAGGACTGCTTGCCTGTAGTTAGGAACCCACCACTGTGCCGTCTGGTCCAGTGTCGTGCTGGAGGACTGGGGCTGCAGGGGCTGACACCAGGCTGATCTCGCCTTTGCCATCTGTGTAAGTAACAGACTGAATCATGTGGGCTCGCTGTGTCCTTGCTGGCTGAGCCTATGGAAGTGGACAGGCTCCCCTCGCAGCTGCCGCTGCTGAGCTCAGGAACTGCATGACTGCTTAGTGCTCACACCGCTGCCACAATCTGACCTTGCAGGGCTGGCCCTGCTGCTCCAGGGGCATCTGGTCTGTGCCTCTGCACATGCTGAGCCCCTTGCTTGGAGTACTCATCTTCTGATTGCATTTGCAGGTCAAGTGCATACATTCTTGCTACCCTCGGAGCCCTCCCACAGCCACCGGCTGGTCAGGGATTCCCTTCCACACACAACCCATTTGTGACCTCTCACTCTGATGTGGAGAAGTGTGTGTACCAAATCCATCTGGAGTTGTCAGCTGTGAAAAGGGAACAGTAGCCCATCCAGCTAGCACAGAAGGAGCCTACTGGGGGAGGCTTGCAGCAGCAAATGTGGGCCCCATCTATCTACTTCCTGCTTATGGAGAATGTTGAGCCCAGACCAGGGCTGGGTCCTGTGGGTGGGAGACAGGGAGTGATGGGCAAGGCTGGAACAGCAGTGTGTTCAGGGTTGGGGGATGACAGCTTCTGCTGCTGACAGTCACAGTAGAGAGCATGGTTCCTTGAGCTTATGAGCCTTCCCCAAACCCTGCTTGCCTGCAGAGAGGGCATGCCTGGTGTCCATGTCTAGCTGGGCCTGCAGTGTCCCCCTCTGAGAAAGACGGGTCACCTCTTGCAGATGCAGCAGTGCCTTGAGGGTAGGCACACGATCCAGTTCCTGATGTGTCCAGAAGTGCTAAGCAGCCTTCGCAAGAGCTCCATGGGTTCTGGTGCAGGGCAGCAATGAGACCACACCTGGGATCAGACAGTCCCAGGGCAGTCCCAGCTCAGCCATTTCCAGCCATGACCTTGGGCTGGCACTCAACCTCCACAAGCCCCTCTCTTCTCTCTGATCAGGCACAGATTGTAACAGGGATCTTTTAGAATAATTGTGATGAATAAAGAATGTAAAATGTGTGGAAGCAGCCAATTGGAGGCCTCAGAAATGCCAGATTCTTAAAAATATCCATGATTACTATCGTAAAGAAACAAATTAAAAAACATTTCTTGGGCCAGGCAGGGTGGCTCACACTTGTAATCCCAGCACTTTGGGAGGCTAAGGCAGGAGGATCGCTTGAGTCCAGGAGGTCAAAATCAGCCTGGGCAACGCAGTGAGCAAGGGCTTGGGTGTAGGTGGTTTTTTGAGAAACGAAACAATCCAGGAAACATAAGTAAGGGAGGGGGAATGAAATGCAGAGGAAAGCAGGCAGCACAGAGTTTGATCTGAGCAAGCACCCACTGTGGGCCGCCAAGGGCCATCCCACTGGGCCTTTATGAGCCTTGGAGCACATGCCCAGATCCCCTGCCATGGCAACAGACCCTCACATATACAGTCCAGTGCTCCTCAGCAAGGTTGCCCCTACTCAATGGGGAAAGGACAACCTTTTCAACAGATGATGCTGGGAAAACTGGATCTCCGCATGCAAAAGAATATATTTGGGCCCTTACCTCACACCATATATAAAAATTAACTGAAAATAGATGAGAGACATAAACATAAGAGCTAAAATTGTAAAACTCTTAGAAGAAAACACAGGGGAAAAACTTCATGACATTGGCTTTGGCAATGACTTCTTAGATATGACACCAAAAGTACAGGCTACAATAGCAAAAATTGATAAATTGGACTACATTAAGTTTTAAAAATTCTGTGAATCGAAGGACACAATCAACAGAGTGAGAAGGAAACCAGCAGAATGGAAGAAAATATTTGCAAATCATATATCTGACAAGGGGTTAATACCTAGAATATATAAAGTACTCCTACAGCTCAACAGCAACAACAACACACACACACACATGCAATTCAAAAATGGGTAAGGGATTCAAATAGACATTTCCCCAAAGAAGATATATAAATGGCCAAAAAGCACATGAAGACGTGCTCAACATCACTAATCATTGAGGAACTACAAATCAAAACCACAATAAAACACCACTTCATACCCATTAGGATAGTTGCTATCAAAAAAGCAGAAAATAACAAGTGTTGATGAGAATATGGAGACATAGGAACCCCTGTGCACTGTTGGTGGGAATGTCAAATGGTGCAACCACTACGGAAACAGTACAGTGGTTCCTCAAAAAATAGAACTACTATTTGACCCAGAAACTCCATTAAGGGTGTGTGATCAAAAGAATTGAAAACAGGGATTCAGGCCGGGCATGGTGGCTCATGCCTGTAATCCCAGCACTTTGGGAGGCTGAGGTGGCTGGATTATTTGAAGTCAGGAGTTTGAGACCAGCCTGGCAAACATGGTGAAGCCCCGTCTCTACTAAAAATACAAAAATTAGCCGGACAGTAGTGGCACGCACCTCTAATTCCAGCTACTTGGGAAGCTGAGGCAGGAGAAACACTTGAGCCTGGGAGGTGGAGGTTGCTGTCAGCTGAGATCATGCCACTGAACTCCAACCTGGGCAACAGAGTGAGACCCTGTCTCAAAAAAGGAAGAAAGGAAGAAAGGAAGAAGGAAAGAAGGAAAGAAGGAAAGAAGGATATATATATATATATATATATATATATATATATATATATATATATATATATATATGAAACTAGTTATATAGTTATATTTCTAGGGTTACTTGATTTTGTTGATTTCTAAAAAGAAAGGAAAAACTACACAAGGGTTGGGCGCAGTGGTTCACGCCTGTAATCCCAGCACTTTGGGAGGCCGAGGTAGATAAATCATTTGAGGTCAGGAGTTGGAGACCAGCCTGGCCAACATGGTAAAACCCTGTCTTTACTTAAAATACAAAAATTAGCTGGGTGTGGTAGTGGGCGCCTGTAATCCCAGCTGCTTGGGAGGCTGAGGTAGAAGAATTGCTTGAACCAGGGAGGCGGAAGTTTCAGAGAGCGGAGATTGCGCCACTGTACTCCAGCTTGGGCGATGATGTGAGACTGTCTTAAGGAAAAAAAAAAAAAACTGCCCAAGAAATTTTGCTGAAGTGAAATTTCTTTGTACAGGAACCTGACTTAGAGAAGGTATCTGTATACTCTAAGGGCCTTAGAGTATCAGCTCTGTGGAATTTCAATAACTCCTGAGAAGAGAAGCAGCAGGTACCAGGAACTATTTATAGCTCCCATTTCATAGACAGGAAGACTAAAGTTTAAAAAGCTTAAGGAGCTTCTCCAAGGACCTACAGCAACTGAAAGCCAATCTGCTTCCAAGCCCACACTCTTAATGCTCACACTAGATTGCTTTACCCAAAATCTTGTCACAAACACACCCTTACCAATACCTTGAACTATAGAATTTACTCCAAGCACGACCTTAAAGAAGCCCTTTGTAAAAATTATAATTCTTCTATCCTTGTCTTAGGTAGGATTCTGTTCAGCTGAGAGTGATATCAAATCCAAAATAATAGTAGCTTAACTCACATAAATGAAGCCTAGAGGTGGACAGTGCAGGGCTGGTAGTGCAGCTTCAGAAAAGTACACAGGATCCTTCGATCTTGTCGTCTACCATCCTCACAGCGCAAGACGGCTGCTGAACTCCAGGCATCATATCCATAATCCATCAGCAGGAAGTAGGAAGACAATAAAATGACAGTTCCTGGAAATCACACATTTATATCCATTATGTGACAATGCTTAGCTGCAAGGAAGACTGAGAAATACAGCCTTTATTCTAGGTGGCCATATGTCCAACCAAAAACTGGAAATTCTATTTTTAAGGGATAAAGATACTAGAGTAATAACTAGTATCTCTGTGACAGGCATATGATTAACTTGTAAGTAGCTTTGAGGACAATGTGGCTACAAAACGACACCATCCATCAACAGGATTGATATTACTGTACATAATCATCATTCTGTTCCTAATAGCTTGTTCTGCTGTTTAGAGCAAAAAGTTCTTTCTAAATGAAATCAGAAGTTTGTGTTTTTTTAAGTTTCGTCTTCCACTGTATTTGGAACAATGCCCATTAGATTCCATAAGAAGCACTTGTTTGCCTGCAGCATGCACACCCATCCAAGCTCATATCGAGAGCTCATGATGTACCAAGTACATGCCTGGCACTGCACACCACCAGGAACAAAACAGGGCCTGCCCCTCCCAGAGCTTCAGTAACACCCACATTACACAACAAGCATGCTACACAAAGGATAGTCCAGGGGCCATACGGGCACAGGCTAGGGTCCTAGATTCATTCCTCTGGAGTGTTCTGAGATGGATCCCCCAAGGCGAGGTATTTACACTGAACCCTGGATGATCAAAGGGCTTCACTAGACCCAGAGTCACCAACCAAGTTCATCTGGAAAGACTTCTCAAACTGGGTCCCCATGCAGTAAATTATATGTATTTTTTTCTTCCACCAACAGTCTTCACACTTACAAGAACTTCCTTTCTTTTTTTTTTTTTTTTTTTTTTTTTTGAGACGGAGTCGCGCTCTGTCGCCCAGGCTGGAGTGCAGTGGCCGGATCTCAGCTCACTGCAAGCTCCGCCTCCCGGGTTCACGCCATTCTCCTGCCTCAGCCTCCTGAGTAGCTGGGACTACAGGGGCCCGCCACCGCGCCCAGCTAGTTTTTTGTATTTTTTAGTAGAGACGGGGTTTCACCGTGTTAGCCAGGATGGTCTCGATCTCCTGACCTTGTGATCCGCCCGTCTCGGCCTCCCAAAGTGCTGGGATTACAGGCTTGAGCCACCGCGCCCGGCCAAGAACTTCCAAGTCCTTTCCCCTCAAACAGGCCTCTGAGATAACAGATGTCACCTCCATTCTGCAAGGTGAGACAAGCAGGAGGAGCCCCATAATCAGACACAAGCACACAGACAATGACAGACACCCCAGCTTAGGACACGGATGCGGTCTGCCATTCCCATTAAGCCTAATACTTGGAGAAGGGAAAGCATTTGCATAAAGCCACAGACAGAGAGAAACGATATCAGAACTGACAGCTTCACAGTGGGTGGCTTGATTCATAGGCTGCTCAGTGACATAAATTTAAAAGCCCAGGCCCTCAAGCAACATTTTAGCTTGGGTTCCTTTCCCCTTAATTACAAAATAAACTAAAGCAAAGAAGGTCTCAGCTCTCCTGAGGCTCCCCCTGAAACGCAGGGAGCCTGCTGTTTCCGATTCAATACAATCTCCATTGTACCAGATCAATAGACCCTTTGGCTTGTGATGTCGCCTTCCTCCACCGCAGGTTCAGAGGGATGGGGACAGAGCTGGGTCTCCCTCCCAGGGGTCTCAGGCTGTTTTTTCCCCTTTCATCTACAAAAAGAATAAAAGCAGAGGGATCCTGAGTGGGCACAAGGAGACTCCACCACGGGCAGGCAGCTGCATGGAACAGGCCATAGGAAGGGTCCTCTAGTCAGAGACAGAAATCTACCTGACACAGAGCTACTCAAAGTGTGGTCCCCAGACTGGCAGCACCAGCATCACATAGAAGCCTGTTACAAATGCAGAGTCTCAGGCCCCACTCCAGACCTACTGAGTTGGAATCTGCCTTTTAACAAGATTCTCCAGGCGATTCACAAGCACAGTGAAGTTTGAGAAATATCGTGCTAGAGATCTACCAAACAGAATAGCTACAAGCAGAAACAAGTTCTACAGTTAGGCAATGGCTATTGATCTGATTTGGAAGGAGCCCTTGATTAAAATGACCAGAAAGCTAAGTTTCTACCTAGCTTGCATTCATTGGCTTAACACAGTAAAACAGACCAAACACACGTGTGGGACATTAGCAACACGTTGGTGTAAGCATGGTGATGGTCACTGTGGAGAAGCTGTTAGCATCTGAATTCACTGATCAATGGGCTGTGGCAAGGCCCAGGAACCTGTATGGGCGAATCAGCACCCCAAGTGATTCTGAGGCAGAGAGTCCCAAAACACACTATAATAAACTCTGCACAGTTTATCAATTACAGTATGAAATCAAGGGGAAATGGTGCTATGTTAGAAGTGCGCTCACAGTCGGTTGAGGGAGACACCTCAGGACTACCAAGGTAAAGCTGGGTGAGAAGTAAACCTTGTCTGCTCCTAAACAGATTAAACACACACACACACACACACACACACACACACACACACACACACACGTTAAGTTATATAGCAAGGGGCCAGGAACATGTGATTCCCAGACGGTGATGGGGTGTTTATAAGTGGCTTACTTGGAATAGACCTATTCCTAATGAGAACAGGAGGGTGTCTGAACCACAGCTGGTGCAGTTAATTGGTGGGAATGTTTTGGGTCCTGTGGTTCATGCGTTGGGGAGTTCTGTTTAGTCTAAGACAAATGACAACACTTATTCCATTGTAGATTCCACCTGAAGGTAAATAGTCAAATTGACATTAATTCCTAGTGGTCCAGGTGAGACAGGTTCTTATAGAGATTGATGAAACTTCTATTTAGAGTTGGCCAAGACTTCAGAAAGCCTCTGGTTCTTTCCGGCCTCTGGGCCATGGCGCACCTGCACCAGAATCGCCTGGATGATTTGTTAATAATGTGCCTTCCTGGACCCCCTTGCCAGGATGACTGCAGAACTTCCAGGAGTATGACCCTAGACTTCATGGTTTTTAGAAGACCCCATGCGGTTCTGGTGATGATCAGGTTTGTGAACCACAAAAACTGTATCTTCCATGTGAGAAAAAGCAAGTGGCATGCCCATAGACACGAGCCCTGAATTTCTCTCTGGTGCTCACAGAAGGATGCTGTTAGCCATGCAGAAAACCACCTCTGCCCTGGGGGCTGGCCTTGGGAAAAGGAAAGCAGAAGCATCAGTTCGAGGAGACTTGGTGCTCTTCATGAGCCTATCCCCCTCCACCACTGCGTCTTTGGTAGATACTCAAAATGTAGCACGTTGGCCAGGAGTGGTGGCTCATGCAACCAGCTTTGGAGGCCAAGGCGGGCAGATCACCTGAGGTCAGGAGTTCGACACCAGCCTGGCCAACATGGTAAAACCCTGTCTCTACTAAAAATACAAAAATTAGCTGGGCGTCATGGTGGGCGCCTGTAATCCCAGATACTCGGGAGGCTGAGGCAGGATAATTGCTTGAACCCGGGAGACAGAGGTTGCAGTGAGCTGACATGGTGCCACTGCACTCCAGCTTGGGTGACAGAGTAAGACTCTGTCTCAAAAAAAAAAAAAAAAAAAGCACATTACACAATGCCATGTCTCCAGCCTAACCCCAGAGCATGGCTCCAAACCAGCTCCAAATCTCGTGGAAGGAGCTGATGTTTGTACACATCTGTTTGGGATTATGCCGTGTTTAGTATGAGGGAAAAAGCAATGAAATTGACACAGGCATTATCACATTCCCTTCCTAAATTCTGCCCCAGAAAGGAACACAAACATCTATTTAAAAAGGTTAAAACTCAGTGTATGTAGTGTGCTACCATTTGTGTTAAAAGTATAATTCTATATGCATACCTCTATCTGCTGTCATTTGCATAAAATTCCTTCTAAGTTATACAACAAACTAGAACCCTGGGATAAGAGAGGGCTTTTCACCATACTGTCTTTTATACTTTTAGAGTTTTGAACCACGAGATTGAATTGCCGATCTAAATCATTAAATTCACTCTTACTTTTGTTTTCAAAAAAGGATTGCATTAAACTTGCCAAGTTTGCAGTTGACCTTTCGCATCTGCCTGTTCTTAGTCCAGTGGGGCCCTGTGACTCCGCAGGGTCAGACCAACACTCCCATTTGTCTCCTCTATTGGTTCCAAAGAGCTGGGCTGGTTCACAGGGTGTGATCTCCCCACTGGGCACAAGGGTTAAACACTTCCATCCCAACCACACTTCAAACCCTATTCACCATTCGCCAGCTTAAAGTGCACAGGATTTAGTTTTCCTAAATAACGCCAAAATTATGGCCAAATAAGTAATCTGCATAGTAAAAAAATGATCTGATTGGAACACAGCAAGCCACCCACGTGGCACCATTTACATCCAGACGCTAGCCGGCAGCCACCAAGTAAGTCCCAAAGGCCTCCAGCAGAATGAACAAACTGAGAGAACGCTCGAGGTCCCACAAGGAGGCCTCGCATGGGAACCAAACAAAAAACTCCTGGGTGTGGTGCTGCTTAATTCCTCTTCCAGGTGAAACTGCTTACCCACCTCCATTAAAAAAAAAAAAAGATGTATAGTTTTGAGCAGATTCTCAAAAGGCTTTCTGACCCCTAGAGGTTTAAGTGTGATGGCTTTGGAGCAGTTTCTCCATGTGTGGTCCTATAGCTTCCCATGCAGAACCACCTGGAGCACTTTTCTCAAAAGCACATCCCTAAGCCTGCAAGGAATAGGAAGTGCCTCCTTCAGAGTATCTGGAGGCCTAGGAATCCACCTGTAAAATAAGCCATTCTCCCACTCACTTCACTAACGATTGAGAGTCACTGCTCTCAGAAGCATTCAGAAGCTACGGTGTGAACTCACTGAGCGGTGTGGAGGTTGCCAGAATCAAAGTGAGATTACTAAGGTTAAGAAAACTGACAAACAGATCCAGGGCAGGTTGTGGAGAGAGAGTTTTCACGCTTGTAGGCCTGATAACGAAAAAGACTCTGCAAAAACCACAACCTTGCACAAAGGCCATGACAACCTTACACAAAAAATACTTTGCGAGGATATCTGCCTGTTCACCCTTGGATTGGTGTCACCCTTGCTATTGATCACTGAAGGCAAGGATAACTATTTCAAAGCACTGATGTAATCCTCCTCATTTTTTCCTTTAAAGACCTTTGTCTTCCTTTACCTCTCTGAATGCACATATTGTTTACTAAGCACAGCATTCTCATTGCAATGCTCTCTTCCCAGATACACATCTTGTCTTTTAGAGAGCCTCTCTCTGTCTGTTATTTAGGTTGACAGTAGTATACATCCCCTTTTGAAACCTCATGGGGATGGTGAATGAACCAAAAACTCCCCAAAAAGGAAATAAAGTGCTATGTGTTTGAACTTCCCTTGGAATTGCTTTTCCCTTAAAAATCAGGGTGTGACCGTCAAATGCAGATAATGCCACAATTGTAAAAGCTTTTTCAGTGCCATATTGAAACTGCTGAGTGTATAACTTTTAAACCCTTCTTCAAAAACTCATGCCTGACTTCTATGTAAAGATTAAAAGAAAGTCTAACTTGTTTATTGATCATTCACTTAATTACCAAGTATAACAGTTTGCATTCTCAATATGATTTATTAATGACATGAACTTAATATTAACTCATGCTCAACTTAATACCATAAGAGCCTTATACAGGAAGCTTCAAACATGTTACACTATTTTTACAGCCTTCTGGGGCTTAATTCAATCCTGTCTCTTGATTGAAAACTTCCTCATCTGATCCAGAGACTTTTCTCCCCAAGTTTTCTTATTGTGAGTCAAGATCTGTCCACGTAAAATTCTTTTTATGTTGGTATTTTAATTGAACACTAAAAAATAATAGTTCATGGAATACAAGATTTAGTGTAGCCCATAAAAAAATAAAATGACAATAATAAAAAAAAACCTAGCTCACTCACATAAATTAAGGCAAAGCCCTAAAAATTCAAACCTCTGAATATCATATATTCTGCAGTTGAGTTTCCATTTTCATCCTCAAAATGCAATAAATTACAAAGTATTATCATGTAGCAGTGCAACATGGATACAGATCAGACACATAATTCTCCCTTAAAACATCGAGGCCATTTCTTTTATTTGTCTTTCCAAATCTTTATTAACTCCACCAAAAGAGCTTATTGAAGCCCTACCTTCACTTTGACCTCAGGGGCTTTCAGCCAGTTAAAAAAAAAACAAAACAAAACAAATTAGAACTCTGATATTCACATACATATGGGGGGAAATCAATAGTTTTAATTTTCACATTGAGGCCCACAATTTTCAACCGACGGCCTCAGCAGGTTTTAATGGACACAAACAATTTACTTTTACTGTTTTAATTGTTTTTAGTCAATCACTTTTTATTGCGCCTCTACATCTGACTAAACAAATTAATCGAGCTATATTCATAAATGATGACTTGGTAAAACGGCTGGTTATGTGTATTTTACTATTTGAGTCTCAATTACAGGCGGCATTAGGAACGAGCTGGCCCAAAAGGTAGCACTGGTCATTAAAGCAGAAAGCGGAACAAGTCGGGAAGAAAATGACAGAGCAGTGGACCTCTGTGGGTTGGGGCATCCCAGGGCAGCTCCCAGCAGTTCCCTTTCTCTATCTGAATGCAAACGGCCCTCAAGTTGTTCCCTGGAGAGAAGCGCAGGGTCGTGGGTTTAGGGGATGGCAAAGGCCTTGGAAGCCAGAAGGCAGGTGAGAGCTGTTTGTGTCTAGTTAATTGAAAGACACTATTACAGCCCAGGCCAGCCTGTAGTCAGACATGCAGACTGTTGTGTACACAACCCACTTTCTTTGGAATCAAATAAACCCTCTTCACTTTCCAAAAGCCTATAATATCCTGGAGCTGCAAGTTCTCACCTCTAAATAGGTCATTTGCAGACCCCTTACAAACATCAGGAAAACCCCCTTCTCACTGAAAAAGCTTAAACACAATTTCTCCTAACTTAAAAACAATGTTCCTAAGACTTGATCTGTAAGAGCCTCACCAAAGATAAATATCTATGCCACCAACACAATGTTACATTTTAACTCCTAGAATCTGCTTTGATCATATAATCCAGCCCTGGGCCTGATTTGAATTATTAGTGAAAGTTAATCAATTTCAGTTGTCATCATGGTTTATCGGACACAATTTCCAGACCTGCCACCAAAGTGCTTTTTAACTTTGAAAAGTCATGGTGATTTCTTGGTATCTCACTAGACAGCAGCTGTATCACAGTGGGTTTGACTTTTGCAAATTCAGTTACATGCACTGACCAAAAAAATAAATGGGGGAGGGTGAAAAAGGAAATAATTCAAATAGTGCAAATGATTGTGCCATCCATCCACTTGATGAGAACGTGTCCCGGAGAGGGCACGAGATTGGAAATATGATTCAGCTGTCCCCACTGCCGCTGTAAGCTCTGTACCAACTCACACCTACCTGCTGCTCAGCTGAAGAAACTGCAGTGAGTTCTAATTCATGAGAAGTTAACTGTGTTAGACTCACTGAGAAACAGAACCTTAACTTCCAAAAAGCAGTGCCTTCCTAAGGGAATGTCAAAGATAATTTGGGCTCCCCTAATGTGTTCCCAAACACCATCTTTTTTTTTTTTTTTTTGGAATGGAGTCTCGCTCTGTCGCCCAGACTGGAGTGCAGTGGTGCGACCTCAGGTCACTGCAACCTCCGCCTCCCAGGTTCACGCCATTCTCCTGCCTCAGCCTCCCAAGTAGCTGGGACTACAGGCGCCCGCAACCATGCCTGGCTAATTTTTGTATTTTTAGTAGAGACGGGGTTTCACCATGTTAGACAGGATGGTGTCAATCTCCTGACCTCATGATCCACCCGCCTCAGCCTCCCAAAGTTCTGGGATTACAGGCGCAAGCCATCGCACCCAGGCCCAAACACCCTCTTTAGCACTAACTCCTCTGGGCACCCCAATCTGAAAGTTCTGCTGCCTCAAACCAAAATCTAGGAAGATTCCTCCCTAGCTTGATTTATTTACACGTTCCAGTCGTCAATCCCTCAAAATCCGACTTGACCCAAAGGGCAAATAATTATTCCTTTTAATTGTGATAAATCACTCTGGAGTAGGCAAATATTTGATTCTCAATTTATTCCCCCCAGCACTCCCAGCAATTATGGTGCAGCTGCTCGACGACTCCCTCCACTTCCCCATTAGGACTGAGTGTGGGTCTGATTGAAAGGACAGGTGGCTGACAGTGACTTATAGGGGACAGGCTGTGCTCTGAGAGTAGATGGCAAAAGCAAAAATTATGAGGAAATTAATATGCAGCTCTGAATTGGCATTCAGATGTAGCGGATGAATCAGAGGCCATAGTCTGATTTGACTAAACTGCTGAAGAAGATAAAATGCTGACTACAGCTAGCATATGTCCCAAGTGCCTAAAGGAGCAGTGATTTCTTTGAGAATTCAGTTACCTATTGCATCCTTCTCTCTAAAGACAGGGGTTCTTATTTATTTATTTATTTTTGAGATGGAGTCTCACTGTATCTCCCAGGCTGGAGTGCAGTGGCGCTATCTTGGCTCACTGCAACCTCTGCCTCCCAGGTTCAAGCAATTCTCCTACCTTAGACTCCTGAGTAGCTGGGATTATAGGCACGCGCCACTATGCCCAGTTAATTCTTTTTATTTTTAGTGGAGACGCGCTTTCACCATGTTGGTCACGCTGGTCTCCAACTCCTGACCTCATGATCCACCCGCCTCAGCCTCCCAAAGTGCTGGGATTATAGGCGTGAGCCACTGCACCCGGCCAAGACTGGGGTTCTATAGAAGAGCAGGGAGCTAGAGTATTTTTCTAGGTTCCACTCCTTACTAGCTATGAGACTGTATTCAAGTTACATAAATGTTCTGTGCCTGTTTCCTCATCTTTAAAGTGGAAATAGGCATAACACCTCCTACTCCTTAGGCTGGTTGCTGGACTCTAATAAGTTCATATACATATTTGTTGCATGAATGAATAAATAAGTATTAGTTGCTATTATTACTACTCATAACAATATCATCCTCATTACTATGAAAGTTTAAAAATACACAGAATAGGCTGGGCATGGTGGCTCACACCTGTAATCCCCGCACTTTGGGAGGCCAAGGCAGGCAGATCACGAGGTCAGAAGATCGAGACCATCCTGGCTAACACGGTGAAACCCTGTCCCTACTAAAAATACAAAAAGTTAGCCAGGCGTGGTGGCAGGAGCCTATAGTCCCAGCTACTCAGGAGGCTGAGACAGGAAAATGGCGTGAACCCGGGAGGCAGAGGTTATAGTGAGCCGAGATCGCACCACCGCACTTCAGCCTGGGCAACGGAGCGAGCCTCTGTCTCAAAAAAAAAAAAAAAATACAGAATAAAACAATAATGTAAGAAACTAACACATGGCAAAATTTCCTCCCACTACATTCCCTTTCCACAGTCACAGCCACTTGGTCATTGTGTATTAGGAGGCTGTGCCTCAATTCTCTCTTCTGCCTTCTTTCTTTTTAAGAGACAGGGGTCTCACTATGTTGTCCAGGCTCAAGCAATCCTCCTGCCTCAGCCTCCCAAGTAGCTGAGACTACAGCAGTCCACCACCATCCCTAGCTCTCGTCTTTCTTCCTTCTATGCAGCTGATTGAAGAGTTGTAAAATCCAAGTCTCCAGTACTGGGGAGATTAAATATGATAAAGTCTCATAATCTTCTTTGGTCCAGGTCCAAATGACCAAAGAGAACTAGGCAACTCCACATGTACCAGTCCAGTTTACTAGACTCCTCCACATGGGGGTTCGGGGTCTGTGGTGGTCATCCTAACAAAGTCCAAGGGTTACTTGCATCTCACTCAACCACATTACATAGTAAAAATGAAAACTTAAATCTGGATCACAATCACTGCCAGGTCACGGAAGTAGAGCTAGATGGGATATTTGGCTTCAAGTCTGGGCTTAAGGAACCCCAACAAGAGACCTACTGTGAAGAAAACTGAAGCTACATCAAGTTGACTATGTATCCAAAAAGAGAAGATGGAGGTTGCAACCCAATGCTATTCAATCTAACACATTTTGCTGAATTGCCTCCCCTAAACACTAGGGTTACAGTAACTAACTGGGGAACATGGTCTTAACCCCCATGAGACTTAAATCCCACAAACGAATTATCTTTTTACCTAACCATAGGATACAAAGCTATACTATCCAGGTTCTTTGCTTATAAGCAAGAGAGATGGACTCTAAGAAAGAAAAGAGGACTTTACCAGAAGTATAACACTGTGGTAGTTTACAAAGATGGCCCTAATTTCTCACCCCCATCAACCTCTACACCCTTTGCCATGTAACTGTGCAGTACCCACCCACCCCCCCCACCCCGCCCACCATGGCTGGGCTGAGTTGTTCCTGCTTGGACATGAGGCTTACCTGTGTCACTTGCTTTGGCCACTGGGATATTAGCAGGCATGACATAAGCGGAGGCTAAAACAAGGACTTGAGGGTAGCAAGCTGTCATAGACTCAGTTTTTCTACTCCTCCCCTCTAAATACAACTAAATACCCTGGAAATAATTCCACAGATGATGATAAAAGGTGAAGAGAGAAACTGGACTGCCTGGGAATCTCAGGATTTGAAGAATGAAACAACAGTAAATTCCCTGGGTTTTCATTTTATCTCCCACGTATCCCAGACTGGGTACCAGAGAGCCTGCAACCCAGAACTCCCAACAGGCATGGACCAAAATAAAAAGAGAAAAATTAATAAAGAAACAGAAAAGGCCCACTCTGGCCAGAGTTACCATCAGGGATTTAGAAAGGAGACCCATTCCCAGTGAGACTGGCAGCCTGATCTACCTTCAGCATCAGCACCAGCTCCAGAAAACAACCATCCTAATCTACCCACGGCATCAGCAACAAAGAAACCCGGAGAGGGGAATCATCTCCCATCCCACACCCCACACCAGGCTGCACCAGCAGACCCAGCATCTCCCAGCCCTCTGCCCAAAAGGCAACCCGGGTCTGGCATTCCCAGTCCTCCACTCAGTAGCAGAAGGTTAACCAGGCCCAGGGCCTCCTGATCCCCCACTCAGTGGCAGGGAACCACCAGACCTTGTAGCTCTTGGCTTTTCACCCAGCTACAGAAGGTGGCCTACGTAGGCACTTTTCTTCCCCAGGAGCACCAACAGAGATAGAGTGAGAAGCACACCTGTACTAGGTGGCAAAAGAAAAGGCCAGAAGAAATATTCTCTGTCCTCCAGGTCCAGCAACCCTAGATTCAACTTAGCAACACCAGATGGCACAGGAAAGCACTTTTATCCACTCCTATTCTCAAATTCTACTCCCCATTCCTGGGCAGCACCAGGAAGGACCCAGCAGAGGCTCAAGGGAGCCAGGAGAACAAAGCAAAGCAGAATAACATTGCAGGAACTTAAAACACTAAGTTGTCATTGGAACACAAGCCTACTAAAGTAGGCCAGAACCTACACACTAAACCTAAAAAGAGAGTTTTCCTGCTAAAATAAAGATGATTTAAACAGAATCAAGAACCAGGAAAATCTCAGCTTGAATAAGAAAAGACAATCAACTGGCACCAACACTGAGATGAATCAGATATTGTAACTGTCTGACAAAGATCTTCAAGCAGCTGTCATAAAATTGCTTCAACAGGTAATTATGAATCCCCTTGAACAAATTAAATTATATAAAACTTTAGCAAATCAATAAAACTTATTTTAAAAGTGAAAATTATAGAATTAAAAAATACAGTAACTGAAATAAAAAATTCAACAGATAGGCTCAAGAGTAGAGTGGAGATGACATAATATAGAATCAGAAAATTTGAAGACAGATCAATAGAATTTGCTCAATCTGAACCAAAAAAAAGTGACTAAAAAAAATGAGCAGGGACTCAGGGATCTATAGGAAAATAATAAATACTTGTATCTTTGGGGTTGTTGAGGAAAGGGAGAAAGAATGTGGAGCTGAAAAATATATGTGAAGAAATAATAGGTGAAACTTCCTAAATTTGCTAAAATACCTTCCCAAATTTGATTTAAAACCTCTAGATTTAAGAAGCTGATGGAATTCCAAGTAGGACAGATCCAAAGAAACCCATGCAAAGACACACTGTAAGTAAACTCCTGAAAACCAAAGACAAAGAAAAACCTTAAAAGCAACCAGAGAGAAATGATGCATTATTATAAGAGAACATCAAGTTAAACAACAGATGAAAACACAGAGATCAGAAGGAAGAGGCACAATATTTTTCAAGTGCTGAAAGAAAATAACTGTCAACTACGAGTTCTGGATCTGGTAAATCATTGTTTAAGAATAAAGGAGAAAAAAAAACATTTCCAGGTGAAAAATAAACTATGAGAATTTCTCACTAGCAGACCTATCCTTAAAGAATGGCTAAAGGAATCTCTTCAAGCAGAATGAGAAAAGAAAAGGATTAGAACTTCATAAAGGAAAGAAGATGCTATAAATTGAATATTTATCTCCTCAAAATTCATATATTGAAATCCTAACCCACAATGTGATAGTATTAGGAAGTGGAAGGCTTTGAGAGGTACTTAGGTCATGAGGATAGAGACCTCATGAATGGGATTTATGTATATATATAAAATATATATAATATTTATGCATATATACATATAAAATCCCAGAGAGATCCCTTACCCTTTCTACCATTTGAGGACACAGCAAAAAGACAGCCAACTACGAATCAGGAAGTGGGCCCTCACCAGACGCTGACTCTGCCAGCACCTTGGTCTTAGACTTTCTAGCCTCAGAACTCCAAGGAATAAATTCTGTTGTTTATAAGCCACTTGGTTTATGGTATTTTGTTATAGGAGTCCCAACATACTAAGACAGACTACATGAAATAGATAAAAATAAGAATTAAAATTATAGACTATTGGCTGGATTACAGCTCACACCTGTAATCCCAGCACTTTGGGAGGCCAAGGTGGGTGGATCACGAGGTCAGGAGTTCAAGATCAGCCTGGCCAACCTGATGAAACCCCATCTCTACTAAAAACAAAATACAAAAATTACTTGGGCAGGGTGGCGTGTGCCTGTAATCCCAGCTATTCAGGATGCTGAGGCAGGAGAATCACTTAAACCCAGGAGGTGGAGGTTGCAGTGAGCTGAGATTGTGTCACTGCACTCCAGCATGGGTAACAGAGCGAGACTCCATCTCAAAAAAAAAAAGACAGAAATTAGAGACTACCCTTATCCTCCTGAGTTTTAAAAATCATATTTTATGGTTGAAGTAAAATGTATAACACCAACTGATGTGGCACTTAATGTATGTAGAGGAAATACTTGAGACAATTGTATTTAAAAAGCATGGAGGGTAAAGAGACCTAAATAGAAGTAAGACTTGAATGCTTCGTACAATGCGATAAAACATTGATATAAGTAGGCTGTGAAAAAGTGTATACATACATTGTAATATCTAGAGCAACCACTAAAAAATCTGTGAATACTATGTAAAAAATAATATGAGCAATATAAATATACTCAAAGCCAGTATAAATAAAATAATCCCTAAAAAATGTTCAAGTAATCCATAGGAAAGCAAGAAAAGAGAAACAGAGGAATGAGAAACAGAGGAACAAACAACAAATAAAGAAATGTAGACTGAAGCCTAACATATTGATAGTAGTGAATGCTAGTGATCTACATGTAACAACTGAAAGACAGGGATTGACACAGTGGATAAAGATACATAGGCCAACAGTACACTGTCTACAAGCAATGTACTTCAAACACAATGACAAAGTTTGAAAGTAAAAAACTGGAAATGAATATATCATGCTAAAATTAATAATAATTAAAAAAACAGGAGTGGCTATAATAACTTTAAATAAAGCAAAGCTGAGCACAAATAAAACTATAAAGAAAAAATAAGGATATTACATAAAGATAAAACAATTCACCAATAAGTCACAGCAATCCTAAATGTATATGCACCAAGCAACAGAGCTTCAAATCACATTGCTATCATCTGAATATACGCCCCAAAATTGACATGTTGGTAACTCAATCCCCTGTGCAACCGTGTTGAGAGGTGGAACCTTTTTGGAGGTGTTTAAATCATGAGGGCCCCTCTCTCCTGAATGGATTAATGTCACTATAAAAAGGGCTGGCACAAGTGGGTTTGTTCTCTTTCCTTCTGCCTTCCATCATCTGAGGACACAGCAAAAAGGACTTCATCAAATGCTAGTTCCTTGATTTTGGACTTCTCAGCTTCCAGAAATGTGAGAAACAAACCTGTTCTTCATAAATTGGCAACTATCAGGTGTTATATTATAGCAGTTCAAACAGACTAAGACACGCATAAAACAAAAACTGATAGAGCTGAAGGGAGAAATATACAAGTTTACAATTACTGTTGGGGACTTCAGCACCACACTCTCAGCAATTGATAGAGTTATTAGACAAAAACTAGGCAAAAATATAGATGACTGAACAATACCTTCAACCAACTAATTGGCATTTATAGAATACCCAACAACAGCAGAATACACATTATTTTCCTCAATAAAAATTTGGAAAAGAATACCACAATAAACCATATTCTAGATCATAAGGCAACTTCCAATAAATTTTAAAAAATTAAATCATAGAGTTTTCCAGCAAGAATGAAATCAAACTAAAAATCAATAACAGAAAGAGAAAAGGAAAATCTTCAAACATTTGGAAATTAAATAACACCTATTTAAACAATCCAAAGGTCAAAGAGGAAACTTCAATGGAAATTTGAAAAAAAACATAAACAGAATGAAAATTAAAATACAACATTTAAAAATATGTGTAACATAGCTAAAGAAACATTGAGATGAAAATTTATAACACCAAGTGCTTACATTTAAAAGATGAAAGATCTCAAATCAATAATTGAAGTATTAAATCAAAAAACTAGAAAAGAAAGAAAAACTCAAAGGAAGTGTAAAGAAAGAATAATAGTAATCAGAAATCAATGAAATTTAAAATAGGAAGAAAATAGAGAAAACCAATGAAACCCAAACTGATTATTGGAAAAAAGTTAATAAAAGTAATAAACATCTAGCAAGACTAAAAAAATAAAAAGAGAGGAGACACAAATCACCAATATTAGGAATCAAACACAGGAGCTATCACTACAGATCCTGAAGCCATGAAAAGGAGGCTAATCAGCGAATACTAAATACAACTTTACACTCACAAATTTAACAATTAGAAGAAATGGAGCTGGGCATGGTGGCTCAGGCCTGTAATCCCAGCACTCTGGGAGTCTGGAAAAAAAAACATACACCATAACCAAGTGGGATTTATTCCAGGCATGAAAGGCTGGTTCAACATCTGGAAGCCAATCAATGTAATCCAACATATCAACAGCCTAAAGAAGAAAAATTATATAATCATTTAAATTGATGCAGCAAAATATTTGACAAAATCCAACACTAATTTATAATCAAAACTCTTAGCAAGCTAGAAATAAAGGAGAACTACCACAACTTCATAAAGCGCATCTACAAAAACCTACAGCTAATACCATCCTTAATGATGAAAAGCTGAATGTATTCCCCCTAATGCTGGAAACAAGACAAGACGTTCTCTCTCATGATTCTGCTTTAACATTGTACTGGAAGGTGTAGCCACTGCAACAAAGCAAGGGGGTAGGGGAAGACATACAGATTGTAAAGGAAGGAATAAAACTGTCACTATTTGTAGATGATAGAACTTTCTACATTTAAAAAAAAAAAAGCCCCAAGGTATCTACCAAAATAAACAAGCAAACAAAAAAACATTCCTAGGCCAGGCACGGTGGCTCACACCTGTAATCCCAGCACTTTGTGAGGCCAAGGCAGACAGATCACCTGAAGTCAGGAGCTTGAGACCAGCCTGGCCAACATGGCAAACTCTGTCTCTACTAAAAATACAAAAATTAGCTAGGTGTGGTGGCGCACACCTGTAATCCCAGCTACTCAGGAGGCTGAGACATGAGAACCACCTGAACCCAGGAAGCAGAGGTTGCAGCGAGCTAAGACACTGCACTCCAGCCTGGATGACAGAACGAGACTCCATCAAAAAAAAAAAAAAAGAAAGAAAGAAAAAAAATTCCTAGAACTAATCAATGAATTCAGCGTGGTTGCAGAAAACAAGATTACACAAAAATAGAAAATCAATTGCTTTTTTTTTTTTTTTTTGAGACAGAGTCTCACTCTGTCACCAGGCTGGAGTGCAGTGGTGTGATCTTGGCTCACTGCAACCTCCGCCTCCCAGGTTCAAGCAATTCTCCTGCCTCAGCCTCCCGAATAGCTGGGACTACAGGTGCATGCCATCACACCCAGCTAATTTTTGTTGTTGTTGTTGTATTTTTAGTAGAGACAGGGTTTCACCATGTTCACCAGGCTGGGGTCTTGATCTCTTGACCTCGTGATCTGCCCACCTCAGCCTCCCAAAGTGCTGGGATTACAGGCGTGAGCCACTGTGCCCGGCCCGGTTGCATTTTTATATGCAGTCATATGCTGAATAGCAACGTTTCAGTCAATGGTGGACCACATACATAAACGTGGTCCCATAAGATTATAATACCGTATTTTTGCTGTACCTTTTCTATGTTTAGATACACATATACCTAGCACTGTGTTATAATTGCCTACAGTATTCAGGACAGTCACATGCTGTTTAGGTTTGTAGCTTAGGAGCAATGGGCTACGTGATCTAGCCTGGGTGTGTAGGAGGATAGACCATCTAGGTTTGTGTAAGTACACTCTGTGATGTTCCCACAACAATAAAATTGTGTAACACATTTCATAGAACACATCCCTGCCATTAAGTGATGTATGACCATATTAAAACTTAACACATGATAGCCAAAATTAAAAACACGATACCATTTACAATCACACCAAAGAAAATGAAATGCCTAGATACAAGTGTAACAAAATACATACAGGATCTGTGTGCTGAAAATCACAAAACTCTTAGTAAAGAAATCAAATAAGACCTAAATACATGGAGAGATACATGCCATGTTCATGAACTGACAAACTCAACATATTAAAGACATCAATTCTCCCCAAACTGATCTGTAAGTTGAATGCCATTCCTATCAAAGCATCCAAGCAAGGTTTTTGGTAGACATAGACAAGCTTATTCTGAAAGTTATATAGAAAGGCATAAGCCCTAGAACAGCCAAAATAATCTTGAAAAAAAAAGAATGAAGCAGGAGGATTCACTGTACCTGATATTAAGGCTTACTATATAGCTACATAAGACAATGTGGTATTGGTGGACGGAGAGGTACATAGAACAACAGAACAGAATAAAGAAGTCAGAAATACAGCTACACAAATATGGCCAACTGATTTTTCACAAAAGTGCAAAAGAATGGAGGAAGGATGACCTTTCTAACAAATGGTGCTGGAGCACATGGACATCTGTAGGCTAAAAAAAAACTTTGACCTAAACTTTACACATTATATGAAAATCAACTCAAAATGGGTCCTGGACATAAATGTAAAATACAAAACTAGAAAACATTCAGAACACACATAGGAGAAAATATTTGAGATCTGGGGCTAAGCAAAGAGTTCTTAGACTTAAAACCAAAGGTATGATCTGTGAAAGGAAAAGTTGGTAAATTGGACACCATAAAAATTAAAAACATCTCTTCAGAAGGCCCTGTTTAGAGGATGGTTAGACAACTCACAGACTAGGAGATGATACATCTGACAAAAGATAGAGCATTTAAAGAACTGTCGAAACCCAACAGTGAAAAAGCAAACAATCTAATTCAAAAATGGGCAAAACTGTGAACATAAGTTTCGTTGAAGAAAGTACACAGATGGCAAATAATGACATTAAAATTTTTGTTCCACATTTGGATTTTTTAATTTAAAAAGACATTAAAATATTTTCAACTTCACTAGCCATTAAGAAAAATGCAAATTAAAGCTGTAATGAGATAATACTGCACACCTATCATAATGGTTAAAATTTTTAAAAAATAGTGACAACCAAATACTGGCAAGGATAGAGAAACTAGATTATTCCTACATTGCTAGTGGGAATGTGGAATGGCACAGCCATTCTGAGTTTGGCAGGTTTTTTTTAATAAAAACCAAACATGCAACTGCTGTACAACCCAGTAATTGCACTTTTAGGCATTTATCCCAGAGAAATAACATTTATATTCACACAAAAACCTATACACAACAAGAAAACAGCTGTTCATAACAGCTTTATTTGTAACAGCTAAAAACCAGAAAAAACCCAGATATTTTTCAATCAGTGAATGGTTAAACAAACTATAGGACATCCACACCGTGGAATATTACTCAGCAATAAAGAGGAACAAACTACTGATTATAAACTCGGATGAACATCCAGAGAATGATACTGTGAAAAAAAGGCAATCTCAAAAGGTTACAGACTATGATTTTATTCATATAACATTCTTGAAATAAAATTATAAAATTTGTCCAGGCACAGTAAGTTCATGCCTGTAATCCCAGCACTTTGGGAGGTCAAGGTGGGCGGATTACCTGAGGTCAGAAGTTTGAGACCAGCTTGGCAACATGGCGAACTTCATCTCTACTAAAAAATACAAAAATTAGCCGAGTGTGGTGGTGTGTGCCTATAATCTCAGCTACTTGGGAGGCTGGGGCACAAGAATCACTTGAACCCGGGAGGTGGAGGTTGCAGTGAGCCAAGATGGCACCACTGCACTCCAGCCTGTGCAATGGAGTGAGACTCTGTCTCAAAAAAAAAAAAAAAAAAATATATATATATATACACACACACACACACACACACACACACACACAAAATTAAATGCACACTCAAACATTCTTTTTTTTTTTTTTTTTTTTTTTTGAGATGGAGTCTGGCTCTGTCGCCCAGGCTGGAGTGCAGTGGCCGGATCTCAGCTCACTGCAAGCTCCGCCTCCCAGGTTCACGCCATTCTCCTGCCTCAGCCTCCCGAGTAGCTGGGACTACAGGCGCCCGCCACCTCGCCCGGCTAGTTTTTTGTATTTTTTTAGTAGAGACGGGGTTTCACCGTGTTAGCCAGGATGGTCTCGATCTCCTGACCTCGTGATCCGCCCGTCTCGGCCTCCCAAAGTGCTGGGATTACAGGCTTGAGCCACCGCGCCCGGCCATCAAACATTCTTGAAATAAAATTATAAAATTAAATATATACTCATACACACACACACACACATAAATGTATACAAGTTAGCTGGGAAGACCGGAATAAGATCAGTGCATCGTACCAATATCAATATACTAGTTGTGATACTGTACTATAGTTTTGCAAGCTATCATCATTGAGGGAAACTGGGTAAAGGATACATGGGATCTTACTATGTTTCCCTCCCTTCCTTCCTTCCTTCCTTCCTTCCTTCTGTCCGTCCTTCCTTCCTTCCTTCCGTCCGTCCCTTCCTTCCTTCCTTCCTTCCTTCCTTCTGTCCGTCCTTCCTTCCTTCCTTCCGTCCGTCCCTTCCTTCCTTCCTTCCTTCCTTCCTTCCCTTCCTTCCTTCCTTCCTTCCTTCCTTCCTTCCTTCCTTCCTTCCCCCCTCCCTCCCTCTTTCCTTCCTTCCTTCCTTTTCTTTTCTTTATTTGTTTTCTTTCTTCCTTTTCTTTCTTTCTTCTTTTGAGACAGAGTCTCACTCTGTTGCCCAGACTGGAGTGCAATGGCACGATCTCGGCTTGCTGCAACGTCCAGCTCCTGGGTTCAAGCGATTTTCCTGCCTCAGCCTCCCGAGTAGCTAGGATTACAGGCATGTGCCACCACGCCTGGCTAATTTTTATATTTTTAGTAGAGACGGGGTTTCACCATGTTGGTCAGGCTGGTCATGAACTTCTGACCTCAAGTAATCCACCCACCTCAGCCTCCCAAAGTGCTGGGATTATAGGCGTGAGCCACCGTGCCCAGTCGATCTCACTATATTTCTTACAATTTCATGTGAATCTATAATCATCTCAAATACGTTTTTTTAGAAAAGGGAAAAAACAGAATTTCATTTTGTGTTTAAATGGGTTTGTGTATCAGAACCTTCTCTTTTTTGCCTTTGCCATTGCCACATAAACATGCCTGGATTAGTCAGCTTGGAGAATAAAAGATATGTGCACCAGAGCCCATCACCCTAGGTGCTCCAGCTGAGGCCACCTTAGATCTGTCAACAGCAAACCCATCCCCAGTCACGTGGAAGCCCATGCAAAATCAGCAGAGCTGAGCTCCAGCTGACCCCAAACACAAAAGAAACTAATACTTACTGCTGAATGCCACTGAGGGTTTTGTGGCTGTTATACATCATTATCATGGCAATAGATAACTGATACAACAGCCCAGTCTCAGAAAATACACAGCCAAGTTAGCTTCATGGATGCAGGCGTCCATGGGGTTTCCATATAGGGATACAGCTGCTCCCACCATTTTTTTGTACTTGACTCTTGCGGCTCAAGTACAAAAATTTCAAAATCTCAGGGACTGTCTGCTTGGCTTAGCTCAGATTCTGTCCTCAATGAATATGAGACCCCCTAAGGAAAACTGGAATACAATAAAAGAAGGGATAATAGCCCCTAGCCAGGCAAAAATGAAAGATGTCCTCTGCCAAGACCAACACGTAGTAATTCCTCATGCCAGAGTGAGGAATTCACTTCTAAAATAGATTTTAGAATTCACCATTGCCAATTTTTGAATCATTTGTTAGGGGAGAACAGCTTTCGGAAAGTAGACCACATTGAGAGTCAGTGTAACAAAATAATTAATAATAAATATGTTGACCCTAAATCTAGACTGTGTGGGTTTGAACTCAGCTTCTCTGCAAAATTACAAACTTCTTGAGTTGAGCAATTAATTAATTTGAAAAATGACATATCCTATATCCAGATATTAAGAGATTTTTTTTAATGTCTATTACCACATTTAAAGCTCCAAAAGTCCTGAAGTGCAGAAACCTGTGTATGTGGGATTAACCCAGCACATCACTCAGGTTAGTACAACAGAATGGCTTAGGGGCAGGCTCAACTTGTATCCAGGCTCTGTGTAACCTTGGATAAATCATTTAACCTCTCTGTGCCTCACTGAACTTATCCGTAAAATGGGGATAGTAACTGCACCTATCTCACAGGGTGAAGACTTAGTTATTCTGTGTGTAAAGCATTTACAACAATGTCTAAAGCGTAACAATTTCCAGTACATGCTGCCTATTATTAATTCTTTAATCCTTTGCTTGCATAAGAAATTCTTTGCTTTATCATTCCTCCTGGTGGAAGAAGACAGAATTTACAACGTTTGACCTGTGAGTTTTAACAACAGGAAAGGCCATATGTCAAATTTCATCCCTTGGCAATTGACAGGGAATAACTAAAGAGCATCGTAAATTCCTAAATCCTGATTTTAACAGCTACAGCGACTGATCCTTTGATACCTAACATCCCATTTCACGATTGTAAATGTCCAATTCCTTTCAAGGTTTCAAAAGGATGCTTTATGGCCATTCCTCCATTGATCACATGGCTTACTGACATGCCACAGCTGAGCCAACCAAGTCTTTCAGTGTGTACAGAACAGCTCTCTTCTCTGTTTGTGGGCATTGGATTAATAGTCAATGGTTGCCATGGCTGTGTGGTCATCACACATTGGGCCACACAGGATTAGATCAAGGGAAGCCTCCTGATAGAGTGGGCTAAATAAGTAATTTTTCATCTCTGAAGACCTACGTTCAAACCTCACTGACGCCACAAGATAAACCAGGTTTTGTGGCCTCAGTCCATCCCACAATTTGTCAAAATCCAGCAGAAATGAAATCCTTCTTGAAAGCCATTAATCAAAGAACACGAAGTCATCATAGCCAAGGATTAATGGGATATAGGGAAGCTAAGAGCTACAGTGGGCATCATCAGCCTAGCTAGAAATGGCTTCTTCTTGGTAAGAACTTCTCCAGAACATAGGCTCAGAAGTAGATAAAGCTACTACCAGTCCCCATCCCGTCCTCCCTACCCCTGGCAGATAGTCATCTACTTCTGCCTCTAGAGAGTTGACCATTCTGGGCATTTCACATAAACGGAAGTAGATAATATGTAGTCTTCTGTGCCTGGTTTCTTTCACTTAGCATGTTTTTAAGGTACATTCATGTCATAGCGTGTACCAATACTGCATTTCTTTTTACGGCTACATAATATTCTAATGTAGAGGTACACCACATTTTATTTATCTGCTCACTGGTAGACAGACATTCGTTTTGTTTCTACATTTTGGCTAATATGAATAGTGCTGCATCCTTCATTTTTTTGTTTCTACATTTTAGCTCATACGAATAATGCTGCATGCACATTTTCATACACAAGCATGAAAACACATGCACAAGCTTTTGTGTGCACATATGTTTTCAATTCTCTTGAGTATATATATCTAGAAGTGGAATTGCAGGATCATATGTAACTCTGTGCTTAACTTTTTGAGAAACTGACAGTTCTCCAGTGTGCACCATTTTACATTCCCAATAGCAGAGTATGAAAATTCCAATTTCTCTGCATCCTCACCAACACTTGCAATTGTTTTTCTTTTTTATTATAGCCATTCTTATGAGTATGAAGTGGTAGCTTATTATGGTTTTGATTCATTAAATATATTTTTGTGTGCTTATTGGCCATATATTATGTATATATATGTTATATATATAAATAATCTTTAGAGACATATCTGTTCAAATCTTTTGTACATATTTAAACTGGGTTATTTGTCTTTTATTTTTGAGTTGTAAGATTTCTTTTTTTTTTTTTTTTTTTTTTAAGATGGAGTTTCACACTTGTTGCCCAGGCTGGAGTGCAATGGCACCATCTCGGTTCACCGCAACCTCCACCTCCCGGGTTCAAGCAATTCCCCTGTCTTGGCCTCCCGAGTAGCTGGGATTACAGGCATATGCCACCATGCCCAGCTAATTTTGTATTTTTAGTGGAGATGGGGTTTCTACTTGTTGGTCAGGCTGGTCTCGAACTCCCAACGTCAGGTGATCCACCCACTTCGGCCTCCCAAAGTGCTGGGATTACAGGCATGAGCCACCACGCCCAGTGAGTTGTAAGATTTCTTTATATATTCCAGATACTAGTTTCTTATCAGATATATAATTTGAAAACATTTTCTTCCATTTATTTTATTTTTCTTCACTTTGAACCAACTTTTTTTTTTAATGAAGTTCAATTTATCTAATTTTTCTTTTGATGCTTGTGCTTTTGGTTGGGGATTCCTTTTAAGGGGCAAAGCCATAAAGAAGATAGGAAACTTTGAATCACTCATAAATTCTATAAAGGCTGCCTACTTGATTTTATGAACAGTCACAAACCCTTCAACCCTCAGTCTGGGGTGTGTATATCTTTTAGTTGGCCCACAAAGTGGCTTTGTTTTAATGGAGCTGAGGTAGGAGGTGAGGCTCGACTCCAGAGGTGGTGCTCAGACACAGGACCAAATTGAAGACTAGCTAAAACAGGGATGAGGGTGGAAGCAGCTTCCCATAAGACACACCCACCAGTGGGCCATGTCAGTTTACCATTGCCATGGCAACACCTAGATACTACCACCCCATTCCATGGCAACAACCCAACAACCTGGAAATTGCTACACTTTTCCTAGAAATTTCTGCGTAATCCACCTCTTAGTGCGCATATAAATAAAATAGGTATAAATATGACTATAAAACTGCCTCGGAGCTGCTACCCTGGGCACACTGCCTGTGGGGTAGCTCTGCTCCACAAGAAGTAGCATCTCTGCTGCTTCGCACTGCCACTTCAATCAAAGTCACTGTTTAACACCACCAGCTCGCCCCTGGATTCTTTCCTGGGCAAAGCCAAGAACCCTCCCAGGCTAAGCCCCAGTTCTGGGGCTTGCCTATCCTGCATCAGAGCCAAGGTTTAAAAATCTGAAATTTCAGCCTCTACAGAAATATTTGAAGAACTAGCCATATAAGGCCATCTATTCCCTCACTCTACAGGAACCAAGAAGTGGCTACCTCTTTAGCTGGGCCCTAGACAGTATTTACTATTCTCATTATTGTTAGCCTCAGAGGCCCAGTTCCTCTCTCCATATCTTTACAATAAATCTTCTCCTTGTAGTAAATTGAATGTATTGCTTATAACCTACATACTCCCAATAAAATACATAGGAGTATTTTCTTTTAGCAGGCAGACTGTAAAAGACATTAATATGAAAGGAAGAGAGAGAGCCCTCTTCCTCATTACTCTGGTATTTCCCAATAGAGCAGTACTCTCCACCTCCCCTTTCTGTCCTACTCTGGGCTGGTGCACATGAGGTGTTTGAGAGTGGATAGAAGGAGCGGGCAGGGCAGTGGGCTCAGGACCAAATCCTTGGCCCAGTCCTGCCTCAACATTTACATTAAACCCAGGAGTCTTATTTTTAAAATGGAAACACCAGTTGCCTAGGTACTCTATTAGACAGCATTCTCTTGGTTATGGATGGCAAAAAAAAAAAAGAAAAAAAAAAAAAAAAAAAAACCTTGCTCAAAGCAGCTCAGGAGAAAGAGGGGATTTACTGGCTCACATTCCCAAATCAGGGGGTCAGCAGTGTGGGCATGGGCCCAGGAATGGCTAAGACCATGAATTGGAGCTCTCTCAACTTCCCACCCATCTCCTGCCTCTGCATTTCTCTGCAGCACTTCTGTAGTCTCTCTTCCCACAGAACTGTCTGTCAAATGCCAGAGATCACAGAGGCCTGACACATGACAACTTCCAGACTCTCATCCCTATATCCTTGGCCAGAGAAAACAGGGCATTTTTCTTCCCGGTCCAATTTGAGAAAGTCCAAGGAAAAACTCTGATTGGACCAGCTTGGGTGACCAATTGCCTTTACTCATGGACCAATCACAGCAGCCAGGGAATGGGATATTCTGATTGGCCCACCTGGGTAAGAGACCAACCCTTCCAACCATGACTCTGGTTAGAGAGATATGGTTCTGTTATTTAGATCAAATAGCCAGGCCAGGTGCAGTGACTTACGCCTATAATCCCAGGACTTTGGGAGGCCGAGGCAGGCAATCACTTGAGGTCAGGAGTTCCAAACCAGTCTGGTCAACATGGAGAAACCTCATTTCTACTAAAAATACAAAAATTAGCAGAGCGTGGTGGTGTGTGCCTGTAATTCCAGCTACCCAGGAGGCTGAGACATGAGAATCCCTTGAACCCAGGGGGCGGAGGTTGAAGTGGCCCGAGATCGCACCATTGCCCTCCTACAGTCCAGCCTAGGTAACAGCGTGAGACTCCGTCTCAAAAAAAACAACAAAAACCAAACCAAACCAAACCATACCAAACAAAACAAAACAAAAAGGCTAAAGTGTGGCAGTAGGAGGACAGGAAGAGACTGGCACGAGTTGATCACTGAAGGTGTGTAGACATCCCTGGGATGCATTTCTTAATATATGAGAACTATTAGGAATGAATTTTTTAAATGATGGTCAAAGGAAGAATGTGTCTGGCACTTGCATTGTTTCAAATAGCATGCCATTTACTTTTTAATGTTTCTTGTGGTCTTGTAGGGTATTCTTTCCCCTACTTTGCAAGCAAGCAAATTAAATCCAAGATAAATTAGGTAACTTACCCAAAGTTCCCAAATGGACAAGTGGCTTCACTTCTACTCAGGATAATGCTAAACTCTTCAATTGTGCCACCATTCCATGCTGTTTTGTTTTCCCCCTGGAAAGACAAAGGTTTAGAAACAGCAGGAGAATTCGTCAAGGCCTCTGCTAAGCCCCTCCACCCAGACATCCAGCCCCTCATGTAGAGGAGATCTCCATAGACCTGGATGGCAAACAGTTACCTTGCTAGTCAGCTCTGACTAATTTAAATTAGCCTAAAACAATAAAGAAAGAAGACGCGTGAAGCTGCCTCTGGGTTGAAAGATTTAAAAAAAAAAAAAAAAAAAAAAAAAAAAAAGATGCTGTGATAAATTGACAATGTCTCTGTCACGGGCAAAGGAAAGATAATTTAATTTTACCCCCAAATTACTAGACAAGAGAGTATCACCCTGATTATTTTGACCTCTAGATGATTTTTTTATTTTCTATTGTTATCCAACTTTCCTTTCAACATACTTTGGAATAACATTACTTTCTTTCCTAGCATCCTTCTTCCTGTACCCCCGAGTTCCTGAAATGTTGCCATGGTTAAAACATCATTTATTAACATCCCCTGTTACTACACTTTGCTCTTCAATCTCAGGGCCTTGTGGCCACTCTGTTTCTCTTATGCAAGCGGGGATCTTACATTATTCTGTGCACATCTAGCTCCTGCATAGCTCAAAGCATGGATCTGCAGCCTGCAGCCTCTTTCTTATTTATCAAGGCTTTCCAGGAAGAGCAGGGTCTTCACCACCTTCACCAGCACAGCTTTCTCATAACCCATGCAATATATATAATCATACATCAGTAATGCATATACAAAGAGATTCTTTTGCCATTGAAAAATGCACAACTGTGCAGATCCTAGATGCACGCACACACACGGCAGGATTTCCCTCTTCCTAAACCCTACAAAGAAGTGCTATAAACTCCAACTTTTTTTAGGATGTGTGTGTATGGAGAGAAAGAGAAAGTTTCCAAATTTATAAATTTTACTCCAATCCATTAGTGAGAAATGGGTGAAAAAAACAATTATACAGCCATATAATGGGATAACACACAGTCACAGTCATTAAACAAAGCAAGCAGTGGATCTACAAGTCCCGGTATGGAAAAGTCTCCACCATAGGTCATTAAGCAAGCAAAGCAAATCCGCCTGTGGAAAATTTTCAAAAGGTAACAAGGGTGTTCAAAGATAATGGGCAGTCACAGATACCAATATCCACCAACAGGAAGCAAAGCAAAGATGTATGAACAGTCCCATTTCTGATAAGGCAATAATATATTAGCATGTACCTTACAAATAAAGCTGAAGGCCAGGTGTGGTGGCTCACACCTCTAATCCCAGCACTTTGGGAGGCCAAGGCAAGAAGATGTTTGAACTCAGGAGTTCAAGACCAGCTTGGGTAACATGGTGAAACCCTGTCTCTACAAAAAAATAATAGTAATAATGACAATAATTTTTTTTTAGACACAGTCTCACTCTGTCACCCAGACTGGAGTACAGTGGCACAATCTTGGCTCACTGCAACCTCTGCCTCCCAGGTTCAAGCAATTCTCCTGCCTCAGCTTCCTGAGCAGCTGGGATTACAGGCGACTGCCACCCTGCCCGGCTAATTTTTGTATTTTTAGGAGAGATGGGGTTTCACCTTGTTGGCCAGGCTGGTCTCGAACTCCTGACCTCGTGATCTGCCTGCCTCAGCCTCCCAAAGTGCTGAGATTACAGGCATGAACCACTGCACCCAGCCATTATAATAATTTTTTTTAAATTAGCTGGGCATGGTGGTGCACACCTGTAGTCCCAGATACTCGGGAGGCTGAGGTTGGAGGATTATTGAACCCAGGAAGCAGAGGTTACAGTGAGCCAAGATTGTGCCACTACAGCCTGGGTGACAGAGTGAGATCCTGTCTCAATCAATCAATCAATCAATATGTGAAAGACTACACGCCACCATAAAAAGTCATAATCCATGGGAAGTGAGATCACGAGAGATGTTTACTTTTAAGGTTACACATTTCTATAATGATTGAATTTTTATTAACAGAAATGGGTTAAAAAATTTTTAAATCTACTTCGTAGAAATGTAGGTGTCATTTAGATTTAAAATTCCACCTGAGGCCTCCCTCAGAAAGAAAGGAGGGAAGAAGGGAAAGAAGAGAGGCAAAGAAGGAGGGGAGGGGAAAGGAGACAGGGAGGAAGAGAGAAGGACTAAACTAAGCTCCTTCTTTAATGTAGAATCGTAACCACTTTGAGCCCTAGGATTATTTTCAACTACGTGCATAAACCAAAACTATCAAAGGCTAACTTTTAAAGTTGGAGATGAAATGCAGCAATGTCCTGAAATATAAAAGGCCCTATATCCAGACACAGCCTCTCTCCCTAAGTGCCTGGGGGAATTGGATTCCTCCTACGGCCTCTCCTTCCCACCTCTCTGAGGTTCCTGAGCTCCGCCTGTGTGTCAAGACACATTTTTCAGTGTCCCGGTGCAGCCCTGTGGCCTAGCAGAGCCCACACGGCTTCAGTATTTCCATTCCCCACCTCCCCGCCAGGATGACAGCGAATTCTCTCCCTACACACCTGATATTTCTAACTGTTGTGTCTTGAAAGAGACACGTAGACTATTTGGCCCAACCATCATGGCTCAATGGAAACAGGCTTCTTTGACATCTTTTCTCTCCAGATTACTTCTCCTCTGATCACTCCTCATGCCACTGGACCCCTTCAGCCCTTGGGCAACAATCAGGCCTCACCTTGAGCCCCTTGGGGAGCCATCCTGGCGCAATCTCCTCATGGCCATTTGTCACATCTTCAGACAGGGCAGAAAGTTGTTCTTCCATCAAGCAGACTATTCATTCCCCTCCACAAATTAACTCTCCACTCCTCTCATCCAGGTTCCCGCTGTGTTATTGTTGTGACACCCTCCAGCCTTCCAGCCGAGGTGACTTTTCATGGTTTTCCTAGAAACCTTGGTTTGCTACCATGTATGCCTTGATTAAAAATGTGCTGTCGGGTGAAACATACTATTCAGGGGAGGGTTATTTGTTAATTAGTAAAACAAATCAGGTCAAATGTTTCTCATAAAGATTTTGCACATCTGCAACTCTGAAATGGCTTACATTTAGCTTCTTAAGTGATTTTTTTAATAAACAATAAACACAAAAGGAAATCTACTGTTTTTAGGCAAGTTCTAGAAGTAGTAAGAGAGACCTTATTTGTTCCTGTATCAATATTTTTTCACACAATCATGCATCAAAAAAAATCATTATTTTTAAACTATTGCTTTTGTTTTTGTTAGAATTTAAAAGTAGGGGCAGCAGGGCGTAGTGGCTCACACCTGTAATTCTAGCACTTTCGGAGGTTGAGGCGGGTGGATCACTCGAGGTCAGGAGTTCAAGAGCAGCCTGGACAACATGGTGAAACTCCAACTCTACTAAAAATGCAAAAATTAGTCAGGCATGACTCGGAGGCTAAGAATCGCTTCAACCCAGGAGGCGGAAGTTGCAGTGAGCTGAGATTGCACCACTGTACTCTAGCCTGGGTGACAGAGCAAGACAGTGTCTCAAAAAAAAAAAAAAAAAAAGGAGGGTCTACCTAGGTGAGAGAGGCCGTTTGGCCCATCCTATGATTTGGGAAGGGTTTTTGCTTTGGACCATCTACCCAACATTTCATAAAATTCACATGCTTTTTGGCTAAGAGGTCTTCAAACACAGGGATTACTCCATTTATACAACACCTCTTTACCTGTTCCTAAAATTATATGGGCAAGTTGCTCACCTCTGTCATGGGCCCTGGCTGAGAGCAGGAGCCTCCCATCTTTATTCACTGTAGCTTTCTTAGCATGGTGCCTGGCAGGCAGGAGTGGCTCAATGTGTGCTGCCTTAGTGAACTGCCATGTGTTATGTGCTATTTTTATTCTTTTTTAATTTCTTATTTTTAGAGACAGAGTCTCACTTTGTCACCCAGACTGGAGTGCAGTGATGCAATCATGGCTCACTGCAAGCTCGACCTCCTGGGATCAAATGATTCTTCTGCCTCAGTCTCCTGAGTAGCTAGGACTACAGGGGTGTGCTACCACACCTAGCTAATTTTTTTAGTTTTTATGGACACGGGGTCCCACTATGTTGCCCAGGCTGGTCTTGAACCCCTGGACTCAAGTGATCCTCCTTCCTTCGCCTCCCAAAGTACTGGGATTACAGGTATGAGCCACCTTACCCAGCCATATCTTTATTCTTGATTGGTCTTCAATCAGGCCGTGGCTCCCCCCAGCCTTGAGGAACTGGAACGGACAGACTGTGTCTCACTTATCTTTTTATTCCTAGAAACTGGCACAGAAGCCCTTAACACTTTAAAATTTTTTCCAGCCTCCAGCTATATGCCAGGCATTGTGGAAGATACAAGGAGAAGAAAGATAGGATTGCTGCTTGTGATAACCTGCCTTTTATTTATAGTAACACCGATAAAAATTACTCAAATGTGAATGTTTAATATGGAACTGTGTTAATGCCACATATACATTACTCATTTCATTCTCCCAACAGCCCCTTGATAGAGGGTTTCTTCCCCACCCCCACCCTACCCCGCAATTTTACAATCAAGGAAACTGCAGCTCTGAGCAATTAAGGAATTTGCCTTCGTTCTAACTTGCTCTCAGCTGGAGAGGGCAGAGCAAGGATGCCCACCCAACACAATTAGGAATATTGAGCAAGACCAGGCAGTGTGTGGTTTCACACCCAGGATGATGGGAGGGCCAAAAAGGACACACCATAATCAAACAGCAGTGAGGGCCACTGTTCCAACAAAACTCCTGGGGTTGCAAGTGATAGAAATGGAAATCCAACTCAATGTGGCTTTAAAAAGAGAGAAAGGAAATTCATTGGCTCAGTATATGGAAAAGCCCAGGCATCTGAACGTGGCTGGATCCCAGATGCTCAAACAATGTCAGGAAGGCTCATCTCTAAGCCTGGGTTCCGCTTTCCTCTGGGTTCCTTGCCAGGCAGGCGTCTGTTCTGATGATGGCACAGATGTCACCAGCTCCGGGAGCACATCTTGCAACTTAGCATCCCCAGCCAAAAAAGAGGGCACCATTCCCGGGAACTCCAGCAAAGTCCTGAGTTTGACTCTTATCCCTAAGCAAACTGCTGTGTGTCTGACTGGCCTGGGTCATTTTCCCACCCCAGTAGGTGAGAATGAAGTTGTAGATCAATCTCCCCGAGCGGACATGGGCCTCAAGAGGAAAAGGATGAACCCCAAGGCACTGGCCACCAACAGGCAAAGACAACAGGCTTCGACTCTGGCCACCATATTTGTTTAGCTTCTCTCCCAGCCTGATACAATAAAATAACATTTTTAAATTAAATGTAAAGTTAGTAAAAATAATTGTTATAAATTAAATAGTAAAAAATTATTTACATGTAAAATATGTAAATAAAGAATATAAAGCAAAAGTTTAAATATATGAATGAAATAATTTTTTGAAACTATGAGCAGCTTTATGATAGGCTGGCTGTGCGCTGTAGACTAGAAAGGGAGAAAAAGTTACCTGTAAATTTTTCTTTGTCCACAAAAATAAAGGCAGAGGTCTGAGTGGGCACCAGCAAACGCTACAGAGGCACTTCTTATTCCAATGGCTGGGAAGTGGTGAATTCATTAAGAATCTGTCCAGATGAGATACAAAAACAAAAAATATGTATATACACAATATTTTTGAGAATAAATATTTTATTGTAGAGTGATTTTAGATTTACAGAAAAGTTTCAGTGATAGGACAGAGGGTCTCCTTATACCCCTCACTTGGTTTCCCCCCTTTTTTTTTTCAATTTGGTACAGGATCTCCCTCTGTCACCCAGGCTGGAGTACAGTGGTGCAATCATAGCTCACTGCAACCTCAACCTCCTAGGCTCAAGTGATCCTCCCACCTCAGCCTCCTGAGTAACTGGGACTACAGGTGCTCACCACCATCCCGGGCTAATTTTTTTGAATCTTTTTATAGAGATGGGATTTCGCCATGTTGCCCAGGTTGGTCTCCAACTCTTGAGCTTAAGTGATCCACCCACCTTGGCCTCCCAAAATGCCAGGATTGCAAGTGTGAGCCACTGCCCCAGGCCAGTTTCCTCTTTTATTAACATCTTATCATGATTTGTCAAAACTAAACTGACATTGGTACATTTCACCAGTTTTTTCATTCATATCCTTTTGTTCATTCCAGGACCCAGTCTAGGCTACCACATTGCACTGAGTTGTCATGTCCCCACAATCTCCCATGTACTGTGAGATTTTCTCACGGTTTCTTCATTTTTTATGACCCTGACAGTCTTAAGGAGTGCTGGCCAGGTATCCTGTAGAATATCTCCCATTGTGTGTTTGACTGATGCTCTTCTCATCTTATACTGGGGCTACATACATAACATTTTGTTTTAACTTCAAATGTATAGATTATCATCACTAGCCAGTATTTTGAAGAATGATGAATACCTTTGGAGACGGGTTCCCTAATTGGAGTTGCACATCTTCCTTGCATAAACCACAGCCATAATGTACCATCTCTGAATTCTGGATTCAAGTTTGGATTACAGGCATGCACCACCACACCTGGATAATTTTTTTTTTTTATTTTTAGTAGAGACGGAGTTTCACCATGTTGGCCAGGATGGTCTTGAACTCCTGATCCCAAGTGATCTGCCCTCCTCAGCCTCCCAAAGTGTTGGGATTACAGGCGTGAGCCACTGCGCCCAGCCCCAAGAAACATTTTGAGGGGAGTTAGGAAGTGAGATGGGGAAGGAAGGAGTCCGTCTAGATGGCATTATCAGGCCAGCTACCACTGTGGGCACCAGGAGCTTAACCCTGCTGGGCAGCTCTGGGAAGCAGTGCAGAGCACACCCCAGAGCCATCCCACCAAGGGCAAGGGGCTGGGGGCTTATACACTGGCTCCTGCCAGATCTGGGAGGCAGATCTGGGGGTGGAAGGGGGTGGTGCTAATTCTCCAGCATTTTGGGTCAGAGTAAGGTGTGTTGGTTTACCTGAGTCAGAAAGCCCTCAGGTAAAAGGATGCCAGTGCTGGCTGTTGCAATCAGGCCTGTGTGCACTGCAATGCAAGGCAGAGAGGATGTGGGCTGGGTATGGGCAGTGTCCACTGTAGTCTTTTCACCTGGACAGTCTGTTCTGTCCAGCACTCAGCACTCCTCTCTCCCACCTTCTTGAATCATTCAGGCCCATCTAAGCTTACTCCCTCCTTTGTAGAGGACTACGTGCTCACAAACAGGGCGTTCCCGATAAGTCCTGCTCTTGCAAACGAAGCAAGGCGTTGGGGGCTTGTTTATGTGTAAACATCTTGAAAATCCAGAAAGTCAGGGAAAGGTCAGAAAAACAACAATGTGTCTTGTGACTTGGCAACATTCCACAAACGACTGTATAAAATAAAGCAGAGCACGCCATTCGAGGCGGCCACCATGTTTGTCTTGTCTTGTGTTGTCTTGTGTGTTCATTCCTTTGTTTAGGAAACACGCGGACCCCAACACTCCTTTACTCATATCCCTGATGAGCAGGTAGTGCTGTTAGGACAGCATAAATCTCACTTCTTATCTGTATTTCTCACAGAGCCTAGCACGGTGCTTTGATGGGTAGAAGCTCTCTCAGTTGACCCCTACCTAGCTTACTTCCTGATTAGCTGCTGATGTGGAGTCCCTCAGCAAAGCCCCTGCCTGAGGCCCCTCGCTCACCCAGTGCACAGGCACCCCCTATACTTCCCTGCTGCTGACTCGATGCTCCCCTTGAGTGTCCTGCGTTTGTGCCTAAACCTGCTTGTGTCAGCTGTGATATAATTTAGAATAAATCAACTAAATTAAGTGCATTGAACAATAAATGAATTAAATTGAACATTATGTCATCTAATTAGACACAAGTGCAAACACGGTCTCTTTTTTTGACACATGGACACGTATGTTTATTGCAGCACTATTTACAGTAACAAAGACTTGGAACCAACTCAAATGTCCATCAGTGATAGGCTGGATAAAGAAAATGTGGAACATATACACCATGGAATTACTATGCAGCCATAAAAAAGAATGAGTTCATGTCATTTGCAGGAACATGGATGAAACTGGAAGCCATCATTCTCAGCAAACCAACCCAGGAACAGAAAACCAAACACTGCATGTTCTCACTCATAAGTGGGAGTTGAATAATGAGAACACATGCACACAGGAAAGGGAACATCACACACCGGGGCCTTACAGGCGTGTGGGGAGCAAGGGTGGAGAGAGCATCAGAACAAATACCTAATGCATGCGAGGCTTAAAACCTAGATGACTGGTTGATAGATGCAGCAAACCACCATGGCACATGCATACCTATGTAACAAACCTGCACGTTCTGCACATGTGTACAGAACTTGGGGAAAAAAAAGAGGAAGAAGTTCAAGTCCAGGCTGGGCAACACTGGTGGACCCCTTTCCTCTAAAAGGTCACCACCACCTGACTGCCAAGCTGAGATCTAAGGACCTCCAAGAAACATTGAACACGGTCTCTCTGCATGGAGATACAGAAACGGGTAGTCTCATTTTGGGTCCTAGTCTTCCCAAAGCGCTGTAGTCACAGCGAAAATGGAAGTGCTGAAAAGCCCACCGTGTGTCTGCAAACCGCACATACCAGGTGTGCAAACTACTCTGCAGTGCTCTTCCCTTTTAAATTTGTAAAGACATTGTATCCCTCAAGGAAGTGCACCATTCTTGTCCATACGTGCAGTGGACAGGAAAAGCTCCTATGCCATCTCCCTGCTCCAAAAACCCATCTAACTTATTTTCCTCAGATACAGAATGTATCACAAACTGATAATGATAAGAACAAATACTACGCTTGATCTTAACTAAAACGCCGAAAAACGATACTGTTGCTTTGGCACACCTCTGTTACCATCCCACTCTCATCCACATTCAAGTCGCGGTGAGAGCCCCAGCCTTGCTCCTTGCCTCATTCCCTTTGTCTCGTCCACACCACTATTGATGCCATTACACAGTCGGGCTGAGTTCTTATTCTCCACGTGTAAAAGGGAAATCTTACACTCGTGCTTGTTCCGGCGTTCCCGGACTTTCATTTCAAATTTGCATGCCCCGCACTTTCCCAGGGGGCGTGGCCTCCAGGATTGACTCCGCCCCCGGGCCCGCCTCCTGTCGGGGAGCCGGGGCTCCACTGGGGGCGACTTCCTTGTTTGTATGAACTGAGAGAAAAGACGGAACTGAAAGAGACTGAGGGCTAAAGCGAGAGGGGTCTGTGGAAGAGACCTGGCGGTGGAGAGCAGTCCACGCAAACATGATCATTTTTAAGAAAACTAAGATAAGTGCTTTGGAAAGATAATTTGCTAACAAAATTTGCTGTTAAATGGCTTTGAAGTGCTTTTAGGTTCATTCCCCTTTGGCAGACATTGTTGACTGGGTAACTCCACACCTTTTTCCCACCCTTTTCTTCCTGATCTGCTTCTGCTATAGATGCTGGAAAGCTAAGTGCATGAATTCCCAAGCTGTCTTCGTGACTGGATATGTCTATGACCCACTTCTGACTAAAGAGTAGCTAAAAATCTGACGGGGAAGGGGGCAGTCTGATAAAAATTGCTTTCCTGATATAGTGGACAGATGTACTTCAGCTTTTTCCTGCCTTGAATATAGATGTAATACCCAGAGGTGCAGCAACCATTTTGTGATCATGAGGCTGCAAGCCAACATTGAAGAATAATAGAATGGAAAGAGAGACAATGCTTGGGTCTTTTGTGGAATCACGAAGTCACAGAATTGATGTTGGAATGTCTCCCTTTAGACTATTTGATGTCCTCGGCTCGGCGCGGTGGCTCACACCTGTAATGTTCCTAACTCCCCTAAAGATGTTTCTTGGGGCTGGGCGAAATGGCTCACGCCTGTAATCCCAACACTTTGGGAGGCTGAGGAGGGCAGATCACTTGGGATCAGGAGTTCAAGACCATCCTGGCCAACATGGCGAAACCCCATTTCTACTAAAAATACAAAAATCAGTCGGGTGTCATGGAGGGCACCTATAATCCCAGCTACTCGGGAGGCTGAGGCAGGAGAATCACTTGATACCAGAAGGCGGAGGCTGCAGTGAGCTAAGATCGTGCCTCTGCACTCCAGCCTGCATGACAGAGCACAACACTCTGTTTAAAAAAAAAAAAAAAAAAAAAAGGTTTATTGGGATTACCTCCCAAATAAACTGTTTAGAGGCAAATCTGCATCACAGGATCTATTTATGAGAAATACTAAGTTAAGACAAAGCATATTAACAATAGTCACTTCCATTGATTGAGGCTTTAAATATAGGCCTTGAACTTGAACTTGAGAAATGGTGTGCCAGGCAGCTCACATGCATTATCTCACTCACCTTTACAACAATTCCACAAGGGAGCAGCTATGTTATTATCGTCAGGTAAAAAGTTGAGGTTGGCTGGGTGCAGTGGCTCATGCCTGTAATTCTAGCACTTTGGGAGGATGAGGCAGATGGATCACTTGAGCTGAGGAGTTTGAGACCAGCCTGGGCAACATGGCAAAAAACCGTCTCTACAAAAAAGTATAAAAACTAGCCAGAAGTGGTGGTATATGTCTATGGTCCCAGCTACTTGGGAGGCTGAAGTAGGAAGATCACTTGAATCTGGAAAGCAGAGGTTGTAGTGAGCCATGATCACGTTACTGCGCTTCAGCCTGGGTAACAGAACAAAAACAACAACAACAAAGTTGAAGATCAGAGAGGTTAAGTAATTTGTTCAACTACACACAGCTAAAAAATGGCAGACATCAACGGATGAATGGATAGGACAAACAAATCGTTTATCCACACACACACATTCACACGCACACAGGAATATTATTAAAGTCTTAAAGGAATGAAGTACTGATACATGCTACAAAATGGCTGAACCTCAAGAACATCATGCTAAGTGAAAAACCCAACACAAGAGGCCACATGTTGTACAATTACATTTATATGAAATATCCAGACAGATGAATCGACAGACACAGAACTGAAATAGGCAGTTGCCAGGGGCTAGGGGAGGGAGGGAATGGGGAGAACGTGCTTGATGAATGAGTTCACTTTGGGGTGATGGAAATGTTTTGGAACTGAGTAGAAGTTGTGCTTACAAACCATTGTGAGTACACTCAATGCCACTGAATTGTTCACTTTAAAACGGTTAATTTTATGATATGTGAACTTCCTGCTCAATCTTTTTTTTATGGCAGAGCTGGGAGTTTAAGCTAGGTGACTCTAACCAAGAAACTCTGATGTCAGTGATCCCCAAAGTACAATCCCAGACAGCAGTGCAGCATCACTTGGGAAGCTGCTAGAAATTCTCATTATTAGGCCTCACCTCAGATCTACAGAATCAGCAGCTCTGGAGGTGGGGCTTAGCCATCAGTGTTTTCACAGACCCCCCCAAGCGACTCAGATGAGCTGAAGTCTGAGGAGAACCGCCCAGAAATCAACATGAGTCTTATTCTCTATCACACTCAGCCAATCTCAACCCATACATTTCATGTGGAAATAAAGTATTTGTGCTTTCCTTGATATTAGGACTTCAAGGGCTCATGTGGGTGTGAGTTTGTGTGTGTTGAACTCATCACACGCACCCAAGTTTAGCAGCCAAGGTGGGATCAGGATGCCCTTTCTTTCAAGGTGTATGGATGCCCCCCAAAGCACAGTGCAGAGAGCTGGGCTGGATCACCTTGGCAGGCGAGAGGCCTTGGCAGGCCTGATGCATCCATCTTCACCTGACTGTCAGGAGGCTTGGGTGGGGCGGGGCGCCTGTTCACTAGACCAGCTGAGCCCAAACCGGCAAATGTTTCCCCATGATAAAACAGGAGGAGATTCAGGGGCCATGCCAAAAATAAATCTCCTAAATATCCCCAGGCTCCACTGCCTTCCAAATCTGTCCCTTTTTCAGTACCCAGTGAATTTACTAACAAAAGCAGTTAGGGAATTGAAATTATGTTCATTTTTATACTGGGTTTAGAGCTTTAGTTCAGTTCCAGGGACAAAACTCTTGAAAGTAGTGGCTCATTTTAAAAACAAATTCCAATGAAACAGCCAAAATACCCCAACCTAGCACATGGGATTCCCTTTTCAGTCCCTTTCAGGAACTAATGGAGCATTAGTTCCCGAGGATGTTACTTAGGAATGTCTGGAAAAAGGGCGTGGCGGACAATTGAACTTGAGAAATGGTGTTTTCTCAGCCCACCTTTTGGAGAGTCACAGTGCACATTCGCATATTAAAGGCTCTGAGAGATCCTGCAGCACAAAACCCTGCTTCACTGTGTCCAACTCAGGCTGTCACAAACTCCAAACTTACTTAAGAGGCAGCAGAGCCCAGCAGTTAAATGCAAGCTCTGGAACCAGCATCTGGGTTCATAACCTGACTCAGCCACTGGCTGTGTGACTGCAGGGAAGTTAGTCGCCCTCTCTGTACTTCAGTTTCCTCATTGATAGATGAGATGAAAACTGACCAAGTTCAGAGGGACCTTATGAGGACCAGCTGAGTTAACGCAGATACAGCAAATACAAGGCCTTACACCACTTAGCACATGTTCCATCCATGTTAGATGTGTGTTACATTTTAAAAAATCACTTAATCGGGGTGGGGCGCGGTGGCTCATGCCTGTAATCCCAGCACTTTGGCCTATAATCCCAGCACTCTGGGAGACCGAGGCAGGCGGATCATGAAGTCAGGAGTTCGAGACCAGCCTGGCCAACATAGTGAAACCCCGTCTCTACTAAAAATACAAAAGTTAGCCAGGTGTGGTGGTGGGTGCCTGTAGTCCCAGCAACTCGGGAGGCTGAGGCAGAAGAACTGCTTGAACCCGGGAGGCAGAGGTTGCAGTCAGCCGAGATTGCACCACTGCACTCCAGCTCGGGCGACAGAGTGAGACTTCACCTCAAAAAAAAAAAAAAAATTACTTATTGGTTTAATACAACATCTTGCCAAGCCTAGTCCACTGAGCACATTTTTGGAAATGTAAGAAATACGACCTTACCTTTGTCTGAAACACAAAGAAAAGAACAATGGGCTGTTCCTATTAAAAGGAAAAAGTTTAGAACCAACTGTTCCTTTTAAAGCCTAACTAGATACTGACCGAGCAGCAAGTGTGGATTCATCATTCTGCTGGGAGCCCTCTACCTATATGCCTGCTCTTCCGTTTTTCCCTAGATTTCCCCTGGATATAGATTCCTTTTGGAATGGTCTCCAAATATGTAGACAGAAACAACAGAGAGGGGGCCGGGCACAGTGGCTCACGCCTGTAATCCCAGCACTTTAGGAGGCCGAGGCGGGCACATCACTTGAGGTCAGGAGTTCGAGACTAGCTTGGTCAACATGGCAAAATCCCATCTCTACTAAAAATACAAAAATTAGCTGGGCGTGGTGGTGTGCACCTGTAATCCCAGCTATTGGGGAAGCTGAGGCAGCAGAATTGCTTAAACCTGGGAGGCAGAGGTTGCAGTGAGCCAAGATTGCACTACTGCACTCCAGCCTGGGTGACAGACCAAGACTCTGTCTCCAAAAATAAAATAAAATAGGCCAGGCATGGTGGCTCACACCTGTAATCCCAGCACTTTGAAAGGCCAAGGCAGGTGAGTCACCTGAGGTTGGGAGTTCAAGACCAGCCTGGCCAACATGGTGAAACCCCATCTCTACTAAAAATACAAAAAAATTAGCTGGGCATGGTGGCGAGGGCCTGTAATCCCAGCTACTCGGGAGGCTGAGGCAGGAGCATCACTTGAACCTGGGAGGTGGAGGTTGCAGTGAGCCAAGATCACACCAGTGCACGTCAGCCTGGGTGACAGAGCAAGACTCCATCTCAAATAAACAAATAAATAATAAAATAAAATAAACAGGGGAAAAGACGTCTTAGTGGTTTTTCTCAATTCTGCCATCTAAGAACAATGAGTAATTAGCTGGGCGTGGTGGCAGGTGCCTGTAGTCCCAGCTACTCGGGAGGCTGAGGCAGGAGAATGGCATGAACCCAGAGGCGGAGCTTTCAGTGAGCTGAGATTGCACCACTGCACTCCAGCCTGGGCTACAGAGGAAGACTCCGTCCCAAAAAAAAAGAAAAAAGAAAAAAAAGAAAAATGAGTAATGCTGACTAGGATCTTAAGAGATTCATCAATGTCTTTGAATGAATTCAAAACATACTTATTGAACTTTTATTATGTGCTAGGCACCATCCTAGGACTGGGATTATGGTAGGGAGCAAAACAGATGATGCCCCGGCTTACATGGAACTGTCAAAATGATTGACTCTGGGCTCTGCATTAGCCAGACAGAGATAGGCGGATGGTTGTGTGAATATTCATTATTAAATGCTTATTATGCACTGGTCTTGTGTTAAGCATTTTATGTGTATTATCTTATTGAGTCTTCACAATAACCCTAGGCAGGCATGACTGTCTCCACCTGATATGAATTGAGATTCAGCGAGTTAAAGCCTTTTGCCCAAAGTCACACAGCTGGTGGAGAGCAGTGCTGGAACGGGATTGATTGAGATAGTTTGACTCCAGAGCCACATTCCACCACACCACAGCTTTCAAGAAAAAAGAAGATACAGAAATGTCTTGCCTTCACCTCTTTCCTTTTTCTGCTTTAGTGTCTTGATTCCAAAAAAAAAAAAAAAAAAAAGATATAATAGGGATAATTTAACATCCTCTGGATTATTTTACATTCTTGCAATGATCCCGCATTGCTGGAAAAAAAAATATTTTTGGTTTTTTCCTCAAAGGAGGAATAAAGCTAGTTGTAAAAATGCAGGCCAGGCCAGGTGCAGTGGCACACGCCTATAATCCCAGCACTTTGGCGGCTGGATCACTTGAGGTCAGGAGTTCAGGACCACCCTGGCCAACATGGTGAAACCCCATCACTCCTACAGTTACAAAAATTAGCTGGGCATGGTGGCAGGCACCTGTAATCCCAGCTACTCGGGAGGCTGAAGTGGGAGGATTTGCTTGAGCTTGGGAGGCTGAGGCTGCAGTGAGCTGAGACTGTGTCATTGCACTCCAGCCTGGGCAACAGAGTGAGAGTCCATATCACACACACACACCAAAAAAAAAAAAAAATGCAGGCCATCTAGAAAGGCATTCGTGTCATTCACTCAGTAAAGCTCTGGACTGCTGTTTGGTGGCACATAGAGCAGATACAGAGGAGGCACACTGGCATCGTCCCTGCCTTCTTGGAACTGAGAATTGAGCAGGGGAGAAGGACTGGGCATTTCCTCTCAATGGGGTCAGGGACCTCCAGGAGAGACATTTGGGGCTGGAAGAGTCTGGCCTTGGGGAGTCAGGGCAGGTTCTCTAAAGAAGTGAAGACTGAGCTGATAAAAGGAGAGGCAGCCAGGTGCGGTGGCTCACGCCTATAATCCCAGCACTATGGGAGGCTGAGGCAGGCGGATCACAAGGTCAGGAGTTCGAGACCAGCCTGGCCAACGTGGTGAAACCCCGTCTCTACTAAAAACACAAAAATTTAGCCAGGCGTGGTGGCAGATGCCCACAGTCCCAGCTACTCAGGAGGCTGAAGCAGAAGAATCGCTTGAACCTGGGAGGAGGAGGTTGCAGTGAGCCGAGATTGTGCCACTGTACTCCAGCCTGGATGATAGAGTGAGGCTCTGTCTCAAGAAAAAAAGGAGAGGCAGCACAGGGAAAGTGGGCTGTCAGGAAAGAGGCTTCCCAGTGGAGGAAAGAGCCTGCAAAGGTCCTGAGACTGCCAGGACCGAGGCTGGAGGAAAGGAGAGATGGCTTGTGGGCCGAGAGAGAGGGAGCAGCTCAGGCTGGCAAGGCAGGCATGGGTCAGACAACATGAGGCCTCATGAGCATATCTTGTGTGGTCCATGAGGCTTCATCCTTAGAACAATGGGCCCCACTGAAGAGTTACAAGCAAGAGAATGAATCTCTTAGAATCACCCAAATGCCACCATGCAGAATAACAACATGCCTTGCTGTGTGTCCTTTGCAACTTGGGTCCAGGCACTCGCATTCACAAGCATAAAGCTATTGCTTTTTCGAATGCAGACCCGCACGACACCATCTTTTTTCCAAACTGCTTTTTCCTCTTAGCCATACATGGTGGACGTCACTTCAGGTCAATGCATGTGGCTCTGTGTCATTACTTTAATGACTGCTTATTGTTCCATGACATTAAGGGATCAAAATTTGGCTCTCCAGCCTCCGTCAATGGACATCGGGGTTGTCTTGTTCTCCCTCCCTTTGCGGACACCACGACAGTGCCATCCTCACGCATGCACCACTGCAGTTTTTCTTCAACCTCAGCGTGGCTGAATTCCCTTTTCCTCAACAATGTGGTCATCCCAAGGCATGGCCTGCCCTTGATCTGAAGGTTTAGATCTGAGTGCCAGTGGGGCTAAACAAGACGTATGGCTTTATTTGGCAGGGGTGAAGATGGCAGTTTCTACCCTGGCCCAAAGCAGATGGAGGGACCCGGAGAGAGATTAGAATAAAGAGGGAATTGGCAGCTGGGTCTTCCTTTGGGAGTGAGGGAGGCCAGCGAGGATGAATTAAATGTTTAAAAAAAAAAGGTGAAATGAGCTGGAATCCAGCCATGGGCTCGTCTTGCATCTGACAGCAGCACATATGTCCGAGGAAGCTGGACTCTGTCACATACACTTTTCAGGGGAGCCTGTGTTAGAGTGGAGAGGGGCACAGAGTCTATGAGGCCCAGCCCATCTCACCCATCCTCATCCACCGCACCGCGCCCCAGCCTCAGCAGCCCTCCAATCTCTTATGCTGCCTTGCCCAGCCTGCCCCACCTCGGGACCTTTGCATGAACTGGACCCTCCACCTAGAATGCTCTTTCCACATCTTTCCATGGATGGCGACTTCTCATCCTCAGATCTCATTCATCTGTCCCATCTCCATGACGCCTTCACCAAACATCCTATTTAAAGCGGTCCTTCTGGCCAGGCATGGGGACTCACACCTGTAATCCCAACACTTTGAGAAGTGGAGGCAGATCATTTGAGGTCAGAAGTTTGAGACCAGCCCAGCAACATGGTGAAACCCCGTCTCTACTAAAAAATACAAAAATTCACCAGGTGTGGTGGCGGGTGCCTGTAATCCCAGCTACTTGGGAGGCTGAGACACAAGAATCACTTGAACCCAGGAGGCGGAGGTTGCAGTGAGCCAAGATGGCTCCTTTGCACTCCAGCCTGGGAGACAGAGCGAGACTCCATCCCAAAAAAAAAAAAAAAAGCCATCCTTCTTCCCAGCAGTACTCCCACACTGTCTGTCAAATCTCCCTCTTTATTCTCCTTAGGACACCTATCAAGAGCATCTTGGTTTTTACTTTATCTGCTCTGAGTCCACCATCCCTTCCTAGGATGAAGACTCTGTGAGGACTGGGGTCTGTCTTTCTTATTTCTTATTCCCCATTGCCCAGCACACTGCCTGGGACAAGGAGCCCACAATGTATGTCTGATGAATGAAAGAATGAATGAATGGTGTCACACAGACCCGGGTTCACATTCCAGCTCTGCCATTATATGACCTTGGATAAATATTTAATGACTTTAAGCTAGCTCCTTATTTTTAAAATGAGTGTGATCAAAGCTCCCACCTCACTAGATGGTCATGAAGATTAAGCAAGATGACGCCTGTCATGCACCAATCTCAGTGCCAGCTGCAGGAAGTATTTTGTGCAGAACAGGGAACAGAGGTCTTTCCAGAGGAAACCTGGCCTTTTCATGCACCAGTGCCACATTCAGTTCTTCCCTGGGCTTCCAAATCCATAATTCTACCCAGAACAGGTACAGCACAGGTCTCTGTATGGCTGCTGTAGACAGTTGAAGATAATTATCAAACAGGTTCTGGGGACCAAAATATTGTCACTTCTTTCCAACCCTGCTCAAAGATCAGTTTTTAACAATTAACAGGGCCTCTGAGGCAGGCTCTGACTTACTCATTAAGGTGGGAAGCCAGCCTCTCTCCACTGTCCACTTACAGATTTAAATGCCAATTATTACAGCCAACTAGGGCACACCCATGAGCTGACCAGCAGGATTAATTTTCACAGAATTTAACCATTGTTGGATGTGTCTATCCTCGAATTCTCAAATTCCCAGCGAGAAACCTTTGGACTTCTTTCATTAGCTGCTGCTGCACATGCAGAGAAGACAACTCCTACATGGATGGGGTTGGTAGCAAACAGGCTTTCCTCTTCCAGAATAGCCAGGAGCCAGGTTGTTCTCAAAGCATCGTGCTCCCTCTGCTGGAAATTGTATAAACTGCAACTCCAGTATCCACATCAGCTCCCTCCTGAGTGTCTGTTACTAGGAACAATGGGGACACAAGACAGACGACCTTTTACTCCACTGAATGAAAGATAATCCTCTGTCACATATGACTTTTATTAAGTTATACATGGGAGGTGGGAGTGTAGACTCTTAAGATAATGGTAATTAAGGCTTTTGCCAAAATGAGGCCACACCTCGAAATCCTTTGCTGCAGATTTCAAAGCAAACTGGCACCTTGAGGGGACGGGGCGGTGGGGGAATGTCTGGGCTTGTTTATGCTGAGCAAGAAAGGGCTTCCTGTTGCTAAGAAGGCCGGATCTGAAACTCCCAGAGCCTCCATGGGCTGCCAGCATTTCTTACACAACCCCCTTTGATGGCCTTGGCGCAAATTAATGAAAATGCACAGAGGTGATTTCCCTGGAGATCCACCGGGCTGAGAATTGAGGGAAGTTGAGGTTTGAGGCAGAAAGCTGGGGCTGGGGTGCCGCCAAGCCTGGGGCAGAGGGCGGCAGGGGGACGCTTCCCCAGGCTGCAGAAGTGGGTCCCCGGTCACTCGAATACAGGGGTGGGAGGGTAGGCCAATGAGGCCCAAAATCAGACCACTAGCGACACCCCATCAAGCTCACTCCTTTCAACCATACCTTTAGTTGTAGACATTTCCTACTAGAAACAGTGTCTTCCCATCATTCTTGATAAAAGCGGATTTTCTGCTGCTAAATTGAAAAGTCCCCGACTTTCCTTCTTGTCCTCTTCTGAACAGCTCTTTCCAACTTCCCTCCCTCCTTCCCTATGGAGATCACCCCTTGTTCACCATAAATGGCCACAACCCAGACACAAGGCTGAAGCCCATCCACGGGAGGACAGTTGAGAGGGTGACGGCATTCCACACCACGGAGTGGGCCCAGGATGGGAAAGAAGCTGTGTAAGCCTCGACCCTGGGCCTGGAGGGATGGCCAGGTATACTGAGTGAGAAAAAATACACACAGGACAGTTGTACAGTTCCATGCCAGACGCCCTGTAAGTGGCCAGCAAGGTTTCTAACTTGTCTGTATGAACAAGAGGACACACCCCAAATAGTCAGCACGTGCTACTTCAAGGGAGCCAGGTTGTTTGACAGGGAGGGGAGACTGGCATGTCCTTTCTACACCTGGGTGTCATGAGTCTGGTAAGAGGAGGATCCAGCTCTTGCCAGGTGGATCCCAGATATGCCTCCGTGGAGCCTTTCCCCCGCTCCCACCTTGATTTCCACTTTGAGCTGTGTTGTCAGCTTTCACTGGAACGTGGCTCATGGCTCGCGGCGTATTTTTAGCACTCATACATCAGTCCTATTTGCCCTAGGTTTTGAACTTTGTAAGGCATGGACATGTCTTTGTAGCCCCTATATCTAGGCCAGCCTGGCCTACGATAGGTGCTCAATAAATTATTTCAAACTCTCTGGAATGAGAAGAAACATTTAGTAAATGTTTCCTAACAACTGGGAGAAGTGAATGACTTAGAAGCACACCACAAATAGAACTCCAATTGAATTAAAGAACTAAATAGAGAGAACCAAACACTCAGGGCGTCGCTGTGGTTCTTAAATTTCAGCAGGCAGCAGCATCACCAGGAGGGCTTGTTAATTTCTGAATGCATAGGTCTGTGGTGGGATCTGAGGTTTGCTCGTTCCAGTAGCTTCTCAGGTGATGGTGATGCTCCTGGGCCAGGGATCATCTGCTGAGAACCGCTGTCCTGCAGTCTTAGGGTAAATTACTCCATTTCAAGCAAAGGGAGAAATTACAAACAGAAAAGGGAGATTGGACCAACAGTTCTGGGACTTGGTTGCCCATCAGAATTAGGCCCACCCAGTGTGTTGAAATGTAGATTCCAAGGAGGTCACCCTCCAAAGCTGACAGTGGAGCCCAGGAATCTGTGTTTTAAAACAAATTCCCCCAAGTGAGTCTAAGGCACAGCCAGGTTTGGGAACTACTGATTCACCTACACATATTTCAAACTTCAGAGAACGGAAGATACCACCAGAATGGAAGATAAAGAGAAAAACAAGGGTGGATTTGCATGGAATAGAGTAGAAGGCTGAGCAGCTCACTCCTTCATATCCTTCCAATCTCTGCTCAAATGTCACCCTTGGAGAGGCCTTCCCGGTCACCTCATATCTAATTGCAGCCCAACCCAGCACTTCCTGTCTTCTCTACCCTGCTCTAGTTTTTGTGTCCGTAATAGTAATTGCCACCTAACATTAGGTATTTACCCACTTTGCTGCTTGTCTTCTGTCTCCTTCTAGAATGAAGACGACAGGAGGTGGAGAACTTGATCGCTTAGGCTCATTGCTATTCCTTGGGTGCTTGGACTGTACCAAACCTCAAGAACAATTTGTGGAGTGACAGAATGAACTATGATATCAGTAATTTTGGGTTCATTGAGACTTGTTTTATGGCTTGGTAATGGTCCAGTTTTATAACTGTTTCCTGAATATCAATAAGGATGTGTCTTTGCTAACTGTTGAGTACAGAATTCCACAAATGCCCCTTAAGTCAAGCTTATTGCTGATGCTATTGAAACTTCCTACATTCCTATTACATTTTTGTCTACTTGTTTGTGGCAAAATGTCCCACTATAATAGTAGACATTGTGTGACTAACAGTAGACAAATGTGTGACAATTAGGCACATTACATACATTATCTCTCTTATCATAGTAATCATTCCAGTTACTATCACTATGTAGTAAATGACCCCAAATTTCATGGCCAAAAAAAACCCCACCATTTTCTTATGCTCACAGAGTCTATGAGTCTGGAATTCTTGTCCATCAGAGTAGGGACAGCTCATCTCTGTTCCACAGTACCTGGGGCCTCAGCCTGGCAATGCCAAGGCTGGGGCAACGGAGGGCTAGGGATGAGGATTGCCTGCAGGTGTCTTCATTCACAGGTGTGATGTTGATGCTGCCTGTCAGCTGGGAACTGCGGTGGGGATGTCACTCCCTGAGGTCTCTTGACATGTGTTGGCTTGGGCTTCCTCACAACATGGCAGCTGGGGTCCAGAAGTGAGCATCCCAGGAGAAAGCGCATGGCCTTTTTATGATCTAGCCTCAGAAGTCACTTAGCATCCCTCTGCCATACCACAGCCAAGACCACATTCAAGGGGAGGGGACGTGAACCCCACCTCTTGATGGCAGAACTGTCAAGGTCACATTACATAAAGAACATGTGGGAGGGGAGATAGTACTGCAGCCATCATTGGAAAATACAATCTGCCCCAGCACCCCTCTGAAATCGATTTTATTGTTCTCAATTTTAAATGTATTAGAACTAAGACATAGAAAGGTTAAGTAACTTGCCCAAGAGCACTCAGCAAGTTACTGGCAAAGTGAAGGCTTAATCCTAGGTCTCCCAGACTCTAAATTACATGACTGATTGATAGATAGATAATCTATATGTATATGTTGTGTGTGTGTGTGTGTGTGTGTGTATAATTCATTTATACTCAAGCTTATTTTTAAAAACAATTCAAAGTGGCTAAATGCAAAAAAAATCATAATGTTTCATATTCAGAAAGTAATTCCCATAACTTATTCATCCACTACTAGTATTTTTGGGTTCTCAGTAAGGGACATTCTTACTTTACGTTTCCCAAGCATAAGGCTGGTTTTTATTTCTGCGTAATGCAGTTATGAGAAACAAGGCGAACTAACAAGCAAGAATCAATCAACTTTCCAGGACCTTGGGAGGACACAAAGCTCCCCTCTGCTGTCTGCCCAGCTGAAAGAGCTTCTCTCAGACTTTCAGCATGGAGACAGCCCAGAGGTCATGGGACTTGGATCCCAGGAGGACCGGATGAGCCTGCCTTCCTCCTTCTCTTCCCCTCCACCTGAAGAGCAGAAATAATTACCTTTACCCTTCCCTACTTCACAGGAACATGCCAACCACGTGAGATCCAAGTCAGTGGAGTCCAAGCACAGAGCATTTTCTTTTTTTTTCTTCTTTTTTTTTTTTTTTTTTTTTTCCGGAGTCTCACTCTGTCGCCCAGGCTGGAGTGCAGTGGTGCGATCTTGGCTCACTGCAACCTCTGCTGCCCAGGTTCAAGCAATTCTCCTGCCTCAGCCTCTTGAGTAGCTAGGATTACAGGTCCCTGTCACTGCACCAGGCTAATTTTTGTAGTTTTTAGTAGAGACAGGGTTTCACTATCTAGGCCAGGCTGGTCTTGAACTCCTGACCTTGTGATCCACCCACCTCGGCCTCCCAAAGTGCTGGGATTACAGGCGTGAGCCACCGCACCCGGCCCTGCACAGAGTATTTTCAAGACTTCCCTGAATTACCGGATAGAAAAGTGAACGGGAACCTAGAGACCTCGGGTTGTTGTGGGCCTCAGAATCCTGGGAACCCTTTTTTGAAATACAAATTCCCAGGATCCCCAACCAGAGCTTCAGAATCCTCAGGCTGGGGCCTGGCACATGTTAAAAGCTCCCCACGTGACTCTGTTCACCACCCTGAATGTAAACCAGTGATCCAGTATGAGGCCCAATATGCAGATGGTAAACAGAGAACCAGGGGTGCAAGTGGTCCCCACATAGTGACCCAGAAGGTCAGTGCCAGGCTGGGACCCCAGCCCCAGCAGCCTCCCTAAGATTTCCTTAAAGTACATTTTCTCTGCTCCAACGTGTGCCATGAGCTTGTTGATCAGGTTGAGCTGCTTATAATAAATAAATGGCAACAACAAATTTCCAGACCAAAGTCACAAAGGCCACCAGACCTTGGTGCAGGACAAGCTGTTCCAATCATATATGTTGCCTATTTTCATCCTCACTACAGGCCAAGAGGCAAAATTACAGTCATGCCCATTTCACAGATTGGGACACAGAGACCTTGAGAAGACATCTGTTTTAGCTGGGCTCAAATAGAACTAAGTCACCACAGCACTGCTGCCTTCACTTCCCTAATAGCTAAGCTCACCTCCCAGGCACCGGTTTAAGCCTTTTACAAAGTCCAGGGTACTTGGGTCAGATCTATGTCACACTAAATATACCCTTATTATTCCTATTTAACTGATGATCCACCGACACAAACATATATTGAGGCCTATTTTGCAGCAGGTGCTTTGTCAGGTGCTATTCATTCTTTGTGGTATTTAATTATTTCAGCAGAAGGCCCATTGCTCTACCCATTTCAGAGATCAGGAAACCAAGGTTTGGAGAAGTGAGTAATTTGACCAAATTTGCACAGCTGCTAAATGGCACAGGCGCCTATGCTTTGATGCTCTCGTTAAAGTATATGGACAGGCTGGGTGCAGGGTGCAGTGGCTCACACCTGTAATCCCAGAACTTTGGGAGGCTGATGTGGGTGGATCACTTGAGGCCAGGAGTTTGAGATTAGCCTGGCCAACATGGTAAAACCCCATCTCTACTAAAAAGTCCAAAAAAAAAAAATTTAGCTGGGCATGGTGGCTTATGCCTGTAATCCCAGCCACCCGGGAGGCTGAGGCACAAGAATCAATTGAACCCAGGAGGCAGAGGTTGCCATGAGCCAAGATCACGGGCTCTGGCCTGGGTGACAGAGTGAGACTGTGTCCAAAAAAACCCAGTATATGGACAGTGTACAGACTTCATCTGGAGAATGTAAGCTCCCTATGGGCAACTTACATTCTATATGTAACTTATATACTAATAGATAACTTACAAGCTACTTATCATTAGTAACTTATAAATAATATAAGTGTGGTTTTGCACACCATTTTTCCTCAATGCCAGGCACGTGCACAGCAGCGGGCATGCTGTAGGTCTTCCAATAATCCAGTTCAATGCAATTAAATCCTTAACTCAACATGACAAAGAGTGAAACGTTCAGCCTTTCCTGGAAACAAATAGTACCTGCAATCCACACCTCACCTTTGTAGCTCCCGGCACTGGGCCCGGCACCCAACAGGGACTCGGCAGACTGCAGTGAATGGTGAATACCGCTTCCGAGGGGAGCTGTTTCCTCCTGAGCTTCCTTGGAGAGGATCTACAAAGAGGCCTTTTGGTTCGCGGCTGCGCAGCAAGCCGCCAGCAGGCCTTTGGCGAAAGCTGAGCAGAAAGCAGGCAGGTGGTTGTGCAATGGTGGAGGCGGGGGCTGCTCCCCCTGGATCACCCTCCAGCACTACCAGTTCCCTCTCCAGAGCCAGCAACCCCGGGGGCGTCCAGCAGCCCCTCACTCCTGCCAAGCCAGGCAGGAAGCATGGCTTCTGCTTACTCCCAGCCCCGTCCCCTGAAGGGACTTGGTCTAAACCAGTGAGGTGTTTTCCACAGAAACTCTTCAATCAGCTATTGTCATTTGCTGGCCTCTTCCTTGTTTGACAGTGAGGCTTTAGCTTTGGAAAGGTTTTGTTCTGCGCCTCGCTGGTCCTGAGATAGTGAGTGCAGCGTAGCATTTCCAAGGGTGTGCTCTGCTAAACAGGGTGTCTACTAAAAATACAAAATACAAAAAAAAATACAAAAATTAGCCGGGCGTGGTGGCGCCCGCCTGTAATCCCAGCTTCCTGGGAGGCTGAGGCAGGAGAATCGCTTGAACCTGGGAGGCAGAGGTTATGCCGCATATCTGAATCGACACCCGGCGCTGCCCTCTATTCCGCTCAGAGCCTGGATGCAGCCTCAGAATCCTTCTCAACACATGTTCCGCTGTTCAGCGCCAGCCACCTGACATTCCTGCTCGGTGCAGTTACTGAGTCTCATGGATTTAACTCTTTCTTTTCCAGCAGCTTACTCAAAAGGTATGGTAGGGCCGGGCACAGTGGCTCATGCCTGTAATTCCAGCACTTTGGGAGGCCGAGGCTGGGGGAGCACTTGGGGTCAGGAGTTCCAAACCAGTCTGGCCAACATGGCGAAACCACCTTTCTACTAAAAATACAAAAATTAGCTGGGCATGATGGTGGGTGCTGTAATCCCAGCTACTCGGGGGCTGAGGCAGGAGAATCCCCACAGGCAAGCAGAGGTTGCAGTTAGCCAAGATCTGGGTGACAGAGTGAAACACTGTCTCAAAAAAAAAAGAAAAGGCAGGCATGGTGGTGGCAGGAAGCACAGGAAATGCCTCATGGGTGTCTGGGAGGAAGCAGTGCACACCTGAGTGGAGAGGAGAGGTGACCAGGAGGGGAAGACAGGGAGTGCGCCCCAGCAGCAGGGACGTTGCAGCAGGGAATGGGATTTCACCGGGAGAGAGAATGATTGCCCTGGGTCCTTGTTAATTGAAATACCGAAATTCCCCAGCAGCTGGAAAACAAAGGCTTCTGAGAGACTCACGTGCACCTCATTGGGTCGTATCTGCAAGCACACCGACAGGTGTGGCCACCATCAGCACACTCTCACCTGATAATTGCACAGCCCATTAATGGTCCACACAAGCACAAACTCAAACTCACATGGTCCATTCAGTCATAGACTAAACATCAAATATGTAAGCCTGGCCGGGCATGGTGGCTCACACCTGTAATCCCAGCACTTTGGGAGTGAGGCAGGCGGATCACTTGAGTCCAGGAGTTCGAGACCAGCTCGGCCAACATGGCAAAACACCATCTCTACTAAAACTACAAAAATTAGCTGAGCGTGGTGGTGCATGCCTTAATCCCAGCTACTTGGGAGGCTGAGGTAGGAGAATTGCTTAAACTTGGGAGGCGGAGGCAGAATTGCTTGAACCTGGGAAATGGAGGTTGCAGTGAACCGAGATTATGCCACTACACTGCAGCCTGGGCAACCCAGTAGAGACTCTGTCTCAAAAAAAAAAAAAAAAAAAAAACTTAAGCCTATGCTATGGGTTCTCTCTCATCCAGTCTCAATGTCATAAAATATGGGACAAAAAAATAATATTGTAGCATAGTGAAAATTTATCATAAATGTAAACAACAGGAACTGACTAGAACTCTGTCAGAGGAGACAAACACATATTTCCTTGACCAACAAAACAGAAAAGGTTAGCAAAGTTTTGATTAAACCAAATTATTTTCCGAATTCCAGGAATTCTTACAGAAATATAAAACTGTGAGTATAAGAGCATTTTTATTTTATTATTCTTTAATTTTAAGCCCATTTCTTTAATATTTTAGAGTAGAATTCGGAAAGCACCCCTCAATAACAAGGAAAACTTGTGCAACTGAGTTAATTCAAGTCCTGCTTTTGTGTTCATCACTGAAGAATTCTGTGGCACACTGAAAATTTTGCTTTTATAAGCTTTTTTTGGGGGGGGGGATGGAGTCTCGCTTTGTCGCCCAGGCTGGAGTGCAGTGGCACGATCTCAGCTGACTGCAAGCTCCGCCTCCCGGGTTCACGCCATTCTCCTGCCTCAGCCTCCTGAGTAGCTGGGACTACAGGCGCCTGCCACCATGCCCGGCTAATATTTTTTTGTATTTTTAGTAGAGACGGGGTTTCACCATGTTAGCCAGGATGGTCTCAATCTCCTGACCTCGTGATCCACCTCGTCCTCCCAAAGTGCTGGGATTACAGGTGTGAGCCACTGTGCCCGGCCTATAAGCTTTTTAAAGGAGAGAGAAAGAGACGGATGACTCCAGCTCCGTCACCCAGGGTGGAATGCAGTGTCATGATCATGGCTCACTGCAGCCTCCACCTCCTGGACCCAAATGATCCTCCCACCTCGACCTCCTGAATAGCTAGGACCACACACAGGCTTGCACCACCATATCTACCTAATTAAAAACAAAAATTGTAGAGATGGGGGTCTCTTGCTGTGTTGCTCAGGCTAGCCTTGAACTCCTGGCCTCAAGCAATCCTCCCTCCTTGGCCTCCCAAAGTGCTGGGATTCCATCGTGAGCCACCACGCCTGGTCTCAAAACTATGTTTTCTTCTATGTTTTTCATTTTATGATAATATCCTGGCATATTTCCAATTCACCTAGAGAATGGTTCCCCCAAAAAATTATTAATTACTTATGTTTTATCTATTTTCTGAAGAAAGTGAGGGGTGAATATTGTTCCTGGTATAAACCTTTGGAAACATAACTTTCAGGATCCTGCAGGCCCTTTAAATTATAATCCTGTGTTCAAGGCTTGTCTTCTCCAAAAGCAGATGGAAGGCAGAGGTTGCAGTGAGCCAAGGTTATGCCATTGTACTCCAGCATATATATATATATAAAAATATATATATAAAATATATAAATATATATAAAAAATATATAAAAATATATAAAAATATATAAAAATATATAAAAATATATAAATATATATAATATATAAATATATAAAAAATATACACAAATATATATAATATATAAATATATATAAAATATACAAATATATATAAAATATATACAAATATATATAAAAATACAAATATATATAAAATATATACAAATATATATAAAATATACAAATATATATAAAATATATACAAATATATATAAAATATACAAATATATATAAAATATATATAAATATATATTATATATAAATATATATAAAATATATACAAATATATATAAAATATATTTTTTTTTAAAAAAAAAAGCAAGTAACATATACTCATGGAACCAGGATTCCTATTTCTAGGAACTCATCTTACATACACACTTGTCCACTTGTGAAATGATACATATACAAGATTAAAAGACTCTTTGTATTAGCAAAAAATAAAAATAAAAATTGACAAGAACCTAAAATTTCATCTGGAAGGGATAAATTAATTATGGATTAAATCTGTACTGTTAGGAGTTAAACAGGTACGTGATATGCTGAAGCTGTAAGAAAGAATAAAGAGGGTCCGTATTAACTGTTGTGTAATCATCTTCAAAATACATTGTTAGACGTAAGGGGTAAAAAAAGGGTCCGGGCACAGGGGCTCACACCTGTAATCCCAGCACTTTGGGAGGCCGAGGCGGGCAGATCACTTGAGGTCAGGAGTTCAAGACCAGTCCAGCCAACCTGGTGAAACCTCGTCTCTACCAAAAATACAAAAATTAGCTGGGCATGGTGGCACAAGCCTGTAATCCCAGCTACTCGAGAGGCTGAGGCAGGAGAGTTGCTTGAACCTGGGAAGTGGAGGTTGCAGCGAGCGGAGATCGCGCCACTGCTCTCCAGCCTGATAGAACAAGATCCCATCTCACAAAAAAAGAAAAAAAAAAAGACACAGCTCAGAATAATGCTATTGGATGCTTCCGCTGTGTAAACAAGAATGAGATAAGAGGTAGGTCCAGGTATTTGATTACATTTGCATACAATATATCTAGAAAGACCTGTATGAGCTGGGAACCCTGGACACCCTCACAGAGGAGAACTGGGTGGACAAGGGATGGGATCTTTTTGGTGTCTTTAACATTTTGAATCATATGATTGCATTCGCCTTTCAATATAAACATTAAGGCCAATTTTTTTTTTTTTTTTTTTAGACAGAGTCTCACTCTGTTGCCCAGGCTGGAGTGCAGTGGCGCGATCTCGGCTCACTGCAAGCTCCACCTCCTGGGTTCATGCCATTCTCCTGCCTCAGCCTCCCGACTAACTGGGACTACAGGCACCTGCCACCACACCCGGCTAATTTTTTGTATTTTTAGTAAAGACAGGGTTTCACCATGTTAGCCAGGGCAGTCTCGATCTCCTGACCTTGTGATCCACCCACCTCAGCCTCCTAAAGTGCCGGGATTACAGGCGTGAGCCACCGCGCCCTGCCAAGGTCAATTTTTTTAATTGAATAGGCAAAAGAAATCCAGGATCACTCCGTGTCCGGGATTGGCCAATATTTTCCCAAGGGACTAGAGAGTAAATATTTAGGCTTTTCAGGCTAGTAAGAGCTCAACCACCACCACCCTCAGCAATGTCTTTGAAATTCAAAAGCAGCCATGGACAGTAAATAAAGCAATGGGTGTGACCACATGCCAACAATACTGAAGATGCTGAAACTTTAATTTCATGTAAATTTCACATGTCATGAAGCATTCTTCACTTGATTTTTCCCCAATGGTTTAAAAATGCATACCCATTCTTAGCTCACAGGGTTGTAATTGGCAAACTCCTGGTCTACGGTGATGGCCTCCACATTTCTGCAGTGATCTCACTATAGCTTAGGGGTGTGTCCAGCTTGGGGCACCTGTGCTAAGAGGACTATTAACCAGCGAACTGGGATGCCATCAGTCTGTTGGCAGGATGGGAGGAATGTTGAAAAACTTGGGGCCATAGATCCTGAGGAAAGAAGATTTGGGATTAGAGGGCAAGAGCAAAGTTTAATGAAAGCTGTCATCAAATAGGTGATGGGCTGCAGGAGGGGGATCCGCGTCTCAGATGCAGCGTGACCGGGTAGGACAAGGTAGCTTTGGGGCCTCACCCAAAGGAGAAATATTAACCATGCCTAGAGTTTCCTTGGAGAAGGAAGCCCTGGAGCAGCAGCCGAACTGCACTTAGGGCACCAGTGCATCAACGGACGGGATGCCTTCGGTGTCCCCGCTCCATCCCTGTCCTCACCACCTCAGGGTACACGCACCCTCCACAGCCAGAACCTGCATTTGAGACTGTCTCAAAAAATAAAATAAAATAAAATAATAATTTATTTTGTGTGTGTGTGTGTGTGTGAATACAGAGATGGGGTCTCACTATGTTGCCCACGCTGGTCTGAAACTCCTGGGCTCAAGCAATTCTCCTGTCTTGGCCTCCCAAAGTCCTGGGATTACAGGCATGAGCAACTGCACCTGGCCAATAGTGTATTATATATCTCAAAATAGCTGGAAGAAATTTGGAATGTTCCCAACACAGAGAAATGACAAATGTTCAAGGTGACTGATATGCTAATTACCCTGATTTGATCATTACACATTGTGTACATGTATCAAAATATCACACTTATACCATAAGTATGTGCAAACATTATGTATACATAAAAATTAAAATTACTTGGGTGCATCTGTAGTCCCAGGTACTTGGGAGGCTGAGTCTGTAGTCCCAGGTAGAGGCTGAGGCAGGAGGACTACTTGAGCCCAGGAATTCAAGAGCAGCGGAACAACATAGACTCTGCCTCAATTTCCAAAAAAGAAAAATTGCCAGGCACGGTAACTCATGCCTGTAATCCTAGCACTTTGCAAGGCCAAGGCAGGTGGATCATTTGAGGTCAGGAGTTCGAGACCAGCCTGACCAAGATGGCGAAACCCCATCTCTACTAAAAATACAACAACAACAAAAAAATCAGCCAGAAGTAGTTGCACACACCTGTAGTCCCAGCTACTCTGGAGGGTGAGGCAAGAGAATCACTCAAATCCAGGAGGCAGAGGTTTCAGGTTCTGAGAATGCACCACTGCACTCCAGCCTGAGCAACAGAGAGCAATTCTGTCTCAAAATAAATAAATAAATAAATTTTAGAAATAATTTCTTTTAATGTAGCCATAATTGAACCACTTCTTTCATTGAGACCTTCTCTCTTTTCTCTCCCTCTCCTCTTCCTCCTCATGGCTCTTAATTTCTATCTATCGCCATCTCAGGAAATTGTTTGATTTTCTCCACGGTGCATTTTGCTTTCTGAAAGTATCTTGTTTGTTCAGTTCCTTGTGTGTTGATTTTCTATCTCCCCTTCCTCTAAAATGTAAGCTCCCTGAAGACAGGGACATTGTCTGGTTCACACCTGCCTAGATGAATACAAGTGAAGGCATTGCAGAGCTTGCCTTCTTCAAACATGGGCAGCTAACAGCTTCCAGCACCAGAAATTTCCATTTTCTTTCTTTTGCCTTTTCTTTAATGCTCTGCCTCCATGTCTAAGCTGATTTTCTTCTGGGTCTCTGTTCTGATTCTCACACACCTGAGTGTGACTTACCCTGCTTCCCTTGCAGATGTCATTGTTCGTCCCTCAAAATGTTTGTGGCACATTTCACGGTAAGGCTCTGAGACAGCGCTCCAAATTGTGTCTACATATCTTCTGTTGTGGTTACTTTGAAGTTTGTTGAATTATATTGTTTTGACAGAACTGTCACGTCTCAAAACGTGTTGCTGACTAAAAACATATGCAGGACCTTTTTTCCTTCTTTTTCTTTCTCTCCTTTTTTTTTTTAAAAAAAAAAGAAAAACTCTACCATCATCTTGCAACTAAACGTATGGCCACAGGAGGGCACCATGAGGCCGCACTTCTGCTCTACACAAAGTGGGTGGAAAATTGAGAGACCTGATGGGGACAGTACAAAACTCTGGGACTTTTATACTTAATCTCTTTCTTCATTCCAAGATCTACCGCCCAGTGGTAACACACCCTTTGGGGTGCAGGCTGAGAAAATCAAATACTGGTACAACACTAACAAATAATAATAATTAATAATAAGCTGTGAATGTCTTCCAGTTCATAGAAACTGTAAAAGCACATTTACTCAGATATACTTTGTTCTAAGTTATTTTTATCAGGGTTGAGTAAAAGCAAATGGATCAACAGTTGTGAGCAAAAATGTAAGAAATCTGAAACTCCTGTAATGACAGACTTCAGGAAAATGTCCTCTATTGAAGTTAAAAAAAAAAAAAAAAAAAAAAATTAGCAAAATGACAGGATTGGGATGCAAACCCTGGCTGTGTATACCATGTCTGTGTTCTGCTGTTACACTCCATGTTCAGCACAGCCCAATATGGGAGTCACCAGTCACATGTGCACATATTTAAATTTTAAATTAACTTAATTAAAATTAAATAAAATTAGGCCAGGCAGGGTTGCTCACCCCTGTAATCACAGCACTTTGGGATGCCAAGGCAGATGGATCGCCTGAGGTCAGGAGTTCAAGACCAGCCTGATCAACCTGGTGAAACCCTGTCTCTACTAAATACAAAAAATTAGTTGGGCTTGGTGGCGTATGCCTGTAATCCCAGCTACTTGGGAGGCTGAGGCAGGAGGATCACTTGAACCTGGGAGGCGGAGGCTGCAGTGAGCCGAGATTGTGCCATTGCACTCCAGCCTGGGCAACAAGATCGGAACTCCATCTCAAATAAATTAATAAATAAAATTACAAATTCGGTTCTTCAGTTGTACTAGTCACAGGTTCAAGAGGTCAACAGCCAAATGATGCCTGTGGCTTCTATTGTACAATACAGATAAAAAACATTTCCATCATCATGGAGAATTCTACTGAACGGCGGTGGCATAGATAAAGCCTTGCAGTTTGTGCTCCTAACCGTGACACTTTACTGCCTCATGGATTCTAGCAGTCTATCTACTTCGCCTATCTATTGTCATAGTTTCCCTTGAATTCAGAACAAAGTTTAAAAATACTTCATTCTTCTACTAAACAAGAAGTGTACTCAGTACCTACATTTTACCCACCTATTCAATATAACATACCAAAGGTAGCAAAGCAAATAGAAAATATTCTCCCTGCTATTAAACATTTAGAATCTAGGCTGGGCACGGTAGCCCATACCTGTAATCCCAGCACTTTAGGAGGCCAAGGTGGGTGGGTCATTTGAGGTCAGGAGTTCGAGACCAACCTGGCCAAAATGGTGAAACCCTATCTCTACTAAAAATACAACATTAGCTGGGCATGGTGGTGCACACCTATAATCCCAGCTACTTGGGAGGCTGAGGCAGGAGAATCCCTTGAACCCAGGAGGCGGAGGTTGCGGTGATCCGAGATAGCGCCACTGTACTCCAGCCTGGGTGACAAAGGAGACACCATCTCAAAAGAAAAAAAAAAATAGAATCTACTTAAATAATGTGAGTGAATTATCTGATGCCTACCACAATTGGGCAATACTGTATTCCAGTGGAACAAATGCACAAGATCATGGAAAGGTATTACATTATAGGCAAATTTAACTTATAAAACATTATTTTCCAAATATTTTCTTGCACTCTTGTGGCTTACAACATTACATTTCTTCCACAGACTCACTGACTCACATAGTGGTTCAATCTACTTCATCTGATCAAAGCCTGTGTAAGTCATCTGCAATTCACCTGAAGCAGTGTATTGTTTGCTATATTACAGGACCTTTTCACTTGATGTGAAATGAAATCAGAGAACCCAAAGAAATCTTGACTCTGACATGCTCTGTAACAGTGGCCCTTCTGGGACAATGATTTTGCATCAGAGTAAGCCCAAAATTAAACTTACGTAGGCGTCATGGTAGAGCAACATGCACAGGTGTGAGGCAGAGGGCAGAGAACTTGAGTGTGGGCGAGTCAGACCTTGAAAAAAAAGTCATTCACCGCTGTCAATTTATTTTTTTATTTTATTTTATTTTATTTTATTTTATTTTATTTTATTTTATTTATTTTTTGAGACAGAGTCTCATTCTGTTGCCCAGGCTGGAGTGCAATGGCACGATCTCGGCTCACTGCAACCTCCACCTCCCAGGTTCAAGTGATTCTCCTGCCTCAGCATCCCAAGTAGCTGGGACTACAGGCATGTGCCACCACATCCAGCTAATTTTTGTCTTTTTATTAGAGATGGGGTTTCGCCAGGTTGCCCAGGATGGTCTGGAACTCCTGGTCTCAAGTGATCTGGTCACCTCGGCCTCCCAAAGTGCTGAGATTACAGGCATGAGCCACCACCCCCAGGCTCTCCATCCATTTTATCAATGACAACCTCAAAGAGAACACTTGACCTTCAGTAATACTGTAAATAAGATGGTTTGATGGATTTGGAAGAAGTGGGGAGAGGAGAACAGAAAAAGGCTTTCAAGACCAGGTACAGTGGCTCACACCTGTAATCCCAGCACTTTGGGAGGCCAAGGCAGATGGATCACCTGAGGTCAGGAGTTCGAGAACAGTCTGGCCAACATGGCGAAAACCATCTCTACTAAAAATACAAAAAATTAGCCAGGTGTGGTGGCACGCACCTATAATCCCAGTTACTTGGGAGGCTAAGGCAGGAGAATCGCTTGAACCCAGGAGACAGAGGTTGCAGTGAACCGATATGGCACCATTGCACTCCAGCCTGGGTGACAGAGACTCTGCTTCAAAAAAAAAGGAAGAAAAAGGCTTTCAATATGCACATATTGACAGTTTTCACATAAAAGGGGATGAAAAACAGAAAGTTAAATAAATAAGTTGCACATAAACTTTGTAAATTGCCCTTACACAGGGTTGAGGCAAAGGGGAAACTGAGACTTTGGCATCAGAGAATTCTACTCAACAGTTAACTGGCTGTGTGTCAGAGAGATTAATTTCCCTCTCTGAGCCACCATCTTGTTTACCTCTACAATGGAGATAATAACAGTCCCTACTTCTGGGAGTGTAAGGATTAGGAAATTAAATCTTTTTTTTTTTTCTTTTTTTTGAGACAGGGTCTCACTCTGTCACCCAGGCTGGAGTGCAGTGGTGCCATCTCGGCTCACTGCAGCCTCTGGCTCCTGCCTCAGCCTCCCAAGTAGCTGGGATTACAGGTGCCCGCCATCACACCTGGCTAATTTTTGTATTTTTACTAAAGACGGGATTTCACCATGTTAGCAAGGCTGGTCTTGAACTCCTGGCCTCAAGTGATCTGCCTGCCTTGGCCTCCCAAAGTGCTGGGATTACAGGCATGAGCCACTGTGCCAGGCCAGGAAATTAAATCTAAATCACCTGGTACATAAAATGCCAAAATCGCTACACTAATGACCATTTATTTCACATCCCCAGCTGTGTGACTTGAGAAGCCCACTCTCTGGTGTCAATTTTAAAAGAAATGTCTCTGTGATTAAGGATTACTAATTGGGTCCCCTTTGAAGTTCCTCAAAAGATACCAGGAAAGCTTTCAATAGCTTTTAACTCAAATACATTTATGAAAATGATTATAACACCTCCATCATTGCCATTTGCCTCAGACATTGATACCATAGGGACCAAGATGTCATCAAGGACCTGCTTTTAGACTTTGTTGACATCAATGTCAGATCAATGGCTGAAATAAAAGCATCTTCAAAATACTTCACAAAGCAATTGAATGGTATGAGTTGCACAGAACATCTAAGCCTGCTTGGAGTGCCATGTTTGGTCAAGGAGAGGGTGGAAGAGGGAGACTCAAGACCCACCGCCTGCTTTCAAAAAGTCTTTCTCCATAATTAATACAGGAGTTTTAAAAAGATAACAGGCCGGGCGCGGTGGCTCAAGCCTGTAATCCCAGCACTTTGGGAGGCCGAGATGGGCGGATCACGAGGTCAGGAGATCGAGACCATCCTGGCTAACATGGTGAAATCCCGTCTCTACTAAGAAATACAAAAAATAGCCGGGCGAGGTGGCGGGCGCCTGTAGTCCCAGCTACTCGGGAGGCTGAGGCCGGAGAATGGTGTGAACCCGGGAGGCGGAGCTTGCAGTGAGCTGAGATCTGGCCACTGCACTCCAGCCTGGGCTACAGAGCGAGACTCCGTCTCAAAAAAAAAAAAAAAAAAAAAAAAAAAAGATAAACAGATACCTCAAGCATTCACTGGAAGAATCACATGCACAAATTCTAATTTTGGGTTTGTATCGACCACAAGAGTCTCTGTCCAACACGTGTAAAAGGCTTTTTGGCAAATTCATCACTTTATATACCAGTTTGATTTGGGATACCTTTTTCATTTTTTCTTTTTTCACATCAAACGGGGAATGTGCCAACATCACAACAAAGTCTGAGGGAGGCACATCTCACACACGAGCGTGAAAACCCAATCATCACGCTTATGAACTACCAAAGGATCCCAGGTTTTATTAACGAGCACATTTCTGGGTTTTGCCCTGCCAAGCTTCATGCTTTCATCCTCAGGCTAGTCTCCTCTGAGATAGAAAGCAGCTGTTCACTTCAAGACCGAAGTCTGAGTTCCGTGTAGGAAGAAGAGGTCAGGGAAGGGAGAAGGTAAAGGGGCCAAGGACACAGAACTTTCTCCCAGGAAGAAAACATCACTCCGGACTTTTGCTTTCATCTCATCAGCCAGGGCTGTATCACAGGGCTATGCCTAGGAAGCTGGGTGGCCAGCAGGTCGCCTTTCCACCCTTTATAGAAAAGGTAGGCAGTGGCCGGGCGCAGTGTCTCACGCCTGTAATCCCAGCACTTTGGGAGGCTGAGGCAGGCGGATCACTTGAGACTAGCCTGGCCAACATGACCAAATTGCATCTTTACCAAAAATACAAAAATTAGCTGGGCTTGGTGGTGCACGTCTGTAATCCCAGCTACCAGGAGGCTGGGGTGGGAGAATCATTTGAGCCCAGGAGGCGGAGGTTGCAGTGAGTCAAGATGGCACTGCTGCACTCCAGCCTGGGCGACAGAGTGAGACCCTGTTAGAAAAAAAAAAAAAAAAAAAACTAGGCAAGCGTAGTGACAGATAATGGCTTTGGGATATCAATCAATGGTCTATCAAGGGACCCAGCCAAGAGTTTTCAGTGTTATCTTTTGCCAATTCAAGACACTAAAACACTACCAGCAACTCTCACCTACTACCCCTATCATTTCCTAAAAGAAAGGGTATTTGAACACTGCCAAGGCCGGGCAGAGATGCCGTAATCACAACACTTCGGGAGGCCGAGGCAGGCAGATCTCTTGAGGCCAGGAGTTCAAGACCAGCCTGGCCAACATAGCAAAACCCTGTCTCTACTAAAAAAAAAAAAAAAAAAAAAAAAAATTAGCCAGATGTGGTGGTGGGTGCCTGTGGTCCCAGCTACTCAGGAGGCTGAGGTGGAAGGATCACTCGAACCTGGGAGAAGGAGGTTGCAGTGAGCCGAGATTGCACCACTGCATACCATCCTGGGCAACAGAGGGACCTTGTTTCAAAAAAAAAAAAAAAACAACCTGCCAAAAGAGGAGAGACAATCACAGAATAATGATCTGCCCACACACTGCACCATCACTTTCGTTTTGTGCAAAATTCCCCCCATTGCTCCTAGTTTCTGAGACGTTTTCAGTGAAACGTCAGTCCTGGGAGTGGTGCTGAGGGATGGTGGTCCTGGGCGTAAACCACAACACTGAAGGGCCTATGGCTTTCAGAGACAGAAACTGGAAAAATAATGTTTTTCGGATTTCTTCATACAAACGACCGTGGAAGTAAGTCTTATTACAAACTTAGAGGAGTTGTCATAAATGGAATGAGAAGTAGAAGGTGGAGGGGAGGGGAAATGTCTTCAGGAAGGATACATGAGGAGCAGCTGTCAGCCACAGGAAGGCCTTCACAAAGGCAGCAGCAGGTTGGGCAGGTCTTGACAGAAAGTGCAGACAGCTGGCCCTCCCAGGATGGGAACCGCTGACTCCACTCAAGGCATCTGGTTCATGCAAACTCCGAAGCAAACCGTGGTGGGATGGTAGCTTCAAGGGGATGTGATGTCATTTCTCCTCAGTGAGTGTCACGTGGCTAGGGAGTTTGACTCTTTCCCTCCTTTTCCCAAAGAAAATTTTGTACCTCTCACAAACAAATCAGCCCATTTAAAGGAAGAATGCAAATTTTGCCTGGAAGAGCAGACTTGAAATTGGTCATTAATGGTTTAAAGGTTATTTCTCCACTGAGAACATTCTAGGCATTTTGATTATTGGCAGCAGCCCTTCAAGAGAGTTTTTCTGCTAATTTTCCCTCAACCTCTTCTGTTGCGTTCTGAATTTTCAAAAGTAGGACCAAGCTAGTTATGAGTGACTGTAAATTTGGAGGACGGAAATACACATGAAAATAACCACTACTGGTCGGGCACACTGGCTCACACACACCTGTAATCCCAGCACTTTGGGAGGCTGAGGTGGGCAGATCAGGAGGTCAGGAGATCGAGACCATCCTGGCCAACATGGTGAAACCCCATCTTTACTAAAAATACAAAAATTATCTGGGCATGTAAGTAGCTGTAATCCCAGCTACTCAGGAGGCTGAGGCAGGAGAATCGCTTGAACCAGGGAGTCAGAGGTTGCAGTGAGCCGAGATCGCGCCACTGCACTCCAGCTTGGTGACAGAGCAAGACTCTGTCTCAAAAATAATCAAACAAACAAACAAATCCACTACTTAGAACAGAGGTCACCGGGTGCGGTGGCTCACACCTGTAATCCCAGCACTTTGGAAGGCCGAGGTGGGCAGATCCCTTGAGCCCAGGAGTTCAAGACCAGTCTGGGCAACATGGCGAAACCCCATCTCTACTAAAAATATAAAAAATTAGCCAGGAGTGGTGGTGCATGCCTGTAGTCTCAGCTACTCGTGAGGCTGAGGTGGCAGGATTGCTTGAGTCCAGGAGTGGGAGGTTGCAGTGAGCTGAGACCATACCACTGCACTCCAGCCTGGGCGACAGAGATGCCATCTCAAAAAATAAAAAAGAAAAAAGAACAGAGGTCAGTAAACTTTTCCGTCAAGGCACAAATAATAAATATTCCAGGCTCTGTGGGCCACATGGTCGCAGCTCTACTGCAGTCCTAGCAAGAAAGGAGCCACAGACAATACATAAAGAAATGGCAGTGGCTGCGTTCCAGTAAAACTTCATCATGGATACTGACATTTGAATTCCAAGTAATTTTTACACAAGTCACAAAATACTACTTTTCTTTGTGTTTTTTCCAATCATTAAAATATAAAAACTATTCTTACTTCACAGGCCGTAAGAAAACAGGCAGTGGTCCCACAGGCTGTAGTTTGCTGATGATATCTGAACTAGAAAATAAAACAGATAAAGCACTCAGGAACAAATTTAACAAGAAATATGCAAAGCTCCATGAGGAAATTTAAAAGTTTTTGAAGTCACAAAAGTTAACTTGAATAAAAAGATATACCATGTTTTTGGTTAGAGAGATTCAACACCATGAAGATGCAAATTCTTCCACAACTAATTTTAAAATGTTTTACGAGGCCGGAAGTGGTGGCTCACGCATGTAATCCCAGCACTTCAGGAGGCTGAGGCAGGTGGATCACCTGAGTTCAGGAGTTTGAGATCAGCCTAGCCAACAGGGCAAAATCCCATCTCTACTAAAAATATAAAAAATTAGCCAGGTATGGTGGCGGGTACCTGTAATCCCAGCTACTCAGGAGGCAGAGGCAGGAGAATTGCTGGAACCTGGGAGGCGGAGGTTGCAGTGAGCCAAGATCGCACCACTGCACTCCAGTATGGGCGACACAGTGAGACTCTGTCATAAATAAATAAATAAATAAATAAATAAATAAATAAATAAAGTATTATGATCCAAATTAAAGTAGCAAGAGATCATCTTTTTCTGGAATCACACAGCTGACTCTGAAGTTGATATGAAAAGATAAATAAACAAGATTAGGTCTGGAAAACTCAGAAAAAGAAGAACAAAAAGGAAACAGTTGTACTAGAATGTAAAACACTATGCACATCAGCAACTAAGCCAGTGTGGTATCGGCGCATGAATGGACAGACAGAACACATCCAGAAATATTAATACATCCAAAATGAACCCAGGACTTACTGTGTGATGAAGGCAGCATATCAAATCAAGGTGCTAAAGATGAGTTTTTAATAAATGGTATTGGCCACGAAGACAAACAGATCCAAACCTCATACTATGCATCAGAATAAAAAGCACTCCAAGTAAACCAGATATTAAATGTAAGAAATGAAACCATATAAGTTAAAATGGGAGGAGCCAGATGGTGCACAGTGGCTCATGCCAGTAATCCCAGCACTTTAGGAGGCTGAGGTGGGAGGATCACTTGAGCACCAGAAGTCAAGGCTACAGTGAGCTGTGATCACACCATTGTCCTCCAGCCTGGGTGACAGAGTGAGACCCTGTCTCAAAATAAAATAAAACGGGGAAAGCCATTCTAAAAATAATTTAAAATCCAGAACCGTTAAAAAGAAAAAACTCACGAATTCAAATATATAAAAATAATTTGCTTAGGATTTTTTTTTGTTATGCAAAGATCAAAGGAAAAAGACAAACTGGAAAAACAACAGGATTGTAACACATCACAAAGATTAATTTCCATAACCTATAAAAGAAATGCTAAAGAAAATTCTGAAATGTTCTAGAAATTCTAGAGAAAGAAGACCAACAACCCAATTTGGAAAATGGGCAAAGGACATGAACTGAGAGGTCACGGAAAAATACCAATCGCCCTTCCACCTGGGGAAACCCACACTGATGGTGAGGCCATGAGAAACAGGCACCCCCATACACAGCTGGTGAGAGAACAGAACAGCATAAACCCCAAGGAAGGGGAACTGATGGGAACTACCCAAATTACTGAAGCAGTTACCTTTGACAGGACCCACTTCTGGGAATCCTGATTAGAAATAAGTGGAGTGTACATCCACTCTAGAGACTACAGGAAAGAAAGAACAAGAGTGATCTCTACAGGGAGTATGGTGTGAGCAGCAGGATGTATTAACTGGAAAAAGGCCGGGTGTGGTGGCTCAGGCCTGTAATCCCAGTGCTTTGGGAGGCTGAGGTGGGTGGATCACCTGAGGTCAGGAGTTCGAGACTAGCCTGGCCAACATGGTACCCTGTCTCTACTAAAAATACAAAAAAATGAGCCAGGCATGGTGGCACGCACCTGTAATCCCAGCTACTCGGGAGGCTGAGGCACAAGGATCGCTTGAACCCAGGAGGCGGAGGTTGCAGTGAGCTGAGATCGCGCCACTGCACTCCAGCCTGGGTGACAGCGTGAGACAATGTCTCACACAAAAAAAAAAAAGTGAAAAAAGCAAGGTGTATGCTACTTTTGTGTAAGGAAAAGAAATAAGACAGACAGACAGACAGACAGACAGACAGACAGATAGATAGATAGATAGACAGACAGTTATAGATGATACACAGAGATGATAGAAATATAGATGACAGAGATATAGATGATGATGATAGATAGATAGATAGATACATAGATACATAGATAGATACATAGATAGATACATAGATAGATACATAGATAGATACATAGATACATACATAGATACATACATAGATAGACAGACAGACTAGACATTTTCATTTTACTGTTTTGGGTGTTTTTGAGACCAGGATTTTTGCTGTGTCACCCAGGCGGGAGTGCAGTGGCTAGTCACAGGCAAGATTGTCACACATCACAGCTTCCAACTCCTGGGCTCCAGTGATCCTCCCACCTCAGTTTCCCGAGTAGCTGGGACTACAGGTGCACGCCACCATGCCCAGGTCATTTTTATTTTTTGTAGAGATGCGGTCTTGCTATGTTGCTCAGGCTGGCCCTCAAGTGATCCTCCTGCCCCAGCCTCCCAAAGTGCTAGGATTACAGGTATGAGCCACAAAACTCAGCTCTAAGATAATATGTTTTAATTCTTTTTTTTTTTTTTTTTTTTTGGAGACAGGATCTTGCCCAGCCACCCAATGGCACGATCATGGCTCACTGCAACCTCAATCTCCTGGGCTCAAGCAATTCTCCTACCTTGGCCTCCCAAAGTGCTGGAATTACAGGCATGAGCCACAGCACCCAGCCACTATATATTTTAATTTGCTTATATTTGCATCAGGAAATACTAAAAGAAAAAGCAAGAAACTAATAAAAATGGTTACCTATAGATTGGGAGTAAGGGGCATAAGGACAAGGGTGGGAAGGAGAATTTTGTGTCATTTTGACATTTTAACCATTTAAAATTGTCTAATTTTCTTTTAATGACTTCACTTATTTAACAAACTTTAATTGAGCTATGCCCCAGGCGTTCATGAATACCTGGTTGTGGATGAGGAGTGGAGGCAGGCAGAGAATGTAGGCCGGGTGCAGTGGCTCACACCTATATTCCCAGCATGTTGGGAGGCCAAGACGGGCGGATTATTTGAGGGCAGGAGCTTGAAACCAGCCTGGCCAACATGGTGAAACCCCATCTCTACTAATAATACAAAAAAAAAAAATTAGCCGGGCCTGGTGGTGGGTGCCTGTAATCCCAGCTACTCGGAGGCTGAGGCAGAAGAATTGCTTGAGCCCAGGAGGCAGAGGTTGAAGTGAGCAGAGCTTGCACCATTGCACTCCAGCCTGGGCAACAGCAAGACTCTGTCTCCAAAAAAAAAAAAAAAAGAAAAGAGAATGTGACAGTATGCTCATAAATATGTATACTTCTACATATTAAAAATATATCTCTGAATATCTGCTTTGGTGCAATGGAAAATAATTCAGTTACATGACTAAGAAACCAAATCTAGTTAGTAATTGAAAGTGCATACGTATGAGAAAGAGAGATGGAAAAATTAGAGACCCTATTCGAGGTGCAAGTGAGTTCTCAGAGATGGCAGTCGCTGCCTTCAAGGGAACCGAGCCCCTCTGTGGGGGACAACCACTGCAGTCAACATAAAGTGTTATTTCAGAGACCCCATGTTTGAAATAGAACTACCTTCTCCCACAACCCTTCCTTCTTTCTTGCTTTATTTAGGATCATTGAACTTATCACCATCTTACATATATTTTTACTTAGCTTGTTTATCTGTCTTCATTAACTACCCCAGGGCCATACTTGTAAGAAGTCCCTTAATAAACATCTGTGGATGAACAAATGAGCAGATCGCTGCCTGGATTGATTGATGGCTCTTTCCGAGATGTTTGACTCCAGAACGCTGGTTTTGTTGTCTCAGAAATCTCGATGCGTGAATCCCTGTGGCTGCTGCTGTTGCAAGAACGTATGCGAAGTTGGTCATCGCCGTTGATCCAATCGAGCTTATGTGCGTTGCTGACATAGCATACATATTGAAATTAACCACCACTGGAAATGTCTTTAGGAGGACTAAACTGACTCCACAGTTAGACAAAAAGTTAGCATGTCCTTCCAAAAGTCAAGGAAACAGAGCTGCAAGGAGTAACTTTGACATTAGGAGAGCATGTATTTGTCATTGTGAGGATGACTGAAATTTCGCATTTTCTTGCCAAGCCAAAACCAAGAGCTTTGCAGAGCTTAAGAGGGGAAAATACCCACAAATTTCCTTGGAAGAAATGAAAATGTCAAGCCAGGAGAGGCCGTTGTCACCGGACCATGCATTGTGCAGGCACGTGTCCTGTTTCAGTGGGCGGCTTATTTCCTTACTTTACATAAAATAATGGTGTATGTTACCATCTTAGATGACTGGGAATATAGCATGTGGTTTGCCTGCCAGATAAGGTTCCATTCTCACCTCCAACCACATCCCTAGGTGCAAGGCTGTCTATTTCACATTACCTAATAATTCGACAAAGAACACTTAAAAGTTTAATGACTTGTTCAATTGTTTTTTTCTTTTGAGAGGGAGCTGATTTCAAATGTCTCCATCTCAAACTGCTTGAACCGAGCCAGTAATAGTCACAAGTCAAAATACTATGAGATCACTTAGAGGGGGACTGTATACTAGTCTGGAGTTGGCAGACTAGTATACAGGGAATTGCTGGCATTTTGGAATACTCATTACTTTTAGTTATGGGAAGAAAAACTGAAAATTTTGGTTTATCTATACACTGAAAAACTATGAAGCTGTTAAGGTGACTAGGGCACTTTCTAGGTAGTGATTTGGAATATCACAAAACTCTAGTAAATGGGGAAGGAAAAAAAGACCAGGTGCATCTACCTCAGTGGGTTCAGTGTGCACTCACTATGAAAAGGGGAGTGGGGTAGGCTGTGCACGTTGGCTCACACCTGTAATCCCAGCACTTTGGGAGGCCAAGGTGGGTGGATTACCTGAGGTCAGGAGTTCGAGACCAGCCTGACCAACATGGTGAAACCTGTCTCTACTAAAAAGACAAAAATTAGCCAGGTGTGGTAGCGGGCGTCTGTAGTCTCAGCTACTTGGGAGGCTGAGCAGGAGAATCGCTTGGACCTGGGAGGTGGAGGTTGTGATGAGCCAAGATCGTGCACTCTGGCCTGGGCAACAAGAACGAAACTCCATCTCAAAAAAAAAAAAAAAAACAAAAGAAAAGGGGAGTTGGGGAGAGGGAGTGATGGCAACCTTGTGTTTGCCAGGGTACACAGTTATTTCTGGAAAGATACAGCACATTTTTTTTTTCTTTCTTTCTTTTTTTGGTGAGACGAGTCTTGCTGTCACCCAGGTTGGAGGATACAGGACATTTCTGCAAAATGCTTTTTTTTTTCTTTTGAGACAGGGTCTCACTCTGTCAGCCAGACTGAAGTACAGGGGCATGATCTCAGCTCACTGCAACCTCTGCCTCCTGGGTTCAAGCGATTCTTTGTGCCTCAGCCTCCTGATTAGCTGGGATTACAGGCACACACCACCATTCCTGGTTCATTTTTTTTGTATTTTTAGTAGAGACAGGGTTTCACCATGTTGGCCAGGCTGGTCTTGAACTCCTGACCTCAAATGATCCACCCACTTTGGTCTCTCAAAGCGCTGTGATTACAGGCATTAGCCACCACTCCCAGCCTGCAAAATGCTGTTTTTTGAACTCATTTGTAGGTAGGGCTTACTATCCACCAGTTAGTAATTGAAAGTGCATAAGTATGTTTCTTTCTAGTAGTTAATGGTTAATCCTTTTCTAATGGTTAATCCTCTTAACAGCCCTGTGAGGTAAGGGCCTCATCACCCTTATTCTACAGATGCACAGAGATCGCACAGCCAGAAAATGGCAGAGCTGGGATTAAAACCCAAGGAATCTAGCTCCTTGTTCTGGAGCATTCTGCTCCGCTGTTAAGACTGGCCTGGGACATAGGGGAGAGGGGTGTAACCAAGGGATCTGGAAGCAAGGGTAGGAGAATGGAAATAGTATATGCTATTTTGTTCTATTTGAATTTTTGTCAGGTGTAAAATTACCTTTTTTAAAAATAATTTTTAAATTAATGGAAAAACATGGGAGATCCATTTAGAAGGATCAGGTGAAAACAGATGGTGAAATACATGGAGCGTGAAACTAAGAGCTTGGGTTTGTTGTGAACGATGAGGAAGCTTTTTGGTGTTCTGAATGTGGGCAACTGGAAGCTGGAACTGGAAGTGGCTCTGAGAATCTTCAGCCACCAGGAATGGCTTCCTCTCTGCTGTCCACCTCCTCAGGGTCACCCTCCCCCTAATTCTACAAGCCCTCTAAGACTAGCCAGCACCTAAGCATAATGGATAACAACCATTGGGCTTTGGAGTCAGAGCCACTGATTCTCATTCTGACCCTCCACTTTTAAAGGGTCCCTGGGCAAGTTGCCTTTCTTCACCTTAAATATCTCATCCATAAAATGGGCCTAAGATTAAGCACCTCACAGGTTGATAGTATGGTTAAATTAGGTAATACATGATATGTGCTAAGGATAAAGTCAGGCATAAAGTAAGTGTTCAGTTAGTGCTTGCTATTATTATCCTAGCATTGACCAGGATTGAAATCTCAACTTTGATTCCAAAAAAACTGTTGTCTTCCCCAGGGACAGCCAGTATCTTCCCTCATCCCTTCATGTTTCTCCTTTCTCCCTTAAAAGAAATATCAGGTGCTGGACCAGATCTAGTTTATACCCATAGTCACTTAATGTTTCCAACAATCCTACCAGGTAGATTTAATTATACCCATTTTCCAGATGAGAAAACTAAGGGTCAAAGAAATATTGTAACTTACACAAGATGCCTCAGCTAGGAATGGTGAAGTTGTGACTTAACCCATATCATGCAACTCCCATGCCGCTCTCCTTTGCCCATTACACCATGCTACCTGATGGTCCTGCTCACCTAAGGCCAAGCAGAACCTGCCTCAGCTGAGAAGCCTTCCCAGATTGCCACAGCTGCACTAATATGACTCTTCTGTGCATCTATGCAAGTCACACACCAATTTTAGTTAAAATCTTGCATTATTTTCTTCAGGGTGACTGAATTCCTCAAATATGAAATTGGACTAAATCTACTCTCTTTAGCCCCCGAATACACAACTCATAGAAGTTGCTACCTAACAAGAGACATGCTTTTCTGCATCTGTATGTTGTGTGTACCTCTTCTTACCTCCCTTTGTTGGGATTAAGTGAAAGCTGATAGTCATCATTTCATGAAATTCCAACTGAATACTCAAACACCTGGAATTCTTTCTGTGCTCTGTTGTTTTTTAGAGGGAACTCATGAAATATACTGGAAAATTTTCCCTACCTCCTATACCTGGATACACTTCTAATATTCAATACAAAACCATTATGATAATGATCCCAAGACACTGCAAATTCTATTGCATTTTGAATCACCCAATATTGAGATACATTTATTTATGCTAAATCCCTGACTTTAAAATAACTGACATATTTGGCAAGCTGCTGGATCTTAACACACTTCCACCTTCAGAGTCTTTACTTGCACTGCCAGAGCTGTGGGACAGGCATTTTTGACAAACCCACAGTGGAAACTAACCCACGTATTTCAATAGAAATGTTACAATTGTTACATTTAACCACAGTAATACACTCACATGAAGGACTAAACAGCTTCTTACATAATAGCCTGAAAGTTAGCCACATTTTAAATAATTTAGATGAGAAATTGTATTCTGAGTTCCAATCAAGTAGCAATGTTTTCAGGTTGAAAGTAGGAAATTGCATGCATTCCTAAATACACATGGGAATTGTTAGTCACCAACTAAGCTTACCCTTCCATTCTGTAGCATTTCATGCAATGCAAAAAAACAAACAAACAAAAAAACCAGTATGATCCAAAATGAAGACAGAATACTGAATCCATATTTATCTCTCAAATTCTCAGCGACTATAGGCAGCATCAAAAGCCTCACAAGCCTACTCAACTGCAAACATCTCTTGCTGCAAGTATTACTGAATATCAAGTTCCATTATACCATGTCTAAAGCAGGACTTGGGTAATTTAATGATACGTCCCCCTGTGGCAGCACCTATCCCCTATTAATATGTGGGTGTGCTGTGCTTTCTATAGGTAAGGGGTAGCGGTCTCATTCACAGAAATTTCCTTTGTTAAGATGCTCACTTTCTGGTGATACATCCAACTACCCACTGATTTCCTGGCAAGGGCATTCAACAGAATGTACTGCTCCCAATCCCACAAACCTAGTAGCAAAGTTGCAGGGGTGACCTTAGCACCCTTGAAGTGGGCAAAGTAGACACAGGATCGGTAAAACGTAGGAATCTAAAGTAGGCTGTGGACCTACCACTTGCTTTCGATTTTGTTATCACTTGTCAAGCATGGGGCTAGCCTGTGAGGTTACAAAGATGAGTAAAACAGTGGCGTTGGCAGACTAGTATACAGGGAATTGGCTGGCATTTTGGAATATTCATTACTTTTAGTTATGGTAAGAAAAACTCTGCAAATGTACATATAAAACCTAGACCACAAACTCTACTGCTAAATTTTAAACTTAAAACGTTCTGAAGAATAAAAGGGAATTGCATACTCTTCATTTTAAACAGGGAAGAGTTCACACAGCTTATTCCTAGCCAGTGGAAAAATCAGTCTTCCCATCATTAGCCCTGAACTATGTACTAGTTATACTATTCAGTAAATAAAATTGAGTTGGGGTAAGAGATCAAATATGAGAAGCTGAAAACTAAAAAATTCTTAAGGTTAGAAACACACTGACAAGTACTCTCCTTAGTTCAGAGCCACAGATCTTACCCTCTACTGAAGCTACTGCGCGATAATATGCCTAAGAGGGCCGGCCGTGGTGGCTCACGCCTGTAATCCCCGCACTGTGGGAGGCTGAGGCGGGCAGATCACCTGAGGTCAGGAGTTCAAGACCACCCGGGCCAACATGGTGACACCCCATCTCTACAAAAAAAAAAAAAAAAAAAAAAAAAAAAAAAAAAAAAAAAAAAATATATATATATATACACACACACGAAGATGAGGCAGGCATGGTGGTGCACGCCTGTAGTCCTAGCTACTCAGGAGGCCGAGACAGAATTGTCTGAACCCGGAGGCGGTGGTTCCAGTGAGCTGAGACCGAGATCGTGCCACTGCACTCTAGCCTGGGCAACAGAGGAAGATTCCATTCCCCCCACCCCACCCCCCTCAAAAAAACCAAAAAACAGAAAAGGAGACCCAGAGTTGAAAACTGAACCCTCCTCTCCACTTCAGGTAATTCTACACTTCTTGCCATGTAGTTGCCTGAAGGTGGGATTTCGAAAATGATTTTTTTTTCGATTTGTTGCCCAGGCTGGAGTGCAGTGGTGCAATTTCAGCTCACTGCAACCTCTGCCTCCCAGGTTCAAGCAATTCTCCTGCCTCAGCCTCCTGAGTAGCTGGGATTACAGGTGCCCACTACCACACGCAGCTAATTTTTGTATTTTTAGTAGAGACGGGGTTTCATCATGTTGGCCTGGCTGGTCTCGAACTTCTGGCCTCAAGAGATCTACCTGCCTTGGCCTAAAATGCTGGGATTACAGGCGTGAGCCACTGCTCCCAGCCTTTAAAATGCTTAGCACAAATATTGTAAATATATACGTGCAAGCTAGTGCCAAATTACGGCAATGGAGAAACTTATTTATAAAGTCTGGATTTTGTTGACAATTAGCATGACTTGCCTGGCAAAGAACAACTGTCACGTCAGATGCACCCTCTGCTGGAACACCTTATCACCACATAAGAAACCGGGCTGTAACAAAGTCATGCATTAAGTTTCCTCAGTTGAGGATCTGAGGTGGGTGGTGGCACAGGGTAGGGTGGGGTGGGGTGGGGTGGGGTGCAGTGAGGTGGGTGGGGGCGGCAGCAGGGTAAATAAACCATTACGGCACATAAAATAATTACACACATAAAAATATTCTAATTTATATTTTATTGCATTATGAAAATACATTTGGCAAAGTAATCTAGGCTCCAAGTTGAATAAAATTCTGAAGAGTGTACTGATTTTTAAAATGTGAAATAGATGTATTCTAACCAATACATACTAGCACTCTTATTAGGCCAAAACCCAGTAAACCTAATTTTTATAATTCCATATGAAATTACAAGGTGTTTTGCATTCATTCATTTTATGATTAGCACAAATCTTGAGAACTGACCCTCATTTTATCAAAACCAATGTTAAATTCCTGTTCAGAAGACAATTTGAAACACCACCGAAAATTTTCAATTCCTTTGGTTTTATAAGTTGCATTTTCATCCTTACCATGTTACATTTTTTCATAATCAAACATTGTAGCAGCTTTAGATTCTGCCCAAGTACCTTTAAGTAAACTAGTATATTACATTATTTGAAAAATCGCTGATTTTACAAATGCAAAAATGCATAAATACATGCCTATCTACACCGGCAAAACAAAATACTCGAATCTCAATGCTTTTAACAGGCCACACTTTCTGGCCGAGGATTTCTGGGATGCCTTTCCAAGCCACAAGGCCTGGCTGGCAATTTCACTGCTCCAAAACACACTTCTGAAAGATGTAGTTACAATAAACTCTAAGCAGGTTAAATTTATCTAATAATCAACATTTAAAATATGACATTTTCACTACTTTTGCTACATTTTTCAGAACTGAAAATATATATTTTTCAAAAATGTACAAGGATATTTTCACTTTTTAAAAGGGAAAAGTGCTAAAAACATAATACATCTCTCTCTCTCTCTTTCCTCATCAGAATCTTCAAATTTTTTTACATGTTGGGTTATAGTCTAGAGAACAGGTAAGTAATCTGCTCAAGGTCAGAAACAAAGTATCTTTAATCACTGAGGTCTCCATTCTTCATTTAGATCTTTTAACAGGACTTTGCTTGATGTACGTTAAGAAACATGCGTAAAATCAGACTTTTAAAAATTCGTAAGTGAATCAGTTATTATTAGAATTGACATTTTCATTAAGCAAAGTCTGTGTTAAGTGCACCTATGAATACTTGTGGAAATTTACTTCCAAATGGCCATCATTATCTAAAACCAGCTGAACAAGCTTTCCCAATTTAACTACAGAAGTATTCCACCTACCCTAAAGATATTCCATGAGCATTCTACAATTATCTGTATAAACAGCAACAAGTTTGATCTATGATCAACATATGAATATCTAATAAATATTAAAACTATAGATTAAACTGCAGATCTCTCATAGAGTTAAGTGATGTCATTTTGGTACATTCACCATTATTGTACTTTATTTAATAAAGAAATACATTTGCCCTTGCAAATACAGCAATTGCAAGTTTACAAATAAAACCACAGACCTCAAAGTCATAATGCTAAATCTTCAACTTGTAACCAACAAAAGTAAATCAATTTGTTTACAAATGGTCCATGGCACTACAATTAAAATAAAAAATATCAAAGGTCACAGGATCTTAGGTAGGTTTACTGACAATTTCATAAATATTCAAAAGAAAATCTCAAAATTTCTAAACTTAAATTTGCTTCATTGTAACATTTTTGAAAAAATTTTTAAAAATTTACATGTTTAATTTTTCTCCCCTCTTGGATATAGTAAATCAATATTCAGATTTTAACTATTAGACATAGTCATAAATATATCATCTAGCTGTTGTGAACTTGACAGTCAAGTCAGTCAGTAGTATACTATCCTACAAACATAAATGGATCCAAATAGTTTTGGTATTTATAGTCATGACGATTTAAGTAGTCAAAACGCAAAACTTGTGGTTGCCCCCCAAATCACCCAAAAGCATATGATACAGTGTCAGAAACTGTTTGCATCAGTTTTAGAAGCCCATCTGTGTATTTCAGGTATCTGAAACTTAAAAAAAGGGGATTCTTCCATATTTTGATAAAAATGTACTCGAATATTTCATAACATTAATATTTATTGCTTTATATGAATACTGTATTGAAAGCCCAAGCATTCAGTTTACACACAGAAATTATACAATTATATACCGCTTCACAAAGGCAGTGAACACATTACATTCTACAAAATCTACTTTACAGAAATTTAAAAACTCTAAATATCAAAAGGTACAGTTGAAGAAACAGGTATAAATTTGGCAGCCAGTAATTTTGACAGGGAAGTTGCAGTTTGCATGACTTTAAATATGTAAATTTGAAAATATTGAATTTAGAGTAATCATTGTGCTTTGTGTTGATCTGAAAAATATAACACTGGCTGTCGAAGAAGCATGTTCAAAAATATTTAATTCACTCCAAAATGTCATACAAATTATGGTGGTTTCTATGCACCCCTAAAGCTTCAGTCATTTAGCTCAGGTACATACTAAAGTAATATATTAATTCTTCCAGTACAGTGGTGTTCCATACCATTGACATTTGCATACTCTAGAATAATTTAGAAAGACACGTGTAATATTCACAATGTTCAGAAAAGCAAGCAAAAGGTCAAGGAACCTGCTTGGTTCTTCTGAGATGGTCTCATATCAGCTTCATAAACATTCATTCTACAAAATAGTAAGCTAACATTTGAACACAATTTCCAAGATAAAGCATATTTTCTCATAAATAATGAAGTCTTTTTCTCAGGCACCTCAGAAGTATACAAAAGAATTTGAGTTTGAACAGATCTCTTGGAATGTGTTTAACCTGGTATTTCAACAGACTTAAGATTTCCAGGGTTTCACAAGGGCCAGATTTTATTTCAATTACTCAGAAGAGAAAGAAAATGTCTTCTGAAAGAGGTGAACTCAATCATTACCAATAGAAAAAGTATCCACTGTATTCATCTCTTATAGAAACAGAAAAATATAACATTTCCCCCCTTAGAATAATATATATATATGTATGTATATATGACTTAAAGTTCCATAGTACGTAGCCAAACAATAAAATCTGGAAACCAGCATGAAACCCTATAATTCACATGTTAAAATGTTGAAACTATGACCAAAATATGAAAACTGCTAGAGCTATCAGAAAGAGACAAGACAAAAAGCTTCTTGCATATGTATAAACTAAAAGTGATAATCTCAAAAAACTTTTCAAAATTATAATTACCTTCCAGTTTAAAAACTTTAATCCTAAATTAAAAAAAAAAAAAAATCTATACACAAACCACTGATTTGCCCAGACCAAAAAAAAGAAAGAAAGAAAAGTCAGCGGTAAGGTAAGCAGGACCCAGAGGAGCTGATATTCACAGTTCTTACATGTACAACTCTTTCAGGAATTATCCATAAAGTACTTTATTTTACAACCTGCTTCTCTTGTAAAACTAAAGGTCCACTTTATTACATAAAAGTTTTATACAGTGTTAAAACCAGAACTGTATGTAAAATACTGCATCTAAATGTTTCTAAATAGTTAGTCTTGTTCCATTGGTTCATCGGTGACTTCTGTGGCTTCATCATCATTTTCCATGGATGATTCTGAAAGAATCTCTCCAGTTTTACTGGAATTGGATCCTACTAATTCTTCTGTTTCACGGCAGTCAGAAGAACCACTACTTACAGGGCCTTCGTTTTCACCACCTTCAGAATGTAGTAAATCTTTCTCAGCTTGAGACACATCAGATTCCTCCATTTGATTATTTTCCTCAGAAGTCTCTTCATTCACAGTTAAGGCATCATCAGATTCTTTTTCTTGATTTTTTCTTTCTGGGATCATTTCTCTTGATGTCATAAAAGACTCTAAAAATAAGCAAATGTTGTTGTAGTTAAATTTTATTTTCAAAATACCTCCACAGTTAAGTTTCATGAATTCTGATATTCTATAGTTCAAATCACATCCCCTGAAATTCAGCAGCAACTACATACAGGTGGGAGAAAAGCCCAACATCAGCATTATAAGGAGTTCCATTATGTAAAATTCTTTCACGAAAAAAATGAAGTACAAGAATTTGAGGATCTCCTTACTCCACCCTTTTACAGATGGTCTCTAAATACCTTCTTCTTCCTCTTCATCCTCTTCTTCATCCTCTTCTGTACAGTGCTGCCGGGTACAACGGCTTTCTTTGTCTTTATCCTGAGATGAAGATGATGCTTCTGTTTCTTCTACCATAACTGAAGAAATTTCACTGGAAGTTGTCTGACTGGCTGTTTCTCTGACTTCACTTTCTTTGTCAAACCTGAGTCTTTTTACCTCATGCCCCTCAGCTTCCACAGCATCTTCATCTGGATGTTTATTTTTCAAAGGGCTAACTGAGGAAACTTGTGATTCAGATGTCGAAGAGTCACTGTAAATGTTTTTTTAAAGTGTCATTAATAAGATTATTTTCCCCATCTTCTACATCCCCATTTTTAAGGTTAAATAATGTTTTAAATTGTATTTTAGTGTCAAAGTTAAATTGTAACACCTGAGCAAAGAAAAACACAAGAGAATAATTTCAAGGTAACCTAAACCGTTTGATGAATAATTCCCAGGTGGACTCAGAAAAGCTGTATGACCTTTCTGTGCAATTCTCCAGTAAGTTAAATATTCTCCTACAATAAACCCACAAGTCTTCCATACACACATACTCTCTAAGTCCTCTCCCTCAATTAGTCTTCCTTCCCTTAAAATGATACAGAAAATTTGAAGATAAAAATAAAAGGTGTCCTTTTATGAACTACAGTGAGAAACGATTCACAAAACCAATTTATTTATAAAGATCTTTTCTCTTTTCAAGTAACTTTCAGAAATAACAAATAAAATGGATCATATCTACTTTACTTTTAGACCCTACATAAACAGTCTCCACAAAGTAGCAATTTTAAAGTCTTGTCTGTGTCCACCTTCAACATTTGCTACACCTGCAAAGAGAAGCCAGTGCTCCTATAAACTGCATGAAAACCTTGTTCTGTCCCTCAGAACTTATAAATAGTGGTAAGTCCTGATGAAATGTTAACTTTTAATAAATATAAAACACATACAAACCTGTGATTTTTCTCTTCATTTTGCTGCAAATTTGTCTCTTTGCTGTCTGTGCTCTCAGGCAACCCATTTGTTGTCATGGGGGCTGACAAAGAAACCTTTGGTCGATTAAGTGGCCTAGGTGTCCCAGGCCCATTTATATTAGACCTATAATAAGATAAATGAACATCATTTCTTATTTTTATAAAAAGTCATCCCTCTTAAGGTATGCTGATGTGAATATATCACAGAAGTATTTGCTGCAACTTTGTTTTCAGGTCCATGCCTTACCAAATTAACTAATTCTATGTAGTTCATCCTATAGTATCCATAAAATGCCCAATTTTTAGAAAGTACACTAAGCCTGCTACTCAAAATCAGGACAATGCAAAATCTGTAGGTATCAAAAATCTAGAATCTCACCTCTCAGTATAGCTTGGTGAATTTCCAGGAAACATAACACCATTCATTCGATTTAAACTATTGGAATTGTTTTTCCTATAAGAAAAGAAAATATACTTGTGGATGACTTGTTTTTTATTTTATTTTAGATGGAGTCTGGCTTTGTCACCCAAGCTGGAGTGCAGTGGTGCAATCTCGGCTCACTGCAACCTCCACTTCCCAGATTCAAGCGTTTCTTGTGCCTCAGCCTCCCAAGTAGCTGGGATTATAGGCGTGCGCTGCCACACCCGGCTAATTTTTGTATTTTTAGCAGAGACGGGGTTTTTTGCCATGTTGGCCAGGCTAGCCTCGAACTCATGACCTCAAGTGATCAGCCCAACTCGGTCTTCCAAAGTTTTGGGATTACAGGCGTAAACAACCACACCCCCCTTTTTAAAAAAACAACGAGAATTAGTTCATGTTAAGAGTGCAAGGATCCATGATTCCACCCAATGCTCCCCGCTCAAGATCTTATGGGGTAGATGCCATTTGAAGCAAAGGGAGTGTGATGGTTGATCCTGGTATAACATCAGGAGCTTTAAATCCCGAAAATGTGGGGTTGCTCCTCTTGGGCCAGCAGTTTGCCGTTGCTGCTAAGTTTGGAAACATTTGTGGTGATAGCTGCCTAATAATGGGGTGGCAAAGTACACCCCCAAACTCAAAATATTTCCCCAATGTCTTTTTAACCATTGTTTTTTTCTCCTCAAAGACTGGGATCTCAGACACAATGGCAGGTAGAGCAATGGAGCCATCCATGCACTGATAAACATTCTCACAGCATAATAGGTTGTCATCTGTGCTTTCTTGGCAACTAACTTGACTTGCGTAGCTTGCGCAGAGGGGATTCAAACTCTCCAAAAAGAAATGTGAACATTAATTCTCCGACCCACGGTCTTGAGCTGATCCAGTCTATGGCTGATTCTGCACTGTAGCTCATTAGCAGATCAGCACTCTCACCATGTGAAAGTCTTCCAATAGATGCCATCATTGCCTTGAATCGTCTCTGAACTTGGAGACTGCTGGCGCAAATCTTATCACTTGATCCAGCGGCAACACCTATCAAAAGGTCACAGCAGTGGCGGAGAACTGATGACTTCTCAAGGGCAATAAAGTTAGGCATATCTTTGAATCCGCTAGCACAAGGAGTATCCATTTCCTTGTTCTTGTTCTCAACCACAATATTAGACCTCTTGCTCACACCAACACTCAGTGATGTCTCGTGTAACCCATCAAATATAAAACACAAGAATACTAAACTGGGGGTCACGGGGTGGAAATGAGATTTATGTGCCGGGTCTAGCATAGACTTGGCTGCTTTTTTAATGTCCTTAACATCCCCAATGCTGGGTTGGGGTTCCAATGCATCCAGTGGATACTGTCTGCTTTTCCCAGATAGCTCAAAACTTCCTTGACGGTCAGGGAGCCCACTCCTGTCCATTGCGTCATCTGTTGGGCTGCTGGTCTGTGAGTCCTTTCTTAGATGAGACATTGTGGGTGATTGGTTCCGACTTAATTCTTTCATTTTGGTAAGAATCATGGGTCTAAAAGATCTTTTGTAAGATCTGTCACAGACCCAAACAAAAAGACTGTGAGAATTAACACAGGCATACAATTTAAGAAAAGAATCCATTATTAGTCACTATGACTTGACTCTGCACTTCTTTACCATTTTTCCAAAATACCTCATATTCATTAGGAAAACAAAACATATTCTGTTCATAAAGGAAATTTTTATCATATATATATATTTTTTAATAGTTTTTCTGTCAAGAAATATAGTATGGGATTATTTTAGTATCTTATTTAGCAACGTAAGTATATTCTTGAGAACATTCTAAAAACAAATTGGGCTGGGTGTGGTGGTTCACACCGGTAATCTCAGCACTTTGGGAGGCTAAGGTGGGAGGATCACGTAAGCCCCCAAGAGTTTAAGGCTGCAGAGAGCTACGATCACTCATCACTGCAGTCCAGCCTGGGTAACTCAGTAGTCTATGAAAGCAGAGTCAGATTAACCTTAAACCAATGGTTCTCAGCAGGGAACAACCTCCCCTCTCTGCCTTTCACATCTCCAGGGGACATTTGGCAATGTCTAAAGATATTTGGAGGGGAACACTACTGGCATAAATGGGTAGAGGTCAAGGACACTGCTAAACCTCTTATAATCCCCAGGACACCCACTCACAATAGAATTATCTGGCACAAAATGTCCATAGTTCCAGGGTTGAGAAATTGTGTCCAAATTTAATTCTTACTTTGCCATATATAAATCTTGACAACTGGAAATATTTTCCATCATAAAGAGAAAAGCCATCAAGTAACTATTCCAAACATGGGAATTATGCCCTAGAGATACCCTGGAAAGGCATCTAGAATGGCATCTCAGGGACATGGGTGCCACCACAGTATGGAAATCCAACAATGTTAAAATTACAGTAAATCACCAATCGTTTTAATCCAAATCTCTTTACCAGAAAAAACATACAGATGATGTTATCAGTAATATTCTACTTTGGGGACTGAATGGTAGGTTCACAAGTATGTTATCACACTTAATTACATATAAAATTCAGTCTGTTTTAAGAATAATGTATTAGAAGCAATAAAATGATTAAATATAGTAAATAATATACTAGAAATAGAAAAAATATACTTACTCTGAAGAAGGATAAACACAGCTAACAACCATCACATTCTGCAATAACAAAAATCAGTGATTTAGTATGAAGAAAAGTACTACAACATAAAGTTTAATCATTTGTTTCTAAAATCACTCTGGTGGGTTAAATTTCCATTGATTCTAATTTTGCTAATGAAGGAAAATAAATGGTTAAAAATGAAAACTGGTAAAACAAAAACTAAAACAATTACAAAGGACCAAAAGAGAATATCCTACTCAGCCACTGATTTTTTTTCCTACTTATTTTTTGTCCTAGTTATTCTAGACCCCTAACATCATATACTATATGCAGTAGAGGAACTAAGCTCAGATGGAATCAACAAAGATGTTGAGAGATTGAAGTACTTAGGACACATGTAATTGATTTTCCTTACAAAGCAACACCCAATCCACAGCCTGTTATGTTGCATCATATATCCCACAGAAAGACTCAAACCTTTTTTGTAATATATTTATATGATCTTCCTGGTAAAAATAACTTTACTAATATTCAGTGTTCGCTGAAAGTTTATTATGAGTCACAGTAAGTGTTCTGCATTTAATCCCCTTCATAGCCCTATTATTAACCACATTTTACAGAGGAGAAAACTAACTGGCCCAAGGTCACACAACTATGAAGCACTGCAACCCTGATTTAAAGGCAGGGCACCTGATATGACTACTGTAACATATTGCTTCTTTATCCAAAGATCTCAAAAATGTAATTATTACAACTCCTGGAGCTGAAAAATAAGTACTGATGAGCCATCTCAGTTTCCTGGCCTTTGGGGATATTATTCAATTGAGTGTACAGAGGATCAACAAAATATATTAATCCAGTATGGCCTCAAGAACTATTGTAAATCACTATGTAATGGTTTTTGATTCCTGTTCCCAGGGTAAAATAAAGTGAATTTGAACCAGATCCTTAAATGAACACTGAAGTGTTTTTGGACCAATCATCAACTGAAAATTAGAACCCATTAGTCTAATCTTGGTTCTCACAGGGCTCCTTCATTTTTCACTCAAGACAAGTCAGTATCTTCTTACTTTTCATTCCCTTAAATACCTTGAGTCTTTGTTCTTCACACCATTTCCTTCTTTTTTTTTTTCTCCTGAGACAAGAGTCTCGCTTTGTTGCCCAGGCTGGAGTGCAATGGTGCCATCTCAGCTCACTGCAACCTGCGCCTCCTAGGTTCAAGCAATTCTCCTACCTCAGCCTCCTGAGTAGCTAGGTTTACAAGTGTGCACCACCACGCCCGGTTAGTTTTTGTATTTTTTGCAGAGACAGGGTTTCACCATGTTGGCCAGGCTGGTCTCGAACTCCTGACCTCGTGATTCACCCACCTCAGCCTCCCAAAATGCTGGGATTACAGGCATGAGCCACCGCACCAGGCCCACACCATTTCTTTTATTCAGAATACCCTTCCCTTATTCTAACACTCCCTCAACCCCCTCCACACACAAACATTAATGTTTATCTCTAAATCTGACCTGCATGTTTCTACTCAATACCTCATTTACATGCTTGGCACCAACAAGTTTCCCAAGTTATGTACCTCTGAACTCCAGAATTGGGAAAATGAATTCCATGGGTAAGTTTATAAAACGCTCTATAAAGTTAAAATAGCAATTATAACTTCTCAGAACCTTTAATAAGTTGATGTACACTATGAATTTCCAAGAAATAATAAGCTGCTTTCCCCCAAACTTCAATGATCAACACACAAACCTTCCTCTACCCGCTCCTATTAAATTTCTCCGTAAAACATAGAATGCAATTTGGAAAACAATTTGGGAAACTCAAGGTAGGCTAGAAAACATATTTCAAGAAGTGGTACCTGAAACGGATCTTACTCAATGTTCTTTTCTGAAATAAAAGCTATTACACCACAGCATAATATAATTCCAATAATAAAATAAATACCTTTTCTACTCCTCTGAGAAATTTGTCTGTTCCTGTATAGTTTCTCCTTGGATCCGTTAACAATTCACATAGTCGCTGAATAGTAAAAGGGATACTGCAAAAAAATATAATTTTACAGTGTGAGATCACTGATAATCAAGAGAACTAGGAACATTATTTCTTTTGCTAGGTAAAGCTGTATCTACTCACCCATGTGTTAAGCTACAAAAGAAAATGCTATAATAGGGAAATAAACGGATGAGTCTTTTAAAAGTAGACAATAAAATAAGCATACCTTTCTATTTAACAAAAAACCAACTCTCCCTTCTTTAAAAAGCAATAAAGGCAGGCGGGGAGAGGTGAATGGCTAATGGGTACAAAAATATAGTTAGGCCGGGCGCGGTGGCTCAAGCCTGTAATCCCAGCACTTTGGGAGGCCGAGACGGGGGGATCACGAGGTCAGGAGATCGAGACCATCCTGGCTAACACGGTGAAACCCTGTCTCTACTAAAAAATACAAAAAACTAGCTGGGCGAGGTGGCGGGCGTCTGTAGTCCCAGCTACTTGGGAGGCTGAGGCAGGAGAATGGCGTGAACCGGGAGGCGGAGCTTGCAGTGAGCTGAGATCCAGCCACTGGGCGACAGAGCGAGACTCTGTCTCCAAAAAATAAATAAATAAATAAATAAATAAATAAATATAGTTAGATAGAATGAATAAGATCTAGTATTTAATAGTACAACAGGTTGACAACAATAATTTATTGTACATTTTAAAATAACTAAGAGTATAAGTGAACTGTTTGTAACACAAAGCACACATAAATGCTTGAGGTGATGGACACCCCATTTACCCTGATGTGATTACGCATTGTATGCCTGTATCCAAATATCTCATGTACCCCATAAACATATAAACCTACTATTTACTCACGGAATTTTTTTTAAAGCAACTTAGAACACCCAAAATCAACAGAAAGCTTCAAAACTGAGGAAAAAATTTTTATGTAATATTCTAAATCCTGATAATTTGATTTGTGTTACAACAGAAGTAACACAAATAATAATCAAGCTGGGGTTTATTTAATATAGAAAATTTTCCTCAAGTATTCTTCTGCACTGAAAGGTTTCTTTAAAATGTTCACACAAAACCACAAATAAAGTATTTTAAATGCGGTTCTGCTCCATTATTACAATTTCATATATAATCTACACGTTTAATCCAACTTAAAATATACACAACAATATTTATTTAACTTTACCGAATACTTTCACTATACTTCAATTTTTGCTTGATCGTAGTAAATACAAAACTGATATAAGTTGGAACTAAAATCATTTTATAAATATTTTTAAGTTTTGAGCTCATGTAGCTATTAGCATTCATAAGTATTACAAACTGAACAGAACAGCAGTTATGAGCACGAGGTAGGACAAATGCAGCTAAGAAGTACAAACATAAATCTTCAGACTTCAGTGTCTGCCATACCAATCTATTTATTCTCTTTAATGAAAAGAATTATAAAGCCTCAAATTAATAGTTAACATTCACAAAGGTCTTCACTTTTTATAGGCAGTGTGACACAGAATTTTCTTCCACCACAAGGTATATCAGCTAGTGAGTTATAATGCCAGAACTCAAACCCAGTCTAACTTCAAATCTCATGTCCTTTCCACTGTACCACACATACTTTACAAAATTATAGTTGTTTATTTTCTAACTGGATAAACTACATTTGGTTCTAATATTCTTTGTGTCAATGCTATTCTTATGTTCAAAGTATAACGTGCAAAAAATTCTGAAGATGCTTAAAGTACACGTTATTGATAGGAGAACAAATGTTTTTAAATAAATTTGAGAGTCCAAGAATCAATCTTTTGTCTCAAACCTAAAATCGAATCCAAACCTAAAAGTGAGAAAACCGTTTTACCAAAAGACAAGGCACAGAATAAAAGATTCAATGTTTGCCTGAAAACACAAACATTCAGAAGCAACTAGAAATTGCTCTGGGTTTCTGAGGAAGAATACTTTTTTGCTTTTGAAAATCTACTCAGAGTGAAGTATAATGTCAAAACGAAGAATCCCTTTAAATGGGGAAGTACAAAGCACACCAACAGCATTATTAATTATGAAACAATAAGCTTACACATCTTCTGTTTCATTCCTATAAAGACAACACATAATTGGAAATCTATAGCTAATACACAAAACTCCACTTTTAAAATGTTTAAGCATTTTCCGCATGTATAACAAACAGTGTCAGTTTCTCAACTGTCTGTCCATGAAACCCAGTATCATCGTGGACTTCGGAATGTTAGTGGTATAACTCACCTTAGCTCCTCTTCTAGTTCACTGCTCTTCAAACCTTACACACACACCACATCTAAGCTATTTTCCTCATTAATCACCCCATAGTGACACTGTAATTAAAAGTTTATTATTCAAAATATACAAAATCGCACCAACAGTTTGGGTATTCAACAAGTGTTTGGGTATTCAAATAGTACTTAACTGAAAAATACTGTCTAGTCGTTATGCTTTTTCTTCCAACTAAAATTCTTTCCCACATTAAAACCTATTGTTTTCTCACTAATTAAAATTACTTTTAACAGATGAGTATTTTAAAACTTCTTGTTTAACAACATTTACACTGAATGTTTTGGCTAATTTTCTTTAGAAATCTAAGTTAAATTGTAGCCAATTATTAATATTTTATGTGTTGGTTAATATTAATACTGCTTTGGGAGGGGGGGTATGTGTTTACATAGCAATGCTAGCAATAACAGCCTATGATAAAATGAGTTTAAGTTCTTAGACAATTTCAGAAACTTTTTTCAAATGACTGTTATTTCAAAAAGTAAAAGAAGCTTTTAAAAGTCATTTTATCAAGTATCCAATAGATGGCACTGAAATGTCACACAACACTTCCTTTTCTCACATGACAGTCTAAAACCCAACCAAACACTTCCTGCAAATCAATGTATCTACTGGAAATATTAGCATGATAAATGAATGTAACAACAGCATTGAAAGGTCTTTTACATACACACTGTACTTTTAAACTTATTCCATACATATAAGAGCCTATTATAAACTAGAAATACCAACCTTGCTCAACAGCACAGTGGAAAGACATGTAAACAATTACAATTACAGTAATAAATAACAACGTTGTATAGAAAGTGCCATGGAGACAGAATAAACTGTACGCCAAGCTTAGTAGGCATGACATGGGGAAAACAATTTGAGGTAGGCCTCTAAAAGGAGGCACAAGAATAAACCAGATAAGCCAGTACAAAATGAATGCATTTGGTATGAGTATATGAAAGCTCTGCTCTCTGATACTCATCCATTAGACATAGCATACAAAATAGTTTATTCTAACTTCTGAAAATGTTAAGACTTTTTCCACACCTACTAAGAAAAGCAAATATACGGAGAGGAGTGTTAAACACACATGCCACTCATTCTCAATGAAAAGTCTGAACTGAAATCCTTAAATTTGGTGGGGAGTGGTGACCAGATGTTCATTAGCAAAGGTATACTGTAAAACAAAAAGCTTTGGGCCAGGCACAGTGAGGCAGGCGGATCCCCTGAGGTCAGGAGTTCAAAACCAGCCTGGCCTATAGTCCCAGCTACTTGAGAAGCTGAAGCAAAAGAATTGCTTGAACCCGGGCAGTGGAGGTTACAGGTTGCAGTGAGCCGAGATCGAGTCACTACACTCCAGCCTGGGTGATAGAGAGATTGTCTCAAATTAAAAAAAAAAAAAAAAAAAAAAAGCAGCATCTGGCTTTACTCTGCAGATATATCATCTGATTTAATCATGGTAAAATGGAAAACTAAGAAGATAGAAGGAACTGAAAAAAGGACATGACTAGATAGCAGCTCAAATTTTTAAAAACTGTGCCTACAACATCCAGTAACATTTTTTTAAACCCTCACACACACATTAAGGATCCACCTTTGCTAAATATATACATATTTTAACACACACACACCACACACACACACACACACGTATGTTACCCCACTAGGAGACCTTACTCAAACCAAATTTACCTAAGTCTTCATGGGTCTTATGAGTCTTGTCTGAAAACAAGGGTTCTGAACAAGTACACTTTAAAGATTATCATGACGACTAAATATGACATAATGTATATGGCGTATTAAATCATCTAACAGTGCCTAAAATATTTTAGAAAGCTCAATAAATCTTGGTTCTTATTGTCATCATTCCGTCTACTCTTTGACAGAGATTGTGGGAAGGCACAAATGGTCCAAAGACCAACAAAACCAAAAGTACAGCTCTGTCTTTAAAAATATTCCCCTTAATTCCAAGGAAAACAACTAACCCTAATTAATAGGATCGTACATTTTACCTTATGTATCTTAATTTGAATGCAAGCTGTCCCAATTTATTTATTTATTTATTTTTAAGCAGAAGTCTTGTACACCTAAAAGCTACGGAAATTCAAATACCAAGAAAGTTGCTGAATATCAGGGAAAGACATCTCAACATAAAGTAGCAATTCAATGCTATTTTTTTAAAAAATAAAATTTAAGTCGTAAGGCTAAACACTAAAGAAATAATGTCCTAAGTATGTATTTTAACCTAAATTTCTATAAAAGTACTAAGTTGAAAAGAAGGCACTCAAAAAATAAGTGCACACTTCATTCAGACTCTAAGAAAATCAGTTAACTATCTTAATTTTATATTATATAAGCAATTTTTCAACATGAAAAAGACAAAGGAAGGTAACATGTAGCACAGAGGCTATTGGAGTAAAAAGCTAAAGAAATGACCATAAAAATCCAACATCCCACTAAAAAAAAAAGTCAAAACAGTCATTCACTTTCGTTTTACCCATGTATATGTAGATTTTACTGTCTTTTCTGACTAAATGACATTAGTGATGTCTTAGTTAACATAAATACTGATTTAAACTTAACCAACTTCATGGAAACTAACATCTCTATTATCAAAGACTGAACAAGTTCATAATTTTGTTTACACCTACAAAGTCTTACAAAAGTCAGAAATACCATTAGAATAATGTGATATTAGCTTTACTTGAAGCAATATGCTCTTTCTGTACTCAGGCTTTAATATTTACATAAACATACACATTCATAAATATTTATATTTACGAATTTTGGGTTAACGAGTGCTGCAGACACTAGTTTACTTACATCATTGGGGTTCCTTATCATTATTAAAAGAGGCGAAATTAGCTGGGGGCAGTGGCTCACACCTGTAATCCCAGCACTCTGGGGGGCCAAGGCGGGTGCATCACCTGAGGTCAGAAGTTTGAGACCAGCCTGGCCAACATGGCGAAACCCCGTCTCTACTAAAAATACAAAAATTAGCCAGGCGTGGTTGATGCACACCTGTAATCCCAGCTACTCAGGTGCCTGCAGCAGGAGAATTGCTTAAACCCAGGCAACAGAGCAACACTCTGTCCCCACCAAAAAAAATTCATACACATATAATTTTAAGCCTCAAATCAAATGACAGATTTCACTTATTTTTTGAGATGGTGTCTCGCTCTGTCACCCATGCCGGAGTGCAGCGGCACAATCTCGGCTCACTGCAACCTCTGCCTCCTTGGTTTAAGCGATTCTCTTGCCTCAGCCTCCCAGAGTAGCTGGGACTACAGGCACTTGCCAGCACACCTGACTAATTTTTTGTATTTTTAGTAGAGATGGGGTTTCACCATGTTAGCAAGGATGGTCTCGATCTCCTGACCTTGTGATCTGCCTGCCTCAGCCTCCCAAAATGCTGAGATTACAGGCATGAGCCACCGCGCCTGGCTAATTTGCCTCTTTTAATAATAATAAGGAACCCCAATGATGTAAGTAAACTAAAGTCTGCACCACTCCTTAACCCAAAATTCATCTATAGCAATTGTCAAAACTTTTAACAAAGTTAATCATCTCTTGGAGTTCCTATAGTATGAATTGTTATTTTATTTGCATTAAATATATCTAGCAAGAAAACGTTAATTAACTTCTGTTATTTTCAATTTTTAAGTTTATTAAAGAGAGTATCACATCAAGCCATGTTACCACTAGACAAGACCAGGTGGGGAACAGTAAGGAGGGGTGGTTACATAATAATGCCAATTCTCAAGTAATTATCCTAAGAGAAAGAAAGGGGGTAAAGAAAAAACAAGTAGGGGTGGGTGGGTATGGGTTTGTGTGAGAGAGACAGAAATCTGCCACAAATAAGTACATTTTAACTAATATACTCAACAAACACTGACACAAATAATTAACAGCACAACCACCTATTTTCCCCAGTCAATTAGGGAGCACAAAAATCAGGAAGTAATAAAGTGGATCAACAGTGTCAGACAAAAAAGTAATAAATGGCTAAAGAACCATTCTCTCAGTCCCCAAATTATCTGGAGCTAACCGTAAAGCAAACCACACACAAACTGAAAATCAAATGGCAGTTATGTTTTATTCTACAATCCAGATTTTGGAGTACAAAAGTCTCATATATAACTTTAAAAGATCACGAGCAATACTTCTCAGCTGTGACTGACTGTACTTGCCTAACAGATGATATAAAGATTATTAGGTATCAAAAAGGTTTCCACTTTCCAGACCTCCTCATAAATATATAAGAACGCTATTTTAGTCTACTGTTCCCAGAGTGAGGAGGTGGCCTACTTCAGAGAGGTCTTAGAGATAACAGCATTGACAAGAAAGGGTCAAGACTTGAGAGATTAATTTACTTTTATATTCATTATTCTTTCATTTTGAAAAATTCAGAGAACATAAAATGGTATCTTTTAAAACTTCCAGGAATGTAACTTACACGCTCTCTATTCCTCAAAATGCCTCTTCGTGTATATGCCATTATAGGAATCAACCATTACCTATTAGCAATTCCTAAATTATATTCATGGTCTCTGTAATAGGAAGAGGATTTTCATAAATGGCCCTGGTTTGAGTAAACCCGTATACTGTTTTTTATTATAATCCCAATCAGAGGGCATAAAATGGTCTTTTAATTGACCATTTCATTAAAATTTTTAGTTTCGTTCATTTTAATTTTTGGTGTTTCTCAAACTGTAACTTCAGTTTTGGAGAGTAGCTATAATCCATATTTTATGAAATTTTAAAGTTCCAAAGTAATTTTAAAAGACAAGAAAATGACCAAAAAAAAAAAAAAAAAGAAAAAAAGAAATTAAGCATTCCACTGATTCTTCTATGCCTCAATACACAAAATACAGATATAAATACACTTTTATTCTTTTTTTCTAGTGCCCAGTTACTCAATATTTATTCTTTTCTTTACTCATTCATCCATCCATCCATGCATCTAGTCAATCCATACTTGTCTGTTTGAGAACCTACTATATTCAGGCACTCACTCTTCTAGGCCTTGTTTGGAAAAGCCTGTTACCCCAGCTCTCCAGAAGCTTATAGTTCAGGATATCAAGTAAACAAATGCATGGACAATTTCCACTTCAAAGAGGGAAAAACTTGTACTCTGGCCGGGCGCAATGGCTCACGCCTGTAATCCCAGCACTTTGGGAGGCCAAGGCAGGCAGATCACAAGGTCAGGAGATCGAGACCATCTGGCTAACACGGTGAAACCCTGTCTCTACTAAAAATACAAAAAAATCAGCCAGGCGTGGTGGCAGGCGCCTATAGTCCCAGCTACTCTGGAGGCTGAGGCAAGAGAATGGCATGAACCTGGGAGGCAGAAGTTGCAGAGAGCTGAGATTGCGCCACTGCACTCCAGCCTGGGTGACAAGAGTGTCTCAAAAAACAAACAAACAAAAAACCCCACTTGTACTGTGATAATACACTAAAATAATTTAGAAAATGGATAATCTTTCTTATAGCAAAATACTAGGAAGCATTTAATATAAAACTTTCACAAATTAAAAGCAAAAATAACAAAAACTTACCAATAAGAAAATTAGCAAAAGAAAGCCAAAAGAGGATATAAAGGGCAATTCACAGAAAGGCTGTAAGTACATAAAAAGATGTTCCATTTCACTTGCAACCAAAGAAACACAAATATAGACACATATAGAGTACTGAAGAATTACAGTATCTGCACTTACTACAAATGAAAAAAGCATCAACAACCACATTTTGCTAAATCAATTTTGCAGTATTGATAAACTGAAAATTAAGTGTTCATAAGCTAAACTAGCAATTACATTTCTACAAATTAAAAAAAGCAACAATGTGGCCGGGTGTGGTGGCTCACGCCTGTAATCCCAGAACTTTGGGAGGCCAAGGTGGGAGGATCACCTGAGGTCAGGAATTCGAGATCAGCCTGACCAACATGGAGAAACCCCATCTCTACTAAAAACACAAAAATTAGCTGGGCATGGTGGCACATGCCTGTAATCCCAGCTACTCGGGAGGCTGAGACAGGAGAATCCCTTGAATCCAGGAGGGGGAGGTTGCGGTGAGCCAAGATCGCTCCATTGCAGCCTGGGCAACAAAAGCGAAACTCCACCTCAAAAAAAAGAGGCAACAATCTATACATACATTCAAAACATGACATTCATCAACAAAACATATGTGGAAGGATGCTCACTACAAGCACTGCTCGTTAACAGCCAAAAAAATAAATGCCTACCATCAATCAGGACAGGCAAATAAAAACTTATAATCTACTCACATAATAGAAAGCAATGCAGCCATTTCAAATAAATAAAAAGATAGCTTTAAATGTACTAATATAGACATGTTGAAGCTTCTCTAAAAGGAAATTACAACTAGCATATAGCATGATTCTACTTTCATTCTTTATGTACTTCTGTAACACTGGGGATCTTTTTAAAAGCATGAACATACACCACTTTTGTAATTTAAAGATAATCTATTACAAATTGGGGGGAGGAATGTATAAGAATGGACAAACCCTCAAACTGGTGGAAAACCAACAAAATGTTACTTCTTAGTAAGTATTTTTAAAAACTGTATATATAAAACGCAAAAATTGAAAATTTTAGACGTTTCAACATACCCATATATTAAAATACAGACAAAAAAAGTAAATTAAAAATAGAAAAATCTTAATGTATCACTGATTAAATAAGACTTAGATTCTGCCTGCTCAGAAAAAGTGATTCATAAACTGCCATTCTGAAAAATCAGATTTAAAAAATAGAAGTTCGGGCCAAGTGCAGTGGCTCATGCTTGTAATCCCAGCACTTTGGGACACTGAGGCAGGTAGATCACTTGAGGTCAGGAGTTCCAGACCAGCCTGGCCAACATGGTAAAACCCTGTCTCTACTAAAAATACAAAAATAAATAAATAAATAAAATAAAATAAATAAAATAAAAATTAAAAAATAGCTGGGTGCTGGCCGGGCGCGGTGGCTCACGCCTGTAATCCCAGCACTTTGGGAGGCCGAGGCGGGCGGATCACAAGGTCAGGAGATCGAGACCACGGTGAAACCCCGTCTCTACTAAAAATACAAAAAATTAGCCGGGCGCGGTGGCGGGCGCCTGTAGTCCCAGCTACTCAGGAGGCTGAGGCAGGAGAATGGCGTAAACCCAGGAGGCGGAGCTTGCAGTGAGCCGAGATCGCGCCACTGCACTCCAGCCTGGGCGACAGAGCGAGACTCCGTCTCAAAAAAAAAAAAAAAAAAAAATAGCTGGGTGCAGTGGCACACACCTGTCATGCCAGCTACTTGACAGGCTGAGGCTGGAGAATAGCTTGAACTTGGGAGGCGGAAGTTGCGGTGAGCCCAGATGGCACCACTGCATTCCAGCCTGGGTGACAAAGACTCCATCTCTGACTAAAATAAAATAAAATAAAATAAAATAAAATAAAATAAAATAAAATAAAAACGGTTCAAAAATAAAAAGTTTTAAAAGAAGAATGCTCAAGCATTTAATGACTGTTCAAATCATTTTCTGAAGTAGGTGAATTACCTCTTTTACAGATTAAGAAATTACAAATATTTAGATTTATGTAATAAATACATAATACACAATTACATTTATATTTTTATTATAATATGTATACATAATTATATAATACATGTATTTGTTTCTAGCCCAACTTAATGTGAAAGAACTGAAAATGGTATTTGCTATTACTAAGTCAGAATCACAAGTAAATCACTTGTAAATCACTAAGCAGCGGCATAATTTGACCTGTTTCACCTTAACTTTTATTTTTAAATGACGGCCATAATTTATTGAAATAAAAGATGAGTCACTATATCTAAGTACTATTTATATATATGTACAATTTACAAATAACCCCGAGAAGTATTCTTATCTTGAATGTATTTAGTTCAACAGTAAATCTTATGCAACATGCTTCTAAAACGTATCATGTGGCTATTTCTTGGATAAGTGCTTCTGAAATGTTTTTTTTCCTTTTTCTGAAAAATTTTAAAATTAAGATCGATATGGAAATATATACATATGGTTAAATACTTTCAACAGTCCAACAGGGTGCAAAGTGAAAACAGGTCTCTCCTTCCCATCCCAGGCCCCCGGGGGTAACTATAACTGATGAACCTCAAAGACAAAAGCTGTGATTTCTTCCCCCAAAGTATTTTTGTAACAGACCCAAAGTCAAGGCATAAGGGTTTGACATTTCAAGCAAAATTCTTAAACCTAAAAACAGTGGAATATGATGTAAAGCAAACCATTAACTGGATTACACTATCTTATTTTGAAATCCCATGCAATTAAATACCTAAAGAATCAAGCCATTTATGCCATCTAAAAATACAATTGAAATCCTTCAAATAATATCTAATTCTAACTATGAATTCATGGTTAGAAAAACTACAATTCATTATATTTAGCATTGTTGTTGTTCCACAGCCCAAATTAATGCCAAACTAAATATTGAATAATTCAACTTCACAAACACTTCTTCCCTTCAAATAAAGGAAACCGTAAAAATACAAAGTCCTGACTGGGCGCGGAGGCTCACACCTGTAATCCCAACACTTTGGAAGGCTGAGGTGGGCGGATCACGAAGTCAGGAGTTCGAGACCAGCCTGGCCAGCATAGTGAAACCCCATCTCTACTAAAAATTAAAAAAAATTAGCCGGGCTTGGTGGTGCGTGCCTGTAGTCCTAGCCTAGCTACTCGGGGGGCTGAGGTAGAATTGCCTGAACCCGGCAGGTGGAGGTTGCAGTGGGCTGAGATCATGCCACTGCACTCCACCCTGGGCGACAGCGAGACTCCGTCTCCAAACAAAACAAAACAAAACAAAAAACAAAACCAAAAAAAAGTCCTAAAAACAAAGAATTTAAAATGACAGAATATGAGACACAGTAACATTTCTTTAAAAATGAGTACTGCTGGGCTCGGTGGCTCATGCCTGTAAACCCAGCACTTTGGGAGGCCGAGGTGGGCGGAACATGAGGTCAGGAAATCGAGACCATCCTGGCTAACATGGTGAAACCCCATCTCTACTAAAAATACAAAAAATTAGCCGGGTGTGGTGGCAGTTACTCAGAAAGCTGAGGCAGGAAAACTGCTTGAACCCGGGAGACAGAGGTTGCAGTGAGCCAAGATCGCGCCACTGCATTCCAGTCTAGGCGACAGAGCGAGACACTTGTCTCAAAAACAAAACAAAACGAACAAAGGGAGTTTTACTTTTGTACAGAATATCTTTTTGGTGTTTTTAATGTTTTACAAGGGCCCAAAAATGGTTACTTGTAACTAACAAGCAAGAGGTTACTTGGGAGAGAAATGAGGATCCAAAAGTCTAAACAAAAACTCACTACAATACTTTCATAAATTAGTACTTCATTTTAAAAGAAATGTGATTTCTCAATGATATAAAGGTTCTGTATAAAGTATGAAGACATAACACCAAATATAAAACAGGAAAGAAAAACCATTAAAATGTTTCCTGATAAATGAATGTTTCCATTGATACCTATAAAAAGGTGGTTCAAGTTTTTTAAAAGGCTGTAAATATTTTAAATAGTTGTAAGCTAAAACTCATCAAGTACATGTCACTAGAAACAAATAATTTATTCTAATGGATAATCAATCATCAACCAGACACATCAAAACTAAAAGAAAAATCTATAATCTTCTGCTAAAAGTTAAATCTTTAAAACAGTATTAAGTGCATACCCATTAAATCCAGTGACAATTTTCAGTATTCTTTCCTTCATTTCATCAAAGGGAATATATTCGACATTAGGGTTGGGAGGACCTCTTGGCTCAGGAGCTGAAGTTCTGAAATCATCCATCACTTTCTCCAGTTTGAAAATAAAATAGCCTTTAAATTGGGACCACTGAATCCTATAAGCAAAAAATTAAAAAATACGTAATACCATGAGTTTTACAATTCTTGAACACAAAACACAAATACAGAATATACTATGACACTAACACTAACAGAATATGTGAATAATTAGTAATGAGAATACCGTCATTCAGGAGCATGCATAAAAGATATAAAAATTACTAATTTCATTAAATCCCAACCCCTGAATACATCTTTTAAATATTCTGTGTAACAAAAATGAGAAATATACATTAAAAAATTATGCTGCATATCAAAGAGGTATGGCATTCTCAAAGAACAATACCTTTAGACTGTTACCAGCTGAACTAGCTATTTTTCATAAAACAGCATTTTTACCTGAAAGGTCTGCCACACAAATAAAGCTTATTTACATTAGCAGACTGGGTGTGATGGCTCACACCTGTAATCTCAGCAGGTGGATCACTTGAGGTCAGGAGTTCGAGATCAGCCTGGCCAACAGGGTGAAACCCTGTCTTTACTAAAAATACAAAAATCAGCCAGGTATGGTGGTGCATGCCTGTAATCCCAGCTACACAGGAGGCTGAGGCAAGGAGAATCGCTTGAACTGAGGAGGTGGAGGTTGTAGTGAGCTGAGGATCGCACTACTGCACTCCAGCCTGGGCGATGAGCAAGACTCCATTTCAGAAAAAAAAAAAAAAAGGAGAATGTGGTAGGCATTTTCTCAAAAATAAATAAAGTGAACCTGTCACTGTAAGATAAATAACTGATAATATTTGTTACTAATGATAAAAATTTGAACTTCTAAGCAAAAAACTGAAAGTCTGGAAAATTTTTATTCTTCACTGAGAGCTCGAAAACTTCCTGATATATTCCCAAAATATTCTGAAGGCAACCAGTGTCCACGTAAAAATATTATATGGGGCCAGGTGTGGTGGCTCATGCCTGTAATCCCAGCACTTTAGGAAGCTGAGACAGAAAGATCACTTGGGCCCAGGAACTTCTATAGAAGCCAGCCTGGGCAAACAGCAATATCCCATCTCTACAAAATAATTAATTACTAATTAATTTAAATTAGGCATGGTGATATGCACCTCTAGTCCCAGCTACTCAGGAGGCTGAGGCAACAGGATTGCTTGAGCCCAGGACGTGGAGGCTGCAGTAAGCCAAGATCACACCACTGCACTCCAGCCTGAGCGACAGACCAAGACCCTGTCTCTTAAATAAAGATACTGTGTGATACCAAAAGCACAAGCAACAAAATAGATAAACTGAATTATATCTGTGCATCAGCCAGGCGCAGTGGCTCACGCTTGTAATCCCAGCACTTTGGGAGGCCAAGGCGGGTGAATCACAAGGTCAGGAGATCGAGACCACCCTGGCTAACATGGTGAAACCCCGTCTCTACTAAATATACCAAAAATTAGCCAGGCGTGGTGGCGGGCACCTGTAGTCCCAGCTACTCAGGAGGCTGAGGCAGGAGAATGGCATGAACCCGGGAGGCGGAGCTCGCAGTGAGCTGAGATCACGCAACTGCACTCCAGACTGGGTGACAGAGCGAGACTCTGTCTCAAAAAAATAATAATAATAATTGTGCATCAAAGGATACTATCGACAGAGTAAAAAGTCAAATCGTGAAATGGGAGAAAATATTCGCAAATCTTTTATCTGATAAGGAGTTAATATCCAGAATATATAAAGAACTCCTACAACTCAACAAAAAAGAAAACCCAATTTAAAAATGGGCAAAGTACTTAAATACGTACTTCTCCAAAGAAGATATACAAATGGTCAGCAAACACACAAGATGCTGCTTAACACCATTAATCTTGGGGAAATGTAAATCCAAATCACAATGAGATACCACTTTATACCCATTAGGGTTGGCTATTATCCAAAAAACAAGTGAACAAGTATTGGCTGGCCAAGGATGTAGAGAAACTGAAACTTTTTTTTTTTTTTTTGAGACAAGAGTCTCACTCTGTTGCCAGGGCTGGAGTGTAGTGGTGCAATCTCGGCTCACTGCAACCTCTGCCTCCGGGGTTCAAGTAATTCTCCTGCTTCAGCCTCCCAAATAGGTAGGAATACAAGCGCCTGCCACTACGTCCAGCTAATTTTTTTGTTTTTTGTTTTTGTTTTTTTTTTTGAGACGGAGTCTCGCTCTGTCGCCCAGGCTGGAGTCCAGTGGCCCAGGCTGGAGTCCAGTGGCGGGATCCCAGCTCACTGCAAGCTCCGCCTCCTAAGTTTACGCCATTCTCCTGCCGCAGCCTCCCGAGTAGCTGGGACTACAGGCGCCCGCCACCTCGTCCGGCTAGTTTCTTTGTTTTTTTGTTTTTTGTTTTTTTTTTGTATTTTTTAGTAGAGACGGGGTTTCACTGTGTTAGCCGGGATGGTCTCAAACTTCTGACCTCGTGATCCGCCCGTCTCGGCCTCCGAAAGTGCTGGGATTACAGGCTTGAGCCACCGCGCCCGGCCATTTTTTTGTATTTTTAGTAGAGACAAGGTTTCACCATGTTGGCCACACTGGTCTCGAACTCCTGACCTCGTGATCACCCCGCCTCGGCCTCCCGAAGGGCATGAGTCACTGCGCCTGGCCAAGAAACTGAAACTCTTGTGCATGGCTGGTGGGAACGAGGCAGTCACTGTGGAAAGCAGTTTGGTTCCTCAAAAAAAAAAAAAAATTATGAAACCACCCTATGATTCAGGAATCCCATTTCTCAGTAGATCCCCAAAACCCAACAACCCAAATGTGCTATGAGCACATGAATGGATAAGCAAAATGTGAGATACACACACACACACACACACACACACAGTCTTTAATCTGAAATAAATTCCAACGTGGTACGACATGGATGAAGCTTGATGGCATTATGCAAAGTGAAATAAGCCAGACACAAAAAGAACGACTATTGTATGATTCTACTTATACGAGGTATCAAGAATAGTCAAATTTAGAGACAGTCGTCTGACACTGTGGGGAGGAAGGTGCAGGGACTTACTCTCTAATGTGTACAATGTTTCAGTTTGGGTAGATGAAAAGTTCTGCAGATGGATGATCTTGAAGGTAATGTAACATTGTGAGTGTACTTAATGCCAATAAACTGTACACTTAAAATTGTTAAAATGGTAAGGTTTACATTACATATATTTCAATAGGTATTTCACCACAAAGAAGATACACAAATGGCCAATAAGCATATGAAAAGATGCTCAACATTATTATCTATTACAGAAATGCAAATCAAAACCACAAAGAGACACCCATTTCACACCCACTAGGGTGGCTATAATCAAAAAGATGAATAATAAACAAGTGCTGGGTTGATGTGGGGAAACTGGTAATGTCATACATTACTGGTGGGAATGTAAAATGGTGTAGCTGCTTTGGAAAGTACTTGGCAGTTCCTCAGGAAGGTAAATGCAGACTTGTAATCCAACAATTCCATTCTATTAAATGAGTCAATAATGTATTTTACCGCTACTACTTTTTAAAATGGTGAGGATGAAAAGCTATTTGCATGATTACTTTTTTCCTTTCCCTATCCTATTTTAGAAAGGGGAATTTGAGGTTTAACAAGCAGATCTGCACATCACAGAATTTTTGATATGCCTAATAAGAATCCTTCTTAATGTACAATTGCTTTTGGTTCCTAAAATTTATCTTTAAACTTTATAAGACTCCCCACATGCACTTCATAAACATACCAGGGAAAGTTACACTAAAATAGGATTATACTTTTCATTTCTTTAATAATTTTTTGTACTTTTAATAATCACCCACTAATTCATAGTATTTTATGAGTTCAGATTTATATATGCATAGGGTCTTGTGGTGTGTTTTAATCTCATCCTTCCATCAACCATCTGACATGACATCTTTGAGGTCCAAAAAAAGCACATTAATGGGAACAGCCAGACAAGAGGTATGGGACCCCAGGTAATGGAAATTCTGAAGAGATTAAAAGACTCTATGGTACTAACTCATGAGACAGAAATTAAGCCCCATAAATTGACATGAATTATGAACACACTGTAGTCTTAACTTTCAAATAAATCAAGCACTTACTCTAAATTAGATCAATACGATGCAATTCAAGTGATACTATTCCATATATATATATGGGGAGGGCATTCATAAAATGTGAAAGATACAGCTTTTTGATGGAGGACAGCTATTTGATAAAAACAAAAACAGAAAATGCTTCCCTAGGGCCGGGCGCGGTGGCTCAAGCCTGTAATCCCAGCACTTTGGGAGGCCGAGACGGGTGGATCACGAGGTCAGGAGATCGAGACTATCCTGGCTAACACGGTGAAACCCCGTCTCTACTAAAGAATACAAAAAACTAGCCGGGCGAGGTGGCGGGCGCCTGTAGTCCCAGCTACTCCGGAGGCTGAGGCAGGAGAATGGAGTGAACTCGGGAGGCGGAGCTTGCAGTGAGCTGAGATCCGGCCACTGCACTCCAGCCTGGGCGACAGAGCGAGACTCCGTTTCAAAAAAAAAAAAAAAAGAAAATGCTTCCCTAAAAGTTATATAATTCAGGGGCCAGGCGCAGTGGCTCAAGCATGTAATCCCAGCACTTTGGGAGGCTGAGGCGGGCTTACCATGAGGTCAAGAGATCCAGACCATCCTGGCCAACATGGTGAAACCCGTCTCTACTAAAAATACAAAAATTAGCTGGGCATGGTGGCGCACACCTGTAGTCCAAGCTACTCGGGAGGCTGAGGCAGGAGAATTGCTTGAACCCGGGAGGCGGAGGTTGCAGTGAGCCAAGATTGCGCCACTGCACTCCAGCCTGGGCGACAGCGAAAATCCATCTCCAAAAACAAGAAGTTATATTCAGGCACAAAAAATAGGCCATGAGCAAATCAACTAAAAACTTGGCAACAAAAACAATTTCTTAGGAACATACATTCACTGGATGAGTAGAAATGAGAACAACAACAAAAAAAACCCTTAGTTTTCAATACGAAAATCAAATTATTCTAAAAAGATGCTCATGAAACACAAACACATTTTCAACTTCAGTACAAATTTCTCCACATAAAATCCCCTCCAATACATACTCAAAATTTAAATATACTTTGCTGAAATTAACTCAATAATTTACTGAAATTAATCACCCATTAACTTTAAGTAGCTTCACCTCCCTTCACTTTCTTTTTCTGCTCCCCTTCCATTTTCCTATTTTTGCACTTTGTCCTGTAGGAAAGTACAATTCATATCTCTAATAAATACATCCTAGTGCTAGATTCTACACTGACCTTTTCTCTCCATAGGAGCTCGTAAGTTCATATTCGAACATGTTTCTCTCACAATTCTCTAAAGGTTAAACGTATTTTCCAGAGGCTTAAGGACAGAAAGTCCACCTTTTCTTTTCCCAAGTGGTGCTACAACAATTTAGTGGCCAGCAGCCAACCACCTTAAGTACTGCTTCCTACCATTCCCAATTCTATTAAGATTACTCTCTACTCAGCCTATCTGCATTGCACACAAAGTGTGAGGAACACTAAGAACACAACAAAGCACAGGAGAGTCCTACTACTATTAGCTACTCCAAAGGATAGCAAATACTGCACCATTTATAAACATCAAACAGGAATTTGAGGACAATGAATAAATAAAATCTAATGGATCTAATCATTCATTAAAGGTGACAGGCTTAAAATACACTTAATGTTTAAAAGGCAGATATTTCAATCAGAAGACTTAAAATGTCAGACAACTCAGTCTTAATTATATAACTGAGGTAAACAAAGTAAGTGTATTTCATCTGAATGCTGAATTAAATAAGTGAAAGATTTTCAAAAGTAAGAAAACACTGTTGCTTACACAAAATTATGACTTTTTAAAGACTAATTTAAAAAACACAAATTACTACCTCTATAAATGGGGCACGAAACAAGAGATTCTTTTACATTATCATTCAACATCATATTACATCTTGTTGATTAACTGAACATTAAAACGGATGAGTGGAACAGAAGACAGCGAAGAAGCAGACCCACACATAAATGAAAATCTGATATATGGTAAAGGACAGATTAGTCAGTCAATTGAAAAATATTGAGACTACTCCGAAATGTTAATAGGATTTAAAAACTAAATAATGTGTTTTTTCTGATTACATCAATAGTACAGCCGTTGTAAGAAATTATAATACAGAAAGACATAAAAGTAAAATGTATCCATAATCTGCAGTCAACCATCATCACTAAAGTAACATTTGAATATATTTTTCAAATTTGACATTCTAGTTTAATATTCCTTTTTCCGGCCGGGCGCGGTGGCTCAAGCCTGTAATCCCAGCACTTTGGGAGGCCGAGACGGGTGGATCACGAGGTCAGGAGATCGAGACCATCCTGGCTAACACGGTGAAACCCCGTCTCTACTAAAAAACACAAAAAACTAGCCGGGCGTGGTGGCGGGCGCCTGTAGTCCCAGCTACTCGGGAGGCTGAGGCAGGAGAATGGCGTGAACCCAGGAGGCAGAGCTTGCAGTGAGCTGAGATCGGGCCACGGCACTCCAACCTGGGCAACACAGCGAGACTCCGTCTCAAAAAAAAAAAAAAAATTCCTTTTTCCCCTCTCCTTACTCACTATGGGTATTTGCATGGGACAAATAGTCTTTGAAAGCAAGATTTTTAACTGCAACACATATTTGTGCCATAATTTATTAATCACTGTTTAAAAAAAGATTTAGGGCTGGGTGCAGTGGCTCACGCCTGTAAACCAAGCACTCTCGGGGGGCTGAGGCAGGCAAATCACCTGAGATCAGGAGTTGGAGACCAGCCTGGCCAACACGGCAAAATCCCATCTCTACTAAAAATACAAAAATTAGCCAGGCGTGGTGGTGAGCGCTTGTAATTCCAGCTACTTGAGAGGCTGAGGCAGAAGAATCGCTTGAACTCATTGCAGAGGTTGCAGTGAGCCAAGGTTATGCCACTGCACTGCACTCCAGCCTGACAGAGCAAGACTGTCTCAAAAAAAAAAAAAAAAAAAAATTTGGTCACATCTACTTCATTACAATTAATTATGCAGTTATGTGATTAACAGCCTAATAAATTTTGTAGGCATCTATTTATCACCTGAGGATAGATTTCTGTAAGTGAAATTATTGAGTCTAAAGTATGAAGTACAAATATCAAGACTTTTGATTCGACCTTCAAAAACTCCCCAGACACAATGTACCACACTTTATAGTGTCATCAGTAATATAAACCAACATGTTTCATTTGAGTATGATAATCTTTCAAAAACTCTGTCAATATGCTAGTAGAGAAACAGTTTAATTAATATTTCCTTCATTGCTAGTGAAATTGAATATTTTTACCTGATTCTGGCCACAAGATGCTTGTTTTTTGTGTTAATAGGTCCTTTGCAATCCCTCCTCCTAGGGCTTCCTCAATTTTGGCACTACCGACATTTTCTTTTCTTTTTTCTCTTTGGAGACAGAGTTTCACTCTTGTCGCCCAGGCTGTAGTACAATGGCGTGATCTCGGCTCACTGCAACCTCCACCTCCCAGGTTCCAGCAATTCTCCTGCCTCAGCCTCCTGAGTAGCTGGGATTACAGGCACCCACCACCATGCCTGGCTAATTTTTGTATTTTTAGTAGAGACGGTATTTCGCCATGTTGGCCAGGCTGGTCTCAAACTCCTGACGACTTCAGGTGATCCACAGCCTTGGCCTCCTAAAGTGCTGGGATTATAGGTGTGAGCCACCAGGACCGGCCACTGCTGACATTTTCAAGTTGGATGTAATTCTTTGTCATAGAAGGATGTCCTTTGTATTGTAGGATATGGAGCTACATTCCTGGCCTCTACCTACTAGAAACCTATAGCACACCACCCATTCCAACTGTGACAACCGTAAATCTCTCCCAACATTATCAAATGTTCCCTGGGAGACAAAAATTGTCCCCAGTTAAGAACCATGGGCACCTTCCCCACCTCTCTAAAATTATTTGTCTTTTGCTTATTTTTGTGTTATGGAAAAAGTAAATTATGTGATACAAGTATGAACAGAATTTTTGGATTCTCATTTTGCACTGACTGCTTCAAAGATAAAAAGTATTGTTTTTGGCCAGGCACAGTGGCTTACACCTGTAATCCCTGCACTTTGGGAGGCCCAGACGGGTGGATCACCTGAGGTCAGGAGTGAGACCAGCCTGGCAAACACGGTGAAACCCCATCTCTACTAAAAACACAAAAATGAGCTGGTGTGGTGGTGCATGCCTGTAATTCCAGCTACTCAGGAGGCTGAGGCAGGAGAATGAATCACTTGAACCTGGGAGGCGGAGGTTGCAGTGAGCCAAGACGGTGCCACTGCACTCCAGCCTGGGCAACAAAAAAAAAAAACCTCAGTCTCATCAAAAAAAAGTATAGTTTTTGATATAAATGAAATGACACTAAAATATTTCTCATGTTTCCTATTTTGAACTTATCTTTGAAGTGTTACATATTTTCTCACTCAGAAACTTCTGAGTGATGGCATGATCTCAAGATGGCATGATACCTGCTTCGAAGCAATAAAGTTTTGATAAAAATTCTGAAGGGAAAGTATTTGCCACTGAAAGTGAATTTTTCAAATTAGACTGCTAAATGGTTGTACACATAAAGGATCCAATCAGATGAAAAAGAAAGCTTCAGAAGGTAACACAAACTTTCAGACAATAGCTCAGTGTAAACTTGGGTTTCTTACTTGGTACCTTACATATTCATGATAAGGATTCTAAAAATGCCTAAAGATTCAAATTACTATCTACTCACTCACCTCTCCCTACCAATTAAAACAAAAAGTCTAACCAACAGTATGTTCTGGTTAGCCTGACTCGTGCTTAATTTTTAGCCTTTTGAGCCCTTATTGAGAATGTCCCTGGCTGGGCGAATCACGACGTCAGGATTTCGAAACCAACCTGGCCAGAATGGTGAAACCCTGTCTCTACTAAAAATACAAAAATTAGCCGGGCAAGGTGGCGCACGCCTGTAGTCCCAGCTACTCGGGAGGCTGAGGCAGGAGAATTGCTTGAACCTGGGAGGTGGAGACTGCTGTAAGCCGAGATCGGGCCACTGCACTCCAGCCTGGGTGACACTGCACTCCACTGGGTGAGAGAGAGAGAGACTCCATCTCAAAACAAAAAAAAGAAAAAAAAAAGAGAGAGAGAAAGAAAAAGAAAAAGAAAAATGTCCCTAGAATCTGTTACTATACCAACACGGACTCCTCCCTTCTACATAAGTGCTGTAGCAAAGACGACTCTTCTAACAGCATGGCTCACAATGACCACAGCCAACAAAGAGATGTTGACTTTTTAAACTTGTACTAGCTTAATGGCTGAAGTGGATCTACCTTCCTCCCTGCAACCAGGGAGTCACTTTTCTCACCACTTTTGCTACCACTTTTTACCACCTCCTCTAAAATCTAGTTGATACCAATCCCAATCTGCCATCAACAGGGACTGATCTATCCCTTCACCCCCACATGTGCCAGACAGGACCAGGTAGGTAGGACCTGGGCCCTTTTATTCATTCTACCAACTCAGCCCTAACATCAAGGTCAACAGCAGTTAGCAAGTCCTGAAGAAATATGCGACAATCCTTGACTAACAAAATTACTTTGTTCCTGCCAGCAGGTGTGCTTAAATAGTAAAACAAAATTCATTTGGAAAACCAGACTTACAGATATTAAGCTCACGCCTGTAATTCCAGCATTTTGGGAGGCCGAGGCAGGCGGATCACGAGGTCAGGAGATCGAGACCATCCTGGCTAACACAGTGAAACCCCGTCTCTACCAAAAATACAAAAAAATTAGCCGGGTGTGGCGGCGTGCGCCTGTAGTCCCAGCTGCTGGGGAGGCTGAGGCAGGAGAATGGAGTGAACCCGCCAGGCAGAGCTTGCAGTGAGCCAGGATCGTGTCACTGCACTCCAGCCTGGGTGACAGAGCAAGACTCCGTCTCAACAGAAAAAAATAAAAAATAAAAAAAAATAAGACATCATAAACACTTAATTGCAGAGATTTCAGTGATAGTACAACAGAACCTAGAGATCACAATGTAGGTTTAGGCTCACCAAGGAAGGGCTTCAGGACAAAGTTGGAACTTTAAGCTGAACCTTACAGAAAAAGGAATTGGAAATACATTGACCAAAGTAAAGCAAGGAGCAGGTGTTTAATATAAACAATAAATGAGTTTCTCAAACTCTGCACTATGGACATCTTGAGTCAAAGGGTTTTAGCTTCCGATGAGCTGCTGTCTGTGTGCACTGTAGGATATTTGCATCCCTGACCTCTATCCAGTAGCAATCCTCACTCCAAGTGGTAAAAAAAATATCTCTAAGCCATTGCCAAATGAACCATGGGAGGGAAGTGGTCCCTGGTGGAGGACACTACAACACACAATCCCTTTTGTTAACATCTTACTGCTTTCTGCTTACCTTAAAATAAAAAGACTGGGGAAATCAGAACTGCCAAGATCAAAGTCACAAAATTTGAGGAATAAAATTTGTGGCACGTGTATATACATCTTTTTAAAGAAACAGAGATAAAGAAATCTAAATAATCTAAACCTAATATACAGATGGTTCATTTAAAAAATAAATACTCATTAGCATTAAAATCTATCTCATGAATCACTTTCAGTTGTACAAGATAACGGACTATGAAGATCTAATCTAGAATTTTTTTCTTGGGTATAGTCACCTGTGTATTAAGCGGAGGGGGAAAAAAATCCCCCTTTCATCCAACCCAAAGACCAATTCATGTGATATACAGCAAAGACAATAATCATTCCATTTTTAAATTTAGGGAGACTGAAAGGCATATGTAAGTGATTAAAGTTTAAAATCTGTTACTGAAATACAAAAATGAGTTGGCACAGCCACAAGTGGTGAGAGATTACTGTATATTTTAATACAAAGGTTTTATCCTGAAGAATCTTGAGTTTGAAAGTAAAACAAAAGTATCTTAACAATGTCTGCTATGTTGGCTTTTAATATTTTGGTATTCATTTATTTTGTGTAATTTTATATACAGATTACTTTCACTGCTATTTTAAAGTATACCCCAGAGTTATGTGCTACTTTAAAATTACCAATCAAGTAAGTAATAATTATCTGGAATGCATTTTTTCTGTATCTCATACTTTCAAAAAAAGAAGAAAAAAATCATTAAAAGCAAAGTACCTATCAAAAGAACAATTTGTACTTTGGTTTAAGGACTGAATACATGGAAAATGAACATGTCAACACTATTAAATGAATTAACCCTTCCGGGGAATCTCCATCTACATATGACAAAACTAAAAAAGATAAACTGGAAATTTGTACTGATACATAATTATACATATTTATGGGATACACGTGACACTTTTGATACATGTATGCAATGTGTATTGGTCAAATCAGTATTTGGGATATCTATTTCAAACATTTATCATTTGTGTTGGGAACATTTCAGATCTTCTCTAGCTATTTTGAAATATACAATAAATTATTAACTATAGTCATCCTACTGTGCTATCAAATACTAAAACGTACTCTTTTTATCTGACTGTACTTTTGTACCTATTAACCAACTTCTATTCATCCCTGGCCCCCCACCCTTCTCAGCCTCTGATAACCCTCATTCTACTCTCTACCTCCGTTAAGTTCAACTTTTTTAGCTCCAACATAATGCATGAGAGCATGTGATATTTGTCTTTCTGTGCCTGTCTTATTTCACTTAATCTAATGATCTCCAGTTCCATCCACACTGGTGCAAAGGATGAGACTTCATTCATTCTTTTTATATCTGAATTGGATTGTATTCCATGGTGTGTGTGTGTATGTGTATATGTGTATATATATATATGTGTATTATAGATGTATATATGTGTACATATATATATACACACACCCATTTTCTTTATCCATGCATCCATTTACAGATACTTAGGTTGATTCTCTATCTTGACTACTGTAAACAGTGCTGCAATAAATATGCAAGTATCGGCCAGGCGTGGTGGCTCACGCCTGTAATCCCAGCACTTTGGGAGGCCGAGGCAGGCAGATCAGGAGTTCAAGACCAGCCTGGCCAACATGGAGAAACCCCGTCTCTACTAAAAACACAAAAATTAGCCAGGCGTGGTGGTGTGTGCCTGCAGTCCCAGCTATTTGGGGAGGCTGAGGCAGGAGAATCACTTGAACTTGAGAGGCAGAGGTTGCAGTGAGCCGAGATTGCACCACTGCACTCCAGCCTGGGAAACAAGCAAGACTCCATCTCAAAAATGGAAAAAAAAAAAAAAGAAAGTGCACGTATCTCTTTGACATACTGATTTCTTTTCTTGTGGACATTCATCCAACAGTGGGGATGGCTAGGTCAGACGGCAGACCTATTTTTAGGTTTCTGAGGAACCTCTACACTGTTTCGCATAGTAGCTGTACCAATCTACATTTCCACCAGCAGTGTACTAGTGTTTCCCTTTTTCTGCACCCTTGCCAGAATCTGCTATTACTCTTTCTTTTTTAGACATGGTCTTACTCTGTCACCCAGAGTGGAGTGCAGTGGTGCAATCTCACCTCACTGCAACCTCTGCCTCCTGGGCTCAAGTGATGCTCCCACCTCAGCTTCCCAAGCAGCTGGAACTACAGGTGTGTGCCACCATGCCTGGCTTGTCTTTTTGTTAATAGTCATTTAACTGGGGTGTATATCATCTCACTGTGGTTGTGATTTACATTTTCCTGATGATTAGCCAGGTTGAAAGTATTTCATATACCTGTATATCTTCTGAAAAATGTTCAGATAATTTGCCCATTTTAACTGGATTATTTGGTGTTTTTTGCTTTTGAGTTGAGTTCCCTATATATTCTAGTTATTAATCCCTTGTCAGAAAGATAGTTTGCAAATATTTTCTCCCATTCCATTTTCTTCACTCTGCTGACTTTTCCCTTGTCGCGCCGAAGCTTTTTAGCTTGATGTAATCCCATTAGTCTATTTTCGCTTTCGTTGTCTTTGCTTTTGAGGTCTCGCCCACCTTTGCCCAGACCAATGATCTGAATTGTTGGAAATGCTTTTTTTTTTTTTTTTTTTTTTTTTTAGACGGAGTCTCGCTCTGTCGCCCAGGCTGGAGTGCAGTGGCCGGATCTCAGCTCACTGCAAGCTCCGCCTCCCGGGTTTACGCCATTCTCCTGCCTCAGCCTCCCGAATAGCTGGGACTACAGGCGCCCGCCACCTCGCCCAGCTAGTTTTTTGTATTTTTTTTAGTAGAGACGGGGTTTCACCGTGTTAGCCAGGATGGTCTCGATCTCCTGACCTCGTGATCCGCCCGCCTGGGCCTCCCAGAGTGCTGGGATTACAGGCTTGAGCCACCGCGCCCGGCCTGGAAATGCTTTTTTAAGAACAAAACTAGGTCCAGGCACATTGGCCAATGCCTGTAACCCCAACACTTTGGAAGGCTGAGGCAGGAAGACTGCTTGAGCCCAGGAGTTTGAGACCAGCCAGGGCAACATAGCAAGATCCCATCCCTACAAAAAAATTTAAAAATTATCCAGGCATGGTGGCACGTACCTGTAATCCTAGCTACCCGGGAGGCTGAGGTAGGAGGATTGCTTGAACCTAGAAGTTCAAGGCTGCAGTGAGCTATGACTGTGCCACTGCATTGCAGCCTGGGCGAAAGAGGAACAGTCTCTAAAAAACAAAACAGAACTGCAGCTTGCTGTAGTCTCATCCCTCCAAAAGAAGTTATTCAAAAAGCACTACTCATAGTTATCAAATGGAGCTAGGATTCTTGAAGACTAAGAAATTGCAGGAAAATATGGGTCCACTAACTGGCAGGAATCTCCACATCCTGAGTAATAATAGTCAGCAAGTTTTCTGAGTTACCTGGAAAATTCTACACAAGAAAACTATAGATTCGGAGGGAAGAGGAGGAGTTAAAATAAAACAAAACTACTGATTTAATGATGGTACTATTTAACATTCTTTTTAAAAGGTGAATTGTTTAAAGACATTTATAAAAAGGAGAGAAGTAATCAGAAAATTATAAGAGTAGTACAAGAGGTCCAAAGTCTAAATGACCAGTTTAAAAAGAAAAAAATACACACACACAAAGTGGAGAAGAAGCCAGTAATTATTTTAAATCAAAAATATTTTTTAAAAATTGAAAATAACAAGCATTGATGAGGATATGGAGAAACTGGGACCACTGGGCACTGCTGATAGGAACGTAAAATGGCGCGGCCATAGTGGAAAACAGTTCCTCGAAAAGTTCAACACAGAACTACCGTATGATCCAGCAATTCTACTTCTAGGTGTATACCCAAAAGAAGTGAAAGCAGAGACTTAGACACTCGCACACCAACATTCACGGCAGTGTTATTCACAATGGCTAAAAGGTAAAAACAACCCTGAACCCTGAAAGCATTACGTAAAGTAAAATAAGCCAGACACAAAATATTTTATAATGTCACTTAAGTGAGGTACCTAAAATCCACCAAACTCAAAGACACAAAAGCTAGACAGGGATTGAGAGGAAGGAAGAATGGTCATTATCATTTAATGGGTACAGAATTTATATTTGGGACAATAAAAAGGTTCTGGAAATGAGTAGTGATGATGGCTCTACAACAATGTCAATGTACTTAATGCCACCGAACTGTACATTCAGCAATGGTTAAAAAGTGGTAAATTTCATTTTTTGCATGTTTTGCCTCAACCAACCAATCCATAAATAGTTCCCAGAATTAAAAAATACTAGTTTTCGGCCGGGCGCGGTGGCTCAAGCCTGTAATCCCAGCACTTTGGGAGGCCGAGACGGGCGGATCACGAGGTCAGGAGATCGAGACCATCCTGGCTAACACAATGAAACCCCGTCTCCACTAAAAATACAAAAAAATTAGCCGGGCGTGGTGGCGGCGCCTGTAGTCCCAGCTACTCGGGAGGCTGAGGCAGGAGAATGGCGGGAACCCGGGAGGCGGAGCTTGCAGTGAGCCGAGATCGCGCCACTGCACTCCAGCCTGGGCGACAGAGCGAGACTCTGCCTCAAAAAAAAAAAAAAAAAAAAAAATACTAGTTTTCAAATTAAGAGAACTCACAAGAGTTGCTAAAGAGTGACCAACACAAAGGTTGACAAAGAGAATCACAGCAAAGCACACTGTAGTAAAAACTGTGTAATTCTGGAATCAAAGATTCTATAAAACTCCAGGGACACAAACCAGGTCACATACAAAGAGGGCTCCAGTTTTATCAACCGGTGTCAAAGAAAGCAATGAAAAAATTCCTTCAAAATTCAGAGAGACAATAATTTTCAACCTAGAATAACCAGACTATCAAATAAGTAGGTAGAATAAACACATTTTCAGACACTGAAAGTACAAAAAACAAACAAACAAAAAACAAAGTGTTATTGTGCCTTCTCTCATTCCACCAAAACAATGATGTAAACCAAGAAAGAGCATGACATGGTATCTAGAAAACTGAGACTCCAACACAGAAAGTTAATTACAGGATGATAAAAATGGGTCTCCCATCATAAGATGGTAGGATTTCCATCTTCGTCATAACATGGTAGGATTAAGGCAGGTCTAGCGAGCAACCAGTCCAGAATGGAGCAGTTAAGAAGGCTCTACAAGAGATTTTTTTTTAAACATGAAATTGATATGTAAACAACTAAAATCTGAGTTGAATTAGTCATAAGCATACAGAAAACTAAATGAAAAAAATAGCATTAACAGAGACAATGTATATATTGAATGCTAATGTGACTAAAATTTCAATGTAATTATATTGGAAAACATGAGCAGTTCAAGTGGGAAGTATGTGTCTATACTTGGAGAAGGAGCACGTAAAAGAAACTAAATCTTAACTTTCATTAGTAAGAAATCAGATATTTCTTACTGTCTGAAGTAAGTAAGGAAAAAAGGAAAAAGTAACTAGACTGTAAAATCAAGGAAAAAAGTAACTAGTAAAAAGACTGCACCTTAAAAACAGGAAGGTAGGCCAGGCACGGTGGCTCATGCCTGTAATCCTAGCACTTTAGGAGGCCAAGGTGGGCAGATCACAAGGTCAAGAAATCAACACCATCCTGGCCAAAATGGTAAAACCCCGCCTCTACTAAAAATACAAAAATTAGCTGGGCATGGTGGTGTGTGCCTGTAATCCCAGCTACTCAGGAGGCTGAGGCAGGAGAATCGCTTGAACCAGGGAGTTGGGGGTTGCAATGAGTCGAGATCGTGCTACTGCACCCCAGCCTGGCAGTAGAGCAAGACTCTTGTCTCCAGAAAAAAAAAAGAAAAGAAACCAAAAGAAAAGAAAAAAGAGAAGAAAAGAGAAGAAAAGAGGAAGGTAAACACCAAAAGCAACTACTAAATGATTTTAAAGCAGTTTTACTTGCAGCTCAAAAAATTAAAAAAAAAAAAAATTTAAAGTGGTTGTCTCTCAGGAGTAAGAGATAAAAGAAAGTACACAGAGACTTTTTTGTGACCTTTGTCATATTAATGAATTCACTAAAGCATGTGCATATAACTTTAATAAAAGTAACTAAATAATAAAAAATATCAATTTAAAAAGAGTCAGGTGGAGGTCTGGAGTCTGGAAGCCTGACCAGGTATTTCAACCACTTTCTCATTTGTAGAGCCTAAGGCAGATAACCCTAGCCTCTCTGTTTCCCCCATCTGTGAAACAGGGATAATAGTATTTACTTTTGTTGCTGTAACGATTAACACTAGTGTAAGCGAAGTGCTTAGTAAAGTGGCTGACACCTCGTAAGCACCCAATGGTTGCTTTTCCTCAAGAAACTCAGGATGGGAAGAACATCTGAGTAATACAGTAGATATATGCAGACGGCTTTGGGGATGAGAGTAGTGTCCTGAGATGGCATTAGTAAGGAAGACTGGAACAGCGAGAAAGACCTGTGTTAGACCATAATAAGATGCTTGGGCTTATATTGGCATTCTCTCTGGCCTAGAAATACTTCTAAAGGCACTTTATCCTCTTTAATCAGAGAGGACAAAATCTCTACCCAACATTGCTTCTCCACCCATTCACAAAACTGCTTGTTTTAAAAAATAAATGAAATAATTCTTTCTTTCATTTTTCCTGTCTTTATTGAGACAAAGTTTCACTCTGTTGCCCAGGATGGAGTGCCATGGCACAATCTCAGCTCACTACAGTCTCCACCTCCTGGTTCAAGTGATTCTCCTGCCTCAGCCTCCCGAGTAGCTGGGATTACAGGTGAGTGCCACCACGTCCAGCTAATTTTGTTGTATTATTAGCAGAGACCATGTTGGCCAGGCTGGTCTCGAACTCCTGGCCTCAGGTGATCCACCCGTCTTGGCCTCCCAAAGTGCTGGGATTACAGGCGTGAATCACTGCACTCAGCCATAAAAATAAATGAAACATTTCAACTAACAGAAAAGTACAGAGAAGAGTTATATCACTTAGCTTTGTCAAACCTTAGCTAGTTACATTTTTGTAGTTCTTGATGAGCTAAAAGACATTTACATATGTTAGACTTACTCCAAAAATTCTTTGACTCCACCAGGATTTCCTATCCATTGATTCTATTACCTTTTTACTGTCCCTCACCCCTCTGACAACCTCTCTCCCTTCATTACCCAGCTTCAATTGTAATAATTATAATCAGGCCCGGTGCTGTGGCTCACACATGTAACCCCAGCATTTCAGGTAGATCACCTGAGGTCAGGAGTTCGAGACCAGCCTGCTCAACACGGTGAAACCCCATCTCTACTAAAAATACAAAAATTAGCCAGGTATGGTGGCGCGTGCTTGTAATCCCAGCTACTCAGGAGACTGAGGCACGATAACTGCTTGAACCCGGGAGGCAGAGGTTGCAGTGAGCCGAGATCATACCATTGCACTTCAGCCTGGGCAACAGAGCGAGACTCCGTCTAAAAACACAAAAACAAAAAAAAAAAGAAAGAAAAAGAAATTATAATCACTCCCTCATATATAGTTCGTTGTCTAGCCCTTCTTTGGATTCACTGTAAAAAAAAAAAAAAAAAAAAAAAAAAATTCAACGCAATCCCCACCAAATCTTTGCCTACACAAACATAGGAAAGAAAGCAAAGACAAAGAAAAATCCACAACCATGCTGGCTGATCTTGAGTACACTATAAATGCTACCAGACATTATCCCCAGTCTATTTCATTCTCTAACTCTCCCAGTAACTATTTCATATCTTCTCACCTCAACCCTACATTGAGTTTTCCCTCCCTCACACTCAATGACCTTGCTTCCTGTTGCACTTATAAAACTGAAATAAGGAATTTCCAGAGTCCCACCAGTTACCTACTGTCATGTACATGTACACACCCTGAATTCCCACCTGTTATCACAGATGGAGCTATCCATGCTCTAGTCTATTTATATACTAGATTTGCCATTTGATCACCTACTCAAGAGCACCACTTGAGCAATTCTCCCCTAGAAGTAAGCTTCTAGTTTACTTTACCTCAAATATATTTTCAGCACAGCCATTCATTGGACAATTCTTTTAACACTTAAGTCTGACAGTGTCACTCCTCTGCTCAAAACTCTGCAATCCTAGCCAGGTGCAGTGGCTCACGCATGTAATCCCAACACTTTGGGAGGACAATGTGGGAGGACTGTTTGTATCTAGGAGTTCAACCAGCCTGGGCAACAAGATCCTGTCTCTACAAAAAAATTAAAAATTTGCCAGGCATGGTGGCGCAAGCTTGTAGTCTCGGCTACTCGGGAGACTGACGGAGGAGTACTGCTTGAGCCCAGGAGTTCGAGGCTGCAGTGAGCCATGATCACATCACTGCACTCAGCCTGCATGACAGAGTGAGACTCTGCCTCAAAAACAACAACAACAACAACAACAAAAAGCTGCAACAGCTCTGGATTTCACTTAAAGCCCAAAGCCTTTACAGTGCTCCACATTGCCCTACATTATATTTCCCCCATTTCCTTTACCTCCTCCTCTCCTTGATCAGTCTACTTTAGCCACAGTAGCCTCCTTGTTAGTCTGTGAAAGGGCTAAACACACTAGTCCTACTTAAGGCTTTTGCAATGAAAGATTCTTCTACCTTGGCCAGGCGCAGTGGCTCACGCCTGTAATCCTAGCACTTTGGGAGGCCGAGGCGGGTGGATCACGAGGTCGGGAGATCGAAACCCTCCTGGCCAACATGGTGAAACTCTGTCTCTACTAAAAATACACAAATTAGCTGGGCATGATAGTGCGCATCTGTAGTCCCAGCTACTCAGGAGGCTGAGGCAGGGGAATTGTTTGAAACCAGGAGGCACAGATTGCAGTGAGCCAAGACTGCACCTCTGCACTCAAGCCTGGTGAGAGAGCGAGACTCCACCTCAAAAAAAAAAAAGTCTTCTACCTGGATTTATCTTCTATATACTGCATGGCTGACTCCCTTACTTCTTGGGCCTCAGTCAAATGTCACCTTCTAAATGAGACCTCCTCTGACCATATTATTTAAAATTCCAACTACCTAGCCAGGCATGGTGGCTCACACCTGTAATCTCAGCCTTTGGGAGGCTGAGGTGGGAGGATCACTTGAGCCCACAAGTTTGCAATCAGCCTGGGAAACATAGTAAAACCCCGTCTCTCTCTCTTTTTTTTTTTAGATTGAGTCTTGCTCTGACACCCCGGCTGGAGTGTGGTGGCACGATCTCAGCTCACTGCAACCTCTGCCTCCCGGGTTCAAGCTATTCTGCCTCAGCTTCCTGAGCAGCTAGGATGACAGGCGTGCGCCACCACGCCTGGCTAATTTTTGTATTTTTAATAGAGATGGGGTTTCACCGTGTTGAGCAAGCTGGTCTCGAACTCCTGACCTCAGGTGATCCACCTGCCTCAGCCTCCCAAAGTGCTGGGATTACAGGCATGACCCACTAGTGCCCAGACCACCCCGTCTCTTTAAAAAAAAAAAAAAAATCCAACTACCTATTCACACTTAAAAAAAAAAAATAACATGGGAATTTGAGGGGAGCGGCGGGGAGGCTTTCTGGTAAAGACCTCCCAGAAAGTCTACTAGACAAATTCTAAAACAGCTGTAACATTCTCCACTCTTAACTCTTATTTCCCTTACTCTTTTTCTTATTTTTGCATTGCCATTACTATCCAGTAACATAATATATAACTTATTTAATCATCTGTCTGCCCACATATTTATTCTCACACACACACACATATATAAAACAAATGCAAAGTCTGTCAAGTAGTAGGCACTGAATAATTATCTGGTGATTGAATAAATGAATATCCTGAAGCCCACTCTGTGGGAATAATGTTTACAAACCATCTACAGTAGAAAAAAGAAATCAGGCAGAAAAAATGCCACCTTCCAAGCAGATCTGGGAATTATGTGTAGAATTGTTTTGGCAATCAATAAGAGAATAGCTGGGAGGAGTGACTCACGCCTGTAATCCCAGCACTTTGGGAGGCCAAGGCGGGCGGATCATGAGGTCAGGAGATCGAGATCATCCTGGCCAGCATGGTGAAACCCCATCTCTACTAAAATACAAAAAATAAGCCAGGCAACGGTGGCGCGCACCTGTGGTCCCAGCTACTCGGGAGGCTGAGGCAGGGGAATAGCTCGAACCTGGGAGACAGAGGTTCAGTGAGCTGAGATCACACCACTGCACACCAGCCTGGCAACAGAGCAAGACTCCGTCTCAAACACAAACAAAAAAATAGGGGAACAGATTCATATTTGAACTGCAATGCATAATAAAAACAGCAAGCACATATATAACCACAATTGCCAGATACTGTTCTATGCACTTTGGACATACTAACTCAATCTTCAGAAGCATATGTATGAATTAGGTGGTACTACTCTCCCCATTTTATTAACAATAAGCAACTTTGAAACAGGTTAAGTAAGGTTAAATAAGCTGCCTATAATTGCACAGTTAATAAGTAACAGGGTTAGGATTTCAATCCAGGCATTATGGCTTCAGAATCCATACTCTAAAATACATCATGACATCTAGTTATAGGAATATTATAGTAGAGGAGTGTCCAATGTTTTGGCTTCCCTGGGTCACACTGGAAGATAAATTGTCTCGCACTACACATAAAATACACTAACACTAATGATAGTTGATGTGCTATTTTTTTAAAAATCGCAAAAGTCTCATAATGTTTCAAGAAAGTTAATGAATTTGTGTTGGGTAACATTCAAAGCTGCCCCAGGCTGCACGCAGCCTGCAGGTTGTATAAGCTCGGTATAGGCCAAACAAAAGTTAATGCAAACACGCATCCCTAAGCTATTATGTGGTAAGAAAAGATATATAAAGAATTTAGTTGTCCTAAGGGAGTTCACAATCTAAACAAAAAACATTGGCACAGCAAATTTTATATATGATGACAGAAGTGGGCTGAGTCACATCTAATTCAGGGTCAATGGAGTTTTTCTAGAAGAGATGACCCCTAGCATGTATCTTTTAAAATGAGCACAAAGTTGCCGGGCGCGGTGGCTCACGCCTGTAATCCCAGCACTTTGGGAGGCTAAGGCGGGTGGATCGCGAGGTTGGGAGATCGAAGCCATCCTGGTTAACACGGCCAAATCCTGTCTCTACTAAAAATACAAAAAATTAGCTGGGCGTGGTGGCGGGCACCTGTAGTCCCAGCTACTCGGGAGGCTGAGGCAGAATGGCGTGAACCCGGGAGGCAGAGCTTGCAGTGAGCCGAGATCGTGCCACTGCACTCCAGCCTGGGTGACAGAGCGAGACTCTGTCTCAATAAATACATACATACATACATACATAAAGCACAAAGTCAAGAGCAACACAGAAGAAGAGAGAAAAAATGTGCACAAAGAAAAAGTAAGGAACAAAGGTTCCAGCAAAGGGAATGAACGTTATGTACAAAGTCACTGGGATGACGCAGTATGAATTTATACCAGAGAACTGAGTAATTTAGGAGAAAAGAAAAACACAGGGAACAAATAGAAAATTACCAAATTAAGTAGAGTCACAATTATTTATGCCTTAAATCTCATAAGAAACTTAAGTTTTAACTCGAGCAAGGGAGAAGGTGCATAAAGACTTCACTTATGGGAATAACACACTTACATTGTAGCATGACTACCATTAATAGCATGTATTAGACAAGACTAGAAAGGGCAAGCAAAATCAAGTTAGAAAACCTACACAAAACCCAGGCAAGGTGAGGATGAACAGATACTATCTACAGATCCATAACCCAATGTTGTCTGTGAACCTTCATGTTCATTCCCACATAATGCTGCACCATTGCAAATTCTCATCTCCTCTAGCTTAAATATCATAATAATCTCCTGAGTGATTTTCCTAATTCCTTTGAATTAGACTCAATTTCTCCAGGGCAAAGCTCTGATTTATCTTTTCTCTGCTCAAAAGTCTTCGTTAATTTCTAATGTCTTTCTAAAGCCAAAATTCTATGCATTAGCAAGACCCTTCCTAATTTATCCTAATCCTTCCTCCACAGCTCTGAACTTTACTACTCCTTTGCTCACTGTTCCCTCTGCCCAGACTAAGTTAAAACGCCTCCTTGCACCATGATGCACTGCTAAATATTCCTTGCCAGAAATAAACTTTTTAAGTTACTGCTCCCAAAGCACTTTAACTTCCTTAAAGCAACTATTATATTCTTCCCCAGACCATAATCCCCAGTTCTATGTCTCTTTTTCCTTATAAGATCATGTTCCATGATACTAGGCTAACAGAAGCTACAGCATCAAGAAATATAAGCATTTCAACAATTCAAAGATCTTAGTAAGAACAATGAACGTCTCACAATAATAGAACAAAGGTCAGTGCTAAGTTTATCTGGACCTTTAAAGGTCAGAAGGTGATTCCCACTGACACAGTAAGTTGCCATTATAACCTTCACAACAGTTTAAAGACAGTAATTTTAACACATTTTATCAGTATGATGAATTACAGGTACTGTATACACATATATGCTGATTACAGCACACACTAATGAGTTAGCTCCCCAGCTCTTGGTTCCCATTTTCTTTAAAAGGTACTGAATACACATGGATGGGCCTCCAGTAGCCAGCTCTGTTTCTCTCATCATCCCACCTGACCAGGGCTAGGCCAATCAGTTATTTTCCTCCAAAAATGTAAAATATGGAAGATACCAAGACTGGAACTCAGTCCTTCGCTAGAACCTGAAGAACAAGTCTTAACAACTTCCGCTGCTGAGGTCCCTGGGCTCCATCCTCATACCTTTTCGCTTGGTAGCATAGCTCAACCCTTGTTTCTAAGTGCTACTTCAATATCCTTCTAATAAATCTTTCTTTCCCTTCTTTTCTAGTTTTCTTTTGGGCTTACGTGAACCACAATCAGTTGTGCTGCTTGGAAGTAAACATTTTAAAATGAATTTGATGCATTCAAAAAGGCAAGTATTATTTTGGGACTAAATCTTAAATGCTTTAGCTTACAAGCAGAAATCTGAGCTGTGAAGAAAGGAAAGGAAGAAGAGGGAGAGAGGGAGGGAGGGAAGGAGGGAGGAAGGGAGGAAGGGAGGAAGGGAGGGAGGAAGGAAGAAGAAAGACTCCTTTGGGCTTTCTAATTATAATTTAGAAGTTTATTTCCTATTTAATATTTAAAGTGCTGTGAGACTACTAAATTAATTCAAATCTGGGTGGACATTCCCAAATGAACCATTTAAAACACTCAGTCCAGCAGACAACCCAATGCCTTAAGGTTCACCAAAGTATTCAGAGAATTTAGGTTTAGTGTGATTCTCTGCAGGTAATCCTACAGAATGCAAAAGATCCTCTATGTTGTTACACACATTGGCAATCCTAAGACAGATCACTACCAATAAAGTAACTTTATTGCTATTTTCCTTTCTTCCTAGAAATTTATCCCTTGATTTTAGTTTGATAAATTTTTTCTACCCTTGACTATAAATTGATGAATTTTACATTTTTCCAACGTAAGTATCCTAGATCTTCAAAATATATAAATGCTCCTGCATCAGACCCAAACACTGATTTTCCTACATAGAAATTAGATCTGAATTTACTATGTATATATTTATGAATTTGTTTCTAGTCTGAAAAAGGCTGTTCATTTCAGCCAATCATATCTATAAAGACTATTTTATTTTTAATATACGCTTTTTACCTTTTAAAATTATTAAAAAGGTAAATGCTTAGTGAAAATACAAATTAAGAAAAATTAAGCGGCCGGGCGCGGTGGCTCAAGCCTGTAATCCCAGCACTTTGGGAGGCCGAGATGGGCGGATCACGAGGTCAGGAGATCGAGACCATCCTGGCTAACACGGTGAAACCCCGTCTCTACTAAAAAATACAAAAAACTAGCCGGGCGAGGTGGCGGGCGCCTGTAGTCCCAGCTACTCCGGAGGCTGAGGCAGGAGAATGGCGTGAACCCGGGAGGCGGAGCTTGCAGTGAGCTGAGATCCGGCCACTGCACTCCAGCCTGGGCGGCAGAGCGAGACTCCGTCTCAAAAAAAAAAAAAAAGAAAAATTAAGCTACTAATGATGAAACTTTGTAATTCAGAAACAAAAACATTCAAACTGAAAACCAAAAAGCAAAGGTGATCCAAATTATTCTTTTAAGTGGCTTCTGGTGTTTCTCTTCCAAGCATATTATACCTAAAAAATCTAAATCCCTTAACATACAAAGATTTGCTCAAGTGTACTTTCATTTTTCATGAAAATGCAACTTACTAAATGATCCACTTCCATTTTTTATTTTATTGAGTGCACACAAATATTAAGTATATTCAAATTAATATGCTGTATTACTCGGGATAGAAATGAAGGGACTGTGTCATGTCTTCCTTTGATGAACTACTGCACTATTTAAATTGTTTTAAACAAAGTTTCCTACTTTTGTAATAAAAAAAGTATTTTAAATATCCAGCCATGTTTTTTTTAACAGTCTATGCCTCATCTCAATACCAAATTCAGTGATTTTTTTTTTTTTTTTGAGACGGAGTCTCGCTCTGTCACCCAGGCTGGAGTGCGGTGGCCGGATCTCAGCTCACTGCAAGCTCTGCCTCCCGGGTTCACGCCCTTCTCCTGCCTCAGCCTCCCGAGTAGCTGGGACTATAGGCGCCCGCCACCTCGCCCGGCTAGTTTTTTGTATTTTTTAGTAGAGACAGGGTTTCACCATGTTAGCCAGGATGGTCTCGATCTCCTAACCTCGTGATCCGCCCGTCTCAGCCTCCGAAAGTGCTGGGATTACAGGCGTGAGCCACCGTGCCCGGCAAATTCAGTGATTTTTTAAAAGGGCACATTAAAGAAACCTTATTCCAGCTGGGCATCGTGGCTCATGCCTGTAATCCCAGCAATTCTATGAGGCCAAGGCGGGTGGATCACCTGAGGTCAGGAGTTCAAGACCAGCCTGACCAACATGGAGAAACCGTATCTCTACTAAAAATATAAAATAAAATTAGCCAGTCGTGATGGCGCATGCCTGTAATCTCAGCTACTCGGGAGGCTGAGGCAGGAGAATTGTTTGACCCCAGGAGGCAGAGGTTGCAGTGAGCCGAGATCGCGCCATTGCACTCCAGCCAGGGCAACAAGAGCGAAAACTCTGTCTCACAAAAAAAAAGAAACCTCATTCCATAATGATTCCATAATGTAAAGTTTTTGTATTATTCCATTAACAATTTTAAAAAGGCAAAATCTCTTAAACAGTCACAAATTAAGGATGCAATTTTATCCACAAATCCTCATAATGACCTGAACTTCTGAGCAAACAATACCAACTAAATATAAAAGCAACATACTAAGATGTTTCTTAAAACTTTTTCTTACTTGAAACACATCATTATTTAAATCAGCCTACTTACACGGAATACTCATAAGTCTTTCCTTCAAGAGTGAATGTCTCTTCCAAGTTGCTTGTACTGACTATCCACTATCCTAAGCCTTCCAAGAGTTATTAATATTGCATCCTTTAAATCTAAGTCAGCATCAACTCTAAGACTGCATTGTTTTAAAAAAGAAAGAAATGCTGCAAGCTGCAATTCTAGGTCACTGTTGATGTTTCAAAGGCTTTCCAATTTCAGAGATATTAAAATGCGGAGAAAAACATGATGATGATAAATATTTATTGAAGTTCTTAAAATTGGTAGCAAAGATACTATAGGATTAAACTTCATTTTACTAAAGTTTGTAATTATGTCAAAATCTTTGGAGTTTACATATATAGCAGAAAAAATTCTGAAGGCGAAAATTTAAATTTCAATTTTACTCCCATCTAATCTAACCAAGCTCTCTCACATTGTGAACTAAGCACTTCACACATTATAAGGCTACTATCACTTGACACTGTAACTTTCACCTCACAATCAAAACTTTCCAATGCATAACAAAAGTAATAATTGTTTGTTGACCTTCTATACCTCATCAGTCTTAGGCCCCTAACCTAAGCTTATTTAAAAATCAGCTGAAAGAAATTACTCTCTTAAAAGGCTACCATTTATAAAAGATTTCTTCCAAGGCTAATTTTTAAAATGAAGTTAATGTATTTGGTACAGGCCAATGCCGATAAAAGCAATAAACAAAATACTAAAAGAAACAGGCCGGGCGCAGTGGCTCATGCCTGTAATCCCAGCACTTTGGGAGGCCGAGGCAGGTGGATAGCCTAAGGTCAGGAGTTCAAGACCAGCCTGGCCAACATGGTGAAACTCCATCCCCACCAAAAATACAAAAATTAGCCGGGCATGGTGACAGATGCCTTTAGACCCAGCTACTTGGGAAGCTGAGGCAGGAGAAGAGAATCACTTGAACCTGGGAAGTGGAGGCTGCAGTGAGCCAAGATTGCACCACTGCACTCCAACCTGAAAAACAGAGTGAGACTGTCTCAAAATATATATATACACATATATATACAAACATAATACTTTACTGTTAAAATAACTTTTAAAATTACTACCAGATACTGTGTTTTGCTCACCACAGCATCCTCAGTACCTAGTGCAGTACCTGGAACAGAATATATACTCAATAAATATTTGTTGACTTAAGTGATACCTTAATAAACATGAGAAGGAATGTGCGCAAACAATACAAAATCAGGAATTACACAAATACTGTGATAAACAGCTTTCTCTTTGAGAAAATTCACACCAATATTTTTTTCCTAATTTATGTTGAAAGTATCTAACTTGTCGCTCGGTATACATTTAATAAATTCCAGGCTGGGCGTGATGGCTTATGCTTGCAACCCTAGCACTTTGCAGGCAGAGGCAGGAGGAAGGCTTGAGCCCAGGTATTTGAGACCAGCCTGGGCAAAAGGGCAAAACCCCATCTCCACAAAAAAATATATAAAAATTAGCCAGGCATGGTGGTGCAAATCTGTAGTCCCAGTTACTCAGAAGGCTGACGTGGGAGGATCACCTGAGCCAGGGAAATTGAGGCTACAGTGAGGAGTGATCTTGCCACTGCACCCCAGCCTGGGTGAAACAGTAAGATCCTGTTCCCCAAAAAAAAAAAAAAAAAAAAAAGTGTAATGAAATAAAATGAAACCCAGCCCCTTCTCCTTCCCACTCTTTTCAAGTAAGCTATATGAGTTCACTTAAAACATTTACTACGCACAACTTAGTTAACAAAATTTTCAAAAACATATCAGAATAAAGCAACCCATACCTGAATTTAACCAGTAAACATGAAGCAAGATAAGACTAATGCACAAATCTTTGACAAGTGTTATATACTGAATGTGTGCCCTTACCCGCCCTCCCTACACCACTAAAATTCATGTGTTGAAACCCTAACCCCTAATATGATAGTATTTGGAGCCCAGGCCTTTTGGAGGAGCCCTCATAATCAGATTAGCACCCTTATAAGAAGAGACCTGAGAACTTACACTCTCTCCACCAAGTGAGGACACATCAATTATGCCAGAAACACCAGGCATGGTAGCTCACACCTGTAATAACTGGCCACTTTAGGAGGCCAAAGTGGGAGGACTGTTTTCAGCACAAGAGCTCAAGACCAGCCTGGGCAACACAGCAACACCCTGTCTCTATAAAAAAGTATTTTCACTTTTCTTTTCTTTCCTTTTTTTTTTTTTTTTTTTTAAAGAGACAGGGTTGGCCAGGCGCGGTGGCTCAAGCCTGTAATCCCAGCACTTTGGGAGGCCGAGACGGGGGGATCACAAGGTCAGGAGATCGAGACCATCCTGGCTAACACGGTGAAACCCTGTCTCTACTAAAAAATACAAAAAACTAGCTAGGCAAGGTGGCAGGCGCCTGTAGTCCCAGCCACTTGGGAGGCTGAGGCAGGAGAATGGCGTGAACCTGGGAGGTGGAGCTTGCAATGAGCTGAGATCCGGCCACTGCACTCCAGCCTGGGTGACAGAGCGAGACTCCGTCTCAAAAAAAAAAAAAAAAAAAAAAAAAAAGACAGGGTCTCACTCTGTGGCCCAGGCTGGAGTGTAGTGGTGCCATCTTGGCTCACTGCATCCCTGACCTCCCAGGCTCAAGTGATCCTCCCACCTCAGCCTCCTGAGTAGCTGAGACTTCAGGCACATACCACCACACTCAGCTAATTTTTGCATTTCTGTGTAGTGACAGGGTTTCAGCACGTTATGTTGCCCAGGCTGGTCTCAAAACTCTGGGTTCAAGCAATCTGCCTGACTCGGCCTCCCAAAGTGTTGGGATTACAGGCATGAGCCACGCACCATACCCGGCCAAAATAATTTTTTAAAAATATAAGCCAGGTGTGGGGACGTGTGCCTGTAGTCTCAGCTACTCAGGAGGCTGAGGACAGGACTGCTTGAGCCTAGGACATAGAGGCTACAGTGAGCTATGGTCCCACCACTACACTCCAACCTGGGTGATGGAATAAGACCCTGTCTCAAAAACAAACAAAACAAAAAAGCAGGGCCAGGAAGAAAGCTTTACCACATAACCTGACTATGCTGGCACACTTATTTTAGACTGCCAGCCTCCAAAACCATGAGGAAATACATTTCTATTAAGTCACTCAGTCAATGGTATTTTGTTATAGCATCCCAAGCTAAAACAGTAAATCTGTATTTTGAAGGAATAGTGACGTATGATGCAGAAGGAAATAATGATAAAACCACCAAATTATGCCCTGTAGAAGAAGCCTACACCTTGGCAAAATAATATTTATAACCAAATACCCCTAATATCGAGTGGAAAATATGACAAAATTTTAAATGGCAAGGCTATTACATTCTAGGAAAATCTGGGAAGCTCTTAGACAAGAGCCAAGTGGACCAAGAACAGACAGAATCTGGACATATGGAAATTGGGAGAGAAGAGAGAAAGCAAGTTTACTTCACTCAGAATACCCTTTCACCCACTCACACTCATGACTCCAATCCCAATAATAATTTCTATTATTTTCTAGAGTTAGAAACAATAGCTCCTAGGGGCCGGGCATGGTGGCTCACATCTGTAATCCCAGCACTTTGGGAAGTCAAGGGGAGCGGATCATCTGAGGTCAGGAGTTTGAGACCAGCCTAGCCAACATGGCAAAACTCCGTCTCTACTAAAAATACAAAAATTAGCCGGGTGTGGTGGCACACGCCTATAATCCCAGCTAGTAGGGGGGCTGAGGCAGGAGAATCGTTTGAATCCAGGAGGGGGAGGTTGCAGTGAGCCAAGATCACACCACTGCACTCCAGCCTGGGCAACAGAGTGAGACTCTGTCCCCTCTCCCGCAAAAAAGAAATAATAGTTCCTTTGTAGATGAAGACAGGGTTTTATTTTTCATCTACAGTGATGTATCTTTTAATGACAGGGGTATGTTCTGAGAAATGTGTCATCAGGTGATTCCAATGTATGAACATCACAGAGTGCACTTATACAAATCCACATGGTATAGCCTACGATACACCTAGGCTATATGGTATATAGCTTACTGCTCCTAGGCCATAAACCTGTGATGGTAAGTATTCACACATCTGAACATATGTAAAATAGAAAAAGTACAGTAAAAATCCAGTATTATAGTATTATAGGACCACCATCATATAAGTGGTTCATCGACGACTAAAATGTCATTATATGGTACAAACCTCTATTCATTTATCTAACCCAGCTCCTACTGTGTGACACACTCTGAGTAAGGGAAGTTCGCCCCCTCAAAACTTACAGAACCACAAGTAGAAACAGATTAGTCAGCAAACAGCTGTAACAGAAAATGCAACTGATACATGTCAGAAATATGGCAGTTTCGATTGAGAAAAGGAGATCCAAGAAAACTTTTCAGTAAATAATATATATTTGAATGGAGCCATCTGAACAGTCTTAAAAGACAAGTTGAAGGTATCCATAAGGAAGAACATATGAGGCAATTAACAACAAGGTGCTATGAGAATTTAACACCAGCACAATAGAGCACTGCATATTCAGTGAACTTCAAGTAATGTGGAAAAGTTACGAATGGTGGCAAGAGAAGACTGGAAAGGTAAAAAGAACCCAGGTGAAAAAAAAATTTTAAAGACCAAGACACTACATGGGAGGCTGGGATGGGAGAACTGCTTGAGCCCGGGAGGTTAAGGCTGCCATGAGCCATGGACACACCACTGCACTCCGGCCTGGGCAACAGAGCAAGACTGTGTTTCAGATAAATAATAAAATAAAATAAACACTACAACAGCACAGTCATCCCTTGGTATACACTTCAGGAACTGGTTCCAAGACTCGTTGTGTATACCAAAATCTGCACATACTTAAATCCTGCTGTCAACCCTGTAGAACCCACGAATACAAAAACAGCAGTCCATTGTGTAGGCGGGTTTCACACATCCTACAAATACTGTACTTTCAATCTACGTTTAAGGTGACCCCCACAGTTGAAACCTGTGTTGCTTAAGAGTCAACTGTATCTGCCTGGCTAAAAGTATAAGAAAGATAGGATAAAAATATAAGAAAGATATTAACTAGCAATGATGTACAAAGGAGACATCAAAGGAAACAAAATAGAGTGACCATACCTCCTAGTTTCCCCAAAACCATCCTAGTCTGTATCTGCACGCCCAGTGTCCCAGCCAGTTTACCACCTCTACCATACATTAACAAAATACTGTTAATAGTTGCATTAAAACATGCTGGTATGAGCCTGGCCAACACAGTGAAACCTTGTCTCTACTAAAAATACAAAAATAGCCAGGTGTGGTGGTGGTCACCTGTAATCCCAGCTACACAAGGGTGAGGCAGGGAGAACTGCTAGAACCCAGGAGGCGGAGGTTACAGTAAGCCAAGATTGTGCCACTGCACTCCAGCCTGGGTGACAGAGCAAGACTCCATCTAAAAAAAAAAAAAAAAAACCAAAAAAAACCAACCAAACAAACAAAAACAACGCTGGTATGGATTTAGGAGACTTCTCCACCTTATACTTCCAGCTTCTTCCAAAGTTCTTCCAACTTTGTCAAGTTTCCAAAATGCATATATATGATGCATATATAAAGAACAGAGTCTTCACTTTAACATACACTTAATTCTGCAAGATGACAGAAATAACCAATCTCACTTTATCTCACTCTTTCTAGACTCAATGTATCTAACTATTCCCTTTCAAGGGCAGCATGCAGGGTAACCACCAGTGCCTAGGGTAGCTAGCTCCTTTGGGTGCTAAATGGGGGTGGGGGAAGTGGTCAGCACTGCTGTCACTGAAGACTGGTTGGTGTATCAGCAGTGGCCTTTGACCTGGTCTGTAAAACACACACAGCTGCCAGGCTAACAATAGGCAGAGTTTATGGGAAACTAAAGGTTAGGTTAGTTTCCTCATAGTTACCTCTATGGTTACCTGTGGTTAATGAAGCCATGAGGTTACTAACCCATCAAGAAAGTGAGGAATTAAAGGCTCTCTCCCCACAGGTATAAAGAATGACCTGGCTGGGCACAGTGGCTGCTATCTGTAATCCCAGCATTTTGTGAGGCTGAGGTGGGTAAACAGCTTGTGCCCAAGAGTTCGGGACCAACCTCAACAACACAGGCCAGACCCCATTCTCTATTAATCCCAGCACTGGGAGGCCAAGGCAAGTAGATCACTTGAGCTCAGGAGTTCAAGACCAGCCAGGGCAACATGACAAAACCCTATCTGTACTAAAAATACAAAAATTAGCTAGGTGTGGTGACACACACCTGTAATCCCAGCTACTCGGGTGGCTGAAGCATGAAAAAATCTCTTGAACCTGGGAGGTGGAGGTTTCAGTGCACCACTGTACTCCAGCCTGGGCAACAGAGTGAAACTCTGTATCTTAAAAAAAAAAAAAAAAAAAAAAAAGGAAAACAAAACAATGAACCAATGAAGCCAGTTAACAGACCCTATATTTAATTAAACACAAAAACATCTAGGACATTCATATTATTTATTTATAAAAATTATACTTAGTGTCTCAAATAGAATTCTGATAGGTAAAACTAAAAGACTTGGTTAAAGACCTTAACTGGTGGTCTTAACATTTTTTTAAAATTTCAGACATCCTAGAAGAAAACTGTAAGACATTTTAAAAATCTGAAGGTATGCTTTTTCCTATAAAGCACAGTCTCTCAACCCTGACACTACTGACATTTGGGGCCAATCCTTCATTGCTGGGGAGTATCCTGAGCAACACAGGATGTTCGGCGGCATCCCTGCCCCTGCCCCCTACCCCACTAGAGGCTGGCAGTATGCCCCCAAACTGTAACAACCAAAAAGATCTCTAGACATTGTCAGCCCTGGTTTAGAACCACTGCTATAAGGCATTGAAAAAAGAAAGTGAACAAGAATATGATAGAATTAAAGGAAAATGTGGGGGGGGGGAAAATCAGATCTGATTTATTGTCAAGGGTTATTATTAGCTTAATTAGACAGCATAGGTCAAATTAAATATTTTATTTATATTTAGATTAAAATATGTCATTTAAAACTATTTTTAAGATAGTAGAGGCCAGGCACGGCAGCTCACGCCTGTATTCCCAGCACTTTGGGAGGCCGAGGCAGGCGGATCACTTGAGGTCAGGTGTTTGAGACCAGCCTGGCTAACATGGTGAAACCCTGTCTCTACTCAAAAAAAAAAAAAAAAAAAAAAAAAGGCCAGGTGCGGTGGTTCACGCCTGTAATCCCAGCACTTTGGGAGGCCAAGGCAGGTGGATCACGAGGTCAGGAGATCGAGACCATCCTGGCTAACACAGTGAAACCCCGTCTCTACTAAAAATATAAAAAAATTAGCCAGGCGTGGTGGCTGGTGCCTGTAGTCCCAGCTACTCGGGAGGCTGAGGCAGGAGAATGGTGTGATCCCAGGAGGCGGCATTTGCAGTGAGTTGAGATTGCACCACTGCACTCCAGCCTGGGCGACAGAGCGAGACTCCACCTCAAAAAAAAAAAAAAAAAAAAAAAAAAGCTGAGCATGGTGGCACACGCCTGTAGCACCAGCTACTTGGGAGATTGAGGCACATGAATTGCTTGAACCCGGGAGGCAGAGGTTGCAGTGAGCTGAGATCGTGCCACTGCACTCCAGCCTGGGTGACAGAGCGAGACTCTCAAAAAAAAAAAAAAAAGACAGTAGGCTGAGTGGGGTGGCTCACGCCTGTAATCCCCACTTTGGGAGGCCAACGCAGGCAAATCACTTGAGGCCAGGAGTTTAAGACCACCATGGCCAACATGGCGAAACCCTCTCTCTACTAAAAATACAAAAATTAGCTGGGCATGGTGGCGCACACCTCTAATCCCAGCTACTCAGAAGTCTGAGGCAGGAGAACTGCTTGAATCAGGGAAGCAGAGGTTGCAGTTAGCTGAGATCAAGTCACTGCACTCCAGCCTGGGCAACAGAGAGAGACTCTGTCTCAAAAAAAGATAGCAGAGGGCAATCTTAAATCTTGTGGGTACTATTTTCATTCCTTCTGTTTTATAGAACTTTATGACATTTCTGAGATCTCAGAGTGCTCTCAGTTTTTATTTTCTTCCTATATCCTAAATGGCTTGCTTTGGCATGTTTATTAATAAACAGGCCAGGAGTATATTTTGCGGAAAAAAAGTTACAGCTGGGTGGGGCGGCTTACATCTGTAATTCTAGCAGTTTGGGAGGCTGAGGCAGGTGGATCACCTGAGGCCAAGGTTTCGAGGCCAGCCTGGGCAACACGGCAAGACCCCATCTCATTAAAATAAATAAATAAATAAATGAATGAATAAATAAATAAACAAGGGTTCCAACTAATACATAACAAAGTTATGCTAGATTTAGAATATTATCACTTTCAAATCTCCAATGAAAGAAATGATACAGGCAATTTTTTAAATCTAGCCAATTTTTTAATCTAGCCAAAAAATCCAAAAAAGGAAGAACAGTATCAATGAGGAATCAGAAGTTAGCACAAAATAAAACAATGCAAATTAAATAAAGCATTTTTCACGTACTAGATTTTCAGATTTAAAAGCCTAATAATGGGCTCTGCACAATGGCTCACACCTGTAATCCCAGCACTTTGGGAGGCCAAGGTGGGAGAATTGCTTGGGTTCTGCAATTCTCAATTGAGACCAGCCTGGGCAACATAGCAAGACCCCACCTCTACAAAAAATTAATAAGTTAGCTGAGTGTGGTGGTACATACCTGTGGTCCTAGCTACTGGGGAAGCTCAGGTGGGAGAACCACTTGAGCCTGGGAGTTTGAGGTTGCAGTAAGCTATGATCATGCCACTGTACTCCAGGCTGGGCCAGAGTGAGACCCTGTCTCAAAAATATATATAAAAATAAAAATAATTTTAAAAGTTGAGTAACGCTTGGTGCTGACGTGGATATAGAGGTAACTTTCATACACTGCTAGTTAGCAGAAGCACATACTGAACAAGTTTTTTGGAAGGCCAGCTAGCACTATCTGTCAAACACAGTAATGTACATAATCATGAACCCATAAATCCCATTCTTACATGTGTGCCAGGATGTTAACTTAAGCACTGTTTGAATTGGTTGGTAACTGTAAACAGCCCAAAAAACCATCAAAGAAGACAGATTAAATAAAGAACACCCAAAACAATAAAATATTATGCAGCCCATGAAGACAATGAGGTAAATTTTTGTGTTTTGGTAAGGTATCTAAATGCAAGCCTGGGTGCAGTGGTTCACGCCTGTAATCCCAGCATTTTGGGAGGCTGAGGCAGGTAGATCACTTGTGATCAAGAGTTCGAGACCAGCCTGGCCAACATGGCAAAACCCCGTCTCTACTAAAAAAACAAAAAAATTAGCTGGGCATGGTGGCACGTGCCTGTAATCCCAGCTACTCAGGAGGCTGAGGCAAAAAAACTGCCTGAAACCGGGAGGTGGAGGTTGCAGTGAGCTGAGGTTGTGCCACTGCACTCCCGCCTAGGCAACAGAGCAAGACTCTGTCTCAAAAAAACAAAAAGAAAAGAAAAAGAAAAAGAAAAAAGGTATCTAAATAAAGAAAATAACAAAAGGTAAACTGCAGAAGTTTCATGCCATTTTTAACAAGAGGATTAACACACATACACTTATGTGTACAGAAAATTCTATTAAGAATATATAAGAAACAGTATAGTTTCATTTTTCTTTTTTCTTGTATTTTTGTAAAATGAGACAGAAACATCTAAAGCAGTATTAATTTCAATCCTCTTTACACGTGGGTTTTCCACATTTATAGGCACAAGAATTACTTAATTCGTGTGATCCATTACACTCAAAATGCAGTTATTCTCACCGAATTCCTCCTTAACCAAAGTGAAGATGTAAATAGAAAAAGCATGTATCAAGATATTCTCCATATTTTAAATCCAAGTTTTTAAAACTACTTTTAAAATCTTACCTGTTCATCTAACCATCTAATATTTTGTCAGAAATAATTTTTAAGTAACCACATGCTGGCTATGGCACTGATTTTAGCCATATCCTACCAAAAGCAACATAACAAAACCAAAGACCACACACAATATTTACAAGAAAACTGGATGACAACTTAACAAGGTATCATCCCCAAAAACTCTCCAATATGAACAAGCAGGGCAAGACTAGAGAAGTATCAATACCTACACAAGAGGAAAAGAAACACGACTAGACCCTACAAACGTGAAAATCTCAAATTCACTAGCATTCACTGGTAAGGGTGGTTAAAAAACAAACAAACAAAAAACAAGCCTACATTCTACCTACATTTAAGATTGCTCCTTACAGCAAGAAACACCGTAGTATGCAAAAGCCCTAGAAAAGGTGGACCAGTCTCCAGTTAACAAATCACTCTGAGACAAAAATGGCCACCACCTCAAAAGCCACCCTGGAAGTCACCATAGACAACAGTATCCCTAATAAAACAAAATCCCTTTGATATTTGATAAAAATACCAAATTCCCTTTAGTTGCACAATTTTAAATAGAAATATAGTGTGCCCTCTCTATCTACAAGTTCCACATTCACAAATCCAACCAACCTCAGATTGAAAATATTTGAGAAAAATTGTACTGAAATGTGGAGACATTTCTCATCATTACTTCCTAAACAACAAGGTATAAAAACTATTTACATATCATTTACATTGTATTAGGCATTATTATAATTAATCTAGAGATGCACCAAGGATGTGCAAAGGTTACATGCAAATATTATGCCATTTTACATCAGGCACTGATCATCCACAGATTTTATGTCCAAAGGAGGTCCTGGAACCAATCCCCCACAGATGAGACAACCGTACTTTGCTATTAGTTGACAGAAAGCTATCTCACCCTCCGCCTTCCTCCCAGATATACACAAAATTGCAAAACTTACAAATGTTCTTTAAGACCTTGCACTTTCCTTAAATTTCAAATACTTCTACAGCATATATTTTTCTCCAGTTTCATCACCTACAAATGGGAATATCAGAACTACTTCGCAATATTGATGTGGTAAGATTTTTACTTAAATGAGAATAACAAATCCAAGATGCATATATTAACTAGTAAGCTGAGAGTCACTTCAAGCTAAAATACATCTATCAGTCTCATCACCTGTATATTTCAAACTTATGTCTCTACAAAATTACAATTACTTAAAAGTTTTTTCTTCCTTGAGGTGACTGGAAAACAGTCAAAATTACAAATGTTAAGGGTACATCAGTCATCTATCTTACTGACCCTTCCACACTCAACCTTCTCATAATTGCCCCAAAATCCCCCACAGTACATGAGGTCAAGCTTAGGTAAGCCACTTGAAAATCTCAGAAATTACAGAAATAACGATTATAAGAGTCCTACCAGCCGGGCGCGGTGGCTCACGCCTGTGATCCCAGCACTTTGGGAGGCCAAGGCGGGCGGATCACAAGGTCAGGAGATCGAGACCATCCTGGCTAACTCGGTGAAACACCGTCTCTACTAAAAATATAAAAAAATTAGCCAGGCGTGGTGGCAGGCGCCTGTAGTCTCAGCTACTCGGAAGGCTGAGGCAGGAGAATGGCATGAACCCAGGAGGCAGAGCTTGCAGTGAGCTGAGATCACGCCACTGCACTTTAGCCTGGGCGACAGAGCGAGACTCTGTCTCAAAAAAAAAAAAAGAGTCCTACCAAAAGCAAAAAGCTCCAAATTCTTTTTTTTTTTTTTTTTCTGGGACAGAGTCTCACCCTTTTGCCCAAGCTGGAGTGCAGTGGTGCCATCTCAGCTCACTGCAACCTCTGCCTCCCGGGTTCCAGCAATACTCCTGCCTCAGCCTCCTGAGTAGCTGGGACTACAGGCACCTGCCACCATGCCCAGCTAATTTTTTCTATTTTCAGTAGAGGCAGGGTTTCACCACGTTGGCCAGGCTAGTCTTGAACTCCTGACCTCAAATGATCCACCCACCTCGGCCTCCCAAAGTGCTGCGATTACAGACGTGAGCCACTGTGCCTGGCCTAAAAGTTCCGAATTCTAACAGTGGTTTTGAAAAGATGCTGGCACTGTTACAGTAGAGGAGGAGGATGTTAGACAACTGAAAAAGGGGCAAGTAGTATGTATTAATAAAATGCAAATTACAAGAGGATTTAAAGCCAGTTCCATTACTCATCAGCCGTATAACCTTGCACAAATTATTTAAGCCTTCTAAGACTCAACAGCCTCATTCTTAAAAAAGAGAAAAGACCTACTTCAGATAGTAGTTGTAAAGACTAAATCAGGTTATGTATATGAAATATTTGATAATGTCTGACACAAAATAAATGTTCATTAAATATTTGCATTTAGGAATAAAAGAAAGGCTGGGCACGGTAGCTCACGCTTGTAATCCCAGCACTTTGGGAGGCCGACGCACCTGAGGTCAGGAGTTCAAGACCAGCCTGGCCAACATGGTGAAACCCCGTCTCTACTAAAAATACAAAAATTAGCCAGGTATGGTGGCGGGCACCTGTAATCCCAGCTACTTAGGAGGCTGAGGCAAGAGAATCGCTCGAAACTGGGGGGCAGAGGCTGCAGTGAGCTGAGATTGTGCCAAAGCACGCCAGCCTGGGAGACAGAATGAGACTCTGTCTTTAAAAAAAAAAAAAAGAGAGACAGAGACACACAAGTAAATTATAATGAAAGTAGAGTTTTAACCATGACTGTCTTCTAAGCAACGGTCAAACAGATTATAAGCATACAGACAAGAGAGATAGTATGACACATACAGCTCCAAATGGCTCTCCACTCTACAGAGCCTCTCAATAAAGCTTTTTATGTTTCTAGAAGGGCATGGTGGCGCATGCCTCTGGTCCCAGCTACTGGGGGCAGGGGCTGAGGCAGGAGGATCATTTAAGCCCAGGAGGTCGAGGCTGCAGTGGGCCATGATTGCATCACTGTACTCCAGTCTGGATGACAGAGCAAGACCTTGTCTCAAAAAAAAAAAAAAGCAAAACAAAAAAGTTTTTTATTTTTTTGCATTAAGTGGTAAGTGATAACAAAAAAGCCCTTCTTCCCCACCACATGTATGCCACATTTTTTTAAAAAACCACTAAGGGTATTATTACTATTATTTTATATTATTACTAATGTGAGACTTAAATTAGCTATTATTCACTTTATAGTCAATGGTGTGAATTCTCAAAAATATTTAATATTCAGGTAACAGGTTACCCAAGGTATCTGACAGGGATGGAATGTACAAGTGGTTACAAGTAGATTCTACACACATGTATTACAAGCAATGCAAAACCTGGGCAGCCTGACACATCAATAGGACTGCTACTGGGTGAAACCAGAAAGAAGACAGGCAACCGAACACATCAGAGAGCTGGCGAAAATGAAGATCTAAAATACACTTCTCAACATACAATGTTTTTCATAGGCACAAGTAATTAAACAGCAAACACTCTCCTCAATTATCTACACTGTTAACGTTTTAGTCAGTGATTCAGTTTTTTGCCATGGATCCTGAATAATAAACTTCTACATCAAAAAGGGAAAAGACCTTCAGTCTACAAGCAGAGAGAAAGCATGGTGTTCTGTGGACTATAAATTCCTTATCTTCTTACTAATGAGATCTGAAGCTTACTAATGATGTTTTGAAGCAACATGAAGTTTTTGACAGGTGTCCAGTAATGTCATATAGAGTAATAGTCCATAAACATTATGAACCCATACATTCACTGGCAGACACAAAGTGGATCTGTAGATATAGATACCCATGTGCACAAAGGTAACACTAACATAGAGTTTAGTAGTAGCGGTGACTGCTGTTTCTCATGCAATATAGACAACTGCTTCTCAACTTTTTAATGTCTCCAAACCATTCACTAATTATTAATTACTCCCTAACAGTTAACATCTCGCATTATTATCAGACACTTTAACACTAAGCACTATCACCATGCCCCATTCCCCACTCCTAATCGCTACTACTACAATACCACCCCCAAATAGTGCTGCAGCACAGAGATTCCTCTAAGCTTTCAAGCTGGAAGGAACCTTGGAGATTATCTATTACAAGCCTCTCATTTAGTATCTGAGGAAACTGTGACCAATAGTAATTTAAGTGATGAAAATCATTAAAAGTAGAATAATTAGTTACAGTAACTCCCACTTACGGGATACTCACTATGTGCCTGTCGCTGCATTAAGCACCTTATAAATATAAACTCATTTAATCCCCATAACAACACTTTAAATAGACCTACTTTATTACCTATATTTACACACCTGGAAATTAAGGGAGAGAAGTCAGCCTTGGTCATATAGTAGCTACATGATAAAATTCAAAATTCAAACCTAAATCTGTTTTGTGCTCTCCTGACTGTCCAATCACAGTTCATTCCACAAGATTAAGTACTTTAGACTTGTTTCTTGAGCCATATTCACTCTAGTTATGCCCAGCATACAGATAATTTTTACTCTCCCCCAAGTTTTCATATCTAGAGCTATGTACTTTATTATTTAAGTCCTCTCAACAGTTGAAACAACTAAAGGTACAAACCCCATTTTTTTAAGTAAGGAAACAAGCTCACAAATAATTTGTCCAAAGTCTCATCAAGAAGTAGCAAAGCTAAGTTTGGAACTCAAGCAATGCTCTCTCCAAGACATGACATTACTCCACCATCACCACACGCTAACTCACATGCAATTAGGAAAGTAGCCAACAACTAGTAAAAACTAAACTGACCATGGAAAACATGAGTTTATTTGGGCACCCAAAAGAATGAAGATAAGAAAAATTAACTCTACTCAGAAAGTTGGCGTGCTTAACTTCCAGTGTACCATTCAGGTTTACACGATGTGATGAAAAAGAAACTATAATTTTATTCATGTTCAAAGCTTAATAACTTCACTCACTGGAATATTTAGAAGCAAAAGGGCATCCATTCAACTTTTACTGAAAATATATTGTGCTTCCTCTGAGAACCACTGTGATGATAGCACATGAGAGGACTTTACGTGACACATAGACAATTCATATTTTAGTAATTTTAGTATTTATAGATTGTAAAGTGACTCAGAAAACATAACTACTACACTAAGCCAATGGCTTCAGATCTTATTTCCCACAACAACATTAAGGGTAAAAAATTAACACAGTGGTTATGGGGGAGGGGCGCGGGGGACGGTGGCTGAGGGTTTGACCTTTATCTGTAATTTTCTTTCCACTTAAAAACAAATTTGAGGGAAAAAAAACTCAGCTGACCTGAAGAAAAGCATTAAAGAAGTAAATGTACAGATGTTACAAGAATGTGGAAAAATTCATGAAGGTAGTATTTGGCTGACATTTTAGAAACAATTTTCAAAGTGTTCAAGAAATATTATGTTAGACAAAACACCACAAAATTCCCTCTAAAGAAATCCCACAGAGGCCGGGTGCAGTGGCTCACACCTGTTATCCCAGCACTTCAGGAGGCCAAGGCAGGTGGATCACTTGAGGTCAGGAGTTTGAGATCAGCCTGGTCAACATGGTGAAACCCCAACTCCACTAAAAATGTAAAAATTAACTGTGTGTGGTGGTGCGCACCTGTAGTTCCAGCTACTCAGGAGGCTGAGGCAGGAAAATCGTTTGAACTCGGGAGCCAGAGGTTCAAATGAGCCGAGATACCACTGCACTCCAGCCTGGGTGACAGAGTGAGACTGTCTCACCAAAAAAAATAAAAAAAGAAAGAAAGAAAAAAGAAACCCCACAAAAGGATCTAGCAGCCTCATGGACTTAAGGAGAACTTCTTTATAATAATGCGGGTCTTAGTTGTTGTTAACTACTTTTAAACAACCTTTCATTTTCTTACTGTTATGTCAAAATACCTGAACACAAGGAACTTCAAACTGTAGAGAGAGGGGAAAAAAGCAGCATCAAAATATGCATTATCAACAACCTAACAACGAGTATTATCTATCGAGCATTTACTCTGCGTACCAAGCACTGTGCTGAGCTTCCTATGTATTGCCTGCCCACACTTCAAGATACTATTATTATCCCATTTTATAAATGATGGAAGTGACTTAACAGGGATGTAAAAGTCTTCCTAAAAAGCAGAATTCTAAGAAGATGGCAGTGGCGCTACAGTTTTTCATCTCTCTAAAACCTTATGGCCGACCAAACTAGAGAGCAGAACCAAAAACCAGTGGACCATATTTACAACAAAACTGACACAGTATTTCCACAGACCCCAAAAAGTAAGTGGATGAGGAAAAACAGTCACATGACCTGAACATTACTGGGATCTGTGACACAGAGAAGTCAAGGTGTATCTCAAAGGCATAGGAACAGGACAATCATAAAATAGCCAACAGGTATTCACTAGAAATCACTGCACACCAATTTGAGAACAGCAGCTGATACTGAGATGGATTCTGCCAACTCTAGCAGTGAGTGACTGTCATGAGTTTGAAAAGATGAAGCAGGTCTTGCTTACTTGAGCTCTTGAAAGTGACCCAACAGTGCTCCAATCTAGAGGTAAGCCCCACAATGAGAAAGGGCCAAGAGAAATGAAGACAAGGTTCAAAAAAAAAGCAGGAGTGGCAAACACCAGCCTGGAATTTCAGAATGCAAACTGCCATGTTCTTAAAAAGCAATGAGAGTGCTCCATGTAGTTAAAAAAGCTACTCTGGGCTGAGTGTGGCGGCTCACGCCTATAATCCCAGCACTTTGGGAGGCCGAGGCAGGTGGATTACGAGGTCAGGAGTCAGCATGGCCCATGTGGTGAAACCCCGTCTCTACTAAAAATACAAAAACTACCTAGGCGTGGTGGCGTGCGCCTGTGTTCCCAGCTACCCGGGAGGCTGAGGCAGAAGAACAGCTTGAACCTGGAGGCGGAGGGTGCAGTGGCAACAGGGCGAGACTCCATCTCAAAAAGAAAAAAAAAATTGTAGCATATTCATACGATGCATCTACTCAGAAATAAAAAGAAATGCAAACTATGTTGAATAGAAGCCAAAGAATACATACTGTATGGTTCCATTTACATAAAATTCTAGAACTCACAAACTAATCTACATTGACAAAAAGTTGCTTGGAGGGAAGGAAGCACACACAGGGAGAGAAAATTACAATGGGACATGAGGAAACTTCTGGGAGTAATGAATGAACATGTTCACAATCTTGATTGTTGCTGATGGTTTCCTGAGGGTAGATATTAAAATTTAGCAACCTGTACATTTTGAATAAATACAGTGTATTGTACGTCAATTATATCTCAATAACACTGCTTTTTTTTCTTTTTTGAAACGGAGTTTCGCTCTTGTTGCCCAGGCTGGAGTGCAATGGCAAGATCTCAGCTCACTGCAACCTCCGACTCCCAAGATCAAGCGATTCTCCCGAGTAGCTGGGATTACAAGCAAGCACCACACCCAGCTAATTTTGTATTTTTGGTAGGGATGGGGTTTCTCCATGTTGGTCAGGCTGGTCTTGAACTCCCGACCTCAGGTGATTCACTGGTCTCAGCCTCCCAAAGCGCTGAGATTACAAGTGTGAGCCACTGCACGCAGCCAATAACACTGCTTTTTTTAAAAAGGATTCTTCTTTTTTAAAAAGAATTCAAGACAAAATGACAAGTACTGAAGATATGCAAAGATGCAGCAATAGTCTCCCTTCCCTCCCCAACAAAAAAACCAAAGACAACAATTCAATCACTTTCTTGAAATACCTTAATTTTTAAAAAATTTAAAAATTCATATTGAAAGACTACACCACCAGTGTGTAGATAAGAGGATTAAAAAAAAAAGACCACAACATATACCTGAGTACAATGACTCCAAAATATTCAACATTGATTTTCAAAATGTTTTTGAAGATCTAGTCTAGAAACATCACTGTATTTTGGCCTGGCGCAGTGGCTCACGCCTGTAATCCCAACACTTTGGGACGCCAAGGTGGGGAGATCACTAGGTCAAGAGTTCGAGACCAGCCTGGCCAATATGGTGAAACCCCGTCTCTACTAAAAACACAAAAATTAGCCAGGTATAGTGGTGGACACCTGTAATCCCAGCTACTCAGGAGGCTGAGGCTGGAGAATGGCTTGAACCCGGGAGGCGGAGGATGCAGTGAGCCGAGATAGCGCCACTGCACTCCAGTTTGGGCAACAGAGCGAGACTCAACTCAAAAAAAAACACAAACACACACACACAAAACCACACTGTATTTTAAAGAAAATAAATCATTTAGGAAGGTAGGCAAAAAGAGTGGGCAGTTTAATAAGGTAAAAAAAAAAATCAGATGTTAACAGCTGGCCAGGCATGGTGACACCTCTGTAATCCCTGTACTTTAAAAGGCCAACAAAGTGGGCAGATCACTTCAGCTGGGGAGTTCAAGCTCAGGAGACCAGCCTAAAAGCATGGTGAAACCCCATCTCTACAGAAAACACAAAAATTAGCCAGGCGTGGTGGCATGTGCCTGTAGTCCCAGCTACTCGGAAGGCTGAGGTGGGAGACAGTTTACAGTGAACCATGATTCTGCACTCCAACCAGGACAAAAGAGCAAGACTCTGTCTCAAAAATAAATAGATTTTAACAGTTTTATTGGGGGAAACAACAGAATTAACAAACTTAAGATACTCAAGGAAAGAAAATGTGAACCAAAGATTTTATTTCCAGCCAAAGTGACATTAAAGATTAAAGGGCACAGGCCAGCCACGATGGCTCACGCCTGTTATTCCAGCTCTTAGGGAGGCAGAGGTGGGAGGACAGCTTGAGCTCAGGGGTTTTGAGACCTGCCTGGGCAATAGAGCGAGACCCCGTGCTCCACAAAAAAGAAAAAAAAAAAAAAGAAAAAGAAAAAAAAAAAGAATAAAAGGCACAGACAACATACAAGAAAAGAATAAAAGGCACAGACAACATACAAGACATATACGTAAGAACTCCCGGCCAGGAGCGGTGGCTCATGCCTGTAATCCCAGCACTTTGGGAGGCCGAGACGGGCAGATCACTTCAAGTCAGAAGATCGAGGCCAACCTGGCCAACATGATGAAACCCCCATCTCTACTAAAAATACAAACGTTAGGCCAGGTGCAGTGGTTCACGCCTGTAATCCCAGTACTTTGGGAGGCCAAGGCAGGCACATCACCTGAGGTCAGTAGTTCGAGACCAGCCCAGTCAACATGGTGAAACCCCGTCTCAACTGAAAATACAAAAAAATTAGCCGTGCGTGGTGGCATGCAACTGTAATCCCAGCTACTCAGGAGGCTGTGGCAGAAAAACCGCCTGAACCCAGGAGGTGGAGGTTGCAGTGAGTTGAGATTGCGCCACTGCACTCCAGTCTAGGAAACAGAGCAAGCCTCTGTCTCCAAAAAAAAAAAAAAAAAAAGAACTCCAGAAATATTGCTTCAATTAGCCCCTTTTCAATAATCTATTAGAGAATAAGCTTCATTCAGACAACCAAACTGACTAGAGACACAGACAATACAACGACATAAGGACTGATTGTATGCATGAGATATATACCTATTGTAAAACTAAGATTGACAGTTAAAAGAGAAAGTGGGGGGGGGGGGCAGTGGCTATGCCCGTAATCCCAGCACCTGGGGGCGGGGATCACTTGACGCCAGGAGTTCCAGAATAGCCTGGTCAACATGGCAAAACCCCGTCTCTACTAAAAACACAAAAATTAGCCAGGCGATGGTGGCATGTGCCAGTAAACCCCAGCTACTCGGGAGGCTGAGGCACAAGAATCGCTTGAACCCAGGAGGCAGAGGTTGCAGTGAGCTGTAATCACACCACTGTACTCCAGCCTGGGCAATACAGTGAGACTCTGTCTCAAAAAAAACAAAAGGGAAAGTTATATAACAGCAATATGCTCAGACAATGTAGACAGAAAAACTTTTAAATGGGGGATAGAAATAAAGAATATGTAAAAAAAAAAAAAAAAAAAAAAAAAAAAAAAACTTTAACATTCCTAGTAATTATATTCGTGGCAGTAATATTTGTATTATTATTTTAGACTTTCTGATGTGTAATGTTGGTTACAGTCAGTAATTACAAGACATCATGATTCTACCATCCCCTGCCTGCGTTCTTGAGAGAACAAGGATTTTTGGTATGCAAAAAGTTAATTAAAAACTCTGGGCTGGGCGAAGTGGTTCACACCTGTAATCCTAGCACTTTGGGAGGTTAAGGTGGACGGTCATGAGGTCAGGAGATCGAGACCATCCTGGCTAACACAGTGAAACCCCATCTCTACTAAAAATACAAAAAAATTAGCCAGGCATGGTGGCGCATGCCTGTAATCCCAGCTACTCAGGAGGCTGAGGCAGGAAAATCGCTTGAACCCAGGAGGCGGAGGTTGCAGTGAGCCAAGATTGTGCCACTGCACTCTAGCCTGGGTGACAGAGCGAGACTCCGTCACAAAAAAAAAAAAAAGAAAAAAAAAGAAAAAGCGCTACGCACTCCCATGTTTACCGCAGCACTATTCACAACAGCCAAAACATGAAACCAGTTCAGTGCAATGGCTCATGCATTGTAATCTTAGCACTCTGGGAGGACTGCTTGAGGCCAGGAGTTGGAGATCAGCCTAGGCAACATGGCAAGACTTTGTCTCTACAAAGAAATTACAAATTAGCCAGGCATGGTGGCATGTACCCTATCTGTAAGTCCTAGCTATTCAGGAAGCTGATGCAAGAGGATCCCTTGAGCCTAACAGTTTGAGGTTGCAGTGAGCTATGACTGAGTTGCTGCACTAAAGCCTGGGTGACAGCAGAACCTTGCCTCAAAAATCCATTTTTTTAAAAAAACGAACCAACCTGAGTTCCCATCAACAGGTAAGAAAATATGGTATATTATTCAGCAATAAAAAAGAATTAGATCCTGTCATTTGCAGCATCATGGATACAACTGTAGGCCACTATGTTAACTGAAGTTAAGTCAAGCACAGAAAGACAACCATCACATTTTCACTTATGAGGGAGCTAAAACAGTGGATCTCAGGAAGATAAGAGTCTAAAGACTGGTGATTACTAGAGAGTGAGCAAGGAATAGGAGAGATAAAAGGAGGAAAAAAGAATATACATGTATTTACTACCACCGAACTGTACACTTAAAATGGTAAAGATGGGGCTGGGCATGGTGGCTCACACCTATAATACCAACACTTTGGGAGGCCGAGGGGGTGGATCACGTGGTCAAGAGATCGAGACCATCCTGGCCAACATGGTGAAACCCTGTCTCTACTAAGAACACAAAAATTAGCGGGGCGTGCCTGTAGTCCCAGCTACTCGGAAGGTTGAGGCAGGAGAATTGCTTGAACTCGGGAGGCGGGGGTTGAAGTGAGCTGAGATCGTGCCACTACACTCCAGTGTGGCGATAGAGTGAGACTCCATCTCAAAAAACAAAAGAAAACAAAAATGGTAAAGATGGTGAATTCTGTAAGTGTGTGAGTGTGCATGTGTGTGTTTGAGACAGGGTCTTACTGTGTTGCCCAGACTGAAGTGCAGTGGCACAATCATGGCTCACTGCAGCCTCAACCTCCCAGGCTCAGGTGATCCTCCTACCTCCTCCTCCCAAGTAGCTGGGAGTAGCTGGGACTACAGGCGCATGCCACCACATTTGGCTAATTTTTTGTAGAGACGGGTTTCACCGTGTTGCCCAGGCTGGTCTTGAACTCCTGGGCTCAAGTGACCCTGGGCCACCTGCCTTGGCCTCTCAAAGTTCTGAGACTACAGGCATGAATCACTGCACCTGGCCAGCAAATTATATATTTTACCTAAACAATAACAACAACAAAAAATCGTTTTTAAACGCTGTATTCCTGATTCTGAAATACAAGTCCTAGTATTTTATCTAGCTGAGTAATAATAAACATCTCTACCATCAGGATTGTAGTCTTGAAACACCATTTCCCACTAAAAGGCAGGTCTTCTTGAGAAATGTCTAATTCACATCTGGGGCAGGAAATGAGCCTGGAACATATTCTTATACCAGAGAATAAGGATATTATCAAAGACTACTAAAGTCATGTCAAAAGGACTCTGGAGCCAACTGGAAAAGGCTACCACTGGCCAAATGGGAGACAACTTGACCATCAAAAAGGATAGTAATTGCAACTCAAACCCATCAAATACATTTAAATCCATGACTGAAATGCATGAAATGTTTATATTCATGATTGAAACACACCATATGTTCCTGTTTATTCAGAGCATACTATATATTTAGCATGATGTCAGGAACTACGTTACCTTCAGAAAAGTGTTGCTCCAGAAAATGTCCCATTTTCAGGTGAAAGTAATCTTTGCAACATAAAAACAATTTTTTGAAGTGGCCAGAAACAATTCATTTCGGGATTAATTATTTTAGTTATATACATATATAGTTTCCTCTTCACATCAATTTAGTATGTCTTGGCATCTTTCCTAACTTCATACATCAGATGTTTACAGGTAAATTTAATAGACTAAGAAGTAAAATTGTTCAAATTTTTCCTACAACCTCCTCCATTGTAAAAACCTACACTTACAATTCTAAAACCTCTCTAAAGCTAAAAACAAGCGTCAAAACAATTGTTTTTTGAAAAGAAAAATAAATAGCCTGGGGGGTCACTGATTTTGATCCATAAACAGTTTCACATACTACTTCTGTTAATGCTTTCTTGCTATAATGCATTAATTCACTGGAAAATAAAAACAACTATGAAATTTTTTTTTGACACAGGGTCTCACTCTGTCACTCAGGCTGCAGTACAGTGGCCCCAACTATCATGGCTCACTGCAGCCTCAACTTCCCAGGTTCCAGCAATCCTCCTACCTCAGCCTCTGGAGAAGCTGGGACTACAGGCATGTACCAACACACCCAGGTAACTTTTAAATTTTTTGTCCTGAGCTCTATTGATCCTCCGTTTCCCAAAGTGCTGCGATACAGGTATGAGCCACCACATCTGGTGGAAACGCTTATCTTAAGCAATCCACCCATCCTAAAACATCAGAAAAGTCTAAATTGCTGTTCTTTAAATTTTAATTATCTTGTTACAAACTCACATACTAGACAAAGCTTAGTTTAGTCATAAAAGGGTAACAGAAATTCTGTAAATGTATCAAAGATACTCCATGTTGATAAAAAGAAATCAAAGCTTAAAGCTAAATGCATAAACACTGGCTGCTATTTACATAATAAATTTAAAAATATTTTCCAAATTCCATTTAATGTAAGAATCTAAGTACACCAATCGTTTCAGTACAAAACACGCTTAGTGAGTATATAAACACCTAATATGGGGTGGGGGATTGGGAATTTTAAGTCCTTTTCTACCAGGATAAAGTAACTGTCCAAAAAAAATCAGATAACTTCCCCAGGCACTTGGTGTTCCAGTAAGACAGGATATTAAAAAGCTATCTTTTAGAAGCTTTCAACTATTTATGCATTTATAGGCAATGTATTTTATCAAAAAGGGAAAGCAGTGTGTACAAACCTGATAAACTGAATAAGAGGTTTTAAGTACTCATCTCCAAATAGTTTGATATAATCTTGTATATCAAAAAACAGCCAAAAGTAAAATGCTATTTGGTTTGACATTGTTGACAGGGCTAAGTCTGTGCCAACTAGCAATTCAAGAGGAATATAGTGGCAGTCTTAAGTATTTATGTTTCAGGGATTAATTTATTTTTGAAAGATGGCATCTGGTCATTTTTAGGCTTATCTGTATAAGCATAAATTAACAGTTTTACATTGTTTTAAATCAAGATGTTCTGTATGAGACTATAATTCGGAGGTAAAAATGACTTCCGCCCCAGAAGCTCCCATTTTTTAATGTAATAAATAGAAATACAAGATTGAACACATCACAGTGACGTTCTCAAAATGACTAGTATATTTTAATAGAATACTAACGAGATTCAGCTTGCAGACATGACCATTAAATCAAGCACTGAGGCAGCAAAGGTTTTTTCCTTTCTAAAATTAGGCTAGTTGTTAAAAGGCTAGACTACAATCATAAGCAAATCTTGTGAGAAATGAACACTTGCTAATAATAACGCCAGAGAAATTATACAATACTTGCTGAAAGCTACACTCATACTAGGCAGATAACCCACATATTAACATCGAACCCACAGAAACCTACCCCTTTCCTGCTGCCCCAGCCCCCACCCAAAGACTACAAAAAGAAGTCATCAAAGATGCACTGTCCTCTACAAATAAACTTAGCCAGAGTGCGTCTACCACACAAACTGCAAAACAATGACCTGGAATGTTCCTTCTGAACACAGCCCTAACTTTTAAGTCTCAGATTCAGAACATTTGGAAACGAGCTTAATAAAATGCTGAGCATATGTAACAAATCAGCTATCCTAAAAGTCTACAGGTCAGTCAAAACTGCAGCATTTGGAATTTGTCAGATAATCAGAGTCCTCAAGACGATAAATAGAAGTGACACTTCAAACACCTACATACGCAAATACGACAAAAAAAAAACTGGACACACAATATGAGAAAATACCACCAAGACTCTGAAACAGAATCAAAGCTACAAAATTCTACAAATAGGCCTATTTGTTATGGCCAAAAAGGGTCATAATGGAATAGGCATTCTTCCTTTCTCTGGCTCCTTAAGACTAATACGTTCTCCAAGGGTGCCAAAGCCTAGCTACAAAGACAATTTTAACATATACAAGTTTTTAAAATCCGTTACAGACCAATATAGAGCAAATAAGTGTACACGTTCTTTAAATGTAAATTTATATATAAATTATTTAAATGACCAGGACTTCTACAATTTAGAATGATTTATCTATCCCAAAATACACTTTTTTCCCTTTCCTGAGAAATTCTGAATAATGCACTGGTCTATAACGACAAATGCATGCTTTCAACTCACATTGTTTCTCCAGTCTTGGCTACATGACAAAGAAACTGATCCAGGACAGGACAAACTTCCTTTTTCCCCCTCTTCTCAAAATCTAGATAAAGGAAGAAAAAAAAAGTTATCAGTTTTCTCAAAAGCCCTCTAAAAACAAACTTTCCTCCCAGTCCTTTCCCTTAATAAGAATTATTTTTCAAAAAGCCTCTCAACCAAATAACCACCTCAACCCTCCAAGTTCTACTTCTAACATAACACCCTCTTTTACAGATAACAAGAATCCTCCTAAAGGGGGCACTCAACTTCACAAACCATTTTTAACGCAGTGCTTCTCGAAGTGTGGTCCGGGGGAACACCAGTATAATATTAAGCTGAGAATCCAGCGAAAATAAAAATCCCCAGGCCCCGATTCCCACCAATTGTTTAAGTCCATAAATCTGCCTTTTTAAGAAACACCAACTACCCCAAGTAGCTGTCCCCAAATGATTCTGTATGTCAAAGAATAATTCTCAAAACGCTGAAATCTCTCTCTTCGAAGTTTGAAAGCCACTGTTCTCAAGCCTGTTGCGTGGAAGGCGTGCAATCAAGTACAGTGAAGGCAACCACCCTGAAATTAGGACGCGGAAGGATGACTTCAAAAGCCCTGAAAAAGGCATCCTGAGACAACTTAAAAGTTGCGATGCCACCCCCCCCCACCTCCCGCCCCCACCAACCTTTTACTTTTTCTCCCACCCCAACGCCTGGCGTGCGGGTGGCCTGGCAGAGAAAGGAGGATGCCTGGCAGGGAGGCGTCTGCGGTTCCGCGACTCGACCCTCGAACGGGTGGTAGAAAGACTGGGGCCCCCGCAAGAGATTCCCCGGCTCCCCTCCCCCAGCCCAGACGCCGGCGGCCGACACAAAGCCAGAGCGGGGCGGGAGGGAGCTGCCCACAGGGCTCCCCGCCCCTGGGGAGGTGGAGGGGGATGGGAGCCCATGAAGCGCTCTCCCCACGCCGCGCCTGGCCCCAGCCCCGGCCCTCGGAACCATCCGCCCTGAAAGGAGAGACGAGCGAGCCGGAGAAGGTGACGGGGAATGGAGAGGGGGCAGCTACCCCCACCTTTCAGCGCCTCCTGGAGCCTCTCGACGTCCATGGCTTCCCGGAGTCCCTCACAGCCTCCGCCTCCCTCCGCGGGTCTCTCGGGGACCGGAACGCCTCCCCCCACCCCCCCGACGCCCTCCCCCTCCCTCGCACACACTCCGGCACGCAGGCGACCGGGGGGGGGAACGAAGGGAGCCGGGGGAAGCGTGCGAGAGAGCGAGACCGACAGAGCGAGCACCTCCCCAAGCCGCTACCACCAACCCTCCAACATGGCGCCCGGCACGTCACCGCGCGCACGCTCCCTGCCGCCGTCCTCGCTCCCGCCGCGCGCCCCGGCCCGGAACCCAAGAGCGCGTGCGCGGCGGAGGCGTGACGCTGGGGCCCAGCGCAGTAGTCAGTCGCGGCTGCGTCCCGGCGGCTGCCGGATGCCCGGCCCCGGCCTCGGCCCCGGCCCAGCCTCCGCGGAGCTGAAGGCTGAACGGTCGGGCGACAGGTGTGCAGGCGGACTCCTAGGCTTTGAACCCCTGCCATTTTTTGCTCTCTATGTGAACTTAAGCTATTTACTTCGTCTCTCTGAGCCTCATTTTCCCCATCTGTACAGTGAGAGCACTGGTACCGATGCCCTATGCAGTTGCTGTGAGAATTCAGTGTGTACACTTCACGTTCAGAATGCGCCTAAAAAACGTTCAGCGAGGCCAGGCAGGGGGCTCAGGTCGGTGAGCCGAACACTTAAGGAGGGAGGCCGAGGCGAGAGGATCGCTTTAGCCCAGAAGATCGAGACCAGCCTGGGCAACAAAGTGAGCCCGCCCCCGCGCCCTTCTCTATATAAAAATAAACACAGGCCGGGCGCGGTGACTCAAGCCTGTAATCACAGCACTTTGGAAGGCTGGGCCGGGCGGAGCACCTGAAGTCAGGCGTTGAAGACCAGCCAGGCCAACACTGGCGAAACCCCGTCTCTACTAAAAATACAAAATTTAGCGAGCGTGGTCGTGCGTGCCTGTAATCCCAGTTACTCGGGAGGCTGAGAGGCACGAGAATCGCTTGAACCCAGGAGGCGGAGGTAGAAGTGAGCCAACATCGCGCCACTGCACTCCAGCCTAGGCGACAATGCGAGACTCTGTTTCAAAAAATAATAATAAAATTAAAAATACATACATACACTCAGCATTACTAATAATCCTAACAAGATACCTCCCTGCTTAACCCAACGTTCATTCCTCACTGGCCCACCTGTGGCAAGAAGTAATGTGTACAGCAAAGTGATTAAGAGCTCAAGGTTTGGAATCAATATTCAAATCCCGACTCAACTACTTACTCTTTTTGTGGCCATGAAGTAGTTACCTAACCTCAGGCAGCTTCAGGGTTCTTATTTATAAAATGGGGGTTGTAAAACGGCCAAGAGGATTGAGTGAAATGGCGAATGTGAAACATTTGGCACAGTGCGTGAAACCTGGAACACTCAACGTGGCTGCGGTTTTTATTACCACTGTGATCATTATTACATTACATAATCACCCAGGAAGTAGGAGAGGGTGGAAACCTCAGAAGTCCTCTTCAGCCTTGACATTTTACAAATGGGAAAGCTGTGTCATCGAGAGCAAGTCTGGGGAGACAGAACTAGAACCCAGAACCCAAAACATCTGGCTCCCAGCCAGTGCGTGGACATTTTTATACTCTTATCTGTGAGCTTTTAAAAGAAAAGGTACTGCCCGGGCTCCGTGGCTCACACCGGTAATCCCAACACTTCGGGAGTCTGAGGTGGGCAGATCACCTGAGGTCAGGAGTTTGATACCAGCCGGGCCAACGTGGCAAAACCCTGTCTCTGCTAAAAATACCAAAAAAAAAAAAAAAAAAAAAAAAAAAGCTGGACGTGGTGGCGGGCACCTGTAATCATAATTACTCGGGAGGCTGAGGCAGGAGACTCCCTTGAACCCGGGAGGCTGAGGTTGCAGTGGGCCAAGATAGCGCCACTGTACTCCAGCTTGGGCATGACAGAGTGAGACTCCGTCTCAAAAAAAAAAAAAAAAAAAAAGGAAAGAAAAGAAAAGGTACTGAGTTGTTCCACCTCCTCTTCCAAAAACCCAGCCAGCACAAAGTCATGGAAGGAAGGAGGGGAAGAGAAAGACCAAGGGAGGGAGGGAAGAAGATTATTGTTTAGTCTAAGAAGATGCAAGTTTGGACACAGCCATTACACTGTTGACCCTCTTAAAAGACAGTGGGTCTCACCCTGATCCTAGGTGGTAGACATAGGCAAAAGACACACCCAAAATAGGTCTCTCAAGTTGTGCCATCAGAGAACCAGTCCCCTGTGTTTTTAGACCTCATTGTTCAGAGGATCTAGCTCAATTACAAATATCCTTGCAGAGAAAGGGAATAGGGTAGCATTATCAAGCACTTGGCCAGCACTTACCAGGCACCAGGTTTAGTTTATCCAGGTCCCTTGCAGTCTGAAGGGCCTACTGCCTACATGGCAAAGCTTAGCCTCCCCTTCTGTCTGCCACTCTACTATTCAGAAGGGTCTCTTACTGTAAGAGCTGTGCTGTATCATAGATATTAGCCATGTGTGAATATTGAAATTTAAATTAATTAAAATTAAATAAAATTTAATTTTCTTCAATAAAATCCAATTTTTTTTTTTCTTTTTTGAGACAGAGTCTCACTCTGCCGTCCAGGCTGGAGTGCAGTGGCGTGATCTCAACTCACTGCAACCTCTGCCTCCCGGGTTCAAGCAGTTCCCTGCCTCAGCCTCCCGAGTAGTTGGGATTACAGGTGTCCATCACTATGCTCGACTAATTTTTATATTTTTAGTAGAGACGGGGTTTCATCATATTGTCCAGGCTTGTGTCTGGACCTCGTGATCCACCTGCCTCGGCCTCCCAAAGCGCTGGGATTACAGGCGTGAGCCACTGAGCCCAGCCTAAAAATCCAATTCTTCAGTCACAACAGCCACATTTTGAGCACATTAAGTGCTCAATAGCTACATGTGGCTAGTGGCTCCTGTATTGAACAGTTCAGATAAAGAAAATTTCATTACTGCAAAAAGTTCTATTGGAACTTTCTGTTGGAGAACACATTATACTAATTTCTAACACTTTGCTTTGTCCCTTTCATTGCTGTCAGCTTAACTGAATTTCTTATGGTTTTTCAGATCTCACCTAGTCTTCAGATAATCAAGGCCTGTGCCCCTCTGGTTAGCTCCTCCTCTCCAATTCACTTTGCTATGTTCCTCTGCAAATTCAGATCTCTACTTAAACACCACTTCCTCTGGTATACTTTCCACAATTCCCTTAGGCTGTCATTGCTGTGTGTACTTTGTCGCCCGTCATAGACCGTATCCAGTGTCTGGAAGTCAAGATTGCAAGGGGAGAAGAAGCAAAAGATGAGGCTGAAGAAATAACTTCGTTTGGTTCATTCCTTCCTTCTTCCTTGAATTCTTCTCCAGCAGGCCTGTATCGCAGTATCTGCAATTACTAGAGCCTCCTACTGGCCAGGCATGGTGGCTCACACCTGTATTCTCGGCACCCTGGGAGGCCAAGGCTGGAGGATCACTTGAGACCAGCCTAGCAACATGTCTCCACAAAAAATAAAAAATTACCAGGCGTAGTGGCGCACACCTGTAGTCCTAGCTACTCGGGAGGCTAGGAGGACTACTTGAGCCCAGGAATTTAAGGCTGCAGTGAGCCGGCATCATGCCACTGTAATCCATCCTGGGCCACAAATAGAGTGAGACCCTGACTCAAAAAATAAAAGTAAAAAGCCTCCTACTGATGCTAATTTCCTGGGAAGAAAACAGAGTACAAATGTGGCAGCCAGCCCCCACAATTACCCCTCATGATCTCACGTGCTGAGATTCATGCCCTAGTATAATCTGGCACATTGAATCAGAGCTGTCTGTGTGAAGGCCCTAGGGCTTCTGCCTTGGCCTCTTGAATTGGTGAATGGGGCCTCAATGGGGGAAGCCAGCTGTCATGTCATGAGAACATTAGACAGTCTTGTGGAAAGGCCCCACAGAGAGAAAAACTGTCCTTGGAGGTGGATCCTCCAACCTCAGGAATTCTTTCAGGTAACTGCAGCCCCAACTGACATCTGGATCACAACCTTAGCAGACATCCTACACTAGGGCGGCCCATCTAAGTCACTTCCCAGCACCTGATCCACAGAAACTGTAAAAGGTGACAATGTCTATAACTGTTCTAAGCCTCTAAATTTTAGAAACTAATGCAACAAATAAGAAATTTAATAGTAACAGCTAATATTTATTAAATACTTTTATGTGTCTGGCATTCTCCTAAGCAGTTTACAAAACTATCAAAAAATTTCTCCTAAGCAGTTTACAAAAGTATTTAATTGAATCCTCACAAAATCCTATGAGGATCCTCTTCACTTAACAGAAAAGAAAACTGAAATATAGAGGCCCGGCGCCTTGGCTGACGCCTGTAATTCCAGCACTTTGAAAGGCCGAGGCGGGTGGATCACCTGAGGGCAGAAGCTGGAGACCAGCCTGGCCAACATGATGAAACCCCATCTCTACTAAAAATGCAAAAATTAGCTGGGCATGGTGGCGGTCGCCTGTAATCCCAGCTACTCGGGAGGCTGAGGCAGGAGAATTGCTTGAACCCAAAAGGGAGAGCTTGCAGTGAGCTGGGATCATGCCACTGCACTCCAGCCTGGGTGACAAGAGCAAAACTCCATCTTGAAAGAAAGAAAAAAAAAGGACCTAGACTGGCTTCAAAGCCCCCAAACACTTTCTTGTCCTCAAGAAGTTTGCAAAATACTAGCAAAGATAAGATGTAAGTGTAGGCCCTCATGCAAGGTAGAAAGCAAGGCCGTATATCAGATATTCAGAGGCCTGCAAAATTTCTTCCAGGAGGAGATGGAAGCTGCTTTTTAGAAAGGGTCTCGCTTAAAGACCAGAAAAGATTTGTACTGAGACAGAAGAGCCCTCCAGGCAGAGGGAATGGTATTAACAAGGTAAACAGTCTGTGAGGCTCTCCAAGGTGCTGGGGAAAAGTTCCCCCACAGAGCCCATAGTCTAGTGGGGAGGTGGACCTTAAATAAATATGAACATTCAGGAAGACTGGCAAGATGAAGGCCCACATTCTGGGTGTGCGCAAGAGGGAAAAGGCCTGAACATGGAGGAGACGCAGAGTAGGCTGTAGAACATGGAGACAGAAAGAGATGGAAGGGAGAAAATAGCCAGAACTATGTCAGAGAACATGTGGGTGGATCTTTTTTTAACCCCAGGGAAAAGTACTGGAGCTCGGCTGTCCTTCTGAGATGGGTCTGTGGGAAGGGACAAGAAGAAATTGAAGAAAAATCTAGAAAAACCAATATCCAGTCTAAACAAGGTGGAGAACAGAGGGCAGATTGGGTTACAATACCACTACACAAAGCTTTAGACGTTCTTTGATTCTTTTGGCTTTTTATTCATGCCCTGAAGTCCTTATCTGTATACATAATGGGTACCAAATAAAGACGAGATAGGAAGATAAACTAAACTGAATACACTTTTCTAAACAAGTACGAGGGCAGTTTCACAAACCATCAGGCTTCACCTTTTTCCCAGAGACTTTCCACTTTTTTAGTGAAAACAAGGGTAACAAAGGGTCTATGCAAAAAACTCTGGGTTGTTTTCTCTGGTGTCACCACAGGCATGATGGCTGCTGGTGGCCATGTTGGGTGTAAGAGCAGCGTCAGAGGAGGGAACTGGCAGAGTGAAGCTGCCTAGGTGGCCATCTTGATTAGGTCTGACTGTAGTAGTGGAAGTTGGCTTCAGGCTGTGTGATAGAAAATGGGAATTTATGAGGAGAGTAGGGTATTCCACAGATCAAGGATGCTCACTGAACCCAGCAGCCATTCTCTTCTTCAACTCTGCACACTTTCTCTCTCTGTCTCGCTCTCCCTTTCTCCACACCCACACCGACACATCCTATAGATTCTGTTTCTTTGGAGAACCCTGACTAATACATATACAGTCATGTGTCACTTAATAACAGAGATAGATTAGAAATGTGCTGTTGGGCAATTTCATTGTTGTGCAAGCATCGTAGAGTGTACTTACACAAACCTAGATGGTATAACCTCCTACACACCTAGGCTGTGATACTTTCTATTGCTTCTAGGCTACAAACCAATACAGCATGTTACTGTCCTAAATACTGCAGGCAATTGTAACACAATGGTAAATGTTTGTTTATCTAAACATACGTAAACATAGAAAAGGCATAGTAAAAATACAGTATTATAATCTTATGAGACCATTGTTATTTATGTGATCTGTCATCAACTGAAACATTATTATATGGTGCATGACTGTATATACACACACACCTATATTCAATAATTGAATATGATAAAATTGAATAGTGTATTAAGAGAAAAAGGTCTAAAATCAGATATCTAGTTTAATTCCTGGCTTATTACTTCCTAGCTGTTTGAACTCAGATGAATGATTAATATCAAAATGCCTCAGTTTCCTTATGTATAAATTGAAGTTAATAGTGGTGAGTTAATCATTGGTTTGCTGAGAGAATTAAGCCAGTGATCTGACTCAATCAATGTTAGGTATTGTTCTTACTTACATAGGTTAAGAATTACAAAAATAGGCCGGGCGCGGTGGCTCAAGCCTGTAATCCCAGCACTTTGGGAGGCCGAGATGGGGGGATCACGAGGTCAGGAGATCGAGACCATCCTGGCTAACATGGTGAAACCCGGTCTCTACTACAAAATACAAAAAACTAGCCGGGCGAGGTGGCGGGCGCCTGTAGTCGCAGCTACTTGGGAGGCTGAGGCAGGAGAATGGCGTGAACCCGGGAGGCAGAGCTTGCAGTGAGCTGAGATCTGGCCACTGCACTCCAGCCTGGGCGACAGAGTGAGACTCCGTCTCAAAAAAAAAAAAAAAAAAAAAGAATTACAAAAATAATCTTTATGGTTTTTCTTTCTCTTTTGAAATGATTTCAAACTCACATAAAAGTTGCAAGTACAGGCCAGGCGTAGTGACTCAAGCCTGTAAACCCAGCACTTTGGGAGGCTGAGGCAGGCAGATCACTTGAGGTCAGGAGTTCAAGACCAGCCTGGCCAACATGGTGAAACCTTGTCTCTACTAAAAATACAAAAAATTCACCAGGTATGGTGGCACACACCTGTAGTCCCAGCTACTTGGGAGGCTGAGGCAGGAGAATCGCTTGAACCCAGGTGCCGGAGTTGCAGTGAGTCAAGATCTTGCCACTATACTCCAGCCTGGGTGGTGGAGCAAGACTCCATCTCAAAAACCAACTAACAAACAAGTTGCAACTACAAAAAAGAAAATGAACATTTTTTTTTCCTGAACTATTTGAGAGGAAGTTGCTGAAGAGATACTCCCAACCCCCTGAAAACTTTAGTATATAATTGCTAAACATAATTGTACAACAAGTATTATTATATAACAATTGAGGCCGGGTGTGGTGGCTCACACCTGTAATCCCAGCACTTTGGGAGGCTGAGGCAAGAGGATCACGAGGTCAGGAGATCGAGACCATCCTGGCTAATACGGTGAAACCCCATCTCTACTAAAAATACAAAAATTAGCTGGGCGTGGTGGTGGGCACCTATGGTCCCAGCTACTCGGGAGGATGAGGCAGGGGAATGGCGTGAACCCAAGAGGTGGAGCTTGCTGTGAGCAGAGATTGCACCACTGCACTCCAGCCTGGGTGACAGAGCGAGACTCCATCTCAAAAAGAAAAAAAAAAAAAAGAAAATAAATATATGTAGCTTACTCTATTTCAATTATATCCTAAAAGAGTTGTACAAAAATATTGACTCCCTAAACACAAGTCAGAAATTTTAAAAAATTTAGTTTAGCATACAATGCATTTAAAGTACATACCTTAAAAGGGGAAATAGGGGTAATAAAAGCATTGGGGGATTTTTGGAGTTAAAAATAAATCATCCAACTATGTTATCATTCATAATAAAATTAAAGTAATAGCCATGCTACTAACTGGAGGAGAAATGTTATAAACTTTGAATATGTAACATCATAATAGCTAGTAAAATCCGATGAGAGAAAAATGAGAGAATATATAAGAATGCTAAATTCTAAATACTTTGTGCAGAGTTAATTCAAACTTTCCAAAATAAAAACAGATATTGGCCGGGCACAGTGGTTCATGCCTGTAATCCCAGCACTTTGGAAGGCCGAGGCGGATGGATCACTTGAGGTCAGGAGTTTGAGACCAGCCTGGCCAACATAGTGAAATCCTGTCTCTTCTAAAAATACAAAAACTAGCCAGGCATAGAGGTAGACACATGTAATCCCACGTACTCGGGAGGCTGAGGCAGCAGAATCACTTGAACCCAGGAGATGGAGGTTGCAGTGAGCTGAGATCGTGCCATTGCACTCCAGCCTGGGCGACAGATCAAATAAATAAATAAATAAATAAATAAATAAATAAAAATAAAAATAGACACAGAGATGAAGGGCCAGGCACAGTAGCTCATGCCTGTAATCCCAGCACTTTGGGAGGCCAAAGTGGGCAGATCACCTGAGGTCAGGAGTTCGAGACCAGCCTGGCCAACATGGTGAAATCCCATCTCTACTAAAAATACAAAAATTAGCCTGGTGTAGTGGCTCACACCTGTAGTCCCAGCTACTTGGGAGGCTGAGGCAGGAGACTCGCTTGAACCTGGGAGGTGGAGGTTGCAGTGAGCTGAGATCATACCACTGCACTCCAGCCTGGGCAACAGAGTGAGACTTGGTCTCAAAAACAAAACAAAACAAAACAACAACAACAACAAAAAAAAAACAGACATGAAGAAGGCGTAGAGTGGGGAGGAGGATAATTATTCTTACAGTTAGTAAACTTAGATACAATATAGGTATTATTATTTAAATTCTTTTTTTGTTTGTTTTTGAGACTGAGTTTCACTCTGTGGCCCAGGCTGGTGGGATCTTGGCTCACTGCAATCTCCGCCTCCCGGGTTCAAGAGATTCTCCTGCCCCAGCCTCCCAAGTAGCAGGGATTACAGGTGGGTGCCACCACGCCCGGCTAATTTTTGTGTTTTTAGTAGAGACAGGAGTTTCACCATGTTGGCCAGGCTGGCCTCAAACTCCTGACCTCAGGTGATCCTCCCACCTTGGCCTCCCAAAGTGCTGGGATTACAGGCGTGAGCCATCTGCACCCGGCCAAAATTCCATTTTTTATTCACATGAAAAAAATTACCAATTGCAAATGACAAGACAAAGATTTGCATTCAAGTGGTCTATTTGGGGGCCAAATCCAAGGAAACACTGGTAGGAGTGGGGAAGTGGGATAGGGATGGCAAGAAGGCCAATAAATAATATATATTATTAAGGAAGTTACTACTGTGAGCAATTTGAGCTTCTTCACACTGGGAAATTCTGGGACACAATTATGGAACAGACCAGAGTTACCTTCCAGAGAAGATGAGGAGCTGAGGTATTTATCTACCGCAACTCCTGTCAGTCAGCGATTGTTACTACTCCCAGAGGTGTTAATTTCCCAACACTTTGAGGCTTTCTGTAGGTAAGCAGAGCAGGCTGCAGTGGCAAAAGGGAGTCTTCAGGCAGAGTCACAGGTTGGGAATCAGAATTTGAGCTGGCATGCATGGAAATAATGTATGTTAAGGGAATAAGATAGGGCATGCTATGCTGGTCATCTATTATATGCCAGAAATTGTGGGTTCTAAATAGGCAGATGGCAACTTTAGGAAGCTTAAATTCCAACACACAGTACACCAACTATTTTCTTAATTATTGACTTTATTTGAATTTCCTCTCATTTGAGCACATATTGGTTTTACGTTTTAAAAGCACAATACACTACAAACAATAGAATATCAGAGAAGCTGTTATAAACAATGATCAAGTTTTAAACATTTAGTATTTTTTTAAGCTAGTATCAGTCCTTTTACTTTTCTTTCAACTGTGGGCTTGCAATCTTCTTTTTCTTTTTCCTTTTTTGAGACGGAGTTTCGCTCTGTCGCCCAGGCTGTTGTGCAGTGACGCGATCTCAGCTCATTGCAACCTCTACCTCCTGGGTTCAAGCAATTCTCCTGCCTCAGCCTCCCGAGTGACTGAGATTACAGGTGCCCGCCGTCACTTCTGGCTAAATTTTTTTTTTTTTGTAATTTTAGTAGAGACTGGCATTCTGCCATGTTGGCTAGGCTGTTCTTAAACTCCTGACCTCAGGTGATCTGCCCGATTCAGCCTCCTGGAGTGCTGGGATGGATATAGGTGTGAGCCACTGCACGTGGCTGCTTGCAATCTTTCCTAATAACAATAATTTAGAAAAATTCAATTTCCTAATATGACATTTAGATTTGCAGTCACTTGATCCAGAATAGCAATCCTGAAAAAAGAAATGCTATTGTTTTGATATACTCTAAGTGCTCCATAATGAGACAGGCATAGGTGTTCCCAGGTGTCTCTTTATAGTTATAGCCTATATGTCATATACATGACATAGAGCCTATATGAGTATAGTGGATACATCAACATTTATGATTTGACTATCACCTCTGGGAGTCTATGGGGACTGTGGAACTGAGGAATAGTTAAAGTACTCTTGTCCAACAGATCAGATTTATGATAAGGAACCACCCCCTCCCAAATCATTCATTCATTTTAGATTACTGAATTGTTTCTGGTATGAGGGGTTTATTTGGTTAATGATAGTTTTCAATGAGGGGAAAAAGACATTGTTGTCTTAAGACAAACACCAGGAGAACAATTTTCTTGATATTTTGACCCAGGTTGGCAATACCATTTTTCATCTGAACATGAAGACAAGGTATTTTTCCAAAGATGGAATGATTCTATTAAAATGACATGAAAATTTTATGGCTGGAATTCTAGAAGGATGTCTGGTTTTCAATAAAATATTAATGAAAAAAGCATTGTTAAAATGATACATTTCCCTTGGCATCATTTGAGCCTTTGAATATAGAGCTATCTCTGGATTTTTCACTTACACAAGACCTTTTTTTTCTCTGTACTAGTTTGAGTTGTATTTGCTGTCACTTACAATTTAAAGAGTTTTAATGACTAAAGAAATCGGTACCAGGAGTGGGGTGGTTTCCAGGCAGCCAAAATCCCACAAATATCTATTACAGAGCTATAAAAAACAGATTATGGAAATAGAGAGCATTTACACAATAAGGAACTTTAACCTCATCTGACCTAACCATGTCATTTTATGAATAAGTAAATAAACAATCAATCAATACATTATCTCTCTTTTTTTTTTTTTAGGGGCAAGGTCTTGTTCTCTCACCCAGGCTGGAGTATAGTGGTACAATTATAGCTCATTACAGCCTTGACCTCCTGGGTTCAAGTGATTCTCCTGACTCAGCCTTCCAAGTAGCTAGGACTACAGGCATGCACCATCACTCCCAGCAAACTGAAGATTTTTTTTTTTTTTTTTTGAGATGGGGTCTTGTCATATTGCCCAGGCTGGTCTTAAACTCCTGGCCTCATGATCCTCCTGCCTAGCCTCCCAAGGTACTGGCATTACAGGCATCACGCACCACACCTGGCCTCAATATACTTTCACTGACTGAAACTTCATTTATGTAAGACAGAGTCTCGCTCTGTTGCCCAGGCTGGAGTGCACCTGGCCTCAATATACTTTAACTGAATGAGACTTTATTTATTTATTTATGTAAGACAGAGTCTCACTCTGTTGCCCAAGCTGGAGTGCAGTGGTGCAATCTTGGCTCACTGCAACCACTACTTCCTGGTTCAAGCAATTCTTCCACTTCAGCTTCCCAAGTAGCTAGGACTACAGGTGTGCACCACCATGCCCAGCTAATTTTTGTATTTATAGCAGAGATGGGATTTCACTCCCAAAGTGCTGGGATTACAGGTGTGAGCCACCATGCCTGGCCAAGACTTGATAGGATTGGTTATTATATCCCAGCACCAACATTTACAGGAAAAGTGGTTTCTGAGAACACTCAAAATCAATACAGGGTATTGCAAAGCTTTGCCAATAGGAATTGGTCCCAATTCATGATGCAGATGAATAATTTCATTTATTTATTCCTTAGTGTTTTTTGTTTTGTTGTGTTTTGTTTTTTGAGACGGAGTTTCATTCTTGTCACTCAGGCTGGAGTGCAATAGCATGATGTTGGCTCACTGCAACCTCTGCCTCCCCGGTTCAAGCGATACTCCTGCCTTGGCCTCCTGAGTAGGGAGGATTACAGGTGCCCATCACCACACCCAGCTAATTTTTTTTTTTTTTTTTTTTGAGACAGAATCTCGCTCTGTCACCCAGGCTGGAGTGCAGTGGTAAGATCTCGGCTCACTGCAACCTCCACCTTCCGGGTTCAAGCAATTCTCCTGCCTCAGCCTCCCGAGTAGCTGGGATTACAGGTGCGTGCCACCATGCCTGGCTAATTTTTTGTATTTTTAGTAGAGACAGGGTTTCACCATGTTAGCCAGGATGATCTCAATCTCCTGACCTCATGATCCACCTGCCACGGCCTCCCAAAGTGCGGGGATTACAGGCATGAGCCACCGCGCCCGACCTAATTTTTGTATTTTTAGTAGAGGCAGGGTTTCGCCAGGTTAGCCAGGCTAGTCTCAAACTCCTGACTTCAGGTGATCTGCCTGCCTCGGCCTCCCAAAGTGCTGGGATTACAGGCGTGAGCCACCGCACCCGGCCCTTAAATATTTTTTGAGCATGAGAAATGTGTTAGCCATTGAGTTGATGATGGGCATAGAGCAGAGAACAGGATCAGCAAGGACCATATCCTTAAGGAACTATATGTCTTCTGGGGCAGGTATTCAATAAACTAATAATTTTATACAAATAAGTATTATTATTGTTATAGTAGATAATGCAAATTAAAAAGTACAGGGTGATATGAGTTAATATAAAAGGAGGACCTGCCCTTATATGGCATAATAAGGAGGCTTCCAGGAGGAAACGGCATTTAAATTCAGACCTGAAGGATAGTGGAAATTTGCCAGGTGAAAGAAGGTGCGAGGCAAGGTGTAGGATTCCAGGTACATACAAAACCCCTGTGGGAGGAAAAAAGCTTGAATACTTAAAGAGAAAACCAACCAGCATAAATGGAAATTAGTATAGTGGGGGAGAGTAACTCAAGATGAGAATAGGGAGATAGGAGATAATTATACAGGAACTTTCTGAGACCTTTTTTTTTTTTTTGAGACGGAGTCTCGCTCTGTTGCCCAGGCTGGAGTGCAGTGGTGCATCTCAGCTCACTGCAAGCTCTGCCTCCCAGGTTCACGTCATTCTCCTGCCTCAGCCTCCCGAGTAGCTGGAACTACAGGCGCCTGCCACCACGCCTGGCTAATTTTTTTTGTATTTTTAGTAGAGATGGGGTTTCACCATGTTAGCCAGGATGGTCACGCTCTCCTGACCTCGTGATCCACCCGCCTGGGCCTCCCAAAGTGCTGGGATTACAGGCGTGAGCCACCACGCCCGGCCTTGTTTTGTTTTTGTTTTGTTTTGTTTTTGAGACAGAGTCTCACACTGTTGCCCAGGCTGGAGTGCAGTGGCATAATCTCGGCTCACTGAAGCCTCCGCCTCCCAGGTTCAAGTGATTCTCCTATCTCAGCTTCCTGAGTAGCTGAGACTACAGGTGTGCACCACCACACCTGGCTAATTTTTGTATTTTTAGTAGAGATGGGGTTTCACCATGTTGGCCAGGCTGGTCTCGAACTCCTGACCTCAGATGATCCACACGCCTTGGCCTCCCAAAGTGCTGGGATTACAGATGTGAGCCACCACATCCGGCCTCTGAGACGTTTGGAAAGGAGTTTAGGCATTATCCTAAGAGCAAAGGGGAATACTGGGTGGGTGGGTTATGGTTTAGAGGAAACCAGAGTGAATATAGAGAGAGAAGACAGACATAGGGCACAATGCAGGCTGGAGATGACAGGGACTCAAAGGGTTCTGAGCAGAGATAGCAGTAAAGATAAAAAGAGAAAGCTGACACAGTTAATATTCAGGAGGTAGACATAGTCCATTATCTTCTTTTCTGTGCTAGTTTGAGCTGTGTTTGCTGTCACTGGAAATTCAAAGGGTTTTAACTTACCACAGAAATTGGTACTGGGAGTGGGGTGGTTTAGTGGCAAAGTAATGATTTAGTGATGACAATGATGTAAAACCAGTGGGGAAAGAGACGAGGATAATGCCCAGGTTTCTGGGATAAGGCAGGGGGTAGGTATTAGTGACATTTATGACTTAATGGAACAATGAAGAAGGAGAAGGAAGGGAAATATTAAGAGACTGTGATGAAAGAGGGTGAAGCTGCTTTTGAGCTGTGTTCCAACTAAAGGACTTGATTAGGAAGCAAACAGAAACAGGATTGCCGTCAGAATCGCAAAGTGCAGCCAGAGAGTCACGCTTTCCTACCTAAGTTCCTCTAAAAAGATAAAGAAGGCAGAACTTCTGCATATGAACCCCCTGGTAAGTAAACATGGGACACTATGGTAGACTGGTAAATTGTCATTCCTTAAATCTGATATTTAAAAAATCTAATAGCCATTTATTTAGTGGATTCAGGGAGCACGAACAAGATATTTTTAATATTCTGAAATTTCATGTTTTGTTTTTTTTCTTTTTGAGAAAGGGTCTCACTTTCTCACCCCGGCTGGAGTGCAGTGGCACAATCTGGGCTCACTGCAGCCTCAACCTCCTGGGTGCAGACGATCAGTTCCCCCAAGTAGCTGTAGGCGCACACCACCATGTCCCGCTAATTTTTTGTATTTTCAGTAGAGACAGGATTTCGCCATGTTGCCCAGGCTGGTCTTAAACTCCTGAGCTCAAGTGATCCACCTGCCTCGGTCTCCAAAGGTGCTAGGATTACAGGCGTGAGCCAGTGTGCCCGGCCTCATGTTTTACTCAAATGCACCCAGACTTTACTTTTCTACAATAATAATGTAGACATGATAATAAAGCATGCTTTTAAAATTAGCGAGTGTTTTGAATCAGCATTATGCTAAAAGTCTTATTTTTATATCTCGTTTTGTCACAATAACCCCTATAAGGTAGATATTTTAATGTCTATTGTTTAAGGCACAGAGAGGTTAAGCTATTTCTTCAAGGTTACACGACTAATAATTTATAAGCTAGAATTTGAGTCCAAGTTTGTCTGAATATAGGTTTTTTCTCTTTTTTCTTTTCTTTTTTTTTTTTTTTTGAGACAGAGTCTTGCTCTGTTTCCCAGGCTGGAGTGCAGTGGTATGATCTCGGCTTACTGCAACCTCCACCTTCCGGGTTCAAGCAATTCTTCTGCCTCAGCCTCCTGAGTAGCTAGGATTACAAGCACCTGCCACCATACGTGACTAATTTTTGTATTTTCAGTAGAGACAGGGTTTCACCATGTTGGCCAGGCTGGTCTTGAACTCCTGACTTTGTGATCTGCCCACCTCAGCCTCCCAAAGTGCTGGGATTACAGGCATGGGCCACCGTGCCGGCCCTTTTTTTTTTTTTTTTAAACAGGGTTTCACTCTGTTGCACAGGCTGGAATGCAGTGGTGTGATCGTGGCTCACTGCAGCCTTGACTTCCCTGACTCATGATCCGCCCACCTCAGCTTTCTGAGTATCTGGACTACAGGTGTGCACCACCGCACCCACCTAATTTAAAAAAAATTTTTTTTTTTTTTTGAGAAATGGGGGCTTGCTTTGTTGCTCAGGTTGGTCTTGAACTCCTGGCCTCAAGCAATTCTCCAGCCTCAGTATCCCAAAGTTTGGGATTACAGGCATGAGCCACGACATCTGGCTTCGTCAGTTATTTTTAATATGTGTACTAGCTAGCAAGTTAGGCTCAATTTTGTTAAATAAAATGTAGGAACATAGATAACTGACTTTCACATTCTTCAAACTCTATTCTATCTTAAACACAAAACACCATTAAAACCAAATAACATCATTTATAGTATGGCATTTTTAAAAACAAAGCAAATTTTAATGATTTTTAAAAACAGACTAAGCTAATTACTAAACCAAATATTTCGTTACTTGTTATAAGAATTTAAATATTATTACTTATTATAAATGTTTAAACTTTAAATTTTATAAAAAAGGAACATACCTCCAAAATAATACCCGAAGACATGTTTTTAAAGCTTTTATTTAAAAAAAGGGTAAAACAAGAGATGACATTTTAAAAAGACAAGACAGTAATTAAATCATAGTACTGTGTCCCTTTTAATTTGCTGTAATAATTCCTTTTCTTTGGAGTATTCTTTTTATGCTAATTTCTTTGCAAAGAAAAAATGTTTTCCAACATAAAAAATGAATACAGGGCCAGGTGCGGTGGCTCACCCCTGTAATCCCAGCACTTTGGGAGGCTGAGGTGGGTGGATCACCTGAGGTCTGGAGTTTGAGACCAGCCTGGTCAACCAACATGGTGAAATCCCGTCTCTACTAAAAATACAAAAATTAGCCAGGCATGGTGGCGGGCACCTCTAATCCCAGCTACTGGAGAGGCTGAGGCAGGAGACTCATTTGAACCCAGGAGGCGGGCGTTGCAGTGAGCTGAGATCATGCTACTGCTCTCCAGCCTGGGCAACAAGAGCGAGACTCCATCTCAAAAGAAAAAAAAAAATTAATTTGGGGTCTCCTTGGGAGCTATAAACAGGGGATGCACTTTTTCAGTGACAACATGAACATGTGAAACTGATGAAGCAGAAATTGCACCTGATTCTTACATGTTCATGCATATGGTGATACAAGCACAAACACTTTATCTTGCAGACAAGAGAATATTTCCAGTTTTGACCTGTGAAGAACAAAAACTAGGACAAAGCTCTTTGTCAGAGAAATCTCATCAGTTTTCAATACCACCAAAGCAATTGTGAAATGATTTGACCTAAGGTTTAACTATATAATTCCTCAGTTCACAGGTACAACAAATGTTGGCTCCTCCTTTTAAAGGCAGTGTGTGTATGTGTGTGTGTGTGTTGTGTTGATTGATTTTTAAAAATACATTCTAGGAAACTCTTAACATAAAGATTTGGTCCAAGGATTAGAACTTAGTTCTAGCCTGCAAGGGATCCCTAATTTCTGTCATCCTACCACTAAAGCCAAGTGTCTCGGTACTACTCAGAAGCTTACATCATAGACAGAAAGGGAAAGGCAAAAATGAAAAAGAGGAATATGAAAAAGTGGGAGAGAAAAATAAAAACATGAAAAATTTCCCTATAATTATATTAAGTGAGAATATGTCAGCTGGGCACAGTGGCTCATGCCTGTAATCCCAGCACTTTGGGAGGCCAAGGCAGGTGGATCACTTGAACTCAGGAGTTCGAGACCAGACTGGCCAACATGGTGACACCCCATCTCTGCTAAACATAAAAAATTAGCTGGGCATGGTGGTGCACACCTGTAGTCCCAGCTACTCAGGAGGCTGAGGCACAAGGATCACTTGAACCTGGGAGGCAGAGGCTGCAGTGAGCTGAGATTGTGCCATTGCACTCCAGCCTAGGTGACAGACGGAGATTCTATCTCAAAAAAAAAAAAAATAGAGAATATGTCTTGGGTTAGCTTGCTTAGGAAAGAAAAAGGAAAGAGAGAGAGAGAAAAAAAGAAAGAAAGAAGGAAGGAAAGAAAGAAAAAGAAAGAAAGGAAGGAAGGAAGGGAAAGAAAGAGAAAGAAAGAAAATATGATTTGTGCTGTCATAGAACTCAACATATTTCTGATTTCAGTGATGAAATCATGTTCATGTTGGTTTATCAAACACATGTAATTTATCTTTTATATGTATAAATATCAGATAATATTTATACATAAATCTAAATTTGTACAAATGTCCTGTTTTCAGGCTGGGCTGGAGTGATTATTTTGTTATTGGATCATTATTTAGTTTTCAATCACTGTGAATAATAATGTTTTGTATGATTTGGTTTGTTTTTGCCATGCACACCATAACTGCAAATAAAAGAAATACTCTGAAAAGTCTGAGTCCATATAAATACCCATTTCAATACCAAATTTGGTAAAAGTCGCAGTAATTTGCAATGGAAGCACTGAATATGAACTAGACATATCCCATAAATAGTAAAGCTTGGAGCTTTGTATCCAAAGTGCTAAATTGCCATTTTGGAAGTTGAAGAAAAACTTATATTGCTTTTTTAGCCAGTTAATTGTTTAAATATTAGAATTTTCAATGTAAGTCATGATTTCTGAGATTTATGTTGGAGAAACACTGAGCAAGAAAAATATTGTCAGCATTTCTAGTGACACTGCTGTTGAAAAAGCTCAATCGCGATGCATATAGAAATACTGTCACATTTTGCTGTCAGAAAGTGCTCTTTCCTTCTCTAATGAAACTCCATAATTATATGCATTAAACAGAAATTAAAAAGAGATGAGTAAAGAAGAAAAGAGAGGGAAAAGAGAAAAGGCAGGGCTGGAGGAGAGGAGAGAACGGGCCCACCTTCTTCCCAGTATTATTTTTTATTATTTATTTATTTATTTATTTATTTTTGAGACGGAGTCTTGCTCTGTCGCCCAGGCTGGAGTGCAGTGGCGCAATCTCGGCTCCCTGCAATCTCTGCCTCCGGGGTTCATGCCATTCTCCTGCCTCAGTCTCCCAAGTAGCTGGGACCACAGGCGCCACCACACTCGGCTAATTTTTTGTATTTTTAGTAGATACTGGCCAGGATGGTCTCGATTTCCTGACCTCGTGATCCACCCACCTCGGCCTTCCAAAATGCTGGGATTACAGGTGTCAGCCACCGCGCCCAGCCCTTCCCAGTATTCAGTGCGGCATATGGGGCAGCACCACCTTTGGCAAGCTTTAGACCAGAGAGCACATGTTTTCGCAGGCCACTGAATTAAAATTTGTGGCTCCTGGATTTCAAAGGTGGTTAATGCAGTAATTTGCTGGGAGTTATCAAAGGCTGAGACAATATTGCTGCACGGTAATATCCTAGCTATGGAAAATAATTAGCACTTTCAGGCAGCAAGGATTAGAAAAGCAAATTTTCCCTAAGTTATCAGCCAAATTCACCTAAAAATTTCAGGATACAGCACAGGAATTCCGAGGCAGACAAACACACGAGGTTCTAAGGTTTCACATTCTCAAAATTCATCATTCTAGAATGTTCTAGGGTGATATCATTGACCTTTGCGGGCAACCCTTTTCTGCACAGTCAGACCAGTACCGGTAGTTAAGAGTTGTGGGTAAATTGGCTCTCATAAAAAAGAAAGGCATTGTATTTCAAATCTTTACAACAGATGTTTTTGTGGGACTTACCAAACGAGGGAAGGAACCTCTTTCAGTTTGTGAGCCATCAACAAATCTGAGTGCCATTTGTGTACTTCACTGGCCATTTTGAACAAGTAGAAAGGAAACTGGGATGGAAGTTAGGAAACTATGCTCCATTCTGGCTCTTTCACTAAAACCCAATTTATGGGTAGATAAGATGCATTTTCCCCTATGTGAAGGACAATTCAGAAATTGCTCCATATCATACGTGTCTATACCACAAATGGAAGGCCTAGTACTAAACTTACAAAATAATGATGTCACCTCTAGTGGTGAAATAAGGAAACAAAATATAACAGCAAAAATAAGAGTTTCCCATCACAATGGTAGTTTCCTTAACAAAAATAATTACAGGGCAACTGATCAGAAGGAAAGTATTACCCTAAAATTTTAGATTTAAATTTGTTGCTACTATAATAATGCTGCCTACCAAAACTGATTGACATCTAAACATTTCTGTGTAGTGCTGAGATTTTCATATCTATTTTTTTTCAGGGTAAGACTGACTTTTTTTTGCTAATATTGTGCCCATGATATCTTATTGGATTCTAATATATATAAGGATATCATATTTACATCAACAAGATAATATTTTTCATTTTATACTTTCAGATCATTGTCTCTATATAACAAAAGGTATTTAATATTTTAATTTTCAAAAATGTCTCTGTAAATAAGATGCATCTTACACAGACTGTATGTCTTACAGAATAGCAATTATATTCAATATGTCTATTTCTTATATTACAATTTCCTTGTTTACCTTATAGAGATGATTCAGGACCCTACTAAATCCACTAGGCTGTTGCAAATATCAAGATCATTTACTCAATAGTCATTTGAGAAAAATAAAGCATTATGCAAAACATTGCTATGTTTTAAGCAACTAGGGATTAAGCCAGATCCCCTTGGGGAATAGAATATTCAACTTCCTCCCTGCAGTGAGGTGATAAAACCTGTATGGACCAGCTGGGTAACCCTAGGGGGAAAGAAATTCTTTAAAGAGATCTTTCTAAGGCTGGTAGGAAGTTGAATTTTCTTACCAATAGAAGCAGCTGAACTATTTGTTTTTTACACATTAAATTTGAAGTTGGTCTCTGATTTCCACCCATTGCTCAAGAGTTTAAAAAAGAGAGATGACCATGTACTGATGATTAACAGATCAAATGTTTTTGTCTGTGGTAAACACAAAAATTCCTGAATTTCCTCTCAGAAGCTATTGTTGCATAGAAATGTGTTATGATTTAGTCCTCCACAAATCGAAACAATTTTTTTCTTTAGAAATACTCCCAGATTGGCTGGGTGCGGTAGCTCACACCTGTAATCCCAGCACTTTGGGAGGCTGAGGCAGGCGGATCACTTGAGGTCAGGAGATAGAGACCAGCCTGGCCAACATGGTAAAACCGTGTCTTTACTAAAAATACAAAAATTAGCCGGGTGTGGTGGCGCATGCCTGTAATCCCAGCTACTGGGGAGACTGAGGCATGAGAATCGCTTGAACCCGGGAGGTGGAGGTTGCAGTGAGCTGAGATTGTGCCACTGCACTCCAGCCTGGGCGACAGAGTGAGATTCCGTCTCAAAAAAAAAAAAAAAGAAAAAAAGAAAAAGAAATACCCCCAGATATATCCTTTATCCTTTAACACTGCCCAAGTAGGTGAAATCTGAATCCTTCTCTCAGATGTATTTTAAATAAAATTCTGTACACATAATCATCTCGTCTAATATTTTAGTCTCCCACATAAAAATCTCAGCAAAAAGGCCAGTTTTTACTGAGATTACCTGTTTTAGATGTGTCTTAGAGTGGAAAATGCAAAAGTGGAGGAAAAAAGGCTGTAAGGAACTGCATTAAAATGGAAACAATCTTTTCCACTGGTCAGTAGGATTATGGCTAATGTAATCTCAATTTTGAGCCCTTGATCCATACGCTCTACAAGTGTGTCTGTCTGTTTCACAAGTGTGTATTACTTTTATAACACGGGTGTGGGGGAGTCAGTTGCATAGAAAGAGTCTCAGGAATGCTAGATCAGTATAACACCTCAGGTGCCACTGAAATGGTCTCAGACATTTAGGAATTGGAAGGCTCACAAAAGCTATTTTCACAGCTAGTTCAACCTGCTTAAACAATGTTAAATGCATAATAGTCTTTTTTTTTTTTTTCTTAGAGATAAATAGCATTTTAGAAAAAAAATAAGGAAAAGCATATTCTCTTTTGGGGGCAACTGATTTGGCAAAATTTAACGAGGTTTTTAAAACTCAACAGTCATGGAGCACCATTAAATATTCACACAAAAAGACCCAGGCAGCTTAGAGATTAATATTTCCTTGGTCACAAGACACCGAATTGACTTGCAACAAGACAAAATATTCAGTGCATCTGGTTGGGGCCAACATGGATGATGACGTGTTTCTCATAAGCCCTTTTCATTGTTTTCTCAATTTGCTTCAGAAAAACTTGCGGGATCCGTCCACATAAAGTGTGCACAGTCTCCAAAAACTTCAGCTGAAGGGGGTAATACATGGATTGAAAGAGATTGTCTTGAAAGGGAAACTGAAAGAATGACAAAAAAAAAAAAAAAGTTTATTTTAGTAACAGAAATGCCATTTTAAATGCAATACTAAGAAATGACACAGGAATTACGATAAGCACACAGGCACAGGTTTGGACAAGTGAAAAGACCTTTGAGGATCTAAGTTAACATCCTGTCTCAGCTGTGCAACCCCAGGCAATCATTTAAACTCTCTGAACCTCAGTTTCTTTACCTCTTTAAAAAGAAAAAGACCAGGCATGGTGGCTTACACCTGTAACCCCAGCACTTTGAGAGGAGGTGGGAGCACCCCTTGAGCCCAGGAGTTTGAGACCAGCCTGAGCAACATGGCAAGACTCCATCTCATTAAAAAAGAATAGTAATAAAATGTTTACAAAATTTGGGTCCTCAAGGCTCTTACAATCTAAAAATGATGGATGTCTCTAAGGACAGGAAAGTCCATATATTATAGCATGTTTTGGGCTCAAGATACTTGAAATCTACTACAACAAAACAATGAATTCTTCATCTTTTTTGCCTTGAATCTTAATGAAGAAACTTTAGGGTGTGTCTATGGTAATCTCGTGAAGTTCAGGGTTTAACAATTACTAGTAAAATTTATTGGCAATAAATCATATTTTTTTTTATTTTTTTTATTTTTTTTTATTTTTTATTTTTTATTTTTTTTTTTTTTTGAGACGGAGTCTCGCTCTGCCGCCCAGGCTGGAGTGCAGTGGCCGGATCTCAGCTCACTGCAAGCTCCGCCTCCCGGGTTCACGCCATTCTCCTGCCTCAGCCTCCCGAGTAGTTGGGACTACAGGCGCCCGCCACCGCGCCCGGCTAGTTTTTTGTATTTTTTAGTAGAGACGGGGTTTCACTGTGTTAGCCAGGATGGTCTCGATCTCCTGACCTCGTGATCCGCCCGTCTCGGCCTCCCAAAGTGCTGGGATTACAGGCTTGAGCCACCGCGCCCGGCCAATAAATCATATTTTAATAATTCAGGTACCAAATATTAGTGGTTGTTTACTTCCCTCCTAATATGGGGCTTTTGAGATCATTGTCGTTTTTTAAAATTCTTTTGTTTTTTTCATGGAATACGTCTATGAGCAGTATTTCCCAAATCTTTCCGACTACTTGTTAGGCACGTGTCAAAAGTTTTATTACAATCTTGTTGAAAGGGAAAAGGCTGCTAGTAGATCAAGTCAAAGATCCACTCTTGGTCAGGACATTTTATATGGAAAGACTAGCGAGAAATGAAAGAAGAATGGTTAAAGGTCAGTACACTCTTGCCTAACAGTAGAGGTGGGTGTCTGGTTTCCTAGAACAAATGTTAATCCTTTTAAATTAATCAGAAATACTGCTTACGCAGGTTTATCACAGATGCCAGTTTCTTCTCAGAAGGAGATTATGCATTATGTAATGCAAGAAGCTTCTGTCCCAGACCAGGTTTGAGATACTTTTTCTTTAATCACGAAATTTAAACCATTGATAAACCCCTTGAGGCCAGTCCTGAATCTGTCCTTTTCACCACTGTAGCCCCAGTAATGGGAACAGGATAGGTCAAAACCTTGAAATCACCCTCAATTCCTCTGTTTTCCCCAACAACCCTTACCCAGTTCATCAGCAAGTCCTGTAAACTCTATCTCAACAACATATCCCAAATAATGGCCACTTCTTCCCATTTTCCTGCCACCACGCAAGCCCATGCCGGCCCCATTGCTCACCCGGGTGGCTGCGATTAGTCTCACAAATAGCCTTTGTGTTTTCACTCTTGCATCCCTTCCACCACGTTACCAAGGTGATATTTTTAAAGCATAAATCAGAGCCTATCTCTTTCCCGAAGGGGCTTTCCACTGTTGCGATTCCAACTCCTCCCTTGTTCTAAAGGTTCAAGGTGACCTGGAAACTCTCCCCTCTCAGTTCCTTCTCTCTCCTCTTATCTGGCCATTCCTGTCTTTCCAGCACACCAAATTCATTCCCGTCTCTGGGACTTTCCCCTGGTTATTGCTTCTGTTTCACGGGATCTTCCCCAGATTTCCCCTGGACTGCCTCCATCTGATAAGTCTAGGACTTGCAAGCAGCCTTCCTGGTGCCCCTCCCCCCAGCTGGTAGAACACTCCTCTCCAGTCCAGGACTTTGGACCCATCAGCCCACTCTTTTCACACCTTTTGAACTCTTTCACTATCTCAGAGGATTTTTTTTTTTTTTTTTTTTTTTTTTTTTTTTAGCTAGGGTCTTGCTGTGTCACCCAGGCTGGAGTGCAGAGGGGCAATCACGGCTCACTGCAGCCTTGAACTCCTGGGCTTAAGTGATCCTCCATCTCAGCCTCACAATTAGCTGAGGCCACAGGCACTTGCCACCATGCCCAGTTATTATTACTATTATTTTTTCCTAAAGAGGCAAAGTCTTGCTCTGTTGTTCAGGCTGGAGTACAGTTGTGCCAGGCAAAGTATTGCTCTGTTGTTCAGGCTGGAGTACAGTGGTACCATCCTAGCTCACTGTAGCCTTGGCCTCCTAAGCTCAAGGGATCTTCCCACCCCAACCCCAACCCTTCCCCGCCCAGTAGCTGGGACTACCGGCATGTGCCACCAGGCAAATTTTTATTTATTTATTTATTTTTAATTTTTGTAGAGACGCATCTCACTATGTTGCCCAGGCTGGATTTTTCTTTCTTTCTTTTTCTCAATGAGTATTGTCTGGCTTCCCCCAGCAGAATATATGCTTCTTAAAGACTAGGGCTTTGTCCATCTTATTATTTTCCAAATTCCTAGAAACTAGAATTGTTCCTGCATAAAATAGATGCTTCATAAATGATTGTCAAGAGAATTACTGCAAAAATGTCTATCTGATAGATGCCTTCTTGCAGGGAGGCTGCACTGCCCTTTCACACAAACACGTACCACATGGGTTAGGGTGTCTATGAACACCTGAAACAGAGAAAGAGAGAGAGAGAGAGAGAGAATATTTTCAGAGACAGATGAAGGGAGAAAAAGAAAAATATATATATAGAGAAAGTGTTTATAAGCAAGAAGAGAGAGAGAAATGTAAAAAAGCTAGAGAAAGTGTGAAATTGTTATCATCAAAACAACTTATTTATATCTTGTTTTTTTTTTTAGATGGAGTCTCACTCTCTCACCCAGGCTAGAGTGCAGTGGCACGATCCTGGCTTGCTGCAACCTCTGCCTCCCGGGTTCAAGCCAATCTCCTACCTCAGCCTCCCAAGTAGCTGGGATTACAAGCATGAGCCACCATGCCTGGCTAATTTTCGTATTTTAGTAGAGACAGGGTTTCGTCATTTTGGCCAGGCTGGTCTCGAACTCCTGACCTCAAGTGATCCACCTGCCTCAGCCTCCCAAAGTGCTGGGATTACAGGTGTGAGCCACAGCATCTGGCCAAAACAACTTCTAATTATTGCACAAACGGTAAGTCAGGCTCTTTACTAAAAGTGTAAAGACTATCATTTTGTTGAATTCTCATAACACTTGTTTGAGGTAGATAATCTTATTATCTACACTTGACAGATGAAAAAACTAAGGCCCAGTAAGGTAAGGGCACAGTTAATGGTGAATCACCAGAAAGTGACAAAATTGGGATTTGAACCTATCTGTCCAGGCCCAAAGCCAAGCTCTGACCCACTACACAATGGTTCACAGCATTGTAGAGGATGGGGAAATACATCTTTTATGATGGAGTCTCTTTATATTTACTCACATTTCGGGTCAGGGTTAGTGATTTTTCTGATTGAAATGCCTGAATGAAAACTGTATTTTTAGAAAGCCCAACTGAGGAAAATCATGGAGTGTACTAAGCAGAATCATTTTTGAAACAAAGTTGTTCAGCCCTCTTTCTGATCCCCCAGAAAACAAACAAGATGAGTTGTAACTCAAGAACCACAACTGCTCAACTCCAAACCAGGGGTGACAGATCACAAAAGAAACCCTAGAGTGGCTCTGATAGACACATGGCTGCTGTGTACTTGTTTAACTTCTGCTTGTACTCCTGAATGAGTTTGCCCCTGGAGTCAGTGTTTGGATATTTAAATGTGAGGATATCATTAAGCACAGAACAAATTTTCTGCGTAATTAAATCACCCGGCCTTTGAAAACCAAACAGCAGGAAATGCAGAAGAAAAAGCTTGGATGCATGTTAAACACTTTCCTTGTACAGAAGTCAACACTAGGAATTTCTTTTTTCTTTTTTAAGACAGAGTTTCACTCTTGTTGCCCAGGCTGGAGTGCAAGGCACGATCTCGGCTCACGGCAACCTCTGCTTCCTGGGTTCAAGAGATTCTCCTGCCTCAGTCACCTGAGTAACTGGGATTACAGGCATGCGCCACCACGCCCAGCTAATTTTGTATTTTTAGTAGAGACGGGGTTTCTCCATGTTGGTTAGGCTGGTCTCAAATTCCCGACTTCAGGTGATCCACCCACCTCGACTTCCCAAAGTGCTGGGATTACAGGCGTGAGTCATGGCACTCGGCCAATTCCAGGAATTTCAGAGTTGGAATTCTCCAGGACTCTCCCTAGCAAATGCATACTTTCTTTTTTTCATTTCATTTCTTTTTTTTTAATTTGTTTTTTCAGAGACAGGGTCTTACTATGTTGCCCAGGCTGGTCTTGAACTCCTCACCTCAGCCTCCAAAGTGCTGGGATTAAAGGCGTGAGCTACTGCACCTGGCCTATTTAATTAATTGTGGTTTTTTTGAGATGGAGTGTCGCTCTGTCACCCAGGCTGAAGTGCAGTAGTGCAATCACGACTCACTGTAACCTCCACCTCCCAGGTTCAAGCAATTCTCCTGTCTCAGCCTCCCAAATAGCTGGGATTATATGTGTGTGCCACCACACCTGACTAATTTTTGTATTTTTAGTAGAGATGGGGTTTCACCGTGTTGGCCAGGCTGGTCTTGAATTCCTGACCTCAAGTGATCTGCCCGCCTCAGCCTCCCAATGTGCTAGGATTACAGGCATAAGCCACCACACCTGGCCGATTTTATTTTTTATAGAGATGGGGTCTCACTATGTTGGCTGTGCTGACCTCAAACTCCTGACCTCAAGCAATCCTCTCACTTCTTAGCCTCTTAAAGTGCTGGGATTACAGGCATGAGCCACTGTGCCAGGCCTTAAACGTTTTATTTTTTTGCAAATGCACATTTTCATACACAAAAAAATGTTACTATGTTATGGGATTTACCGCTTACCTCACTTCTACCAGAGCCTGTTCATGAAACTTAGAGAATTCGATCTTTAACAACAAAGCCTAATACATTCTACATGTTCTATGTCAGGGGTTGGCAAACTTTTTCTGTAAAGGAGTAGATGGTAAATATTTTAGACTCTGTAGACCATATGTCCTTTGTCACAACTAATCATCCTGCTGTTACAGTGCCAACATAGCCGTAGATAATACATAAATGGGCAGGCACGATGGCTCAGACCTGTAGTCCTAGCACTTTGTGAGGCTGGCTGGGAAGATCACTTGAGCCAGGAGTTTGAAATCAGCCTGGGCAACGAAGCAAGATCCCATCTCCACCAAAAGAAAAATGACAATACATAAATGAATAGGTGTCACCGGTTCCCAATATGACTTTATTTACCAGTGCTGACATTTGAATTTCATATAGTTTTCTTGTGTCATGAAATTATATATATATGTATGTATATTTGAGATAGGATCTCGCTTTATTGCCCAAGCTGGAGTGAAGTGGTGCAATCATAGCTCACTGCAGCCTTGAACTCCTGGGGTCAAGTGATCCTCCTGCCTCAGCCTCCCAAATCACTGAAATTACAGGCATGAGGCTTGATTTATTTTTTAAATTTTTTGTACAGATGGGGTCTTACAGTGTTGCAGTTTTCCTGAGAAAGTTGCATAAAGGGCTCCAGCTAGCCATGTTCATACACATACCTGCATGCCTACCCTATTTTCTCCTCTCTTTTCCCATCCCTAGCCCATGAGTCCATAAAGAGGCAAGAACCTTCTTTTTTTTTTTGAGACAGAGTCTTGCTCTGTTGCCCAGGCTGGAGTGCAGTGGCGCCATCTTGGCTCCCTGCAAGGTCCACCTCCTGGGTTCACGCCATTCTCCTGCCTCAGCCTCCCGAGTAGCTGGGACTACAGGCGCCCGCCACCATGCCTGACTAATTTTTTTTTTTCATTTTTTAGTAGAGACAGGGTTTCACCATGTTAGGAAAGTCTCGATTTCCTGACTTCGTGATCCACCTGCCTCGGCCTCCCAAAGTGCTGGGATTACAGGCATGAGCCACTGTGCTGAGCATAATCTTTGTATTTTTAGTAGAGACAGGGTTTCACCAGATTGGCCAGGCTGGTCTCGAACTACTGACCTCGTGATCCACCTGCCTCGGCCTCCCAAAATGCTGAGATTAGAGGCGTGAGTCACTGTGCCCGGCCAAGAACCTTTTCTTCAGTGCCCCTTGGCAGTGAGAAGGTTCCTGCCATCTGTGCTGTATGCACTTGACTCTTATCTTGTACCCTTTGGTGGGGAAAAATGGAAGACTGGGGAGTCAGGGCCTCTTTCTGCTGCTTGCATGTACTTCTGCAGTTAAGCAAATAAAGGCTTGACTGTTACTTTTAGTTTGGCTCCTTGTCCTAACTGAACACCTTGACCCCTGATTGAGTAACAGATTGGAGCTGGCAACCAGGCAACATATTTAGCTAGAACTGAATAATATCGTTTTCTTTTTATTATCTAATCTTGATCCTATGTGTTACCTTCCACTGTGGCAAAAGGCACAGAAGTTGTCTTTGTGACATGAAATTTCCTCCTAAAGTAGGTGGCTCACACCTGTAATCCCAACACTTTGGGAGGCTGAGGTGGATGGATCACTTGAGGTCAGGAGTTCAAGACCAGCCCAGCCAACATGGTGAAACCCCATCTCTACTAAACATACCAAAATTTTCCGGGCAACAGCTACTTGGGAGGCTGAGGTTGCAGTGAACCGAGATCCCACCACTGCATTCCAGCCTGGGTAACAGAGCAAGACTCCATCTCAAAAAACAAAAACAAAAACAAAAAAACAGAAATTTCCTCCCAAATTTAGTTAAGTAAAAGATAATGAATGGTGTACGTGGAAATAAGTCAAGTAGATATGACATAGTACAAGGTGGCAAGTGGATATAGTGACAGAACGTGACTGAGGTTGGGAATAACTCGTATAACTCTATGCTTTGGGAATATTTGGCCTTCAAAGGGACAGGTGACTAAAGTGCCAGTATTGCTTCATGCTGTTAAGCACATTTGCTAACAGCAGCAAGGGCGCACTTACATCCCGTATTGCTTCATAGAGTGCTTTGAATGTCGGTTGCTTATCATCATGGTAGACGCCTCGGTTTCCATGCAGAACAGACACGCCTTCATGCTCAGCCTCTCTGCAGTTGCTTCCATACATGCAGTGATCGGGACGGTAGTTCCACTGGCAGGGGAATACATAGAGACACTCTGGTGGTAAAAAGAGGAAGACATATATGTCCACAGTCAGTGCCAGCTCTCATGCACATGTCCCGTGATTAAACTGTTTCCGCTAACTGTACACACCATATAATTTTAAGGTACAGGAGTGTGATTTTTTTACTCATAGATCAAATTTTGCCCCATTTGTCGAAATTCTGAGATCAAGAATTGAAGGGGCACACAGTGATGATGTAGGTTTCATCTAAAAAAAGAAGAGAGTACAGCATCTTAAATAAGAAAGCAGACACAGGTATCAGGTAGCCTGGGTCCAAATCCCAACTCTCTCACTCAAAACCACTGAAATCCATGTCTAGTCACTCAACTTCCTGTACTTCCATTTTCTCATCTGTAAATGAGAATAATACAACCTCTATCTTATTTTGATGATTAAACTTTAAACATACATGTAAAATGCTTAGGAGGGTATCAAACATATAGTAGTGGTTCAGTAATGTTAGCAGTTGTACTGGCTGGGTATGGTGGCTCACACCTGTAATCCCAGAGTTTGGGAGGCCAAGGTGGAAGGATCACTTGAGGCCAGGAGTTTGAGACCAGCTCGGGCAACATAGTAAGACCCCTGTCTCTATACAAATTTTAAAAATTAGCAGCTGGGCCAGGCACGGTGGCTCACTCCTACAATTCCAGCACTTTAGGAGGCCAAGGCAGGCAAATCACCTGAGGTCAGGAGTGTGAGATCAGCCCGGCCAACATGGCGAAACCCTGTCCCTACTAAAGATACAAAAATTAGCCAGGCATGGTGGCACGCACCTGTAATCCCACCTACTCAGGAGGCTGAGGCGGGAGAATTGCCAGGAGGTGGCAGAGGTTGCACTGATCCAAGATCGCACCACTACACTCCACCCTGAGCAACAAAATGAGACTCTGTCTCAAAACAAAACAAACAAACAAACAAACCGAAAAAACAACAAAAATAAATTAGCCAGGCATGGAGGCACACTTGAAGTTACTTGGGAGGCTGAAATGGGAGGATTCCTTGAGCCCAGGAGTTAGAGATTACCGTGAGCTATGATCATGCCACTGCACTCTAGCCTGTGACGGAGTGAGATCCTGTCTCAAAAAAAAAAAAAAAAAAAAAAAAAAAAAAAAAAAAAGATACACACAAAAAATGTCAAAAATAGTGTTAGCAGTTGTAATCAACTCTTTGGAAAGGTTTTATAAAATGGACAGATCTAAAAAAGAGGAGTCAAGATTAAAGCAAAGATTCCGCTTCAGATTAAGAACAAACAAAAAACAACAACAACAAAAAAAAACAGCAAAAACCCCCATCTTCGGCTGGGTACAGTGGCTCACACCTGTAATCCCAGCACTTTGGAAGGCCGAGGCTGCTGGATAACTTGAGGTCAGGAGTTCGAGACCAGCCTGACCAACATGATGAAACCCTGTCTCTACTAAAAATACAAACATTAGCCAGGCGTGGAGGCAGGAGCCTGTAATTCCAGCTACTCAGGAGGCTGAGGCACGAGAATCTAGAACCCGGAAGGCAGAGGTTGCAGTGAGTTGAAATCACACCACTGCACTCCAGCCTGGGTGACGGAGTGAGACTCCATCTCAAAAACAAAAACCAACAACAACAAAAAACCCCACCTACAACAGGAAAGAGAAAAACCCCAAAGCAAAAAAGCAAAGAAAAAAAAAACCCTGTGCCAAGGTAACTACATGCACTATGGCCATATGTGCACATATGTACACGGGTGTGTTTGTATCTCTAAACAAGTGGTTCTCAACCAGGGGCAATTTTGCCCCCTCCCCACTCCTCGACCCCAGGGCCATTTGGCAATATTTGGAGGGAGACACTGTTGACTGTTACACATGGGGGAGGCTGCAACTGGCATCTAGTGGGTGCTCTGAACATCCTGTAATGAACAGGACGATCCCCACAATAGCAACAGTGCTGATGTTGAGAAACTCTGCCCTAATCCTATTGGATTCAGAAAGTTTCCTCTTGGTGACCAGAATTATACAATTAGCAATAAATTCATGACCCCCTAGCTTCCCTGCTTCTCAGCTTGATGCTTTTCAGGATCGGGGGCAGAGGAGTATGGATCAAAGCTCTCTGCAAATGTGTGTTGCTGATCATGAGAAAGGCCCTGTGACAGAGCACAAGACAGGCTTACAGCAAATCAGTAACACCACCACCATTGGAAAAGCAACTTCAAGATGTGCTTGTTCATTGGGTTGATGGCATTCCTGTCTCACGGAAAAATCATTGCTTAGTGATTACTTACAGAAAGCTTCAAGATGGAAAGCAAATAATGAAGTGATTGTCACACATCGTGTCTGGCAGGCTGTGTATGTTTCCATGGCTCAGTCTTTTATAGGACAGTGACATTTAGGCATCTTTTTTCAAATTCCTAATTGCTCATAACATACTGTGACATTTCTCTTTTCTCAGGAGAACTCCATTCCACCATGACATTCCCTTACTTGCATTTACCTGAACATTTGCACATACGTAGTCCCTAAGTGGGACGGAGTAGTGGCCATTCTCAAGTCACCCTATCTACATTTGAATCACAACTCCTCTATTAGCTGCCTGATTTTTCTACAATTTAATGCAGAGGCTGGATGTGAGGATTAAATAAAGGAAAATATCTAAAAGTGCTTTTGAACTGTGCCTGACCACAGCCCAACTGCTTCCTTTTGTCACCCAGTGGGTCACATCACTCATTAACCGTGCTCACCCAAGCATTTACATTGTCTTGCCTAAGCGCCTTCTAAAGTTTCCCATTGAATGAACTGTGCTTGAGTCTGTTTTTGTAAATATACTGATTGATCAAATCAATGAATATTTGTTGAGTGTCTGCTGTGGACAAAGCAAATAATGGAACAGTCCAGTCCCTGCCTTCATGGAGTTTAGATTGGTGATGAGAATTTTTGCCTCTTTCCAAGTAGTTTAGGGCTCTACTACAAAAAGAAACCTTTTCTCGGCAGGGTGTGTGGTGGCTCATGCCTGTAATCCCAGCACTTTGGGAGGTCGAGACGGGCAGATCATGAGGTCAGGAGTTCGAGACTGGCCTGGCCAACATGGTGAAACCTCGCCTCTACTAAAAATACAAAAATTAGCTAGGCGTGATGGCGTGTGCCTGTAGTCCCAGCTACTTGGGAGGCTGAGGCAGAAGAATTGCTTGAACCTGGGAGGCGGAGGTTGTAGTAAGCCACGATCGTGCCACTGCACTCCAGCCTGAGGGACAGAGTAAGACTCTGTCTCAAAAAAAAAAAAAAAAAAAAAGAAAGAAACTTTTTCTCTCTTTGCAACCTCCTTAGAGGACTGAGCCCAGTGAGAGGCACTCCAAGGCAGAAAACAAATAGAAAGGGCAGAGACTCTGGAATCAGAAGTACAGAGGTGCAAACCTGGCTTCTACCCCCATCTAGCTCTGTAACCGTGGTGAGTTCGAAAAACATTTCACCTCGATCTAACAGCAGTAAAGAGAAGCCAAGGTCAGGCATGGTGGCTCATGCCTATAATCCCGGCACTTTGGGAGGTCAAGGTGGGAGGACTGCTTGAGCTCAGGAGTTTGAGACCAACCTGGGCAACAAAGCGAGACTCCGTCTCTACAAAATTAAAAAATTTGGCCAGGCACGGTGGCTCATGCCTGTAATCTCAGCACTTTGGGAGGCTGAGGCGGGTAGATCACCTGAGGTCGGGAGTTTGAGACCAGCCTGACCAACATGGAGAAACCCCATCTCTACTAAAAATACAAAAAAATTAGGTGGGCATGGTGGCACATGACTGTAATCACAGCTACTCGGGAGGGTGAGGCAGGAGAATCGCTTGAACCTGGGAGGCAGAGGTTGTGATGAGCCGAGAATGCACCATTGCACTCCAGCCTGGGCAACAAGAGCGAAACTCTGTCTCAAAAAAAAAAAAAAAAAAAAAAATTAGCTGGGCCTGGTGGTACACACCTGTAATCCCAGCTACTCAGGAGGCCGAGGCAGGAGAATTGCTTGAGTCCAGGATGTGGAGGTTGCACTGAGCCAAGATCGCACCACTGCACTCTAGCCTGGGCAACAGGGTGAGACTGTCTCAAAAAAAAAAAAAAAAAAAAAATTCTCCCGACCTCAGGTGATCTGCCCGCCTTGGCCTCCCAAAGTGCTGGTATTACAGGCATTAGCTACCGTGCCCAGCCAGAGTTTTGTATTTTTAATAGAGACAGGGTTTCGCCATGTTGGCCAGGCTGGTCTCGAACTCCTGACCTCAAGTAATCTGCCCGCCTCAGCCTCCCAGTGCTGGGATTACAGGTGTCAGCCACTGTGCCCAATCTACTCCTCTCCTTATATTTCTGATTATTTCATACTCTTGGGATCTCTAAGATTATGAACTAGTTTATGCCTGATCATTTTAACTTCATGGTAATATAGGCTTGCTACACTTTTATATATTTTTATTTTTTAGTAGAGATGGGGGTCTTACCACATTGCCCAGGCTGGTCTTGGACACCTGGCCTCAAGCAATCCTCCCTGCTCAGCCTCCTAAAGTGTTGGGATTACAGGCATGAGCCCCCACACCTGGCCTCTCTTAATGCTCTGTATCAATAGAATGGAGGCTGTTCAACTGCACTGTTAATGTTTTTTTTTTTTTTTTCCCCAATGTCCCATCCTGGAACTGAGATTTCCCAGCATTCTCTTTTTCCTTATTTCAGAATACTCCTTGTTCCAGAAAAGGCAATTAATTTTGTTCAGAAGACTTTTCTGATAACACAGTCTAAGGAAGCTCTTCTCTCTCCAGCCTTGAGGGTCTCTCTCTCAACCCCTCATTTGTTTCCTCCATCTCATTTACCACAATTTGTGATTTTGAACAACTAGTTATTCTTTAGGAGTCTATCTTCCACCTCTTCCAACAAAAGGTAGGTTTCGTGAAACCAGTAACTTTGCTTTAACTCGTCTGATGCCATATCCCTGGCACTTAGCCCTGTGGCTGGCACACAGTGCTCAAAAATTAGCGGCTGAATGAATGAATGAAATGCAAACTATACCTCCTTTCACCAAATGCATCTTTTCCCTTTCTCTGGCTTTCTATCTCTCCTTTCTCTCCCGAACTTCCCTTTTCTCTCATTTTCCTTGCTGTGGCTCTTTCTCTTCCATTTATTAATACTTTGCCCCTTCTCTCCCTTTTCTTAATTCCATTCATTGAATCAAACAACACTTCTGAACACCAACTCCATTTAAAGCACTAAGCCTTGCACTGTGAAAGACACAAAGTTGACACAACCCCTTCTCACATAGACCGTACAGTTTTTGTCCTTTCTCTTGTGTTTTACATCAGGGCTCATGAACTTCCCAGACTCCCGAAACTGCGATTTGTTACCAGTTTCCTAGAACAGTCCCAGTATGAAGTAACTGGGCCTGTCAACCCCACAACGTAGCACTCATAACTGCCTGTTGCTGGGTGCTTTGGTGTGGTGAATATACAATGTGGTTGCATGCTCAAGGGCAGGGCTCCAGAGACCCCAGGCAGGATGAGAATAAGGCCTTCCTGGGGCCACTGAAGAGACTTGTCCCATGTGAGTGAGTCCTGCTCCCTGAGGTTCCCACGAACTCCTCCTGCCTCCCTAGTATCACACACTCAACTCACAATCTACATGTATTCCATGGGCATTTCAGCTCTTCTCTCTCCCCTCAGGCAGAATGCTACTGCCTTTACTCTAGCCTGATGCCCTGCCTTGTCATTTATACTTGGCTGGTTTCATTTTCTTCCCTACCCACATCTCAGTTTTCTAGAAATTGCCCTTGAAGAAAGAGCAGACCTACGTGGTGACGTTTGAGAGAGGAAAATGCCACATGACTTTGCCCTTCTAGAGCCTGATCAAGCGTGCTCTCCCACATTAAAGAGAACTCAGTCGCAGCTGGGCTGGGCCAGTCTCTTTTTCGCTAAGAATTTGAATTAGGAAATAGAGGAGCTCCATCATCATTGATTGTGGACTTGTGAAGATGTATTCACTTACGGTTGACAAACAGGTTGGGCCATGGGCAAACAGAGAATGCGGTCTGAGAGACAAAATAGAATCAGACTGGCATGTAGAGAAGCAAAGATGACAGAAACCATGAGGCCTCTGAGAGATGAAGAAACTGCTTTGGTCCTTGGCAACTTCCCAAGGCCAGTTCTTATGAAGCCTGGTTTGACCTGACTTGTGTGGTCATGAGACTGCCCCTGGCCTCTTACAATATCTGCCCTCATTTAGCTGGTCTGAGTGGAGCTGTGTTCCCTGAAACCTAAGTGCATTCATTTAAACACATCTTCCTATATAGAATTCTCTTTTGGTTCCTGTCAGATTTACCCCTTCCATAGAACTCTGCTCTTGACTCAGACTCACTTTTGAGGGTGTGAACTCAGTTTTCCACCCCTTGATGAAGCTGTCTTGACTCACCTGCCAGGAAATGTCCTGTGAGCTGAGCGACCTGCATGCCCCCACGGGTTTCAGCTGTCTTAAGTCAGTCTACTACCCAGCACTGCAATTATACACCCACAGGCATTTACTATCTAATTATAGCAAGAGTTTTAAAACACTTTCTAGCTAATGACTTTTAAACACATTTTAAAAAGCGGTGTTATCAGATACAAGAGACTATAATAATGACAACATTCCTGATGTGTGCTACAGGTTTTATGTGCATTGGTTCACCCATAGCAACCTGAAGAACCATAACAGTAAACATGTTTATCTGCTGTGCCATAGCTAATACTGTCTCCCTCTCTCCTTTCCAGGGATAAAGCTGACAAATCCTTTTTTCAAATACAGTTTGTTCTGGTTTGTGGAAAGTACTCTGCAATCAATATACATGAAGAGAAACCTTACAATGTGATGGATATTGCTGGATCTCAGTTTAATCAAGTACCTGGGTAAAGTATGAAATAGGAAGATCAAATGCAGGCTGCACAAAGAACAATCAGGGAGTTAACCTAACAATCACTCATCTAAAACCAGAAAACTTGGTTATTTACTTGATACTGTGCAGAACCAGGATTTAGAACAACGTCACGATTCTTTTCCAATATCCTGTTTTACTCAATGGATCTCAGATGGAGAGTGAAGAAGCAATTAAACTCCTCTGGTTTCAGCCCCAATTAAAGACAAGGGACTCCTGTTTAATTGCAAAGCTGCTTACGACTGCCTTCGAGTATTATTTATTTACTCACTAATCACATCCTCAAATAATCAGCAACAGGCTAAGAAGAACTGGAGAGGCAACTGTGTGAATCTTTTGGATTCCTCAGTTTGGGAATACAGAGAGACTTACATTAGATCGTTTCGGCCACATGACAAAGAGGAAAATGCAGTATTTAAAGAAAAGGGCCGGGTGTGGTGGCTCACACCTGTAATCCCTCAAGTGATCCACCAGGGGGATCAAAAAATTACCTGGGCATGGTGGAGGATGCCTGTAATACAAAAATTACAAGAATTAGCTGGGCGTGGTGGTAGGTGCCTGTAATCCCAGCTACTTGGGAGGCTGAGTCAGAAGAATCGCTTGAACCCAGGAGGCAGAGGTTGCAGTGAGCACACCACACTCCAGCCTCAGTGACAGAGCAAGACTCCATCTCAAAACAACCAACCAAACAACCAGACAAACACAAAACGGGTCATGGTGGCTCATGCCTGTAATCCCAGCATTTTAGGAGGCCGAGGAAAGTGGATCACCTGAGGTCAGGAGTTCAAGACCAGCCTTGCCAACACGGCAAAACCCTGTCTCTACTAAAAGTACAAAAATTAGCCAGGGGTGTTGGTGCATGCCTGTAGTCCCAGCTACTTGGGAGGCTGAGATAGGAGAATTGCTTGAACCTGGGGGTCAGAGATTGCAGTGAGACGAGATGGTGCCATTGCACTCCAGCCTGGGTGACAGAGCCAGATTCCATCTCAAGAAAAAAAAGAAAAAAGATGAAACCTACCTAAGAAGAAAAAGGAAGAGATGCAGACCTACTGTCACAGCGAAATGGCTTAAAGCATGCCCTAAGAGGCTGGGCATGGTGACTTGCCTGAAATCCTAGCACTTCGGGAGGCCGAGGCAGGAGGATCACTTGAGCCCAGGAGTTCTAGATGACCTTGGGCAACATAATGAGACTGCCCCCCAATCTCTATAAAAAATTTTAAAAATTTGGCTGGGCGCAGTGGCTCACGCTTGTAATCCCAACACTTTGGGAGGCCGAGGGAGGTGGATCACATGAGGTCAGGAGTTTGAGACCAGCCTGGCCAACATGACAAAACCCTGTCTCTACTAAATATACAAAAATTAGTCGGGTGTGGTGGCGGGTACCTGTAATCCCAGCTACTCGGGAGGCTGAGGCAGGAGAATTGGCTTGAACGTGGGAGGCAGAAGTTGCAGTGAGCTGAGATCATGCCACTGTACTCCAGCCTGGGTGACAGAGCAAGACTCCCTCTCAAAAAAAAAAAAAAAAAAATTCGCTGGGTGTGGTGGTGCACACCTATAGTCCCAGCTACTTGGGAGGCTGAGGTGCGAGGATCACTTGAGCTCAGGAGGTTAAGGCTGCAGTGAGCCATAATTGCACTACTGTGTACCAGCCTGCGAGACAGAGTGAGGCTTCATCTCATTAAAAAAAAAAAAAAAAAAAAAAAAAAAGCCTGGGCACACTGGCTGATGCCTACAATCCCAGCACTTTGGGAGGAGGAGGTGGGGAGATCACCTGAGGTCAGGAGTTCGAGGCCAGCCTGGCCAACACGGGGAAATCCCGTCTCTACTAAAAATACAAAAATCAGTCAGGAACAATGGCACACTCCTGTAATCTCAGCTACTGGGGAGGCTGAGGCAGAACAATTGCTGGAACCCAGGAGATTGCAGTGAGCTGAGATCATGCCACTGCACCCCAGCCTGGGTGATAGAGCCAGACTCTGTCTCAAAAAAAAAAAAAAAAAAGGCTATAAGTGAACAGCTAAGACATTCCCCTTTCCTCTACTAAATTAGTATTGGGAATCTTTCCAAGAAACTCTGTATCAACCTGCTTTTCTTTCTTTTCGACGATTTGATCCTTTTTGATCCAAAGACAAATGAAATTGAGTTTTATTCCAGAATTTTGTTTTTTTAAAAAGGTGCACAGTATGTGTTCCAAGGGTAACATACAAACAAACACAGGCAAAGTCTTTCTGAACAGCAGTCTCTACTTCAGGATTTTTAAATGAAAAAGAAAGGCCTGAAAAGGGTACGGTAAGGATTGCTTTTTTTTGCCAAAAGATCTCTCTCAAGAAGAAAACATAGTTTTAATTTTTTTTGAGACGGAGCCTCATTCTGTTGCCCAAGCTGGAGTGCAGTGGCGCCATCTTGGCTCACTGCAACCTCCACCTCCCAGGTTCAAGTGATTCTCCTGCCTCAGCCTTCCAGTAGCTGGGATTACAGGCACCTACCACCACGTCCGGCTTTTTTGGATTTTTAGTAGAGATGGGGTTTCACCACGTTGGGTAGGCTGGTCTCAAACTCCCGACCTCAAGTGATCCGCCCACCTCGGCCTCCCAAAGTGCTGGGATTACAGGTGTGAGCCACTGCGCCCAGCAGTTTTAATTTTTAATAAGAATAAAGTTTTAGTTAAAAAAAAAAAGTTTTAACAAGGAAGAGGAAAAGAGAATTTCATTAGCTTTACGTGTTAATATAAACACATAGAGAAAGGGAGATGAAAATTTCCCTTTCTCCCTCTACCCCACCAAATCATCCACCGAACAATATAAGAAGAATTTATTTTGCCCCAGATGAAAAGCAAAAAGGATTTGGGGATCTGAGTTCTTTTTATAGTTGTTTTGACCCTGAATATGTTCCTTAACTCCAAGGACCCTGAGAATCAATTCCCTTCAATCTAGCAGTTGTTCAGGTTACAGGGTCTCCTGCCTAGATTATAATATTTCCATTTAGTTTCGTGCCTCACATCAATTTTGACTGCACTTCTTAGAAGAATGGTATAGCAAAATCTAAAAGATATCCTCTAAAAATGAGTCCAGTGTTGGAAGTTTCAACATTTGGCCTTTTGTGTCAGTAGTGCAAGGCCCCGCCTCCATCAGATATCCAGGGGGGTGGATGAAAGGGCAAACTTCGCAGGGGAACACAGGCTCCTCTGTGCACAATTCAAGCCTAGTCAATAGCAACCCGGGCATGGAATGTGCTCCATGGGGCGTGCTGAGTGTACTCCTACACAGAAAGCATTCTCCAAAGATAACCTACCTGGATTGAAATAAAAAATAATATTTAATAAATCCTGGTCTCCCCACGTGATGGCATTCTTGTACTTCTGGTACAGAGGGTACAACATGTCCTCCCAAGCCAGGCCTGTTGGAATCATGCTGTTCTGGAAAAGAGAAAACCATCAGAACAGCTGAAGCAAAGCAAATACATTTTGTCCACTGAGAAACAATGTAAAGGGACTGGTTTTCTTCCCTTCAGTGGAGGGAAACAAATACAGGAGGGGTCCTGCTATTCTCAGGGCACAGAACAAAGCAAAATTTGGGCTGTTGATTGCATCGCTCTTGTCAGTTGTACACACAGCTACTAGATGGACCAGGAACTTATAGTTGAACCTATGGTTTCTACTCAGAAAACCATGCCCGGAATGGAACCCCTTCCTTCTTTCTCTTCCCTCCTTCCTTCTTCCTTCCTTCCTTTTTTTTTTTTTTTTTTTTTTTTGAGACAGAGTCTCACTCTGTCGCCCAGGCTGGAGTGCAGTGGCACGATCTCAGCTTACTGCAACCTCCACCTCCCAGGTTCAAGCAATTCTCATGCCTCAGCCTCCCAAGCAGCTGAGACTACAGGTGCACGCCATCACGCCCAGCTACTTTTTTGTATTTTTAGTAGAGACGGGGTTTCCCCATGTTGGCCAGGCTGTTCTCAAACTCCTGACCTCAAGTGACTCACCTGCCTCCCAAAGTGCTGGGATTATAGGCGTGAGGCACCACACCTAAGAAAGAGGCAAAGTCTTTCTGAACAGCAGCCTCTACTTCAGGATTCTCTACTCTACTCCACCTTTCTTAGGTGAACATCTCTTTTAGGCTTATTTCCTCACTGTGAGGTGAAGGAACAAAATGCAGATAACAGAGTTCAGGTATCTTAAGGAAAAATACCTTTCCTTGTCTTAAACAATGATTTACTTTTAAAATAAAAGTAACATATTCACAAACTGAACTATTCCAACAGCACATAAAAATATAAAATAAAAAAGTAAAAATATTCTTCTTCCCTATCCCATTCCCACTTTCCCCAGAAGTATCCACAATTAACAATTAATGGTCTCTTAGGTATTCTTCTGCACATTTCTTTTTCTTTCTTTCTTTTTTTAGAAACAGGGTCTCACTCTGTTGTTTAAGGTGAACTGCAGTGGCTAAACACAGCCTTGACTTGCCGGATTCAAGTGATCCTTCCATCTCAGCCTCCCAAGTAGCTGGGGCTACAACCATGTGCCAGCATGCCCCATTAATTCTTCTGGAAATTTCTAAAGCATACAAATAATCACAGTCTCTGTCGCCAGGCTGGAGTACAGTGGCGTGATCTTGGCTCACTGCAACCTCTGCTGTCCGGGTTCACATGATTCTCCTGCCTTAGCCTCCTAAACAGCTGGGACTACAGGTGTGCGCCATCATTCCTGGCTAATTTTTGTATTTTTAGTAGAGACAGGGTTTCACCATGTTGGTCAGGCTAGTCTCTCAAACTCTTGGCCTCAAGTGATCCACCCCCCTTGGTCTTCCAAAGTGCTGGGATTACAAGTGTGAGCCACTACCCCTGGCCAGCAGGATAATTTTTTTGGACTAGCTCTCTACTGATGTTCTTTTAGGTTCTTTCCAGTTCTTTGCTAGGATAAAAGATGAGATCATGTACATCCTTATATAAATATCGTCACGGATTTATATGAATATATCCCTAGGGTAATTTGAAGAAATTTTACATAGTCTTTGAAGCATTGGGTATGAAGGGTTCAAACATTATGGAATTCAGAAATGCGACATAGTATTTCTGAATGGTAACTCTGATGAAGCTTTAAATTCCATAGCCATCTGGGCTTTTCCTGAATAAACAAATATTCTGTAATTTTCTAAATAATTTTCTCTGGTTCCTTTTATCCTCACCTATAGGCCACCTAATTTCCAAAATCAGCATATTGACACTCTGGGAATGCCACTGTTGACAAGACCAACTCCCAGTCTCTAAACAAGGAATTTTAAAGCACTCATTTACCTTGAACTGGGTACTTCTTATCCGAGTTAAATTCATTAACATGACTCCTGAATTAACTCCTGCAGAGCCATAGAAAGGATGCCTTGCAAAGCGGCTGTACCAGCCAATCTTGGGGATTTCGTGCTCAGGGGCCATGGCTGCAAGCTGGGTGGAATTAAACAGCCTCAGAAGCTTCCAGATGTCATCGACAGGTCTCAGAAAGAGAACATCGGTGTCCACGTAGAGAAGTGAGTCCACATCCTTTAAAATCACCTTTGTGTGTAAGGAGTGGGCATAAAGGGGAGAGGGGGGAAGAAAACAAAACAAAAACAGGTCAGAAACAAAGGAAGTAGCCTGACAGGTAAATAATGCTACCGACGTTTGCTGATTCATATTAAATTCTGGAAAGGTACCACTCTTAGCTTCCATTCCTGCCTTTGCCTTTGACTTGAGGAATGAGTGTCGATCAACAGGTAGAGATTTAAGATAAATCTTGGTTTGGATTAGCCCAATTCTGGGACCCTGGACTATATTTCATAAGGGTTGAACTTACAAAAAAATAAAAACATCAGCAAATTACTGTGGCTCTCACTTCTTCCATCTTCCAATAAGGCCACTTGTTTTTCTCTCTCAGGTTTTCCTTGGAACATCCAGTGTGGCATTAGAAAACTTGAAGTGGATAATCTCTTTTTATTTATTTATTTATTTTTGAGATGGAGTCTCACTCTGTCGCCCAGGCTGGAGTGCAGTGGCCTGATCTTGGCTCACTGCAACCTGAAGTGGACAATCTCTAAACCAGCTCATACCAAGCTTTGGGGGTAAATATTCTCTGTCTCTGGATCCATTTCTTCTAGTGTTAATGGGGGGCCCTGCATCTTTTAAAATATATATAAATATATGTAATTAAATACACACACACACAGACACACACACACAGACACACACACACACACACAGGCCAGGAGCAGTGGCTCACACCTGTAATTCCAGCACTCTGGGAGGCCGAGGCAGGTAGATCACGAGGTCAAGCGATCGAGACCATCCTGGTCAATGTGGTGAAACCTCGCCTCTAATAAAAATACAAAAATTAGTTGGGTGTGGTGGTGTGCGCCTGTAGTCCTACCTACTCAGGGGGCTGAGGCAGGAGAATCACTTGAACCTGGGGCGGAGGTTGCAGTGAACCGAGATTGTACCACTGCACTCCAGCCTGGTGACAGAGCAAGACTCCATTTAAAAAAAAAAATTAAAAAAAAGTATATAGTTTGCAGATGAGGGTCTTGCTCTGTTGTCCAGGTTGCAGTGCAGTGGCATGCTCTTGGCTCACTGCACTCTCAATCTCCTGGGCTCAAGCGATCCTCCCACCTCAGCCTCCAGAGTAGCTGGGACCACAGCTATGCACCACCACACCTGGCTTTCTAAATTATTTGTAGACACGAGGTATTGTTATGTTGTCCAGGCTGGTCTTAAACTCCTGGACTCAAGTGATCCTCCCACTTTGGCCTCCCAAAGTGTTGGGATCACAGGTGTGAGTCACTGTGACCTGCCTAAAACGATATTTTTAGCTAACATTTGGTCTTGGGATTAGGGAATGCAAGTCATTGGCTAGCTTTGTTTGTATATCAGCATGCGGCAACCTTTTTCCTCTAAAGGGCCAGATAGTAAATATTTCAGGCTCTGTTGCAACTCCTCAAATCTGCTGTTGTAGCATGAAAGCAGCCATTGATAACAGATAAACAATGAGAGTGGGCCGGGCGCAGTTTCTTCAAAACAACAGAATTTGAAGATTCTAATTTCAATCCCAGCACTTTGGGAGGGCGAGGCGGGCAGAGAGATTGAGCCTAGGAGTTCAAGACCAGCCTGGGCAAATGGTGAAACCCCATCTTTATCAAAAAATAGAAAAACTAGCCAGGCATGGTGGCATGTGTCTGTAGTCTCAGCTACTCAGGAAGCTAAGGTGGGAGGATTGCTTGAACCTGGGAGGCAGAGGTTGCAGTGAGCCAAGATCACACCACTGCACTCCAGCCTGTACAACAGGGAGAGACTCTGTCTCAAAATAGTAATAATAATAATGAGAGTGGCTGTGTCCTAATAAAACTTTATTTCAGGACATGGATGTTTGAATTTCATATAATTTTCAGACATCACTAAATATCCTTCTTTTGATTTTTCAACCATTTGAAATGTAAAAGCCACTCCTGGCTCACAGGCTGTGGTTTGCTGACCTCTGCTGTGGATAATTCAAGCCACCTTAGGTAAATGAGTTCTCCTGTACGAACTGCTTAGCTTTCCAGAGCTTTGCTCAGGGATTTGAGACTTCAAAGCCTTAGTTAGTAGTAGCATTATTTGCTTTGTTTTGCCATTGTTCCCAAACTTTGGGGTGGCTTAACCAAGGAAGGATTTGAATCTTCTTGGATCCCTGGCCTAACATCATCCTAACACCATAACACTTATGGACTGAATGTCTGTGTCCCCAACATTCATATGTTGAAGTCCTAACCCAAAATGTGATGGCTTTTGGATAGGGACCTTTAAGAGATAATTGGGTTTAGCTGAGGTCAGAAGGGTAGGGCCCTCAGGATGGAATCAGTGCCCTTATAAGAAGAGACACCAGAGAGTGCTCTCCCTCTCTCCCTCTGCCATGTGAGGACAGAGTGAGAAGGTGGCCATTTGCAAACCAGGAAGAGGCTCCATCACCACAACCTGACCATGCTGACACCCTCATCTCAGACTTCCAGCCTCCAGAACCGTGAAAAAATAAATTTCTGTTGTTTCAGCCACCCAGTCTTGTATTTTGTTATGGCAGCCCAAGCAGACTAGTATAACATGCCACTGGGATTCTCAATATTTAAAATTGATGAACATGGGTGCTACATGATACAAGTATCAAAGGAATTTCAGACTTGAGTAATTCTGAGGTCCACATAATTTGCCACAGGATTTATCTTTTGTTCTTCATCTACTAGAGGAATGGATGTTACAAACCAAAAAAATGAAATTCAAATACTGATCATCTATCATTTCATAAATGGAGATTATCTTAACATCCATTTTAAGAATTTGAAGATTCTAAGCCAGGCACGGTGCCTGGGAGGCTGAGGCAGGCAGGTCACTTTAGGTCAGGAGTTGGAGACCAGCCTGGCCAATATGCTGAAACCCCGTCTCTACTAAAAATACAAAAATTAGCTGGGCGTGGTGGTGTGTGCCTGTAATTCCAGATACTCGAGAGGCTGAGGTACAAGAATTGCTTGAGCCCGGGAGGCGAAGGTTGCAGTGAGCCGAAAAGATGGCACTGCACTCCAGCCTGGGTAACAGAGTGAGACTCTGTCTCAAAAAAAAAAAAAAAGAAAAAGAAAAATGTGGGCGTGGTGGCACATGCCTGTAATTCCAGCTACTCAGAAGGCTGAGGCAGGAGAATCCCTTGAACCCGGGAGGCAGAGGTTACAGTGAGCTGAGGTCATGCCACTGCACTGCAGCCTGGGAGACAGAGTGAGACTCTGTCTCAAAAACAAAAAACAAAACAAAACAACCACAAAAACAAAACAAAACAAAACAGAATTTGAAGATTCTAATTTCAAAATTAGGAAGAATTTTGTATATTGACTGCTTCTTAAACTAAGCATTTAAAGTTTCAGCATGCTCATTTTGGTATATAGATCATATTTCAAAGGAACACACAAAAGTAGCCCCAGTGGTACATCTCAGAGAAATGTGAGAAAATGGCACTTAAGAATCGTGAGTCTGGTATTCCTGAGTTCAAGTCTTGGCAGCCTGAGGTACTACCCCCATGACTTCAGACAAGTTCCTCAGTTTACCACCCACCCAGGTTGTTACAAGGATGCAACAATTTGGTTTGAAATGAAACCCACGAGGTACTCAGTACAGTGGCTGGCACACAGTAAGTACTCAATAAACAGTGGTTTTGTAAGAAGTCTCTATGTCTTCGCTTTTAAAATGTCAAGTATAATTAGTTACCATTCACATCAATGCTTACAGCACTTCAAAACGTGTGTCAACCACAAAAAGCCTTTTATGTAGTCAGAGTCGAGCAGTGCAATGAAGTTTTTGAACCTTCCTAATATGATCCATTCAGTACCTTGACTGAAAATAAGTACATAAGGACTTTTTACTCTTTATCTGAAAAAACAAAAGACCAAAAAAAAAAAAAAAATCACTTTTTGATAACATTGCATCTCTGGAGGCTAATTCCGCAGCAAGTACTGCTGGTATTAATTTGAAGAGGATCATTGTTGGCCATGTTATAATGGGATGTGGAATATTTACTGAAAGGATATAAAATTAGCCATTCTAAATTCCTTTATGGAAATTAGCCAGCACTAGCAATGAGGCCTTTGTTTTTTTAGAGTAAGGGGCGGGGTTAAAAGGCAGCACACAATAGCACTCTGTACCCGATGTGCCAGCTATAATGTAATGGATCTTCCTGCTCCTGCTCCATGAACCACCCTAACCTGGGCGCCCACCTCCAGTGAACCCTGCTCAGCCATCTGCACCAAGTGTAAGCCAAAGCCTGGCCACAGGCAGCAAGATGATCAGGGGCTCACCAGTGCACCTTCAAATTCATTTTCAATTTGTTGTAATTCTAGTCTGAATTTGACAGTATGACTTGGTGGTTAAAAGTTTTAGGTTTGAAATCTGACTTCCTATGTTCAAATTCCATTTCCACCATTAACTGTGTGATCTTGAGCAAGCTCTTTTGGCCCATTTTTTTTTTAAGACAGGGTTTCACTCTGTCACCCAGGCTGGAGTGCAGTGGTGCAATCATAGCTCACTGAGCTTTGACCTCTTGGGCTCAAGTGATCCTCTCATATCAGTCTCCTGTGTAGCTGGGATCGCAGGCATGAGTTACCATGCCCAGCTAATTTTTTCTTTTCTTTTCTTTTTTGAGACGGAGTCTCGCACTGTCACCCAGGCTGGAGTGCAATGGTGTGATCTCAGCTCACTGCAACCTCTGCCTCCTGGGTTCAAGCGATTCTCCTGCCTCAGCCCCGGGAATAGCAGGGACTACAGGCATGTGCCACCATACCTGGCTAATTTTTGTATTTTTATTAGAGACGGGGTTTCACCATGTTGGCCAGGCTGGTCTTGAACTCCTGACCTCAAGTGATCCGCTCACCTCGGCCTCCCAAAGTCCTGGGATTACAGGCGTGAGCCACTGCACCCAGGTGCTAATTTTTTTGTTTTTTTGTAGAGACAGCTCTTGGTTTGTTGCCAGGCTGGTCTTGAACTCCTGGGCTCAAGTTATCCTCCTGCCTTGGCCTCCCAAAGTGCTGGGATTACAGGCATGAGCCACCATGCCTGGCCTCCTTAAGCCTTCTAAGTCTGTTTCCTCTTCCTACAAATGGGATTCATAACCCATTTCATAATGCTGCCAGGATGATTAAATGAGGTCATGTGTGTGAAGCCCCTGGCACACACAGCAAGGACTCAATAAATGCTACGTGATCTTATTTTCATCCCACTCTCATGAGGGCTACGTTTCCTGACTGACAGCCCAGGGAACCAGCAACTGGCTATGGTAGTAGTAGTAATGAAAGAATGAGGCCGGGCACGGTGGCTCACGCCTGTAGTCCCAGCACTTTGGGAGGCTGAGGTGGGCGGATCACGAGGTCAAGACATCAAGACCATCCTGGCCAATATGGTGAGACCCTGTCTCTACTAAAAATACAAAAAAAGTTGGCTGGGCATGGTGGCGCGCGCCTGTGATCCCAGCTACTCTGGAGGCTGAGGCAGGAGAATCGCTGGAACCTGGGAGGTGGAGGTTGCAGTGAGCTGAGATCTCACCACAGCACTCCAGCCTGGCGATGGAGCGAGACTCTATCAAAGGAAGGAAGGAAGAAAGGAAGGAAGGGAGGGAGGGAGGGAGGGAAGGAAGGAAAGGAGGGAGGGAGGGAAGGAAGGAAGGGAGGGAGGTAGGGAGGGAGGGAAAGAAAGAAAGAGCGAGAAGGAAGGAAGGAGGGAAGGGAAAGAAAGAAAGAGAAAGAAAGAGAGAAAGAAAGAGAAAGAAAGAGAGAGAGAAAGAAAGAGAAAGAGAGAAAGAAAGAAAGAAAGAAAGAAAGAAAGAAAGAAAGAAAGAAAGAAAGAAAGAAAGAAAGAAAGAAAAAAGAAATTCCCTGTTCACAGCTTTAACAGGGGAGACAGAAAAGCGGCAAAGCAAAGTGATGATGAGAAGGGTAGCACAGAAGCACAGAGCAGAGCCCCTCCACCAGGCTGGAGGAAAAGTAAGGAAAATTTCCCAGCAGAAGTGACATCTAAGCTAAGAGATAAATAAGTGGAGAGCAGGACAAACATGGAAGAGCATGTGAAAAGAGAGAGCATGGCAAAGGGAGGACTGCCAGTTGCTGTGTGGTGCTGGAGTTTACAGTGGGAGGAGGGGTGAGAGATAGGGCTGTCCAAGTGGGCAGGGGCCCAATCAGGAAGTGTGTTGACAAGTTTGGACTTAATCCTGAGAGCAACAGGGAGATATGTTCAATGACTTGACCCCAACACCTCAAGGTCATCCTTGCTTCCTCGCCTACCCATACTGCCCGCATCCAATCTTCAGCAAGTCACATAGGCTCTACCTCCAAAATGTCTGAGTCTGTCCATTTCTCTCCTTCTCTGCTTCCTCACCCAAAGTCCAAGGCACCATGACAGTTCTTCTAGAATTCTGCAAATTCTGTTCCCCAGGCTCCCCGTGTCTGCACTTGCCCCCTCCAATCCACTCCTCACAGAGCAGTCAAAGGGATTTTTAATTCCATTGTGACTTGTTCTTTGACCCATCAGTTCTGTACAAGTGTCTGTCTAATTTCCAAATATATGGAATTTTCCAGATATCTTTTTGTTATCCACTTCTAAGTTAACTCTCTTGTAGTCACGGAGCACACGGCAGCATTGCCATCTTTTCGAATTGACTGAGACTCGTTTTATGGCCCAGGATGTGGCCTATCTTGGTGAATGTTCCCTGTACATTTGATAAAAAAATATTTACGCTGCAGTTGCTGGGTGGAGTTGTCTATAAATTCTACAGCTGTCAATTAGGTCACTTGGTTGATAGTGTTGTCAAGGTCTTTTATATCGTCACTGGTTTTCACGAGCTCCTTGGAGCTTTATGTCCAGACACAGAGAAAAAGGGATGGAGAAATGTGGAGTTACTGCAAATTCATTTGTATCAACAGGTATAATTAGGGAATCATTATTCATTTTCACACTAATGATAGTTAGTTATTAAAAGCGGAATGTTGGACTCTCCAACTCTGTGGATTTATCTTTTTCTCTATTTGTCTAGGAATGTTTTTCTTCGTGGAACCGGAAGCTTTGTTATGAGGCGTACACTCATTTGAGACAGTTACGCCTTCCTGATGGGTTGATCCTTATATCATTACAAAACATCCAGAGGGCTTTGAAACAAAAGCAAAAACCTACAGTAGATCACCCTACTTTCACCCTCTAACCCCTGCAAGGCCTTTCACTGCATTTCTTTCTTTTTTTTTTGAAGACAGAGTTTTGTTCCTGTCGCCCAGGCTGGAGTGCAATGGCATGACCTTGGCTCACTGCAACCTCCACCTCCCAGGTTCAAGTGATTCTCCTGCCTCAGCTTCCCGTAGTTGGGAACACAGGTGCCCGCCACCATGCTTGGCTATTTTTTTGCATTTTTAGTAGAGGTGGGGTTTCACCATGTTGGCCAGGCTGGTCTAGAACTCCTGACCTCAAGTGATCCACCCATTTCCGCCTCCCAAAAGGCTGGGATTACAGATGTGAGCCACTGCCCCTGGCCTTCACTGTATTTCAAATAGTCACACCTGTACCATAGTCTGTGAAGGGCTCCACAGGATATACATGCTCTGTCTACCTCTCCAACTTAGTCTGCTGTCACCAGTGTTCCTCCACCGCATGGCACAATCCAGTTTGTTTTTTGTTTTTTGTTTTTTTTTGGCTCCAGGGCCTTACACCTTTCATTATCGCTCTACTACTGTCAAAATCAGCAGAGGGTAGAAAGCTAAATAATCCTAATAGGAAGCCAATGAGCTCCTAATTCTCTCCCCGACTACAGCCAGGGTCTCCTCTATCTGAGATACTCTTAAGTCTTTGCTTAGATAGAAACAAACATTTAAGTCCCCTCTGTCAGAAAGAAAACAGAAAACACAAAATTGAAACAATAGGCCAGGTGTGGTGGCTCGCCGGGCACTTTGGGAGCTGGAGGTGGGAGGATTGCTTGAACCAGGAGTTTGAAAACAGCCCGGGCAATGTAGCAAGGCCTCATCTCTGCAATAATAATAATAATAACAATAGTAACAATAAGAATAATAAAGTAGCTGGGTGTGGTAGTGTGCACCCGTAGCCCTAGCTACCTGGGAGGCTGAAGTGGGAGGATCGGTTGAGCCCCGGAGTTTGAGGCTGCAGGGAGCTATGATCACACCACTGTACAGAGGCCTGGGCAACAGATGGAGACTTGCCTCTCAAACAAACAAAAACAAAACTAAAGCTATAGATTTCTAATTTAACAAAGGAATCATCTTATCATGGACTAAGTGTTTATGTTTCCCCCAAGTTCATGTGTTGAAATCCTAACCCACAAGGAGATGGTATTAAGAGGAGCCCTCACGAATAGGATCAGCGCCCTTATAAAAGAGGCCTCAGAGAGCTCTCTCACCCCTTCCACCACATGAGGACACAGTGAGAAGGCACCATCTATGAATCAGGAAGCAGGCCCTCACCAGACAGATGCTGAATCAATCTTTTGGTGCCTTGATCTTAGACTTCCCAGCCCCTGGAACTGAGAAGTGAATTTCTGTTGTTTATAAGCTACCCAACTTAAAAAAAAAAAGGTCTTGTATTCTTGCAACCTGAACTAAGACATGCCTTCTGGAATCTTCTCTACGACTGGGATGTCTTCTCTCTCACTTCATTTCCTAAGTTCATGAAGATGATAAAGCCCTCAAATGCACTTAAAAATGACATCTTTTTTTTTTTTTTTTTCCCCAGACAGGGTCTTGCTCTGTCATCCAGGCTGGAATGCACTGTCACAATCATGGCTCACTGCAGCCTCAACTTCCTGGGCTCAAGTGACACTCCCATCTCATCCTCTCGAGTAGCTGGGACCGCAGGCACGTATCACCACACCTAGCTAATTTAATTTTTTTTTTTTTTTTGTAGAGACAAGGTCTCTCTATGTTGCCCAGATTGATCTCTAACTCCTGAGCTCAAGCAATCCTCCCACCTTGGCCTCCGAAAGTGCTGGCATTACAGGTGTGAGCCACCATGCCCAGCCAAAAGAAACGGCATCTTTATTGATTATGAAATACATGTACTGCCCCTGATGCTTTAGTCAGTTTCTAGGTTTGTGAAATCCTGTTTTTGATCATTGCCTAAAGTACTAAAACTGTGATTAATGTGATAATTAATGCTTCCCAAATCATATCTGCTGATGTAGGTGAATTAGCAGTCACTGCGCATTCTGCCCTCTTTCCCCGAGTCTGCAGGTAAAGCCCCATGGAGCTCCTGCTGTTCATGATAAGCAACTTCCCAGACCTGCTGGTGAAGTGTCACCAAACGCTTCCCAAATGCCAGGCAGAGCATTTCATTCGTTATTCTTGAACACTCAGGTCTGACTCATCCCTTCTTAGAAAGACTTTCCCAGAGGGCTCCTCCTTCCTTCCTTCCATTTTCTCTTCATCATACCACCTGACTTCCTTCCTTCCGTCATGTCTCACAGTCAGCGGCCTTTGGTTAAATTATTTTCTCATTTGTTGCTTGCCTCCTCCAACTAGAATAGAAGCCCCTTGAGGGCTGGGACCTTCCATATCTAGGTAACATTTAAAATCTGTGTGCCTGGCCCATGCCTGACATAATATATGCTAGGCATCCAATAAATATTTACATGAGCTAAGGAATTCAACTGTTGAGCTCGCTCATAACCACTGTAATTTTAAATATGCTTCGAGGCTGATTGTAGACGAGAAGGACAGGTTCTGAGTGATGAGAAGATCTGTGAACAAATGAAGTGCAGAAGACTCAAGTTCATGAAGGAAAACCACTGCAACGCCAACCACAGGAATATCCTGCTGTTGCTTGCATGGCCTGGGACATCACCCTCTAGGCCTCTCTTGACAAGACAGCTAGGCAGCTTCACACATCATTCCACTTCGTTACCTCTCATGCATTTCGAAAATGCCTTACAAACTAAAGGGCACAAATGGAGCTAGGGGAGGGAAAGAACAGAAGCAAAGACAAAGGTGCCATTTAGATTCAAGCAGAAATGAATTTCAGAGAGGGAACCTTTGGAAAATGATCCTGGTGATAATCAGGAGAGAGAAGAAATATTAAAGAGGATTAAAGCAGGAGGTGGAAACAGAGAAGAGCAAAGAACAGTTTCAGAAGAAAAAGAGAAACACTCTTTTTGTGCCAAGAAAAGATATACATAAAAAACCTACATACATAAAAAACAAAGAGCTGGGGCTAGGTGTGGTGGCTCATGCCTGTACTCCCAGCAATTTTGGAGGCTGAGGCAGGCGGATCTCTAGAGGTCCGGAGTTCAAGACCAGCCTGGCCAAGATGGTGAAACCCCCATCTCCACTAAAAATACAAAAATTAGCTGGGTGTGGTGGCACACGCCTGTAATGCCAGCTCTCAGGTGGCTGAGGCAAGAGAATTGCTTGAACCTGGGAATTGGAGGTTACAGTGAGCTGAGACTGTGTCACTGCACTCCAGCCTGGGCAACAGAGGCAGACAGTCTCAGAAAGAAAAGAAAGAAAGAAGGACGGAAGGAAGGAAGGAAGGAAGGAAGGAAGGAAGGAAGGAAGGAAGGAAGGAAGGAAGGAAGGAGCGAGCCAGGTGTAGTCACACATGCCTGTGGTCCCAGCCACTTGGGAGGCTGAGGAGGGAGGATCACTTGAGCCCAGGAGATCAAGCCTAGAGTGAGCCATGATCATGCCACTGCACTCCAGCCTGGGCAACAGAGGGAGACCGTGTCTCAAAAAAAAAAAAAGGAAAAAGAGAAATACAAATACCATTACTGCATTTTTTCAGTTAAAATAAACATTGCTTTATGTGTACTCTATTGTATTTATTCACCTATTTTTATCTTTGTAAATTTTCACTTCCCTAAGCCAAATACATTTTGAGAAGCTATTCCAAGATAATACTTAATTTCTGTAATTACATCAGGTCCCTGTCTTCCTTTTTCCCCCTTTTCCTTTTTGAAGCATCCATCATTCCTGAAATACACACAAACACACACCTCTTTGGGTAAAATGTGTTGTCAAAGTTGCTTGACCGTGCTGATTTTCACCCACCGCGTCCGGCTGTGGTTTTAAATTTTTTATTGTGAGATCATTTTAAATTTACAGAAGAGGTGTAAAAAGTTTAGAGAGTTCCCATGTATTCTTCACCCAGCTTTCTCTTGTGTTAACATCTTACACATAACAACAGAACAGTAATCAAATCTAAGAAATTAACCCTAGTATAAATACTATTAACTAAACTAAAGAACTTACTCAGATGTCACCAGTTTTTCCACAAATCTCCTCTTTCAGTTCCAAGATCCAAACATTGAATTTCTTTGTCACATCCTTAGTCTCCTCCAATCTGTAACAATTTCTCAGCCTTTCCTTGTTTTTTCATAACCTTGACAGCTTTGAAGAGCACCTGCCAGTTATTTAGAACAAAGTCCCTCAATTTGGGTGTCTGATGTTTTCTCATGTTTAGATTGAGGTTATGCTTTACTGGGAAGAACAGAGATGAAACACACCTGGGTGCATACGATGTTGACTGGGCCAAGTGATGTCAGTCTTGATTGCTTGGCAAAGGTGGAGTCGCCAATATTCTCCACAGTAAACTGAGGATTTCCCCTTTTCCTTTACTAAATATTTTGGAGGAGATACTTTAAAATCATACAAATATCCTGTTTCTGGTTAAACTTTCACTCCTTAATTTTAGCATTCACAGATCTTACCTGCAGTAATTATTACTACGGTGTTCTAACAGTGATTTTCTATTTTCCTCATTCTTTTTACATGTATTAATTGGAATTTTCTATAAGGAAGAGGTGTGATTTTTCTCCATTTATTTATTTATTCAGTTATGTATTTATTTTTTAAATTCAGTTATTTATTTAGATTAGTATGGACTTATGAAAAATTAAGTGTTATAATTAAATACTATCATTTATTTTGTGGCTCAAGTTGTTCCAGCTCAAGTCATTGGGAGCTCTCTCAGATTGGTTCCTGTCCCCTTCCAATATGAACCCCCTCCTTTTAAAAATTGTTTTTATTATTAAAAAATATTTTTTAGCACATCCTTACTTTCTGGCACCAGAAGGTCAACTCCAGGGGCATCTTGCATTTTCCCTGCCTTCAGTCAGGAATGAACAGTTCTCCCAGGAGCCCTGGTTCCTCTGGAGGATGGAATTCAGAAACCAATATCTACGGGCTAGGTGTGTTCACTGCTACTCAGGTGTCACTGCTTCTAGCCTCCTAACAGTGGACAGAGCTAGGAAATACATGTATGTATACAAACCCATGTATACATACCTATCCATAATTACTTCTTTTAATTATTTTTATCTTTTCCTTTTTTCACAGGTGTTGATTACTTCTCTACTTATCTATACCTATATATTTATTTAAAAAAACATGAGTCCACATTGACACCGATCTCAGGACTGTGCCTGTGTGTGTGTGTGTGTGTGTGTGTGTGTATGTGTCTGTCTGTGAGAAATAATTTGTTAAAGGCGAAGAGAATTCTGAGCTTAGATTATTAGGGTGTTGGGCTAAGTTTTGAAGAACTAGGTGTGATTTTAATAAGTGAGGCTGGAGGTAGGGGAGTCAAATGGCCAGGGTATTGTCTCCAGGCAACAGTATGGCAGAGGGTAACCTGCACAGCACCTGGGAAAGAGTGACACACACCAAGAGCAGCTGGAATGGGAAATTCATGACTTGGAATAGTGCTGAAAGTTAGTACATAAACTCAGAATGCAAAAGGCCCTGAACACCAGGCCCAGAGGTCTGGACTTGACTCTGCAACAGGGACTCTAGGAAGGTTCTGGGCCAGAATCCATCTGATGAGAATAGCATTCAAAAACCAAAAACGCAGGAGTGGTACACAGGAGAAAAGAGACACACGTAGCAGGGAGATGAATAAACAGGACAATACAATAACCCTTTTCTCTATTCATTGCCACCTTTATTTTTTGTCTTAATTGTAAATACATGCAGACCCAGAACACATGATCAGAAAAAGGCCTATACCTTCAAGGCTCTGTACTTCTGGTGCATGTGACTGTCTTTGCAAATGTGAACAGATAGCTTGCATATATTACGTAAAGCTCTGATGCTTTTTGTCTTTTTTCTCTTTCTGACTGGTTTGCTATTTTTAAAAATTGGGCCAGTGCGGTGGCTCATGCCTATAATCCCAGCACTTTGGGAGACCGAGGTGGGAGTATTGCTCGAGGCCAGGAGTTCAAGAATAGCCTGGGCAACATAAAGATCCCATCTCTACAAAAAATTTAAACATCAGCCAGGCGTGGTAGTTTGTGTGGGTAATTCCAGCTACTCGAGAGGCTGAGACAGGAGGGTCCCTTGAGCCCAGGAGGTGGAGGCTGCAATGAGCCATGACTGCACCACTGCACTCTAGCCTGGGTGACAAAGTGAGACCCTGTCTCAGAAAACAAAAACAAAAACAAAATAAAACAAAAAAAACAGAAGTTGTCTGAATTCCACAATACACAAATTCATGCTTATGTGTTGTAAAAACATACAAACAATTCAGCAATCAACAGAGTAAGTTCAAGTTGCTCTTAACCTGTCCCTGTCCTCATCACACCACCACTCCAAACCCCCATAACCAACCCCCTCTCTCTTCAGAATTAACCAACATTAACAGTGAACATCATCCCAGTCTGTTCCTATGCATTGTACCTGGGGTCTTTGTATGGCCAGAAAGTCAGATCTCAACTTAATCAATCCATCACTCTTAAAACTCTTTTATTTTTTCTGTAATTCTTATTACTGCCTGAAATTAACAAATTTACTTATTTTTTGTCATTCTTTTCTGACTTGGATATAAGCTCCATGAGATTAGGATATTTGGATATCTTATTCCTAGGGCCAGTCACATAATTGAGGCTCAATAAATATTACTGAATAAATGGTTGTATGTATAAATGTTTATAAACACACACACACATATATTTTTGCATTTTCATTTTATTTACTTATTTTTTTTTTGAGATAAGGTCTTGTTCTGTCACCCAGGCTGAAGTACAGTGACACAATCATGGCTCATTGCAGCCTCCACCTCCTGGGCTTAGGCAATCCTTCTGCCTCAGCCTCCCACGTAGCTGGGATTAAAGGCGTGAGCCACAGCACCTGGCCATTTATTTGCATTTAAAAAATACTGGCTAAGTGCAGTGGCTCAATTCTGTAATCCTAGCACTCTGGGAGGCCAAGGCAGGTGGAGTGGATTGCTTGAGTCCAGGAGTTCAAGAATAGCCTGGGCAACATGGTGAAACCTCATCTCTACAAAAAATACAAAAATTAGCCGGGTATGGTGGTGCATGCCTGTAGTCTCAGCTACTCAGGAGGCTGAGGTGAGAGAATCACCTGAGCCTGGGGAGGTTGAGGCTGCAGTGAGCCATGACAGCACCACTGCACTTCAGCCTGGGCAATACACTAAGACCCATGTCAAAAAAAAAAAAAAAAAAAAAGAAAGGACTACCAGTAGAATCATACTATACAAGCTATACTTTCTAATTGTCTACTTTGGGATACTTCCTTTTAATTTTATGTGTGCAGACAACAAAGAACATTTTGTTTGATGCTGCATATTCCCAAGTATCCTCTTCGATATTCTTGAAATAGTTTAAGATAGTGGAGAGAATAATGAATATTTGGAAAATAATCTTGCTATACAATGCTTTCTTTCCTGTTTGTTGTTGTTTGTGTTGTTGTTGTTGTTGGGACAGAGTCTTGCTCTGTTGCCCACGCTAGGGCGCAGTGGTGTGATCTCGGCTCACTGCAACCTCTGCCTCCTGGGTTCAAGCAATTCTCCTGCCTCAGCCTTCCAGGTAGCTGGGTGCCACGACACCCGGCTAATTTTTGTATTTTTAGTAGAGACGGGGTTTCGTCATGTCGGCCAGGCTGGTCATATTCTTTTCTGTTTTAAAATATATATATAATTGGGAGTCTGTAGAAAACTAAATACGCATTCTTAATTAAGTAGTGTTCCACACTGTTTTAATCTGAGATTTTAAGATTGTTCATTTTGTTAAATTATTACCTTAAAATGGGGTGGCACAGGAGAAAATTAAAGCCTTTCAATTTTTATTTTTGTTTCTATTGTGCCCCCTTGTGGAATTACATATAACTTACATATTCGTTTTTGTGACGTTCTAACAAAGAGCAGGGTGTACTAATGTCATGGCTGCATTCAGGCATGCGCCAATCAATGAAGTAGACTCTTCTGATCAGTTTAGTCTTTGCAAACAAGATTCTGATTGCTTCTGAGTTGAGCGAATCAATGACGGCTTTGTTCAAGACGGTTCTTCTAAAGTTCTGGCTCATTAAACTTGTGTTTGGTCTTTGATTTCATCATTTCAGCTGTGTGGCCAACTGTTAGAACTGCATGCAGGGAGTGTTCCACAGGCCTTGCGTAACTGAAAGTATCTGGTTTCTCCGGCATGTTCTGAGATAATGGCTCTCTAAGATCTTCCATCTGCTTCCATGCTTGCTTTTGGCTTGCTTCCTCCTCTTATCAGGTGTTGCAATCCCAGCCAGCAAGCACACAGTATCTTTTCTTGCTGGCTGTAGACATTCCGTTAGCCATGGCAACTGTCATTTAAAGCAGAGTCCAGTTTCTTAGTCAGATGGTGCCTCCCCAGAGAATGTGTTGCTGAAAACAGGATCATTGGATCACAAGGAACTGTAGCTCTTCACTGAAATTAGACTGATTTTCAAAGAAGCTTTTCCCTTTTCTTACATTGGAGCCTCTAATATAGCCAACATTTACTGAGTAGACAATGGGTTCAGGGCTCGGCACTTTTATAAGTATTATATCTTTAAATCCTCTCTCTCACTTTTTGAAGCAGTGGTTAAAGCCCTTTTCATAAGACCATCCATCCATTTGTCTGTCTTTCCATCCATTGTCCATCCCCCTATCCATCTATACATCCATCTTTCCTTCCACCCATTCATCCATCCAAAGAGTTTTACAAAGTGCCTTCTGTTAGTATGTACCAGATATTACTGTAGGTGCAGAAGATCAAGGACCTTTTACATTTTTTTCTTTTTTTAAAATTAATTATTTGTGGAGACAGGATCTCACTGTGTTGCCCAGGCCAGTCTCCAACTCCTGGCCTCAAGCAATCCTCCCACCTCTGCCTCCCAAAATGCTGAGACTGTAGGCATGAGCCACCATGCCTGGCCAAGATTAAAGATCCTTGCCCTGAGAGGGTTTACATGCTCCTAAGAAAAGCCGAAAAATAAAACAAATGAGTAAAGTGTGTAGTATTCCAACTTTGAAGATGGTAGGATATGGAAAACTAAAGCAGGGATGGGGAGCAATTATAAATACAAACACCTCACTAAACTGGCAAGTCTGAGCAAAGACATATGTTCTATTTCTTTTTTCTTTACCCATTTAACAGTTAAAGAATGGAAGGTTCAGGGGAATTTTCCTACGGAGGTATTTTGGGAACACTTTAGGAATGTCTTCTACAAGTAGAGGAGACAACACTGCCACTAATACATTCTAAGAAGTAGGGCAGAATGACTATTCTATAGGAGAATCTTGGGCTTCAATCCAGACTCCAAGATTTACCCCAGGAAAATGATTTAATTTTCCTCAATTCCAGTTTCCTCATTTGTAAAGAGGATGCAAATGAGCATATTCCTCAAAGAGTTGCGAAGAGTTAATGAAATCATAAACCTAAAGATCGCAGCCTGGGTTAAGTGCAGTAGGCATTGGGTGGTCATTGATCACCTACAATACATTCCTCTTTTTTCAGTGTTATGTCCTGAAGACTTTTTTTTTTTTTTTTTGAGATGGAGTCTCGCTCTGTCACCCAGGCTGGAGTGCAGTGGCCGGATCTCAGCTCACTGCAAGCTCTGCCTCCCGGGTTTACGCCATTCTCCTGCCTCAGCCTCCCGAGTAGCTGGGACTATAGGCACCCGCCACCACACCTGGCTAGTTATTTGTATTTTTTTAGTAGAGACGGGTTTCACCGTCTTAGCCAGGATGGTCTTGATTTCCTGACCCTATGATCCGCCTATCTTGGCCTCCCAAAGTGCTGGGATTACAGGCTTGAGCCACTTGCGCCTGGCCTCTGAAGACATATTTTAAAGCAGCATTTCTTAAACTATTTTCAACTGTACCTCATAGTAAAAAATGCATTTTCATCATAATTCCAGTTTGTGCATACATAAATACACAAGATGGAAATGTCAAAAATAAATTTTGTTTTTACTAAATGTAATGCATATTCATTCTATTCTATTTCATGTTTTTTTTTTTAAAAGTTGATAATAATCCACTAAACGGGTTTCAAGAATCACTGGTGGGTTATTCCCCACGATTAGGGGAAACTCAGAATAGTCAAATAGTTAACCAAAGCTTAGTGAATAATATACATAGATAGGTAGGCAGACATATGGACAAAGAAGTAAAAATGGACCTTCCTCTATGTCCTCCACCATATTCTCCAACATTTTCTTCCCAGAGAAAACCACCAATTCCAATTATTTAAATTTATTCTGTAGGTATATACCTCCATGTCTCTAAATAATATACCTTATCTATTAACTTCCTATGCTGGAAGAATAGGTTTTAGCTCTCTTTCACACAAATTCCCAACCCCACACATATACCTTCCCATTCTCCAATACAATTATATCAAAATATCATTTAGACCAATATACAGTATTATGATGGCCATGCAAACATTATTTCCAGTGAAGCCACAAAATGAGTAGCAATACTTTCCCTCTCTGTACAAGTGATTTTCCTGTTTTCCTGGAATTAATGACTCTTTTTCATGTTGTTAATTTGTTTCTTTTTTTTTTTTTTTTTTTTTTGAGACAGAGTCTCACTCTGTCACCCAGACTGGAGTGCAACGGCAAGATCTCGGCTCACTATATCCTCTGCCTCCTGGGTTCATGTGATTCTCCTGCCTCAGCCTCCTGAGTAGCTAGGACTACAGGCATAGTCCACCACACTTGGCTAATTTTTCTATTTTTAGTAGAGACAGAGTTTCACCATGTTTGCCAGTCTGTGATGTCTGTTATGACACCAGGAGGGCACTTTTTACCTGCATTGTCCTCTGGCTCTCCCTTATAAACTAACTGGCCTATGGTTTAGCTTGCTGTTCACATGAAGCTGCAAGCCTCCTCTTAATTAAGAAGCACCCTGGCTTCTGGCCACACCTCCATGGAATTTAGGCTCTACAACACATAGCTAGCTAGTAGCAATTAGAAATGCTGATGGCCTGAGTCTCCCAAGGAGATACCATATTCCTCAACTGGGAGCTGGAGAGAGAGAGAAATCCCTGTGTTCTTGAATGAACTACCTGAAGGTGAATTTTTATCACACTGAACTGGAAGGGGGAAGGAGGGAGACTGTGGTTCAAATGTCACAGATTCTCACTCTTCTTACCAAGTTTTAGTAGATTTTCTTGAATAAATGTTCCTTCATTTGCCTAGGTCCTTAGGACAATTTCCAAAGTATTTAGATAGTTGCTTTAAAAATAATTTTCACAAATTATGCTTGTTTCACTGGGGAGCAATTCCACAGGGCTCCTTTTTTTCTTTGAGACGGAGTCGCGCTCTGTTGCTCAGGCTGGAGTGCAGTGGCACACGGTCTCTGTTCACTGCAAGCTCCACCTCCCAGGTTCACACCATTCTCCTGCCTCAGCCTCCCAAGTAGCTGGAACTACAGGCGCTTGCCACCAAGCCCAGCTAATTTTTTTGTATTTTTTTTTTAGTAGAGACGGGGTTTCGCCATGTTAGCCAGGATGGTCTCGATCTCTTGACCTCGTGATCCGCCCACCTCTGCCTCCCAAAGTCTTGGGATTACAGGCATGAGCCACCGCACCCAGCCACCACAGGACTCCTAATGCCACCATTTTGGAAGTTGCTACCTTGCCATGCTCTTTTTCTGCCGTAGTTGCTAAGCTGCTAGAATTTGGATTTCAGGCTGCTTTGAGCAATCATTATGCTTATGGAGTAGCCTTGCAAGGGACTGAAAGAGAGAGACAGAGTCCTGATGACATTATGTGAGCTTCTGGATCTAGCTGTGCTTGGAATCAGTCCTACAGTGTGGACTTTGTAGTTAGATAAGCCAATAAATTAATTTCCTTCTTTGCTAGTTGGAGTTGAGTTTCTCTCACATATAACCAAGAGTTGTAGCTAATATCCCGAATGTCAAACTTTTAATAGTGTATGAGTAAATGATAAGTACTGTGGAAAGCTTGTTCAACAAAATTGGTATCTAGGGTCATTTCATGTCATCATTTAGGTAGCTAATCTCATCCAAATAATTTATGGCCTCTTGGTGCTTGATGAAATGTATAAACATCATTTATGGTGATTCTAATTGATGTTCCCCTTAATAAGGATTTTTAATATATTCCTATATGTGTGTCAATATTTGTTAATATCCAAAGGATTTGTTGCAAGGATGTCTCAATGTTAATTGCAAATACTGAGATGTAATATTAATAATAATATAAAGGTCTGACCTTAATTATAAAAAGTTCTAAAAAGTATGATAAGCCTCCCTTTTCCATTAGCCTACAGCTAACTCATGAAGACATCATTGGTAAGCATGCAGATTTCAAAACATTGGAACCAGTTATGGGTCTCTTTAACAAGCCATAAGTGGAAAAGAGAAGATTATATGTTGTTGCTTTCACTACAGTATCTAAAAGCTAGATAATCTAAGATTTATCTTTATTTGGCATGGTAGTCCTTTGAAATATTAAGGAGTGGGACAAGTTTCTTGGAAATATGGAGTAAGAAAACTTTAAGAATACATTTACAGGTTAAAGCTATAGGAAGTGAGCGGTGGCTCACACCTGTAATCCCAGCACTTTTTTTTTTTTTTTTTTGAGAGGGAGTGTCGCTCTGTCGCCCAGGCTGGAATGTAATGGCATGATCTTGGCTCAGCGTAACCTCCACCTCCTAGGTTCAAATGATTCTCCTGCCTCAGCCTCCTGAGCAGCTGGGATTACAGGTGCCCACCACCACGCCCAGCTAATTTTTGTATGTTTAGTAGAGACAAGGTTTCACCATGTTGGCCAGGCTGGTCTTGAACTCCTGACCTTGTGATCTGCACACCTCGGCCTCCCAAAATGCTGGGATTACAGGTGTGAGCCACCAAGCCTGGTTGAAGCCATAATTAATTTGATCAGGCGCAGTGGCTCACACCTATAATCCCAGCACTTTAGGAGGCCTAGGAAGGAGGATCATTTGAGCCCAGGAGTTTGAGACCAGCCTGGGCAACATGGTGAGACTCTTGTCTCTACAAAAATTTTAAAAATTAGCTGGGCATGGTGGTGTGTACCTGTGGTCCCAGCTACTCATGAGGCTTAGGTGAGAGGATCACCTGAGCCTGGGAGGTTGACACTGCAGTGATCCATGATTGCACCACTGCACTCTAGCCTGGGCAACAGAGTGAGACCCTCTCTAACCCCTTCCTTAAATATAGATATCTATGGTGAATGTTGGGAGCAAAAAAATACATCAGACATTATTATAAGCTTGGAGCTTATTAAAACTTGGTAAAAACAAAAACAAAAACATTTCTCCCTGGGTAAGGTATGGATAGAATCTTACCCTACCTCAAATTACCATATTGGGTGCCACTTACAAATAATGTCTCTAAAGGTTCTGCAATCCAGTGATGTTTGTTATGTTTTACCTATCTCTAAGATTCCCAGAGGACCACAGTTATTAAGGAGAGAAGTCTTCAAAATTAAACAGGCACAGCGTGTAGCAAATTGTACAGATCTATTATAAAATCTCACTACTTCCAATTAATTGGGGGAAAGGTGATGTGAATTCATACAACTCAATTACTCCTACAGATGTAAAGGACTTCTGGCCTTTACTAAGAAAAAAAGAGAAAAGTATTCCAGAATCAATTTTAATGAACACATTTGATTTATTTGTAATTGGCATATTGTTTTAAATATTTTAAGCTTCTGAATTACCTGAAAGAAATATGCATTTTAGAATGCTTAATCAAGCCATCTGCAGTTTAGTTTGCATTCATAATGGTCCCATGCCACAGGACCATTATTCACAGAAGGAGAGGAGTCAATGTCCACTGATTTCTAGGAGTTCATAAATTTTGAATTGGTGGGATCTGAATCACACTAATTGCACTTGAGAATCTAATAGGTTTGAGTTGCAAAGACTTATGCTCTGATATTATTCAGACAGTAAAATCTTAGTTGAGAGAGGGTCTCTTCCGCAGTTTTGGGTAGATGACAACCTCTTGGAAAACGGGTGGGACCATGGTCCTCAGTCCACTGATTGCCTGATAGAATGTTTGCACTTTAGGATCTCCATTTTCTCTGTGCCCCTGAGGCAGCACACCCGATATGCTTTTGTAGCGATGAATTCCAAGGAAAACACGACCGAGACTTTATTTCAAATTACGCTCAAGATCAATACATCTCACTGATGCCCAAAAATGCCATGTTCATAATCTGCTGTTGTGATATACAACTAGGAAAAGGTAAATGTACTGTCAACCACAATCTCTCTTTATTATTTTTAAAGAGGGCTCATTTCCATTATCAGAAGCAGATAGGGAATGCCAGCACCCATTTGTCATTCAAAACCAAGCACTTACTTAGCTGGGAAAGAATTAAAGCCATTAGGTGATGAATTTGTTTTTTTTTAAATAATGGTAATAAAGTCACAATTCAAGGTCAACAAAAATTCAAGTGTAGTTGCACTGGGTAGCTAATATTTTGGATAGAATGGGAAGACCATTTCCCAACATTACCTTTGGTTTTCTAATACTTATTTTTTGCAAAAAAGGAGACAAGAAACAGAAACCTAACATTTTCTCTCACCTCAAAGAGTAATCAGTTTTTATATCACCAACCTAGAGATTTTCATGTCAATTGAAGGGAGTCTTTTCCTACCCCAGTTTTTATGTGACTAATCCTATCTCACCATATGTATAAAAGTCTGTGACATGTGAAGAACAGATGATGTGGCCAGGCACACCGGCTCATGCCTGTAATCCCAGCACTTTGGGAGGCCAAGATGGGCGGAACACCTGAGGTCAGGAGTTCAAGATCAGCCTGACCAACATGGTGAAACCCTGTCTCTACTAAAAATACAAAAATTAGTGGGTCATGGTGATATGCACCGAAATCCCAGCTACTTGGGGGGTTGAGGCAGGAGAATTGTTTGAACCCAGGAGGCGGAGGTTGCAGTGAGCTAAGATTGTGCCACTGCACTCCAGCCTGGGAGACAGAGTGAGACTCCGTCTCAAAAAAAAAAAAAAAAAAGAAAGAAAAGAAAAGAAAAATAGATGACGTAATGAGCAAGTGAGCTTGGGCAGCTGATTGCTGCCAGCAATTCATTCAGGGTTCATTCTGCTCACAGGTCTCTGCGTAGGAAATGCTAAAAGTGCTACTCTCCAGTTAGGGTTTCCAGACCGATAAATGTGAAGATTCCTTCTGCTTGAGTATCCTCAGGCACCTCAAAATCAAAATATGTCCCAAATCAAACTCATCTGACCCATTTACCAAAAATGCTTTTCCCTGTCTTTTCTATCCCTAAATGATCCTGCCATTTATTCCTTAGGTTGAGCCATAAGAAATTGCCTTTTTTGTAGGTCATTAATGGTTGAATATTGGCAATTTCAAAAGGATCAACCTTAACAGTTGTTCAGGTTAAAAAAAAAAAAAAAAACCTGCTAAAATCCTTTTCATATCACTTCCCCTTCAACTCTTACAACAAGCCAATCAGGAAGGTTGGTAAATTCTGTTTCAGGCAGGTCCATTATCCATCTCTAAGGCAAGCATCAAAGCCCAAGCCAAGTTAGTGAACTGGCTTCACCAACCCTGTCCACGCTGCCATAAACCAGAGTGTCTTCTTTAAAACGCAAGTTAGAACATGCCACTTGCTGCAAAAAATCATCCAATGGCTTCCCACTGCCCTTAAGAAAAAGACTGCGCTGGGTGCTGTGGCTCACGTCTGTAATTCCAGCACTGTGGGAGGTCAAGGTGGGAGGACCGCTTGAGCCCAGGAGTATGTGACCTGGCTGGCAACATAGCAAGACATCATCTCTACAAAAAATAAAAAATAAAAAAATTAGCTAGGCATGGTGGCTCACACCTGTAGTCCCAGCTACTTGTGAGGCTCAGGTGGGAGGATCACTTGAGCCCGGGAGTTGGAGGCTGCAGTGAGCCATGAATGCACCACTGCACTCTAGCAGGGGCAACAAAGAGTGACCTTATCTCTAAAAAAAAAAAAAAAAAAAGACAAAGACCAGACACTTCTAGATGCCTTGCTGATCTGCAAGCTCCAGTCTCTAATGATTGCTTCACTCTCATCTCACTTTCTATTTTTTGGTTACAATGACTTTCTTTTATTTTTTTAAACATGGCCCTTCCCACCCTAGGGCCTTTGTATATTCCATCTGCCTGGAACCCTCTTTTCTCTAATGACCCCCAAGGTCCTTGTCACCTAGTAACCCTTACTTCTCCTTTATTCATGTCTCTGCATAAATGCCGCTGCTGGGCAGGCATGGTGGCTCATGCCTGTAATCCTACTACTTTGGGAGGCCAAGGCGAGAGGATCACTTAAGCGCAGGAGTTCAAGATCAGCCTGAGCAATATAGCAAGACTCCATCCCTACAAAAAAACATATCCCACTGCCTCAAGAGAACCTTCTATGATCTCTCTCAGACCAGGATGGAACCCCATGTTACATACATCCATGAAACTATCTCCTCTTAGTACTGGTCATACTTCGAATTGTTTGTTCAAGGCCCTACTAGACTCAAGCTTCAAGGAAACAGGATCACGGCTGTCTTATTACCATGTCACCATCACTGAGCCAGGGCCCAGCACCCTAATGGGCACTCAACAAATATCTATGGAAGGCACGAATCCCTCACAAAATTTAGAGCAGCAACTGACAGTTCAAAGTTGCCATCCCTGCATAATATTATTCTCACTTTTGATATATCTTTTTTCTACTTAATATTTTATTTTTATTATTTGATTTTTAAAATTGTATTTATTTATTTACTTTTTTGAGACAGGGTCTCACTCTGTCACGTAGGCTGGAGTGTGACGGTGCGATCATGGCTCACTGCAGCCTCAACCTCTTGAGCTCAGATGATCCTCCCACCTCAGCCTCCCAAGTAACTGGGACTACAGGCATGCGCCACCATGCCCAGCTAATTTTTTTTTTTTTTCCTGAGATGGAGTTTCACTCTTGTTGCCCAGCCTGGAGTGCAGTGGCATGATCTTGGCTCACTGTAACCTCTGCCTCCTGGGTTCAAGCGATTCTCTTGCCTCAGCCTCCTGAGTAGCTGGGATTACAGGCACACACTACCATGCCTGGCTAATTTTTGTATTTTTAGTAGAGACAGGGTTTCACCATGTTGGCCAGGCTGGTCTTGAACTCCTGACCTCAGGTGATTCACCCGCCTCGGCCTCGCAAAGTGCTGGGATTATAAACGTGAACCACCGCCCCCCGCCTAATTTTTGTATTTTTTGTAGAGATGGGATTTCGCCATGTTGCCCAGGCTGGTCTCAAGCTCCTGTGCTCAAGCCATCAGCCTGCCTTGGCCTCCCAAAGTACTGGGATTATAAGTGTGAGCCACCTTGCTGGCCTCAATATTTTAAAAAAGGAAACAAAAACATGCAATTTAAAAATTAATTAAACTAAAAGACTAAACCAAAATTCTGGGCCCTTTTGGAATGATAGCCTAGCATGGCCATAACTAGTAGTTGTTATTGTTATAAGAGAAATAACAATAATCAAAGCTAATATTTATTGAGGGCCAGCTATGTGCCAAGCCTATGGGTGAAACTGAAGTTAGTGAAGTTGGGGGATTTAACAAGGTTCCCAGGGGCCAGTAAATGATGGAGCCATAGTCACAAAGACCAATGATCCAAGACAGGATATGAATGCTCACAGTCCCTCCGTCTTTCAGTATGACAACCTCCAGAACACAGGGATCCTCTCTACATGCTGCAGACTTAGAGCATCAGCTCCAGAATCCAAGAGACACACGTTTTCAGCGGTTCAGTTAAATGTGTCTACACACATCTCAGCTAATTTTACCTTATTTCCAAGAGCAAGTTACATCTTATTAAAAACAGGTGTTCCTACCGGAAGAAAGAGTCTCTGGGCAGCACAGGGTTTGAACAATTTCTTCCACTCCTGAGGGTTTCCAACAGAAAATGTGATGGGGTAGATTCTGTGCTCAAACTTCTTTGTATATGAGTCAGGCCACTGGCGCAACTGAAAAACATGGAAAGCAAGGGAAGGGTGATTAGGCCCCGGGAAATAGGGAAAACACCTGGGAAGCTTCTGGATGGTCAAATGGAAATTATTCAGGCAACTTACACAGAAAGTCTAACTTCATCACCACTACGAATGTTCACTAAATGAAAGAGTATGTACTCCTACTAAAATTGCTAAGATTTTTTGAAATAACATTCAGAGTTGGCAACAGTGTTGAGAAACTGTAGAGTATAGATGTGAACAAACTTCCAAAAGGGCAACTTGGAAACTGGTAACAACACCCCAAAAGACGGAGGTACAAGGACATTCACCACAACCTAGTTTGTAATAACAAAACTTATGAACTTAGCAGCTTGGAAGGAGGAAAAAATCCCAGCAAACTTGGGAACAATCAAAATGTTCAATGATAAGGAATTGGGACAATTAAGTATGATAGAACTACATAATAAAGTACAGGTAGAGGGACCAGAGGTGGTAGTTCATGCCTGTAATCCCAGCACTTTGGGAGGCTGAGGCGGGTGGATCTCTTCAGGTCAGAAGTTCAAGACGAGCCTGGCCAACACAGCAAAACCCCATCCCTGCTAAAAAACACAAAAATCAGCTGGGCGCGGTGGCACATGCCTATAGTCCCAGCTACTCGGGAGGCTGACACACGCGAATTGCTTGAACCAGGGAGGCAGAGGTTGCAGTGAGATCCTGCCACTGCACTCCAGCCTGGGTGACAGAGCGAGACTGTGTCTCAAAAAAATAAAATAAAATAAAATTAAAAAATAAACATAGAATAATGTCCAGTTAGAATAAAGTAGATGTCTTTTGTGTTATTTGTGGCAGGCTGGATTTGGCTCTTGTACTCCCATAGTTTGCTGACCTCAGTTCTATATCCTTGTCACTAATGACTGCAATGTATTCTGTTATGTAGATAGGTACTGACATGGAAAATGGTTATAACATATAGTTCGGTTTTGGAAAAAGCAAAGTGCAAAAAAATTATAATATGGTTCTTTTTTTTTTTTAATTTCTTCACTACTCTCTGAATGAATGGTTCTGTCTTATAGGAAAAAATATATGCATGAGGCCGGCAGACCAGACTGACCAACATGGCAAAATCCCATCTCTACTAAAAATACAAAAATTAGCTGGCGTGGTGGTGGGCGCCTGTAATCCCAGCTACTTCAGGAGGCTGAGGCAGGAGAATCACTTGAACCTAGGAGGCAGAGGTGGAGGTTGCAGTGTGTTGAGATCGTGCCACTGCACTCCAGTCTGAGGGTCAAAGGGAGACTCTAAAATATATATATATATACACACACATACACATAGACACACACATATGCATGTACATTTTATATGTAGAGAAAAATCTAGACGGATATGCACTGAATTATTAAAAGTGGGCACCTCTATAGCTGGTGATGGTGGTTTCGTTTCCTTGGGCTACATTTCCATATTCTTTAGAACTTTTATAATAAGTATATATTACTTTCTTTGCATATATTAATTTTATAACAAAATTTTTAAAATACACTTTTAGATTTTAGAGCAGTTTAATGTCTACAGAAAGTCAGCCAGGTGTTGGTGGCTCACGCCTGTAATCCTAACATTTTGGTAGGCTAAGGCAGGAAGATTGCTTAAGCCCAGGAATTTGAGACCAGCCAGGGCAATATAGCAAGACCTGCCTCTAAAAAAATTAAAAACAAGGCCAGGAGCGGTGGCTGATGCCTATAATCCTGTGACTTCGGGAGGCCAAGGCGGGTGGATCACTTGAGGTCAGGAGTTCGAGACCAGTGTGGCCAACATGGTGAAACCCCATCTCTACTAAAAATGCAAAAATTAGCCAGAAGTGGTGGCATGCCTGTAGTCCCAGCTACTCAGGAGGCTGAGGCAGGAGAATCACATCAACACGGAAGGCGGAGGCTGCAGTGAGCCAAGACGGGGCCACTGCACTCCAGCCTGGGTGACAGAAAAAAAAAATTTTTAAAAAAAGAACAACAATGAAAACAAACAACAAAAAAGAAAAATTGAGCAGAAATCAGTTTCCAGATAGCCTCTCTCTTCCCCCTGTCCTACACTTTCCCCTATTATTTACATCTTGCATTCATGTGGTATATTTGTTACAACTGATAAGTCAATATCAATATGCTATTACTAACTAAAGTCCACAGTTTACATTAGTGTTAATTCTTCCTGTTGTACACTCTTTCTATGGATTTTGGCAAATGCACATCATATATCTATCATTACAGTATCATACAGAACAGTGTCCCTACCCTAAAAATCCTCTCTGCTCCAACTTTTCAACATTCCTGCCCTCTCTCACCTGAATTTCTTCTTCTTCTTCTTCTTCTTTTTTTTTTTTTTGGAAACAGATTCTCACTCTGTTGCCCAGACTGGAGTGCAATGGTGCAATCTCAGCTCACTGCAACCTCTGCGTCCCAAGTTCCAGCAATTCTCCTGCTTCAGCCTCCTGAGTAGCTGGGATTACAGGTGACTGCCACTACGACCCAGCTACTTTTTGTATTTTTAGTAGAGACAGGGTTTTACTATGTTGGTCAGGTTGGTCTCGAACTCCCGACCTCAGATGATCCACACGCCTTGGCCTCCCAAAGTGCTGGCATTACAGGTGTGAGCCACCGTGCCTGGCCAAATACTGATCTTTTTACAGGCTCTTCATGTTAACTTTTCCAGATGTGATATAGTTAGAATCACATAGTACATTGCCTTTTCAGACTGGCTTCTTTCATTTAGCAATATGCATTTAGGTCTCCTACATGTCTTTTTGTGGCTTGATAGCTCATTTTTTAATTTATCATTTAATAATACTGTATGCTCAAAAAAATTAGCTGAGCGTGGGGGCGGGTGCCTGTAGTCCCAGCTGCTTGGGAGGCTGAGGCAGGAGAATGGCATGAACCTGGGAGGTGGAACTTGCAGTGAGCAGAGATCACGCCACTGCACTCCAGCCTGGGCGAAAGAGTGAGACTCCGTCTCAAAAAAAAAATAAAAAAAAATGATAATACTGTATGCTATGGTATGAATCTATCACAGTTTGTTTATCCATTTACCTACTGAAGGATATCTTGGTTGCTTCCAGTTTTGGGAAATTGTGAATATAGCTGCTACAAATATCTGTGTACAGGTTTTTGTGTGGACATAAGTTTTCTACTCATTTGGGTAAATACTTAACGAGGTCAATTCCTGGATTGTATGGTAAGCCTATATTCAGCTTTCTAAGAAACTGCCAAACCATCTTCCAAAGTGGCTGCATGATTTTGCATTCTTATCAGCAATGAATGAGAGTTCCTGTTGCTCCACATCCTCACCAGCATTTGGTGTTGTCACGGTTCTAGATTTTAGCCATTCAAATAGGTGTGTAGTGGTGTCTCATTATTACCTTAAGTTACAAATGCTCAAATCACATATGACACTGAACATCTTTTCATATGCTTTTTTGTCATCTGTGTATCCTAATTTTTTTTTTTTTTTTTGAGACAGAGCCTTGCTTTGTCGCCCAAGCTGGAGTGCAGTGGCATGATCTCAGCTCACTGCACTCTCTGCCTCCCGGTTTCAAGGAATTCTCATGCCTCGGCCTCCCGAGTAGCTGGGATTACAGGCATGCACCACTATGCCCAGCTAATTTTTTTGTATTTTCGGTAGAGATGGGGGTTTCGCCATGTTTCCCAGACTGGTCTCAAACTCCTGAGCTCAGGCAATCTGCCCACCTCATCCTCCCAAAGTGCTAGGATTACACGCATGAGCCACCGTGGCTGGCCCTTCTTAATTTTTTTGAGTTAATGCCTTCCCATTGTTACAGCAATTCTAGGAATTACTCCTAAGGAAAAATTTCAAAAACGGACACTTGTTTATTACAAGGTTGTTTGTTTTAGTGTTGTTTGTAACAATGATAAATTAGAAACAATCTAAAGAAGAGATTGGTTAAATAAGCTCCAGGGTCTGTCTATATAACAGAATACAATGTAGTCATTAGTGATAATATCACAGAACTGGGGTCAGCAAATTATGGTAGTACCAGAGCCAAACCTAGCCTGCCACAAAAAGTACACAAGCCATGCCAAGAATGGTTTGGCATTCTTAAATAGTTTTAAAAAAAATCAAAACAAGAATAATATTTTGTGACAATTATATGAAATTCAAATCTCAGTGCCCATAAGTAAAATGTTACCAGAACACAGCCACACCCATTTGTTTATATATTGTTTGTGGCTGCTTATGCTCTAAATAGCACATTGAGTAGTTGGGATAGAGACCATACAGCCTGCAAAGCCTAAAATAGTTACTATCTGCTGTTTTCCAGGAAACACTGGTCATCTCACTTTAGAGGAAACTCAGTAATATAAGCGTCAGTGATATAAAAGAGATCCCATTTCTGATGGTGATATGAAAAGAAAAGGAATGGAAATAAGTATTTTATATATACACCAAAACTGTTCTCCCTGAGCATTAGTGTAATGGGTTTTTTTCCATTTATTATTTATGAATTTACTGGTTTTTACCATGTACATATATTGTTTATATAGCCACATAAACTTTTTTTTTTTTTTTTTTTTTTTGAGATAAGGCCTCACTCTGTCGCCCAGGCTGGAGTACAAGGCTGCTCACTGCAGCCTTGACCTCCCTGGGCTCAGGTAATCCTCCCACCTCAGCCTCCCAAGTAGCTGCGACCACAGGTGCACATCATCATGCCTGGCTAATTTTTCTATTTTTTATTGAGACAAGGTTTTGCCATGTTGCCCAGGCTTGGATATAAACATTTTTAAAAATACATCATTGGAAACACTTTAACATTCTGAATGAGGAAAGGAGTGACAGAAAAAGTATTTGACATTTGATATATGAAGGGCACTGACCAATTAGAACCCACACCAGGCATTACCTAGTATTTACCCAGTATAATCGCACAGACCCATTAGAACTGACACTAGGCATAAACTCTCAGTATGACAGTACTGACCAGTCAGAATGAACAATGGCACAAATACTGGGTATAAATACCAGTACAAATGCACCACTGCAAGACAGCCCAAAATCAGCCCACAAAAAAGAATGGGAAATTCACATGGTCCAGTGGCTCCCTTGGCTGTCTGCATCGTCTAACAGTCTGGGAGGCTGGGCCTGCAGTGAGCTGTGATGGTGCCACTGCACTCCAACCTGGATGACAATGTGAGACCCTGTCTCAAAGAAACAAAAACAAAAACAAAAACAAAAAAATCCTCACCATTCTGATTGTTAGCATCCTCTCTTCAGAAAGGTTTGACTACCTTTGTCAATCTAACCGCCCACCTCATCCTTTACCTCAGTAGGTAACTCCTCCTTTCTTGCAGGTTCATTCATTCTTTTGAAGTTATAAAAAAATATTTTTGAGCATCTGCAAATGTTACGGAACAGAAGACTTTTAGGATCTCAAATCCATTACATTGCTTTCACATGGGTTTGGCTGGCTTACAATAACACACTAGATACGATGAAGCCGTTAAAACTCAATTGTGGCTGGGCGAGGTGGTTCATGTCTGTAATCTCAAAATTTGGGAGGCCGAGGTGGGCGGATCACCTAAGGTCAGGAGTTCGAGACCAGCCTGGCCAACATGGTGAAACTCCCATCTCTACTAAAAAATACAAAATTAGCTAGGTGTGGTAGTGCATGCCTGTAATCCCAGCTATTCAGGTGGATGAGGCACAAGAAGCACTCGAACCCAGGAGGCAGAGGTTGCAGTGAGTGGAGATCATGCCACTGCACTCCAGTCCGGGCAACAGAGTGAGACTCCATCTCAAAAACAAAAACAAAAACAAACGAACAAAAAAACAAACTCAGTTGCATCAGTCAGGATAAACTAGGGTTATCAAGAATTTATGGCTAGGTGTTATGGCTCATACCTATAAACTCAACACTTGGAGAGATCAAGATTGGAGGATCACTTGAGACCAGGAGTTTGGGACCAGCCTGGGCAGTACAGCAAGACCCCATCTCTCCCCCTACCCCCAAAAAAGTTTATTTTAAGGTGTTTTTCTTTTCTTTCTTTTTTTTTTTTTCCTAAAGTTTATTTCTTGCTCCTGCTACATCTTCAGACTGGCAAGGGGCTGTGCTCAGTATTCTCGCTCAGGGGCCAAACTCATGGAGGCTCCATCTCAACTCACATCAGTGAACGCAGATGCAAGAGAAGGAAGTGTGGCAAAACACACACTAGATCTTAAGTTTCCACCAGGAAGTGACATATTTTATGTTAAAAGTGACACTCATCACTGTCACCCACGTTCATTGGCCAAAGCAAATCACACAATCACACCCAACTTCAGAGGAGTCAGGGAGGTGCCAAATGACCATGCATCGAAAAGGAGGAAACCTCTAATAATGACCACGAAGGTAAGACAACAACGACCACACAGTGACAGTGAAGTGCAGCCCTTACCTTTCCCAAGTCCTCCATGGACGTCCCTGAAAGTGCTGGGCCAGCCTCAGCTTGCTCCTCTAGTAATGAGAAACCCAATACCTCTTATTTATTTTATTTTTTTTTTGAGACAGGATCTCCCTCTGTCACCCAGGCTGGAGTGCAGTGGGGCGATCTTGGCTCACTGCAACCTCTGCTTCCCAGGTTCAAGCAATTCTCCTGCATCAGCCTCCTGAGTAGCTGGGATTACAGGTGCGTGCCACCACACGGGCTAATTTTTGTATTTTTGGTAGAGACGGGGTTTCACCATGTTGGCCAGACTGGTCTCGAACTCCCGACCTCAGGTGATCTGCCCACCTTGGCCTCCCAAAGTGTTGGGATTACAGGCATGAGCCACCGTGCCCAGCTCCTCCAATACCTTTAAAAAGGGCTCCTTGCATGGAATCAGAACCAGCTGCCTGAGACCTCCTCCACATCACGCCTCGTTTTGTCCTGCAGAGCAACACGGAAGAAATCTAATTCCAATTGCATATGTCTTTAAACTACTGAAGAATACCTTATCATCTCTTTCTCTGGGCTATTTTTCCTAAATCCTCAAAAGAAAAAGGAAATGAATAATGAAGAGGCATGGTCCCTGTCCTCTAAAAGCATATGGTACTACTTAAAAGCAGCCCTTTGGTGCTTTTTTTTTTCTTTCTTTAAAGGAAAAACAAAAACACAAAACAAAACAAAAAAATCTCCTCACCACGTTTTAGTTACTTTGTGGTACTCTCAGGATGCCAGGTTGCGCACAATAAAATCAATTCAGGCTCTTTTTGAGATGGAGTCTCACCCTGTTGCCCAGGCTGGAGTGCAGTGGTGCCATCTTGGCTCATGCAACCTCCACTCCCAGGTTCAAGCAATTCTCGTGCCTCAGCCTCCTAAGTAGCTGGGATTACAGGTGTGTGCCACCATGCCCAGCTAATTTTTGTATTTTTAGTAGAAACGGGGTTTCACCATGTTGGCCAGGCTGGTCTCAAACTCCTGACCTTAGCTCGCCTTGGCCTCTCAAAGTGTTGGGATTACAGGTGTGAGCCACCACGTCTGGTTCAATTCAGTTTCTTTAAGCCAAAAAGAAAGTAATGAAAGGATATTAGGTAGCTCAGAAGACCAGTGGGAGGGCTGGAGAACCAGACTCAGGGGCCATGCCCTGATCCAGCTTGAGCCAGACCCAGGCTCTACGGCGTCTATGTCTTTTCCATCTGTTAGTCAGAGCCTACCACAAGCCAGTCTGGTAAGGAAACCCCAGCTACTATCACCACAAGTGCCACAGTTTGCCCCTCTGACGCCAGGCACTGAAACCTCCTGATGACAATTCTTCCCATGGCAGCCCTCTTCTCGCCACCCCCTCACACACGCACATGTGCACCCATATGCACATATACACACGCACGTACATGCGCGCACACACACACATGCATATATACACACACACACACACACACACACACACACACACATATACAAATATATACTGACTGCCCCCACCACCAGAATGGATTGGTAGCCTCCTTATTTGTGCATCCCACTACTTCCTGATTCTGAGTTGGGCAGGAGTATAGTTTAGCCGAATCTCAACCACATGCCTGATCCCGAGTTGCCAGAAAAGGCTAGGAAACCAACTAGGTGGCATCTCCCACTTCTCTATTGGGAGATGACGAAAATACATGAAACTTTAAAATATGAAGTATCTACCATGTAGACGGCAAATACCACCAGACATCCTGTACATATGCAACTTTAAAAAGTCTAATTAGATACAGAAGAACTCGCCCATACTGCAGCCTTCGGAGGAATCATGACGGTAACTGGCATTTTGTTTTGTTTTCACCCTGAGGTAAAAAATAGGTGGCCCTGAGCTTCCCAGAAGTTATCCCCCAAAAAACCCTGGGTTGCCCACAATGCCCTGGAGAAGGGTGACAGCCCACCCCCTCAGCATGTGCCAGTGGCTTGGCAGGAACCAAAACGGCTGTTCTATTTCTTTAGACCTAACAGAGTGCCCAACATATAGGAGATGTTTCAGAGAATCTTTGTGGGATAAAAAAAAAATACTTTATCTGATTCGGCCTCACCACCACAAGCAGGGTATCATTTGCCCCATAACCCAGATGACAAACTGAAGCTGAGAGAAATTCTATGGCTTACATAAGGGCAAAGGCAGTATGCACCTAAACTGGCAACATAATCCCTGCATGGACAAGAAAGCGATGGTAGTATACGCCTACCTAGTTTTTAAAAAAATTATTTTTATTTATTTTATTTTATTTTATTTTTTTTGAGACAGAGTCTTGCACTGTCACCCAGGCTGGAGTACAGTGGCATAATCTTGGCTCATTGCAACCTCCGCCTCCCAGGTTCAAGTGATTCTCATGCCTCAGACTCCCCTGAAGCTGGGACTACAGGCACATGCCACCATGCCTGGCTAATTTTTGTATTTTTAGTAGAGACGGGGTTTTGCCACGTTGGCCAGGCTGGTCTCGAACTCCGGACCTCAGGTGATCCACTGGCCTTGGCCTCCCAAAGTGCTGGGATTACAGGCGTGAGCCATCATGCCTGTCCCCTGCCTAGTTTTTAACACCCTGTCATAATTTCCTTCATTAGATGAGCTTCACTGGTTTAATAAAAACATGAGGAAATGAACTATCAAAGGGATACAGTCATCAGGAAAATTCAACCCCTAGCACAACTTCACAAGTAATTTTTCCATATAATTTAGCTCTTAATTTATAATGTTCCAATTCCTACAGCTCATAAAAAATTACCCTGAAACTTAGTGCTATAAAACAATCATTTATTATGCTTATAGATTTCATGGATCAGGAATTCAGACAACGCAGAGGAGGGGACAGGTTGACTCTGCTCCACAGTGTCTGGGGCCTCAGCTGGAAGCCTTGAAGGCTGGTGGCTGGAATCTTCTGAAAGCTGATTCACTCACATGTCTAGACTTTGGGGTTGGCTGTTGGCTGGAGGCCTCAGTTCTTTTCAGGGGCAGGCATCCTCACAAAGAGCCAGGCACTTCTGCCTGGCTTTTTATCCTTTTTATGACACATAGCATTACATTTGGCATAATGTATTTCATACATACATACATGTTTGTGTATGTATGTATATGTGTATGTACATATATATGTAATATATTAACTGTTGCCTTACAACAAATTACCCCAAAACTTAGTAGCGTACGATCACAAACAGGCCAGGCGTGGTGGCATGTGCCTATAATCCCAGTACTTTGGGAGGCCAAGGCAGGAGGATCACTTGAGCCTGGAGTTCAAAACCAGCCTGGGCAACACAGGGAGACCTCATCTCTACAAAAAATAAAATATTAGCCAGTGCCGGGCAGAGTGACTCATGCCTGTAATCTCAGCACTTTGAGAGTCTGAGGCAGGTAGAACACTTGAGGTCAGGAGTTCAAGACCAGCCTGGCCAATGTGACGAAACCCTGTCTCTACTAAAAATACAAAAATTAGCTGGGCGTGGCGGCGCGGCTTGTAGTCCCAGCTACTTGGGAGGCTGAGGCAGGAGAATTTCTTGAATCCAGGAGGCAGAGAATGCCGTGAGCTAAGATCATGCCACTGCACTCCAGCCTGGGTAACAGAGAGAGATGCTGTCTCAAAAAAAAAAAAAAAAATTATATATATATATACACACACACAACTTATATATATTTAAATATATATAATATATATTTTTATTAGCCAGGCATGGAGAGGATGCTGAGGCAGGAGGATTGCTTGAGTCTAGGTGTTCAAGGATGCAGGGAGCTATGATTGTGCCACTGCACTGGGCAACCGAGTGAGACCCTGTCTCAAAAAAAATAAAAAGTAAATAAAATAAAACCTCAAACATGTAGGATTTTACATAGTTTCTTACGGTTGAGAATGTACGAGCTGGGGTGTTCTGCCTCAGGGCCTCTCATGAGATTACAGGGTTATGGTCATCTGAAGGCTTGAAGGGGCTGGAGGATCTTCCTCCCAGCTCATATACAAGTGTTGGCAAGGGGCCTCCGTTCCATGCAGAGGCCATGCAGGCCTCTCCAGAGGGCTACTCTGACACGGTAGCTGGCTTCCCCCAGACCCACTGATCCGAGATAGAAGGTGAAGTGCCTTTTGTAACCCAATCTCATACCATCCCTTCCGCCCTGTCCTATTAGTCACACAGAGGACCGTGGGACAGTGTAGGAGGGAAGTATACCAGCGTGTGAATAACAGAAGGTGGGACCACTGGGGGCCTCCTTGGAAAGTACAACCTGCTAAACAGATATGGTTACACGTACACATCTTCCTTCCCTTCCCTTTTGTTTTTGTTTGTTTGTTTGTTTGTTTTTTGAGACAGAGTCTTTCTCTGTCGCCCAGGCTAGAGAGCAATGGCACAATCTCAGCTCACTGCAACTCCGCCTCCCAGGTTCGAGCAATTCTCCTGACTCAACCTCCCGAGTAGCTGGGGCTGCAGGCACACTCCGCCACACCAGCTAATTTTTGTATTTTTAGTAGAGACAGGGTTTTGCCATGTTGACCAGGCTGGTCTTGAACTCCTGACCTCAGGTGATCTGCCCGCCTCTGCTTCCCAAAGTGCTGGGATTACAGGTGTGAGCCACCACACCCGGTCCTTCCCTTCCCCTTTTAAAGTCCAAGTCTGTATTTTGTTCTGCTCCGTCCCCACATCTTTGCTTTTTAGCATGCAGCAGGTACTCACTAAGTACTTGGTAGATGGATATTGTACAAGACATGAGTAGTGTTTGCGCATAGCCAGCTTCCCTTCGTTCCGCCCCACAGAGCACTTCTCAGCCTCCCACAGTTGGATGGGCTTGTGACTACTAGCAAGTTAAACATGCATGGAAAGACCTGTGTCACTGCCACACTGCGGGAATGAAAGGCGGGGTTATGACTGTCTAGCCTCTTTCCTGCCATGGCATCCCACGAACGATGTCAAATGCTCTGGTAAGTGTAGCTAACACATGAATAGCCTCAGTCTACTTCCGTCCCAAACCTGAGGCTGTGCAGAATGGAGGCTCTGCCCCCTGGGAGACAAGCTGCAGGCACATGAAAAGTATCTGAGTTTTGGGGGAGTTGTTACTGAAGCCTGACCTGACCTATCCAGATTTACAGATCCACCATCTCTTTTGGCAAACCTGCTAGCCTCAAGTTGCAGATGGGGAACTGAGGCTCAAAAAGGCCAAAAGACTAACCCAAGGTCATATAGCAAGTACATACTAGAGGTGAGTTCTGAATTTGAGTCTTCTGTCTACTAGTTCAGGAGGTGGTATGGTATATCGATTAATTCCTTGGAAGGTTGAGCCAATAAACTTGACCTGAACCCTGATGAGCAAATCGCTAAAATTCTCTAAGCTCAATGATCTCAGTCTGTAAAACTGGGATATAATAATTACCTTCTTCAAAGGTTACCTTTGAAGATTATGAGGATTAAATGAGATGAACTCATAAATCATAAGCCCTTAACAAATGCTATATACTCTCATTATCATTTCCCTTACACTTCAGCCTCTGAGCTAACTGTATAGAGTTGCAGCCTTTTTCCTTCACCCTTCCCCTGATTCCGATCCTTTACAAGGCATTTTCCAATCAATTCCAAAGCCCCCAGACTATTTCCTCCATGGTTTCTCTTGGTAAAGATGTCAAGGCGATTTTTTTTTTCCTATCAAACATAACACATTTTCCATCTTTCTATTATTAGCCTTTCTCTGCCCAACATGCTTTTATTGGGCATTTCTCATTAGTGCAGCTAGCCTGGTGACAGCATACAGCACTGTTGACTCAAGTTGGTAGACACAAAGCAAACCAGCTTCTCGCTCTGCCACCATTTGAAAATGTACTGCAAGAGAAAACTCTCAAGGAAAACAAAGCCTGATCTGCAAAGGTCATGTGTGTACCTACCCTGGGGGAAGAGACCTTTCCAAAGCTCTTCTTGTGTACTGGAAAAACTCCTTACCTATTCTTCAGTATGGGAATAGTTAAATAAATGAGGACATAGCCCCGTAATAAAATAGTATGTAGTCACCAAAAAGAATGAGGTAAGAATGTAGGAGTACTGACTGGGAGCAATGCTGATGATACAGTTTTCAGTGCAGAAAAGCAAGTTCCACAACAATATACACAGTATAATCCTGATTTTGTAAAAGAAATACAATTTAATCAGGATATATACATATGTATGTAATTACACATATGCATATCTATATGTACAAACATACAGATACACAACTGTATATGGAAAAAAAAAAACAACTGCAGTGGCTCATGCCTGTAATCCCAGCACTTTGGGAGGGACAGGCAGGTGGATCATTTGAGGTCAGAAGTTCAAGACCAGCCTGGTCAACATGATGAGACCCCGTCTTTACTAAAAATACAAAAATTAGGGCCGGGCGCGGTGGCTCAAGCCTGTAATCCCAGCACTTTGGGAGGCCGAGACAGGCGGATCACAAAGTCAGGAGATCAAGACCATCCTGGCTAACACGGTGAAACCCCGTCTCTACTAAAAAATACAAAAAACTAGCCGGGCGAGGTGGCGGGCGCCTGTAGTCCCAGCTACTCGGGAGGCTGAGGCAGAAGAATGGCGTAAACCCGGGAGGCGGAGCTTGCAGTAAGCTGAGATCTGGCCACTGCACCCCAGCCTGGGCGACAGATCAAGACTCCATCTCAAAAAAAAAAAAAAAAAAAAAAAAATTAGCCGGGCATGGGGGCGTACACCTGTAATCCTAGATACTCAGAGGCTAGGCAGAAGAATCACTTGAACCCAAGAGACAGATGGTGCAATGAGCTAAGATCGTACCACTGGACTCCAACCTGGGCAACAGAGTGAGCCTCTGTCTCAAAAAAAAAAAAATAAATAAATAAAAGAAAAGAGAAAGAGAAAGAGAAAGAAAAAGGAAAAAGAAAAAGAAAAAAAAACAAAACAAAACTAGGGGCTGGGCACAGTGGTACATGCCTGTAATCCCAGCACTTTGGGAAGCCGAGGTGGACAGATTGCTTAAGCCAACCTAGGCAACATGGCAAAATTCTGTCTCCATTAAAAAACATATAAAAATTAGCCAGGCATGGTGGTGCATGCCTGTGGTCCCAGCTACTTGGTAGGCTGAGGTGGGAGGATCACTTGAGCCTGGAAGGTTGAGGCTGCAGAGAGCTGAGATTGTACCACTGTATTCTAGCCTGGGCAATAGAGTGAGACCCTGTCCTCATTCAATCCTCACCATATCTCTATGAGATAGGTGTAATTATTCCTGTATTACCAAAAAGTGAGGCTCAGAGTCAAGTGTTCAAGGTCACACAATTGAACATGCAGCAAAATACATTAGTCAACAGAATATGCAGTTCCTAAAATGTAGTCTGTTTGTACTCAGTAAACACTGTGCCATGATTTCTGCAAATTCACCTGCTTATCAAACTCGGGCTTCAGAGAGTCTTCAGTGAAGATGTGAAATTGGATCTTCCTGTGGCTAAAGAGCACAGCTGATTTGAGCATGACCAGCGTCTCCTCCAGCCGATTGCCACAGGCCACCACAGCCAGGTGGATCCAGAGCTCGGGTGGCAGCACAGCTTGGAAACTCCTGGGTTCTCCAGGCCTTCTAGGAAGAAGGAAGACAAGTGAAAGCTATTACTAAACTCAAAAAAGTAAAAACAACAAAAAACCAGCGAGTGAATGGTTAGAACATTTCAAAACATGATCAGGCACAATCTGTTATATTTTATAAAGTGATAAGCATTTTGACAATTCTTCCTGCTTAGAGAAAAATACCATTTATTCCCATATTTATCCTGGCAATAGCAGGATGAGTCACTGTTTGGACTGCTATAGGTGTCTGAGGCTTTTTCTGCCAGCACTCAGCTGTCTAGTGCCTGCTGGCTGCCTACTGGCCCATGTTTGGAAATAGTATTGCTAAACTTCGACAGCTGACACAAGGGCTGTGGAGCTCCCACTTGCACAGGCCGTGGAAATTAGATTTGAATGCAACTTGAACAAGAGGAGGGTGGGTTGTGGCTTTCCCATGTGAAACGAGCAACACGATATTCCCATCATCTGGATGTTTTTAGGTTGGGGTGGAATGCATGACCACTGGACCAAAGCAAGTCATGCAAGTCTGGGAGGTGAGAAAAGAAAACAACATATGTGCCCTGACTACATCTCAGGAGAGTCTTGAAGAAACAGGTGTTAATCCTGACTGTCTCGCCAATACTGGTGAGGTGGTGGGTATGAAATTCATCTTCCAGTATGAAATTCACATTAATGAGAAACAGGCAGGAGAGGGGGCAGGTTAAACTGAAAATGATCAAGGTATCATATACTGAGTTAACAGCTGACAGAGGGATAGGGTCCAAGGGTCCAGAATCATCATCCAGCTATTTCCTAGTAATAAAAGATTTGTTCCAGACCAGGGGATGCAGCCAAGCCTCAAACACACCACAGAGAAACATTTGCAGGCAAGTTGGAAGAAGTTGGCCTGGAAAAGGTGCCCTGAGACAAATGAAACTAATTTACTTGCACAAAAGATTTGGAGACCAGGGGAACTTGGATGTCAAATGCTACCATCCTTCCAAAAACTTCGAGTTCAATCAGCTTGCTGCTCCATTATTCACTGCATGGTTGAATAATGGCAGTCTTGCTCCAGATTTCTTTCACCAGGAGGAAAGTTGAAGATGTGGGTGGAGCATTTTGGAAAGCTTCCCAATTTGATTACTTATGAGCATGCTTAGCAGAAGCACAGTCTCATGGCTCAGCTAAGACCAGATGCGGAGAGTTACTTGGATTCCATCTACTTTGGGGATCACAGGAAAAGACAATAGAGACATCTCAAGTATCTCTGGAAATTGTCCACTTCTCTCCATTCTCCCTGCCATTATCTGGTGAGGCCACCATCTCCCTTCCCTTGGATCACTGAGACAGCCCTCTGGGTGGTCCACCTGTCTCCAATCTTATCTTTAACCCCCAGCCTATGCTTTCTCCTGGTTGGTGCCAGGGTGATGTTCCTCTAAAATGCAAATAGGATTGTGTTATTCTCTTGATTAAAATCACGCAAGGGCTCCCCAGTGCCCCCAAGATCAAGTCGAAGCTGCTGACTATGGTTGCTACTTACATCTCTCACAACTGCCCCCAGTACCCCAACCTGGAGAGGCGGCCATTCATAATCACAGTCACATTCTGTTTCACTTCCAGCGCAAGTGACCACGCTGTGTTGCCTCCAGGTCTTGGCACATACATTGTCTGTCTCTCTTTATTTCAGAAATGCTCTTCTCTGCCCTCTTTTCCTTGCTGACTCCAGACCATTTATTCATCAACAAATCTTTACTAAGTACTATTATGTGTAGGCATTATAATAGAAAGACAGTAGTGAACAAAACAAAGACGCCTGCACTGGAGGAAGTTACATTCTGCAAGGAATAAGGGAAACACAAAAATAAGTAAGAGTCAAAGTAGATGGTAACTAAATAATTTATATAGAAAGCTAGACAGTAATAAGTACTATGAAGGGAATACATAGTGGAGCAGGATGGGGGTACCAGGAGCGGCTGGCAGGCTGGGGCAGCATATTCCCGACAGTGCCAAGTTGGAAAAGGCCTAACTAAGGTGAGCTCTGCAAATGACCTACAGGAGGGGAGGTAGGGAGCCATATGCACATCTGCGGGGAGGAGCATGCCACGCAGAGGAGACAGCAGAACAAAGGCACTAAATCAGGGATCTGCCTGAAGAATGTGAGGACCCCTGCCTACAAGACTCACAGGCCTGGTCTCTTCCTTGGCTTCATGGGTGGGTTTTCATGTTTGCTATTTAAGCCAACTCCCAATTCACATGTGAAGGAGATGTTAAAGATGATGCTAAAATGACAGCCAATCTCTAAAAATCAGTCAAGACACTAGCTGAAAAACACTACGAAAGAGATTTAATGCAAACTCATTTGCTTAAGATTATGCCCAATATTTAGGGATATGCATATGATTCAAATGGACTAAGACCATAAAGGCAATCACTTAGATATCTTAAATACGAACACCCTCACCTGCCCCCAAACAGAACGACTCCATCTAGTTTAGCTTTACATATCAGGCTTCTGCAAGGATAACAAGTTTTAATCTTAGTAATCAGGGAAGTACAAATCCAAATAATAAAGAGATTTATTTTTATTTTCAGACTGGCAAAAATTACAAAGTAAAATAGAAGCTGGACCATATTGAGCTTTCACGTGGATATGGGGCAGGGGACAGCTCAGGCGCTGGTGGGGGGCAGTGTAAGTTGGACTGAACACTTTGGAGAGCCATTTGGCAACATTTAACACAGGTGAAGATGGATGTACACCCTCCACCCCTCCAGTCCAACTCCTGCATATATAACCTGAAGAAACTCTTGCACATTTGCACAAGACCTATGCAAGAATGTTCACAGCAGTGCTGTTTATTGATAATGAAAAATAGGTAATAAACTTCAGTGACTATGCAAAGGAGAAAAGTGAATATATTCGCTATGTTTTTAAAGTGAATACCATATAGCAGTGGAAAAAAATAAACCAGACTGATATGTACCAACATAAGGCCAAAGAGGATGAAAAACAACAGGCCAGTGCGGTGGCTCATGCCTGTAATCCCAGCACTTTGGGAGGTCGAGGTGGGCAGATCACTTTGAGGTCAGGACTTTGAGACCAGCCTGGCCATCATGGTGAAACCTTGTCTCTACTAAAAATACAAAAATTAGCTGGGTGTGGTAGCATGTGCCTGTAATCCCAGCTACTTGGGAGGCTGAGGCAGCAGAATTGCTTGAACCTAGGAGACTGAGGTTGCAATGAGCTGAGATGGTGCCACTGCACTCCAGCTAGGTGAGAGTGAGACTCTGTCTCAAACAAAACAAATGCAGGAGAGTGGTTATTTTTTTCCCTTCCCTCCCCTCCCTCCCCCCTCCCCCTCCCCCCTCCCCCCTCCCCCTTCCCCCTCCCCCTTCCCCCTCCCCCCTCCCTCTTCCCCCTTCCCTTCCTTTCCTTTCCCATTTCCTTTCTCCTTTCCTTTCTCCTTTCCCCTTTCCACTTTCCTTTCCCCTTTTCTTTTCTTCTTTCTTTTTTTTGAGACAGAATCTCACTCTGTTGCCCAGGCTGGAATGCAGTGGTGTGATTTCAGCTCACTGCAACCTCAGCTCACTGCAATCTCTACCTCCCAGGCTCAAGCAATTCTCATGCCTCAACCTCCTAAGTAGCAGGGACTACAAGCGGGAGGCCACCATGCCTGGTTAAATTTTTTTTTTTTTTTTTTTGTATCTTTAGTAGAGACGGGGTTTTGCCATGTTAGCCAGGCTGGTCTTGAACTCCTTGCCTCAAGTGATCCGCCCGCCTTGGCCTCCCAAAATGCTGGGATTACAGGCATGAGCCACCATGCCCGGCCGGATAGTGGTTATTTCTGATTAAAATCTTATTCCTTAAGTCAAGTGGTGGGCACTTCATCTTGTTATTATCTTTACTTTTTGTGGCCCCAAACTATTTGACTTTTTTTTTTTTAATTAAAAAAAAGCATGCACTGCCCTGCAAGACAGTAGGTCACCTCTTCTCTTCTTTGCAGGCTTCAGTGATTTGGGTCTGCACAGTACAAAAAGCAGGGGCTAGGGACAATCTTTCACAGTGTCTGGTGACAGGTACTAAAAAAGAAAAATAAAACCTCTCCTGGTGCCAGTTCAAGTATCAGTGGTTGGGATTTAACGAGACCTCTGCTGGCCTCACCCTATTACTTCTCACATTACATGAAAAATCTCAGGCTTTAGGTAATCAGTGTTAGTGCTGTGCAGTCACAATGCAGAATAAAGTTTAAGGACACCGGTGTGGTGTGCCTTTCACCACCTCCTACTGATGGCACTCTCAAATGTCACTCAAGACTGTGAGGATCCAGGGGAGTGCAGTCTAGGTACCTAGGACCCCTTAACCCCTTGAATGACTAGGATTGGGCAGGGAATGGGTGATAGGGAATTCTAGCACTGCTGTGACTGATGGTTAATATTTACGTTCTTATTTTTACTTTATAAAAGGGGACTGGAGTGAACATTTGCTGTCCAGAAATTTTAAGGACCTGTTGCTAAGGGAGGGGCTGATGGCAACGATCCTGGTAACCATGCTGGTACAGCCTGAACAGGAGTCAACCTATCACAGTGGAAAAGCAGAGTCGGATGATGGCAGGGCAGATCTCCCGTGACTACGTGGATCCAGGTGCACCTGACCCTAACCTGGGGCAGTTTAGTTATTAAGCCAGTAAACTCCCTTTTGCTTAAACCAATTTGAAACAAACTTACAACTTAGCAATCAAAATAATAAGAGTCATAACATAGGTCCTAAAAAGATGTTTCTAATCAACTTTGACTCTTCCTGCCTCGCTCGTATTCACTTCATTTATCTTTTGAAATGCCCACTGAACCCATTCCCTCCTTGTTGCTCACTGCTATGACCCCTGCCCAAATCGTGACCATTCTTCCAGTTTTGTGGCTGGAAGAGATGCCAGACACCATGTAGGGCAGGGGATTCCCTACCTGGCCATGCATCATAATCATCTGCAGTGTCTGTTATTCTGCAGACTCCCAACCCACAGAGATTCTGATTCCATGGGTCTTGGGTGAGGCCCTGGAGTCTGCATACTAACACACTTGTACTACACACCACTCATAGTTCAGCTATGGTCAGGAACCAGGGATCTGAGCTCACATCTCACCTCTCCTCCTTTCCTTAAGACTTACATTCCCAGAAATGGAATTACTGGGTTAATATCTATGATCCTTTCAAGAAAGTAGCAATTTTGATGGTTTCTCAAATTTACCCAAGTTCTAAAGGAAAGCATCAGACTACGAGAAGAAAGCAAAAAGTGTAACAAACACTACCCCGGCCATCTCTGGATTACCTGTACTATGTAAGTGGAAATGGTCTTGCGTAAGACCTACTGCCTCCTAATTTCCATGTATTCCAATGGGGTGATGCATAGGTGTTAGTAAACATTTAGACTCCAATACAGCAAGTAACACTGAGTTACACAGTGAGAAAGCTATTCCATTTGCGGTGCTTTTTCAATAACACCAACAACAATAAAGTCTCAGCTTGATGCTTTTTAAGAATTTTAATATTTTCTTACTCTTTTTTGTTTTGTTTTGTTTTTTGAGACGCAGTCTCGTCGTGTGGCAAAGGCTCGAGTGCAGTGGTGCAATCCCAGTTCACTGCAACTCTGCCTCCTGGGTTCAAACAATTCTAGTTAGATACCTACAGGAACTGAAAACATGTGTCCACATAAAAGGTTGTACACAAATGTTCAAATAGCAGCATTATTCCCAATAGTCAAAAAGTCCAACTTAAATGTCCATCAACTGGTAAACTGATACATCAAATATCCATACAATGGAATACTATTTGGCAATAAAAAGGAATCAAGTATGATATGATGTGTGCTACAACATAAATGAACCTTGAAAACAGTAAACCTGTGAACATAATGACAATGTAAAAAGCCACATATTTTATGATTCCACATATATGAAAAGTCCAAAATAGGCAAAGCCACAGAGACAGGAAGTATATTAATGAGGCGAGGTGCAGTGGCTCACCCCTGTAATCCCAGCACTTTGGGAGGCTGAGGCAGGTGGATCACTTGAGGTCAGTAGTTTGAGACCAGCCTGGCCAACATGGAGAAACCCCATCTCTACTAAAAACATAAAAATTAGCAAGGGGTGGTGGTGCTTGCCTGTAATCCCAGCACTCTGGGAGGATGAGAAAGGCAGATCACTTGAGGCCAGAAGTTTGAAAACAGCCTGGCCAACATGGAGAAACCCCGTCTCTACCAAAAATATAAAAATTAGCTGGGCGTGGTGGTGCATGCCTGTAATCCCAGCTACTTGTGTGGCTGAGGCAGGAGAATCCCTTGAACGCAGGAAGTGGAAGTTGCAGTGAGCCAAGATCGCACCACTGCGCTCCAGCCTGGGCGACACAGCAAGACATTGTCTCAAAAAAATAAATAAAAAGGTAAAAAAGTAGATTAATCATTGTCAGGAACTAAGGGGAGGGGCAAATGGGAAGTGACTAATGGCTTAAGAGGTACAGGGTTTCTTTTTAGGGTAATGAAAATGTGAAAATGGCTGGGAGCAGTGGCTCATGCCTGTAATCCCAGCACTTTGGGAGGCCGAGGTGGGTGGATCACGAGGTCAGGAGATCGAGACCATCTTGGCTAACATGGTGAAACCCCGTCTCTACTAAAAATACAAAAAATTAGCTGGGCGTGGTGGCAGGCGCTTGTAGTCCCAGCTACTCGGGAGGCTGTCAGGAGAACAGAGTGAACCCAGGAGGCAGAGCTTGCAGTGAACCGAGATCGTGCCACTGCACTCCAGCCTGGGCGACAGAGCAAGCAAGACTCTGTCTCAAAAAAAAAAAAAAGAAAATGTGAAAATGTTCTGAAATTCGATGGGGGTGATGGAGGCACAATTCTTTGAATAAACTAAAAATGACCAAATAGTATACTTTTTTTTTTTTTTTTTTTTGATGCAGAGTCTTGCTCTGTAGTCCAGGCTGGAGTGCAGTGGTGTGATCTTGGCTTACTGCAACCTCTGCCTCCCAGGTCCCAGTTCAAGCAATCCTCCTGCCTCAGCCTCCTGACTAGCTGAGATTACAGGTGTGTGCCACCATGCCCAGCTTTTTTTTTTTTTAGACAGAGTCTAGATCTGTCACCAGGCTGGAGTGCAGTGGCATGATCTCGCCTCACTGCAACCTCCGCCTCCCAGGTTCAAGCAATTCTCCTGTCTCAGCCTCCTGAATAGGTGGGACTACAGGCGCCTGCCACCACGCCCGGCTAATTTTTGTATTTTTAGTAGAGACGGGTTTCACCATATTGGTCAGGCTGGTCTCAAACTCCTGACCTCAGGTGATTTGCCCACCTTAGCCTCCCAAAGTGCTTGGATTACAGTGGTGAGCCATCACACCCAGCCAATTTTTTTGTATTTTTAGTAGAGACAGGGTTTCACCATGTTGGCCAGGCTGGTCTTGAACTCCTGACCTCATGATCCGCCCACCTTGGCCTCCCAAAGTGCTGGGATTACAGGTGTGAGCCACTGTGCTCGGTCCAAATTGTATACTTTTAAAAGGTACTTGAGTTAAACTGCAATAAAGTTGTTATTAAATAAATAAATACATCAATGCACTTAACGTTTATAACATGGATAGATGTTGTAAAAATTTTTAAAGCAGGTAATGGTAGTATAGCAATATCATAAGAATTGTGGGCCAGGTGTGGTGGCTCACGCCTGTATTCCCAGTACTTTGGGAGGCTGGGGCGGGTAGATTACCTGAGGTCAAGAGTTTGAGACCAGACTGGCCAACATGGTGAAACCTCGTCTCCACTAAAAATACAAAAAAAAAGTAGATGGGTGTGGTTGCAGGTGTTTGTAATCCCAGCTATTTGGGAGACTGAGGCAGGAGAATCGCTTGAACTGGGGAGGTGGAGGTTGCAGTGAGCCGAGACTGCACCATTTGCACTCCAGCCTGGGCAACAAGAGGGAAACTCCGTCTCAAAAAAAAGAATTGTGATGCCATGTGGGAATGAGTGAGGTTTGTAAAACGTTGCCCTAGTTGTCCTGGCTCAAGTGTTCCCCAAGCTCAAATGAAAAATGATATTCAGAATAACACAGAAGGCTCGGAGGGAGTAGCAACTTCCATGCTTCCTCTCCATGGTGCCTGAGACAAGCGTCTCCTTAATCGCTTAGAAGTCTCAAGCGTGCGACTTAATTAAACTTCAATTTCTGGAGTGTATAAATAATGAAATACGGCATTTATGTGTAGTGCTATTTACTTTGTAGCCTATTACTGCAAAATACACTGAATTATTAAAGCGAGTAATTGGTTCTACTCAGACCCTCTTTTCTGCCATCTCCTGCTATTTCTCTTATCAGTGCTTCTCCTGAGCTGTCAAGCTAAATTAACTCAGGTGAACCTGAGGCTGCCATACAGACTGGCAGGGAAAGTTGGATGGAAAATTGCACTTCTTTCAAATACAGCCCTAAACTGCGCTGTTGGCAACTAGTTTTACTTACAGAAGGAAACAGAAATACGTGGGGAAAAATGGTAGAAGATGAATTTTAAGAAGCTGAATATGCTCACCTTATGGGAAGAATAGACTAGTGATGTCCCCCTCCCTAGTGGAGTATTTTGCAAGATGAAACCATTTTTGCTATTTTAACATGGAGAAAGTCTGCAAATGAGGACACAGTGGCAGTTCAGGAAGCGGAAACAACACTTTGATATGGCCCCTGGAAGAAGAGTCCGGAGAGGGATAATTATAGCCATGTCAAGTGTTGGCAGTGAGAGTCACTACTAAAGTTCCCTGCAAACCACAGGCTTTGGAAAGCATGAATCCCCTGACAAAAATTTTCTCCCCTGACGCCATGATTAGATTCTTCACTCAGAACCCACACATGACACTAAGGACTTTGCTAACAGTTAAATAACTTTTAATGACCCATGGGTTCGAGTTAAATCAAATATCATAAATCTTTCAAGATAGACAGAAGAGCTGGCATTTGCCTCGAAGTCATGGTGTTATATGAATAATGCCAAGAGAGTGCCAAAAAACTCCATGGGGGGCTTCATGACATTATTTGATAAATGTATTTAATTATTAATAGTACATATTTAGCTTGGCTCATGAGATCTGATATGAGGCTGTATTCTTAAACAAAGTCTAGGTCTAATGCATGGTAGCTGTTCAGAGCCTAAAGTTGGTAATTACAACTATGTGTATACGTGTGTGTGTGTGCTTTTAGACATCACTGTGCATATACATAAGCTTTAAAACTAGTGTCACAGCAAGGATTCAAACCCAGAGAGGTAGACTTAAGAGGCCATGCTTTTAGTCATTATGTTGTATTTGGAACCACACACAAGTAAGTTAGAAAAAGAGCCCTCTCTGGCTGGGCGCGGTGGCTCACACCCGTAATCCCAGCACTTTGGGAGGCCAAGGCAGGTGGATCACCTGAGGTCAGGAGTTCAAGACCAGCCTGACCAACATGGTGAAACCTTGTCTCTACTAAAAATACAAAATTAGCCGGGCGTGGTGGCACATGCCTGTAGTCCTAGCTACTCAGGAGGCCTAGGCAGGAGAATCACTTGAACCTGGAAGGTGGAGGCTGCAGTGAGCCGAGATCGCACCACTGCACTCCAGCCTGGGCAACAAGAGTGAAACTGCACCTGAAAAAAAAAAAAAAAAAAAGAAAAGCAAAGAAAAGAAAAGAAAAGAAAAGAAAAAGAGCCCTCTGTGAGCAGATGCAGCCCCTACGCAGGGCTCCTGGCATGGACTGCATTTCAGTCTCCCACGCCTCCCCCGGTGCTCGTGTGCAGGGAACGATCTCCACAACAGACCTTTGCCAACGCTACCTTCCTAATCCACCCATTTGCCATTCGCAGAGGTTATTCACATTTGTGTTGATTTATTCCCCCTCTAGAATTCTACGAAGGCACCTGGACTATTCTCATTTCGTTTCTACCCTTATGATTGTTCCTGACATACAGCAGACTCTATTTCTCCATCTCCTTCTTCTTTCCAAATTAACATGTTATTGAGATTTTAAAATATGAATCGGCAGTGCTAGTTTGAAATAAATGGCTGTTGACATACGAGGGAGAAGAACTAGATGAGGATTACATATTCCGCAAAGGAGCATTTCTGTCTCATTTCCTGAAGAAGAACATGAAGGACTTTAAAGCTTAGAGGGAGGAAACGAAGAAAAATGGTCTCCCCAACTAATTTCCAGCTTCCTAAGCCTCAGGCCATCAAGGGATTTTTAATTTTTATGGTAATTTCTATACTTTAAGTTATTTAATGCATATACAAGTAGTGCATATATCATAGAAAAAGTTTTAAATACCACCAGCAAAAGTGGGGGGCACTCAATTCCAATTTCATAACTACTGTTAAAATTTTGGTATGCTGTCTTCCAGAGTTATACCCAATATACGTGGGTGTGTGTATATACATATGTAAATATATAAAAACTTTAAAACTTGAAGTAGGATCATTTTCATAATTTGTTTTTTTCCTTACAAATCTGAACAATTAAAAAAAACTAGAGAGGTTCTAGAAAGCTATCAAATGGTTCAAACTGTGACATTTGTTCTCAGCTACAGCATGGTGGTCAGCAATTTTGCTCTAAAAGCACATAGACCTGGCTTCAAATTCTAGGCCTGCCACTTGACTGTCCTATCTTGGGTACGTGCTTTAACCACCTTTAGCCCTCAGTTTCCTCATCTGTAAAATGGGCATACCGATGGTAATGGACATCTGCTTTGGGTTTTGGGATTTCTTACTGGCATCCGTGTTTAGGACTTTCTGGTAAAAGCGCCTTAATTTTATTTTGGGGACACCACTCTTTTTCTGTTCTCAGCTCATGAGGCTTGGAGGGGATGAATCAGCTGCCCCTCACCCCACCAGCTGTAGGCACATCTCATGTGTAGCCTTCGGTGATTGGAAACACATGTTAGTCAAGTGAGGTCAACGGAGGCAGCCCTGGGACTTTTGCTGGATGGAATTTTTCCCTTGGGGCTACTAGAAGAGGAGGTTGCACACCCAGACCTATTGGGAATCATTACATGGAGAAAACTGACCTGAGAGTGTCGCCCACACAGAAGGAAGCAGAGCTAAAAGGAGGCAAGATGGTTAGAAATCCTGGCCTCACCTGTGACTGAAGCTTTATCTCTTTGCACTTTCCAGTTTTACGAGCCAGTTAAAACCCCTTTTATGACCAAGCGATACAAACGGATGAGCTGGCATTCTATCACATGCAACTGAAAGAGTTCTGCCTTATCCAATATGAGTTCCTACCTCCTAGGTTATTATGAAGATTAAATGAAATAATGTAGTGAAGTGCTTAATAAGGTACCTGGCATATTTTAAATCATCATTCAATATTAGTTATCATCATAATTAAGTATTAATGTGAAATTCATCAGAAGCCTTCATTTTCCTCTAAATACGTTATATCCATGCCAAAACCAGGATAGGCAGGGCAGCAAAAAGCACATTATTTTATGTATCAATACTCTATCTTACTACAAACCGGATTTGAACTGCTAGTAAACCTTTTGCTCTGTTTTGTTTGAATTTGAGACAAGGTGTCACTCCATCACTCAGGCTGGAGTACAGAGGCACAGTCTCAGCTCACTGCAACCTCCGCCTCCCGGGTTCAAGCGATTCTCTTGCCTCGGCCTTCAGAGTAGCTGGGATTACAGGCGCCTGCCACCATGCCCAGCTAATTTTTGTATTTTTGGTAGAGGCCAGATTTCACCATGTTGGTCAGACTGGTCTTGAACTCCTGATCTCAAGTGATCTGCCTGCCTCAGCCTCCCAAAGTGATGGGATTACAGGCATGAGCCACCGCGCCTGGCCACACTCCTTCAGCTTGTAATGAGTACCAGGAGACTGAGATTGGTGTACCCTTTATTATATACAGAAGCTGAGTCTCAGCTTCCTCAAGTCATACCTATCCCAACAAGAAAAGGCTGCTTGAATCTGCATTTTAAAAAATATATATAAAACTGAAATAGAGATGGGTGTCTCACTATGTCACCTAGGTTGGTCTCTAACTCCTGGGCTCAAGCGATCCTCCTGCCTCAGCCTCCCAAAGTGCTGGGATTACAGGCATGAGCCACCAGGCCCAGCCTTGAATCTGTATCTTAGCCCTTGCTAACACTTGCTGGGAGTTTCTGGTGTCAGCATTTTACCTGCATTGTCTCATTTTGTCACTGAGCTTATTTCTGAGAAAGCCACAATTTGCTGAGGACTGACTTGTTCAAAGTCACACGGGTACTTAGCTGGGTCTAGTTATGGCTCAATTCCTAACAATGCAATGATGGATAATAATAGTACTCAGAACAGCAAATCATTTGGTGACTCCCATGAGCTAACCTACTGTGCTAGGTGCTTTATGTACATTATTATTTCACCTCTCGGATCTCAGTTTTCTCACTCATAAAAGACAGTCATATTTTGGATTATGTATTCTCTATCGTCTTATGTAAAGCTTGGTTTATAAATTGTACCATATGAGATTACAGTCTCTCATGTTGCTAAAAGAGATAGGGGATCATCTAAAAGTCACTTGAAATATATGAAGGTCACTCTTTACTGGCACAAAATCAGCAGCTCCCAATGAAGGTATCATGTCAAAAAACTTCTTTTTCCAGGAGGAGTTTTCAGAACTTCATAATCTGAAACAAATGCTGGGGAATATTTAAGGGAAACGTAAAATGAATATTCTCTTCAACAGAAGTATCTTATTTTCTTTATATTATTTGTAAAATTGTGCTAAATACATACAACATAAAATTTTGTCTTTTTTACAGTGAATTATAAATGAAGTATTCTTAAGGAAAACAAATCTGTTCTCAAATTCTCTTCCAAAGACTCTCACCTGTGAGTTTTAAAAGGCCCAGTGTCAATATGGCCAGTATTTACTGAATTTAGTAAAGGTGTTAAAAGCAGGTGCTACATATTCAAATTAGTCAGGACTCTCTGGTGGCAAGTAACAAATGCAAGTCAAATTAGATTAAGAAAAAGAGGGGAATTCATTACATCACAGAATCTAGAAATGGTTGAGACAGTGAAAAGCAAGAAGCTGGCCTTGGGAACAGTGCTGGGAGCTGCCCACCACCCCCACCCAGCCCCGGCCCCGCCCCGCTGGCCTGCACACCGCTGCCAGCGCACCTGACCCCACCCCACCCCACCCCACCCCATCTGGGTTGCTCTGCATCACTTCTCAACTCTCCATACCATCTTGGTTTCCATTAGCTCCTATTGCAGAACAGCCTTCCCCACTGGCAGAAATACAGTTGCAGTCCCTGAGTTGCTTAACTTACAGCTTCAGCCACTAGAAACAATCTGCCCTTATGCTATTCCCTTAGGTCTCCGTTGTACCAAACCCCTATTAATCTCAATGGGGAAGGCACCAGGTTCAAGAGGCTGAAGAAGAGACCCAGAGCCAGCAAATGAGACCTGGGGTTTTACTGGGGGCTTCCATATAAGGGAGAGAGTCCAGTGGCAGTGGGCTGGGCAGGAGGACCGCCTTACATGCAGTGCAGTGGTGGTGGGTTGGACAAGATGACTGCACAGCCCAGTGGGGAAGGGCTGGGCAGAACAACCGCAACTGTTTGCAAAAGGTGTGCAGTTTACATATTATAGCGTTTTCACTTACCACCCTCCCCTCAACAACCTCCACCTGGCAATCTTCATGCAACCCAAAACTCAAGGCCTTAATCCCCTGCATAGCCCGTGTTCCACGGGGCAGGACGAGGGCTCAGATGTTCCTCATAGAACATAAGCATGAATCTCTGGGTTGGCCACTCCAGGATTCCCTAGGTTGGAACACACATTCAGGTGCACCTGGCATGCAGGGTCATTCTAAGGTATGCTCAAGCTGTTGCTGAGTCAGCATATAGTCTCTGATCCCAATTTTTAAAAATCCTTAAGAAAAGCTCTGATTTTGCTCAGGAACCTACCCCTGGTAAGTCACCCGCAGGCTTTGATAAGGTCAAGTGCACATAATGGCTGCTCTGGGGTGTGATGGATACTCACTTCCTGGGTGCCCCCACCCAACTATTCCCCTTTCTCTCCATCAATAGTCCCAAGATTTTGATTTAAAAGAATCATCTGGTTCAGCTAAGATGATTTTGGATGCAAGAACAGAACTCTCAACTCCAACACAGGGCCCAAGAAACGTTAGATCTCAGGATGCCTTGATTCTGGGACTCAGTGGTGTCCTCAAGGACCTGTATTTTCTTTCTCTACTGCCCAAACAGATGGCTTCATCCTAAAGATGATTCCCTTACAATGATGGTGGCAGCTGGGGCTATTTATTTCCTTGGTTGTATCTAGAAGATGGAGTCTTTTGTTTAATAATGTAAAATAAGTTCTTTCCTTCTGGCTGATTGGGCCAGTTTGGGTCATATGACACACCTGTAGACCAATAGCTGTTGGCAGAGAAATGAGTGTATTGACACGCTTAGTCCTGGATACAAGAAGCTCACATTATGAAAGGCATGGATCATCATGGTGGGCTTAGACTCTCTCTTGGGGCGACACAGTGAGACACTATCCTAAAAAAAGAAAAAAACCCAAAAGTAATAAAAAATAATAAAACCTATTTAAAAGGAAAAACGTCCCTCTCTTTTAATGGTGTTACTATTAAAGACCCTTACTATTCTTCAAAAGGGTATGGGACCATTTTAAATATTACTAGATAATAAGGAACTTTTTTTTTTTTTTTTTTTTTTTTTCTGAGACGGAGTCTCGCTTTGTCGCCCAGGCTGGAGTGCAGTGGCCGGATCTCAGCTCACTGCAAGCTCCGCCTCCCGGGTTTATGCCATTCTCCTGCCTCAGCCTCCCGAGTAGCTGGGACTACAGGCACCCACCACCTCGCCCGGCTAGTTTTTTGTATTTTTTAGTAGAGACGGGGTTTCACCATATTAGCCAGGATGGTCTCGATCTCCTGACCTCGTGATCCGCCCGTCTCGGCCTCCCAAAGTGCTGGGATTACAGGCTTGAGCCACCGCGCCTGGCCGATAATAAGGAACTTAATATTATAAGTAAATCTTGGAACAGGGCTGGCACAGGCAGTTCCTGCACCCATTCATTAGTTCATTCAACAAATACGTATTGAGTATCTACTATGAGATCATCTCTGTTTTAGGAGTCAGTGAAATAGTGATTTAAGAAGAACACTGTTAAGTGTACATGAGGGGGCAGGAGCAAAGAACATACAATATTCACACAATGAGTGCTCTGAAAAACAAAAGACTAAACAGGGTAAGGCAGAAGAGAGTGATGGCGAGGACCCCCTTAGGAGAAAATATTTGAGAACAGTCCTGAAAGAAACGGAGGAGCTAGCCATGCTAGGATGTGCGCAAACATTCCAGCACTAGAGAGATGCATACTACTGAAGCAGGAATGGGCTTGGTGTGTTTGAAGCCCAGTGTGGCTGAAGCAGAGTAAGTGAATGGGGAGTGGTAGAAGAGGAGGCCAGAAAACTAAATGGGGTTGAGATCAGGCAAGGGCTCAAAGGCCACACAGGGAAACTTAAAGTTATTCTTAGTGTGATAGGAAGTCAATCACTGGAAGGCTTTAACCAGCAAATAGGTGGACCCCATCTGGTCTACCTATTACAGATTATTTCAGCGGCTGTAAGGAAAATGGACTGTAGAGGGCGCTAGAATGGAACCACACAAACCGGAGAGTAGGCACCTGTAGGTGTCCAGCTAGGGAATGATGGCGGTTAGGACCTCACTAAGTAACTATGGAGTGGAAATGGTGGAACTGGGGATATATTTTTGAGATAGAACCAATAGGGCTTACTGACTGAGTAGGTGTGGAGGGTGATCGAGGGGATTCATGGACCAATCAACAAAAATGAATTGTGGACAGAATCAAGACTCACACTACATAGTATCATAGACAGTACTCAAGATCCAGACACCTTTAATGTGCTCTGGGGCTATTAGCTAATTATAGGATGGACATAGATGAAGCATTTTGCTACAGAACACCATCCCTTTTAGTGAGACCTTTATTCAGGTTTGAACACTCTGAGAAGACTTATCTCAGACACCAAAGGGAACTGCAGGAAATGGTGCCTCTTGATGAGACACATGCTTCCTTTCATTGGAGCAGCTGGGGAGGCTGCCAAGTGTAATGCGTTTTTGTATTGTCTCCTTTCCCTCATCCCCAAATTCTGGGAGGGCAGCAACTCCATTCACCATTGTACCAGGAGTGCCTGATAGAGTAAATGTGCAATCACATTTGCTGAATGACTATGGAATAAAATGGCAGAGGAAAACTACAGGGCTTAAAGGTAGCTTAAGTCTCCCTTAGAAGCCATATTTTAAGAGAAACAGCAATATCCAGGCCAACACAGAAGAAAAAGAATAAAGTTCAGGACAGGGTTGCGGTTGAGTAATCAGTAAGAGCCCTAGGATGGAGCCCATAAATGGGAAACAGTGATTTTGCAAGAGTTAGCACAAAGGGCCATGCAATAGCCATTGTTGGGCTTTTGCTGCTAAACTTGATGATCTCATCACAGGATCATCAAATGTCTGAGCTGGAAGATATCTTAGACAACTTTTAGATTAATTTGCTCATTTCACAGATGAAGAAAATAAGGTGAAATGGCTTTGGATTAGAACCCAATTTGCTGAACTCCACATGCCAACTTCTTTCCTATATTGCGCTGATTAGCAGTTAACCTTCCTTTTCCACATGTAGGCTCAAGGAGGAGTTTTCAGAAGCAACCTAGAGCGAGTCTTCTAATGTCTAAAATCTATTCCCAAGTACAATTCTCATTTTATGATTCAGTTTTAGGAAAAAAAAAAAAGATCTCTCTTGATAAATCTTTCCTCTTATTCAGTGAAAATGAGGCAGCCCCTCAAGGTTCCCTTTTTGAAACGGCTGCCAGGCTTAAATTTAACACTTAATCCTACTAACAGAAGTACTGTTTATTTTTGATGAACAGTATTTATTTACCCCTCTTCTTTATGACTTTTCATTTTTCATACCATTTCAATGGACTTATTGTATATGTGTCTTTTACTATACGTCGCCTCAGATTCTTTTTGGAAGTCAGCCAGCTATAAATCACCAGTAAGCCAAAATAGAAGGAAGATTTCATTTCTTTTGTGCACTGGGACTGCTGCTTCCAGAATGGTGTCCGTTTTCAAATCCCCCCCTTGATAGAAAAGCTCAGACCTTACTTACCTCCTGGCTTTATATTTATAGAGAAGGAGGCCACCACAGGACAGATTGTATACAAATGACTAGTTATAAAATTGAAGGGTCTGCCTACTAACGAGGCAAGTCCTTGGAAACTTCTGTGAAATGAAAACAAGATGTGGAAGGAGAGTGCTACGTTTCCTGCGTTGACGTGGCAGAACTTCACTTACAGCAGCCCCCTGTGGGAGGCGAGGCAGCACAGGCTGTGGATGGTAAGCAGGTGGTGGACTGTGTCACATCCAACTCCAGGCTCTCAGCTAACTACAACCACAAGCCTGACCCTCCCCAGACCAGAGAAATGAGATCACGTAGCCTTCATCTCTTCTGGATTCTAGCCATGTAAAGAGATTAAAGCACTCGTTTTTTGAAAACACGAGGCTTTCTCTTCCCTCCCTAAATGAAATTCCTCCTAAACCACAAAAATTTAACCCAAGCAGAATTAGGAAAGCAATAAAGGAGACCTAGCAGAGATCCTCCTACTCCCTCACAACTTCAGAGCCTTCTGCTGCCATTTCTGTGGAGGTAGCAAGAGAAACAATAAATAAGTCCCAGAAAATGTCAACTGTTTATGCATTTGAGCCTGAGACTTCCTGTGGCTTTTGTCTTTTACTCCAGTTTTAAAATTTTGTTCCTTATTCCTATGGTGTTGGCCATGATTTCCATGATAATCTAAGAGATATGTTCAAAAGAAAAATGGCTTCAAGGGTACTGTTGCTCCTGGAAATAGTCCTTCCCTAAAACATCCATTTGGATTCTGTTCATGATCTCCTCCTAGTCAGAGCCACTTTGTTCAGATAGAGACAAAAAGATGCTGCGCCACTGTTCTCAACACCTTGAAGAATGAGACAGATCCAAAAATCTAGTGTTTCTTTAAAAAAATCTCAGTAAAATTACGAATTGCAGGCAAGTCTATGGCATGACATCAGCATAGCACGTAAGTGCTCAACCTGAGTCCACACTGCCTGGATCTTTCTCTTTCTCTACCAGGTTACCTGTGAACTCTGGAAAAATTGCTAACCCTTGTGCAATATTTTCCTCATCTGAAAAGTGGGGATACCATTGGTGCTTTGCAAAGCACTTTATCAAACTTTGTTGTGTGTGAGAAACAATGGGAGGGACTTGTTAAAACACGGTTGCTGACCACCCCCCGCTCCAAAGCTTCTGATTCTGTAGGGCTAGGGTGGGGCCCAGGAATCTGCATTTCTAACAAGTTCCCAGATGATGCCTGTGCAACTGGTCTAAAGTCCACACTTTGAAAACCACTATCAAAGGGTTATGGTGTGGGCAGGGCGCGGTGGCTCACACCTGTAATCCTAACACTTTGGGAGGCTGAGGCAGGTGGATCACTGGGCTCAGGAGTTCCTGGCCAATATGGTGAAACCCCGTTTCTCTACTAAAAATACAAAAATTAGCTGGGCATGGTGGCACACGCCTGTGTGCAAGCTACTTGGCAGGCTGAGGCATGAGAATCACTTGAACCTGGGAGGCTTGAACCTGGGAAGTGGCGGTTGCAGTGAGCAGAGATCATGGCACTGCATGTGCCATGATTTTTTTTTGTCTCAAAAAAACAAAAAGGTAGTGGGGGTTGGGGGAGATTATGGTGTGGATTATGTAGTTGTATATGTAAGTGTTAACTGTGACTATTTGTGTCTACTGTGGTTAGCAATATCCCTGGCAATAGGTTAACAATGTTAAGGGTGACATTATTATTATTATCTTACCAGTTGTCCCATCAAACTTAGCAATCATATTAAACTTGCAGTTAAACCCTAATTAATCTATCATAAGAAACACCAGTATAGAAGAGGAGAAATCCTATTAATTTCCTAACAGACATATCCTTAAAGACTGTACACATTCAGAAGGGGCTGTAAAGTGTTATAAGTACTTTAAAGTGACAGATTGTTGGGGTCTTTTTCCCTCTAAAACTTGTCAGTACCCATCTGTAGTGAGGCAGAAGGGAAACAAAAGCTGACACAGCTACTTCTTGAGGTTTCATGTCTTTTCTCTTAGTTACAGTAAAAGCACCAAAGAGATTTAGTCATTATGGTTAAAAGGAATTTTTCAACTCCCTTCAGGTTGAAATTAAGGAGCCCAGCAAACGAGGACGTTGCATTGGCAGTTAGAAACAACAGTTTTGAAAGGGCAGATGAAACAGACTCACTAGAAGACAAGGGGATTGTTGAAAAGCCCTCCACAACAAAGGAAATGAACGCAAATCCCTAACCTGCGGGGCGTTCCAGCAACCCTAAGGCCAAATATAAAGCGCTCTGATGAAAAGCCTCAGCGTGTTAAGCTTTGTGTAGGGAAAGAGAGTATCAAACATAAGGTGGAAGGTTAAGATGTTTTTCTTGTAGGAGAACCCTTTGACCACACTTGAGCCTGAAACAGAATGAGGATCTGGAAACCCCCACTCTGTCTTTTCTGTGCCACGCATCAGTCCTTTCAAGCAGAGAACTTTTTAATAAACTTAGGTCAAGTGTCTCTTCTGTTCTAAGCATGGGGGTACTCCAGGTTGAACGAGAGGCTGCCAGTCCTTGGTAAACATCTAACTTTTCCAACTCAATCAGATCTAAGGTTTCGGCAAAATTCTCCAGTGAAACATGAGAATTAGATAAAGCATTCTTGCACTGTGATGGCTTTTGACAAATTAAACAAAGGGTGCATGTTTGCAAGAGTGCAAAAATACGCCTTGCCTTGACAGTTAAAAAATTTAATGTACGAAACCACTTTCCTTGACACTTCAAAAATGTACGTGATTATCAGCACTGAGCTGTTAGAGGGACTCCACCGAGGTGGGTCTTCTTTTCTATCGGGCTAAGAAACAGAAGTGGGCAGCCCGTGGGTGAAACTTGGAAGTCTGCCTCTCCAGCCCAAAGCCTCCCTTGGACTTGGCACGGGTGTAGGGAGCGAGACACGGGTCCGCAGATGGGATTCTGGGGTTGCCACGACTCACCTCGCCAACTTCTCCAGTCTCGCAGCGCCCCGGCGGCCCGCTCGGGGGCGCGGACGCTGGGGCCGGCGCCTCCGAACTCCCGGGCTGGCCACGGGGAGGGCGCCCGGTGCCGGCCAGCGCGCGGGGACCGGCGCGGGGTGGCGCTGCGGGGCGGACGCGGGGCGTGCGGGAGGCGCTGGGGGCTCAGCGCGGCCAGCGCGCAGGGACAGCAGCGCCAGCAGCAGCGCGGCCAGCGCGAGCAGGAGCAGCGCCGCCGCCTTGCTGCGGAGCTTCATGGTGCGGCGCGGCGGCGGCGGCGGCGGCCCCCAGGCGGTTCGGTCCCTCTGCGCATCGCGGCAGCGGCAAGACGAGTGCAGCAGCGCGCGGCGGTCGCCTCCTCCGCCCGCCCGCCGGGGACTGGGGTCGTGGCGGCCGGCGGGCGGCCGGCGGCGGCGGCGACGGCGGAGGAGGAGGAGAGGGAGGAGAGGGAGGAGAGGGAGGAGAGGGAGGAGAGGAGGGGGAGGCGGTGAGAGCGGGGCTCCAGGAGGAGCAGCCTGAGCCTACCGTACTGTGTGGAGTAGCCGCCCCTCCGCCCACCCGCCCGCCGCTAGGCGCTCGGAGTTCTGGTAGCTCAGACTCAAAACCACTCCATTCATTCATTCGTTCGTTCGTTTACCTCCCCGTTCACTCACCCACCCATGCCATCCACTCTTCCCGCTGATTGTCATCATGCCATGATTCACTTATTTGTTGATGTATTCCATGTGTTTCATCCTTATTTATTTTATCTATCTATCCACACATTTGTGCACTTATCCACACATCCTTTCAGGCAGGAACATCTCTGTCCTGTTTGCCCAGTGCAGGGATCTGCGGGTGGTGGTGTCCAGTAAATATCTGTTGAATAAACCCCTATTGCTGCCTCTGTCTTGCCACCTCCCTTTTTCCTGGAGGAGGACATATTCAACAAGGACACATGCAATAAGGCAAAGAGAGTAAAAGTAACATGTGATTAGTAGTTGGGGCTTCAGACTCAAAACACCAAAGTAGAACTTGGGACAGCTAGACTGGCCAGAACAGATCCATGTAGTCCGAAGAAATTAGAGAATGAATTTCAAAGTTTGGATTTGAAATCTGACACCATCACTTAACTGGCTTGGTGATCCTGAGGAAGCTGCACAACTTTCTCAAGCCTTAACTTCCTTACATGCAAAATGGGAATGATAATACTGCTTACTACAGAGGCGTTTTGTGGGCATTAAATTAAATAATGCCTTCAAAGAAACTAGCACAGTGCCTGGCTCACGGTCAGTGCCCAATAAAAGTTCTGTAATGATTAGTTCAATAAAACATAGCTTATCATATATACATAAACACACATTGTATTTTTTTTCTGGCACAGATTTGAGAGAGAGTAATAATTTCACAACACAATGTCAGAATGGCTTCTTTGGAGATGTTAACAGCTACAATCGCCAGATGAAGGTCATAATTTCCAGACGATTCTTCCAGGGGATCCCCAGTTACAAATATGAAACATTAGGACACATCCTCTTATGACTCACGGTGAACTGACAGCCAGGACTCCATTAACTCTCTTTTCAGCACACCACAGAACAAAGAACACTAGTTATAACAACGTCCCTGAGTTTTTTAGTTTTTTAGTATTTTTTTTTTTCTTGCTCTGTCGCCCAGGCCGGAGTGCAATGGTGCAATCTCAGCTCTTACTGCAGCCTCCGCCTCCCGGGTTCAAGCCATTCTCCTGCCTCAGCCTCCCAAGTAGCTGGGATTACAGGCTGCGCCACCACACTCGGCTAATTTTTGTATATTTAGTAGAGACAGAGTTTCACCACGTTGGCCATGCTTGTCTTGAACACCTGACCTCAAGTGATCCACCCGTCTCATCCTCCCAAAGTGTTGGGATTACAGGCGTGAGCCACCGTGCCCAGCCTGTTGCTGAGTTTCTACAAGATTCCATGTTGCTTTATAAATAATCTAAAATTCAGTTATATACTGAATTATTCTTATATTAGCATTTTATTTTAATTCCTTGAGAACCCATTGTATTTAAAGTTCTAGGGATGAGAATATTTAGCAATTTGGAAGCTCTTGCCAAGCAGACATCTAGAAAATGGCAGGGTGCAAGTTCAGTGTGGGGGACATGTAGGTGAGTAAGCGCAAAGAATTCATTAGTTCTCAAAGATGAGGGGGAAGGTGCCATCCTACTCGGAAGCATCTGAAATTGTGGGAAGGCTGACAGGTTCTACTAGCATATGCAAAACCTCCTGCAATGCTCAGGACATGACAACAACGAAAACTATCCTGGGCCAGCATGGGACCCTGTTGAGAAACACTAGGCCAGGCTAAGGCCTGATGTTTAGACCTTTCAGGTTTAGAAATGGCCACCACTATGTTGACATGTGGCCCAGAGAAGCAGGCATTCCCAACTCTGTCTTGCCCCCTCCCTTCTACCTCTGGGAGGACAGATGCAACAAGGATAAGCAAAGGTAAAGTGAGTCAAAGTAACACTTGATTAGTAACCAGGGTTTTAGCCTTAAACACCAAAGAATAATGGACCAAAGAGGACTCAGTTTTCTTGAACCTCACTGAAGCAAAAAAAAAAAAAGAGCCTGATTTGCGTCCTTCCACTGAGTCCAAACCCAACTTTTGGATTTGTTTGGATTGCTCTGATTCGTCGAAAATTACATCCTCTAATTTTTTATTTTTTTGGATGTGGGCAAACCTCATTTTCATTGCAAAAGACTTCATTTACAGCACATTCAATAATGAACCAACAGGAGAGTTGCTGACTTTGGAACATGTGAATATATAAAAATCCCTTACAATTCAGGTAGTCAAGATAATAAGCACATACAAGGAAAGCAACCCTCAATTTTCTGAAAACTTTTACATTTTAAAAGATGACTAGGCATACTTGGAAGTTCAAAGCAGTAGGATGTCCCTTGCAGGGAAAGGAGGAGGAAAACCCTTTTCCACGTTGTTAGACAAATGTGTATCAAATATATCCCAATTCCACTTGATAAAGTCAGTTGGATGACCTCTTTGAACCAAGCTAGGGCAGAACACTTAAGAGGGCCTTGGGTGGGGATGTGACTCCAGGAGAAGAGGAACGCCAGATCCCATGCAGCGCCAAACACATCCGTTCCACCCTCTAACACAGATGAGGCACGTGGCCCATGTCCGTGGACACCAGATACACAAGAACAGTCATCAGATGGTTACTGCTCCCACGGCCTTGTGTTTTCTAATGGTCTTAATTCAGGCCATGGAGAAAATCCTTTACCACCAAACGCAAACTGCCATTGAACTTAAGTCATAGCCTGGGCGACAGAGCAAGACTCCGTCTCAAAAAAAAGAATGTTATGGGGGAAATTCTTGTAACACATACATGAGGACTTCTATTTAACTCATTAGAATAATGATTACACAATTGACATTCCTGTTTTCATAAGGTTTTGTTCTCTACCCTGGAATGGCTTAAGAAAAAGTTGTCTATTTTTGGTTTTATTTTACACTTTCAAAAGAGAGGGAACAGAGAGAAAAAATGTGACTAACTGCCCAACTTTGGGACCCAGCAGCTACAAAAGTGGACTTCTCTGACTCTAGGTCCATCAGATTTGGGGGAAGTTTCACTGCCTAGGGAAGGTCAGAGAAGCCCATTACACCCCCAGTCCTACAGAAAGAATTCTACAGCTAATCTATCATAGTGTTCTAGCAAAGCATATGTTGAAAACTACAGGTGTCAACCTAACATCTAAATTTTTTAAAGTAGCATTTCAGCAACAAACAAGCTCAGAGAGCTCATCACAAAAGTGAAATAACAGAACTATTGCTCAGATGTCTGAAAAGTCAAGCTGCTGCCGTCAGCTCCGCCCACTTGAAGGCTTAGGCAGACATGTAAGGTGGCGGCGGCTCCTTGGCAGCACCATTCATAGTGGCATCATCATACACGGGTAGTGTCATTGCTGGTAACATAAACCAGGACATCGGAGGAGTTCCTGGCATTGGTAGCAGTTCCAAAACAGCTAATCAAGTAACCCTTAAAAGTCAAGATAATGCTAATAAACAGAAGAATAATAAGGACCAAATAGGTAGGATTCACTGACATGACATCCTCTCTGTAGGGAAAATTAGGAGGCAGTTGTCATGTGTATTCCTGAATGGAGTTTGGACAAACAAGCACAGTGATTGCAACCAAGGTATTTAGGGCAAAATCAAAGATCTGGTAGCAGAAGAATGGGATGATCTGGGCTGTGTATTGCTTGTATGCTCCGTAAGCAGCCAATAGCACATATCAGGATCATGAGAAGAGAAATCACAATGGCAATGCACATGTAGTTCCACACGACTGGGGAGGCCTCAGAATCATGGCAGAGGGTGAGAGGAACTTCTTACCTGGCGGTGGCAAGAGAGAATGAGCTACATCCTCTAATATTATAGAAAAGGCTTCCAGACTTCCTTACCCATGGCTTACCCAATGTCTCACTTAAATGATAGAAAAAAATGCTTAATTATAATGCTTTATAAATCATCTAAAATTCAATTATATTCCAAATCATTGTCATATTAGCATTTTATTTTAATTCTTTGAGAATCCACTGTATTTAAAGTTCTGGATATGGGAATATTTAATAATTTGGAAGCTCTGAAATCTATTTTTTCTCCTAGAATCTTGACTCCTCTAGTTACCTAGTGGCTCGAGCCAGAAATTATGTGAAAACCATCCTCTTTCCCTCACCTCTTATATGACTGATCTATTGTTGCAAAACAAATGACCCACAACATTTAGTGGCTTAATATGCATAATCTCATAGTTTCTGTCAGTCAGGAATCTGGGCATAGCTTAGCTGGGCCCTCTGCTTCACAGTCTCTCACAAGGCTACCATCAGTTGTTGGCCCACCTCTGTGGTCTTATCTGAAGGCACAGCTGGGGAAAGATCTGCTCCTGGTTTCACTCATGTGATTGTTGGAAGAATCTAGTTTCTTTCTTTCTTTTTTTTTGAAGTTCAGCTTATCAGTCTTTTCTCTCAGGGTTAGTAGGTTTGGTGTTTTGTCTAAGAAGTCTTTGCCTACCTCTTGGTCTCAAGAAATTATTTTATCTTCTTTTACGATAGAGCTGTCTGGGCTGGGCATGGTGGTTCACATCAGTAATCCTAGTACTTTGGGACAGGAGGTGGGAGAATCACTTGAGGCCAGAAGTTCAAGATGAACCTAGGCAACAAAGTGAGGCCCTATGTCTACAAAAATAAAAATAATAAACAAAAGATAGAAGTTTCTGTGATAATGGTAATGTTCAGTGTCTGTTCCATCCAATATGGTAGTCACCAACTCCATGTGGCTGTTGAGCACTTGAAATGTGCCTAGTACAACTAAGGAAATGATTTTTAATTTTATTTAATTTAAATAGTAACATAGGGCTAGTGGCTGCCATGTTGGAAAGCACAGTTCTAGACTCTATATTATTTGATTTTTCACAAGTAGATCTACAACCCATCATGGATTATTTTTATGTGTAAAGTATAAAGGTAGAGGACAGGATTTATATTTTTCTGTGGATATTTAATTAATCCATTTGTTGAAAAGATCATCCTTCTCTTAGTGAATTTTATTAGTATTTGTTGTAAATCAGCTGACCATTTATACCATTGTAGAATATTTTACAGCTTTTTAAAAATAATAAATCAGAAGGCAGAAAAATACGAGCTCACATTCTATAGTAAAATTTCTTAGGGTCAAATATTAGCTCCATTCTTTACTAGCTGCACACTTCTGGGCATGTTACTTTCTCTTCCTAAGCTTCATTTCCTCATGTATCAAATGAGGATAATAATAGCATTTATATATTTCTTGTGAGAATTAAGTGCATCAATTCTATGTGAAATTAATGGTTACCATAAAGCATTCATTGTCAACTACTGGTTGTTAGCTATTCATCCTAACTTGGCCCAGTCTGGAGCTCTATCCAGCAAACATTGATCTAGCAACGCAGTGATTAAGGAGTTATATATTTATTGATATTATAAAATATTTATTATATCTGTGTACACACACACATATATTCCTATTTTGAAGTTACATCATAAATGTACTAATAATAGTAGTCATTATTAACATTCATTATGTCTTACTGAAGGTTATTTCCATTCTAAGAACTTTACATGTGTTAACTCATTTAATCTAAGGGGTAGATGCTATTATGTCATTTATTGATAAGGAGATTAAGACACAGAAGAGTTAGCTAATTTGCTCAGCTAAAAGGAAAAAGCAGATAGGACTTCTGGTTTGCAGTCTGTCATGTAAGGAGCTTGTACCTCATTATTCTGTCCTAACAACAAGTGAAAAGTTGTACAAACTGAAAATTAACAATTCTTTTTAGGTCCATCAGAGAAGTAAGATCACAGGGCAAACCACTGTCCCAGAATTTGAAGAGTCAGGGAAATACAGAGAATTAAGTGCAACTTAACCCAAGCAGAAACCTCTGCAGGAACCAGTGCTGGGGTAGGAAAACCTAAACTATAATTCACAAATTACTGAAGGCTTAATGTGGAAAAGTCAGAAGTTAAAAACCCTGGAGGTTGGGGGCGCTCAGTGCTCAGTCTTATGAGACCCACACTCTTGGGAGTTTACCTCCAGGAGCTCTGCCAAGTTCTCACAGTGAACACTAGAGGAAAATCCCCTCCTGCTCTGGCAAGGGGAGGAAACAGTAATCATTTTTAAATACATCAGGCCTTCTGCCTGCCCTCAAGAGAAACTATTTTTTTTATCAGAGTCTAACCTATTGGGGTTTATCGGAGCCTAAGTGAACTGGGGAAGGGAAATGCCCAACTTGAGCTCCCTTTAACTATCCTGTCCCACCTACAGAGAGGGGGACTGGAAGCACTTGTGAAGTTTCTAGCCAAGGGGCATAGGCTTACTAAAAGACAGCAACCTAATCATAGGACTATAGAATGCTTCCCCTCCCCTGACCCCTTACCACCATATCACTAAAAGCCTATTTACCATAGTTTTTCTCTATGATATCGTATATAGTATGTAACAAAAAATTACATGGCATACTGGAAGACTAAAACTACAGTTTGAAGAGACAATGCAAACCCTAGAACTAGACTCAGATATGCCACAGATGTTGGAATTATCAGACTGGACATTTATTTATTTATTTAATTGTTTTGGTAGATAGATTTTATTTTACTTTATTTTTTTATTTCAATGGGTTTTTGAGGAACAGGTGGTGTTTGGTTATGTGAATAAGTTCTTTAGTGGTAATTTCTGAGCTTTTGGTGCACCCATCACCCAAGCAGTGTACACTGTACCCAATGTGTAGTTTTGTTTGTTTGTTTTTTTGTTTGTTTGTTTGTTTTTGGGGGGGGACGGAGTCTCAGTCTGTCCCCCAGGCTGGAGTGCAGAGGCGCAATCTCGGCTCACTGCAAGCTCCGCCTCCCAGGTTCACGCCATTCTCCTGCCTCAGCCTCCCAAGTAGCTGGGACTACAGGTGCCCGCCACCATGCCTGGCTAATTTTTTGTATTTTTAGTAGAGACAGGGTTTCATGGTGTTAGCCAGGGTGGTCTTGATCTCCTGACCTCGTGATCCACCCACCTTGGCCTCCCAAAGTGCTGAGATTACAGGCGTGAGCCATTGCGCCTGGCCCCCAATGTGTAGTTTTTATTCCTTGCCACTCCCCACCCTTTCCCGCAAGTCCCCAAAGTCCAATGTATCATTCTTATGCCTTTGTGACCTCATAGCTTAGCTCTCACATATAAGTGAGAATGTACAATGTTTGGTTTTCCATTCCTGAGTTGCTTCACTTAGAAGAGTAGTCTCCAATTCCATCCATGTTGCAGAGAATGCCATTATTTCATTCCTTTTTATGGCTGAGTAGTGTTCCATGGTATACATGCTCATTGACTGATGGGCAATTGGGCTGGTTCCATATTTTTGTAATTGCAATTTTGCTGCTATAAACATGCATGTGCAAGTATCTTTTTCGTACAATGACTTCTTTTCCTCTGAGTAGATACCTAGCAGTGAGATTGCTAGATCAAACAGTAGAGCTACTTTTATTTCTTTAAGGAATCTCCACACCGTTTTCCACAGGGGTCGTACTAGTTTATACTCCCACCAACAGCATAAAAGTGTTCCTTTTTCAGCACATCCACGCCAACATCTATTATTTTTTGATTTTTTTTTTATTATGGCCATTCTTGTAGGAGTGAGGTGGTATTGTTTTGTGGTTTTGATTTGCATTTCCCTGATAATTAGTGATGTTGAGCATTTTTCCATATGTTTATTGGCCCTTTGTATATCTTCTTTTGAGAACTGATCAGACTGGAAATTTAAAACAACTATGATTTATAATCTAAGGGCTTTGTCTTAGTCCACTTAAAGTGTTGCTATAAAATGATACCTGAGGCCGGGCGCGGTGGCTCAAGCCTGTAATCCCAGCACTTTGGGAGGCTGAGACGGGCGGATCACGAGGTCAGGAGATCGAGACCATCCTGGCTAACATGGTGAAACCCCGTCTCTACTAAGAAATACAAAAAACTAGCTGGGCGCGGTGGTGGGCGCCTGTAGTCCCAGCTACTCCGGAGGCTGAGGCAGGAGAATGGCGTGAACCCCAGAGGCGGAGCTTGCAGTGAGCTGAGATCCGGCCACTGCACTCCAGCCTGGGCGACAGAGTGAGACTCCGTCTCAAAAAAAAAAAAAAAAAAAATGATACCTGAAGCTGGATAATTTATTTTTATTTTTATTTTTATTTTTTTGAGATGGAGTCTCGCTGTGTCGCCCAGGCTGGAGTACAGTGGCACGATCTCAGCTCACTGCAACCTTCACCTCCTGGGTTCAAGCGATTCTTCTGCTTCAGCCTCCCAAGTAGCTGGGATTACAGGCACCTGCCACAACGCGCAGCTACGTTTTGTATTTTTTAGTAGAGACAGGGTTTCACCATGTTGGCCAGGCTGGTCTCGAACTCCTGACCTCAAGTGATTCATCCATTTTGGTCTCCCAAAGTGCTGGGATTACAGGCGTGAGCCACCATGCTCAGCCTACTTAGCTTAATGATCTGTAAGCTAGAGAGATAAGGGTGTGTGGCTTCTGACAAAGGTTTTTGCGCTGTGTCATAACATGGCGGAGAAAGTAAAAGGGGAAGTAGACACATCCAGAGAGAAAACTCAAGGGGCATTCTGGCTTTATAATAACCCATTTTTGAGGGAACACATCCATTTTCTCAAAAACGAATTTAATCTCACCAGAGTGAGCACTCACTACCACAAGAACAGCACCAAGCAATTCATGAGAGATCTGCCGCCTTGACCCAAACACTTCCCACTAGGTCCCATCTCCCCACACCACCACATTGAAGATTAAATTTCAACACAAGTTTTGGCAGGGACAAACAAACCATATTCAAACCATAGCAGACCCTAAGCCACAGATCCAAGAAGCTCAGAAAACTAAGCAATGTAAGTGTGAAAGAGAAAAAGAAAGAAAGAGACTATACCTAGGCATATCATATTTAAATTGCATAAAATCAAAGGTAAAGAAAAAAATCTTGAAAGACGTCAGAAAAGAAAATCTTAACTATAAAGGAGTAAGGATGAGAATTACATCTGACTTCTCCTCAGAAACCATGCAAGCGAGAAGAGAGTAAGTGAAATACGTGAAGTGTTGAAGAAAAAAAAAACAAACACCAGTCTAGAACTCTGTATCCTGATAAATTATCCTTCAAAAGTAAAGGAGAAATAAAGAATTTCTTAGACAAACAAAAATTGAGGGAATTTGTTGCCAGTATAATTGCTTTGCAGGAATCGTGAAAAGAAATTCTTCAGAGAGAAGGAAAATGATGTAGGTCCAAACCTCGGATCCACATAAAGAAAGGAAGAGCGTAAGAGAATGAATAAGTGAAGATAAAATACAATGCTTATTTTTAAAAACTCTTAATTGATATAACAAAAGATTTGTTCAAAATAATAACAATATATTTGATGATTAAAGCTTATGTATAAGTGGAAGGAATGACAGTAATAACACAGGGGATGGGAGGGAAGTATTAAGAATATTTTGTTATGGCCGGGCGTGGTGGCTCACGCCTGTAATCCCAGCACTTTGGGAGGCCGAGGCGGGCGGATCACAAGGTCAGGAGATCGAGACCACGGTGAAACCCCGTCTCTACTAAAAATACAAAAAATTAGCCGGGCGCGGTTGTGGGCGCCTGTAGTCCCAGCTACTCGGGAGGCTGAGGCAGGAGAATGGCGTGAACCCGGGAGGCGGAGCTTGCAGTGAGCCGAGATCGCGCCACTGCACTCCAGCCTGGGCGACAGAGCGAGACTCCGTCTCAAAAAAAAAAAAAAAAAAAAAGAATATTTTGTTATTATAAGACATTTGCGGAGCAGGTGCGTGGGCAGCTTCCTATCTCCTGATAGAAATTCCCCAATACAAGGATCTTCTAAAACTTTTTACCACAATAGAGTTAATGTGTTGGTCCACACTTGTGGAGGACTATGGAATGGAATTAAGAAAAGGTTCCCTTGAGAGTCCTGCAACTGATGTTTTTGGTTCTACAGAGGAAGGCGAAAAAAGGTGGAAAGGCTTGAAGAACAGAGTTGTTGAACATAATATTAGAATAATGGCCAAGTATTATATTCAGATAACAATTAAAAGGATGGTACAGCTTCTGGATCTATCTGTTGATGAGTCCAAAGCCTTTCTCTCAAATCTAGTCATTAACAAGACCATCTTTGCTACAGTAGACAGATTAGCAGGAATTAACAACTTCCAGAGACCCAAGGATCCAAATAATTTATTAAATGACTTGTCTCAGAAACTGAACTCATTAATGTCTCTGGTTAACAAAACTACACGTCTCATAGCCAAAGAGGAGATGATACCTAATCTACAATAAGGGTCTTAATGCTTTCAAAAAAGAGTTAAAATTGGAAGTTATTTTTTAAAAAAAAGACTGTTTAAAAAAAAAAAAGACATTTGCATTACCAGCGAAATGATACAGTGTTATTTGAAAATGGGCTGGATGTAGTGACTCACACGTGTAATTCCTGAACATTAGGAGGCCAAGGTGGGAGGCTGTAATCCTAGCACTTTGGGAGGCTGAGACAGGAGGATCGCTTGAGCCCAGGAGTTCGAGACCAGACTGAGCAACATAGTAAGGCTGTATCGCTAAAAAAAAATAAAAATAAATTAGCTGGATGTGGTGGCTTGTGCTTGTGGTCCCAGCTACTTGGGAGGCTCAGGTGAGAGGATTGCTTGAGCCCAGGACGTCAAGGCTGCAGTGGACTATGATTGCACCACTTTACTCCAGCCAGGGCACCAGAGCAAGACCCTGTCTCTAAATGAATGAATGAATGAATGAATGAATGAATGAATGAATAACTCAGTCTGTGGTATTCTGTTGTAGCAGCACAAAATGAACTAAACAGTGGAGAACAGAGTATATGGAAAAATATATGTGCATGTGTGAGGGGCAAAGAGCATATGGAAACTCTCCTTTCTACTCAATTTTGATGTGAACCTAAAACCGCTCTATTAAAAAGTAGATTTTTATTTTTGGTTTTTCACTCAGGTATTCTGGCTCCACTGTCTATGGTTTGCTTTTTTGGTTTTTTGTTCTGTTTTTATGTTTGTTTTTTGTTTTTTGTTTTTTTTGCCAGTCTCACCTCACTTTGTTGCCCAGGCTGGAGTAGTGCAGTGGTGTGATCTTGGCTCACTGCAGCCTCGATCTCCCAGGTCCAAGCAATCCTTGCACCTAGGCCTCCGGGGTAGCTGGAACTACACGTGTGCGCCACCAAGCCTGGCTAATTTTTGTACTTTTTGTAAAGACGGGGTTTTGCCATGTTGGCCGGGCTGGTCTCGAACTCCTAAACTCAAGTGATCAGCCTGCCTCGGCCTCCCAAAGTGCTGGAATTGCCGGCATGCATCTCTGTGTCTGGCCTGTAGGTGTCTATGCCTGGCCGCTAAGGTGTCTATGTTCTTTTTGCTTTTTTTTTTTTTTTTTCTTTTGAGATAGTCTCCCTCTGTTGCCAGGCTAGAGTGCAGTGTTGCGCACTGCAACCTCTGCCTCCCAGGTTCAAGCGATTCTCCTGCCTCAGCCTCCCGAGTAGCTGGGACTACAGGCGCACGCCACCACACCCGGCGAATTTTTGTATTTTTAGTAGAGACGGGGTTTCACCATGTTGGTCAGGATGGGCTCAATCTCTTGACCTTGTGATCCGCCCACCTCAGACTCCCAGGTGTCTATGTACTTAATCATGCTTCCCGGGTGTGTGTGTGTGTGTGTGTGCGTGTGTGTGTGTGTATGTATATGTTTGCTTGAGCAAACAGAAGGCTATAAACTGACATATATGAGGTAGTAGTCAATGAATAACTTGGGTGGGAAGAGATATTTTGGGCTCTGTCTATATTAGAATGTTTTCAACTGCACGGAAGAGAATACTTGAGTAACAATGGCTTAAACTAGGGCTTTCTAACTTTACAATGTGGATGAATTATCTCAGGATTTTATAAAAATGCAGGTATGAATGTAGTATATCTGGGCATAACCAGATATTCCACACTTCTGACAAGCTGTAGTAAGCTGTTAGATCCTGCTGCTGCTGCTGTTCCAACACTTTAATTAGCAGGATTTGAATAATGAAGACATTTTTATGTTATACAGTAAGAAGCCCAGAGCAGATGGAGGACAGGGGTGAAAGGAAATCTCTTCAGTATATACCTGCTGTGTACATCATTGTGTTTGCCTTTTGGTGAAAATATGATGCATTTCTGTTGGGTATACACCTACGAGGGAAATCGCTGTGTCTCCAAGTAGGCTTATACCTAGCTTTTGTGGATGCTGTGCAACATTTTTGCCAAATGATTGTATCAACTTACCTACCCATCAGCAGGGTATGAGAGTTGCGGTTAATGCACATCTTTTTCAGTACTTAGTATCATTAGTTTTTTTTTTTTAACCATTTTGGTGGGTCTGTAGTAGTATTTCATTATGGGTTTAATTTGCACTTCCCCGATGACTAATGAAGTTAAACATCTTTTCATTTATTCACTGGCCAATTAGACATCTTATTTTTATTATTACTATTTTTTGAGACGTAGTCTTGCTCTGTCGCCCAAGCTGGAGTGCAATGGTACGATCTCGGCTCACTGCAACCTCCGCCTCCCAAGTTCAAGTGATTCTCCTGCCTCAGCCTCCCTAGTAGCTGGGATTACAGGCGTGTGCCACCATGTCCAGCCAATTTTTTTGCAGTTTTAGCAAACACAGGGTTTCACCATGTTGATCAGGTTGGTTGTGAACTCCTGACCTCAGGTTATCCACCGCCTCGGCCTCCCAAAGTGCTGGGATTACAGATGTGAGCCACCGTGCCCGGCCTAGACATCTTATTTTATGATGTATTTGTTCAAGTCTTTTGGCCATTTTTTCTTTCGAGTTACTTCTCTTTTATTGATTTGAAGGACTATCCAGAATATGTATAAATAACTCTTATCAATAAATACAGTTTCATTTTAAAATTTAAATCTTTGATCCACTTGGAGTTCATCCTGATGGAGGTATGGGCCTAATTTAATTCTCTTTTCAGGTGGTTACTCAGTTGTCTCAAACCAATACCATATAGTCTGTCTTTGCCACATCAATTTGAGATACCACCTTTGTCATGTAATACACTCCCATGTGTATGTTGGAATATTTCTGGGCTTTCAATCTTATTCTATTTGTCTGTATCCCAGATACAAATGCAATTTTGTTTACTTAACATTTTTAATGTGTTTAAAATATTTAGTAGAATAAATCCCATAGTTTTAAAGCTTTCCAGGTTATTTAAATTTATTTTTCCATCTGAACTCAAAACTAGTTTGTCTCATTCTAAAATTTAAAAAAAACTTTATTGGTACTGAGACAAATTTATAAATTAAATTAGGGAGAATTAAAATCTTCATGATGTTGAGTTTTTCTACTCAACATGATTACACATCTCTTATGTGTTCAAATTTTAACTGGTGTCCTTCAGTGGTGCATAAACTTCTTTTGATATGCATGACTGAGCTGGTGGGGAAATGAAGAAAATCTCTGAGGCAAAGACACTGTAAGAAAATTAGACACCAGAACGGTTTTTCAGCATTAAAACCAAACTTTTCCTTGAACAGGAGACAGCTTAGATCCCAAGCAAGGTGTGACGTTAGAGTTGGGATACTTAAAATAAAACGAGGTCCTTCATAGATTAGCATTTTGATTAAGAATCTGGAAAACACGCGGGGGGCGGTGGCTCATGCCTGTAATCCCAGCACTTTGGGAGGCCAAGGCTGGTGGATCACCTGGGGTCAGGAGTTTGAGACCAGCCTGACTAACATGGTGAAACCCCGTCTCTACTAAAAATACAAAAATTACCCAAGTGTAGTGGCAGACGCCTGTAATCCCAGCTACTTGGGAGGCTGAGGCAGGAGAATTGCTTGAACCTGGAAGGCGGAGGTTGCAGTGAGTCGAGATCGAACCATTGCACTCCAGCCTGGGCGACAGAGCCAGACTCCATTAAAAAAAAAAAAAAAAAAAAAACTAGAATCTAGAAAACACTTCACAGAAGACGGGAGAAATATTGTCTACGTGAACTGTGTTTCTCAAAGGAGGGAAAAGGAAAAAAAAAATTTGAGAATTCTTAATAACCCACCTTCAAATGGGGTTCTTATATGCGTTAAAAAAAAAAAAAATCCGGCCAGGTGTGGTGGCTCACACCTGTAATCCCAGCATTTTGGGAGGCCAAAGTGGGGGAATTGCTTGAGCCTAGGAGTTTTAGACCAGCCAGGGCAACATAGTGAGACCCTGTCTCTACCAAAAATTTAAAAGTTAGCCAGGCATGGTGGTATGCACCTGTAGTCCCAGCTACTCTGGGGGCTAAAGTGCGGGGATCTCTTGAGCCCAGGAGGTCAAAGCTTCAGTAAGCTGTGATTGCACCACTGCACTCCAGCCTGGGTGACAGAGTGAGACCTTGTCTCAAAACAAAAACAAAAATGAAACCCCCAAAAAACAAAAAACAACAACAAAAAATCCCAAGCCAAAATATTAGGTTAAAACAGTTCCAGGTTGGTAGTTCCTCCAATTTCCAAAAGCAAAAACAAATTTTCATTGGCCACACACATTCTAATCCTCACTGTAGTGGGTTGAAGAGTGTCTCCTTAAAATGTGTGTCTACCCAGCACCCTCAGAATGTGACCTAATTTGGAAATAGGTTCTTAGCAGATGTAATCAATTAAGGATCTCAAGATGAATCATCCTGAATTTAGAGTGGGCTCTTATGACTGATGTCCTTATCCTTACAGGAAGAGGAGAGGAGGATACAGAGAGTCCTCTCTGTGAAAGAAGGTCATGTAAAGATGGACAGAGAAATTAGCATCATGCTGCCACAAACCAAAGAACGCTACGAGCCACAGAAGCTGGAAGAGGCAAGGATGGATTCTCCAGAGAGCCGTCAGAGGAAGCATAGCCTTGCTGGCATTTTGATTTCAGACTTTTTGCCTCCTGAACTGTGAGAGAATAAATTTCTGTTGTTTAAACCCTTCGGTTTGGGGTAATTTGCTATGGCAGCCCTAGGAAGCTAGTACACTAGGTTTCAAGGGATTTACACATATAAAATTTCAAGGACCCTGATTTCATAATCCAAAACCATAGAACACATGAAGAAATAAGCCACGATAAGCAAGAATGAGCAGAGATAACAAACTGCAGAGAACAACTTCCAGTATAGGCCTTGGAATGGCCAATGTGGAATGTTAAATAAGTATGCTCAATAGTTCTAAAAAAATTGGAAGGTTATGGAAACCATGATGTAGGTATAAGGGATTATCAAAAGGGACAAGGAAGATTAGAAAAAAATGTATAATTTCTAAAATACAGAATATGTGATGATTAAAACTAGAAACAATTTATGGGCTAAATAGCACACAAAATGTAGGTAGGGGCCAGGCACCGTGGCTCACGCCTGTAATCCTAGCACTTTGGGAGGCTGAGGTGGGCAGATAAAGAGGTCAGGAGTTCGAGACAAGCCTGACCAACATGAGGAAACCCCGTCTCTACTAAAAATACAGAAGTTAGCCAGGCCTGGTGATGCATGCCTGTAATCCCAGCTACTCAGGAGGCAGGAGAATCACTTGAACCCAGGAGGCGGAGGTTGCAGTGAGCCGAGATTGTGCCATTGCACTCTAGCCTGGGCAACAAAGCAAGACTCCATCTGAAAAAAAAAAAGTAGCTAAGGAAGAAACTAAAAAACCTGGAAGATAGAGCTAAGAAAGTTACTGAAAATAGAGCACTAAGAGATTTAAAAAATTAAAAATTAAGACATTAAAGACAGAAGGGTGAAAAGATTTAACACACTTCTAATTAGAGTTCTAGAAGGAAAGACTGGCGGTTGGAGGAAGGGGAGGTGATATTAAAAGTGAAAATGGTTGAGAGGTCTATAGAACTGAAAAAGATACAAATCTTTAGATTGAAAAAGCAAAGGCTGGCATGGTGGCTCACGTCTGTAATCCCAGCACTTTGGGAGGCTGCGGTGGGCGGACCACTTGAACACAGGAGTTTGAGACCAGCCTGGGGTACATGGTAAAACCATCTCTACAAAAAATACAAAAATTAGTTGGATGTGGTGGTGCATGCCTATAATTCCAGCTACTTGTGAGGTTGAGACAGGAGGTTCACCTGAACCAAGGAGGTCAAGGCTACAGTAAGCTGTGATTGCACCACTGCACTCCAGCCTAGGCAACAGAGTGTGAATCTATCTAAAGAAGAAAAAAAGAAAGAAAATGATAAAATATTTTGACAAATGTAAAAACAGCCACAAAAATACTTTGGAGGTGGTTTATAATCAACATATGATGGACCTCTATAAACAAAAACATGGAAGATAGGTGGGAATAAGTCAGAGTGGATTTAAAAAGTTAAGGCCTGGTGAAATGACTCAGGCCTGTAATCCCAGTGTTTTGGGAGGCCAAGGCAGGAGGATCGTTTGAGTCCAGAAGTTTGAGAACAGACTGAGCAACATGGCAAGACCCTGTCTCTACAAAAAAATTAAAAAATTAGTTGGGTGTGCTGACACATGTCTGTGATTCCAGTTACTCAGGAAGCTGAGGTGGGAGGATCACTTGAGCCCAGGAGTTGCAGGCTGCAGTGTGCTAAGATCATGCCACTGTATTCCAGCCTAGGCAACAGAGCGAGACCCTGTTACTTAAAAAAAGAAGAATAAGAAGAGAAGCAAAAAGTTAAGGTTCCTGTTTTGTTCAGAAGGAAAATGGTAATATTAGCTATATTTTTCCTAACAAAATCTAAAGTTAGTTGTTTGCTTTTTTTTTAACAGAATGTATAGCTAATGATAAATGGAAATATTAAAAATTTAAGAGTATAGGTGAATATACAATATTCATTGTAATGTTCCTTTAGGCTTCTTTGTGTGTTTGAAACAGTTCTTTTATTTATTTATTTATATGAGACAGAGTTTCACTTTGCCGCCCAGGCTGGAGTGCAATGGTGCGATCTCAGCTCACTATAACCTCTGCCTTCTGGGTTCAAGCAATTCTCCTGTTTCAGCCTCCTGAGTAGCTGGGATTACAGGCGTGCACCACCATGCCTAGCTAATTTTTGTATTTTTAGTAGAGACAGGGTTTTACCATGTTGGCCAGGCTGGTCTTGAACTCCTGACTTTGGGTGATCTGTCCACCTCGGCCTCCCAAAGTGCTGGGATTACAGGTGTGAGCTACTGCACCCGGCCAAAAAATTTCATAACAAAATATTGGGAGGCATAATCAATGATGATATATCTTTCTGAACAGCTAAAATGAAGAAGAATGATAATATCTAGCATTGGTGAGAATATGAAGCAACCAAAACTCATACACTCCCAGTGGGAGTGTAAACTGGTCCAACCACTTTGAAAAACTCTTCAACAGAACCTATTAAAACTACATATATGCATAATCTTTGACTAGAAATTACACTCCTAGATGTAATATATATTTAATAGGAATCATACTTAAGTGCATCAAAAGATACACAAAAGAAAGTTCAGAGCAGCTTTATCTATGATAGCTAAAAACTGGAAATTATTCAAATGCCCAACAAAAGTAGAGTGGATGCATGAGCATATTCATGTGATGAAATACTACATGTCAGTGAGATTAAGTAAGCTACTGCTATGTCCAACTGTGGGTGAATTGCATTAACCTAATATTGAGGGGAAAAAACCAAAGACAAAAGAGTATACACTAATCTTATTTTATTCATATAAAGCTCAAAAACAGGTCAAACAAATCTTTGGTATTAGAAGTCAGGTTATTGGTTTTCTCTGGGAAGGTGGGAGAGGAAGCATATTCTCTTTGTGATATATGTATTTGATATGCTTTTCTAAATCTAAAAAAGATTATTGTTTTAAACATTTCAAGATAATTTTTGAGTCTATTAGCCTATGGTAATTTCAAAAGAAACACTAGAATAGTGGCTCATGCCTCTAATCCCAGCACTTCGGGAGGCCGAGGTCGGTGGATGACCTGAGGTCAAGAGTTCCAGACCAGCTGGCCAACATGGTGAATACAAAATAAAAAATTACTAAAAATACAACAATTACAACATGGTGAATACAAAATACAAAATTACTAAAAATACAAAAATTACTACTAAAAATACAAAAAATTAGCTGGGTGTGGTGGCAGGCACCTGTAGTCCCAGCTACTCGGGAGGCTAAGGCAGGGGAATCTCTTGAACCTGGGAGGAGGAGATTGCAGTGAGCTGAGATCACGCCATTGCACTCCAGCCTGGGCAACAGAGTGAGACTCTGTCTCCAAAAAAACCACAAATAAATAAATAAATAAATAAATAAATACTAGAGTGAATCCCTAAGGTGATGAACAATTTTCCAGTTATTTTGAGGAAATTGAGGCTAAAGGACACTGGAATCTGCTTTGCTGCTGGAGCCCTGGGAGGTGTTGATCTCAAAGGTGTTCCCCGGGCTCCACAGAGCAAGAAAAATAAGGTGGAGTGGATGACTGAGATCTTCAGAGGAGAGAAACCTGAGGTAGCCTCCCATGGCCCTGGAGTAGGTCTCAGAATGGCTAAAATTTCTACGTCTCAGGGAGAATATTAGGTTTCTGAGCCAGAGAGTCCTATCAGGCTCATCCCTAGTATTCACAGGGTCTGAGGCAGGAGTACAAATGAAGGCCTCCTACTATATGTTTAGACAGAAGTTATAAGTCAAACTAACCACTGTCAAATGAGTTCTATGCTTCTGCTCGACAAATATGCTTTTATAATGACCTTGAAGGCCATAATGCACATTGAATTCTACACTCGTACATGGCCATGGTGGAAGGCCAGTCCCCAGTCCCCAGCCCTTGCTCTATCCCTTTTCCCTCCACCCCTGGGAATGCATGGACACCCCTGTCCACATGTCCAAGCTTCATCCGTGTCTTTGCAGACAGCTGCTGTACACCAGAGGCACAGTTTGCCTTTAGGAGGCCCATTTGGCAAAGAGGTCAATACCAGCCCTGGAAACAGACTCAGGATCATTAATGTAGGGAATTATGGGGTCTTGGCTATCCAGTGTGTGTTCTAGAAGGGGGGATGGGTTTGGTCTCTAGACAGGAGGGCACTGCCTCAGGAAGGCCAAAGTGTGGAGCTGATAAAACATAGGGTCCACTAGGGACCCCGATATGGTTTGGCTGTGTCCCCGCCCAAATCTCATCTTGAATTGTAGCGTGGGAGGAACCCAGTGGAAGGTAATTGAATCATGGGGACTGGTCTTTCCCATGTTGTTCTTGTGACAGTGAATAAGTCTCAGGAGATTTGATGGTTTTATTATTTTTATTTTATTTTATTTTTTTTGAGACGGAGTCTTGCTCTGTCGCCCAAGCTGGAGTGCAGTGGCTGGATCTCAGCTCACTGCAAGCTCCACCTCCCGGGTTTATGCCATTCTCCTGCGTCAGCCTCCCGAGTAGCTGGGACTACAGGCGCCCGCCACCTTGCACAGCTAGTTTTTTGTATTTTTTTTTGTAGAGACGGGGTTTCACTGGGTTAGCCAGGATGGTCTCGATCTCCTGACCTCATGATCCGCCCGTCTCGGCCTCCCAAAGTGCTGGGATTACAGGCTTGAGCTACCGTGCCTGGCCGATTTGATGGTTTTATAAAGAGGAGTTCCCCTGCACAAGTTCTCTCTCTTTGCCTGCTGCCATCCAGGTAAGACATGACTTGCTCCTCCTTGCCTCCCACCATGATTGTGAGGTCTCCCCAGCCATGTGGAACTGTGAGTCCATTAAACCTCTTTCCTTTATAAATTACCCAGTCTCTGGTATATCTTTATTAGCAGCATGAGAACAGACTAATACAGTCCCTTCCTCTAGCTAGGATATAAAGAAAAGTGTAGGTCCATGTGCCAATGAGGGAATGTCTCAGACTGTAGAGCTATAAAATAGGACTTTGGATGCCTAAGCAAACACTCCTCTTCGTGCCTAGAGACCACATGGGACTGGACATTCCTGCACACGTCTGTGTAAGACAGGACTCCAAGGATCAGACGTCCTCTCAGGCTCCCTGATTCTTTGAAAACTTCCTAGAAATGAAATGACACCTTGAAGGGAATTATAGAGGAAGAAAAGAATCTTAACTTTTTGAATGTACTCCAAAGAAATAGAGGAAAAACTAAAGTGATGGAGTTTACCATGAATTTTTGGCAAACTGTAGCTAAAGAGAGAAATTAAGTTCAGAGATGGAAAATCAAAGTACTTTTTTGCACACCTGAGTTTTGTGCACTGAAAGTTTATACTTAATACACATTTTATCCATGCTGCTTAGGTCTACTATGGTTTTAAGATTCATCCACTTTTCAGAGGCTGGGCGTGGTGGCTCACACTTGTAATCCCAGCACTTTGGGAGGTTGAGGCGGGTGGATCACCTAAGGTCAGGAGTTCAAGACCAGCCTGACCAATATGGTGAAACCCTGTCTTTACTAAAAAATACAAAAATTAGCCAGGCATGGTGGTGTGTGCTTGTAGTCCCATCTACTTGGGAGGCTGAGATAGGAGAATTGCTTGAACCCAGGAGGTAGAGGTTGCAGTGAGCTGAGATCGCACCACTGCACTCCAGCCTGGGGCTACAGAGTGAGACTCCATCTCAGGGGGAAAAAAAAAAAAAAAAGATTCATCCACTTTTTAGAACACCTTGACTCATAGTTCATGTCCCTCTCATCACAGGGAAAGGGGAAGAAGTTCACCAGTTTTGTCTGGTTAGAAGATGGAGGAAGGGGAGAGAAAAGACCATGATGATGTATGATACACAAAGATCACCCAAGAGGTATTTCAATCAGTGAACTGGTGAACTCAGTTGTTCATCAGTCACCGGTTCTTGTCACCGTGAACTCAGAATACGATTGTGCCCCCAGTTATTCACCAGTTCACCAGTTCTTGTCATGGTGAACTCTGAATACGATTTTGCAATTAAAATGTGTAATTTTTTTGTGGGGAGGGGGACAGGGTCTTGCTCTGTCACCCAGGTTGGAGTACAGTGGCAGAATCTCAGCTCACTGCAACCTCTGCCTCCCGGGTTCAAGCGATTCTCCTGCCTCAGCCTCCCAAGTTGCTGGGATTACAGACACGTGCCACCATGCCCAGCTAATTTTTATTTTAGTAGAGACGGTTTCACCATGTTGGCCAGGCTGGTCTCAAACTCCTGACCTCAAGTGATCTACCCTCCTCGACCTCCCAAAGTGCTGGGATTAAAGGCGTGAACTACCACGCCTGGCCTAAAATGTGTAAATTCTATCCCAAATTCCCAGGACATACATATAACTAAAATTAGACATCTTAGGATTTTTTTCTGGAGGGGGGAAAACTGGACAATATGAAACAGGATAATGGTGAAGGAAGACTGACATTGCTATATGCTAGTAATGGACTTGTTCGCTACAATAATTAAAACAAGATGCTATTGGCACAAGTAGCTTCATGAAACAGCATAAAACCCAAGAAAACAGACCAAGTGTAGTGGCTCACACCTGTAGTCCCAGCACTTTGGGAGGCCAAGGTGGGAGGATCTCTTGGGTCCAGGAGTTCAAGACCAGCCTGGGCAACATAGTGAGACTCGTCTCTACAAAAAATAAAAATTTGCTGGGCATGGTGGTGTGCGCCTGTAGTTCCAAGTACTTGGGAAGCATAGGTGGGAGGATCTTGAGCCCAGGAGTATGAGGATGCAGTGAGCCATGATTGCATGGAGCCACTGCACTCCAGCCTGGGTGACAGTGAGACTCTGTCTCCAAAAGTAGAAGCAGCAACAAGAACAACCCTCCAAAAAAAAAAAACCCAGGAAAACATTCTGGCCAATATTAAACTGTGCAGTACAATAAATAATGCTGTTCAAGTCAGTGTGGAAGGATAACTTTGGGGTAAACTAATGCCAAAAGGCACTCAGGATGAAAGTTGCATGTAAACAATAAACCATAAGATAACTGAAAGAAAATAGAACTAAATTGTTTTATGATTTTAGTTTAGTTTATATAGATTTTGTGAGTATAGCAACAGTCAATGTTGTTTATAATGACAAATTGGATATAACTGAATTATCTAATGATTGCAATTAGATAATGGATTATGGTATATCAATTCAATAAAATGTTACTGACTTTTTTATGACATTAATTTAAAAATAAGCTATAAAAAAGTAAGTACAATTTAGTCTTATACAGAAATAAAGCATAGAGGCTTACAAAAAAGAATGTAGATGTAGGCTGGGCATGGTGCCTCACGCCTATAGTCCTGGCACTTTGGGAGGCCGAGGTGGGTAGATCACCTGAGGCAGGAGTTTGAGACCACCCTGGCCAACGTGGCGAAACCCCATCTCTACTAAATATGTAAAAATTAGCTGGGCGTTGTCATGGGTGCCTGTAATCCCAGCTACTCCGGAGGCTGAGGCAGGAGAATTGCTTGAACCCGGGAGGCAGGGGTTGCAGTGAGCCGAGATTGCGCCACTGCACTCCAGCCTGGGGGACAGAGCGCAACTCCGTCTCAAAAAAAGAAAAAAAATGTAGATGTTAGTTAACATGTGGTTACCTCTAAAAGCTGAATTTATTTACTTTTTGTGTTCTCCAGTTTTTTTTTTTTTTTTTCCTTTAATAAGGAATTCCCTCAGAAAACCCACAATCCTTTTTTTTTTTTTTTTTTTTTTTTTTGAGATGGAGCCTCGCTCTGTAGCCCAGGCTGGAGTGCAGTGGCACAATCTCGGCTCACTGCAAGCTCCGTCTCCCGGGTTCATGCCATTCTCCTGCCTCAGCCTCCCGAGTAGCTGGGACTACAGGTGCCCGCCACCACCACTGGCTAATTTTTTTGTATTTTTAGTAGAGACGAGGTTTCACAGTGTTAGCCAGGATGGTCCCGATCTCCTGACCTCGTGATTCGCCTGCCTTGACCTCCCAAAGTGCTGGGATTACAGGCGTGAGCCACCACGCCCAGCCAACCCACAATTCTTTAAGAGATAGGGGTCTCCCTATGTTTCCCTGGCTGGTCTTGAACTCCTGGGCTAAAGTGATCCTCCTGTCTCAGCCTCCCAAAGTGCTGGGATTACAACTGTGAGCCACCAAGCCCAGCCAAAATTTCTATACGTGGCTTCTCTTACTAAGCAATGCTTACTACTTTTAAAACTTAATGGATGGTGGATCACGAGATCAGGAGATCAAGACCATCCTGACTAACACGGTGAAACTCCATCTCTACTAAAAATTAAAAAAAAAAAAAAATTAGCGGGGCGTGGTGCAGGCGCCTGTAGTCCTAGCTATTCTGGAGCCTGAGACAGGAGGTGGGGGAGCTTACAGTGAGCTGAGATCATGCCACTGCACTCCCAGCCTGGCGGACAGAGCAAGACTCTGTCACAAAAAACAAACAAAAAAACTTAAGGGATGCAGCCTTATGAATAAGAACCAAAAAACTAGGAATGAGCCAAACATCCGTCAAGGGGTAAATGGATATACACAAAATACAGTAGACCCATCCACACAATGGAATACGATTCCTCAATCGAAGGGAATGAACTACTGCACAGGTTACAGCATGGATGGACCCTAAAAAAACGTGATTATGTGAAATGAGCCAAAGGCAAAATACCACGTATTGTATGAGTGCATTTACATGAAATATCCAGAAAAGACAAATCTACAGGGACAGAAAGTAGGTTAGTAGCCTGCAGCTAGAGGCTGGACCAAGGGTTAACTGTTATGAGCAGAGAGATTTTACTGGGGAGATGGAAATGTTCTGAAATTGGATTATGTTGATGATTACACAACTCGATACTAGAAATCACTGAATAGTGAGTACAATTAAAACAGAGTGAATATTATGAAATATAAATTATACCTCAGTATAGTTGTTTTAAAAAACTTAATGGAGAATTTGGTGAAAGTTCAGAGACCTAAAGGTTTAGAGGTTTGGTTGTTTTATTTTTAATATGAAGGGAGAGGAGGAGGAAAAACTGATAGAGATTTTACAACTACAAAATTAGAGAATCTTGCTTTCAACATGATAGTGTCTGTACAGATGTTTAGAGTGGCTACACCACAGTACTTTTAATGCCAGGGGAGAAAGCCTACCTAGATTTAGACACTCAACAGTGATGCTCTTTCCCTAACCAACTGTGGGTTCCTGGAGGAAAGAAGCCAGCTTGGCCTCAAGTATTAACATCTCTGGCCGGGCGTGGTGGCTCACACCTGTAATCCCAGCACTTTGGGAGGCCGAGGTGGGTGGATCACTTGAGGTCAGGAGTTTGAGACCAGCCTGGCCAACATGGTGAAACCCCATCTCTACTAAAAAATACAAAAATTACCCGGGTTTGGTGGCATGTACCTGTAATCCCAGCTTCTGGGGAGGCTGAGGCACAAGATTGCTTGAACTTGGGAGGCAAAGGTTGCAGTGGGCTGAGATCGCACCACTGCACTCCAGCCTGAGCAACAGGGCAAGACTCCATCTCAAAAAAAAAAAAAAAAAAAAACTTCCACCAACCAGCTGGGTAACCTCCCAGAGTCACGTTCTCTAGCTTTCAGTTTCATCTGTTAAAGAAAAAAAAGAGTTGGACTAAATGATTTTTATAGTTCTGTTCAGTTGTAGAATTATTTTCCTTGGCATCCATCACCCTCAACAATTTGCCCTAGACTCCTTTCCAATCCTATTGCTTGTTGCTTCAGTTCCTATATCCTTTACATCAGATAAGGTGACCCGGTTCTACCCCATTTATCTGCATTTTTTCTCCCCAGAGCCTTTACTCGGGCCCCAGACTTTCTTACTAGAAAAGTGATTTTTCTAATTGTTTCAACCCTCAAGCATTTCTCTATCTCTGGATCTTTCGGACATTAATTTGTACACTGTTGTTTCTTGCCGCTGTGTCATTTATCAATTGCTAAGTTATAAACCTCCTCCAAACCCACTGACTTAAAACAACAGCTATTTTATTATGCTCACAAGTTTGAGAATTAGGAATTAGGTCAGGCACAGTGGGGAGGGCTTCTCCCTCATCTGACATAATTGAGACCTCTGCTGGGGTGGGTCTGATGATAGGAGGTGGCTGGGACGGGGCCTTAAGCCTGGAGCCTTCTTTCCGGCTGTTAGCTAGATTTTCTCCACATGGCATCTGCTAGGGTTTGAATGTCCAAAATGGCTTCTTTACTCATGTGAATGGCACCTGGGCTGAAATAACTGGGAGAGCGGGGATGGTCACATAGCCTCTCCAGGTGGCTAGGTTGGGTTTCCCCACAGCACTGTGGTTTTAGGATAGTTGGATTTCTGATACCACAGCTGGCTTCCGTCAGAGCACAGGTTCTAAGAGTCGAGGATGGCAGCAGCAAGGCCTTCTATGACCTGGTCTTTGGAAGTTACACAGTGTTCTTTTCTGCTGCATTCCGTTTGCTTCACAGGGCCAACTCAGATTCATTCTGGGAGGGTACTACACAAGGTGGAGGTAAGTGTTGGGTTTAGTTGCCATGGTGGGAGGGGGCATCTTTAGAAACTGGCTGTCACAACTGTGAATGCTTCTGTGTTTTATTTTCGTAACTAAAGTCTGAATTATTTGAGACTAGAAAAGATTTCTTTCCTCTTTTATTATCATGACTCTCTCCTCCTTCTCTCTTCCCAGAGCATAAAGAACAGAAACACGTGTTTTATAGACTATAGGCAGGATGGCTGGGCACAATGGCTCATGCCTGTAGTCCCAGCACTTTGGGAGGCCGAGGTGGGCAAACCACATGAGGTCAGAAGTTGGAGACCAGCCTAGCCAACATGGTGAAACCCCATCTCTACTAAAAATACAAAAATTAGCCAGGCTCAGTGGCGTGCGCCTGTAGTCCCAGCTACTTGGGAGGCTAAGGCATGAGAATCGCTTGAACCTGGGAGGTGGAGGTTGCAGTGAGCCAAGATTGCCCCACTGTACTCCAGCCTGGGTGACAGAGTGAAACTATGTCTCAAAAAAAGAAAAAAAAAAAAAAAGAATATAGGCAGTAGTCTGGATAAGCGCAGGGGTCCCAATCCTGGCTGTGCCATTTACTAGCCATGTGACTTGGGACAATCACTTAACCTCTCCATATCCAAGTTTCCTCATTTACACAATGGAGGTGGTGGTGGTGGTGACATGATAGCACTTTTTCTCATAGAAATGATAGGAGGATGAAATAGTGATATTGTTAGCAAATCACTTAGAAAAAAAGGGCTACCAAACAACAAGCAACCAATAAATACCAGCTATTATTGTTGTTGATTTAATTTAGACCATCAATGTATCATGATTTGGGGGCAGCGTTGCCCAGAGGAAAAAGGAAGAACCTAAGCATTATTTCCTGAAATGAAAAAAACAACTTATCCCATAAACTGTGATGATGAAGGCAACTGGCTCTACAGCGTCTGTTCAGCCACTGTCCCAGAGGCTGGAGACTTCTGAGGCCAAGAAGACATGTTTACATTTTCTTGTTTCTTCATGTCTTATCTAAAGATATATTTAGATAAGAGAGTATATGTGGATACAAAGGCCTTACTCCTTGCCTCAATATGGGACAACTCTGAAAAGGCTGGTAAAAACTGAAGAGGAAAAAAGCCATGCCAGCTCCAGAGCTGCCAGTAGAAATGGTTTCTTTTTTTTTTTTTTTTTTTTTTTGAGATGGAGTCTCGCTGGAGTGCAGTGGCACAATCTCCGCTCACTGCAAGCTCTGCTTCCTGGGTTCACACCATTCTGCTGTCTCAGCCTCCTGAGTAGCTGGGACTACAGGCGCCCGCCACCGCGCCCGGCTAATTTTTTTGTATTTTTAGTAGAGACGGGGTTTCACCGTGTTAGCCAGGATGGTCTCAATCTCCTGACCTCGTGATCCGCCCGCCTCGGCCCCCCAAAATGCTGCGATTACAGGCGTGAGCCACCGCGCCTGACCAGAAATGGTTTCTTCATGTCTTATCTAAAGAGAGTATATGCTTAATTGGCTATAAATTACAATTTAAAAATCACAACCAAAGGAAAAAAAAATGAAGAGAACAAAAAAAAAATCACAACCAAAAGGCTGTTAAATACTGAAATGACCACGAAAAACAAGTGTAAATAAACAAAACCTATAAGGCAAAAAAAAAAAAAAAAAAAAAAAAAAAAAAATCACCAAAAAACTGACATGAAACAAAGAAAATGTCAATGTAGAGAAAAGAAGTTCAAGTAAATTGGAAGGATGAATGAACACTTGCAGAGGATATGCAAAAAGCAGGGTGGAGAATGGAGCACAGATCAAAAGAAGAAGATTAGAAGAAAAATCTGAAGGCATGTTTTGATTACGTACAATTGACAATAACAAAATTGCTAACTGCATTTTAAACACTAAGGCATCTTGTTGAAAGGATTGGTCCTTATTTTGGAAAAAAGCAACTAATGTGAACTCTTCTGGGAAAACAATATAAAACAAGCCAGTTATACTATTTTAACTTTACAGAGAAGTGCCTGTAATGAGTTTACAATACATATAATCTACAGAAATAGTTTCAAATTGCAGGAGGGCCAATTTTCCTCCTACTTAGAGCTCATTTTGTTTTGCTTCTTTCCTTCAACAAGACTGGCTTTCTTTTGGGTGGCTGCAATAATCAAAAGACATTCAGCAAGATAGAACGCGCTGGCAATGGATTTTTTTCCCCCTAGAGACAGGGTCTTGCTGTGCTGCCTAGGTTGGAGTGCAGCAGTGCAATCATAGCTCACTGAAGCCTCAACCTCCTGGGCTTAAGCGATCCTCCTGCCTCAGCCTCCCAAGTAGCTATGACTACAGGTGCATGTCACTAACCTAGCTAATTTTTTTTCTTTTTTTGAGATGGAGTCTCACTCTATTGCCCAGGCTGGAGTGCAGTGGCATGATCTCAGCTCACTGCAACTTCCATCTCCCAGGTTCAAGTGATTCTCCTGCCTCAGCCTCCCCAGTAGCTGGGATTAGAGGCATGTGCCAGCACACCCAGCTAATTTTTTTGTATTTTTAGTGGAGATGGGATTTCATCATGTTGGCCAGGCTGCTCTAGAACTCCTGACCTGAAATCGTCCGCCCGCCTCAGCCTCCCAAAGTGCTGGGATTACAGGTGTGAGCCACTGTGCCCAGCCCCAGCTAATTTTTAAAAAATAATTTTCTGTAGAGACAGAGTCTCAATCTCTTGTCCAGGTTGGTCTTGAACTTCTGGCCTCAAGTGATCTTCCTGCTTTGTCCTCCCAAAGTGCTAGGATTACAGGCATGAGCCACCATGCCTGGATGGATTTTTAAAGTGAAGTCATGCATCATGTAGTGACAGGGACATGTTCTGGAAAATGTGTCATTAAGTGATTCTTTCTTTAAGTGATTGTGTGAACGTCAGAGAATACTTACAAACTTGGATGGCCTAGCCTCCTATACACCTGGGCTGTATGGTATAAGCTTTTGCTCCTAGGCAACAAACCTGCACAGCATGTTACTGTACTAAATAATGTAGGAAATTGTAACAGAATGATAGGTATTTGTATATCTAAATAAATCTAAATCTAGAAAAGGTACAGTCAAAATACAGTATCATAATCTTATGGGATCACTATCTTACATGTGGTCTATTGCTGACTGGAAAGTCATTATCGGGCACAAGACTGTACAGGCAAACTCATGGCTTTAAGACCCCTTAGTGAAGAAATGCTGGGAAAGGACACTGCAGGAAAATCAAAAGGAGGCTTCAGAGTTACATGGGGAATTTTAGTATTGAAGGGAAGGTCAGCATTCCAGTCTAAGACTCTAAGAAGGAGAGTTGAGTGCAGATGGTTTTGGGGGATGCTTTTGGAGATAACACCTCTACAAAGAGGGAGGTGGGACTGGACATTACAATTGCAAGCAAGGCCTCCACCATTTCTCTTTTTTTTGAGATGGAGTCTCACTCTGTCATGCAGGCTGGAGTACAGTGGCGTGATCTCGGCCCACGGCAAGCTCTGCCTCCCGGGTTCATGCCATTCTCCTGCCTCAGCCTCCCGAGTAGCTGGGACTACAGGTGCCGGCCACCATGCCGCTAATTTTTTGTATTTTTAGTAGAGACGGGGTTTCACCATGTTAGCCAGGAGTCTCGATCTTCTGACCTTGTGATCTGCCTGCCTTGGCCTCCCAAAGTGTTGGGATTACAGGCGTGAGCCACTGCGCCCAGCCATACCATTTCTACTAGGAGCTTTGGAGCTGGGATGACTTTTTCTTCTTCAGTATTTAACAGCCTTTTCGGAGTTGTCTCATATTGTGGAAAGGAGTAAGGCCTTTTGCACATCAGCCCTCTGGAAGAGGGTAACTGGAAAAGGTAGTTCTCTCTAGGTAAGGGCAGTGCCCTGTGAGGTACACAGCTGTGAGCCAGCAGCAGCAGTGTCCCTCCCAGCATCCAGGGTCTTCTGACCGTTGTCCAGGCATCCACAGATTCTCTTTTTATTGAGATATTACACAGAGTAATGTGCACAAATCTTAAATCCATGGCTCTATGAATTTTTATGTATGAATACACTTATATAATTCCCATTCAAACTAAGATAAAAACCAAATTTTCAATACCCCAGCAGGCTGTCTCAAGTCCCCTCAATAACCATTCACACAGATGTAATCACTATTCTCACATCTATGACCACTGGTTTTGCCTGTTTTTGAACTTCATATAAGTGGAAATATCTATATTTACTAATATATTAGTATATTATTATATATTAGTAAATATATAATATATATATAATATATTTAGATAATATTTAATATACTCTCCTGGGTCTTGCCTTTTTGACTTAATGTGCCTAATGTGATTCACGTATGTTGCTCTGCATAGCAGTAATTTATTCTTACTGCTGTGTGTCTATATTGAGTGAATATACCACAATTTGCTCATTCTTCTCTTTTTTTTTTTGAGGCGGAGTTTCACTCTTGTTGCCCAGGCTGGATTCCAATGGCGTGATCTTGGCTCACTGCAACCTCCGCCTCCCAGGTTCAAGTTATTATTCTGCCTCAGCCTTCTGAGTAGCTGGGATTACAGGCATGTACCATCATGCCTGGCTAATTTTGTATTTTTAGTAGAGACAGGGTTTCTCCATGTTGGTCAGGCTGGTCTCAAATTCCCGACCTCAGGTGATCTTCCCATCTCGGCCTCCCAAAGTGCTGGGATTACAGGCGTGAGCCACCACACCTGGCCCTTGCCCATTCTACTCTTAATGAGCACTTGAATTGTATCCAGTTTTGACTATTATAAATAATGCATCCATGAACGCTCTTGTACATGTCTCTCGATGGAATAGTACCTCACTTCTGTTATGTGTAAAAGAGGAATTTCAAGGTATACATATGTTTAGCCTTAGTAGATACTGCCAAACAATTTTTTAAGGTAGTTATACCAGTTTACAATCCCACCACAATCTTTCAAGCCAAAAAAGGTACATTTAAATCATTTCTGCATGAGGGACTACAAATATGTTCACCTCTGTCTGTACTAAACAATACAAAAATTAGCTGGGCGTGGTGGCATGTGCCTGTAGTCCTAGCTACACCTCAAAAAAATAATAATAAAAATAAAAATATGTTTACTCTGAATCAAGGAAAACATTAGTTAGACTAAGGATAACTAGACTGTAGGAACTTTTTAAAAAGTAAGATAAAGACTTGAATCAGCTCTCCTCCATGGGTATTGTAGAAACTTTTCTCCAGTAATTTTGCAGGAGCGTGAAGAAGGTTTAAGGGGTTCCTTATGTGTGGTCATGAGTCAGGTTCCCTAGAAGCAGATCTTGAGAGATTTTTTTTTTTTTTGAGACAGAGTCTTGCTCTGTCACTCAGTCTGGAGTGCAGTGGTGCGATCTCGGTTCACTGCAACCTGTGCCTTCCAGGTTCAAGTGATTCTCCTGCCTCAGCCTCCTGAGTAGCTGGGACTACAGGCATGAGCCACCATGTCCGGCTAATTTTTGTTTGTTTATTTATTTATTTATTTATTTATATTTATTTATTTTTGAGATGGAGTTTCACTCTTGTTGCCCAGGCTGGAGTGCATTGGTGTAATGTCAGCTCACTGCAACCTCTGCCTCCCAGGTTCAAGCGATTCTCCTGTCTCAGCCTCCCGAGTAGCTGTGATTACAGGCGCCCACCACTATGCCCAGCTAATTTTTTTTTTTTTTTTTTTTTGAGACGGAGTCTTGCTGTGTCTCCCAGGCTGGAGTGCAGTGGCGTGATCTCGGCTCACTGCAAGCTCCACCTCCCGGGTTCACGCCATTCTCCTGCCTCAGCCTCCCAAGTAGCTGAGACAACAGGCGCCCGCCACCACGCCCGGCTAGTTTTTTGTATTTTTAGTAGAGACGGGGTTTCACCATGTTAGCCAGGATAGTCTCGATCTCCTGACCTCGTGATCCACCCGCCTCGGCCTCCCAAAGTGCTGGGATTACAGGCTTGAGCCACCGCGCCCGGCCTTGTATTTTTAGTAGAGATAGAGTTTTACTATGTTGGCCAGGCTGGTCTCGAACTCCTGATCTCAGGTGATCCACCCACCTCGGCCTCCCAAAGTGTTGGGATTACAGGCGTCAGCCACCACGCCCGGCCTATTTTTGTATTTTTAGTAGAGACAGGGTTTCTCCCTGTTGGCCAGGGCGGTCTTGAACTACTGACCTCTGGTGGTCTGCCCACCTCTGCCTCCCACAGTGCTGAGATTACAGGTGTGAGTCACTGTACCTGGCCAGATCCTGAGAGATTTTGATGCATGTGATTTACGAGGAAGGGTTCTCTGGAGAAACTTATTGAGGAGGTGAAAGGGAATGGGAAAAGGGAAGACAGCCAAATCAAGATGTGGGTTTGGGGAAAATCTAGCCTTGGCCTGATCCCATTAAAAAAACAAAACAAAACTCTGGCGCATAAGCCATGCCACAGAGTCACCTTCCCTTTTGAGCTGGTCTTCTGAACCCCATATCATTCCTCGTGATTGCAGGCCTGGGCAAGGGGGTAGTGGTGGTGGTGGTGGTAATTAAATCCTGGAGGTTTCTTCTGTCAATCTAAAGCAGCTGTTCTCAGCCCTGGGCAATTTTGTCCCCTCGAGGGCATTTGGCAAAGTCTGGAGATGTTTTGTGATTGTCACACCAGGAAAACTCATGCTTGTATTGAGAGATTAGAGGATAAAGATGCTGCTAAACATCCTACAATGCATAGGACAGCCTTCTGCAACAAAGAATGATCCTGCACACGATACTGGGGTGAAGAAATCCTGGGCTAGGACAATTCTTTGGAGGGATCAGTGGGAAGCCATTACATTCACTGCTAGTGACAGATGAGCTTCCTGGCTCCATAAAGGGAATCTGGGCAGGGCATCAGAATAGTACCTTTTGCAGATGTCTTTTCAAAATATGTTAAACAATGAAGGAGGCTTGAAATGCGGTTAAGTTAGCATTCTTTTGTAATTCTGCATTTCACTTAATGGGATGAGACTAGCATCTTGAAATATATATCACTAAGCCCTTAGGTACATTGCTCAGAAATCTTGTCAAAAAACACTCTTACATCAGCTGTAACCATTCTGGATTTTCTTTGGAGCTTTATTGAACTTGTGTAAAACTGGAATTGGGCTGAATCCTCCCTGAAATACTCATTACTATGCTGCATTAGTGCTAACACTGTGCTCCTTAGCAAGTTTAACTCTAACAGTAATGTGAATGGGCTAAAAGACTGGGGAAAAGAACAAAAATAGCTGTACTTAAATCCAGAGGAGTTTGAAAACCACTGGAGTTCACCAGTGTCAGACTTATGGTCTTCTTAGTCTCTACATCCTGTTGGGATCATCCCTTAACCCTCTTTTACAGTCCTGTATTTATCTGTCTGTTACCCATTAATTTATCTGTGTCCTCTCAGAAGCAGTTTATAGCTTGGAATTGCAAAACTCAGAGTATCAATGGCAAGAAATATTTGCAAATTATGTCTCCAACAAAAGGCTAACATCCAGACTTTACAAGGAACTCAAACAACTCAACAAGGGGGAAAAAAAACTGTAAAAAGTAGGCAAAGGACATGAACAGACGTTTCTCCAAAGAAGACATACAAGTAGCCAATAAACACGAAAAAATGCTCAACATCACTAATTAGAGAAAAGTAAATTAAAACAACAATGAGATATTATCTTAACACCAGTCAGAATGGCCATGATTAGAAAGTCAAACAACAGATGTTGGCATGGATGTGGAGAGAAGGGAATGCTTATGCACTGTTGGTGGGGATGGAAATTAGTACAGCCTCTACAGAAAACAGTATGGAGATTTCTCAAATAACTAAAAATAGAAATATAATTTGAACTTGCAATCTCACTACTGGGTATCTACCCAAAGGAAAAGAAATCATTATATTAAAAAAAGACACTTGACTGAGTGCGGTGGCTCATGCCTGTAATGCTAGCACTTTGGGAGGCTGTGGTGGGCGGACTGCCTGAGCTCAGGAGTTCGAGACCAGCCTGGGCAACATGGTGAAACCCTATCTCTACTAAAATACACAAAAATTAGCCAGGTGCACACCTGTAGTCCCAGTTACTTGGGAGGCTGAGGTAGGAGGAACGCTTAAACCCGGGAGACAGAGGTTTCAGTGAGCCACGATCGTACCATTGCACTCCAGCCTGGGCAACAGAGCAAGATTCTGTCTCAAAAAACAAAAACAAAAACAAAAACAAAACACCAGTCATATGTGTACTGTAGCACTACTCACGATAGCAGTCATGAAATCAACCTAAGCGTCCATCAGTGGTTGACTGGATAAAGAAAATGTGGTAGCTGGGTGCAGTGGCTCACGCCTATAATCCCAACACTTTGGGAGGCCGAGGCAGGTGGATCACTTGAGGTCAGGAGTTCAAGACCAGCCTGGCCAACATGATGAAACCCATCTCTACTAAAAATACAAAAAATCAGCTGGACATGGTGGTACATGCCTGTAGTCCCAGCCACTCGGGAGGCTGAGGCAGGAGAATTGCTTGAACCCAGGAGACAAAGGTTGCAATGAGCTGAGATTGTGCCACTGCACTCCAGCCTGGGCAACAGAGTGAGATTCTGTCTCAAATAAATAAATAGATAAAATAAAAAAGTAGTATATGTATACCATGAAATACTATGCAGCCATAAAAAATAATGAAATCAAGCCCTTTGCAGCAATATGGATGGAGCTGGAAGCCATTATCTTAAATAGATATAGAAAATCTCAGAAATAGAAAATCAAATACTGTAAGTTCTCATTTATAAGTAGGAGCCTAAACAATGGGTACACATGAACATGAAGATGGAGATAGTAGACACTGGGGACTCCAAAGCGGGAGACTGAGAAGGGTAAGGGCTGAAAAATTACCTAATGGGTACTGTGTTCACTATTTGGGTGATGGCTAACTAGAAGGACAACCCCAACATTATGCAATATATCCACGTAACAGAATTGCACATGAACCCCCGAATCTAAAATAAAATAAATTTAAATAAAAAACTAATGATATCTAGTCCCATTGTATTACCACTGTTATACAAAAGGATTTTTTCAAACTTCAAAATGTTATCTAGTTTGTATTCTAACTTTCGTATTTTTATCCTAGTTTTGTAATCCTAGTATTAGTTTTATTTTTTTCCTTTCTTAAAATGTTAAAATGAATCATCACCATATTCAATTCTGTTTTTAAGAGTTACAACACTAGGCCAGGAGTGGTGGCTCACTCTTATAATTCCGGTGCTTTGGGAGGCTGAAGTGGGAAGATCGATTGAGGCCAGGAGTTTGAGACCAGCCTTTGCAACATAGCAAGACCCCGTCTCTACTAAAAAAAAAAAAAAAAGTTAGCTGGGTGTGGTGAAACATACCTGTAGTCCTAGCCACTCGGGAGGCTAGGTGGGAGGATTGCTTGAGCCTAGGAGGTTGAGGCTGCAGTGAGCTATGATCCTGCCACTGCACTCCAGCCTGGGAAACAGCACAAGACCCTGTCTCTGGGGAAAAAAAAAAAGTACAAAGAGTACAACTATGGATAAACCTATTCTTGACAAAAATGTAGTCAAATGGAAATATTGTAATGCCATATATTATATATAGATATATTTTGACATGGAGTCTTGCTCTATCACCCAGGCTGGAGGGCAATGGAGCAATCTCGTCTCACTGCAACCACCACTTCCCAGGTTCAAAGGATTCTCCTGCCTCACAGCCTTCCGAGTAGCTGGGATTACAGGTGGCGCCACCACACCTGGCTAATTTTTTTGTATTTTTAGTACTAACAGGGTTTTCCCATGATGGCCACGGTGGTCTCAAACTCTTGACCTCAAGTGATTCACCCGCCTAGGCCTCCCAAAGTGCTGGGATTACAAGCCTGAGCCACCATGCCCAGCCTGTAATGCTATATTAAGTGAGGAAAGCAAATACAGATTATTACATTATTTTGTTGAAAATACTTCCCATACTTTTATGAATAGGAGACTGAAAAGATGTATGCCAAAATAATGGTTGTATGCCAAAATACAGTGGTTAAGATGTAGTTTGCAAGTAATGTGTCAGATTCCACCACCTCCCCAAAATGGCTCAGAGAATGAACTAGAGATATAAACAACTTATTCAGGAAGCTATTTTTCAACATAGGTTAAAACTCCATTCTTTGAGATAACATTGTTTTAATCACCTACATGCATGCCACCTTCTGGAAACAAGGAGTATTTCACCATTAAAAGACTTCTAACAATAGAACTTGGTAATAAAGCTCACATTGCAACTGTTTATAAAAACCATTTTTAATTCAACATTTAATTTGGAAGCTTATGGATCACAATCAGGGTTGTTAGATCAGAGGAGGGGCCAATTTAAAATAATGAAAGATGATGGGTTACACACTTGTCCTAAATAAGTTGGTCATGGAAAAAACTTTATCTTATTATTTTATTTTATGTCCTCTGTAGGCCAGAAGAAAAAACTATTTTTAAAATAGTGGTAGGCCATCCAAAAGTAAGCTTTCAGAAAATGAAACGATAAAAAATACTGCAACATTTGAATGCTCAAAAATGATGAAAAATTGCATTCCTATTTTTCCCCTCTAAACCAGAGCTAATTTAAAATATTAAAATGTCTTTATTGTCAAGCAATATCTGTATCCAGAAATAGAAACTCAATTTGATCTATAAATCAATATAGCTATGTCTCAAAAATGAACCAAAGTAGGAAAAAAAGCATGTTGCAGAATTACATTTATAGTGTGAGAATGTGCCCACATAAAGTGGGTCTAAACACAAGGCATCAGGGTCCATAGAAATGGATGTAGAATTAGAAATGGGTCTGAAGTGATAGCTACAAGGACTGCCTCTGAGGAAGGAGAAAGAACCAAAGTTGCATGGCAGCCAAAAGGAACTTTATGTTCTTAAGTGAGAATGAATCTATAACTTATATTTACCACAAATTAGAAATGCAAAAATAAGAAAACTGTTGCTTGTAAGAAAACAAAAACCAACAGAAACCCAAAACAACAAAACTTTGTTATATACTTGAAACTATCAGTATTTTGTGGTTTCACAGATGCAATATATATTTCTTATAATGAGAGCAGCACTGAACCATGTCGTCTGTTTTTCTGTATTGCAGTCCTCTGTGTGTGTGTGTTGCCAGACACATAATAAAGTACCCAGGAAATGCACAGCTGTATTTGCAAAGTGCTTTCAATTAGAGTTTCCTCATGGATAGCATAGCTTGTTTCAGTTGATTCTCTGGCATTAATAATTTAAAAATATTAATGCTTGTGACCTACAGGAATGAGGCCCCATGGTAGATGTAAAGATTCTTCCTTTCTTTTTGAGATGGAGTTGCACTCTTGTCACCCAGGCTGGAGTGCAATGGTGCAATCTCGGCTCACTGCAACTTCTGCCTCCTGGGTTCAAGGGATTCTCCTGCCTCAGCCTCCTGAGTAGCTGGGATTATAGGTGCACACCACCATGCCCAGCTAATTTTTGTATTTTTAGTAGAGACGGGGTTTTACCATCTTGGCCAGGCTAGTCTCGAACTCCTGACCTCAGGTGATCCACCTGCCTGGGCCTCCCAAAGTGCTGGGATTACAGGCGTGAGCCACCGCACCCGGCCAAGATTCTTTGTAAAGAAGCTAACTTGGAATAGTTTAGTCAAAGGCCTATCTCAAGGGACCTTTTGAGAGCTTTACTAAATCCAAGTTGGCATCAATTCATTGTCAATATTGAGTGCCTGTTACTTGTAAGGCTCAGTATGGTCTAAAGCAGGCAGGCTTGGCATTAGAATGTGAAACAAAGGAAGTAGGTGGTAATAACAGAGGGAGTCAACTCCGTAATAGTGTAGAGCCTGGGCCTAGGAATCAGACTCACCTGGGTTTCAATTCCCATTGCACCACTTACTAACTGTGAGATCCTGTGCAAGCCAAGGGAATATATAACGCCTACTTCATAGAGCTGTCAGGAGGGAAAATGAGATCATTATAAAGAGTTTGCTGCAGTGCTAGCACATAGTAAGTATTCAGTTAATGTTAGCCCGTTATTTTTTTTTTCTGAGTCCTAATGAAATTTCAACAATGTTTCCTTAGAATCATAAAACAGTTGGAGATTGAAAAGTCTTTTGAAGTTTTCTGGTTATCTCCACTGTCCTAGGATATGACTTTCATCTCCTTTCCACTGATACTTAAAACCATGGAATAAATACCGCAACTGGATTATTCTAATTAGTGGTGGAATAACAGGAAACGACATGTGTGGAAAGACCAAGGGAATATGTGGGGGAAGAGGGAGACTAGTGGGAGAGGCACGGAGAGAGTATAAGGGGCACACTCCAAGGGGAGAAAATACAGGGAAGACAAGTAGGAAAAAAAAAAAAAAACAAAACACAGAAAAGATGTCCTCAGACAAGTGTAAGGACAAGAGTGAGAAAAAGGAAAGAAGGGGAATACAGAGGGATCTTAATTTGTGAATGCAATCACCGACACGGTGTAAGAGGCAAACGTTCTGAGTTCTAATCACTGTAAAATGCATGGTTATAAAATATACTCTTAACCTCTGTGAGTCGTTTTCTTTAGAGTTTGCAGCGTGGATTAGATGAGATTAGTGGGATGGATGATCTGTTAAAGAGAAAACTCTTCAAATAAGCGGTTAAGAATGAGAGAGAAAGCTGCAGAAAAAGAGAAGTGGAAAGAGAGAGGGAGGAAAGGGAAAGTGTAAGAGGAATTGTTAATAAGGCAGGTGAGGACTAAGGGAAACCACTGTAACGGTGCTGCTGTGGCTACTGCGGTGACTACTTCAGCACATCAAACGTTGACAACTTGCCAAGTTCGTTATTAGAGTTCTACATGCACAACTTCATGCTACCCTCATAGCATCTCTATGGGGCCAGGTTCTCGTATCATCCTCGTTTCACAGAAGATATAGAGAGGTTTTGTAACTTTCCCAAGGTCTTACAGCTGGGAAGTTGTGGCCAGGAAGGGATTCAAACGCACGTCTGTCCACCTGCCAAGCCAGTGTTGTTAAAATCATCTCTAAAAACCTCGCAAAAGGCTTGGTTGCTAGTCATCCGGTCGGTCCAATGCCTGGGCCCAGGCACCACTCGCCACGTCCTTTCTCCTCCCGGCGGTTTCGAAAGTTCCACCTCTTCTCGAACGGCGTCCCGTCTCCGTGGAGATCGGCGTGGGGCGGGACTTCCTGCCCCACGCGAGAGCACTTCCGCCTCGAGCCGGAAGCTCTGTGGCTCACACCGCGGGTTCCTGCGCGTGGGGAATTGTAGAGTTTGCGTGGCGGGAACGCGGCGGCAGTGAGAGCGAGTGGCGCCGGCTGTTGCGTCCGGTGCGGCGATGCTGACCCCGGCGTTCGACCTCAGCCAGGATCCGGACTTCCTGACCATCGCCATCCGCGTGCCCTACGCCCGGGTCTCCGAGTTCGACGTCTACTTTGAGGGGTCCGACTTCAAGTTCTACGCCAAGCCCTACTTTCTCAGGCGAGTTCTGGGTGCCTGGCCGCAGGAAAGGCGCATTCGTTAGATAGCGGCTTTAGAGGGAGAATGCAAGGTCGAGAGAGCAGTTCTCGATTGCGCGAATGCCATTTCCCGACGTTTCCACAGCTTCTCTTGGTGACAGGGCAATGCCCTCCCTCTTCCAGGGGTGCGTTTTAGATGCTGCAGAAGCCCTTTTCCTTCTTAAGCTTTCTTAAATCCCACATCAAAGGATTGCGGAATCACTTGAAAAAGTGGCGTTTGGACCGTGTCACTTGCCCGTTTCTGCCCTGTCGCCCTAGTTCTCGTTCCATTTTGACTTGTTCTGTTCTTTCACTCCGCGTTCGCTCTCCCAGTCTCTCCCTCCCTACGAACGGCGCGCGCTGACATCCCCGTGACTTCCCAACCCATCGGTCCTTTTAACTTTGCTCAGGCAGCCTTCTGTTGATCCATCTCTTGTCTGTCCCCTCCCTACTTCCTGAAATTCTTACCTTTTTTGGACCTCTTGACACCATATTAGCCTAGTTCTCGTGCTTCCCTGCTGTCTGCTGCTTCTCTGTTTGGTTTTGCCCCTGATGTGTGGTTATTTCCCCCAAGTCTTCGTGAGGGGCCGTCAGTACTTGATCTGTTTAAATTATTCTCCTTGCAGAATCGTAACCTTAGTAGCAGCTAACACTGATCACCCGCAGTGTGGTGGACAAGCAGTTCCGTTAAGTGCTTTGTAATGCCGTATCTCATTTAACTTTGACAGTGTTGCTTAGGGATAAGCACTGCTATTAACCCCATTCCACAGAACCCGCTGCTACATATTCATCGTAAAGCATTGCCAATCTTTTGTCCTTCTCTTTATCCATCCTCCTAATTTTTCTCAAGTGCAGCTGCAGCCTGCTTTTCCCACCCAAGTACTTTTGTGATACAAACCTTCTCCACCAGTCAAGGTGGTTTTTTCGCTGTTCCTGAACCAGTTTTGCTCGGATTTCCCTTATACCGTGTAACGTACCTATTTGAATATATTGCAGTTTCCAGTTTCTTAATTCACTTATTTCTTTAGTTTGTTTATTGAGTTTCAGTGTTGGGATTATTGCGCTGAACAAGACAAAGTTCTGCCCTCATGTACTTTACACTGGGGAGAGGAAAACAATAAACTAGCCGTCTACCTAATTGTGGCAGGTGCTATGAGGAGAAAGAAGTGCATGATATAGAATGAAAAGGGGCCCATATTTTATAAAGTAGTCAGGAACAGCCTTTCTGGGGAGGCGATATTTAAGCCAGGATGTGAAGAATAGGAAGATTATGGTGGTAGCAAATATTTATTGAATTTTTACTCCAGATTGGTGCTTTATACGGATTATCTCATTTGTTATTAGGAGAGTATTACAATGAGGTTTTATTATTTACCCGTTGCCGTGGATGGATTATTTATGGGCACCCCCCCAACTCTTGCCCCCAAATTCATATGTTGAAGGTCTAATTCCGGTGTCACTTCTGCTTTATTGTATTCATCAAAACAGTCCCAGAGCCTGCTGAATTTTAAGAGGAGGGGACATAGACCTTCATGGTTGGGAAGAGTGCTGTGAGATGGGCATTCTTTGAAAATACAGTTTGCCCCCAGGTGTGGTGGCTCACGCCTGTAATCTCAGCACTTTGGGAGGCCAAGGTGGGCAGATCACTTGAGGTCAGGAGTTTGAGACCAGCCTGACCAACATGGTGAAACCCCATCTCTACTAAAAATATAAAAAAATTAGCTGGGCTCGGTGGCACGCACTTGTAGTCCTAGCTACTTGGGAAGCTGAGGTGAGAGAATCATCTGAACCTGGAAGGCGAAGATTGCAGTGAGTCAAGATTGTGCTATCGCACTCCGGCCTGAGTAACAGAGCAAGACTATGTCTTAAAAAAAAAAAAATACAGTTTGCTGTGGCATACCAAGGACGAATAAAACCTGGTCCCTCTCCTTGAAGAACGGAGAGTGTAGCTGGGGAGGCACCCTGTAAGCAAATATGATTTCCTATGCAGTAAGAATTGAACTCTAGGCTTTTAGAGTTTAGGGGAAGGGAGCTGGTAATAATAGCTATTTTCTGAATGCTCACCTATTGTGCCAACCACTGAGCTCTTTGCATTTTCATTTCATGCTCATAGTAACTCATGGATAGTTACTGTTATTTCCCTCCTTTACAGAAGAGAGATTTATGATTCTTGAAGAATGATTAACTTGTACAAAGAAGGTTGTTACACATCTAGTAAATGGCAGATCTGGGAGTTAATTCAGATTCTGACACTAAAGTTAGTGTTTGTAACCATTATAACAAACTCATCCATAAACTGACTCCTTATTCTGGCTTAGAGGGATTTTCATTCTGAAAATGTATTGAAGCTTGAGGAAACCTTGGGACTAAAGGCTCTGGGCTGTTTGGGACTGTCAGGTGTTTTTGTTTTTAATTGTATTTAATGGGAAAGAAGGGGGAGGGCCATGGGAGGAAAGGAAGCTCAAATTTCAAGTTTGGAATGATACGGAGTGGGCCTGAGATGCCCTTCTGATGAGTTTAAATTATCTAGGCAATATCAGGCAGCCATAGACGTTTTTTAAAATAGAAAAGTGACAATTAGATTCCTGTTTTAGAAAAATTCTTTTGGGGCCTCAGTGGAAGACTGATTGAACTAGGGTAAAACTGGAAGCTGGGAAATCACTTCATTTCTTTTTTCTTTCTTTTTTTTCTTTTGACACAGAATCTTACTCTCGCCCAGGCTGGAGTGCAGTGGCGTGATCTTGGCTCACCGCAACCTCCGCCTGCTGGGTTCAAGTGATTCTTCTGCCTCAGCCTCCTGAATAGCTGGGGCTACAGGCATGCACCACCACGCCCGGCTAATTTTTGTATTTTTAGTAGAGATGGGGTTTCTCCATGTTGGCCAGACTGGTCTTGAACTCCTGACCTAAGGTGATCCACCTGCCTTGGCCTCCCAAAGTGCTAGGATTACAGGCGTGAGCCACTGCACCCAGCCAATCACTTCCTTTCTTTTAGTACTAAAGATGGGTAAATCCCCACATAATAATGATGAGATTTGACACTTTTGCTTTCTGCTTTTTTTTTAAAGTAGTAATTTGCTTGATAAAAGCAATTGGTTTTATGTTTCTTTATTGTTTCCCATTGAGTATCCCTTGTCTGTACAGATTGAGTGTCCCTTATCTGAAATTTCAGATTTTCTAGAGTTTTGGAATATTTGTGCATACATAATGAGATATCTTGGGAATGGAACTCAAGTTTAAACACGAAATTTATTTGTTTTATATATACCTTATACACATAGCCAGAAGGTAGGTTTATATAATACCTTTATTAATTTTGTGTATGCAACCAAATTTTGACTGCTTTTTGACTGTGACTCATCACGTGAGGTCAAGTGTGGAGTTTTCCACTTTGTGGTGTCATGTTGGTGCTCAAAAAGTTTCAGATTTTCGAGCATTTCAGATTTTCAGGTTAGGGATACTCAACTTGTATTTTAACAGTAGTGATAACTATTATTTATTATGGCTTTTCTTTTTCAGTATCTATTTTATTGGTGACTAAGGGTATTCAAATAGAAAGATGAGTCACCTCTGATTTCTGCTTTCTTAGTTGGGGAAAGAATCTAACTTATTTCGAATCTAACTTATTTAGTTTATTAAAATGTGAAAGTAATACTGAGGAACTTTTTAAAAAAATGATTATTTTGATGGTTAAATGTTTACAAGTATTGATGGCCACTTATGTTATAATTTAAGGACTTCATGAGACCTGTGTTAAATCTGCAGATTAACCCTTCCTGGAAGAATAGTAGAAAATGGAAGCGAGCAAGGGTCCTATGATGCAGATAAAGGTATCGTCTTCGGAATTTTTGTTAGTTTATTTCTTGGGATTTTTCACATTATTTACATAATAATCTTTCAAGGTACCATGGGGACCTTTCAATATCTTTCAAGTACAATCTGTTCTGATCACTCTTTCTTGCTTCTTAGTGTCTAGTGCCTGTTATTGATGTTTTTGTCCCCCGCAAGTCTTTTAAAGTATTTCACAATATTCTTCAAAGTAAAGTTAAATGCTCTGGTTCTGTTTCCTAGAGTACTTTCCCTACATTTAGTAGACATTTAAAAGTAAAAATTAGAACATGAAATGATTGATCATAAAAAATGTAGATGACTTATGAGCTTATGAATGGAATCTTTCTTGTATAATTTTCACACTTGAATTTTAATAACAGATAGGTGAGAGAGAAACTATGCATGGGTGGCATTTAAAGGCTAATTGAATTTTCTCCTCGTGATTGATGAGCCCTTCATTTCAGCTAGCCATGAACCCATTTATTTTTCCTTTATAGAAGCCACTGGCTTCCTTTGTCATTGGATTTAGAACACCTTGTGTACTCTTGTGTACTTTATTCAATGAATATTTATTGACCTTACTGAACTGGACTAAGGTGGGTTAAATGACAGAAATCTAACCCATAATGCAGTATAATTAATGTGTAATGAAGTATAGTGAAACTGCCTTCCTAGATAGTAAACTGGCTTTTAGTTATAGGTAAGTTGCATATTGAAACAAAATTATTAAATTTTAAAAGTACACAGGAGTTAAGGAAGATTGTATATGCGGACATATTTGGGCTGAGTTGTATTTGATATGTTGAAATTCAGTTCAGTACACTGAAAGAGGCAAAATGTTTTAAAATATAAGAGTGCTCAATAATGTAGTAAGTTCCCAGGGAAGCCTAAATAAGATTGATAAACTCAGTCAAGGAAAGAAAAGAAGTACATAGAATTTGAGTCTGCCATAGACTTTAGGGATAGATCTCCTGACGTGCCCAAAAACCTTATTAAGCCATAGTTATTGTATCTAAGATTCTGTGTATTTTTAAAACTGCTGCCATTCTCCATTGGATTAGGTATTTGGATTTTTTCCTCCTTTTCCAGAAGTCTAATTAGTAACTCCTGGTTAATTCTAAGCTATTACCTTCTTAGGCCATTGATTTTTAGAAGTTTTAACTCAGATTTTTAATATTATCAGTAGGTGAAGGTCATACTGTATAAGATTAAAGTATTCTATAGCTTTAACAGATTAAGATAGATATATATATATATATATATATTTTTTTTTTTTTTTTTTTTTTTTTTTTTGAGATGAAATCTCGCTCTGTTGCCCAGGCTGGAGTGCAGTGGCATGATCTCGGCTCACAGCAACCTCTTCCTCCTGGGTTCAAGCGATTCTCCTGCCTCCGCCTCTTGAGTAGCTGGGACTACAGGTGCGTCTGCCACGACGCCCAGCTAATTTTTGTATTTTTTAGTAGAGATGGGGTTTCACCATGTTGGCCAGGATGGTCTCGATCTCTTGACCTCGTGATCCGCCCACCTCAGGCTCCCAAAGTGCTGGGATTACAGGCATGAGCCACTGCACCCAGCCAGATTAATAATTTTTTATAGAAATGACAGCTTCTGAAAAACTCTTGTTAAGAACCTTTTTCTATCTTGACTTGTATTCACCAAATCTATGAGGACATAGTTTTAGAGCTCTGTAAAATAGAATTGTATTTTACCAAGGCATATATTTCTTAGATATATTTATGAAGTCTTTGACTATTTTATTTATTTTTTACTTTTTTTTTTTTTTTTGTTTTGTTTTTTTGTTTTTTTTTTTTGAGACGGAGTCTTGCTCTGGAGTGCAGTGGCCGGATCTCAGCTCACTGCAAGCTCCGCCTCCTGGGTTTACGCCATTCTCCTGCCTCAGCCTCCCGAGTAGCTGGGACTACAGGCGCCCGCCACCGCGCCCGGCTAGTTTTTTGTATTTTTAGTAGAGACGGGGTTTCACCGTGTTAGCCAGGATGGTCTCGATCTCCTGACCTCGTGATCCGCCCGCCTCGGCCTCCCAAAGTGCTGGGATTACAGGCTTGAGCCACCGCGCCCGGCCTATTTTTTACTTTTAATTAAAAATTTTTTTTATTATTTTCTGTAGAGATGGGGTCTTGATATGTTGCCCAGGGTGTTCTTGAACTCCTGGGCTAAAATGATCCTCCTGCCTCAGCCTGCCAGAGTATTGGGATTACTGGTGTGAGCTATTGTGTCTAGCTTTTTGAATATTTTAATCTAAGCGTAAAACAAATTTATCTTTAAGGAATTTTTACCATTCGCCTGCCCAAAGAAACTCCTGGCCAGCATTTTGAGGGGCTGAACATGTTAACTGCTCTTCTGGCACCAAGAAAATCCAGGACAGCAAAACCACTTGTGGAAGAAATAGGTATGTTTATTGCAGTTGGGAGGAAATTAAGATAGATAGAAATATTTGGAATGCTGTGTATTTGTAGGGGAAATGGGATATAGTGAATGGGAAATTGAAGAAAATACTTCAGGTATAAGGTGCTCATGTGAAACCATATGAAAATAGCTTCTTTGGTGATATAATTAAGACATTAAAAATCCTGTTGAACCAGATCTCTCACATTTTTGGACCAATTGAAGCAGCATTTTGTGGTTGGCAAAATATTAGCATCTTGAGCTAACATCAGAAGTATACAGTTCAGTGAGTTACGTAAAACAGGGGTCCCCAACCCTCAGGTTGCAGACCAGTACTGATCCATGGCCTGTTAGGAACCTGGATGCACAACAGGAGGTGAGCGGAGGGCCGGGAGAATTACTGCCTGAGCTCTGGCTCCTGTCAGATCAGATTAGATTCTCATAGGAGCATGAACTTACTGTGAACTGTGCCTGCGAACGGTGTAGGTTGCGTTCTCCCTATGAGAATCTAAAGCCTGATGATCTGAGATGGAACAGTTTCATCCCCCAAAACTATCTCTTTACCCCTTTGATCTGTGGAAAAGTTGTCTTCCACAAATCCAGTCTTTGGTGCCAAAAAGTTTGGGGACCACCGATGTAAAGTGAACACCACCTCTGTCAAGAAATAGAGCATTTCCAACACCCCGGAACCCCATCCTGTATTCTTCCATTACTTTGTGCTCTCTCCAGGGTAACCACTATTCTCTGTTTTGCCTGTTACTGTGTTGCATATATAGGTCATACAGTATGTGTTGTTTTTGTCTGGCTGCTTTCACTTAACATTATTTTTGTGAGATTTATTCATATTCTAGCTGAGATTCATTTGCTTTCATTGCTATGTAATATTCCATTGTATGAATATACCACATTTTTGGTTCTTTTTTTTTTTTTGCTATCATGAATAGCGGAGCTATGAATATTCTTGTACGTGTCTTTTGGTACATCTGTGTGGGCATTTTTTCCTATACTTTTTCTTCCCCTAGTTGTGCTTAAGTCCAATACTTTAAAAAAATTAAATTAAAATTTAACACATTCAGATGCTTCTGAGATTCCTGAGGAAGTAGTTGACGATGAAGAATTTGATTGGGAAATTGAGCAGACACCCTATGAAGAGGTATCAGAAAGTGCTTTGAATCCGCAGTGCCACTATGGATTTGGAAACTTAAGATCAGGAGTGTTTCAGCGGTTACAGGTATGTTGTCTTTCTGAAAGATCTTGATCTATAGGATTTTTCCATTTGGATATTTTAATTTCAGTTATGCTTATACTCAGTAGTTTTTAAAAGTAATACTACAGGAGGTGATTGTATTTAAGCACTTAGCATAGCTAAAGTACATAGATGTTCATTCCCTTCCATATCATTGGCTGTTCTGCCTAACTGTACTGCTCTTACAGACGCCCCGTGGCTTTCTTTTTTCTCCCCTTTATTCAGTATTCTAGACATGAAGTTTCCAAAGTGCGAAGCAGAACTCTTCTCTCATACTTCCTGCAAAGCTTTATGTTTTATAGTTCTGAAAAATGTGATCATGTACTTACGGCACGATGTGTCTTCTTTTCTGTATATACATGAAATAGAATGTTCCTGGCGAGAGTGAGATTATGTGTTTTGATCAAATTGTCTAATTCTTGGTGTGTAGTACGCACCATTGTCTGTCTATTCTTTTTTTTTTTTGAGACGGAGTCTTACCCTGTCGCCAAGGCTGGAGTGCAGTGCAGTGGCGCGATCTCGGCTGATGGCAACCTGTGCCTCTCAGGTTCAAGCAATTCTCCTGCCTCAGCCTCCTGAGTAGCTGGGATTACAGGTGCCCACCACCACGCCCAGCTAGTTTTTTGTATTTTTAGCAAAGATGGAGTTTTACCATGTTGGCCAGGATGGTCTCAAACTTGAGCAATTTGCCTGCCTTGGCCTCTCAAAGTTCTGGGATTACAGGCATGAGCCACTGTGCCCAGCCCATTGTTTATTTATTCTTTTTTTTTTTTTTTAAGACAGAGTCTCACTTTGCTGGAGTGCATGTGGCATGATCTTGGCTCACTGCGACCTCTGCCTCCTGGGTCCAAGCAATTCTCCGGCCTCAGCCTCCCAAGCAGCTGGGATTACAGGTGCCCATCACCACGCCTGGCTAATTTTTCTATTTTTAGTAGAGACGGAGTTTTGCCATGTTGGCCAAATTAGCCGGATGTGGTGGTGCGTGTAATCCCAGCAGTTTGGGAGGCCGAGGCGGGCGGATCATGAGGTCAGGAGATCGAGACCATCCTGGCTAACATGGTGAAACCCCGTCTCTATTAAAATACAAAAAATTAGCCAGGCATGGTGGCACCTGCCTGTAGATCAGGCTACTCGGGAGGCTGAGGCAGGAAGATCCCTTGAACCCAGGAGGCGGAGGTTGCAGTGAGCTGAGATCGCGCCACTGCATTCCAGCTTTGGCGACAGAGCGAGACTCTGTCTCAAAAAACAAAACAAAACAAAACCTGTTTAGAATGTGGTTTATTATCTTAAGACATATTTGAATTTACCAAGGAGAGGGAAAAGACCCAGGTTCTAGTCCTGCTTCTGCCTATGTTTAGATTTGGGATACCAGGCCAGTTATTTGACCACAAGTAAGTTTTGTCTCCTCTTTTGGAAAGTGGGGATAAATTTGCCCACCTACTTTATAAGGCTGTCTTGAAAATTTAAGAAGAGAATGTATGTGAAAAGTCTTTGGAAAGTGTAGAATGCTGTAAAGACTCCTGCCCTTGAAAAATATAAAATGCTCTCAAAATTCCTTAAAGGGAACAAAATTGAGATTTACTTAGGAGCAAATAATGCTGATAAAATAGCCTTCCTTCTAAAAACTTAGGTGTTTTTCTGCTGAGTTGTAGTCTGTCCATATTCTCTGCTTGATCACAATCGCTGGTGATCTCAGAGGTAATTAGAATAGTCAGTTTTGTCTGTAGCAGGAACTACAGTGAATGGACCTCAATTGTTTGGCCAAGAGATAGTTTGTGGTCAGGCTGTTTGGGGCTTGCCAATCTAACGCTATACATGAATGATAATAAATGTCACACGGCTAAGTACAGATTTTACATTTAGATTAGAAGTGCTTCTTGAGGTCAGGGGTTTGTTACTTAATTGTTGCTGCTATTTACGGAAAATCCTTTTGAAGGATTTCTGACACGTTGCTGAGATGTTGCAGGAATGCCATAATGTGAACCTAGAACGAGTCCCTTTTAGGTCAGAGATTCTTGTATCTTGAAAATGTTCACTTAATAAATAATTTAATTTTTTTTTTTTAAAGCTGCTATACTTTCTGTCTTTTTGGATGTCTTAACTAATGTGTCAAATACCTGGATATTTATTACTTAGGTTAAAAACATTAAATATTAACCAATATAGTTCACTCCTGTCTAATCCCTTTTTGTTTACATCCCTCTTATTTCCCATCAGAAATAAACCACTGTGGCTGCACGTGGTGGCTCATGCCTGTAATCCCAGCAATTTGGGAGGGTGAGGCGGGCGGGTCAGGAGTTCGAGACCAGTCTAGCCAACATGGTGAAACCCTGTCTCTACTTAAAAATACAAAAATCAGCTGAGCATGGTGGCGCACGCCTATAATCCCAGCTATTTGGGAGGCTGGCAGGAGAATCGCTTGAACCCAGGAGATAGAGGTTGCAGTGAGCCGAGATTGCGCCACTGAACTCCATCCAGTCTGGGTGACAGAGTGAGACTAAATCTCAGGGGGAAAAAAAAAGGAAAAAAAAGGAAATGAACCACTGAATGTAATGTTTATTATTCTAAGCGTTTAAAATGGCTTAATTGTCTAAAATCATTAAACTCTTCTTCAAATTTTAACTGCATGAGCATTGTTTTTCTAAACAATTTGAATGCATATTCCCTAATGTAGGGGAAAAACGGCTGAGCATCTGGGAAAACTCTAAGGGTTTTATCAAGTGAATAGTATACTACTTGTAGTATAGGTTTATAACCCCATATGTGGAATGCTGGGATCACACAAAGTTCTGAAAACTAAAAGTTTTAAAATATTTAATTTGATGGCAAAACTTAACCTGAAATGATACAGGTTTTTAAATCCCACTTAGTGTACATATTCAAAACTTCCTTGTAGAAGTAGTGTTTGGATATGGGCGCTGCCCCAGACATCTTAGAGGGTATTACGTAAAATATGGTGTGCGCGCCATGTTACCTTTCCAAACTCTGAGTGAATCCTGAAGCTCACCTTGCTCCAGGGGATTTGGATAGCACTGTGCTGAGTGCTTTGTGTGCAGCAACCAGACTTTTTCAGAAATCAAGTGTAAACCCAAGATTCCAAAAATTCAAATGTATCCTCTTGAAGGTATTAAGGTGGATATGTTTTATGAAATATTGCCACAGAAATCTTGCATAATTGGTTAATTACTTGTAGAGTTTGTCTGCATTCACAGCTGCTCTGTTTATGGCAGCTGTAACAAGTGGTTCAAAACTGAGTGATCATGTGAGGTTAATAATGTGACCCTATTTCTGTGAGTAAAGCAGCTAGAAGAAACTGAAATGATGATCTCAAATAAGATATTTTAGAACATCTCTTCTAATTTAAAATTATTTTGAAAACTTCACCATTTTCTCAAATACTATTTTCATACAAGTTTATTTTTTCTAGTTCTGCCTGTAGATGAAGAGATGTCCATACAGCTTCATTAACTATTCATATCAGTATTTTTACAGCTTTTTCCTCCCTCCATAGATGAAAAATGGCTTTTTTTGTTTCTAAGAATAAGAGCAATACAGATTTATTATAAAAATATAATACAAAGAAGAAAGTAAAAAAATTCATAATTTCAACTCAGGGATCTTTTCTTCATTGAATAATTTAGCCCTTTACAGAAGTCTTTCACATTTTTTGCCTCCAACTTTTTTTTTTTTCCCCTGAGACGGAGTCTTGCTCTGTCGCCCAGGCTGGAGTGCAGTGGCGCAATCTCAGCTCACTGCAAGCTCCGCCTCCTGGGTTCACACCATTCTCCTGCCTCAGCCTCCTCAGTAGCTGGGATTACAGATTCCCACCACCATGCCTGGCTAATATTTTGGTAATTTTTAGTAGAGACAGGGTTTCACCGTGTTAGCTAGGATGGTCTCGATCTCCTGACCTCGTGATCCACCCACCTCGGCCTCCCAAAATGCTGGGATTACAGGTGTGAGCCACGGCACCTGGCCTGCCTCCAACTTTTTAGACAGGATTTGCTTGTAAACTTCTATATTTTATACTGATAATAAGAAAATAAAATATTTTTGCTGAAACAAATTCTCTGAACATTCCTCCCTCTACTCCCCATACACAGAGATATACGCTCCCCAGTCCTAGTCTTTTTTTCCTTTCTGAAATTGCTGCCAGCCACCAGGGTGCCTTTGGAAAACTGCCCTGGCTGCTCAAAGTCAGGACTTCACAACAAGCTTCTGGCAGTGGTGGCTGCCAGCAGCAACAATCCTAGAGTCTTTGGGCGCCAACCCAGCAAGCTCCTGGGACTGCTGCTGCCAGCGCCTCAGGACGCCAGGCTTGCTGGCCCTGTCCTTTTGGCTACACGGGGACCTGAGGCCATTGTTTCCAGGAGACCCACTAGCCAGATGTGTTCACTGTTCTTTATTTTCTCTCTGGATTGTCTCTGCCTAACCTATGCGTAAACTTCTGTAAGCCTAATTTAAATCCTACATGACCTTTTTTTGACAATATCTATCTTTAAATAGCTAGTAACTAGTGGCCGTAGCAGTTGTTTAAAAGAAAAAGGGGCCGGGCGCGGTGGCTCAAGCCTGTAATCCCAGCACTTTGGGAGGCCGAGACGGGCGGATCATGAGGTCAGGAGATCGAGACCATCCTGGCTGACACGGTGAAACCCCGTCTCTACTAAAAAATACAAAAAAACTAGCCGGGCGAGGTGGCGGGCGCCTGTAGTCCCAGCTACTCGGGAGGCTGAGGCAGGAGAATGGCGTGAACCCGGGAGGCGGAGCTTGCAGTGAGCCAAGATCACGCCACTGCACTCCAGCCTGGGCGGCAGAGCGAGACTCTGTCTCACAAAAAAAAAAAAAAAAAAAAAAGAAGAAAAAAGAGAAAAAGGAACCTTTTTTTCCTGCTGTAGTTGAACACTTCTTATCCTCTTTCTTCCGTTTGGTTGATTGATGCCTTCTACTTCTAAACCCCAAGCTACCTTGGCTTTTAGTTTGTTTCTGTTTCTTTTTAGGGTCCAGTTTGAACAGGGCTGCTGCATGTGACTGTGCATAGAACAAGCCTGGGTGGGGCTTGCACTGCCATAGAACACTCACGTTCTGCTGTGTACATGTTGCATGACTGTATGTGGAGGCCCTGAATCTGGAGGCCAGGGGGAAGAGGAGAGAGGAAAAGAGCTGCTTTATTTTATTTTATTTTATTTTTTGAGACGGAGTCTCGCTTTGTCGCCCAGGCTGGAGTGCAGTGGCATGATGTTGGCTCACTGCAAGCTCCGCCTCCTGGGTTTATGCCATTCTCCTGCTTCAGCCTCCCGTGTAACTGGGACTACAGGCACCTGCCACCATGCCCGGCTAATTTTTGGTATTTTTAGTAGAGACGAGGTTTCACCATGTTAGCCAGGATGGTCTCGATCTTCTGACCTCGTGATCCGCTTGCCTTGGCCTCCCAGAGTGCTGGGATTATAGGCATGAGCCTATAATCTCTCTCTCTTTCTCTCTCTCTCTCATAGAGTCTGGCTCTGTCGCACAGGCTGGAGTGCAGTGCCATGATCTTGGCTCACTGCAGCCTCCATCTCCTGGGCTCAAGCCATCCTCCCACCTCCACCTCTCGAGTAACTGGGACTACCAGCGTGAGCCACCAGGCCTGGCTAATTTTTGTATTTTTTGAGAGATGGGGTTTCGCTGTGTTGCCCAGGGTAGTTCGAATTCCTGGACTCAAGCAGTCTACCCGCCTTGGCCTCCCAAAGTGCTTGGATTACAGGTGTGAGCCATCATGCTCAGCTTGTATGTAGTCTTTTACAGGATCTGAAATCTGAAATGATCCAAAATCTAAAACTTTTTGAGCACAAACATGGCCCTCAAAGGAAATACTCTTTGGAGCATTTCGCATTTGGGATTATTGGAATGGGCCTGATGAACTGGTATAATGCAGGTATTCCAGAATTTAGAAATATTCAAGATCCAAAACACTGTGATCCCAAGCATTTCGTATAAGGGATATTGTCTGTATGGTAATGCTTCTTTAGGCCAGCTGAGCTAGACTATAGGAAGAAAGAAGAGACTATGTGTAGATGTCTGAAAATCAAGCCACTCTACGTTAATAACTTTCAAATATCTAGGTGTAAATGGGGAAATGGATGTTGAATTAAGTGTTCCTGCTTGCTTGTAGGGGTTTATTCCATTCTGTTTTTTATGTTAAACTTTTATAGCCTTAATATCTGTCAGTCAGCTTGTTTGTTGTAAGGATTAAATGAGATAAGTTATGAGAAAGATCTCACAGGGCTTACCAAGTAGTAGGTGCTTAAACATTTGTTGGATTTGAATCTAAATGTCACAGGTGGCATCATGGTTTACTGATCAGTTAGGTTCTTCCTGTGCTTTGGCATTTTGTATAAAATTTGAGTTTTAAATGCTAAAAATAGGAGATAGCAATTATTTCTTTTCTGGGTGTCCTCAGGATGAATTGAATGATGTTATTGATATTAAGAATCCAGATTTCACCCCTGCAGCTGAACGAAGACAGAAGCGCCTGGCTGCTGAGCTGGCCAAGTTTGATCCTGATCATTATCTGTGAGTAATGAGGTTTTTGAGGATTAAATAATTTACTTGACATTTATTTTAAAATTTTTGAGTATCTTTTTAACTCTGCTAGGGATGTGCGTTTTGGATTCTAGAAACTATTGAAGACTGAAGACCTTAATGGACGTTTGAATTAACCTACAACTGTTGTATCTCTGTAGTCTTTGTAAGATGTTGCCTCTTATATCTCAAGTTGTTCATCTTAGCAACAGAGAACTCTTCTAACATACTTTTTAGTTTTTTTCTTGCCAGGCTTAAAAATATAATACTGAGGCCGGGCGCGGTGGCTCACACTTGTAATCCCAGCACTTTGGGAGGCCGAGACGGGCGGATCACAAGGTCAGGAGATTGAGACCATCCTGGCTAACACGCTGAAACCCCGTCTCTACTAAAAAAATACAAAAAAAACTAGCCGGGTGTGGTGGCGGGCACCTGTAGTCCCAGCTAGTAGGGAGGCTGAGGCAGGAGAATGGCGTAAACCCGGGAGGTGGAGCTTGCAGTGAGCCGAGATTGCGCCACTGCACTCCAGCCTGGGCGACAGAGCGAGACTTCATCTCAAAAAAAAATATATAAAAAATACTGAATTCATGAGACTGTTACACTTCTTTTAAGTAAGCTTTTGGTTGTGATTAACGGTATGCATAAGTGAAAGTATGTTTCAGTTTCTTTAAGAATTTGAATGTACCTGTACTATATTTCTTGGCTGATCCCAGGATCTTCCTAATGCTTTCATCCACTAGCCCTTGTAATCAATGGTATGTTTCCAGTGAACAAGTAACTATACTTTGTGGTAGAGTATAAATAGAATTTAATTTGAAGTTTTGCTGTATTTCCCACTGGCATTAATTGTGTTTTTGGTTATAATGTGTCTCCATCAGGCTTACATTTGCGTAAAGAACTTATCTAATTAACAGATAGGTACATGATGACCTGAGAGATTGTGATACCTCCCGCTGGCCAGGATAGCAGCATTTCTTCCAAGGATTGTTGCTTGACCTCTCTTGGACACATGGCTCTATTAGGATGCATGGAGAATGAGTGTTTTAGGTTGATGTAGACCTCAATTATTATTCTGGGTCAAGATTTTTTTAGCTTACATATATAGCTATAATCATTGTATCTCATTATATTGGTATAGTACCTGCAGCTTATAAAGTGCACTCATGTAATTATTCAGTTTTCACAACAGATGAGGAGAGGAGGTTAAGGGACTTGCTCAAGGTCACACTACTACTAAGTGGCTTGGCCAAGACTTGAAAAGAGTCTCTCCATTTGTCATTTTGTATATCCTTTTCATGTACACTATTTCAGTTTAACTGCTGTAGCTCTTGTGATTAACATTCTATCTCCTGTGACACAGTAGGATACTAATTGGAATGGCAGGGATATATCTTGTGATGTGCAAATGGAATGAGTGATGTGTAATGATAAATGGTTGAACTGTTTAACATCCTAAGGGAAACTGGGTAAGAGCAGGGGATGTTACATTTTGGAGGACATCTGAGAGATTGAACTCCATTTACATTGCTATTTCTAATTACCTTTATCTCTCCAATTGTGGTTTTAAAGGTCCACTGAAGAGTAATTTGAAGAAACCCATTTAAAATCATGCTGAATATTTAAAGTGGAAATTTCATTGTCAGCAAATTTCTCAGGCTAGCATAAAAACAGAGTGAGCTTTACAAGACTGAAATTTCAAGTGGGAGGGAGCTTAATTAGAAGAATTGCCTATCTCCTCTCTTCCAAAACTAGAAGAATAACTATGGCCTGAGAGAATTAGGAAATTGGAATTTATAGTTAGCAGTGTGATATTATAAGCAGCCCTTATTTTTCTCCGTCTTCTGTGTGTTTTTATCCAGAAGCTCATTTTCTTTAATGCTATGCATGAAATATTCTTTCCACTTCTCAAAGAACAGTTCTTACAGGAATGGTTTAAATTTAGTTATGGGCTAAGTGAGGAGAGTGGGAGTCATGAGGTAAAGATTCTTTGTGACTTTTCTGATAGCAGTAAGACTTTGGCTCAGTGTAATTTTTGTGTTACTACTCATTATTAGCTGACTGACTCACCCAAATGTGTTAATATGAAATGAAATGCAACTAAAATTCTTTTGAATTTTTAACTAAAAATTCTTTTTTTTAGCTTAGTGCTTTTTTCTTGTTGTTAGTGGTTAAAACAGTGGAGAAAAAAAGGCTCACTTTAAATTACCATCTACCATGCAGATAATACATTGCAATATACACATGTAATACATAATATATATAATATTAGCGTAATATTACCTGACTCATCCAAATGTATTAATATTAAATGAAATGCAACTAAAATGCTTTTAAATTTTTAATTAAAAATTTTTTTAGCTCAGTGCTTTTGTTGTTGTTAGTGGTTAAAACAGTGGAGAAAAAAAGACTCACTTTAAATTACTATCACCGTGTAGATAATACATTATAATATACACTTGTAACACATAATGTATATATTAGGATAATCAATAATGTATATAATATTACCTATTTGTAAGTTGTTTGACTTTGTCTTTACAAGTCATAGTGTTTCCTCATGTTGTCAGGATTTGGGGGGCTTTAGAAAAACGAATTTTAATTTCAGCCTAAGCAGAACACAGTGAAGTCAATTGATTGTAAAGAAAAAATTATACATTTCAAAGGCATATATATGATTTTAGATTGTTATTTAAAAGTCTTTTATTGTAAAATCTGGATGTTATTTAGGTATAATCTGTTTTTTTTTTTTTTTTTTTTTTGGCATGTTTTGCAGCTCACTACAGTGATCGGCATATCACAGATGATCCATAAATGTTTATTGTTTTTTATTATCCATTTCTTATTTGTAATTCTTTTGGGGTATTAGTTTTACACTAAAATATGTTGACAGCATCTTGAAGCATTTCTTTTTTTTTTTTTTATTATACTTGAAGTTCTAGGGTACATGTGCACAACATGAAGGTGTGTTACGTATGTATACATGTGCCATGTTGGTGTGCTGCACCCATTAACTCGTCATTTACATTAGGTATATGTCCTAATGCTATCCCTCCCCCCTCCCCTACTCCATGACAGGTCCTGGTGTGTGATGTTCCCCTTCCTGTGTCCAAGTGATCTCATTATTCAATTCCCACCTATGAGTGAGAACATGCGGTGTTTGGTTTTCTATTCTTGTGATAGTTTGCTGAGAATGATGGTTTCCAGCTGCATCCGTGTCCCTACAAAGGACACAAACTCATCCTTTTTTATGGCTGCATAGTATTCCATGGTATATATGTGCCACATTTTCTAATCCAGTCTATCACTGATGGACATTTGGGTTGGTTCCAAGTCTTTGCTATTGTGAATAGTGCCGCAATAAACATGCGCATGCATGTGTCTTTATAGCAGCATGATTTATAATCCTTTTGGTATATACCCAATAATGGGATGGCTGGGTCAAATGGTATTTCTAATTCTAGATCCTTGAGGAATCGCCACACTGTCTTCCACAATGGTTGAACTAGTTTACAGTCCCACCAACAGAGTAAAAGTGTTCCTATTTCTCCACATCCTCTCCAGCACCTGTTGTTTCCTGACTTTTTAATGATCTCCATTCTAACTGGTGTGAGATGGTATCTCATTGTGGTTTTGATTTGCATTTCTCTGATGGCCAGTGATGTTGAGCATTTTTTCATGCGTCTGTTGGCTGCATAAATGTCTTCTTTTGAGAAGTGTCTGTTCATATCCTTTGCCCACTTTTTGATGGGGTTGTTTTTTTCTTGTAAATTTGTTTAAGTTCTTTGTAGATTCTGGATATTAGCCCTTTGTCAGATGAGTAGATTGGAAAATTTTTCTCCTATTCTGTAGGTTGCCTGTTCACTCTGATGGGAGTTTCTTTTGCTGTGCAGAAGCTCTTTAGTCTAATTAGATCCCATTTGTCAATTTTGGCTTTTGTTGCCATTGCTTTTGGTGTTTTAGTCATGAAGTCCTTGCCCATGCCTATGTCCTGAATGGTATTGCCTAGGTTTTCTTCTAGGGTTTTTATGGTTTTAGGTCTAACATTTAAGTCTTTAATCCATCTTGAATTAATTTTTGTATAAGGTGTAAGGAAGGGATCCAGTTTCAGCTTTCTACATATGGTGAGCCAGTTTTTCCAGCACCATTTATGAAATAGAGAATCCTGTCTCCATTTCTTGTTTTTGTCAGGTTTGTCTAAGATCAGATGGTTGTAGATGTGTGGTATTATTTCTGAGGGCTCTGTTCTGTTTCATTGGTCTATACTTCTGTTTTGGTACCAGTACCATGCTGTTTTGGTTACTGTAGCTTTGTAGTATAGTTTGAAGTCAGGTAGCATGGTGCCTCCAGCTTTGTTCTTTTGGCTTAGGATTGTCTTGGCAATGCAGGCTCTTTTTTGGTTCCATATGAACTTTAAAGTAGTTTTTTCCAATTCTGTGAAGAAAGTCATTGGTAGCTTGATGGGGATGGCATTGAATCTATAAATTACCTTGGGCAGTATGGCCATTTTCATGATACTGATTTTTCCTGTCCACGAACATGGAATGTTCTTCCATTTGTTTGTGTCCTCTTTTATTTCGTTGTGCAGTGGTTTGTAGTTCTCCTTGAAGAGGTCCTTCACATCCCTTGCAAGTTGAATTCCTAGGTATTTTATTCTCTTTGAAGCAATTGTGAATGGGAGTTCACTCATGATTTGGCTCTGTGTTTGTCTTTTATTGGTGTATAAGAATGCTTGTGATTTTTGCACACTGATTTTGTATCCTGAGACTGCCGAAGTTGCTTAAGAGATTTTGGGCTGAGACGATGGGGTTTTCTAAATATACAATCATGTCATCTGCAAATAGAGATGGTTTGACATCCTCTTTTCCTAATGAATACCCTTTGTTTCTTTCTCCTGCCTGATTGCCCTGGCCAGAACTTCCAACACTATGTTGAATAGGAGTGGTGAGAGAGGACATCTCTGTCTTGTGCCAGTTTTCAAAGGGAATGCTTCCAGTTTTTGCCCATTCAGTATGATATTGGCTGTGGGTTTGTCATAAATAGCTCTTATTATTTTGAGATACGTCCCATCAATACCTAATTTATCGAGAGTTTTTTAGCATAAAGGGCTGTTGAATTTTGTCAAAGGCCTTTTCTGCATCTATTGAGATAATCATGTGGTTTTTGTCTTTGGTTCTGTTTATACGATGGATTACGTTTATTGATTTCCATATGTTGAACCAGCCTTGCATCCCGGGGATGAAGCCCACTTGGTTATGGTGGATAAGCTTTTTGATGTGCTGCTGGATTCGGTTTGCCAGTATTTTATTGAGGATTTTCGCATCGATGTTCATCAGGGATATTGGTCTAAAATTCTTTTTTTTATTGTTGTGTCTCTGCCAGGCTTTGGTATCAGGATGATGCTGGCATCATAAAATGAGTTAGGGAGGATTCTCTCTTTTTCTGTTGATTGGAATAGTTTCAGAAGGAGTGGTAGCAGCTCCTCCTTGTACCTCTGGTAGAATTCGGCTGTGAATCTGTCTGGTCCTGGACTTTTTTTGATTGGTAGGCTATTAATTATTGCCTCAATTTCAGAGCCTGTTGTTGGTCTATTCAGGGATTCAACTTCTTCCTGGTTTAGTCTTGGGAGATTGTATGTGTCCAGGAATTTATCCATTTCTTCTAGATTTTCTAGTTTATTTGCGTAGAGGGGTTTATAGTATTCTCTGATGGTAGTTTGTATTTCTGTGGGATTGGTGATGATATCCCCTTTATCATTTTTTATTGCGTCTATTTGATTCTTCTCTGTTTTCTTCTTTATTAGTCTTGCTAGCGGTCTATCAATTTTGTTGATCTTTTCAAAAAACCAGGTCCTGGATTCATTGATTTTTTTGGAGGGTTTTTTGTGTCTCTATCTCCTTCAGTTCTGCTCTGATCTTAGTTATTTCTTGCCTTCTGCTAGCTTTTGAATGTGTTTGCTCTTGCTTCTCTACTTCTTTTAATTGTGATGTTAGGCTGTCAATTTTAGATCTCTCCTGCTTTCTCTTGTGGGCATTTTAGTGCTGTAAATTTCCCTCTACACACTGCTTTAAATGTGTCCCAGAGATTCTGGTATGTTGTGTCTTTGTTCTCGTTGGTTTCAAAGAACATCTTTATTTCTGCCTTCATTTCGTTATGTACCCAGTAGTCATTCAGGAGCAGGTTGTTCAGTTTCCATGTGGTTTTGAGTGGTTTTGAGTGAGTTTCTTAATCCTGAGTTCTAGTTTGATTGCAGTGTGGTCTGAGAGACAGTTTCTTATAATTTCTGTTCTTTTACATTTGCTGAGGAGTGCTTTACTTCCAACTATGTGGTCAGTTTTGGAGTAAGTGCGACATGGTGCTGAGAAGAATGTCTATTCTATTGATTTGGGGTGGAGAGTTCTGTAGATGTTTATTAGGTCTGCTTGGCGCAGAGCTGAGTTCAAGTCCTGGATATCCTTGTTAACCTTCTGTCTTGTTGATCTGTCTAATGTTGACAGTGGGGTGTTGAAATCTCCCATTATTATTGTATGGGAATCTAAGTCTCTTTGTAGGTCTCTAAGGACTTGCTTTATGAATCTGGGTTCTCCTGTATTGGGTGCATATGTATTTAGGATAGTTAGTTCTTCTTGTTGAATTGATCCCTTTACCATTATGTAATGGCCTTCTTTGTCTCTTTTGATCTTTGTTGGTTTAAAGTCTGTTTTATCAGAGACTAGGATTGTAACTCCTGCCTTTTTTTGTTTTCCATTTGCTTGGTAGATCTTCTTCCATCCCTTTATTTTGAGCTTATGTGTGTCTCTGCACGTGAGATGTGTCTCCTGAATACAGCACACTGGTGGGTCTTGACTCTATCCAATTTGCCAGTCTGTGTCTTTTAATTGGGGCATTTAGCCCATTTACATTTAAGATTAACATTGTTATGTGTGTATTTGATCCTGTCATTATGATGTTAGCTGGTTATTTTGCTCATTAGTTGATGCAATTTCTTCCTAGCATCGAGTCTTTACAATTTGGCATGTTTTTGCAGTGGCTGGTACCGGTTGTTCTTTCCCATGTTTAGTGCTTCCTAGGAGCTCTTGTAGGGCAGGCCTGGTGGTGACAAAATCTCTCAGCATTTGCTTGTCTGTAAAGGATTTTATTTCTCCTTCACTTATGAAGCTTAGTTTGGCTGGATATGAAATTCTGGGTTGAAAATTCTGTTCTTTAAGAATGTTGCATATTGGCCCCCACTCTCTTCTGCCTTGTAGAGCTTCTGCTGAGAGATCCGCTATTAGTCTGATGGGCTTCCCTTTGTGGGTAACCCGACCTGTCTCTCTGGCTACCCTTAACATTTTTTCCTTCATTTCAACTTTGGTGAATCTGACAATTATGTGTCTTGGAGTTGCTCTTCTCAAGGAGTACCTTTGTGACGTTCTCTGTATTTCCTGAATTCGAATGTTGGCCTGCCTTGCTAGGTTGGGGAAGTTCTCCTGGATAATATCCTGCAGAGTGGTTTCCAGCTTGGTTCCATTCTCCCCGTCACTTTCAGGTACACCAATCAGACGTAAATTTGGTCTTTTCACATAGTCCCATATTTCTTGGAGGCTTTGTTTGTTTCTTTTTACTCTTTTTTCTCTAAACTTCTCTTCTTGGTTCATTTCATTTATTTGATCTTCAATCACTGATACCCTTTTCCAGTTGATCGAATCAGCTACTGAAGCTTGTGCATTTGTTATGTAGTTCTTGTGCCATGGTTTTCAGCTCCATCAGGTCATTTAAGGTCTTCTCTATGCTGTTTGTTCTAGTTAGCCATTCATCTAATGTTTTTTCAAGGTTTTTAGCTTCTTTGCGATGAGTTTGAACTTATTCCTTTAGCTTGGAGAAGTTTGATCGTCTGAAGCCTCCTTCTCTCAACTCATCAAAGTCATTCTCCGTCCAGCTTTGTTCCATTGCTGGCGAGGAGCTGCGTTCCTTTGGAGGGGGAGAGGTGCTCTGATTTTTAGAATTTTCAGCTTTTCTGCTCTGTTTTTTTTCCCATCTTTGTGGTTTTATCTACCTTTGATATTTGATAATGGTGACGTACAGATGGGATTTGGGTGTGGACATCCTTTCTGTTTGTTAGTTTTCCTTTTAACAGTCAGGACCCTAAGCTGCATGTCTGTTGGAGTTTGCTAGAGGTCCACTCCAGATCCTGTTTGCCTGGGTATCAGCAGCGGAGGCTGCAGAACAGCGAATATTGCTGAACAGCAAATGTTGCTGCCTGATCATTCCTCTGGAAGCTTCGTCTCAGAGGGGTACCCGGCCATGTGAGGTGTCAGTCTGACCCTACTGGGGGATGCCTCCCAATTAGGCTACTTGGGGGTCAGGGACCAACTTGAGGAGGCAGTCTGCCCATTCTCAGATATCAAACCCTGTGCTGGGAGAACCGCTACTCTCTTCAAAGCTGTCAGATGGGGACATTTAAGTCTGCAGAGGTTTCTGCTGCCTTTTGTTCGGCTATGCCCTGCCCCCAAAGGTGGAGTCTACAGAGGCAGGTAGGCCTCCTTGAGCTGCGGTGGGCTCCACCCAGTTCGAGCTTCCTGGTCGCTTTGTTTACCTACTCAAGCCTCAGCAGTGGCGGGTGCCCTTCCGCCAGCCTCTCTGCTGCCTTGCAGTTCGATCTCAGACTGCTTAGCTAGCAATGAGCAAGGCTCCGTGGGCGTGGGATGCTCCGAGCCAAACTCGGGGATATAATCTCCTGGTGTGCCATTTGCTGAGACTGTTGGAAAAGCGCAGTATTAGGGTCGGAGTGACCCGATTTTCCAGGTGCTGTCTGTCACAGTTTCCCTTGGCTAGGAAAAGGGAATTCCCTGACCCCTTGTGCTTCCCGGGTGAGAGATGCCTCGCCCTGCTTTGGCTTATGCTCGGTGGGCTGCACCCACTGTCCAACAAACCCCAGTGAGATGAACCTGGTACCTCAGTTGGAAATGCAGAAATCACCTGTCTTCTGTGTCACTCACGCTGGGAGCTGTAGACTGGAGCTGTTCCTATTTGGCCATCATGGAACCACCCATCATGGAACCACCCTCTTGAAGCATTTCTTTTTTTTTTTTTTTTTTGAGACGGAGTCTCGCTGTGTCGCCCAGGCTGAAGTGCAGTGGCCAGATCTCAGCTCACTGCAAGCTCCGCCTCCTGGATTTACGCCATTCTCTTGCCTCAGCCTCCCGAGTAGCTGGGACTACAGGTGCCCGCCACCGCGCCCAACTAATTTTTTGTATTTTTTGGTAGAGACGGGGTTTCACCATGTTAGCCAGGATGGTCTCGATCTCCTGACATCGTGATCTGCCCATCTCGGCCTCCCAAAGTGCTGGGATTACAGGCTTGAGGCATTGTGCCCGGCCTAGCATTTCTTAATAGTCATTCCTCATTGCTTATTATTATAGCCAAGTATTCATATTTCTCTTGCTGATAATGTTTGGTTTTCTTCTTCCCCAATAGTTTTTAAATTGTTGGCATACATTTTACATTAATAAGGTCTTAAAATCTTGCCTCTTTCTTTGGAAGGAAGCACAAGAATTTAGTCAGTGTTCTAAACATCTGTGAGATAAGAAAAGGGACAAAAATGATCTTATACCATTTGTGGTACCGTTTTAAATTGCGATAATTTTTCATTACTCTAAATTTGTGAAAGAAGATGGTATATTGATTAAACTCTTGGATTTATTGAGTGGATATTAAGACAATAAATAGTAATTGGAAGACTGGGAGCAGGATCACATGCTTCTGAGGTGGCTCTCAATTCAAAACATAGAACTTGAGAAAAAGCATTAGAATACAATTTTATGTATCCATTCTTTCATTTATGTATTTATTTGTTCAACAAATATTTGTCTGAATGAACTACATGCTAAGCAGTGTCACAGATACCAAGGACACCGTGGTGCATATGTCAAGATCTCAATCTCTGTGTTGTCCATGGGACTTCCATTGTAGTGGAGGAAGTAGACACTATTTTTATTTTGATTAAGTGCTATGAGGAAGAAGCAGATTGAAGGGTTAGAGAGAGACTCGGTATCCCACTGACTTCTCTGTTTCAACATGTCCAAAATTGAACTCATCATTTTACCTCTAAAGTCTTTGTGAATTTTCTAACTTGGTTGATGCCCCATTTTTCACTCTAGTCACCCAGATTAGAAAGCGGGGATTCATCTTTGCTTTCTCTCTTATCCCACACATTCAATCAATTCTGAAGTTGTACCATTCATCTCTGTAGTATTTTTTTTTTCCTTTTTTTTTTCCATTTCATCAATTTCTGGCCCTCATCTGTGTCTGGTTTAGTGCAGCACTCACTAACTGCCTAACTGGCATCTCTGCTGCTAGTCCGGGCTACTTCAGATCCATCAACCATGAACCATTAGTATGATGTCTTACATGCTGAAAATGAAAATCTGCTGAACCCTGTCCTTGATGCTCTTCTGCTTAAAGTACTTAACTCCTTTGTGTGTCATTGCAAGTTCTCTGTGATCTGGACCCTGCCTACTTCTGTAGCTTCACTTTTGCCACTCCCTGCTCACGTTTTACGCCTCAACAATGATGAATGTTTGCATTTCCCCACCTGTACCACACTGCTTTTCTCTCTTTTTTTTTGAGACGGAGTCTTGCTCTGTTGCCTAGGTTGTAGTGCAGTGGTGCGATCTCAGCTCACCATGGCCTCTGCCTCCCAGGTTCAAGTGATTCTCCCACCTCAGCCTCCTGAGTAGCTGAGCTTACAGGCCTGCACCACCATGCCTGGCTAACTTTTGTGTTTTTAATAGAGATAGGGTTTCACCATGTTGGCCAGGCTGGTCTCAAACTCCTGACCTCACGTGATTCACCCACCTTGGCCTCCCAAAGTGTTGTAATTACAGACATGAGCCATCACGCCCAGCCCACACTGCTTCTCATATGTTTCCTTTTATCATCGTATCCCTTTGCCATTTATTTCCCCTGACCCCACATTGCCTGAATAGTGGTTCTTATCTCTTCAGACTAGGCTCATTGTTTCTCCCATGCACTCGCCCTGTTAGACTGGCTTAGGAAGCCCACCTCAGTGCTCCCCTGTTACAGTTTATCTTGTTTTTACCACATTGTTTTATAATGTTCTGTATTTGTGTACCTGGTTCTCATTAAATTGTGGAGTCTTTAAGGGCAGGAAGTGAATTTTACAGATCTTCATCTTCCTGACGACGCACGTAGAGGGCATTCAGTGAATGCTTGTTCAATTTGTGACCTTAAAAATCTTGAAAAAAAATTGAGATCTCAAATGAAAAAACAGACAAAACTTGGAAGTAATTTATTATGAAAAGTAAAATATTAGTCACCATCAGCGCTTGTTCATGAAACTCTTAATTCATGGACAATGTCAAGCATAGACCAGCACAGTTTGGATTACTAGGACTGTGTTAGTGAAATTTTACTCAAAATAATCAAACATTTTGGAGGTGTTTTTGGTGGGGAGGGGGATGGAGGTGGTAGAAATACCATGTTTCCAAGCCAGTTTTCTTTTTCCCTTCATCGTGGTCCCTTGGGGAGGAAAACAGCATCTTTTCAGATGGGCTCCTCTACTCTTGCCTTTGGTGTCCTCCGCGCTGTGGTGTCCAAGGCCCTTTTCTCTCACTGTGCCAGTTCTTCCTGGGCAATTTTATCCTCCTCTTGATTTAACTGCTTATGACTCCCATATCTCTCTCTTGAGCATCAGACTTGTATGTCCACCTACCTATTGGACGGGATGTTTGTAAATCCTAAGAAAAGGCATGTCAGACTCAACCTATCCCAAGCAGGGGTCTTTATTTCTCACTCATATCTGCTAGCTTCCCTCCTATGTCCCTGTCTCAGTGAAGGACACTGTTGTCCACTGAGTTATGGAGGCCAGAATTCTCTGTGTCATTTTTCACTCCTTGAGCTCCTCGTTCCCTGCATCCTGAGGGTTCTGCCATCTACATGTAGGTCAGATTCATCCACTTTGCTGTGTGTCTACTGCCACTATGTTATTCTAGGCCACCATTATGTCTGCTTCTCCAGACTTTCTCCCTTTAAATCATTCTCCAGGCTGCAATAAGAGTGATGTTTCTAAACCATGCCAGTGTCATTCCCCTATGTGCAAAGCTTTTAAGTGTTTAGTTGGTAGGGATAATCTTTGAGATTTCTTAGATATGGCTTACAAGGTGGTTGCCACTATATTATTTTCAGCTTCTTTCGACTTTTTTTCCCCTTAAATGTGCCTTCTTGTTTTCTAGCCTTTGCCAACCAGTTTTTCATCACAGAATACTCTCTCCTACCCGTCTTCCTCTGGTTAACTGTTCATTGTCATTCCACCGTTGGTTTAGATATTATATCCTCCAGGGTCCTTGCCTGTCATTCTAATTTATTTTGCCCTAGAATCTTACACTGCTGTTATGTCATAGCATTTTGCTATATTGTAATTGTTTGACTCTCCCATGGGATTGTAAGTTGTGTGAGGGCCAGGACTGTCTGTGTCTTGTCAGCAGTGGAACCCTAGTGCCTAACATGGAACATGGAACGTGGCACAATGTCAATACTTTCTGTTGAATGAATGACTTATTTAGCATGTTAGTCATTGATTATTGTTTATCCATTTAAAATTCATTTCCTGGAAAAAAGCTCACGTTCTGATTTGTGGATGAGTTTATAGTAGGACCTCAATTCAAAAGAGTTCCTTCACTTTAAGGAGAAAGAGATAGCTAAGAAGAAAATAGGCTTAGCAGGATTAGTTTATGAAGCAGCTATTTTGTCTTAGTCTCACATGTCTGTGCACCTGTCAGAAATCGTTACTGACAATTCCTATTTCAAGATATTAGCTGTTCAGTTTTGTCTAATATGTACTTTATTTCCTCCTATATAAAAATGGAATATTTATTTGGTTAAGAGCTTGGAATCTGGAGTAAGAGTTAAGTAGGTCTACATCCTAGCTATGCTTTTTACTTGTTCTCTGAACTTGGCCAAGCTACAAAACTTTTCTGAGCCTCAGTTTCTACCTTTGTAAAATGATGGTATTAATAGTACCCCATGCTCATAGTGATGGTGTGAAGATTCAAGGAAATAATGGATGCAAAGCTTTTAGTGCAGTGCCTGGAACATACAAAGAACTCCGTAAGTTGTCTGTGATCTTTCTAATTTTTAAACGATTTCAGTATCTCAGTTGAAAGGGAACTTCAAGTGTCTAAGGTTGTAAAACTATCAGTTAGAAAATTCAGTGTATCAAAGCAACCAATTCCTTGAGTTTCTGGTTAACTAAAATATAAATAAAATTTTCACCATTGAGTTATACTTTGTTAATGCTTTTCCCAAGAATACCAGTTTCCAACTTTGAATGCAAGATAGAATCATTTCTAAATAAGTGTCCTCTAAGAGTGAGAGGTATATTTTGAATGTGGCTGTTATTTTTCTAGTTAAAACAGGAATGTAGAGTACAGGAAAATTAACTTTCTGTTCTCTACAAATGTTGCTTTTATCTTCTTCAGTAATTTAAGGAACTGTTAAAATTCATATCTTAATAAAATAGATTGTATCTTGGTAGAAAATATGAGTGCACATGCCAAAAATGGTGTGTGTGTGTGTGTGTGTGTGTGTGTGTGTGTGTATAGCCCCTTTTAGCGTCTTTGCGGAGATGCAGTATCCTGAATTTCCTACTCATCTGCTTGTTTTTCTTTGCTGGTTGAGTTCAAAAATTTTTTCCTTTATTGAAATTTTACTGAAGTCTGTGGTACTTGCAGACCTAGCACAAGTGCTAGATTTCATTCCAGTGTGTCTTCAGATTTGCTTCATTTCACATCATTGAATATGGGATGGGACTTCAGGGTAGGACCAGTCTTCTACGTACCTTCTATTTAAAGAGATCAGAGGTTGGACACAGTGGGTCAAGCCTGTAATCCCAGCACACTTTGGGAGGCTGTGGTGGGAGGATCACTTGAGGCTGAGAGTTTAAGACCTGTCTGGGCAAGGAAGCAAGACCCTGTTTCTATAAAAAAAATAGAAATTAGCCAGTCTCAGTAGCACGTGCCTATAGTCATAGCTGCTTGAGAGGCTGTGACAGGAGGATTGCTTGACCCCAGGAGTTTGAGGCTGCAGTGAGCTGCGATCATGCTACTGTACTCTAGCCTGAATGACAGAGTGAGACCCATCTCTTTTTAAAAAAGTTAACAACAACAACAAAAAAGATCAGAAATCTTATATATCCCTTTAATCAGATACTTACTTTTGTTTTATGATAAGTAACTTATGTTTGTGGTTGGTAACTACAAAGAAAGTAAATATAGTGTTCAGTCTTTCCTTGAAATGTACTTTGAATTAAAAATCTGTATTTCTGGTACAAATATGAGTTAAGATAAAATGTTAAAAAGTAAAAGCCAGTATAATAAGTTCTTTCAATGTGTTTTCCTAGAGCTGACTTTTTTGAAGATGAGGCGATTGAACAGATTTTGAAATATAATCCTTGGTGGATTGACAAATATTCAAAAATGAAGGCCTTTTTGGAAAAGAGTCAGGAGGAAGAAAATCATGCTGCATTAGGTAAGAAACTCAAATTCGGCTAATTTGTTTCATTTTAAAATCTCATGGTGTATGTACCACATTTACTGCCTTCCATATTATTAAGCATATAGATGTAATTGCCTTATAATGTTAAAATATGAGTTTGAATTGCTAGTTTTGGAAATGACGTCTTTGCCTCTGACTGGAACATGCCGCTAAGTAATTAGGCTTATTTGTGTTGGAAAATTCTTTTGAAGTATGTTTTCCTTTAGAATCATTGGAGTTCTTTTACAATTAATTATTTTTTAAAACCTAAATTTAGGGATATGATCACACAGGACATTTGTAGTTTCTCAATAACCTGCTTAAGAGGTATGAACATTCTTCTTTGGTAAGGACATTTGAGTATTAGTAATGGGGGGAAAAGACCCAGGTGGGAAAAGACCTAGATGGACATGTTATTACCACCTTGTCTAAGTACAGCGTTGATATATTAAGACTATACATTAGAAATATAACATTTGCAGACAGATCAAGGAAAGAACACCCATGTTTTCTGTCACACTGATTTGGCTTTTATTTACATATTAAAAATAAAATTTCAATGTTTAAATGGAAAGAATACACACATATGTACATTCTGAAGAATACTGAATGGAATATAGACTTTTTCCACCTCAAGTTCCTCTTCCCAGAAGTAATCACTATTAGTAATTTTGGGGGATATTTTAGAAATATATATTCCCACATCTAAATAGTTGCTTTTAGAAATGTCTACACATAGACTCACGTATACCCGGTTCGTACCTTGTTGTTTTCAATTTGTAGTGTGTTGCACATCTTCCATATCAGTATGTACAGATCTACTTGAAGCTTTTCATGATTACCTAGTATCCCGTTGGATTTTTTTTCATGATTGATGGATATTTGGGCTGTTTACAACTGGTGGACATTTGGGTGATTTCCTGCTTTCTGCAGTTGCAAATAATATATATAGTGACTTTCTTTGACCACTCATTCTGAAGTAGCTGCAGGGTCTCTAATGCATCACAGTTTTTTGTTTTCTGCATATCAATGCAATAACCTGTTATCTGCTATTTTTTCAGTGTCTAGTATAGTGCCTGTTATACAAAGGTACTCAATAAATATCTATAAATATTGTAATAAATATTTTTATGGTTAAGTTTTATTAAAGTTTAGGTGATTTCTACCAGATCAAAACATTGCTACTATAATATTTTAGAAAAAAGAGGATTAGCTTTAGTGCATCACAGAAGCTCATTATAGTGACTCTTGTTATAGATTTATTGTCGTTTTCAACAAATCCTGACTTTTATATTTGAGTTTAAGCAGCTTTCAGACTTCTCACGTTCTATATGTATATATAGGCACATTTTCAGGTTTAGGATTGCTAACACAATTTAGATAGTTAACTGTATATGCTAGATAGATCTGGTCATAAAGTTTGAGCAAACTTAAATCATCTAGTATATCAATTGGTTTGAGTCAGTTTCCCTAATTTTTGCACAGTATTTTAATGAGTGGTATGGGAGAAAATTGATGGTTGCGTAGTTGAGTTTTCTGTCCACCAGGGTGAGCTAGTGGCCCTAAAAATCAAGAGAAGGCATTCCCTTTGATTTAAATTCTAACTTGCTCTACTTTGATAAATTGTAGCTTATTCTCAGTCCAGTTTTCTGTGTCAGCAATGCTTTGAGTTAGTCTTCTCTGTGTAATTTTAGCAGGAGATCAAGCCACCCAGTCCTTTTAACCACCTGCCCTCCTGACCCTTCATCTGACCCATGGCTGATAGCCAGGCTGGTGCATCAGGAACAGTCATAGTCTGCAAAGCCATTATGATGATTCATTCTAAAAACCACCTTTAAAAATAGCAAGGACATGTGATCTAAGGTAGAAGAACTTGAGCTTTGTGTTGAACAGAGTGTCTCTTCTAATAATACCAAATATAAGATATAAACTCAATGTAGGCTTGGGGTTGGACTTCTTGTTCCACCACATGCTTGCGATATGATCTTGCACCTTTGGGTTGCTGTGGAAATCCTGTACCTGCCTCAGAGTTGTCCTGAGATTGAATGAAACGTTATATTTAAAATCCTGTAAATGTTAGAAATTATTATTATAGAGTAAAATCAGTCACAGGAGAGCCAGGAGTTGGTTAGTTTCTCTGTGAAATTACAATTTTTATACATTTAGAAAGCTTTAAGGGAAGGTTCCTTGTTAACAAAATTTCTCTCTCATTTAAAAAATTCTGGTTCAAATATTTGAGGCATTCAGAATTGGAGGAATAAATTGAAGTGTGTTGAGCCAGGATAAAATATGGGGGAAAAGAAATAAACCAAGAAATAAACCTCACAGTTTTCTGCTTACCTGCGGTGCCTGCTGCTGTACCTTTTCCCCTGTTCCTCTTTGTTCTTTGCCTCTCTGGCCTTCTTCCTCCTTGTGTCATAGCTGTGGGCTGTTGTCTGTTTAACACCTCCTCATCAGGTGTTGCCAGGCAGATATAACAGTGCAGGTGAGGGGTGTACCTTCGATTTGTTCTGTATCATAAAATATTAACCTAGATTGCTTTGAATTCCAGATAAGCCTTAGGTGGTGAACTTTGCTCCCTCTCTTTCTCCCTTGGTTGTAATTCTTGTCATTTTCATCACAGCCCTGAGTTACAACAGGGAGACTTTTCTCCAGCTTTGTAGTGATCCAGATTTTCCTCCCCAAAGGCTTGTAAATGGAAGTGTTAAACGCTATGCTTCCCCTGAGCTCTGGTTTCATGAGGATGAACTTACCGCATTTCCCATGTTGTCTTTCAGTGGTTAATCTGAAGCTCCAAAGTCTTGGCACGTTATTGCATGTTATGACACCACATAACATTTATAGTCAATGAACTTCCTAGCAGGGACATCCTGTTTGGCACCAGTGAGCCCTTCAGTGTTTGTAGAGATAACTGTCAGTGTCAACTTTGAAAGTTGTAGCACTGCAGGGCTACCCATTTAGGCTGAAGGTTTGAATGCAGCACAATTTTTTCTGGTTCCCTTGATCTGGTTCCAATGAATGTACAATGTAATAGACAGATGTGCATTACTCTGAGAGCATCGAGATCCTTTGTGATTTAATTGTTGACCTAGATAAGAGGGATGTTTGGGAGGGGGATTTAGAGAGGAAGGGAGGATTTAAAAATAACAAAATTAGAAAATATTTGGGAGAGAAAAGTGACTACCTTGCAGACATCTTTCCATTTTGATGAGAGTCCCTTTGCAGCCTTCAGACATATTGGTGGAGTTTTGATGTTGGGAGGTGGTCCTCGGCCATTTGCTTCAATGCTCAAGTACCAGTTTCCTCCTCAAATGTACTGAGTTCAACTGACTTTTATTTCACTGGAGATTGTTTTTAAAAGTATAATTAACCAAAACATTGTGAACTATATGGCAAAGCTGCTTTGTAGTGTAGCTAAGTCATATAAATGCTTGACAAATGTTACTCATGGTGGCAATCATCCAAGCATTGTTGGCACCGCATCTGTAGTTATTTCCAGTACTGCTGCTAGGTTAGACTTGATTGTGTGCAAACTTCCCCCAAGTTCCCCTTTGGGTGATATGATTTATAGCTCTAATAAAAAAGGCCTTAGGGAGCTCAGACTTTTGGTTTCTCTAGTGATTTCCTGGTTTGTTGTTATTGTTATTTATCATCTCTGATTTCTTTGCTTGAATTTCAGAATTTAAATGCATTTGTGTATTATTAATGAAGTAGGCCACAATGGAACTTATAAATGCTCAGTAAAAGGTGGAAGTGTTTTAGGGAAAGTCTAACAGCTCCTAGTATCCAAGAATTCAGAAGAATAATTCAAGTAGGTTTTTCTTCTGTGCACAGTTACTGAAAATGACTAATGTAGAAACACTTCCATGTGCGTAATGTAACATCAGAACCTACATTGCCTAGATCAACTTTTACAAATGATTAAGCATTGATAGGTATGATTACTTAAAAATGAAGGCATAAATATGTGGAGAGTTGACATGTTGCTAAATGGTTTCTGGGCAAACTTACTTTGTGATTGAGAATTATGTGGGAGCAGGGATCTTTATTAGTCAACTAGGATATAAAGATATTTCTCTAGTCAGATATCATGAACACCTGGCATTTTCCCATTAGCTAAATTAATGAACATCTCAAAAACCATACCTAAGGGAATACTGTCTCAAACCTTCTTGCTAAATACCAGGAGTCTTAAAATATTTTGTCAGGTATGCTTTCTTCCTGCAGTGAGTGTATTCCTTCATGCCATTTCCTTAAATCAAATTGCTTAAAGTGAACTGAGAGCTTTTATTTAAATTAAGGAATCTTCAGATGTGTCCTCCAGTGAGGCAATCAACACTCAGTTTATCTGTCTTATTGATTAAATCTAGTAAATTTTAAATTAAACCCAGTTGACCCTTGAACAAAAATGTTTGAAATGCATAGGTCTGCTTATATGGGGATTTTCTTTTGCCTCTGCCACCCCTGAGATAGGAAAACCAACCCTTCCTCTTCCTCGTTTTCCTCAGTCTACTCAATGTGAAGACCAGGATGAGGACCTTTATTTATGATGCTATACCTCCACTTAATGGATAATTTAATCTTAAAGAGACTTCATGTACAATTCAAGGATTGGGGAAACCTTAACTAAAGCTATAAATCCAGAATATTTTCTTAAAAAAAAAAAGATGGACATATTTGACTACATGAAAAATAAATGCTTCAATGGCAAAAGGTACCATAAACAAAGTCAGTAGAAACTCCCTAGTATGTATGCTTGTGTGTCTGTATATGATTACATGTCTGTAGAGATATGGTAGCTTTGGAAAGATGATTAGGGTTTATATCTATAATATACAGGATTCTTAATTTGACAAGACAAGCCATCCAATGGAAGAAAAAACTGGACAAAACACATCCGAATGGGTTACTCATAAGAGTGCAAATCCAGATTGCTTACAAACCAAGGAACTAGTGCTTAAAGTTGAGCATTTGGAGAAATACTAAGTGAAATAACAATGATAAGTCACCGTTTTAGTTCTCTTTTGCTGCATAACAGATTATCACAAGCTTCACACAGTGTACGTTCATGATCTCAGTTTCCGCGAGTCAGAAGTTGGGCCTGGCTTACCTGGGTCCACTGTGTAAGGTCTTGCAAGGCTGTAGCCAAAAATACCCATCTTATTTTTTTAAAAAACAAATGTTGGAGGCTGTGTTTCCTGGAGCTCAAGGTCTTCTTCCAGTCTCACATGATTGTTGGCAGAATTTAGTTCCTCGCAGATACAGAACTGAGGCCCCTACTTTGTTGCTGGCTGTCAGCTGGGGGCCACTCTTCGATCTTAGAGGCCCCTACAGGTCCCTGCCATATAGCCTTCTCACAGGCTCTCTCACTTCACCGTGTGACATTTCTTCAAAACTAGCAGGTGAGTCCCTGGCTTTGGTCTGCTAATAATGGAATGTAATCATGGAAATGACTGTCCCATTGCCTGGCTATATTCTGTTGGATAGATGCAAGTCACAAGCTCCATCCCCACATAGTGATATGACTCATTGGAGGTCATCTTGGAATTCTGCCTGCTCTACTCAATTTATTAACCTGGAAATGATTGTAAAAAAGCTATTACATTTCTTGCCAGGGGAAGGTGGGAGGTATGTGTAGGAAGAGGAACTTCTATTCATGACTGTGAGAAAGGAGAGTTATTGTAGCCTTTAAGTAAAGTATCTTTCTAAAACAGATACTTTTTTAACCCAGTCAATCCAGTCTCGAGAGTCTACTTTATGGAAATAAAGCCTCTAATATCCAAGGACATAGGATAAGGATATTTATTGCAGCATTATTAGCAGTGGCAGAAAGCTAGAAGCAACGTCAGTGCCCATCAGTAGGGGGAGTGGTTGGATAGAGCATGGTACGTTTTGGAATATTATACTCCTTTACAAAAATTAGTTACACACCAGTTGACTTTTAGGGATTTGCCAGAGGTATTGTTGAGTGAGAAGGGCTAGATGGAGAAAAATGACCTAGTTATTTGGGTCAAGGGAGGGCGTAGGAAGTACAAACTCCCTAGTATGTATGCTTGTGTGTCTGTATATGATTACATGTCTGTAGAGAAAACTATGGAATGGTATATACTAGATTTTTAGTGGGTGAGAGGCTGTTGACGAATATTCAGGTGGAGAGAGGGTGCCAAGCAAAAGAAGAAAAGGAAAAAGGAACCGTGTTGTAAAGAAACAGTCTCGTCCCACAAGTCTAATGTATGTGATGTGGTCATATGTAAAACTTGATTTATATGGTAGACAATATGAGATTTTAATGGATTAATTTGAATTGAAATTTAGTTTAGTTTAAATGTAACAATTTTAATTGATTAATATCTGGGAATATTCCTATTTCTTGGTATAGAACTTTCAAATGGATAATGAATATTTTCAGTGTACTTTAGCGCTTTCTGTTGTCAAAATGTGTTATCTTAATTTTAAAGTCAGTAACTGGCATTCAGACACCTTAAGTACAGAACAGTGTAGCAAAAAAGGGAGGGTTGGGAATTAAGGATTAGGTATTATTTCAAAAAATCTTTATTCAGCCCTATTAGGATTTGAGCAGACTCACAGCTCTTACTAAAACTGTGACGTCTACTTAAGTTATTTATATATCCAGAGTTAAGTAGAAATAACTTTTATTTCAGTTTCTATAATCAAAGTTCTAATTTTGACAAATCTTCCACATTGGGGGATTTACAAAAATGAATGAAACATCTAATTTTTAAATGCGTTTTCTTCTAGTGTCTTTTTCTGAAGAAGAGAAATATCAGCTACGAAAATTTGTCAATAAATCTTATCTGCTGGACAAGAAAGCCTGTCGTCAAGTGTACTACAGTTTGATTGATATCCTTCTGGCATATTGCTATGAAACCCGTGTCACGGAAGGAGAGAAGAATGTAAGTGCTTGTATGTGTGCGTGTTGCCATAGATGACTGTGCTGAGTAAACTGCATTAAAGCATCAGTCTTTCTTGTCTAGAGTAGAACTGGTGGTGATTAGTTATTCAGGGGATGCCCCCGGCAGGGTTGCGTGTGTGGGGTGGTGGTGGTGGGTACCCACATGCAATCATACATTGCTTAGTCGGTCTTTTTCAGTTTTCTCTTGGGATTAGTCTCTGCAAAATAGCAGAGTAGGGAAGTTTAAGGGAGTAAAGCTGAGAGTAGAGAGGAAGGCTACTCTGAGCCCTCATCTCTTTTAGGCCAGAGAAGTGCTCTGTCACATGACAACTTCACATTGGCCAGGGGGTAAACTACCATACCCATTTATATTCTTTCTCTCAGCCAGAAGTCAGCAGATGCAAAATATGGCATTTTACAAAATAAAGAAATCTTAGTATTTACCTGCAAGTGTCCCTCAATTCATAGAGTATGTGGATTTTTGAAAAATTATATGTAAGTCAGATTTTTTAAAACCTGAATTATATCTTTTTTTGCTATTTAAATGGATCATGTTATAAAAGTAAATCTTTTTGTAAATTATTTCTTAATCTTTTAAAAAATAATATAGACTTTATTGTATTTCTTCTTAAACCATATTTGATATTGTAAACTTCCTTTTCACCTATACCATTGATTGTATATTTAAAAAGGCTGGAAACCAAAAAAAACAGCCTTTCTAGTTAGTGTGGTGCTGCAGCTGTTTATAATTGTCCTCGCTCTAAAGGTTATTTTTGATCTGAGCATAACTTTCCTTTTTTGAATTACACAAATAATTCATATTGTAAAGGAAAATATACAAACGAAGGAAATAATTAAGATTTCCTGTAATTTTAGTCATCAGAAATAACCGTTGTTACGTAGCGATGTATCTATTTCCAGTCTTCTTTCAGTGTGCACATGTGTCTATATTGTGTGTATTTACCTTGGGTCCTAACGTATATACTATTTAACCTGCTTTTTTCACTCAACATTATGGCACTAGGATGGTATTAGAGTTAGAATTTTCTGTGTACCAATTTTTTTGTTGTCATGATTCTGAAAATTTCTAGGGTGACTCTTGACGTTTGTGTCTGACTCCAAGATGACTATTAATTGAGTGTGCTAAGGCTACTTAATATATCTGAAAATACTTTTGGTTTTCACTCATCTTTTAAAGATACTGTAAATGGAGAAAATGTTTTCTTTGACAAAAAATGCTTCATATTAAATCTTGAAAAGATGAGTGTTTAGGTATACTTGAAAAAATTTACCATTTTTTATTCTTGTATTTGTGTATTTAAAATCATCAAGTCTTACAACTTGAGACCTCCTCTAGAATGTGCTTATTCTCACCAGCATTCTCTGAAAGATCAAATTTTCTAGCAGCTTCTTAAGTGCCACAGGTAATACTTCAACATTATCTTTGATTCCTTTGATAGATTATTTATGGATTGTTTGGGAGGCATGTAACTTAGTTGAAAAAGGACAGAAATTGAGCAGGGATTACTTTGCTTTAACTTTTAGTTTCAAAACCCCTGGTTATTTGCTCTTGTGTTCTGGTACTTTTATCAGTAGAAAAGTTTTATTTTCAAAAATCCCAAGTAAAGTAAACAGAAACTTCCCACTGATAGTCTCTGCATCAGCAAAATAATTATTTTTCTATAGTTGTGAACACTTCTTAGTTCTCATATGTCAGTGATCCTCAGACACTGGTTGAAAAAATGGATTTCTTTGGTTTGTTTAAATGACTTTACCTTTAATGTGATGGTACTCTTTTCTCCAAAACAAATACAGGTTGAATCTGCATGGAATATCAGGAAACTGAGTCCAACACTATGCTGGTTTGAGGTATGATTTCCAGTTGCAGTTGTTTAGAGTTTGTTGTTCAGGAAGTTATTTTTGTTGTTTTTACATCATTTGGGATAATTCAAGCAATTCCTTGAATTTTTAAAAATAGAAGCTCTATTGTACAAGTTTGTTTTCCATCTTTTTAATAAAATTCTGATAATGAAACCAGGTAGAGTATTTTGGAAGTTGGGGGAGGGAAACACACTTCGGAGAGAGGATGGAGACATGGTTTGTTGGGAAAGAATGTGGGGCAGAGTGAGAGGTGTGTTTGTAAGCTGGCATGTATTTATTGGAGCTTGAAACTCAAAGATGGAAGCAAACCTAGGTGATAAGTGACCATCAGGGTCTATGCCAAGAATAAACACACACACACACACACACGAAAAATAATGTTTTTATATGTTTTATATATATATATATATATATGTATATGTAAGAAAAACTTCACCTGTTCTCAGTAAGTCTGTGAGGTAAGTGTTGCAGGTTTTACAGGTGAGGAAACTTAGATCATATAGCTTAAATCACTTAAGTCCTGCAATTCAAATGTAGTCTGGTTATATTTGATAACTCTTTTAGTATGGTAGTAATTGTTTCTGTGTTCTGAAAGATGGTTGTGCAGGTCTCACCAAAAATACCAAAGGATAATATCTTTAAATTTATAAGTTTTTAACAAACTTGTGCATCAAAACAGTAACTAAAAGCAGAAACTTTAAAAAAGTATCAAGATTATATCATCAATGAAAACAACCAGTATTTTTTAAGTTGCAAAATCCAGGTTGGTTCATTGACGTCACTGTTAAAATAATAGGTAAGATGTAAACAGGAACTGAAACACTTACTTCATTGTAGAATCTTACTACTCCAAAAATGGTTCAAGGACCAACAACCTGACCAGCGGCTTCAGCTGGGAGCTCATTAGAAAGACAGCATTTCAGTCCCACCTCACACCCACCGAATCAGAACCAGAATTTGTAGCAAGATCTCTGGGGAGTTTGTATGCCTACTGAAGATGAAAAGTGCTCCCCTCTAGGCTTCATTGGAGTTCCTCATGTTGCCATGATCAGCATATAAGAGGAATCGGTTTCTGTGTTAGCATTTATTAATATGTTGGAAGTAGTTGGTGACTGGATGATTTTGTGGTGTAGTTATTAAAAATCTACATGAAAATTCACCTATTTATGGTTTTTAAGTTCATAATTCTCTTTATGTCAAATACTCAGTGTTAATCAGATTTCTCATAGTTTTAAGGATTAATGTACATGTAAATTATCTTTCTCCCTTGGTTTTAAGTTTCACATATGGTGTACATTTTTTAATACTTTGTTTATCGAAAAACAATTTTGTGGAAATTTTCTGTTGTCTAGTGTTTTTAGTAAGTTTTGAATTGCTAATGTTATCAGTTTGATACCATTCAAGATAGAACACCTTTTTTTCCCTAGAAATCAGTTTGATAAGCAAGAGCAAATTACTCAAGTAAATGTCTTGTATTACCCATGTCCAGTGCAAAAAAAAAAAAAAAAAAAAGAAAAAAAGAGGAGAGGAAGTTGAACATACTTTACTAAAGAGCTCTACTTTTTTTTTTTTTTTTTTTTTTTGTGATGGAATCTTGCTGTATTGTCCAGGCTGGAGTGCAGTAGCATAATCTTGACTCACTGCAGCCTCTGCCTCCCAGGTTTGAGCAATTCTCTGCTTCAGCCTCCTGAGTAGCTGGGATTACAGGTGCCTGTCACCGCACCTGGCTAATTTTTGTATTTTTGGTAGAGACGGGATTTCGCCCTGTTGGCCAGGCAGATTTTGAACTCCTGACCTCAAGTGATCCGCCCGCTTTGGCCTCCCAAAGTGCTTTACAGGCATGAGCCACCGTGCCCGGTGAGTTCTACATTTTTGATGTGTGCCATCTTGAATAGCCCTAGATGACAAAAACATGAAATGTAAATTATTTTAAAATATCCTTTATGTGCATCTGTATTTTGTTAATGCCATGTGTTTTAGATTCTTATTTGTAAGAATCTAAAATACTTAGGACTTTAAAAAGCTTTCTTGTGACATTTGTGATGTATTGATAGTGTGAGAAATTAGAAAAACTAAGATTCTATGTTTTATTTTAAGGTATACGAAAATAATCTTATTTCATGGTTTTATGTTTCTTTTCTACTTGGCATCACAATGATCCGAACTTACAGCTTTTAAATGAGAAAAGCTTCCTATTTCATTGTGTGCTTTTGTTTGTGTGACATTTGATGGAAATGACTGCTTATTAAAATGTCACTTCACAGACTTGGACTAATGTTCATGAAATCATGGTGTCTTTTGGAAGAAGGGTGCTGTGTTACCCACTCTATCGCCATTTCAAGCTGGTGGTGAAGGCCTGCAGCGACACTATAAAGATATTGCAACTAGGTAAGATATTATTGCGCTTGCAAATTTGGGAGGGAAAAAGTTGTAAGTTTTTAATCTGCGAAGATACAATTATTTTTGTTTTTTTTCTGTATATAAGTAAGTAATGAAAAATGAATCCAACCACTTTTAAAGTACAAAATTCCTGTGTATAACATATATGTAGATAAGTAATTGCACAGAGGCGTAATAAAAACTCTTTTCCGAGAGGAGTAAGGAAGGTAAACAAATAAGGCGCACACGGTATTGCAAACCATTTTACATTATAATAGCTTGCATGGTTCAGTATTTCTTGACTGCCTGTAATCTTCTAGGCTCTATGGTGGGGCTGAGGGTCTAATAATAAAGAAGGTAGAAAAGTTCCCTGCTCTGTTGAAGTTTACAGTTTTGTCAGACAGATGATGAGTAAGTAAGCAGTTCCAAAGAGAGAGTGAAAAGTACTCTGCTGGGAGAAGTCCAGGGATCATTTAGGAGGGGACAAGTAACTTAGATTTGGCATCTCAAGAAAGATTTTCCAACAAAAAGTACAGCTACTCTGAGCACTTTTGACTTGCTAAATTCAACCCGAAAAGACAAACACTTGCTAGCTTTAAGGATGTGGGAAATTCTGAGTTCTGAAACAAATTCCAAAGTGCCCATAATATTATCATTAGAATAAGTACATAATTTCCAGGGTAATGACTTTGAAGGGGGCACCATCCATTTGTGTGTATTAGTTCTGGCACATTTATTTAAAACTCACTCTTAGTACTTTATGGTCATTTCTTATATTCTCCCCCTGGGGAGACTCATCATTCCTTTGCCCTTAGATAAAAGTGTTTCTGGGAACTTGGTTTTCAGACTTGAGAATAAGAAGGTTTTCAGACTTGAGAAAAGAAAGGAAGTTCTTCCCTCTACCTCCAGGTGACTTCACTGACCTAAAGAAGAGAATCACATCTCAAATGTTTTCTCCTACCTCGAGGTGTACTTTGCCTACTGTGTAACCTGTGGTCTTCTTGCCCTGGTGGCGGGGATGGGGGAGGAAAATCACGTTTGAAGTAGATTATTTTAAAGTAGACAATAATTGTAAAAATGAATCATGGTTAGATGAAAGATGCCTTTTTATTCATCCAGTTGGTTTAGACTAGCCGTATTTTATTTTGAAGGATTGTTGATTATAGGATAAAAGAGCTATCATTGAGAAATCTATTTTCTTTAACTTAGCAGTGGGAAACAAACTGCTTTGTTTTTTCACGTGTTATTTCTTCTTGCCTTCCATCCAAGATGTTTTTTGAATTGCTAAAAGTACCTTGGAAAATCAATCTACTATAAATGACTGTGTGAGCCTCAGTTACACGTCACCATTCATTTCTTTTTTAAGGCCTGCTAGATTATCTGGGCATTATTCATGGACTTAACCAGTGAGAATGCAGTTTGCGGTTATCCTGTTATATCGTGGCTTCCAGATGGAGAATTGGCAGAACCTCCACATGCCCGTTTGCACACACACGCACTCACACACTCACTCTCCCTCTCTCACTCTCACTCACATATACAAACTACTGCTTGTTACTTTTTATTCTGGGAAGTAATCTAGTTCTTTTGACTTTTATTGGAAAAGTAATCAGTTCTGTGATTGCATAACCAAAAATAAATTCGATTGCCTTGACTTACACAGGAATCAATTACCCAAACCGTTTTAGTAAGCCAGGACTGAAAATGAGACTCAACTTTTATTCATTATCACTACGACAAGAAGTAGTTTTATCAACTGTGTTACGATAGCAACTTAAAACTTGAAGTAACACACTGGAGGCCACTGCTAAAAATGAACCTGAACCCTCTACGTACCATGTACAGTGTGTTCTGTGACTAATTTGGGTTGTGGCCAGTTAGTGCTAAAACTGAGGGCTGGGTTGTCTAGAATTTGTGCCAGAAGCTGTGGAGATGACATGCTCTGGATGAGAATTGTCACCTGTCTTTGCACAGGTGGATGGCACAGGGATGCCATTCTTGCCGCTGAAGAGGCTCATGTGTTTGAACACCCCATAATTTAAATAAAGGTAGCTCTGGTTTGGCATTTACTGTTTTCCAAGAATGAATTCATGCCTACTTATAATTCAAAATGCAGTCACAGTGTTCACACTTTTTATTATAAAGGTCAGTATAGTGTTCCATAGTTGAAAGTAATGAATAACCCTGGCTCCAAAGAAGGATTGATCTTAAATGGAATGAGCTTTCAAAACCAATGTAGGAGTGCTTCAGAAACTACAGAATATGTCATTATAACTGATTGACTAAGATCTGAGTTTTCAAAGAGCCAGGAATTGGCTTCATGTGACTTCACAAGTAGCCTTTACAAGGATTCTTTACTAGGCCTTTGGCTCTTTTCAGGTTTGCATTTCTTTTCATTCCATCCCCTCCTCCAGAAGACTGTATGTTTATCTCTGGAGATTGCTATTTTGTTTAATCCAAACTCCTTAAGGGCAGGAAATCCTGCTTTGCCCCTTAAGTACTGTTTTAGTGCTTAACAAAGGACCTTGCTCTCTTTGGATCAGTCATCTTGGGGCACATGACTCCTTCTTTTCCTCTGTCTCTGTCTCTTCAACTTTTATTGCCTCTTTGTTCCTTTCTTTTTGGAAGAATGGATAAAATTTTTCATGGAAGCATCACTTAGCTGCTGTTAGTCAATTAAAAATAAAAGAGAAAAAGCAGATTTTCTAATGTATCTTCAGAAGAGTTATTCTTTTTTTTTTCTTTTTTCCCTTGAGACATAGTCTTGCTCTGTTGCCCAAGGCTGGAGGGCAGTGGCGGATCTTGACTCACTGCAACCTCCACCTCCTAGGTTCAAGAAATTCTCATGCCTCAGCCTCCCAAGTAGCTGGGATTACGGACATGCACCACCATGCCTGGCTAGTATTTGTATGTTTAGTAGAGGCGGGCTTTTGCCATGTTGACCAGGCTGGTCTGGAACTCCTGGCCTCAAGTGATCTGCCTGCCTTGACTTCCCACAGTGCTAGGATTACAGGTGTGAGCCACTGCACCTGGCCCACTCAGAAGAGTTACTCATTTTAGAAGTCACAAGTCGTAGTTTAATACTTGATCATACATTATTTATGTAATTTAGTGAGTGCATTGTCTACATCTTATTAATGTATAGAAGGTATTCCTTACTTTACTTCCATTAGAAGGGTAGGATGGGATGGGGTGGAAGAGAAACACCAACTTAATTTTTGCTTCCAGTTCTCCCTTTGAACTCATTCTGTGGGTTCTTTTTTTTTCCTTCTTCTTGGATGGAATATATATCCTATATATATCATATCGTATATTTGTCTCCTATAATATATATCCTATAACTTTTTCTTTCACTTTAGATTTTTAAAAAGTTCTTTTACCACTTCTAGTCACAAGAGGAGTCTAATTTCGGCACTTAAAATGTCCACTTTGAACTTCATTACAAAAGGAAATCTTCCCTTCCCCAGCTGGGACCTGCCTGAGGGTGGGTGACCAGCAGCAGGGAGGAGGACCCCTTTCACTTTGACAGGACCTACTGCTTTCCTCCACTCGGCCACCACATGCTGCTCTGTCCTGCTTCTTAATGGAAGCCAGACACCAATCTTTGTACTCTACAGTTGATGTCTACAGTTAAAATTTCCAGGGTAAGCAAGTTGTACTCTCTTAGGGCCTATTGAAACCCCGTTTCTCTTGGCTTGAGGTAACAGAAAAGCACCTCCTTCCCGCACCCATGGAGTGTAGTAAGAAACTGCACAGCACTCTACCACCTTTATCCATGGAGATTTTTTCTGGACCTCTTTACTCTTAAGCTCCTGAAGGTGAATATTTGGCGAATGAATTACAAATCATTTTTAGTTTCTGTCTCTACAAGTTCAGCATAAAGAGGTTAGTATCTCTTTAAAATATAGGGATACTTGATACCAGTTACTTTCTTTGTGAGCCTCGTTAGAAAAGAGTCAGAAAGAGTTCTGTCCTGATGTGTTGATAATACGTACAGGTGGATGGCACAGGGATGCCATTATTGCCACTGAAGAGGCTCATTTGTTTGGACACCCCATAATTTAAATAGAAGTAGCTCTGGTTTGGCTAGTTTGTTAATAATAACCATAGCTGCGTGTGTTAGCTACTTTCTGTGTGCCAGCGCTAAGTTCAGTTCTTTAGATGCCATATCTCATTTTGCTCACGTTGCAATCCTGTGAAGCAAGCATTACTATCCCCATTTTGCAAATAGAAGACAGGCCAAAGAAGTGAAGTCAATGGCCCAGGGTCTTACAGCTAGTAGGTGGGAGACCCTAGATTTGACTCCAGATCTGTGTAACTTAGAGTCTGTGTGCTTATATATATTGAACTAGTTATAAATGAAATTATATGAAGCCTGGAATTTGCTTCAAAATAGTCCAGAGTGGGTTGTGGGAAAGTGGGTGGGGTGTAGCTGAAACAAGGTTGGCTACAAGTTGATGGCTGTCTGGGTGATGAGTATGTGGGATTCATGATACTGTGTTCCCTATTTTTGTACATGTTGTGATTTTCCCTTAGACAAAGTCTTTTTTTTCTTAAGTCTGGACTCTTCACCACCATACTACTCTTCACCACCATACTAATAAAAACATATACAGTTGTTCTTTCTATTTGCTGTTTTGTTTTTAAGGTTAATAGAAACCTACTTTTTAATAACATGTGAAGTCTAATGAATAGTAGCTACCGAACAGGTAGTAACCCAAGAAACAGCCTTCAGGAGTCTAGTTGTTGTCACCAATTAAAACCTTGTATTACTTCAGATAATTAATAACCCTTACATATCAGTTATTAATTGGGCTTAATAAACACATTTTCAGAGATTACTGCTTTACTAACCTCTTCTGTAGATAAAATAACACAATCAGTGAGAAAGAAAAGAAGAGCTATGGCACCAAGCCCAGGGCTTATGACTGATCAGTTTTTTAAAAGAAAAATGGATGTTTAAAACGTTGAGGTTTGGCAAGTGTATTGGATGAGCTCCGAGTTTGGAGGAGACCTTAGAGGTGAATTTCTTTTTAATGTTTACATTTTATTTATTCCAGAGTCAGTATAGCAAATGACTTTTAAAAAAATTGAATTGTAGAGGAGATACTGCAAACTCGAAAACTAAAAGATGAAATCACTGCGATTTTCCAGTGTTGACAGTTATCTATATTTAATTTCTGTAAGTTCCAAGTTCTGGACATTTTAAAGAACTGTTAGGCCTTTTAATTTTTACTCTTTAAATACGTCGTATGAAACTATTTTGAGATTTATTCAACAAGTATTTGTTGAGAACTTGCCGTGTGAGGCTGCTGAGCTGGATTCTGAAGATATAATAGTTCTAATGGGGGCACAGGGCACAGAATTACACAACTACCAGGGTTTTTGAAAAATTGCATTTGTATTAAGTAGCTCAAAAGAGAAATATGGAAAGTGAAAATATAAGCCAGGGAAACTGACCTACATTTAAGTCATTGAAGACATATAACTTCCTATTGTGGGAGCCTCTGCTTTATTTGACCTTTAATTCTCAGCTTCTACTAGTTTCCTAGCGCCCTCAAGTACTTGTTAATTGCTTGATGAGTTCATCTATTCATTGATTTGTTCGATACATATTTTGAATGTATACCTACTCAGGAGCCAGTCCATGCAAAGCACCCTGTAAATATAAAGAGCAATAGAAAAATAAATAAATGTGTGGGCTTTTTTGGGGGAGCCTGTTCACTAGCCAGGGAGCTAAGATGTCCCTCAATAACATAAAATATATAGTCAACTGTGGTAAGTGCCTTACAAGAAAGGTGGATTAAGTAGTTGAAAAAAGAGAGAGATGACACATTTTGCTAGGGGTCAGGGAAATTTTCATAGAGGCTGTGAGATTTGAATTGGGACTTGAAGGATGCAGGGAATGTTGTAAACATTGTGAGTAAACCGTGTGAGGAGGTTCATGGGATAGTATAGTTTCTGCTATGAAAATGTGTTTGTTGGAATGAGATGATGGAAAATCGATATGCTATCTGATGCTGAGATTTGCTTTATAGCCTCTAAAACTAGTTGATAGTTTCTTTCCTATCTGAGTTAACTGGTCACTGGAATTTACATCTCTACTTTTCAAATATTATTGTTTAATTCCCTGCTCCTTACCCGGGAGATGGTAATTCCTTGTGTTTTCTTCCTCCTATTCTAAATTGTTCTTGAACTTTTTTTTTCTGACTTAATTCCCCATACCAATTAATGTTTCTAAGAATAGAACAATCACGGTGCTCTCAGAAACTTCAGCATGGAATTAAAGTCAGCTACTGAAGTAGCATTTGTACCTGTTTTTGTTGACCATTTTACATACCAACTAATCCAAGAAAGGAGAGAACTTCAGAGGACAGCAGGAGTTAACTCCTGGAAATCATGAACTGCTGCTGAATGTTTGAAAGGGAGAACTCTGGATTCTCCTTCTGTGAGGCAAAGTGAATTCCTTTTACTCTTGTTTCTTCCTTGGAGTACAAGTCTATGTTCCCAGCCTCCTAAATTAGTACATTCTTCCCATTCATATGTATTATTTAACCTCAGAGCATTTGCAGGTTTATACTTATAACCCTTTGTAGAAGGGTATTGTGTATAAATGTAAACATTAAAAGAAAGAATATCAAATTCTAGTCATCTCCATAGAATCCCTTTCCCCCTAATACTTCTAAATAATGTTAATCACTAAAAATGTTTAGATTGCTTTCATGGTAATTTTTGGGTTACATTTGTATAAAACATTCTTGGTTCTCTTAAAATACACAGTAGAGGGAAGCATTTCCCATATGGCTTACAAATAATAAATTGCCTTTTAATTGCAACAAATGATGAATAGCTTGTGGTTATTTGGCTTCAAAAATATCACTTAAAATATTTTAAAATGTTAGTATTCTTTGAAAATTGGAGTTATATAGAAATGCTTACTGATGGGTGATGGCTTCAAGTCGGCTGACCTCTTAAATATTACATACAATTTAAATCTACACTATATTTTCTGTATTACTTATTTTTGTTAATTTCAGCAGTTTCTGAGCTGAGCAGTGTAGAAATCCCTAGAACTTAGTTACATGGTTTGAATGTATGGCTTAAAAAAAACTTCTATAATTAGTGCCTCTTTAAATAAATTTAAAGTCAGTTTTGAGATTATTTTTATGGATCTGATTTTTTATGGAAGTAACTTTCTGTAAGAAAATAGCAGCAGAAAATTGTATGTATTTAAGACAACTTTGGGGGAACAAAGAGAAAACCTTCTATTTGACCCTAATGAATCAAGGTCCTATTGTATACTAATACTAAGGCCTTGATGAACTGAATTGAATAATTGTTTATGTTTTACCTGGAATACATGTAAGAATTACAATTATGTACCACATAACGACTTTCAGTAGGTGATGGACCACATGTACAATAGTGGTCCCATAACATTGTAATACTGTGATTACTGTATCTTTATTTTCTTACTAATTTTTTTTGTTTGTTTTTCTTTGAATCAGAAAAGAGCTGGAATATACTGTATCTTTTGTATGCTTGGATATGTTTAGATACAAAAATACTTAGCACCGTGTTACAATTGCTTACAGCATTCAGGACAGTCATATGCTATACTGTTTTGCAGCCTAGGAGCAATAGGCTATACTATAGCCTAGGTGTGTAGTGGAGACTACCATCTAGGTTTGTGTAAGTACATTCTGTGATGTTCACATGGCAGAATCACCTAATGACACATTTCTCAGAACATATCCAAATCATTAAGCAACATCTGATTATATATATATTTAGGTAATTTAGAGTTTCATTTCATTTCTTTTATTTTTTAGAGACAAGGTCTCACTCTGTCACCCAGGCTGGAGTACAGTATGGCATAATCATGGCTCACTGCAACTTCAAACTCCCGGGCTCAAGCTGTCCTCCTGCCTCAGCCTCCCAAAGTGCTGGTTTACAGGTGTGAGCCACCATATCCCAACTTAAAGTTTAAAGTAAGAAGTTAGCGTTGGAAAATAACAAGTGGCAGACATTTATTTATTCAACAGACATGAATCAAATCTATTCTCCATGCAAGGGAGTATAACAGAATTGGTGAAGAGTTATAAGATATTTATGACTTGGTCTTAGCTCTTAAGGAGTTTATTGTGTAATAGGAATGATAGGTCAAAAGATAGGGTACAAAATGTAAGTATTTATGATAAGAACACATGGACACGGGCAGCAACACCCATTGGGGCCTTTTGGAGGGTGGGAGGGGGTGGGCAGGAGGAGGGAGAGGATCAGGAAGAATAGCTAGTGGATACTCAGCTTAATACCTGGGTAATGGGATGATGTGTGCAGTAAACCACCATGGCACATATACCTCAGAACTTAAATGTTCAAAACAAGAACAAAATGTAAGTCTTTATAAGATACAAAGGAGAGACTCCCTTTAAAAAAGACCTTAACGGACAGGTATGGTGGCTCATGCCTGTAAACTCAGCACTTTGGGAGGTAGAAGGGGGAAGATCTCTTGAGGCCAGGAGTTTGAGACCAGCCTGGGCAACATAATGAGACCTTGTTTCTAGAAAAAAAAATTTTTTTTTAAATTAGCAGGGCATAGTTGTGTGTGCCTGTAGTCCTAACTACTTGGGATCACGAGGCAGGAGGATTGCTTGAGCCCAGCAGTTCGAGGTTACAGGGAGCTATGATCACACCACTGCACTGTAGCCTGGGTGACAGAGTAAGACCTTGTCTCTAACAAAAAAAAAAAAAGAAATTACCTTAATGGCCATCCACAGGCCAAATCCATCTTCTATTGCCCTTGAGCTAATAATGCTTTTTACATTTTTAAATCGTTGAAAAAAATAAAAATAATATTTTGTGACTTGGGAAAATTATTTTAAATTCTCATTTTAGTGTCCATAAATAAAGTTTTATTGGAACACAGGCTCATTCACTTACATACTGTCTATGGCTGCTTTTCTGATAAGATGACAGAATTGAGTAAGTGCATCAGATATTGACCTGCAAAGCCAAAATATTTACTTTCTATCTCTTTACAGAGAAAATTTACCACCTCTGCCTTGGGTATGTACATGGAGGTTGGAGGGAGCCCTTTTGTAGGGAGCCGAGGTCTTTGGCTGCTTGCCATTCCAAATAGTGGCCAGCATTGAAGTAGATCATTTCAGCTGTTTTCTCTCGCCTTCCCACAGGATGAAATGTAGCTGATCTAGTTGGCTCACATTAGAGTAGACTTCTGTACATTAGGAGAGGCAAACTGAGATGGCTACTTCGCCAAGCAGGTAAATGAATAAGGATGCTAGGGTTTAAGGAAATAGAGACTAATGAGGCCTGTGTGAACTCGAGAGATACATGGCTCAACTGTAGCCTACTGTTGCTGTGTGAATATGTAGTATTGCCAGTTTTAAAAAGAAGTAGAAAGTAAAATTAAAGTAGAAAGCTTTAAAATCTTTTAAAGCTTAAGTATGAACAAAGAAGTAAAATAATTTTAAATCACAATGTAAGAGCCATAGCATGTCTGAGAGCCCACGTCAGCCTGGGAGGCCCCCGGTTTTCAGTCTCTGCTCTAAAGCAAGCTAAGTGCCAGCCTGTCTTTCTCATACCCTCTTGGACCTGCCTGTTTCTAGCTGCAGTGAAGGCTTGCACCAGGTCTTTGCTCCTTCAGTCGTGGCTTGAGACTGAGTCTCAGCCTGATACAGGTTCTAAGATTGGGGCAGGCAAAGGAGGTAAGAGATGTCCCGCATTGTCTAATGTAGTTAACACCAAAAAACCTTTTTAAAAAGTGGATGCCCTGCCTCTCTTTTGACTACTTTGTATTGTTAATCTTGTCAGCCAGAGCCTGGTCAGGGTGGAGGAAATGAGTGATAGGATTTCAGTTACCATACTTCACTCTGACCCTGATAGAGTGCTTGTTAGTAGTGGGAGGAGAAGGGATTAATAGGGAAGGAGCAAACAGCATTAATGAGTGATGTATAATGATAGTTACTAAAGAATGTGTAGGATTTAGAAAAGAAGATGTGGAGGAAGGGTATTCCCTGAGAAAGTAGAAGGCAAAAAAATCAGAAAAAGGAAAATGAAAGAGTTCCATGTCCAAGAAACGGCAAATTCCTGTCTGTCTGGAGGCCAGAGGTGTGAAGGGGAATGGTAGGGTAAAGATGGAAACAGTGTGCAGGGACTGGGCTGAAAGGAGCCTGCAATGGCTTGCTGATGAGTTTGGGTCTTATTCAGGGAGGAACCACTGAAGAGTTTGGCATTGGAGCCGGTGAGAGGCTTATGAAATCAGATTCATCTGGCAGCAACACTTAGTATAGAGTCATTGAGAAGGGTGAAGTTAGTGGGCATGGAGAAGAGAGGAGACTTATTCTTGCCTAGACCCAAGGTAGTCTGGGGACAGGCAGTATGGTCTGAACTACAGCGCTAGCCACGGCACTGAGGAGGAAGGAATATGTGGGCAGGTGCTTCACAGGTAGCGGGGGCAGGGACCAGTAACGGGAGTGCCAGGGCTGATCATATGACCTGTTGTCGTCCTTCCTTTTTTATATGTAAAGTGCTTACATGTTTGTTGTCTCATTTAATTTCCATGGCAATTCTTAAGAATTTTTCTTCTAATTTATCCCTGTGGAAACAGATTCAGATTAAGTACCAAACAGCTAAGAAGTGATACCAGAAGCAAGCAAACTCTGGGCTGCACAGCTGGTCCCCAGTGGAACTGTTGGGATTGTTACCATTTTTACTTTGTGAGAAATTAGCTAAGAACTGCATAAGATTATTTATGTGTAGCTTTTTAATGATCTTTCCTTGGCTTTTTAGAATTGGGGAACACAGTTCTAAGATCTTAATTTCATAGTCAAAATTTTCATGCATCCTTTTCATATAAATTAAACTTACATGTAGAGATACATATCTAATCAGCTTTACTAAATTATATTTATTATCCATTGATTAAAATATAAAGAAGCATAGCTCAGTCTACCAGTGTGCACACCATTTAGCAGAAAGCAAACATATTCACTGAAACACAGTGAGGATTTCAAAACGGTTTAGTTTTTCTCCTTGTTTACCTTGACATACTTATCAGTACTTGAGATCACCAAAATAAATTCATCAGTGGTAGGATTAGGTTTAGGTTTGGTTTTTCTTTTTATGAGCTCTTTGAGATATCCAGTTGTCTTTTTCCTGTATACTCCTATTTCTTCTTTCCGACTTCATGAAGTTTTAGTTTTTTTTCATTTTGAAATAAAACAAATTTCAAAGAATTAGAACTCTATTAAGTGGTATTTATTGGAAAAAATGGAGTGTAATTGTTTTAATTAAAAGTACAAAGGGCATTGAAATACATACTGTAATTCTTAAGATGGAAAAATTGAATACAAATTTTACCCACAAAATTTTGAAGTTTTCTATGCCTGTGGGTTTTTTAAAAGTTCAAGTTTAGGTTGCAGCTGTTTCAAAGAGTTTTTTTCCCATGCATCTTCAGCTTTTTAATCTACTTCTCTCCTTACTGCGTAGATGGACTATATATTTTTAATGTTCTACCTTGAACTTGGATGCCTCATTCTTAGTTGTCTGAAGAAATTGAAATTAGTCATGTTACCATTATGTAGTTTTGATGGCATCTAGTCATGTATTTCTAAACTGAAACAGTCACTGTTTTGACAAGTTACTTAAGAAAGAGGACAGAGTTAATGTCAAGGCTGTCCTTCCAAACTGGCGAATCTTGCAGGGATTGTTAGAGCAGAAAAGGCAAAAAGTAGCCTTGGGTTAAATTCATTATTTGAACTTTTAATGGTACAGTGATGTAATAAAGTTTGTACAGTTACATTCTTTTCTCGTCAGGGAAATATGTAATTAGGGAAGGAGTAAACAAATTGTATATGCCATGTTTGTCACGATGCAAATAACTTAAAGCAAATCTGTAGACCACAGAGATCTTATAACTAGTATATGCTAACTGAGCAATTTGACTGGGTGTGTTTAAAGTTAGATTCTTTGTATTCCAGACTGTAGATTAACAACCAGCGTTTATTGAACAGGATCATACAATTTGCTGGACATTGATTGTTCTAGGCCAAGGAAGAAAGATGAAAAGTCATGTCCTTTCCTGTCAAGGACTTCATCACACATGGTGATAAATACTGACAATGGATTTATTGCATAGTGGCTGAGGGTCAGACAACTTATTTTCCAGCTCTGATTCTTGCTTCCTAGCTGTGATCTTGGCCAACTCCTTCATATCTTTGAGCCTCAGTTTTCTCATTTGTGAAACAGGGAAGAAAGTACCTAACTTGTAAGGTTAAATCATGTAATTATATAAAGTATCTGGTGCAGAGCAAGTGGGTAGCTCCTAATTACTCACCTTAAGTCTGTTTTGTGCTGCTGTAACAGAATACCACAGACTGGGTAATTTATAAAGAACAGAAATTATTGGCTCATGGTTCTAGAGGCTGGGAAATCCAAGATCACGGGACTGGTGAGGGCCATCTTGCTGCATCAGAATGTGGCAGAGGGTATCACATGGTGAGAAAGAGGGCAAGAGATTGAACTGGCAGCCTCAAGTTCTTTTATAATTGGCATTAACATTCATGAGGGTAGAGCCTTCATGACCTAAATACCTCTCATTGGGCCCCATCTTCCAACACTGTTGCACTGTGGATTAACTTTCCAACAGATGCTTTTTGCAGGGTGCATTCAAACTATAGCACTACTGTAATAGGGGCGTATGTCGGGTATATGAGGGAACCCTAAACCAGCTGGGGGAAGAGTTGGAACCCTGTTCCCAGAAAAAGTAATGTCTGATTTGAGACTTGGATAGACGGTAAATTTGGGGTTGAATTGAGGGTTGTACATTCCAGGCAAAGGGGACATCTACAAAGTACATGTTTGCTTCCTGTTAATTTTGTTTGCAAGTATACAGATAATATATGTAATTTTAATAACAAAGAATACTTTTTAAATTGACAGGACCATAAGTTTGTGTTCAAAATAGTAATTCATTGCTTCAAGTATGTGTTTCTTAATACAGCTCAGAAATCTAGGCTTAAATGGCATCTGAGAAATTTGAGGATAAAAAAATTGCATAGACCTAGAAGCCTTCTTAATGCTAAAGTTAATGTGTGTGTTTGTGTTAATTTTTAGGAATTTGACTTTATTCTATTTCCTGATAGGGCCTGGTGTTAAAGCAAATTACCCCACTTTGGTTCTCTTAATTTAGATTAATTTGACACAGGTTTTCTGCCTTCTCCCTTTTTATGGTCAAATGACATATGAAAATTAGTGTTGAAATCATAAGATATCTGTTTTGATAATATGGTCTCATCAGAATCCCAGAATTCTACCCATTTTCTAGCCAGGTATCTATTATACTAAGCTATGTATTTTAAATGATAGTAATGTTGGCTGTTATTTTGAGATGATTTTACAAATAAAGACCAAGCAGTGCTTTCCCTCAGATGTTTGGAATAACCACTCTTCTTTTCTTTACTGATTATTTTTTAAATTATTATTATTTTTTTGTAGAGATGGGGTCCCACTATGTTGCCCAGGCTGGTCTCAGACTCCCAGGTTCAAGTGATCCTCCTGTCTTGGCACCTCCTAAAGTGTTGGGATTATAGGTGTGAGCCACTAGGCCTGGTCCATTTTCTTATTTTGGCCTCTTGATAAGGACAGATATGACATTCAATCTTAGCCAAAAGGCCAAGAAGCAATTAGCTTCTTGTCTTGGGTAACTCAGAACTTTAAAGGGCAGAGTAGATACCCGGAAAACCACAGTCACATAGCTGTAATGTACCAGCAATTGAAAAGAAATTTAGCTCTTACTGTATAGATTTAGCAACTTACATTGTTTTTCCTATGCTGGCTTTTAGCCAGCAAAAACATCCACTTCCCTGATCATCTCCTAGAGATGGAAACCATTTCTTATGTGCCTCCAGCCATGAGCTGGTCTGTCAGTGAAAGATTATTCCCAACCCTGCTCTCCTAATAGGAGGATTTCAGGAAGCCAGGGGATTCTATTTAGAACAACTCAATCTTGTCTTTGTATTAAGATATATTAACCTGAGATGCCACTTCTGTCCAGACAGGAAATCACATTGTTCTTAGTTTACCTTTCCTTTAAAGGAAAGCCAGGGAATATGTTAAATCTTATTTACTACCTACCTACTTATTACTGTCATCTATATTTTCTTTATCTTGTCGTTACGTTTCTCTGTGTTGTCATTAGTCTTTCCCTGAAGTAAAACATTCATGGCACTTGTCATTTATAATACCAGGATACTAGTGTTAAACTGCTTTCATGAGTGAACAAGAATTCTTGGTCTTAGAGTCATTCTTCCACGGATAGGGTTGACTTGTTCAACCAAGTCCATCCTAAAGAATCCCTAACTCTTGGGATTTAACATCCTGGAGAGCGCTGTTAGTGCCATTCTGCAGTGAAAATAGTTACCGTGGTTACTGTGCAAGGCACTGTTTTTTTTTCTGCTTTGAACCTGGCAGTGAACTGTCTAAAAATGGTCACTTTCCTGCAGTGCCTTTGAGCAGAAATGATTCTCTTGGACTTAGGCCTTAGCATTTTTTTATGCCCATATCATGTGTGATGAGCCCACGACTGGATAGAGCCCCACAGGCACCGTGTACTTTGAGTCCCCATAGGCTTCTGGCCACCGGCCATGTGACAACCTGGAAGAGGGCCAGATTTTTCCTTTGCTCATAGCTGCTAGGTAAGTGGCTGAGGGTCTGATAGAAAGAGCAGTCAGTACAAAAGAGACTGAATAAAAAAAAAAAAAAAGCCCAGCCACATGCTTGGTGAGTCTCCTGACTGTGATGCTATAGTCGTCTATGGTGACATAGTCAGAACAGAAGAGATCAAGTGTGACCTCAGAGTAACAATGCATATTGTTGGGGAGAGAATGGTTTTCATGTACTTTTTATTCTAGATTGTCAACTGCCAGTAGCCTGGTTATCTTTACCATATTTGTCACATCACATACTGTGAAAGTAGTTTAAGGCTTACAGGTAAAACACAGCTTGTGAAGAGAGCATATAACTTTCCCTTTCAAAACTGCCGTGCAATATGATTTTTAAATATTAATCTAAATATTGCTTCTCAGTTGTTTAAAATATAATTTAAAATGTGGATTCAAATTTGTAACCTTCATTTGTCAATTTTTCAGGGGTTGGCTGTGTAGTTGAACATGTCTTAATTTTTGTTAAACAAATAATGAATGTTTCTTGTGGACAGTTTTGAAAATAGAGGAAAGTATAGAAAAGAATAAACAGCTGTACTCCCACATATTGAACAATGTCAGGTGCATGACAGGCTCTCACATATTTGCTCAGTGAACGTAGAGACGGATACTGTTAATATCATTTGGGTATATACGTCTAGGATTTTTTATTTTTATTTTATTTATTTTTTGTGATGGAGTCTCACTCTCAAGTCGCCCAGGCTTGATTGAGTGCAGTGGCGTGATCTTGGCTCACTGCAGTCTCCGCTTCCTGGGTTCAAGTGATTCTCTCACCTCAGCCTCCCAAGTAGCTGGGGCTACAGGTACCTGCTATCATGGCTGGCTAATTTTTGTATTTTTAGTAGAGACAGGGTTTCACCATGTTGGCCAGGCTGGTCTTGAACTCCTGACTTCAGGTGGTCTGCCAGCCTTGGCCTCCCAGAGTGTTGGCATTACAAGCATGAGCCACTCTGCCCTGCCTAGCATTTTTTAAATGAGTATTTGTCTTTTTTTTTTTTTTTTTTTTTTTAGAAAATAGGAATCAGAACATGCAAATACAATGTAATTTCTTCTCTTTAAATTAAAAAAAATTTTGACATTTCTTATTTTTTGTTATTTGACATTTCTTTTGTTTGTTTTTGAGACAGAGTCTCGCTCTGTTGCTCAGGCTGGAGTGCAGTGGTGCGATCTCTGCTCACTGCAGCCTCCACCTCCTGGGTTCAAGTGAGTCTCCTGACTCAGCCACCCGAGTAACTAGGATTACAGACGTATGCCACCACGCCCGACTCTGTTTTGTACTTTTGTGGAGATGGGGTTTTGCCATATTGACCAGGCTAGTCTCGAACTCCTGACCTCAGGTGATCTGCCCGCCTTGGCTTCCCAAAGTGCTGGGATTGAAGGCATGAGCCACCATGCCCTGCCTGTTATTTGACATTTCTTTTCATTATTATTATTATTATTTTTGTGATAGCTGGAAGATTTAAATTTGCCTGTGGCCTTTAGCAGGAGGGCAACCTCACTTTAGGCATGTCTGCTAAATGAAGCTGTATATAATTTTATTAGGTAATGGCTGCTGTGGATCCTCCTTAAATATGTGACCTTAACTCTGTACCTTTCTACATTACGATATCCGGAGTAGGGTCCTTTATTCCTACTGCCTACACCTAAGTTTAGAGACATTCTCACTCAGTCTGTCCAAGTGCATTCTTCTCTTCCTCCTTGTTTCTGTCTGATTTCTACCAAACTCATCTGCTTCTCCCTTTTTTCCCTACATGAACTCTTTGCTCCAGCCAAATGGTTTTCTCCAAATCCTGCATTTTCTTTTTCTTTCTCTTTCTTTTTTCTTTTTCTTTTTCTCTTTTTCTTTTTGCTTTTCTTTTCTTTTTTCTTTTCTTTTTCTTCGGCGCCTCACTCTGTCACCTAAACTGGAGCGCAGTGGCGTGATCTTGGCTCACTGCAACCTCTGCCTCCCTGGGTCCCGCTATTCTCCTGCCTCAGCCTCCCGAGTAGCTGGGACTATCGGCACGCACTACCATGCCCGGCTCATTTTTATATTTTTAGTGGAGATGGGGTTTCACCATGCTGGCCAGGCTGGTCTCAAACTCCTGACCTTGTGATCCGCCTTCCTCGGCCTCCCAAAGTGCTGGGATTACAGGCATGAGCCACCACGCCTAGCCTGAATCCTGCATTTTCTGTTAACCTGTTTATGTTAGTAAAGTGTGGGATCTTGAGAGATAGTATTGTGGAAGTGTCACATAGCAGAGAAGCTTATTCAAGTTACAAGAGAATAGTTTGTTTTTCCAGTAAAGACTTATGATTGACATTTAAAACTTTTAGTGCTTATAAAACTAACTCCTTCCCTCTGCACCCTCCTTCCCCTAAAAAGAGAGAGAGAAGGAAAGCAAGAAAGAAATTAGTTGGCATATGCTTACTGTGACATTTGTCTTCTCTGTGGCAATTAAAACTTCAAAACATTCTTACAGGTCAGTTGTTCCTTGATTCTTTGGGTAATATGGCTAATGTGGCAAACTTGGTTTCATCATGCCTGCAGATTTTGATTATATTTCCTCCTCCTTTCATCACACCCTGCTCTCAACATTACCTAGTTTGTAATTAAAATAGGCTTGTTGTTGGGTGATCCACACTAATCATTTGACATAGTTAAGCTGGGCCACTTTGATAAGCCGTAGCACTGACCTTGACTTAACCAAATCAACTTGACATCTTGTAGCTTTAGGCCTTCTAAATATTAGTTTCTCTTCACAATCAGTCTAGCAGTGGAGCTTCCATTGACATTCTTCATTCATTCATTATTGTATCTGCATATGAGGAAGCCACCAAGTTAATATTTTTTAAAAAGGCATGGACTCTGTTTTCAAGGACTTACTACCTACTTAGGGGTTAAAGTCACTAATAAGTCCTTGAGTAATAAAAACGTGATATAGACTGGATGGGGCAAGAACATACAGGTAGCATGGCACAGTGGGTAGCCTCTGGAGCCATTAAGATTGGAATTTAGATCCTGGTCCCTCAACTCAGTGGCCCTGTATCTTACCCATCCTGGAGCCTCCAGTTTTCCTCCTGGGAATTGAACAGGAGAGGTTTGGGGAGGATTTTCCCCATTTTGAGTTTCCTTTCCACTTCTTTGCAGCATTTAGTAAAGGACCGTGAAGACTAGGAAAGTCAGCCCAGAGCTTCCCGAAGGAGTGAAGACTGGAGCTAGACCTTGATAGCGGGCTAGGTCACATGAGAAGGGAAAAAGGCGTGGAAACAAGTCTGTAGAAAGAGCATTGAGAACATATGCAGGGAAGAGATTCCATGAAAACAGTGCATTAAAAAATGTGTGTTAGAAGGGGTAGAGTCTGGAATCTGAAAGATGGGCAAGAAGATTCTTAAAATTGAGACGTGAGATGAGAATATGAGTGAACATAGGAGCTCAGGCAGTGGCAGACAAAGGGCAGATACAAGGAGAATTTCCAAGGAAAAATCATGAGGATTTGATGGGTGAGACTGTAGAATGAAAGAAATTTTAAGGATTTAAGCTGGGTGATTACTGTGTCTGTCATGTATTCATTCATTCTTAGAATACTTAAATGGAAAACCTGCTGCTGCAGTGTTCTGTTCTAGGTATTGGGGATTAACCACTAAGTAAAACAGAAGCCCCTGCTCTTTTGAAACTTACTTTCTAGTGTTAATTATGTTAAAAAATTTAGTGTCAGCAGTTTTAGGATCTTGAGATGTCATCATCTAGCTCATGATTCTTTTATGATCTAAAAGTTAAATGGGAAATGTCGATGAAAGCGCATCGAGTGTCTTCATGAACTCAGTATACAGTATTTCTGTGTTTCAGAACTGTGAAGATAAGAATGAAACTGTTAAACTGAAAATACTGAATTTCACAGGTCAAAGAAAGTGGTAATACTCTAGATATGGTATTAATAGTTCACCTTATAATTAATAAATTTCAGGGAATATCATGAAGTGTGGAACACCTAGGGAATTGTTGAATTGTAAAAGGCTCCTTTTGTGGACTTTGGTTAGGTTAAAATTAGGTTCATTTAAAAACCAGGAGGAAGTAGTTAGGTTGAACAAGACTTTAATCCTTGATGGCTTTTGTTCATATGAGTTTTGTCAGCTTATTTCTGAAGTAGTGCTATGATGTTTGAGTGTTCAAACTGAGTTTTCTTCAATTCTTTAAGATAAAATAATTTATTAGTAGATAATTCCTTGACAGAAAATGTTGACATAAGAAATAAAGAAGTTTGAAATTTAGAATACAGTTTTCCATGTTATTTTGAAAGCTTGAATTGGAAGAACATTATCTAATTAAAATTATGATGCATTTAAATATTCATTTGGTTTAGAAAACTTCCTGCCTTTCTTTTAATAGACCTAGTTGTATTTCATAGCATTTTAATGATAACCACAACTAGTCAGCTGTAACAATAGAATATAAAGATTATACGTAATTTTTTTTTTGGGGGATGGTATGGAGTCTAGCTCTGTCACCCAAGCTGGAGTGCAGTGGCATGATCTCACGCAAGCTCTGCCTCCTGGGTTCACGCCATTCTCCTGCCTCAGCCTCCCGAGTAGCTGGGACTACAGGCGCCCGCCACCACGCCCAGCTAATTTTTTGTATTTTTAGTAGAGACGGGGTTTCACCGTGTTAGCCAGGATGGTCTCGATCTCCTGACCTCATGATCTGCCCGCCTCGGCCTCCCAAAATGCTGGGATTACAGGTGTGAGCCCCGCGTCCGGCCAAAGATTATGTGTAATTCTTAAGGAAGTCAATAAAGGGATTTAGACCTAATAGGATTCATAAATTTTTTTGCGTTTAAAAATATTCTTAAGAAATGATCAGGATTCTAAACTGCTTTAAATATATTACCTCTCAGGATCTGAATTTCTTTTTCTTAAGGATAATTTTATGTTTTTTTTTTCAATTTTCTTCAGGTAAAAGTGCAGTTTTAAAGTGTCTCTTGGATATTCACAAAATTTTTCAGGAAAACGACCCAGCATACATACTGAATGATCTCTACATCTCAGACTACTGTGTGTGGATTCAGAAAGTCAAGTAAGTTTTCATAGAGTTACTTATGAATTTTTAGATGCTCACATTGCTGACATATCTATTTACCCAGGAGGAAGAAAACGAAATCACCTGAGGACTAAGGTTTATTTTTTATTTATTTATTTTTTTGAGATAGAGGTTTGCCCTTGTCACCCAGGCTGGAGTGCATTGGTGCGATCTCGGCTCACTGCAACCTCTGTCTCCCAAGTTAAAGTGATTCTTGTGCCTCTGCCTCCTTAGTAGCTGGGATTACAGGCCATGCCACCACTCTCGGCTAATTTTTTTATTTTTATTAGAGATGGGGTTTCACCACGTTGGCCAGGCTGGTCTCGAACTCATGACCTCAGGTGATCTGCCCGCCTCGACCTCCCAAGTGCTGGGATTACAGGTGAGAGCCGCCGTGCCTGGTCAGGAATAAGTTTTAATGAGAAGGGAACCCATAGACCTACCAAACACTAAAAAGTAACTGGATTAACATGGGAAGCTTGATGAATGTTCTTAGGGAAGAAGGTACAGATGGTGAAAAGTTAATTTTATTAGAAAAAATTGGTATTGGTATATCTTGGAAAACAGGTATTAAAACAGTTGTGATATTTATTGCCTTGCTGTTGACTGTCCAGTATGAAATCTCAAGACTGAGTATCTGAACTTGTATCTATAGTTCACTTACAGTAGAGTGTGTGTGTAGATGTATGTGCCTTCATGTTTGTGTGTGCAAACATTTTAGTATGCAAACCACATCAAATGAATCCAGATGAGAGCTCTGCATTCATTGGCTAGCCACTGGCTTACCACCTGCAGAGCCTAATGGCATGATTCTTGATAACGCATGTATGGAAGGGTCCGAACACTCACAGATGGGCTCCAGCACTCGGTGTATAAACATTTTTAAAAGTGTTTACCATTGCGTCAAAGAAACATAATAGATTAATTATTAAATTTTGAAATGCAGTGAATATTTATTTATTTATTTATTTATTTGAGATGGAGTCTCACTCTCACCCAGGCAGGAGTGCAGTGGCGCGATCTCGGCTCACTGCAAGCTCCGCCTCCCAGGTTCAAGCGATTCTCCTGCCTCAGCCTCCTGAGTAGCTGGGATTACAGGCGTGTGCCACCATGCCTGGATGCCTGGCTAATTTTTTGTATTTTTTAGTAGAGACAGGGTTTCACTGTGTTAGCCAGGATGATCTCAATCTCCTGACCTCATAATCCACCCACCTCGGCCTCCCAAAGTGCTGGGATTACAGGTGTGAGCCACCGCGCCCGGCCAGTGAATTTTCATTTTGTGAAGTTCTGTAGATCTGATTCTTAGTAAACAGGGCGAAATTCCATTTCAGTAGCAAGAGGCTGTTAATTAAGAACCTATAAATGGGCCAGGCATGTTGGCTCATGCCTGTGATCCCAGCACTTTGGGAGGCCGAGGTGGGAGGATTGCTTGAGTTCAGGAGTTCAAGACCAGTCTGGGCAACATAGTGAGATCCTGTCTGTATTAAAAAAACAAAACAAAAACCTATGAAGGGAACTCTTAATTGGAATGACTCCTAGGTGCTATAGAAAATGATAGCTACAATGTCAATTGTGACTTAGAAGAAAAATGATCTGGATATTTTTGCTACTGCCATGATTGATAAATAAATGCTTTAGTGTGGATTTTAATATCTGTTTTGAATGAGCCATTATATGGGATTTATTTTTTATTTCTCTTCATGGGAAAGCAATTATATTGCAGAATGAAATATGAAAAAACTTGAAGCTATACCTGTTGTACAGAAAATGCTTAGGGATTGCTCAAGATAATGCCTAATAACATACAGCAGGTGGTGTCAGCATTCGTGTTGGAAATCTAGATTTCGCCAGATGGAAAATTGAATCTTTAACCCCTGAGGTCATAATGGCATGTCACCACTTCATTTGATCCTCCTGCTAATTGAGCTTATCAAATACCCTGCTGCCGTTTCCTGTTGTTACTTTCATTTTCATAATAAAATTAAATGGGGATAGTCTATCTGTGTGGGTTTTGGTTTTTCTTCTTCTTTCTTTTTTTTTTTTAAGGAGTGATGATTTTGTAAACATGTAATGAATATTGAGGTTTGTGCAAGGATCCCATTTCTATGAGTGCCTGTTTCTCTCTTTGTGATATTCTTTATTAACTAGAGAGAAGATTGTTTTTCATTAAAGTAGAAAGATATAGGCTCTCAAGTAGAGTAGGGATTATCGACTGACTTGGAAAAAACTTTTTCTCTTGGTTTTACGTTGTGGGACATGAAGCGAAATTCTTAGGTTGTTTGTAATCGTTGTGCTAATAATAATTTTTTAAAAAGGGATAATGTATTGGGGAGTGAGGTAGGAGAGAGAAACCAGCAGGATCTCTTCAAATTACTTTGCAAAAGTGGTTTTTACAACTTTACCAATTTGAACATAACTTTCTTTTCCCTAAACAGGTGTGTTGCTTTCAGTTTGTATGTTAAATTTAACTGTAGCCCAGCTGTTTTTTTCTCTTTTGAAATAAAACATTTGTTTATCTAATTTTTATAAAAATTTCTAGTTTCATTCTTAATTTTACAAGCACAACATGATTGAGCTTTCTAGTGTTTCCTTTACTGTGAACTTCTTAGGTCTAAATAATTCTGTTGCAGTGTAGATCCATGATTTTCATAAGTAATTTTTTCCTCACTTTTACCTTCTGGTTTATTTCTTCTCCATATAGTTTATCAGTGAAATCTAGTACCTTATTTTTATGTTTGAAAAGAGCTGTGTATTTTTCTTAGTTTAGTTTGATGTTCTTGATTATAATGATAAAAACTATGTAAGGTTTTGTTTGAAATACCAGGTAAGTGATAAATTCTGACTAGCACAAATACAGCATTCCATTTTTACAGTCAGATACATGCTTTGGCAAAAACCTATGGAAACATAGGTAGCAAAGTCATTCTTACTTTGAATTAATGAAGTTATAGCAACATCTATTATTACTTCTGCTTTTGTACTACGTTTCCCTATGGTTTCTGTGTCTTGTAGTGCGTATTTGCAAAGCTGAAAAACTGAAGCTCCTGGCCTCTCATTCTGAGTTAGAGACTTTACGAATTGTTTTTCTGAAAAGAATGCTCCCTCCCACCCTTCACTATAAGCTTCACTGGAAGTTTCGAGTGTGGTGCTCACTACAGGAAATGTTCTCTGGTTGGCAGCCTTAGAAAGTGATTTGTTTGAGATTATATGTCTTATAAGAGATAGGTCAGGTCTTCTGGTTCCAGATTTCATATTTTTCAAGATACGCCACGTATGCAACCAGTCGTCTCCACCCATAGCATGTGGAAGAAAAAAGATGAAAGCCCTTTCTTCAGAGAGATTTTCCTAAAGGAAAGGTAATGAATGAAACGTCTGTCTTTCTCGTGGATGTTTCCGTAGCACTTGGTTGAGAGATCACTGGACACCTCTCATGCCTGCCTTATATTGTAGGAATCTAGATGCGTAACTCTTTCCCCTCTAAAATACTAAGGTCTTTGTGAATGAGCACCTATCTGGGCCCATCACAGTTTGTGAGCACAATCAGTTTTACTCAAATGGAATGATACCTGTTAGACCGGATTAAAGGAACATTTTTCATTTTTTTTTAAATGTAGGACTTTAAAAATATAAATCAATTCTAACTTATTTTTATTGATATTTCAGCTACATATACAAGTTCCCCGATTCTTTGCTGGTTGGCTGCCATCAGTAGCAGTGATAGTTCTGACCCTCTGAAAGTTTAACAGTTCCATGGGTATCCAACCCTTTGGCTTCCATGGGCCACACTGGAAGAATTGTCTTGGGCCACACATAAAATGCACTTAATACTAACGATAGCATGGACCAAAAAAAGGTCCATGCATAATTTTTGTGATATCCACCACTGCAGATAAGCAAAAAAGTCATTTCATTCAAAGAGTTGGCACCTTTTTATATAAGTTGGGTTAGAAAATAATGAACTGTAATACATTCCAGCTCTACTTCTCATTGACCGTATGACCTTAGCAAGTCACTTTGTCACTTAATCTAATTCAACCAGTATTAGTATCTTGATATTTCCTCTATTTGTTTCCTAATGCATTTTTAAACCAGTGGAAACAATATTGTACATACCATTCTGTAGCCTGTTTTATACTCATGATAATACCCTATAAACCATTTCCCTTTATAACATCCATTACAGAGTTTTTTTTTTAAGTAACTAATTTATTCATCATTATAAAAAGAGTACATATATGCTCACTGAGAAAATTTCACATTAAAACTATGGTTTTAATACATAGCACATTTTGAAATGACAGGGGATCAAGAAGGGTATTCTTTTGTTTTTGCTACATGGAAAAATGTTGTTGTTTTTAAATGAAACTAAAATCTAAAATCCTGACTCTTATCAGTACAAATGTGAACTTGTAATTAAGATGTTAAATCACACTTTTTCTCTGTAGTGTAGTTTTTTTAAGTAGGTAGTTATGGGGAAAAAGAAAAAAGTGTTTTTGAAATGCTAAACTCTCTTTGCATTAAACTGATTAATGGTTAATTAACTCTAATACTCAGTGCAATTCACTTTTTGCCTGAAATCTTACGGTCTTTTGGACACTAATGTGGGAAGTTTGTAGAGGGAAACAGCTATATCACAAAATAGTTATCTGTCATTGGATAAATCGTGAACCTCAGTTTCCTCAGTTGTAAGCGAACCTAAGTCATTTCAGCACTGAAGTTCTAAAATTGTGGAAAACTTAAGACCTTACGATTACTTTAGATTGCTTGAGTTGCTTTCTATGTGCGTGTGCTTTTGAAGGGGATAGGATTATGCTAAGAACAGGATAGATAACATACATCTCTTCCTTTTGGCTGTCTGTTGTTCCTGGTTGATCTGCCAAAATTAGGGAGTCAGAGACTCATATGCAGAGGTACAACATCAGAATTGCATCTAAAAGTGGAGTCATGTATTTTTTTCAAACAGTAGTTATTGAGTTCTATTATGCGCCAGGTGGTGAGATAGGTGCTGGGAATATTATGGTGAACAAGAGAGACACGTCGTTGTAAAGCTGGTCTTCTAGTGGGAAATGTAGATGTAATATATTATACCCAGTAGCAGCTACAGTGGGCAAATATGGGTGCTGTGGAAGCATCTAAGAGGACACAGGGCTGTAGGAAAAAGCTTCCAGAGGAAGAGTTTAAGCTGAGAGCTGAAAGGTTGTAAGAATTGGTAAGATGCAGGTGGGGAAGTGGGGATGAAGAATATTTCAGACAGTAGACAAAAGAATATGGCCCATTTGAAGGGCTTGAAAACCCAGGCTGCATAGGTCATAGTATAGAAGGGAGAGGAAAGAAGTGAGGCTAGAGGTTCATGTAGAGGCTTGGCCTTCTAAAGATGCTTGGCCTTTGTCCTGGGAGAATATAGAGCATCTGAAGAGTTTTAAGTGATGAAGTGCCTATATGAGTGTGGGGATGAGACTGACATTCTGGGAAGATCCATCAGGTGACATTGTGGGGAATGAATTGTGGTGGGACAGAGCTCAGAGCTCAAGACTTAAAGGCCGGTTAAGAAGCAGAGTATTCCAGGAAAAATAGCTTGAGCCAGGTGAGTGAGAATGGGGAAGGAGATTAGTTGGCAGATTTGAGAGGCAGATGAGACAGACTTAGTAATTGATTGGATGCTGCTGGGAGAGAGAGAAGGGGAGGAGCCAAGATGAGATGTGGGTTTTGACTTGGGCATCTAACTGGGTGCATTTGCCAAGATTAAATACTAATGAAGAGTGTGCAGTTTGGGAGAGAAGATGAGAAGTTCAGTTTTGGAAATGTTGGTTTGAGGCCGCTAAGGAATATCAGTAAAGAGGGAGCCAGGAACATTTGGAGCACAGCTGGGACAGATGTATAAAGAAGAGTTTAGACAAGAAGGGAAATGAATTAAGTCACAAAACATAAAAAATGTTCTCTGGTTACATGGTACTGTGTTACCTATAAGTATAATAATAATCGGAGTGGATGCATTTCAAACTGGGAAAATAACGTCATGCAGAGGAGTAGACAAGGAAAACAGGTATGCAACATTGTGAATAAATTTTCTCGTTCTATCTACAGTGTGTAGGTAGGACAAGAGTGGATGTGAGGCTTTTTGCATTTGGATCATAGTTTATCCTTGCTGTTGAATAAGGATAAGAGGGTCTTATCCTTTATTGTTAAATAAGAGGGTCTACTGTTAACATTCTGAGGGTCACGATGTTTTAGTAATAGGGCCAGATAAGAAATCCTATCTCTTCAGTCTGTGTGCCGGAGCCTGCCAGTATTCTTAACTAATTCTTTTTGTTTTTTAAGAGATGGAATATCGCTGTGTGACCTCTAGCTCCAGGGCTCAAGTGAGCCTCTTGCCTCTGCCTCTGGAGTAGCTGGGAATACAGGAGCATGGCTCTTGACTACTTCTTGTCAATTGGTCACGTAAGAGAAACTCACTCAGACTTTTACAGTAAAATTGAGGAACTTTATTGGGTGACTGTAGGTTATCCCCTGGAACTGTACTTTCAGGAGTACATCTGGATACCAGGAGGTCAGGTGATGAGAAAGTGAGGCATTCGGCTTGCTCTTACATGTGGTCTCGCGTGGTGCTGCTTTCTGCAAGGCACTGCCACTCTTCTCTCTCACTGCACATGGAGGATGGCCACTCCACAACTCTGAGTTTACGTGTCTTTACTTTCAGTGGGGATAGATTCCCTTGTTTGTAATTCCAGGGGAGGAAGAATGTGATTGGCTCAGCAAGGGTAAGTTTTGCTGGTCCAGTTGCCTTGGTCACACTGGGATCAGAAGTAGTGAGTGGCATTTCTAAGAAAGTGAAGGTGGAGGACATGCAGTCACCTCATGAAGACATTGCTGTAATTTCGCAATACCATTTTGAGCCATAGCTGGGGGAAAGCCATGACACCTACCACCCTCCAAGTCACTGGTGTTTATAATGAATCTACAGTGTGGAAGGTGATTTTGGGGATCTGTTAAATTCAGGCACACAGAGTGATAATCGGACACTCTTGGTGGTTTTACGTTTGTATGGGAAGTTTCTTCTCTGACAAATGGTGAAATGCTAAGTGTTACATTAGCTGCTAATGATTAGCATGTAGAAATTTCAAGAAACAATTGTGTGTAATTTCAAGCAAGTTAAACCTCCTTGGATTAAAATCATTCTTGGTAAGGTGCTTATTCTGGCATGTCAAGTTGCTCTTTAGTTTTACTGTTTATTTTTAATTAAATCCACAAATTCATCCTGGATGGAAGTGGGTTTTTATCTCCATAAGAAAAGATTAGTACAAGGCAGTATCCATTCACTTGGATCCATTCAGCGTGGTTTCATATAGAAAGGATTTACTTAATGGTTCTGCACCTTATCACCAGTAGTTCAGCAGTGCCCACTGGGGACTGTCGCTCTTCATTAGACTTCTCTTACAAGAAATGTGCCAGTAAATCACAGGATTACAAATGTTCCTACAGATTTAAGACTAAAATAACCTTTTATAAAGATATGAATGCTTCCTGTAATTAAGTGTATTGAAAAAACTAACAAAAGCATCATATATTTGAATGTTAAAGGTTTGTGGGATATTTTTGTTCATATTTTAAAAAATTTGGAATTTGTATCCTGTTTTTTTTTGTTGTTGTTGTTTTTCAGGTAAACTTTATTTTAGAATAGTTTTAGATTTACAGAAAAATTGCAGAGGTAGTACAGAGTTCCCATGTACCCCCACCCAGTTTTCCCTGTTAACCTCTTATATTGGAATTATATATTTGTCACAATTAATGAACCAATATTGATATGTTATTATTAACTAAAGTTTATTTAGATTTTCTTAGTTTTTACCTAATGTCCTTTTTCTGTTCCATGAGACCACATTTTGTTTTGCTTTTACTAAAGAACTGGAAATTGAGTAGTGCTCCATTTCTTGGACATTTTGGTTATTCAGGAGCTTAAATGCTATGAAAGGTAGTGAAATATTATTGAGATACTCAGGTACCTGAGGAGCTTAATACATAGAAACATTCTAATCATCATGAATCCAGACTTGGAAAAAATAAATATTTGAGAATTTTTAGAAATAGAAACATAATTCATTTATCATTTTTACTTACACGTATACCATGGACATCATGATTATGATACATTGATAAAAATAGAGAAAGTTTAGGGCTGGCCGTGGTGGCTCATACCGATAATTGCAACACTTACAGGTGTGTTGGCTGAGGTGGGAGGATCAGTTGAGGACAGGAGTTGGAGACCAGCCTGGGCAACATGAAACCCTGTCTCAACAAAACTTAACTGGGCGTGATGGCATGTGCTTGAACCCAGGAGTTCAAGGCTGCAATGAGCCAAGATCATGCCACAGCACTCCCGCCTGAGTGACAGAGGGAGACCCCATGTCAAAAAAAATAAATACATAAATAAAAGGTTTATAAAAATAAATTGGGCAAGGCCTTTATATTTTCATCTTAATTTTCTTAAGGTGGAGGAGGTTAGAGGAGAAAATGTGGAGATATGTATGAACCATTTTCAGAGGTGAATAAGCTTGGAAAATAGCGTACCTTTATTTAGGGAGTAGTATGTTTATCAGGCCCATTTTATAACTATAACTGAGTGGCTGTGTTAGATGTCTCTGTTCTTTCTTGTTTTAGTTCCTGATACTTGTCTCTAGATTGCTCAAGTCCTTGGTTTTGGCTCAGTGGAGCCATGGCTTTTTACAGAGTAAGCAAATTGCTATTTTCCTTCATCTCTTGGTTCCTGTGTATTTTTGTACCTCAAAACTCTTAGGAGGATTCTCTTTGGAAGGAGACCCACAGGATCAAGTGAGTTAGGTGATTGATTTAGTCAGGTTTTTAAAACCAGTATTCTCTACTTCACGTAGAATTTTCACTATGCTTGAATTGTCTTAACATCTTATTCAGAGAAAAGGCTTACATTGATTAATGTGGCATATGTGTGGTTATCATACTTAGAAAGTGCTCTGTTTAAGTAGAGCTTTGTCAAGAGCATTCTTTCAGTGGAGTCACAAGAAAGCTTTTTAGAAAAACTGACAACTTCAAGTACAATTTCCTTTTTCTTCTGTCTATTATGATTGAAACCCAATCTTTGTTATAACATAATTATCTCAGCTGAAGCCAACAGGGAATTGCTGCCTTAATGTAAGGGGTGTGAAGTCCCCTAAATAAATAGAGGATTAATTACATTCCCAGCATGTTGCGAAGGTGATGAGATTGATTGTGATCATTTGACTTGTCCCATTTCCTGCTCTGACTACTTTCTTGAATAAATAGAAGCTGGGAACATAATAAACAGAGCTACGGAACTCTGTATTGGTGGGCATGGAGTGTTGGAAAAGGACCTTCTTGAGGTATATTTCTGGATTTGAAGTGATTTATATGACATTTTACAGTTTTTTTCATTGATTATTCTTGTACTGTTTCAATTTAAACAGCTTTCAAGGAAAGTGTTTTTGCTTCAGAAAACATAGATATTAGCAGAGTGTTGAGAGAAATTGACAAATTCTATTTTAACGGTTGGATATCAGCAAATTTCTGATCCAATTTTAGATATTTTCATTTAGTGTGGCATTATGGAAAGTTTAAACTAAAGGAAATATTAGCTGTTACATGTTTCTATTGTCCTTTTCACATAAGAGCTTCATACTTCTGTTAAATTTAAAGTGTAAATTAGGACTTTCATGAAGTGGATCATGTTTTCTGTTTTGTGTTTGTCTTACTCTCTTTTCCTGGAGAGTTTTATAATATCCTGAAACTGTGATTTAGAGTATATATTTATTCTCCAAATTTTCTATTGCTGTGGCTTCCTGTGGAGGTCCACTTTTTCCAGGAAGTACGTAAAACAATCTTTTTGGGGTATAGGAAAACTGTAATAGACCTTCTATCTATCCTTATTTTTTGAGAATGAAATAAGCTTCATTAATATTTCATACATGGATTGATGGCAAAAACCATTTTTAGTGGCTACTTACCATACATTTTTTTTTTTAGTGATGTGATATTTGATTAGAAGCTTAAAAGGCACACTGCTTCATGGAACAACCATTCTTATTTTCAAAGAGAGTCTTATACCTTTTTTCTCAAAGCCTAAGTTATGTCAGGGCCGGGATTGCCTCTGCTAGGAAATTAGTGTTGGGGTTCGGGGACTCTCGTCAGTCTCTGCCAATTAAAGACTCCTAATGATATGGTCTCTTCTTTCTGCTCTGTAATTTTATATAAATAATAAAATGGTGCACCAAAACTATGAGAAAAACTGCATTTGTAGTGTCAAATTGACTACCTGACTTAAATGCTAAGTTCGTATTTGAGAAAACTCAAACCAGCACTGATGAATTATCTAATTATTATGTTTATTTCATTTCATGTAGGGTATAAGGGCTTTCTTTTTTCTGAAATGCAAGCCCTTCTTGAAAATCTCACCTGAGGCTGTGCATGGTGTCTTACACCTGTAATCCCAGCACTTTGGGACACCAAGGTGAGCGGATCACCTGGGGTCGGGAGTTCAAGACCAGCCTGGCCAACATGACGAAACCCCATCTCTACTTATGAATACAAAAATGAGCTGAGCATGGTGGCACATGCCTGTAATCCCAGCTACTTGGGAGGCTGAGGCACGAGAATCGCTTGAACCTAGGAGTGGAGGTTGCAGTGAGCCGAGATTGCGTCACTGCACTCTAGCCTGGGTGACAGAGTGAGACTGTCAAAAAAATAAAAAAGAAAAGAAAATTGTCTTGAGTGCAGACCACCATACTTTTTACTTTATTTACTTCTATATTCTGCCTCTACTAAAAATACGGGTGTGGTGGCGGGCACCTGTAATTCCAGTTACTCAGAAGGCTGAGGCAGGAGAATCGCTTGATTCTCTGAGTTGTACAGCACATCAAGTGATGGAATACACCTCTAATATCATGGCATGTTTGTCTTTTGGTTAGTTTGCCTGATTTTAGTCTCGTGATGGATGAAATACCACTTTACATCCCAGATTTGTAATTATGTGGTATACTTTAAATGACAGAGCGAAAGGCAAAAAGTAATGTCTCTTCTGATGATCATCTCTTCTCCTGACTCCTGCCACTTTGGGTGTGTACGTACGCTATAAACCCAGAGCACATACACACCCAGAGTTTTTCTTTGTGGCTGTCACTTTTGACACCTTATTAGAACCCAAAGACACTTTCTTTTAGCAAAGAATAAAACACCTTCTCACATATGGTATTAAGTACCTTTGTGCCATTCCAAATAAGCTTGCCAACCAATTTAGATTTGTTTTCTATCCTTAGAATATCCTAATGCTTCAGAAAAATAAGGATTTAGTTCTTACTGGAAGAAATTGACTTCACTTTCAACTTGATATTTAAGATTACAGTTGTCAGCATTTGTCCCATCTGCTTGTTTTAAGGGACATAACAGTTAAAAGGACTTCACTTAATGCTGTATAAGTTAGTGATCTGAATAAAACTGTTGGCAAAGGATCTCCACTTTATATTAAATGCTGGATTAATCACACAGGTCAAGCTTTCAAAATTCTAGTTGTGAAGCTTGTGTTCTGAATGTAGCAGCACTATATATCCTTACTTTCAGAAGCTGTATTGTGATCCATGGTTTCAGACGCATATTTCAAATCCGAAAATTTTACCTGGTAAGTAAGGTTTATCATACCTTTTTTAAAAAATTAAATATTTTTTAAATAGTAGAGGCAGGGTCTTGCTGTGTTGCTCAGGCTGGTCTCGAACTCCTGGCCTCGAGCAGTCCTCCTGCCTTGGCCTCCCAAAAGTTCTGGGATCATAGGCATGAGCCACCTCGCCTGGCCTGGTACGTTTTTATCAGAAAGATTCAACCTTGCTCCAGGTTTGTGTGAAAACAGTTTTGCTTTTGTTTTTAAACCAGAGCCACATAGATCTTTCCATCTTCTGTATAGGTCAGTGTTACTTGTTTCTGTTAATAATACTATTTCAAAGTCCCCTGGCATTTTAAGATGGGCTGTCCGCTTGAGGCTTGGGCATGAGAGTTAAGCCAGATACTGACTTCATTTTCTATCTTTTGGGGTCTTGTTATCCTATGTGATGGTAATGGTGGTTGTTTAATTGTGACTGCTTTAGACTTGAGTATCTGTTCATCAGTCCATTCATTCAACAAATAGTTTATGAGTTCCTACTGTGTGCAGGCTTCTCTGCCAGGGGCCTGCCAATGGTAATCAAAAACTTGACTTGGCTTCTGCCCTTCTAGAATGTGTAGTCTGATGGGGAGAGAAGTATTAATCAAATACTTGCATACACAAAAAGTAAAATTAAAACCTTGGAAAGTGGTGCAAAAGAAAAGTTTCATACTGCCATGAGAGATGGCTGACCTCGCCTCGTGAGGGAATTAGGAGGAGAAGGAGGATCCCCTGGGGAAATGTTTGGTTTGAGTACTGAAGTACAAGTAGGAGTTAACCTAAGAAAGGTGGTGGACTTCAGGAATATATAGTAGATCCATCATGTGCAAAGGGTCTGTGGCAGGAGGGAATTTTATATGTTTTCAAGAAATTGCAAGAAGATCAAGGTGGCTGGAACACAGAGAAAGGGTATATATGTGGGGGCAGGGGATCAATAAAAGGCTGCTGATTTAGCCAGAACCCAGACAGTATAGTGCCTTTTAAGTAATGTTAAGAATTTTTATCCTTTTTCTAAGAGTAGTGAGAAGCCAGTGGAGGATTTTCAGCATATGATGGGAGATCACTGGTGTTGTAGTGTAAAGAGCTTTTTAGGCCAGTTTCAAGACTATTAATAGTGTCCTTATGAGGCGTGAGTGTAGCCTGACTAGGGAGTTAAGATTTTAAGAACTCAAATGGATTTAGAGAATGAGGAAGAAGGCAACATGGAGGATGATGCCTGGGTTTGTAGCCTGCACAGCTGAATGAATGATAAAACCTAATTTTGGAAAAGGAAATCTCAGCGTTTTGGCTTTTGTTAGAGGAATTCTTCTTTATACAGAACTTAAAATCTTTTGTGGTGATCTGTACTTTAATCATAATTCTAGATAGTGGCCAGTTTTCTTTATTTGCCTCTGGTATTGTTGCCTTTATTATTTAATGAACTACTGGGCTCAGTTATCTATGGAGGTTTGCCTTTTTATGTCTTTTTTGAATGTTTGTAGGGTTATTTTCTTAAAATGTTTTCTTATGAAATATGCAATAATATTTGAAGCGTATACAAATTACACAAATTAAGCGTATACAATTACACAAATTAAAGAATAGTAACGAACTGAATATTCATGTAACTACCACTGATTTTTTTTTTTTTTTTAAGAGACAAGGTCTCTGTCTGTCACCCAGGCTGGAGGACAGTGATGTGATCATAGGTCACTGCAGCCTCAAACTCCTGAGCTCAAGTGATCCTCCCATCTCAGCCTCCTGAGTAGTTAAGACTACAGGCATACCCACCTAATTTTTTTATTTTTTGTAGAGATAGGGTTTTGCTCTGTTACCGCAGGCTGGTTGAACTCCTGGGCTCAAGTGATCCTCCCACTTCAACCTCTCCAAGTGCTGAAAGTGGAAAGATTATAGACGTGAGCCACCATGCCTGGCCTCCAATCTTAAGAAATAGAATATCACCAATTTCCTAGAGATTCCCTGTGGGACCAATCCCAATTGTATTTCCCACCTTAACTTCTGGTAACCACAACTCTAAATTTTGTGTCAGTCATTACTTTTCCATATAGTTTTACCATTCGTGCATATATCTCAAGTTTAGTTTTTAGCTTTGCTTGCTTTTGGACTTTATGTAATGGAATCATACTATATGGTTCTTCTATTACTTGTTTCTTTTGATTTTAAAAAGATTTATCCATGATGATGCATAGAGTTGTAGATTGTTCTTTTCTGTCCTGCAGTGTACTATCCCGTTGTCTGAATATAGTGCTGTTTGTTTATCTGTTGTTCTGTGGAACCACTAATAAATGGTTTCCAGTTTGGGCTATTAAGAAAATGCTGCTGCAGATATCACTGTACATGTTTCATGGTGTACTTGTGCAACTTTTTGGTTAAGCCCTATACCTAGGAATGGAATTTCTGGGATCAGGGGACAGTGATATGTTAGCCTTTAATGGGCAGTGTCAAACTGTTTTCCAAAGTGGTTGTACCAATTTATTTCAACTTATACTTTAACCAGCAATGTATAAGAATATTCCTGATTCCACCTTCATGCCAACACTTATATGGTTCAAATTTTAAGATTTGACAATCTGAAGGGGTATGAAATAGTTTCTGTTATAATTTTAATTTGCATTTTCCTAATTACTAGTGAAGCTGAGCATCTTTTCATGTGTTTATGAGCCATTGGTGTTTCCTCTACTATGAAATGTCTGTCTATTGTATCCCCTGTTTTTCAGTAGGACTTCCTTTCTTTTTGATTTATAGGATTCTTCCAGTATTCTGGATACTAGTCCTTTATTGGTTAAATATGTTGCAAATATTTTCTTCCAGTTTATAGTTTATGTTTCAGTCTCCTTGTAGTATTTTCATAAACAGAAGTTTTTAATCTCAATGCTGTAGAATTTCTCAGTATGTTCCTTTATGGATGTGCTTTTGGTTCTTGTTTAAGAAAGTTTTTATGATTTGAATGTTATAAAGATATTCTCCTGTAGTATCTTCTAAAATTTTTATTCTTTTGCATTTTGCATTTAAGTCCTTAGTCCACCTGGAATAGATTTTTTATATGTTATGAAATAGGGGATCCAGTTTCATTTTTCCCATATGGATAACTGTATCCTGGCTTCATTTATTAAATAGTCTATCCTTTCCTCATACATCCTGCAGTGCTCACTCTCATAAATAAAGTTAACATGTTTGTGTGGATCTGTTTCTAGGCTGTCTGTTCAGCCCCACTGATTTACTTGTCTATCATGCGCTAGTACCATACTTTCTTAATTACTGTAGCTTTATATCTTAGAATCAGCTTGTCAAGTTCCATGAAAAACATTTTGATTGGAATTGCTTTGAATCTGTTAATCAGTTTGGAGAGACTAAAACATTTTGTGACTCTTTCCAGTAATATGGTATGACTCTCTATTTAAGTTTTCTTTAATGTCTTTCAATAAAATTTTATAATTTTTTTCCATTAAAGGCTTACACATTTTTTGTTGGATTTATTGCTTGATAAAAATGATACCTTTTTAAAAAAAATTATTTGTAAACTGCCTGTTTAAAGTACAGTCATGCATTGCTTAATGATAGGGATACATTCTGAGAAATGCGTCATTAGGCAGTTTTATTATCTGAACATCATAGATTGCACTTACACAAACCTAGATGGCATGGTCTACTATACACGTAGGCTCTGTGGTGTAGCCTATTGCTCCTAGGCTACAAACCTGTACAGCATGTGACCGTCCTGATTACTGTAGACTGTTGTAACACAGTGGTATTTGTATATCTCAACATATCTAAATATGGAAAAGGTACAGTAAAATTAGAATATTATACTCTTATGGGACCACCATATGCAGTTCATCTTTGACCACAATGTTATTATGTGGCACGTTAACATATATAAAAATGTAATTCACTTTTAAAAATTGATTTCATACCCAGCTACCTTGCCAGACTCTACTATTAACTCTTATTTATCATTTCTGTCCAGTTTTCTATATGGGCAGTAGTAATGCAAGTAATGACAGTTTGGTTTCTTCCTTTCCAGTCTTTATATTCTTCATTTCTTTTTCTTTTTCATTTTGTTGCACTGGTCTAGGCCCTCCAGTACAATCCTGAATAGATATGGTGGTAATATATTTATCTTGTTCTTTATCTTTAAGAAAATGCTTTCAACATTTTACCATTAAATATGATATTTGCTTTTGTAGATAGCCTTTATCAAGTTAAGAAAGATTCATGTTATTCTTAGTTTGCAAAGAGTTTTTTATTCTAAATAGTTTTGAATTTTATTGCATTTTTTCCCTCATCCTTGGGATGATCTTAAAAATTTTCTCCTTTAATTTGTTAATGTAATGAATGGCATGTGTAAAATTTCAAACAAATTCAGCCTTGCATTTCTGGGATAAACCTGTCTTGATTATGATGTATTGTTTAAACATGATGCCGGATTTGGCTTGCAAACTCTTTGGGTGCCTACGGTCAGGAGGAGGGTATGTATGGGAGGAGGGGAGATTGGCCTATAATTTCCCATTGTTGTACTGTCCTTTCCTGATAAAATGACTTAGACAGAAGGGCATTGCCTTTTCTGTTCTCTGAAGCAGTGCATGTATTATTGAAATGATACATTCCTTGAATCTTCAGTAGCATTCACCAAAAACAAAACAAAACAAAACAAAAACGCCATTGTGGCTTTCTTTATGGGAAAATTCTTAACCATTTATTCAGATTTTCTAATTGTTACAGGACTTTTCTGGTTCTTTATTTCTCTGAATCAGTTTTCATAGGTTTTATTTTTCCAAAATTTTGTCCATTTCTTCTAAATTTTCAAAGTTTCTGGCATAGAGTTGTTTTTATTTGCTCTTATCTGTTTTCTCCACAGATCTGTAATTGTTGTCTTTTACATTCCTAATATTCGTGCTGTCTCTCTCTTTTTTTAAAAAATTATTTTTGTAAGGGGTATATTTGATTAGCTAATTTTTTTTTTTCCTTGAGACGGAGTCTCATTCTGGTGCCCAGGCTGGAGTGCAGTGGCATGATCTCTGCTCACTGCAACCTCTGCCTCCTGGGTTCAAGCGATTCTCCTGTCTCAGCCTCCCGAGTAGCTGGGATTACAGGCACCCGCCACCACGCCCAGCTAATTTTTCTATTTTTAGTAGAGATGGGGTTTCACCATGTTGGTCAGGCTGGTCTCGAACTCCTTAACTCAGGTGATCCACCCACCTTGGTCTCCCGAAGTGCTGGGATTACAGGTGTGAGCCACCATGCCCGACCCATTTCACACTCTTGATCCTCTCTCTGTTTGTCTTCTATTTCATTACTTTTGCTTTTACCTGTATCGTTTTATTTCATCTACATCTTGGAAGTTTGTTAGATTCTGCACATAGATGTTAGTAACTTACTAACATTGACCCTTTCTTCATTTAAAACTAAATTTTCTTTCAAGTATCTGCTTTATTTTCCTCTCACAGGTTTGGAAATGTACTGAATTTTCATTACTGTTTCATTCCACGTATTTTCTCATTTTACTCATGAAATTTTGGAAATGTTTCTCCTTTCCAAGCATATAGATTTTTATAGGAAAGTTTTTGTTATTGATTTCTAACTTAATTGCATTTCTGCTAGAGAATTATATCATTGTTTTGAAATTGGTTGAGATTAGTTTTATGTCTAGAATGGTCTCAGTTTTCATTCACTTTTGGTTTTAGTCTTAAAAGTAATGTTGATTTTCGAATTGTTAGCTGCTGTGCTTCATGTCTGTCCATTGGATGAAACTTGTTGGGCTGTTTATTTTTTGTGTCTTTACTGATATATTTTGTCTTTTTCGTCTGTCTGTTTTGAATTGAAAGAGATGTGTGAAAATCTCGTATGTTGTCAGTCTTGTCAGTTTCTTCCTGTAGACCAATCAGTTTTTACTTTATATTTTGAGGCATGTTATTTGGTGTTATTAGTTAGTTTATAATTGTTTTATCTTCTTGGTTGGTTAAAATGTATCACTAATAATGCTTTTTGCCTTACCATCTATTCTGTCTGATAGTGACATGGCTATCCCAGCTTTCTTTTGATTAGTATTGGCCTGGAATATCTTCTTGTCCTTGGAGGATTTAATTTTTGTGAACATCTCTTCAATAAACCTTTGATGACTGGCTTCTAGTAAATTCAAACCTAACTACAAAAATCTTACATTTTGTATGTGTGAAAAATATGCTCTGAACATATGATGCAAAGCTGTGATGAATCAGTAATTTGGGAACCAGTTGTGACTTTAGATGTTTTTGGGTTTTTGGTCTTGTCGTTATGCAGGTGGACATGTTTGGGTTCTCTAAGTCATGTGTTTCTGTCTTTGATTCCCTACTCCACATTGACTCCGTCAGCAAATCCTTCTAATTCTTCCTATTCAATCCCTTTCATATAAATCCCTCTTTTTGGTCTCACCACCTTTTTTTGAATTCAGGCCTCTATTTCCTCATCTCTTGCTACAGTGTCCTCCCTGTTGTCCTTGCCACCACAGTCTCACTCCACGTCTTGTTTCTTTCCTGTAGTAATGCCAGTCTGACAGTTCTGAAATGCCATTTTGGATGTGGCTGTCTTCTTCGAAGTTCTTTTTTTTTTTTTTTTTTTTTTTTAAGCTCTCTTTCTGAGGTCTTCCTGAATGCTCTGATCACTCCGATTTTGGTGATGGGGATTTCACTCATCTACCACTGCTACTGTGAGATAGGCTGGAGGATGTACTGTGTCGCCTTTTCCTTTCCTTCCTTGTTGGAGTATACTCATCTTTTTCCTTCTTGTCTTTGGAGCTAGATTCCAGTTTTTCCTTGTCTTTCTTGTCTCTTTCTCATTCTCCTTCTAACTCTTTCTCGTGTTGAAGATGTTTATCTCTGTAGTGTTCTACTTGCTCCTAAAAACTCTGGCCTGGTTTTTTAGGTCTTTTTCCAAAATTCCAATTCATCCTGAAACTTCATGACTTTGAGCTCAATTTCACAAAGTTTGGCTTGTTTTTCCTAGCTCATTTCCGAGTACTTAGAGAACTTGGACTCAGTCATTTCTTCTTTGATTGGATTAGAGTACAGATGATGTTCTTCAGATTCGGAACTCTGAGTATCCTCTTCATCGTCACTTTCTTCTTCTTGATTTTGATTTTGTTTTTCTTCTGATTCTTCATGCTGGTCAAATAACTCCCATTTTGAAGTTGTAACAACCTGTGCTTCCAATTCAGATTCGTCCACAGCTTCCCATTTTGATGGGGCAACTTTAAATATGGGTTCCTTCTTCTTTGAGTCTTCAGTTGCATCCAAAGGCACTCCATCAAGATCATCATCAGGACTTTTTATAGGGATTTCCATCAAGATCATCAATGGGAGTAGCATCAATAGGAATTCCATCTACATCTTCCAGAGGTGCACCATCAAGCTCTTCCTTGATAGAAGCACCATCAAGGTTATCTGGTACATCTTCTGTTTCCTTTTCTACAATAATATATACAAGCCCTAAGAAAATATTTTTTAGTTTAATTAAAAATGGTTCTGGATAATTTGCCCAATCTTCACATGCTCTGAAGCTTACATTGTGTCTGACTTATCATATAACTGTCTGAGGGTCCAGATGCATCCATATGTGCATTTGAAGATCCAAATGAATGAACATCTGACAATCTTGTCTTTGAACTGGTCTCCTCAGAAGTTCTTGATGGTTTGCCTACAGGACAAAAGCCTAAATGCCTGAGCTGAGCTGAATTCCAGACCCTCTGCATCTTTCTCCTCATTTTCTAAGCTTAATCCCTCATTCTTGCTGATCAGGCACCACCCCCCCCCGCCCCACTGCCGCACCCTACCCCGACAAGTAGATGTACTCACTATTTCCCAAATTTGCCATAAACTGCAGCTTTTTTTTTTGTTTTGGTACATTCCATTTTCTCTACCATATTTATTACATTTTGCTTTAAGCTTTCTCTAACGACCACAACTAAGTCATCTCTGCATTGTAAGACTTGAAGTTAACACTGACATCACTCCTCTTGGTGATGACTATCTGTAATGCAGCCAGTCATGGAACTGAAAAGTCTTGCAAAATCTTCTCTTTTGTAAGCCTTTATTTTGTGGATTAATTCCCCCCTGCGCTGTCACTGCTGTGTGATTGCTTAGTCGATACCCGCAAATTCACTTATAAATGAGGACCCTCCTACTCTGAAGCAGGCTAGAGGGCTTAAAAGTTGTCCTTTAAATCTGATTGAAATCTGCTTTCTTCACATTAATTTCAATTCTGTATCCATATAGAATAAGTTCTCTTTTCAAATGTCTGCCTTCAGCTATCTGGAGGATTGATTACTATTGCATCCTTTCTCAGTCTTCCAGATCAACCTCTTCTGCCTTATTCTTATAGGTCCAAATTTCCAACTCTTTGTCCATTTTGGTCTCTTTTTGGGCACACTACTTTGTCACTGTCCCTCAACCCCTCCCTTTATTTATTGTTTTGGTCCAGACCCTTTTAAAGTATCCTCCAGTTTAAATATAATACTTCAGGTTTGACCAGAGAGAAGCTATTGCTTTTGGTTTTTGTGAATATTACTTTGTCAGCCATCTACTTATCATAGGAAACCTTAACTCACTATATTCTTAGTTTATGACTAGCTGAAACTCTTCATATTCGTCTTTAAGTATAATTCTTCTTCTGTGCTAGCTAGTTCACAATCTTTACATTTGTCCCAGTTTAGTTTCACCTTGTTAGATTCGGCATATCCCATCCACCTGTTACAAACTTTTTGGAACTGGAATCTGTCACCTAGGTTATTTCTTGATCTTTTACACCTTTGTAACACTGTTTGTAAACTTGACTCCTGAAATCTAATGAGCAATCATTTTTTGGAGCAAGCACAAGGTTAGGCACTGTGGAACTAAAGAAGAATTAGATACGGCTTCTGGCTTTAAGGAATTAGAATGAACATTCTGTGATTTCACCTAAGACAGTGAGTAGAATGTTGAATGAGGAAGGCTGAGGTCAGAACTTTGTACTCTTCCACTAGATACCTTCCTTCAGGTGGAAATCAGTCTCACCTCCAAGGTCAAATGTCAGTCTAGACAACTATATAATCATACACCCATACTTTGTATTTTGTCCATAAAGAGACCGTAGGAGATTGTCATATGTTTTGTTAAAATCCAGACACAATCTTTGCACAGGATTCCCAGGTGCGGGCTAGTCCAAGGGATGGCATCAGTTTGTGAATCCATAGTAACTTCTGGGGATCACCTACTTCATCCCTTATCTGCCTATATCGCATAGTTTGAGTTCATGGTCTATGGTTTCATCATTTTCCTTCTTTTCAAAAGTTAAGGAAGACACATTTGCCTCTTACCTGTCTTCTGTGTGGATATTCGAGGCTAGGTATATTGTTCTGATTCCCTCTTCAGTTATTCTGTGATCAGCAGAACACCTTTGTCATTAGTATTAATCTATATCACAGTTTCCCCTTCTATAATAATAGATATGATCTTGTACTTTCTGGGCATTTTTCCTCTTTCCTTGTCATGATTAGTTTATTGAACAGACTGACAGCCCTTGGTGAAACTGGCAAAAGCAAGTTCCTTCCTGGAACTTCTGAGATGTAGTCTGGCTCAAACCAGGCCCTGATCATTCTGTCATCTTAAGCCATGGTCCACAAAGCCAAATCCTGTTTCTGATTTGGGAAGGCTGAGGTCAGAAAGCTGTCCCCTGCCATTAGAAATGTAGCGAGGCCATAGAGTATTATGGTTAAGAGTATGGGCTCTGGAGCCAGCTGGCAGCTTCAGATCTCAGCTCTGTCTGTATGGCCTTGAACAAGCCATTTAAACTCTCTGTGCTTCTGCTATCCATAAAATGGGGGAGAATTAGGAAAATTAGATGAGCTAACACATGCAATTTGTTTAGAACATGTTAACACAGAGTAAGTGGTCAATAATATTTGCTAAGAACAAAGCTCCATTGATGCGATGCTTGTTTAACAATAGCATTGGCTGAATCAGGCAATCAGTCCATAACAATAATAGCTAGCATTTATCAAGGGTTTACTGCATAGCAGGCATTGTGCTAAGTGCTTTATAGAGATTATCTCATTTGATGATCTCACAAGCCCCATATGAATTTGGGTTATGTCCTCATTTTCTTATCACCCCAGGTTATGAATAGGGAAACTGAGGCTCAGAGAGATAAAGTTAACTTAATCTCAGGCTGCGTGACTTCAGAGCCTGAGCTCTTAACCTCCTTGCTGTGGTCAGTCAGTCATTTGCTGACTTCCAGAACACGTGACCTCCTGATAAACACAGGACATTTTCTTGGTGAAGCAGCCAATGTGGAGCATTTAGTCTGGTTGTGGAGACAAGACAAGATACGCAGAGGGCAGAATTCGAGGACTGCTGAGCAAGCCCTGGCCCCGTTGCAAGAGGCATATTGATTCAAAGAAGGGGATCCCAGGCTGGTCTGCAAGCTTAGTGGAGTAAAAGTCTTGAACAGGGAACTAAAGATGGGTGGGATCTGACCAGGCACGGAAAGAAAGCAGGGAGATGTGCTAGGTAGGGACACAACTTGAGGCACATCCCAAAGTAAAAACAATTGTTCTGGGTCTGGAAGCAGTGATAAACCGGTCACATTGGTGGAGCAGCTACGTATTGAGATATATAGAATATATTAGGGAATTGGGGAGATGGAACTAAGTCTGCGGATGTAAAAGTTGCAAGCTAGTGGCCCTTGGGTCACTTTTGGCTCTCAGTGAGTTTTTAAAGACTTTAAATTGGTTGTCAACACTTAAAAATTGGAAGATTTTGTGTAAAAGTCTGGATTTACAGCTGCTCTTGAAATAACGGAAGTTCTGGCAGTTGCTGGGCCCACATCCCCACATGGTAACAATTGGCTAGAACTGGGGCCAGCTGTCTCCATTATGTGGGACAAGTGCCCTCCATTCTGCCACAGACCCCCACCTGCCTGCTAGACTCCATCTGTTTGGCTTCTGGGGGCAGCAGTTTGTGGCCTTGGCCTAATGTGTTACTGGATCAAAGGACCTGCACTTTTTTCCTGCCAAACTGCAGGTCCCATGCAAGCAGGAGCCATGTTTTTCTTGTGCAATGCTGTATAGCTGGGGCCTAGAAAAATGCCCAGCAAATACTGGGCACTCAATAAATGTGGCACCTGGATGGCAGCAGTGACTGTATTATAGTGGAATCAATTTTGGAAGCTGCAGCGGGGTTCTAGAATGCTTAGGGGAAAACAGACTGGGGCACGCACCATTCGACCTGGTGGCTCATGTTGAACCCTGTTCTAAAGGCACACTGTGGATGACCATTAAGCAGCAAATAGGCTGCTTATAAAGCAGAGAACAATCTGTGTTTGTGTCGAGGAAAAAACTGCTGGCCATGCAGTGCTCTGTTTCCAGCTCCCCTCACTGACGTGGATGGCAGCCCTGTTGTTGTTTTCTTTGGACACGTACTAAACAATAGGAATAGAAAATGCATAAGGAAGGCTTATGGCACATACTTATTTGCCTCACTCAGCAGGACAACAACATGACAAAGATCACAGCCACAGCTCTGGGCTCTGTGTGTTTTAGCAAAAACCTGTAAAACCGAGTTGCTTTCGACTAGGGATATGATCTTCCTAGTTGCTGATGGCAGCTCTTCTCCATGGTTTAGCCTGTGTTCTTGTTTTGTTTATTTATTTATTTCCCTTTCTTCTGCACTTGGTATTCCTCCAGGCTCCATCTGAATGTGCCTTGCCATCGGGAGCACTAGGAAAGAAGAAAGTCAAACTGCCTCTCCCTCAGGCTCAGGCTTTGGAAAATCAAAGCCGAGCAGAGGCAGCTCTTCTCTGCCTGCAGCAGGGTCAGCAATTTGTGTAATGTTTTCCCTGTCGGCTTATCTCTGCTGATTTCTTCTGTTTTTGAGCAAGGGAATGAAGAGTTGTATCATTGCTGCTGCCTTTTTAAGCAGGTGGGGTCTGCAGCTGTGATCAAAGCCAAGCTCTGTGGTCCCTGCTGACAGCATTCCCTGCTTTTTTGTAAACTGTTCCTTCTAGGGCTGGATTTGTCTCAGTGGAATGAGGTGACTCCAAGAAAAAAAACCACCCAGACTCCCTGACAGGGAATGAAAGGAGCAAAGCCCTTATATCTCCCGCCCCACGCAGGAAGCATTTTGATAGCGTCGTTTGAATCGAGCCATAATTAGGCTTTTGCATCCAGTTCTTGTAGGAACATGAAATGCTAGGCAGCCAACAGGTTTGGTTCTGGCAACCATCTCTCTGTGGAGGATTAAGTTGTACTGTGTATTCCTATATTTAGTAAAATAGTATCTCAGAGACCCTTTTTCATTCTTATTTTTGGTAATCAGTAATTTTTGTAGATAGTAATTTGGGTCTGATTGGGACATGTTGGCAACTGTTCAGTTCTAATTATAGGAGTGTTTTTGCCAGTAAGTCTTGAGGACAGAGTGAATGTAGGATTTTAAAAAGGTATCCCGCAAATAGTTGAGTCCTAATTGTTGAGGGTCATGATCACTATAATAGAATATATAAGAGATTAATTGTAGCTCCCTACCTGGTACAACTATTCTAGGAGACTTAATTTGCATAAATGTTTTGTCACGGACTGGGCCCAGTGACATAGGACAGATTCTCCGGTGGTTCTGCTGGCAAATGTCATCTTCCAGCATCTTGTTCAACTTGTATGTCGGTAATCAACTCTTTAGATGGCGTCCCTGCTTCAGAGCGTGAGCCAGCACAGCATAGTGCATAGTGGGTCTGCACAGGAGGAGTTCTGGCTAATCAGGGAGGAACCCGCTGGCATGGGGCAAATGTTCGCTTCTGAACATTGGAGGAATATGAGAATTGAACCTGCTTATGTTTCTGATGAAAGGATCGGATGGGGTCGTACATATGAAAGCAATTTGGAAGCCCTCAAGTCTGATGCCATGTGGAGGATTAGTGCTTGGGTTTGTGGCTAGCCTGTGGTATACCTATGCCACTGAAGTTTCTAGGCTTCATCTTTGCCAAGCAAATTAGGGCTTTAGATTAGATCTGTGTGGTCTGATTTGGTATTCATTGCCACATGTGGCTATTTTCATTTAAATTAGTTCAAATTAAGTACAATTTAAGGTATAGTTCTTCAGTCACGCTGACATTCCGAATGCCCGACAGCCACATGGGTTTAGTGGCCACCCTATTGGACAGCACGTTTCCATCATCATGTGAAGTCCGCTGGACAACCTGAACTCAGTTATCTAGCAGGTTTCCTCCAGCTGGGGATTGATTAGACTTCAACAAAATGACTCATGAAGTCCTTAAAAGAGGCCTGTGCTTTCAGTTCCCCCTTCCCTTCCCTGGCACACCTATACCAGGGCTTGGATGTGCTGAAATCTTCCCTCCTTGTTTGCCTGGTGTCTGAGGCATGAACGCTTCCTGTGATACCTTCTGCAGTGAGTTTCTTAGAAGAGGTAAGTTGTAGAATGACACATTCCTGAGCCCTCAAATAGTTTTATCTTGTTTACCCAAAATTCTGACTTGGGCAGAATTTTCCTCCTCTTTTATTAAACCTCTAGGTCTTCCTTGTCAAGAACAAGATGACCTGTGGTCATTTTCTGTGTACATGGGACAGCCTAGGCTCAGTGTTGGGCTCAGGCAGCAGTGGTGTAGTATGAACTTGGGTAGCAGATGAAGCTTTGGAGGTGCAGGTTGTTCCACAGAGGTGGATGGACGGTACGAGAACAATGGTTTAGGGTTGGATACATCATCTGGAGACTAGCAATAGCTATATCAGAATCGATATCTAGATGGCTTTTAGAACCGGGAGCAGGGGGTCGTTGTGAGTGTCTTACGCTAAGCTTAATAGACTGGAGGTTCAAGCTGGGAAGAGGTGGAATAACTGAAAACAAGAATAAGCTAGGTCCTGCAGTTTAGGCTGTTCAGTGGTGTATAGGGTCCCCAAGGTCACCTTTCAGTGAGGCCTTCCCTAAATACTCATAAAAAATTGAACACCCCCTGGCCCAGGTGCTCCCTGGCTACCTTTTCAGTTCAATTTTTTTTTTTTTCATGGCACTAATATCATCCAGCACACTCTGTATTTTACTTAGTTTTTATTATCTATTATTATTTTAGTATTTATTATCTTATACAAGAATATAAGCTCCATGAGCACAGGAATTGATCTGTTTTGTTCGGGGCTTGAACACATAGTACTTTCAAGTATTTATTTGGCTGGGCACGGTGGCTCATGGCTGTAATCCCAGAACTTTGGGAGGCCGAGGCAGGCAGATCACCGAGGTCAGGAGTTCGAGACCAACCTGGCCAACATGGTGAAACCCTGTCTCCACTAAAATACAAAAATTAGCTGGGTGTAGCAGCACGTGCCTTTTATCCCAGCCACTCGGGGGCTCAGGCACAAGAATTGCTCGAACCCAGGAGGCGCAGGTTGCAGTGAGCTGAGATCACACCACTGTACTCCATCCTGGGTGATAGAGTGAGACTCTGTCTCCCCCAAAAAATATATATATGTGAACCATGTGATTCTGGGAGGTGGAGGTTGCAGTGTGCTGAGATCTTGCCACTGCATTCCAGCCTGGGCGACAGAAGGAAACTCTGTCTCAAAAAAAAGAATGAATGAGTGAAAACTGCAGGCCTGATGCAGTTTCAGTGCAGTCTGGAGGTAGAGCGACTCTTGGGAGGCTAGTGCCATAGAAGGAGATAAGGAAGTAACGGGCAGAGGTCTGAGGAGACAGGCAAGTGGTGGCATCTGAATGGACAGAAATAGGTTCAGGGGCAGGCATGTGGACCCTGGCTTCAGGCAAGGTCCCTGTGAAAGTTGAAGATCATGTACAATAAGGCAACTAATGGGCAGAAAGCCCAGCTTTGCAGAATCAGGGTTGTGAGATAAAATGTTTCCAAGTCTGGGCCTCAGGATCAGTCTGGCCTAGAAGAGGGGCTAAGGAAAGAACTCTTGAGCCATGTAACCATTAGAGTAGGGCCCCATGCATCTTTTTACTTAAAGCCAAGTTTGGTGAGTAAATGCGAGGTGGAGATTCATCCTCATGCTCTGGGTGCAAGAGGGATGGAGCAGAGTCAGGCTGCCCTGTACACAATGTGTGAAGTCAGCAATGCTTCACTTCAAGTTGACTCGGGAACAAGGGGACCCTCCCACCAATTCCCATCCCACAGTTTGATCAGATCCAAGAGTCCACAATATTGATAGTGAATAAAAAGTGTCAGCTGGTAATAATGACTTCATCGTAGTCACAGCTCTCTGGGGCGTTCCAGACATCATAGTGCATGTGTATTACCTGGGAGTCTTGTTAAAAAGACTCCTATTCAGAGACCTGGGATGGGGCCTGAGGTTCTGCATTTCTAAGAAGTTCCAAGATGCTGCTGCTGCTCCTGGTCTAGTGTTACGCTTTCAGAAGCAAGGCTTTATCAAGTAAAGAAACTAAATATTAGCCATTGAAGTCAATTGCCTTTATTAAAAGTATTTTAAAATTCTACTTAGATGGTCTAGGGACTGTCATTTAAGGGTATTCTGGTAGACAGATGTTTTTCACTTCAGTTTAGTTTTTGAGAGAGTATAAGCAAGCATAAAATACACTTTCCCAAGTTGGATTTTCTATGGAGGACCACTTGTCAGAACTGCTGTCATGTCTGGCTTTCAGATCCCATGTTTCCTGAGGCAGTCATTGAATACTTTAAACCCTAGTAGTCTGGGCTCCGTGGCTCATGCAAATAATCCTAGCACTCTGGGAGGCCAAGGCAGGAGGATCACTTGAGCCTAGGAGTTCTGGGCTGCCATCAACTGTGATTGCACCACTGCACTCCACCTCTCCTACTTGTAAGTAAGTGGTTCTGCATAGTGTGGTATGCGGGCACTGGGTAGGGTGTGGTATATATGCGCTGAGCCACAGATCACGCCGGACCAGGGTCAGAAGTTTGTTCTTGTGATGTGGATGAGGTGGCAGCATGTGACTCACTCTGAAGGCTTCCTGTGCTTTTGTAAAAGTTACTACCCTAGAAGTTTTCATGGGAATAAAAAGACCCCAAACCATGGACATTTTGAAATTTGTGTTCTGATAGTCAGGGTAGATAGATGATCTTACATGCATCTCTCCTGCCTACCACATTCCCAGATAGACTATATAGTCCTGTGGAATGTGGTCAGTATGTCCTTGCAGTCCTAGGATGTGGCCCTGTACCAGGGCTTGTGCTGTGATTCCACAGCTCCTATGTCACTGAACCTCTCCTACTTTTCTCCTCATAGTCCTTACAAAAATTTCATTTTAGATAGCTCCTTTTCTAGAACCTCTCTGCTTCTCTTCTCTCTTCCCCTTCCCTCGTTCCAAGCCTGAAATGGCTGCCCCTTCTCTCTGCTCATGGCCAGTACTTAATTCTTGCTGTTTGAGGTGGTTATGGTCTATAAAGTCACTGTGAACACTGAATTAAGTGAATTCTGAACCATTGTTCCCAGGGGAAATACAGGTTAGGTTCCTGTGAGTCTCTGGTCACAACACTTAACCTTGTTTTATGTGTGTTTCTGTTTAAAGTCGCCTTATTTAATATATACTGTTGATTCATTAATATTGAACCCACAGCCAACAGTACTAAAACTCATGCCTGAACAAAGCGGTCTCGGTCAGGCACATCTCAGCCTCCTTCCACTTAGGAACACTGGACAGCCCTTCAGCATTACGCTTAGGGGCCTCTTTAAACAATGAAATCACCGACAAAAAGCGCAAAAATGAGAAAAACACGACATTAAGTAGGCCACGTAAAGGAACCTTGTGTAGAGTGTAAGAGCTGAGACAAGAAGTCAGAATGTCATCACCTTGTAGGACCTCAGCTGGAAATGCGTGTTGGGGAACTTGAAATTTTCTCTCTTCTGTGTATGTCCTCAAAGGACCACAAAAACACTGTAAATATTGACTTGGGGGTTACAATTAAATTTTACTGAGTAGCTAAATTCACAGATACGGAGTAGTGAGGCTTTACTTTACCTTATAGGCAATTTCACAAGGTAAAGTTGGTAGAGGGACCAACACAGTAGGACAAAAAGGAAGAAAAAGGTACTCTTTTTTTTCTGTCAAAGAATCTGATGTTTGAAAAATTTTAAAAAGCACTGAAATAGTCAACCTGGGAAGAATTAGGACTTTGATGGACTTTTCCCCTTATTTTAAGATACAGAATGGTTTTCATTTAGAATTGTATGTGCAAAGAAACTGTCTTCTGAGTGCCCAGGGCATCGTATCCCCACCCTTCTCATAGACTTACTGCACTGTGGTATTGTGGTTTGCCCCTTGCCCACCACACACTGATTTTATATGATCTTTTAGGTCAAATACTGTTTTGTATTCCCCATTGGATCCACTAAACCTAGCACATAGTAGGTGGTCGGTAAGTGTTTGATGGCGTAACTCCTGAAGGTTACATGTAGAGTCAAAAGGCCCTGGGTGCTGAGAACTCTTCTCTTATTATGAATAGGAGGCTTGAACAATGAAAGCAAAGCATTGGATTAATCTTAAATTTCATTATAAATACAAAGAAATACATACTTTGAGTATACCCTATTGGTCGACGTGGTGGCTCACGCCTGTAATCCTAGCACTTAGGGAGGCTGAGGTGGGTGTCTCCCTTGAGGCCAAAGTTTAAGACTAGCTTGGGAAACATAGCAAGACCTCATTTAAAAAGGAAAAAGAGTCTACCATATATATCTACATATGCATGTGTAAACAGGTACATGAGTATAGTTTATTAGAAAAAGTGATCCAAAGTGCCAAAAATTGAAGCAAAACAAGCCTGAGCAGTGCTGAGGTCTACCAGAGAAACTCCCCGACCTGCCTTTCCTTACAGTCACAATGAATGAAACACTTGAGAACTTGACAGAGTTGTCTTTTCATACCTCCACCCCCAGGGGGAAGGGTTTCTTTTTTTTTCTTTTTTGTTTTTTTTTTGAGAGGAGTCTTGCTCTGTCGCCCAGGCTGCAGTGCAGTGGCACCATCTTGGCTCACTGCAAGCTCCGGCTCCTGAGTTCACACCATTCTCCTGCCTCAGCCTCCCAAGAAGCTGGGACTACAGGTGCCCACCACGACGCCCGGCTGATTTTTTTTGTATTTTTAGTAGAGACGGGGTTTCACTGTGTTCGCCAGGATGATCTTGAACTCCTGCCCTCGTGATCCGCCCGCCTCGGCCTCCCAAAGTACTGGGATTACAGGTGTGAGCCACCGCACCTGGCCAATTTTTTCTATTTTTTAGTAGAGACAGGTTTCACCATGTTAGCCAAGATGGTCTCGATCTCCTGACCTCGTGATCCTCCCGTCTCGGCCTCCCAAAGTGTTGGGATTACAGGTGTGAGCCACTGTGCCTGGCCAGATTTCTTTTTTTATTGTGTACATTTTACTTGTAATTATAGACATAGAATGGGGGCCTATTATGCCCGATTTTTTAAAGCTGTTTTGTTTTTTTTTTTTGGTTTTTGTTCTTTTTTTTTTTTGAGAGGAGTCTCGCTCTGTCACCCAAGCTGGAGTGCAGTGGCTCAACCATGGCTAATTGCAGCCTCAACCTCCCAGGTGCAAATGATCCTCTCACCTCAGTCTCTTGAGCAGCTGGGACTACAGGTTCTCACCACCATGTTCAGCTAATTTTTAATTTTTTTGTAGAGATGGGATCTCATTATGTTTCTGGTCTCAAAATCCTGGGCTCAGGCGGTCCTTCTACCCCAGCCTCCCAAAGTGCTGGGATTACAGGCTTGAGCCACCACATGCAGCCTGTTTCGAGAAAGTAAGCTTTACTCTGTAGTATACAACTTAGAAAAAATTGTTTACCTTGAGTAAAATATTTATGTTTTGGCATAAAGGTTATATGGTGGCATAAAGGTTCTTGGTAGCTCATGTTCAGATTTTTTATTGGATAAGATGAAATATTATATAGGCTTGGAAGTAAAGTAAAAATAATGGAAATTCTTGTTTTATACTTAGCCCAGAAAGTACTAAAGTTGGTCTGTAGGCCAGAAATCTTCGGGGGAAAATGCCTATAAAATGATATTGGAAATGACCCATAGTGCTTTACTCATACCTCAGGAACAACCTCAATAGCAATGAACTGTGTGTGCACTTGTGCAAAGAAAAACTTGCTGTGTATAGTGTGCACATTGAAAGAGATGGCTAATGGATCTTTCTCTAGGCATAGTTTTCAAATTCTTTTTGTGTTTGGTAGAATGCTCCATGCCTTTTTATAAAAGGAAGTTTGAGATGAGGATGCAGTATTGGTGGTCCTGACAGTTTTCAAGAGGAAATGGGTGCCATCCTGGGATCCCGTCCACCCTCAGGACTGTCCTCCCCTCTCTCTGGCTTGAGACTTCTTTCCAGGACTCATGGAATTTTTAAGTTAATTTTTATTGTATACATAGATTATAAGTATACAAACAATGAATTCTCATAAAGGAAAACTCCATGTAACAACCACCCCAGTCAAGAAATGTGCCTTAAAGTCACTCCAGGGGCACCATTCATGCACACCCTACCTTGTGACCACTGTCCTGAGCTCTGTCACTAGCCACTGACTTTGCCTGTTTTTGAACTTGGTATAATTGAGATAATAAATACAGTACATACTCTTTTGTGTGTCGCTTCATTCATTCAGCATTATTTTTGGAGCAATCTGACTCTCAACATCAATTCCTAAAAGTGTCTTTAGGGCACCTTAAAAAAAACTCTCCCAACAAATTGGCCTGAGAGCACTGTACCCTAAAAAGGAATGCAGCAAGTAATGTAACTCTGTGTGAGTGGGGTTGCTGGGGAGGGTTGGATATTGAGTAGATTACAGATGGGCACGTTTCCTGAGCACTTTCTTCTTGGTCTTTGCTGATCAGACCTAAGACCCAGCCATCAGGGCTCCCTCCCACCCCTAGCACAGTCCTCTCTGTTCCAACAAGGACCTGTGTTCAGAAGGATCTCTTGAATGCTGAATGTTACAGCTCCTAGGCCTGGCTCTCCTACAGAAGAGACACAAGTTAAATAGCTGTTCTTATTAAGTCAGTGAGCTATCCTGACTGGCACAGTGTGGGATTGTTTGTTTAGGACTGTGGGACAGTACAGCAGCTCTGCCTGAGAGATGGACACTCCATGTTGTGACTGGCCCTGTCCCGTGCCTCTGTGCCATAACGGTGCCCTCTTGTGTTCATCCCTGCTTTCTCTGTAGGAAAACAAGGGTTACAGACACTCTTTTAGGTTCAGAATGACTGGGAAGAGGCAGAGCTTTTGTGACATGTCAGTCATTTAATAATTCCTGAAAACTCAAACTGAGCCAGCGGGCAATGCATTACTTTCATTCATTTTGTAGAATAGGATTGGCATTAAGAAACCATAGAATGGTTCTGGGTTAACTAACTCATGCCATTGTGGCATGCATTTAAGAAAACATTTTGGCCAGGCGCAGTGGTTCACGCCTATAATCCCAGCACTTTGGGAGGCCAAGGTGGGCAGATCATGAGATCAGGAGTTCGAGACCAGTCTAGCCAACATGGTGAAACCCCATCTCTACTAAAAATACAAAAAAATTAGCCGGCTGTGGTGGTGTGCCTCTGTAATCCCAGCTACTTGGGAGGCTGAGGCAGGAGAATCTCGTGTGAACCTGGGAGGCAGAGCTTGCAGTGAGCCGAGATCACGCCACTGTACTCCAGCCCGGTTGACAGAAGAAGACTCCATCTCAGGAGAAAAAAAAAAAAAAAAAAAAGACATTTCATTGCATATTGTAACAGTGACTGCATAAATATTCTGAATTTTCGAAGTTTTTGCCTCCTATTATATTGTGAAGACCTGCATGCTTCTGCTTCTGCATAACGCAGTCAACACGCCAACACTTGAGTAGTTTGGCTTAGTACTGTGAAAGCAGTATAGCACACATACTTTACATTTTGTAGCCAAAGAAAAATTAGCATTTAGAACAAACATCCAAAGAAAACATATGAAGTCACTTGACCTTGTCTTTTTTTCTGAGTATGCCAGGAAATTTTGAAAGCAGTTATTTTTTATTCTGCTTTCAAAATGGGACAGTGAAGTTAAAGGAGATGCCATTTGAAAGTTTACCCAGGACTTCTACTTCCTTACACCTCAGAACTCTCCTCAAATGTTAAGCTCATAATAGTGAATGTCAGTGGAGGGTGAAGGGCAGAGCAACCCAGCTGGTGGTCCAAGACACCACAAGTAGGGCTTCAGGTGAGTGTGCATATTGCCCCTCAGCCCTCGGGATGGCAGGTAGGATGTGGGCCAGCCTGGTGAGTTTATCCAACGCGCCATGCTGGATAGAGACAGTTTTTCTGTGTGTTCCATGATACGAAACACCTTGGGAAGCATTGCTTTAACTAGACTGCTTTTGCAAGACTCTCTGAGAGCATTTTAGTTGAATTGTGAATGGGTAGGAGCCAGCATGGGAATACTTGTGGAAGAGCATTCCAGAAAGAAGGGAACAAGTACAAAGGCTGTGTGAGAATTTGTTGATGTGTCCTTGGGACAGAGAGAGGGCAGTTAGGGGTTAGCTTAGTGGCCTGGATGAGAATCATGAGAGAGCCAAGAGTGGTGGGTTCCAGGTCTTACACAGCCTTGTCTTAAGTCGGGAGTTTGGATTTTATTCTGAGTTTGGGAAGTCATTGCAGGTTTTTAGCAGGGGAACATTGTGATCATAGTGTAAAAGTGTAGCATTTTGGGCTTGGATGGGAATTAGTAACAAACTAATCTATTCCCCTCATGTTATTATGCAAAGAAAACTTTTCTGTGCCTTGCTGTTGTTACTTTTAGTGGTGTCTTTTTTTTTTCCCCCATTTGTAAACTCAGGAGCATACTGTGCAATGCTTTCTAATTTCTGTTCTGCTCTAAAGATCTTGATCACTGATGTTCTTCTATATTCATTTCCTAAGGCTGCTGTAACAAATTACCACAGACTGGGTGGCTTAAAACCACAGACCTTTCTTCCTTGCATTCCTGGAGGCTAGAATTCCAAAATCAAGGTGTCATTTGGGTTGGTTCCTTCTGCAGACTCTGCAGCAGAATCTGTTCTGGTGCCTCTCTGCTGGCTTCAGCAGTTGCTGGCAACCCTAGACATCCTCTGGCATATGAGCACATCATGCCAATCTCTGCCTCCACCTTCATGGCATTCTCTGTGTCCCTGTGTCTTTACGTTGTGTTTACATTGTGTTTTTTATAAGGACACCAGTTGGTGGACTGAAGGCCCACCCTAATCCGGTATCCAATCTTGATTACATCTGCAAATACCCTGTTTCCAAAACAGGTGACATTCACAGCTTCCAGGGCTTAGGACATCAACACATCTTTGTGGGGGGGACACAATTCAACCCACAGTATCTTCCTTCTACCACCAACTTTATAGTGACACCTTCTCTATTTAGTTGACTGACCTCTACTTAGTTTAACTGAATCCAAACAGCCGTTTCATTTGAACAGTTAACAGGTCAAAATCCTACATCATTAAACAACACTGTTTGCCCTTTTTTCACAAAACAGGTGAAATGTAGGAATGTTGTCAGAATTGTTCCAAGTCTGATGTGCCCAAATACCATGCTTCATGGAATAGTCATAGAGAAGAAAGTGGATTGGAGAGCTCTGCTTCAGCCTGCGACTTGTAGTCCCCGTTTCTCCTGTCCTTTCCTATCCTACAAAGGTGTCTTTTACTTAAGCAGATAATTGGTTTCATTCATAATTTATACTCTGCCTTGTACTAGAAATTATTTAAAGCATTTCTCTGTGTGTGTGTGTGTGTGTGTGTGTGTGTGTGTGTGTAAAACAAGATGGCATAATAAAGGTGAAGGTAAAAGAAGAAAATTAAAAGCAGAAACAGGCTGGACGTGGTGGCTCATGCCTATAATCCCAGCACTTTGGGAGGCTGAGGCAGACGGATCGCCTGAGGTCAGGGGTTCGAGACCAGCCTGGCCAACATGGTGAACTCCTGTCTCTACTAAAAATACAAAAATTAGCCAGGCGTGGTGGTGCGTGCCTGTAATCTCAGCTATTCAGGAGGCTGAGGCAGGAGAATTGCTTGAACCCAGGAGGCAGAGGTCGTAGTGAGCTGAGATCACCCCACTGCACTCTAGCCTGGGTGACAGAGCAAGATTCTGTCTCAAAAAAAAAAAAAAAAAAAGTAGAAACAAAATGAAACTGGGAGCAAGGAGGAGCTCTAGGTACATTCTCTCATGTTGAGTGAGTCACGGATTTGAACAGCCCATGTGGAACGGGAGACCTTGCGAGGTACACAATTCAAGTGAGGTATACAATTCCAAGAGATTTTCATGGGACTGTTATTTAAATCAGCTTTTGGAATCACAGTGAAGCACATTTCAGCAAAAGCATTTCTGCTAGGGAGTAGAGAGAAATGTGGCAAATTTATGAGACCCACATTTCCATCTCTGAGAATTTGATCTGGCCTGGCAAAAATATAAAAGAGTTGCAAAGCTGGGGTGAACTGTGTTTCTTTCACACAGTTCTTTATGGACATTGTACCTTTCTTAACCTATTTGTTGCCCTCACCCTTGAATTTCTTAAGTGGAGGTTGGGGTTGAGCCAAATGGTGGCTTCTCTGCATTTGGATAAACCTTATGAGAGCCATTCTTTTCAGTATTTACCATTGCCATAGCAAGTTTTTTTTTTTTTTAGTCATTTATTTTTCTCAAAAAATGGATGTGTGTCTATGTGTTTACTAATGTGTGTGGGCAGATGTTTGTATAGGCACGTGTGTGCACATGTATGTATGTATGTACATGTTTGTGGGCACATGTGTGTGTGGGGGGGCACATGTATGTATGTACATGTTTATGTGCAGACTGTCCTCAAAAAGAACTGCTGGAGCTAGAGCCTATCTCCTTGCCTTTAGCTCCCCTGCTTTTCACCTCTTCTGTGCAGAAGAGTAATTCTGATGGAGGACTTTTTAAACATGTAGCCCACCTGTTTATCGTTTGAAGATTAAAGCAAATGATTCTCTATATAATTGTGAACTAGGGGAAACTGTATGTGAGTTCACACATATTAACATAAAAAGTAAGACATGTTCTGCTTGAGGTCTTTAGAGTTGTCGTTCTGTGATAATATGACATCTTCTTTGGTCCTCCATGGCTCAAAGAAGGTGCCACATTATTTTCTTATTTTACCAGTAAGGATAATAATAGTACCTATATCACAGGGTTGCTATAAGTACTTCATGAGTTTACCATGTGAAATACTTAGAAAACCTGCACAGAGTTACTGCACAGGAAGTGCAAGCCTTTTGTATTAACAGATACTGTCAAAGAACCTTTGTCCTTTTGCGTAGCATCCAAGAGGTGGTTGAGTCTTTATTATCACTGTTTGCCGTAGTGATTTGACACTATTATTCAAATACATCTAAAAATTTTATTTCTTGGCCCAGCGCAGTAGCTTATGCCTATAATCTTAGCACTTTGGGAGGCTGGTTCAGGAGGGTCGCTTGAGCCCAGGAGTTTGAGACCAGCCTGGACAATGTAGCAAGACCGTGTCACTACAGAAAATTTATAAAGTAGCCAGGCATGGTGGTGTGTGCTTCTAATCCTGGCTACTCAGTAGGCTGAAGTGGCAGGATGGCTTGAACACAGTAGTTTGAGGCTGCAGTAAGCTGTGATTGAGCCACTGCACTCCAGCCTGGGCAATGGAACAAGACCCCATCCCTAAAAGAATAACAAAAAATTTAAAAATAAGTAAAAATAAAAATTTTATTTCCCTCACCTTCTTGGGATCTGTAGTCTAATGTGTCAGATATATATTAATGCGTTCATGAATATTTGTATTCTCTACTAAAGCGCTAAGGACCAGAGGTCATAAACTTTTTTGAAAAGTGGCATAGTTGTTGAATCGTTGGAATCATCTTGAGAGCTTTTATCAATCTAAGTACAGGAAACCTACAGTTGACTTTTCATAAAGGGATATGGAGGTCTATTTTGTGATTTTTAAAACCTTTATATAGTTTGTAATATTTCAAGAAGACAGAAGTTATTTTCTGCCAGGGACTTTTGGAAAGTGGTCACTGTCATTTCCTTAAGGAATGATTTGATACTGATTATTTTCTAACTCCACATTGTATTTTTCCTAAGCTTAGTACATCACAGTCAAGCTGACTTCTCCATAGGAATTAAATAGCATTGAAGGTTTCAACAGTCTTTTTCAAAAATTAAATAATTTCTATTACTGTCATAACAACTACCCTGTAAGCAGTTGAAAGAGAGCAGGTGAGAGAGAAGAGCCCTTTAAGCTTGGAACTTTGGGATTAATATCTTGTTGCAACTCTTCCAATTTAAGTCACACAAACATTCAAGCTGCATCAAAGTAGCCAGTCATGTCAACTGCATTTATGAAGTGGAAGAATTGGAGTAGATGACTTCTGTGCTCCCTTAAAGAATGAAATTTCAGTGGATCTCTCTAATACAGCCACCTATATGTGTCATGCAGAAAGTCCTTTCTGAATATTCGTTGAGTTTCTGCACTTAAAAAGTTAGAGAAATGCGATGGTAGTCAAAACTCAAAAATACTCACTAATGAGCAAGCCTCTTAATAAATTTCATCCACATTCTACTATATCATTTCCTTCCCAGCATCTTTCCCATCCATCTTGCCAGTATTTTTGTTGTTTGACTTCTTGTTGATCATTGATATTGTACAGTGCAAATAAATTGCAAGTCAACCAAAAGATCAAGGATTTCACAAAAACATTGGAAGTGATATGGGGGATGTGCTTGAACCACACGGAACTGCTCACCATAGTAAACAATTGAAGAAGAAAACTCTACAATAATAGTGAAATTAGTGGAAAATTCTTATTTTGAATATTAAAGGATTGATTAAAGGATTGATTTGAGCCTCACATGATTGAGAGGCCCTTGAGGAAACTGATGATACCCTTGATTTTTTTCTGTAAGATTTACCTTCTCTGATTCTGCTACGAAAAGACCAACATGACATGATGAATGTTAGATGGTGCTGTAATAGAATTTTGTTAGAACAGTTACAAATACAATTACTATTTGGTTCATTCTTTGCTGTTTTTGAGAATTAGTACATGATTGCAGTTGTAACCTACATATTGTTAACATTGTTAAATATTTCATAAATTTATTTTTGTAGTTTGTAATTTTGTTTCAAGGTGAAGTGTTTGGTTTTTGTTTGTTTGTTTGTTTTTTTGACACAGAGTCTCCCTCTGTTGCTGAGGCTGGAGTGTGGAGTGTAGTGGGTACAATCTCTGCTCACTACAACCTCTGCCTCCCAGGTTCAAGTGATTCTCCTGCCTCAGCTTCCTGAGTAGCTGGGATTACAGGCACCTGCCACCACAGCCGGCTAATTTTTGTATTTTTAATAGAGACAGCATTTCACCATGTTGGCCAGGCTGGTCTTGAACTGCTGACCTCAAGTGATCCGCCCACCTTGGCCTCCCAGAGTGCTGGGATAACAGGCGTGAGCCACTGTGTCCAGCCTCAATGTGAAGTTTTAAGCTTATCATCATTATTTACTATTAAATTTTGGTCTCCATTTTAAGTTGGCTTACTTTTTTCTGGTCTATTACCCTCTATTAATGAGCATCTCCACTATTTATTTTAGCTCTACAAGGTGTACTGTGTTACAGTGATGCCCTGTGATGTCCGTCCAAAATTCATGTCCTTGCAGAAACTCACAATGTGACCTTATTTGGAAATAGAGTCATTGCAGATGTAATTAGTTAAGATGAGGTCATGCTAGAGTAGGGTGGGCCCTTAATCCACTGTGACTGGTGACCTCATAAGAAAAGAAGAGACACTAAGACACACACAGAGTGAAGATGGCCATGTGAAGTCACAAACACATAGGAAGAACACCCTGTAACAACAGAGGCAGAGCTTGGAGTGATGCATTTACAAGCCAAGAAACTCCAAGGATTGCCAGCAACACCAGAAGCTAAGAAAAGGGTATAGAAGGGATTCTGCCCTGAGAAGGAACCAACCCTGCTAATGCCTTAATTCTGAACTATTAATAGTAGCCTTGGCCGGGTGCGGTGACTCACGCCTGTAATCCCAGTTCTTTGGAAAGCCGAGGCGGGCGGATCATGAGGTCGGGAGTTCGAGACCAGCCTGGCCAACATGGTGAAACCCCGTCTCTACCAAAATACAAAAATTAACTGGGCGTGGTAGTGTGCACCTGTAATCCCAGCTACTCAGGAGGCTGAGGCAGAAGAATTGCTTGAACCCAGGAGGCGGAGGTTGCAGTAGCCGAGATCGTGCCATTGCATTCCAGCCTGGACAATAGAATGACACTCTGTCTCAAAAAGAAAAAAGAAAAAAAAAGTAGCCTCAAGAACTGTGAAAAATAAATTTATTTATCTTGTTTTCTGCTACTAGTTTTGGATGGCTTATTATGGCAGCCTTAGGAAACTAATACAGGGAGTTTTCAGAAAATGATTCTGCTGATCCATGGACTAGATGATGTTTCCCAGAGCCTGCGCCCACAAAATGGCATAAAAGCCAGTTGAAATGTGTATGAGAAGTTGTTTTATTGGCCCAAACTAGGTATGGACCAATAAGATATGGGTCAATAAGATAAAGATAAATAACTCTTTATCTTGCAGCCTTCCTTGTATTAAGTTAGTCATTTCTTGTTCGTAGAGATTGAATGTTTTTGTTAATGGCTGCGCTAGAAGTGCTTCTCACTGTTACAGAATAAGAACAGACAGCTCTGCGTTCCTCTGTGCATCCACTGGTATTTGTTTTCCTTGGCGGCTCTCAGATTCAAGATAGGAATTTCACCAGCAACTTCTTCTTAAAGCCAGTGCATTACCTTTAGATCAGGCTACATATGTGTGTTTTGGGCCAAGGAACCTAAAGTTTGGAACTGGTTCTTTTCAGTAGAGAGGAACAATGACATGTTATTATCACAAATGCCCTTCTTAAAAATTTAACTTTTAAGTTCAGAGACACGTCTAGGTTTGTTATATATGGGAAACTTATGTCATGGGAGTTTGATGTACAGATTATTTTCACCACCCAGTTATTAAGCCTAGTACTCATTATTTTTCCTGGTCCTCTCCTCCTCCCACCCTCCACCCTCTATTAGGCCCCAGTGTGTGTTGTTCCCCTCTATGTGTCCATGTGTTCTCATCATTTAGCTCCCACTTATAAGTGAGACATGTGGTATTTGGTTTTCTGTTCCTGCGTTAGTTTGCTAAGGAAAATGGCCTCCAGCTCCATCCATGTTGCTACAAAGGACATGATCTCGTTCCTTTTATGGCTGCATGGTATTCCATGGTGTATATGTACCATGTTTTCTTTATCCAGTCTACCATTGATAGGCAGTAAATGCCCTTCAGAAAGAAAGTTGAAGCCGGGCTCAGTGGCACGTACCCATAGTTCCACCTACTTGGGAAGCTGAGGCAGGAAGGCTGTTGAGGCCAGTAGTTCAACATTGTAATGTGGTATTACTGCTCCTTTGACTACTGGTCTCCAGCCTGGGCAATGCAGTGAGACCCCATCTCTCAAACAAAAAAAAAAAAAAAAGAAGAAATTTGATCTACTGTTTGGTCCCAGATAGAACCTGAGATTGTGTGTGTGGTATGCTGTGAAATTAAAAGGCCAGGTTAGTCAGTAAGCATCCAGTTTGAACTGTCTGGAATTGCCTCACTGGAGTCTTGTCCTCTGTGATCAGTTGTGGGCTCTAGTCTCAGTATGTCATGCCTGGCAGGCTTCTAGGTTTGGGCAGAGGAAATGAAACCTAGTCAGTTACTGTAAGATTTATAGTAGACCTGCTATTGCAGGAAGTGGTGAAAAGTTGATTGATAGTTTGAGACAAAACTCTACAGCAAAAAAACAGGATGTATGCTTTCCATTTATACCCAGTTCTCCCTGCCCCTACATTTCAGGCTCCTTTTGCATTTTGTTTTGGTTGCTTCATAAGGCTGTGGAGGCTTTCCCCCTCCTAAATACAGTCACCAAATGTAAAATAATTGAGGAAATTTTGTATCAGCTTTGCCACAGTCAAGGCATGTACTTTCTGCTGTTGCAATTACTCTTTGGTGGTAGTTACATGTAGCATAACTTGTCTTCAGTCTTTAAAGAGAAATTCTCCAAATAGGATATTATTTCACATATGCAAAAAGAATGAAAGGTGTTTTTAAAGTTACATCGTAGGATTACATTTCCAGTAACTTTCTAAGAAAAATCTATTCTGCGTGTGGTTTTATTAAAATATGACAGTAGTGGTATCCAGTTGTCTCTTTTAAATGCAGAGTCTCTTCATTCTATAATAAATACATTCTTAACAGGTAGGTGATCCTCACTGAGATATAAAACATATACTATAACTAGCCAGGCATGGTGGCTCACCCCTGTAATCCCCAGCACTTTGAGAGACCAAGGTGGGTGGATCACTGTGAGGTCAGGAGTTTGAGACCAGCCTGGCCAATGTGGCAAAACGTCGTCTCTACTAAAAATTGCAAAAATTAGTCGGGTGTGGTGGTGCATGCCTGTAATCCCAGCTACTCGGGAGACTGAGGCAGGAGAATCACTTGAACCAGGGAGGTAGAGGTTGCAGTGAGCTGAGATCGTGCCACTGTACTCCACACTCCAGGCTGGAAGGCAGAGTGAGACTCTCTCAAGAAAACCCAACCAGATAAACAAAAAACATATACTATAACTAGTAACTCAACCTATGTGTTTGTTGAGAGTATCAAAATGTACCATGGCCAGGGCTGCAGCTCACGCCTGTAAATCCGGCACTCTGGGAGGCCAAGGTGGGAGGATCACTTGAGCCCAGGAGTTCGAGACCAGCCTGGGCAACATAGGGAGACCCTGTCTTTACAAAAAATTTAAAAATTAGCTGGGTGTGATGGATGTGCCTGCAGTCCCAGCTACTCAGGAGGCTGAGGTGGGAGGATCACTTTTGCCCAGGAGGTCAAGGCTACAGGGAGCCCTGATCGCACCATTGCACTCCAGAGCCCAGGCAATAGAGCGAGAACCTGTCTCAAAAAAATAAATAAAAATAAATAAATAAATAAATGATACCTGATGTTTGTAAGTGTGGTTATCTAATAATGTCATTTGACCAGGCTTTTGGACATGAACTAGCCTAGTCTGTTTTGAGTATGACACTACCTACCTTAAGTGAGCTGCTTTCTGAAAAGGTAAGTCTGTTACAGAAGTAGATTCTAGAATTTACACGGAGTGGCAGATTAGAACCAACTCTAATTGTACTAGTGGTTGAAAAAACAAAACAGCTACTCTTTCATGGCTTAATTTTTTTTCCCTACAGGAATAATTTCCCTTTTCGTGAGCAGTGATTGCTAGGTTATCTGTGCTAAGTAATTGAATAAAAACAAACCCAACTTTCATTCCTCAGACTGTTGGGGCACATTCTACACCGATGCTATTTTGAATTTTAATCAGTTTTTATCCTGGCATTCTTTAAGAATGGGAGAGAGTTCAGAATGTTTCTTCTATTAAAGTTTCTTTCAGAACTTTAATATTAATTTAGGAAGCTAGCCAGCTTGAAGTAGTAAGGGTGGGATAATAAAATAGAAATGAAGCTTGGTGAAGAATCAGAAATCTGTCTGTCTGTCTCTCTCTCTCTCTACCTGTCTCTCCATCCGTCCGTCCGTCCGTCCGTCCGTCCATCCATCCATCCATCCATCCATCCATCCATCCACCCACCCACCCACTTACTGTGTAGCCTGGTAATTTTAAGCACAATATAATGCTGAAAGTGAAAAACTTTTTCCTGAAGGATAAAAGTTCGCATCAGCTGGTTACAGACGGGAGTTCCTATTTGGGCCCCTGGATTCAGCTTCACCACTTTTCTGCCTGTTACACTTGATACTTTTAGTCCCCCTGTGTGTGGGGTATGCTTTCTGAGAAGAGCCAGGATTCTAGGGGAGGAGCTTTGGAATTCCACATTTCTACAGGTATAAAAGACAGGACACAATATCTGTATAGTAGACAATAACAAAGATCCAAATAATATCAACCTGAGAATTGGCATGTTTAATATATTCAGTGAAATTCACAAAAATGATTTGAACTTTACCCTTCTTTTCTGAACCTCCATAGATGATGTTTGTATGTATACTTCATTTAACATCGTTAAGCTAAATATATTAGTCACAATTGCTTTGGAGGATTCTGGGCTTTGTGCAAGTCAGAACTTGCTCAGTTGGAAGATGCTGAGTGGAGCTCAAATTGGGAAGAAGTAAAGAATGTGGCTTTAAGAAAGGACACTTTGGCCAGGCACAGTGGCTCATGCCTGTAATCCCAGCAGTTTGGGAGGCCGAGGCAGGCAGATCGCCTGAGGTCGGGAGTTCAAGACCAGCCTGACCAACATGGAAACACCCTGTCTCTACTAAAAATACAAAATTAGTCGGGCATGGTGGCGCGTGTCTGTAATCCCAGCTACTCAGGAGGCGGAGGCAGGAGAACTGCTTGAACCCAGGAGGTGGAGGTTGTGGTGAGCCGAGATTGTGCCATTGCACTCCAGCCCGGACAACAAGAGTGAAACTCTGTCTGAAAAAAAAAAAAAAAGAAAAGAAAAAAAAGAACACTTTGCAAAGCCTGTGTATTCATGGGAGGTCCTTTGATGGAACGGGAAGAGGACTGGAGTTCTGAGGCTTGGGTTTCCAGTCGTGACCGCTCCTTGTTAGCTGAGCGAACCTCAGTGGCTCTCCTACCCCTGCAAGCTCCAGTGTCCTCATCTGTAATGTAGGGATAACAATGGTACTGATTCACAGGGTGGTTAATGGAGCAAGTGCAGTGATGTTAGTGGAACATCATCCTTTGTATATTGTTGAGACGTATTTGTCGTGACGATTAAAATGAGATATGTAGTCAGTAAAGTAAAAGCTTTTATTTTACATGTTTTTATTTCTAGTATTAGAGGCAGTATCCATTTTCCCAAATTTATTACTCTTTATTTCTTAAGCTGCGTGAGAGGACTCCCCTTCATGGAGAAACAGAGTGGTGTACTAGTTCTTAGACTGAATGAACTTTGCAGCAGCTCAGACTGAATCCTTTGGCACTGGTAGTCAAGGTTTAAAAATATTGGTGGACATCATCTACAACTATCTTGGGTATAAGTGCAAATTATGTTGCAGCCGTCATATTCCATAACTATGCTTTTAAAAATGCCTCAGACTGATAAAAGATTAGCCAGGGATTATAACGCTTTGGTGAATCATTAACTGACTCTAGTGGATGTCACCTTGGTTTTCCTCTTTACCCTAACCCCTGCCTTTTTCTAAGCACTCTGGAAATTCTGGCACTGAAACCCAGGGCTTTCCTTGCATAAGAGAAAGCCACCCATCAACAATGGTGACTGCCCTTGTCCCACTCACCGCACTGTGCCTCCCGCTCACCCTTGGGCACTGCAGTGGTGCTTCTGCGGCCTGATTGCACGTGTGAAGGGGCAGCAGGGTTTGTGGGGGGTGGGGGGCAATCCCTGCACAATCTCATTATTGTGCTAAGTATTTTGAGAAATAGCATTTCAGGTACATGCGGACACCCAGATTAAAATACCATCTTTGTTCGGTATTTCCTATTGTACTGTCAGTTGCACTGAAATGAAGTCTCATTTTCCCAATGTTATGGGATGGACTACACTTTTACAAATGAATTTATCTTGTAAACTCACCCTCATCCAGTTTGTATCAAAGCCACTCAATGTTTTGTACGTTCATTTTATCTTTGGAGTTGGGGAAACGTAGAAACCATGTCAGCATGTTTACCACTTTCACTCACTGCCACCTTTCTTCAGTTGTCACATTAGATTTCCCCTTTAGAAGAGTAGTCATTTTTGGAGAATGCCAGTTTCTGTCATGTTGGTTCTTTTAGAAACAAAAAACAACTAATTGCATCCAAGTTAATAATGGAAAAGTTTATTTACTCGATACAATGTAATATTATAAATCTAGCAAGTAATTTAGAGGAAAAGAATCTTCGGCTGGGCGCAGTGGCTCACACCTGTAATCCCAGCACTTTGGGAGGCCGAGGCTGGTGGATCACGAGGTCAGGAGATCAAGACCATCTTGGCTAACATGGTGAAACCCTGTCTCTACTAAAAATACAAAAAAATTAGCTGGGCTTGGTGGTACGTACCTGTAGTCCCAGCTATTCGGGAGGCTGAGGCAGGAGAATTGCTTGAACCCGGGAGGTGGAGGTTGCAGTGAGCCGAAATCGCGCCACTGTACTCCAGCCTGGCGACAGAGTGAGACTCTGTCTCAAAAAAATCTTCTGAAATAATATGAAATGGTTTAAGAAAAAGTACTCCATGCTGCTGATATTGCTTTTCCTCCTTGTACATTTTAAGATTGTGAACATTTATACATTTATATAGGTTTAAAAATAAAACAATGGCAGTGAAAAGGCTCCATCACACCATCATCCTGTGTCATCCCCCATATTTCCAGTTCCCATCCTATCTCCTTTACATAAGTTACTGTTTTCTGTCACTTTGGAGAGTTTATTGAGAAGTATACAAGCAAATAGAAACATCTGTTTTGATATCTTTCCTGTTATTTTCCCTTTTTATATATATGTAGCATATACATATGGTGAGCCTTTTGTGGTGTTAAGCAGTAAGTCTGGATTGGCCCATGGAGAGTTTCATTCATTATACAGCTGTAGGCTATTCCTTTGTGTGGATATGCCATAACTTATTTCACCAGTCAACCAGTCTTATAACAAGGACATTTGGTTGTTTCCAATTTTTAGGTATTAAAAAATGATGTCATAGTAAATAACCTCAGACCTATGTTATGTAGTGTGTGTGCTACATGTGTTTAATTTTTAGACATGGGGCTTGCTGGGTCCAGGGTATATACATTTTCCATTTTGAAAGTTATCGCCAAGTTCTCCTTCTTGGGGGTTGTAGCTATTTAATCTCCCTCCATCAGTATATGAAAGTGCCTTTTCTCCTGCAGTCTTGCTAACAGAATAATATCAAATGTTTGGGTATTTGCCAATCTGACATATAAAAAATATATCTCACATATGACTTTAATTTGTATTTCTCTTATTTGACTGGAGTTGAACATCTAATACATTTAAGAGTTACTTATATTTCCTTTTGTGAAAATTGTCTGCTTGTCCATTTTTCTGTTAGGTTGTTATATATCCATTATTAGGAACTCTGTTAGGAGAATTAGGGTTTATTAGTATATATATATATATATATATATATATGCACTTATTATAGATATATTACCCAGAAGGAATAGATTTTTTTCTTTTTCTTTTTGAGACGGAGTCTCGCTATGTTGCCTAGCTGGAGTGCAGTAGTGTGATCTTGGCTCACTACAACCTCCACCTCCTGAGTTCAAGTGATTCTTCTGCCTCAGCCCTCCAAGTAGCTGGGATTACAGGTGACTGCCACTGTGCACGGCTTTTTTTTTGTATTTTTAGTAGAGACAGGGTTTTACCATGTTGGCCAGGCTGGTCTTGAACTCCTGACCTCAGGTGATCCACCCACCTCAGCCTCCCAAAGTGCTGGGATTACAGGCGTGAGCCGCCACGCCTGGCCAAGAAATTGATTTTATTTAGTTGAATTTATCAGTCTTTTCTTTTGTGGCTTCTGAATTTTGAGTCATAGTTAGAAAAGCCTTCCTCCTTCTTAGGGTCATAAAGGAAATCTGTGTTTCCCTGTAATACTTTTAATCGCTTTTTAAAAAATATGTATATCTTGGATCTGTTTTTACATATATATCTTGGATCTGTTATGGTATATATCCTGGTGTGCCATTTAAAATATGGATTCAACTTTATTTTTTTGGAAGCTGCATACCCTGTTATCCTCAGGCCAATTAATAAATAATTCTAATCTTTGTTCTTAAAATGTTTTCAAGATCCAAAAAGTTGGCAGCTCTTGCAGAAGCCTTAAAGGAAGTCTCCCTTACAAAGGCCCAGCTGGGGTTAGAACTGGAAGAACTAGAAGCAGCAGCACTGCTTGTCCAGGAGGAGGAAACTGCATTAAAAGCAGCCCATTCAGTTTCTGGGCAGCAGACACTTTGCTCCAGCTCTGAGGCAAGTGATTCGGAGGACTCAGACAGCACCGTGTCATCTGGAAACGAAGACTCAGACTCAGATTCAGAACAAGATGAACTCAAAGACAGTCCATCTGAGACAGTCAATTCTTTGCAAGGTCCCTTTCTTGAAGAAAGCAGTGCCCTTCTTATTGTTGATGGTGGAGTATGCAAAAACACAGCCATCCAGGAGTCTGATGCCAATCAGGGAAAGCCCCTTGCCTCTTCCCAGCCTCTTGGAGTGTCTGGACCTCTGATAGAGGAGCTTGGGGAACAACTGAAGACCACAGTTCAGGTTTCTGAACCCAAGAGCACCACTGCTGTAAACCACAGCAATATGCAGGAGAGAGACGGCCGTCAGACACCAAATGATTGACTCTTAGGTGGTTTTATTTGTTGTTGAGAAATACGGTAGATTTGGTTTCATTTACCAAATGAGAATTCCTCATTTTCACTTTGTAGTTTTTCTTAGTATATAGACAGCCTGCTGTATTTGTATCCGCATCTGTGGATTCAACCAACTGCAGATCAAAAATATTTAAGAAAAAATTGCATCTGTACCAAACATGGAGACTTTTTTTCTTGTTATTATTCTCTAATACAGTATAACAACTATTTCCACAGCATTTACATTGTATGGGATCATATAAGGAATCTAGTGATGATCTAAAGTGTACGGGAGGATGTGGGTAGGTTATATGCAAATACTGCACCATTTTTTATCAGGGACTTGAGCATCTGATGATTTTGGTATCCTCAGGAGTCCTGGAACCAACCCCCCACAGAAACGGGGACAACTTTATGACTTTTTTTTCAATCAGTGAATGTGTATACCTTTTGTTTTCCTTGCTATCACTGTGAAGATAAAATTCAAAAGTATTTTTACCAAAGTGTAGCTAATATTTCAAGCTGAAAATAATAGTTCTACTGCCAGTGTCTCCAGAATGTAGAGCCCATCAATATTTTTATTTTAGGAAGTGTACTTGACACCCCATAAACTGCACGTATCGAAAGTGTACAGTGTGTTGGCATATGTGTACCCCACATAAAACTGTCACCGCGATTGAAGTGAGGAGCGGACCCATCATCCCCAAGTGCTCTTGGGCCCCCTTATTAGTTTGCATGTCCTAGAATTCTATGTAAATTGAATCATACAATATGTATCCCTTTTTTGGTCAGGCTTATTTTACTCGGTCTAGTTATTTTGAGATTCATCCATGTGGCAGCATGTGTCAAGAGTTTTTGTGTTTTTCATTGCTGAGTACTACTTCATTGAATAGATCTGTTCATTGACCTATCGATGGACGCCTCGGTTGTTTCCATTTTGGGGCTGTTATAAATAAAGCTGTTATGAACATTTGTATACAAGTCTTCATGTGGACGTATGCTTTCATTTCTCTTAGGCAAATACCTGAGGGCGGAATGACCGAGCCATATGGTAGGTATGTGTTTAGTGTTTTAAGAAAACGCTGAACTGTTATGCAGCATGGCTGTACCATTTTACATTCCCACCAAAAGTGATAGTTTATGAGAGTTCCAATCTATGAGAGTTCCAGCCTATGAGAGTTCCAATCTTGCACATGCTTGTTACTGATATGGTGAGTCTTTTAAACTTTTACCATTTTTATAGATGTGTAGTGGTGTTTCATTGTGGAAGTGTCTGTTCAAATCTTTTGCCTCTGTGTGTGTGTATATGTTTGCCTGTGTGTGTGTGTGCGTATGTTTGAGACAGGGTCTTACCCTGTCTCCCAGAGTGGAGTGCAGTGGCGCAATCTCTGCTTACTGCAGCCTCAACCTCCCAGGTTCAAGCAATCCTAGCACCTCCTCCTTACCACAGGCTTGCTCCACCACACCCAGCTAATTTTTGTAGCTTTTATAGAGATGGGGTTTTGCCATGTTGCCCAGGCTGGGTTTGTGATTTTTTTAGAGTTCTTTTTGTTTGGTTGGTTTTGTTTTGTATTGTGGGGTGTGTGTGTGTGTGTGTGTGTGTGTGTTTTGAGATGGAATCTCACTTTGTCACCCAGGCTGGCATGCAGTGGCGAGATCTTGGCTCACTGTAACACCTGCCTCCCAGGCTGAAGCAATTCTCATGCCTCAGCGCCCCCAAGTACCTGGGACTACAGGTGTGCACCACCAGGCTGGGCTAATTTTTTTATTTTTGGTAGAGACGGGGTTTTGCCATGTTGCCCAGACTGGTCTGCCCACTTTGGTCTCCCAAAGTGCTGGGATTATAGGCATGAGTGACCACGCCCAACAGTTTGAGAGTTCTTTATAAATTCTGGATACAAGTCCTTAATGAGTCTTTTTTTTTTTTTTGCATGCCTCATAGTCTTTGATTGGATGCCACACTTTGTGAATTTTACCGTCTTAGGTGCTGGATATGCATTCTTATATATACTCTCTATCTTTGCGTAGGGATGCTGTCCAGTGACATGGAAGTAGCTTGATCCTTACGGGTCTCGCTTTGTAATTTGTTAGGCAGGTCTGGCGCAGTGCTCAGTCTAGGGCAAATCATTCCCCAGTGCTGATTTTCCTGAGTGCTGTACCATGCCTTATGAATTACGAGTTTTTCAGCCTGGCGATTGAACTCACACTGTTCCCTGTGTGCATACTGAGGACTGTTCTCTCTAATGTGAGTGTGTGTGGTTTTTTTTTTCCTCGAGACAGAGTCTTGTTCTGTCGCTCAGGCTAGAGTGCAGTGATGCGATCTCAGCTCACTGTAACCTCTGCCTCCTGGGTTCAAGTGACTCTCCTGCCTCAGCCTCCCAAGTACCTGGGATTACAGGCATGCACCACCACACCTGGCTACTTTTTTGTGTTTTTAGTAGAGACAGGTTTTCACCATGTTGGCCAGGCTGGTCTCAAACCTCAGGTGATCCACCCGCCTTAGATTCCCAAAGTGCTGGGATTACAGGCCTGAGCCACTGCACCCAGCTACCTCTAATCTTTTCAGATGGTTCTAGAAGAGGGCTCTCCTCTCTGTCTCCAGATAGCCAGGGTTCTCTGTGCAGCTGTCTCCTCTCTGGAGCTCTGTCCTGCAAATGTTAGCTGCCTTCGTCACCCCAAGTCCTCAGCCCTGTCTTTGAACTCCAGAACCCCCTGGGTTCTGCCTGGATTGTCCTTCTCTGCATAGCGTGGAAAGTCTTTCAAGGCAGTAGGTCTCACCTTGTTTTCTGTCTCTCAGGATCACTGTCTTGCATTGCCTGAAGTTCAGAGTTTGGAAAGCCATGGTTTTGTGTATTGCTCCCGTTTCTCTGCTTTGGTTATGTCTGACGGGAGAGTAAATCTGGTCCCTGTTAATCCATTGGGACTGGAAGTGTAAGTCTCCATTAATAGTTTATGAGTTTTCCCACTTGAGTTTAAGCTGCTGGGGAGGTAGGGTCTTGTTAACACTGAATCATCAGTGTCCTTATTCTCAAGCACTCCATAAATATTTGTTGAATGAATGAACAAATAAGAAAAACCAATTTGCTTTGAGGAGGAAATGAAATCTGATCTATTAATCTCAGTAGCATCATTAATTTCAAGAAAGGGTATGATACTTTTTACTTAGGGCTTGTGAAGATGGTGAATATTTGTACTTTTCTAGTTTGTGTTAACATGATCCTGGGGTGACTACGGCACTTAAAATGCATATGAACTCCTGAATACTATAACTGCTTTGTTGGAATGTGTTCAAGACTTCTCTCAGCCTCCTTGGAGAGCTTCCAAGTCCTTATGACCATTGAAAATGCATTTCTCCTCAATAGTACATTACCTGAAGCCAGTTTGAAAAAGTATTATCTGTAACTCCCCTCATTTACTTCCACTGAAGTCAAGCAAGTTAAGCAAATCCTCTCTTGTCTAAAAGTTTAAAGCCATGGAAGTTTTCTTCCTTCCATCAATTTCTGTTCTTAGGAATCTTGACAGGATCTACTTCAGTGGACTTGTCTTGGGTAGAAAAACTTGTTATTCCCTTCCTCAAAGAATGAGCAAACATGATCCTTCCCGGACATCCTCAAAGCCAGGGAGCTCATTAAACAACCCTCATGAGTATTAAAGACAACGTGAGTGAGTTCCTTAATTTCAGAGTCTGTGTCGGCAGTGTTTCTCCTACCCTTTCTTTGTTCACAGAGGTTGAAACTTTGTTATATCACATTACTCTGTCTTTGTTTAAGATGGGCTGAGAACACTATAGTACACTAGCTCAGTAACCCAAAACACCTCCAAAGGTGCTGCCTTTCATTTATTTTTTTTAAACTAGACAACCTGCCAGGCAACTTTAGGGTTCTCCTATAACCATATGGGTTTCCCAAAACCCATAGGTGATGGGAGAAAAAAATAAGTTGGGGAAAGTATAGGGAAGAGACCCAGTGACTGCCTAGTCACAGCTCAGTGGGAAAAATCAAGACTTTGCGGTTGACAAGAGGCAGCCTCCAATTCAACCCAGCTCCACTGTGGCTGACTCACAAGGGTAGGGGACTCCAAACTACACCTTTCCCTCCATCTTAGAAATGGGGCTGGGCGTGGTGGCTCATGCCTGTAATCCCAACACTTTGGGAGGCTGAGGCAGACGGATCACTTGAGGTCAGGAGTTCGAGACCAGCCTGGCGAACTTGGTGAAACCCTGTCTCTGCTAAAAATACAAACAAATTATCTGGGCGTGGTGGCGGGCCCCTGTAATCTCAGCTACTCGAGGCTGAGGCAGGAGAATCACTTGAACCCGGGAGGCGGAGATTGCAGTGAGCTGAGATTGTGCCACTGCATTCCAGCCTGGGGGACAAAGTGACACTCTGTCTCAAAGGAAAAAAAAAAGAGGGAATAGATGAGATCGGGTGCGTTCAGGGTGGTATGGCCATAGACAGAAATGGAAATAGAACTGCTTTTATTGCTGGCCTTCCAGTGCTAGGAGACTGTATGTTCAAAGCACTTTTATGAACTGGAAAGCGTTAAACCAGTGTAAGGGTTTATTATTATTGTTTCACTTCCCAGAGCTGAACAGGGCTCTATTTAGCTACCTAACAACAGGTCGCTAGGGGAGCTGGCACTGTGAAAATGAGTCAGCCCTGTTAATCGCTACAGAGGCAGGCTAGTGGTAAAAGTCTACACAGTTCAGCAGATTAGATAGAAATATTAATTATGCCCATGAATCACAGCACTGCCTCATCTTCTAGGCTTGCATTATCATTGACCTGTTTTTTTGTGTTCTGTCTCTCTTGTCCCATTATCCTTGAAGAATGATCGGAGGCCTTGCTGTGGGCATGGCCAGGTTTTAGGTGCCGGTAACTAAGCTGGTATCACCTTTCACTGGCACAAGATTAAGCTGCAAATGAGACAAGACTGCTCCCTACCACATTCTAAATTGGTTGACAGCTGGGGAGCGGTTTTCACACCTGTGAATGAAAAACTCACTTTGGTTACGTGGATCAAATTCTGTTATTAATACCAAGAATTGGGAGGAGTAGAGAGAGGGCCATATTTAAGACTTTATAAAATTATTAACAAAAAAACAAAAACAAAACAGACTCCTAGATATCTGTTTTGTTATAAAGGGATTTTTTATTACTTTATATGTTATAACTGGAAATTGAATTATATAGTCAATGATGGTGAAACAGATACCTCTAAAAGAAATGGAAATGAGTTTAAAACTTAGTATAGGAATGAAATTATAAATATACATCAGATCCTAAGAGTGTATTAATTATAAAATCCTTAAACATGCAGAAACCCACCATATATCAAATGGCCTGTCATGTAATGTCACTGCAAATGACATTTGCAGGTGAATTCAAATTAAGCTTCATGAACGCAAATCTCTCATTGTTTGGTCAGGGGTCTCCATTAGAGCAAATGAAAGATTGCAAATGTTTCTTTAACATCATTCCATCTAAATCCCTGATGGAATTTTTGTGATCTGCTGCTTTTCTCTCCTGTTTTCTGAGTGTGTTATGTATAGTTTCAATCCATACCAAATGAAGGAAGCATTGATTAGACTTGATTTAAGGCAGCAAGTGATAAATGCAGCTGGGAAATTGATTCGTGTCTCTCGAGTGACTGGGGCATAGCCATCCACAGTTGACACAACTCTTGTCTCAAGGCTGGAGAAAACAAACAGGCAAACACATGTCAAACAGATAAATGACTTTGCTGTTTTGAGCTCTCCGTGGAGGCCATTTGTTTCCTAGATAAGGAAGACTGCTTTCCAAAGTCATGAAAAGATAAGTTAGAGGAAAAGGATGAACGTGGGATTGGATGCCCAAGCACTGGGAAGAAAACAACACAAAGGATTTACCTCCGGGAAGGATCTTGCTGCTTTTCCCTCCGACATGCTGGGAGCAGCACTCCAAATGCTCTGTCTCCATATTTTAAGTGTTCATAGTGGTATGCTGGTGTCTTTGAAGCTATTTCCAAAGAAACATTTCCTGACTGCTCTTCCTGGAGTGAGCATTCAGGAGAATCAGTAAGAACAGCTAAGACTTGTGAGCCTGGCTTGGTCTGAAATAGTGATAGTTCCAGTAGCTTGACCACCAGCCCAGAGGTCCCCTGGAAACAATAGTCCCATTGCAATCCAGTGCCTCTTGTAGAGCCTCACCCATAATACAAAGTATTGCATTTGTGTGTTTCCCCTACATGCTTTGTGTTTTCCCATCTTCATGTTTGCTCCTGCGTTGCTCTCCCGTTTCCCTTGCTGTTAGTTTGCATGTTTAAATCTCATCCATCCTTCAAGGTCCCCAGTCAAATGCCACTTCTTCCAGGAGGTCACCCTTCATTGCTCCGGACTAGAAATAAATTCCCTCCTCTGAACTCCCAGAACAATTTGTAATAGTCTTAGAGTATTTATTGCTCCCTGCGGGGTAAATACGGGTTTCCTCTCTTTACTAGAGCACAGACTTCAGTATCTGTTTCAGCTTTGGATCCCACACAACGTTCTGTCCACACAACACCTTCAGACGACACTTGTTGAATGAAAAACTAGGCAACTGGAGAGCTCAAATGAATACATGGCGTCAGACCCTTGACAGCTCTTTACTAGCTAGTAATCCCCACCTAGCATGGGCCATGTTGCCTTTCTTGGGTTTTCTTTTGTTTCATAAGTCTTGATTCTCTTATCTTTTGAATGTAACTTCTGCCAGCATTCTAAGCAGGAAGATCAGGTGTGTCTTTCCTCCTCCTCTTCCTCCCGGGTCTGGGGTCCTCATCTCCTGGCCTAATCGACACATATGTTCTATCTTTTCCTGTTGCCGTCCCTCCTCCCCAACCCTGAATTTCCAGCATTCTCCACTCACTGCCCCCTTGGCTGGCAGGTGGAAGGTCAGTTGGTAGAGAATCTGAACAGTCCCCGCTCTGGGCAGTGCCCCTGGACATGGACACTATCCCCGTGAATCAGGGCCAGCTCCTGCTGGAAGAGCCTTGAATCCAAGGCAAGCCAGAAGGATTGGAGCAGGAAAGAGATTCTTATCTTCTAAAGCAGTGGGTTCCAGACTTCTGTACTGATTTCTACAAAATTAAAATTAGAAACAAAACTAAACAGGGTAGAGTGCAGAGGGTGCTGACGTAAGGCTACTGACTTTTCATTCTGGATGTGCATCTCTAACCCAACCTAGGCAGTATTCTACTGAAACTATCCTTTTATAAAAGCCTGTTAATGCCAAAAAGTAGAAGGATAGTATTTAGGATAAAGATCAGCCCTCTAAATTGGACAAAATTAGCTTTAAGAAAAACTGTTGGTTGGGTGCAGTGGCTCATGCCTGTAATCGCAGCACTTTGGGAGGCCGAGGTGGGTGGATCACCTAAGGTCCACAGTTCGAGACCAGCCTGGCCCACATGGCAAAACCCCATCTCTACTAAAAATACAAAAAATATTAGCTGGGCATAGTGGTGCATGCCTGTAGTCCCAGCTACTTGGGAGACTGAGGCAGGAGAATCGCTTGAACCCTTGAACCCAGGAGGCAGAGGTTGCAGTAAGCCGAGATTATGCCACTGCACTTCAGCCTGGATGATGGAGTGAGACTCCGTCTCAAAAAAAAAAAGAAAAAAAAACCTCTCTCTTGAGAAACCCCAGATACCTTTTCAGTTTCTCTATTTTTCTTTGTAGACGAATAAACATGTATTTTTTAAACAAAATTTGAATCATGTACTACATAAATTTACATCCTTTTTTCTCTCTTAACATGAGGTCCTGTTTCCCATGTCACCAAATAACCTCCCAAAATATGACTTTATAACTGCATTTATTCCTATTGCATTGGCAGCAATTGCTCTCAAATGTAAATCTGATTAGTGAGGATTTTCCTGTTTTGTAGTAAATTTGCTAAGCATGAATGCCTAGATCCTCTAGGTGCTTCCTCAGCAGCTCTTCCTCTGTTGTGTTATAGCAGCATAGTTTATTTTGTTTTATATTATTATTTTTTAAGTTTTTTTTTCTTTTTTGAGATGGCGTCTCAGTCTGTTGCCCAGGCTGAAGTGCAGTGATGTGATCAGAACTCACCAAACTCCTGGGCTCAAGGGATCTTCCCATCTCAGTCTCCTGTGTAGCTGGGACTACAGGTGCGTGCCACCACACCCAGATGCATAGTTTATTTTAAAGACAATACAGTCGTCCCTCGGTATCTGTGGGAGATTGGTTCCAGGGCCTCCTCAGATAGCAAAATCCAGGGATGTGCAAGTCCCTTATATAAAATGGCATAGTAGTTGCATATAACCTACCTACATTCTCTTGTATGCTTTAAATCATCTTTAGATTACTTATACCAAATACAATGTAAATGCTATGGAAATTGTGAGTATACTGTATTGTTTTTAAAATATGCATTTTTATTGTATTTTATTATTTATCTGAATATTTTCAGTCTGTGGTTGGTTGAAGTCATGGATGTGAAACCCCAGGATATGGAGGGCCAACTGCATCCCCTTGAATTAGAGAAGAGACAGGAATGTAATAACATCTGTCATTTGTTGAGCGACTGCATGATGCCAAACACTGTGCTAGGCTTGTTTGTCCTCAGCATGTCAAGTAGGGGCCTGTCTCCTCTCACTCCTTTTTTTTTTTTTTTTTTTTTGAGACAAAGTCTCACTCTGTCACCAGGCTGGAATGCAGTGGCATGATCTCAGCTCAGCTCACTGCAACCTCCGCCTCCTGGGTTCAAGCGATTCTTCTGCCTCAGCCTCCTGAGTAGCTGGGATTACAGGCGCGCACCACCACGCCTGGCTAATTTTTGTATTTTTAGTAGAGACAGGGTTTTGCCATGTTGGCCGGGCTGGCCTCGAACTCCTGACCTCAGGTGATCCACCTGCCTTGGCCTCCCAAAGTGCTGGGATTACAGGCATGAGCCACTGTTCCCAGCCTCCTCTTACTCCTTCTGTAGCCACAGATTCTGCCAGTGGAAGGGACTTTGGGCATAGTGAAACCCTGTAGCTCTGCTCTTAGCTGACTGGATTGGGCTTGAACTTGACCCAAGGGCTGACTGTGGGGTCAGCTGGCCTGGAAAGCTTTACTAATCCAAGGGTTCTTGACTCTGGCTGCACACTTGAACCATGCAAGAAACTTTTCAAAACTACCAATACTCAGTCCCCTCCAAAGATAGTGGAATTAGAATCTCTGAGGGTGTCTAAATAGGCAACAGCTGGGATAATCCAAGTCCTGCTCCCAGAAATTTGAATTGGGAAATGAAGAGAGGATCAGGCCCTTGGAAGTTATTGAAGGTAAGAGATGCGTTAAGAAAATCACAAGGTGAATCTGGAATCAGTCTTGCAAACTCAACTCAGGAAGGAGGAAGAAGTATGAGTTAGGAGGATCTATGTAATGGAGAAAAGATACAGGTGAGAGGGTGAAGACAGCAGCTGGTTGTGGGAAAGGGAGTGACTGGGTGTAAAAGGATGCAGACACGTGGAGTTGTCATGACTCTGAAATGAACATTCACGCACTGCTCCCCTGAGGTCCCAAGAGCAGCAGCCATGGATGCCTATACCAGCCTTTGATCAGTCTGAGGCTCCATAAAGCCTGAGCATTAGGCGTGTGCTGACTTTTGGAGCTCAGAGAACATCCATTTCCCTATTGCTGATCAAATCAGAGACCTTTCTTATACGTAACAGGACACCTGACGCAACTGCTTCAAACAGTAAAGAGGATTTATTAGTTTATGAACTGTAAAGTCCAGCAGTAGAATGGATTTCAGGAGAGGCTTAACCCAGCCATCCAACAATGTGACCAAAGCCCCTGTCTCCTGTTTCTCTGCACCACCATCCTCAACACTGAATTCATCCCAATTTGGACACCTTTCATGTCTCAAGATGGCTGCCAGCAGCCCCTGCAGCTACCTACTTTCTTGTTACCATCTGTCAGAAAAGAGATTGTGTCCCAGCCTCCCCAGCAAATGTCCTCAGATTCACCCTGATTGGATGCGTTTGGGTAAACACTGAATCATTCATCGCTGGCTACTGAAATGGGATGTGCTGGTTGGCTTTGTCTGAGCCATGTGGCCATTCCTGGAGCTGAAGGCAAGGTCAGGGGGACTCTGGGAGATGGAGGATGGAGCACAAAACCAGTAAGGTTACTGATAAACGTCTACCACCCTTTTCACCAGTGCTCCCATGTGCAGGGCTCAGCTCTCCCTTCAGAAGAGGAGTGGTGAACTGACAGCTTCCAGCTGCTACACCTTCATCTCGGGATCCACCCCACTGTTTTCACGAAGGCCACACTCTTCCTGGCCTGTTTCCAGCAGCTGGCTGGCCATAGCAAGGTGCTGGAGCTGGGCCATTCCTGCCCCATGAGTGACTTCCATCCCCTCCACACCTTCTCAAGCTGCACTGCACCGTGGGGCTCCTTCTACCCTAGTCGTTCTTCCCAGCCTTCTCCCTGGGACAGAGAAGACGATCAAAAATAGGGCCTTCTTGGAACCAAATGCCAATAACCGCCCTCACGTGCCTAGCTTGCCCTTTAGATTGCAAAGGACTTTCTTCTGCCTTGCCTCATTTTCAGCAGGGGCAGGCAGGTGATCCCATTTTAAAGCGAGGAACCAGAGAGAACTCAGGCTTTCCCCAGGGTGGGCATAGATAGGTTGCAGTGGGAGGTAAGGACTCAGTGAGTAGGGGTCACCCAGGGAGCCATGGAATATCTCCCAAAGAAAGAATGAATAGGAGTTGGTTGAGCAGAGGGACGTTAGGGTGGGGCGTTCATGTCTCAGGTGGAGAGATGTGATGGGTGAGGGAACCATATTGCTCAGGGTGGCTGGGCCACGGGAGGGTTAGCAGTCTTCCTTGTGGTCTGCCCCCTGCCCCACTCCTGTTTCCTTTTCCCTTTATTCTTCCTTCACAGACATTGCACTTCTAATTCTATCTTGGCTTCTGCTTCCCAGAGTATGAAACTGACACATCCTGGTTTTCTGAGCTACTCTCTGAGTGTGCCTGATTTTCAGAGGAGCTCAGCTCAAACCCACTTTCTCCACAAGTGCCTGTGGGGTCGAGACTGTCTCCATTATACAGAAGGGAAGCCAGGGTTTGAGGTTGAGTAGCTTGCCTGATGCCACCCGTGCAACAAGGGGAGCCTTGGCTTCCGAACCCCATCTTTACCTCTCTGCAGCCCGTGCTGTCTACCAGCTCTAGGTGCTGTTCCTGGTAGAGCCTGCTGAGATGGCCTGAGTCACTCAAGGTCACCCCTGGCTCAGTGGAAGAGGAGAGGGTGCATCGCAGCGTGTGTTCCCTCCAGTGGGATTACCTTGAATCACTAGCACCTAGGGGAAGAAAGAAGAGGAGGGGATTGTCGGTGGATGGGCGGGATCTCTGTACTGGGGGCGGGAGGGGGGTTGCCACGTTGAGCACCGACACTTGAGAAGTGACACAGCTTCGTTTGCACAGAAACCATCCTGCATGGTGTTTAAAAACAAAGGGCAAAGTGAGACGTTGCTCAAGGAAAGCGAAGCAGGCGGGCCGCCCCCGGATGGCCCCTGCTCCCATGCTCCCAGATCAGTGAGAAAGCCTGCGCCCCGCCCTGCGAGCCAACCTGCTAATCTGTGGCATCGTCCACCAATGTGTCTAATGAGGTGGCACAACCACCCAGCTCTCCCCGCAGCTGCGCAGGGCCTCCTGGCTGAACCAGTTTAAGTGTAGCTCCATCCGGTCCTCGGGCGCCGCGGGGCGGGGCGGGGTGGGGCCACTGCGCGTGCGCGCGGACCAGGCGGGGCGGGGTCCAGCGCAGGTGCCTTAAGAAGGGCCTCCGAGCGGCAGGTGCAGACGCCAAGCTCGCTGAGGCTGGAGTGTATGCTTAATCACAGTCGATTGAGGGGCTGTTTAAGAATTATAACAGGCTCTTCCAGGTGAAGTTTTGAGCAGAGCTACAGAAGGTCGCGGTCTGGAAGCTGCTGGGAGGAGAGGCGCGACATCAGTGACTTTCGTTGCGGGGAGGCACATGCAGGATTTCCTGGGATGGGGAAACAATCACCAGGAATACGAGGAGGCTGTCCTAGAAGAGTCAGAGTGCCCACTCCCATCCCACCCCCATCCCCAAGCTGATGAAATTGGCGCGAAGCAGATCCCTAATTCACAAGCGTATCTAATTCCTGCCAATAACAGAGTATTTCTGTTTCTGCGGAGACCTGGCTCTCGGGGCACGTTGAAGCTTCACCCGGAGAGGATGGGACAGAGAAGACGATCAAAAATAGGGCCTTCTTGGAACCAAATGCCAATAACCGCCCTCACGTGCCTAGCTTGCCCTTTAGATTGCAAAGGACTTTCTTCTGCCTTGCCTCGTTTTCAGCAGGGGCAGGCAGGTGATCCCATTTTAAAGCGAGGAACCAGAGAGAACTCAGGCTTTCCCCAGGGTGGGCATAGATAGGTTGCAGTGGGAGGTAAGGACTCAGTGAGTAGGGGTCACCCAGGGAGCCATGGAATATCTCCCAAAGAAAGGATGAATAGGAGTTGGTTGAGCAGAGGGACGTTAGGGTGGGGCGTTCATGTCTCCGGTGGAGAGATGTGATGGGTGAGGGAACCATATTGCTCAGGGTGGCTGGGCCACGGGAGGGTTAGCAGAGCTGGGGAATTGGGGGGCAGCCCATAGAAAGACACATCCACTTGTGGGCCCAGATCAGCATTGTGTCACATTAAGAAAAAGGGAGAGAGAAACCAATCTAGTATCCATAGTAATTGAAAAGCAATTGAATATTTATTGTAGCCTCTGGTGCACTTAATTTGTAAGGCACAGCCAATACAGCTAGCCCTTCATATCCATGGGTTCCTCGTTCCTGGATTCAGCCAGCTGTGGGTGGAAAACCATTCAGAAAAAATAAAAAGGATAATTCTGTACTGAACATTCACAGACTTTTTTTTTCGTGTCATTGTTCCCTAAACAATACCGTATAACAACTATTTCCATAGCACTTACATTGTATTAGGTATTATAAGTAATCTAGGGATGACTGGAAGTATATAGGAGGATGCACATAGGTTATCTGCAGCTTCTATGCCAATTTTTTATCAGGGACTTGAGCATTGGCAAATTTTGGTATCCTGGGGGTCCTGGAACCAATCCCTTGCAGATACTGAGGGACAGCTGAATTGTAAAATCTTTTTCTTTCTTTCATTATCTTACTCTCTTATCATAGCCACTGCCCCCAAAGATGCATCTTTCCCCTTCCAAATTTCCCCAGTTCTCCTTCAGACTCTGCCTTCACAGGTTTCCAGCCTCTCCCCTCCTCCCCTTCCTTGGCTGTGTTTTAACCCTACAGTACCTTTTAAATTAAGTAATTATTATTTTTTTCTTTTTTGGGAGACAGAGTCTTACTTTGTCACTTAGAGTCTTGCTTTGTGCCAACTGGAGTACAGTGGCACGATCTCAGCTCACTGCAACCTCTACCTCCTGGATTCAAGCAATTCTCATGCCTCAGTCTCCTGAGTAGCTGGGACTACAGATGCACCCCACCACACCTGGCTAATTTGTGTGGGGGGGGGGCGGGATTTTTAATAGAGATGGGGTTTCACTATGTTAGGCCAGCTGGTCTCGAACTCCTGAGCTTAGGCAATCCACCCACCTCAGCCTGCCAAAGTGCTAGGATTACAGGAATGAGCCACCATGCCCAGCCTAACCCTACAGTACCCTTAGATTTCCTTCTCAGTATAAACTCTGCTTACCCTGTGGCTTTTTCCACTTAGGAAAGTGGAAAGAGATTAGTGCAGGAGTCAGCAAACCAGGGCTCACAGGCCACATTCATCCCACTGCCTCTTTTTGTATAGCCTGCAAACTGAGGATCTTTTCTTTTCTTTTTTTGAGACGGAGTCTCACTCTGTCATCCAGGCTGGAGTGCAGTGGCACAATCTTGGCTCACTACAAACTCTGTCTCCTGGGTTCAAGCAATTCTCCTGCCTCAGCCTCCCAAGTAGCTGGCATTACAGGTGCCTGCCACCATGCCTGGCTAGTTTTTTTGTAAGTTTAGTATAGATGGGGTTTCACCATGTTGGCCAGTCTGGTTTTCAAACTCCTGACCTCAAGCAATCCATCCGCCTGGGCCTCCCAAAGTGTTAGGCATGAGCCACCGTGCCCAGCCCAAACTGAGGATTTAAAAAAAAAAAAAAAACTTTTTAGTGATTGAAAAGAATTTATGGAAATGTCTTTTCTCTCTTGTTATGTAGGTACTTACCTAATAGCCTTGATTCTGCCCCTTGGTCCATAAAACTTAGAATATTTTACCATCTGGACCTTTACAGAAAAAGGTTGCCAATCCCTGGTTTAAGAGAAGGGGTTTGGGAATACCTATCCAGTGGCATTTTGAATGCCTGGCCCATGGCTTCTGGGGTTTCCATGGCCTCCTGGGGGAGGCTCTGCAGAAAGCTGAGACAAGAGGAATGAGGCTGATACTACCCTTAATCCCACCATGGGGTGGACCCATGGCTCAGGTCTGGTGAATCAGGGTATCCTGTTCTTCTTTCCACAGTGATTGGTTCAGGAATAAGCAGATGTCTCAAGCCTAGTCAATCAAAGTCCTACTTGGGACTTTGGCCAGAGCTACTAGAAATGATACTTTTTCTGGGTTGGTAAGCTGGAAGGAAGCTATTTTTGAGAAGACGATTATCTTTGTGACTATGTGAGGAAAATCTTTCCAGAAAAGAAATTGCATATACCAGAAAGCAGACATGGAAGGAAGAAGGGAGGAAAAGAGAGAGAGAGAGAGAGAGAGAGAGAGAGAGAGAGAGAGATTGACACATCTGACATTGTTTAAGACTCAGCACCCGGCCGGGCGCGGTGGCTCAAGCCTGTAATCCCAGCACTTTGGGAGGCCGAGACGGGCGGATCACGAGGTCAGGAGATCGAGACCATCCTGGCTAACACGGTGAAACCCCGTCTCTACTAAAAAATACAAAAAACTAGCCGGGCGCGGTGGCGGGCGCCTGTAGTCCCAACTACTCGGGAGGCTGAGGCAGGAGAATGGCGTGAACCCGGGAGGCGGAGCATGCAGTGAGCTGAGATCCGGCCACTGCACTCCAGCCTGGGCGGCAGAGCGAGACTCTGTCTCAAAAAAAAAAAAAAAAAAAAAAAAAAAAAAAAAGACTCAGCACCCAGCCACACCTAAAGCTCCTTCCACCCTGGACCTTCGGTCATGTAAGCCAGTAAAATGCCTGCCTACCTCCCTCCCCTCCCCTCCCCTCCCCTCCCCTCCCTTCTCCTCCCCTCCCCTCCCCTCCCTTCCCCTCCCCTCCCCTCCCCTCCCCTTCCCTTCCCTTCCCTCTGTTTTCTTAAGCTGAATTGGGCAGAGTTCAGTTACTTGTATCCAAACACATTCTGAGCAATATATTGGCTTTACCAGGTACTTTGGAACCTTGGATTCCTCCCCTTGGTACCCATAGCCCCTGCCATGTAACTTTCAGTGCTCTCTCACTCTGACTCTGGACTCCAAGTGACTTGCTTTGGCCAATGGCATGTTTGCAAACATTATGTAGACACAGTGGGACTTGTATTTTTAGTAGCTCTTGGAGCTCTTCTGAGCCCATATAACAGTCCCAGTCTGGGCCACTACATGATGATAGACATATAGAGCCAAGATGAGCCTTCCCATCCTCTTGACCAGCAAGCCTCGAGCTATGATGACTGGAAGCCAACTGTAGGTACATGAATGACCACAGCAGAGGCCAGAGAAAGAACCACCCCCACCGAGCCCAGCCCACAGAATCATGAGATAAACAAATGGTAGGTGTTTTAAAGCACTAAGTTTTGAGGTGATCTGTTAGGCAGCAAAAGCTGATCCACAGGCAAAAGGTATAAAAAGGGTTATGAAAGCCGCTAAAGGAGAGCAGCTTATCACTTGGTGGCGCTTTTAGTATATAAGAAAAACAAAGCACAATAGTATTGAAATATTGCCCAAGCTTAAAACAGCGACAGTTCTAGACCACTAACACTTAAACAAGGAGTCTGGAACACGTACTGAATTCCTAGTGTAGCCACCTTGGCAGGAACCCCACTGAGAAATCCACACCTGGCACTCCCTTCCACAGCCATACTGGCCAGCTCCTACTGCAGGGATCATGGCCGGCACAAATGTTGTCTCTAGGAAGAGGGAATCAGGTATGTATTTGAAAATGTAGAATTCCTCTTACTTGTGTCCTAAAGGCATGACAATAAGAGTCAAAATGCAATAGTGTGACGATCCCTGGTGGTCTAGTGGTTAGGATTCAGTGCTCTCAAAATGCAATAGCATATTGAGCACCTACTGTATTCATAATGTTCACAGCAACCATGTTTTTCTTCTATAGGTTTGATTTAGTACACTTTCATTCTCATTTATTAGGGGTGAACTGCTAGATGCAGTGTACCATTTTCTCTTTATGTGAAGTTGTTCATGTCAAATACTAAAGGTATGACTACTACTACTACTAATGATAGCTTGGAGTAGGCCAGGCTCAGTGGCTCACGCCTGCAATCCCAGGACTTTGGGAGGCTGAGGTGGGCGGATCACTTCAGGTCAGGAAATCAAGACCAGCTTGGCCAACACAATGAAACCCTGTCTCTACTAAAAATATAAAAATTAGCTGGGCATGGTGGCATGCTCCTGTAATCCCAGCTGCTCGGGAGGCTGAAGCAGGAGAATCACCTGAGCCTGGGAGACAGGTTGTAGTGAGTCAAGATCGCATCACTGCACTCCAGCCTGGGCAACAGAGTGAGACTCCATCTCAGTATAAATAAATAAATAAATAAATAAATAAAATAAAAATGATGGCTTGCATTTGTGAACACACACTTAGCACCAGGCTCTGGACAAGGGGCTTTACAGGCCTAATATCTTCTTTGTTTTTTGAGACAGAGTCTCGCTGTGTCACACAGGCTGGAGTACAGTGGCAAGATCTCGGCTCACTACAACCTGTGTTCCTGGGCTCAAACCATCCTCCCACCTACTCACCTTTCCATCCTACTCAGCCTTCTGAGTAGCTCGGACTACAGGCATACACCGTGCCTGTCTAATTTTTGTAGTTTTGGTAGAGATTGGGTTTTGCCCTATTGCCCAGGCTGGTCTTGAACTCCTGGGCTTAAGTGATCAGCCCGTACAGGCCTGATATCTAATCCTCACCACAACCCAAGAAGTTGGGTACTATCAATCCCATTTTACAGATGAGAAAACTGAGTCCCTTGCCTAAGTGCACCACGTTGTTAAGTATTGGCATTGGCAATTAAACTTTCATTTTAGTTTAAAGGGAGACGAATACCGTGGCCTACAGAAATGGGGAGGCGTCATGAAGGACACACTTCGCCTGCTTTGAAGGCAGGTTGGGATTTACCATCTACCAGCTCTGTGACCTTGAGTGTCTTATTAAATGGTCCCAGGCCTCAATTTATATATCTGTGAAATGTGGGTGATAATCCTGTCTTTCAAGGATTATCAAGGGGAAGGGAATTAAGTGGGGCACCTAAAGCTCTCAGCACAGTGCTGGGCTCTGGGCTGGAGCTCGAGCTCTTATACTTTTTCTTCCACCAGGGAAGACTAGACCATACTGGTTTCTAGTGACTCTATCTGATAGAATGTAAACCTCATGAGAATTTGGTGTTTTCGTTATTTGGTTTAGGTTGTACCCCCTGCACCAGAATGGTGCCTAGCACGTCACAGAGACTCAATCCATGCTTTTTGAATTGAGTTCTATATTTCTGTGGCTGTGATTCTGTGAGATGTGACTGGCAGTGGTTTCCTAGGTGCTGGTTAGAATGGCAGGTGGAAGGGATTCAGGAGCAAAGCTTTGTGAGGGGGAAGGGAGAGATGTCCCAGTCAGCAGCGCCCTGGGAGCTGGGCTGCATGGTTTGCCATGTTGATAATGTTGCCTCCATCGCTGCCCTGCCTGGGAGGGCAGCTCAGGAGTTCCTAGAGATGCCCGTTGAGTGTCCTGGGAGCACAGTCTGGGACTGGGCTCCACCCCACCTCTCTCCTCCTCCTCCTTTCAAACTCTCCTGACCTCTGCTGAGCACCCCCACCCATCTGCACTGTGGCCAGGCTTAGAAAGAATCCTTCCTTGGTGCCAAGTATCAGCAGGGCTTTCTGAGGGTGTGAATTATTCCCCGACAAACCCAGCACCCATCTGTCCCCAGCCGGCACTGCTGGCATCTCCCTAGGCCTGGAAGCTGCCCAGGGCACCTCCAAGCCAGGCCTGCACGGGGTTTCTTCCCAGTGAAGACATGGCTGCCCTGAGCCTTAATTGGAGAGACGACGCAGTGAGCCCGGGAGATTCTAAAGTGTGTATTTGCAATCAGCTTGCTCCTTGAAGTGGCATGAAAACAAAAATCCAAGGAAAGCACTCAGTGAGGGGATTTCCCTGGTGACCTATGGCTAATGGCCTTTGCCTACCTCTTGCTCTGGAGATGCCCGAGTAGGGGTGGAAAGTGGCTTCCAGGGAAGAAGGGCCTTTCCGAGGTGGCTGTGCTCACAGGACGCAGCCTTTGAGAATCACGATCGGAAGATGTGAGTAGTGCCCATAGTTGGCACATTGGTGGTGGCTGCTCTGGCAGGACTTCCGCACTCCACGTGTTCCCCAGAGACAAGGCAGTAAGATTTCAGAGATGTTAAAAAGAGGTTAGGTTGCCTGTGAGTTCGACCAGCTTCCTGAACTTTCTGGAGAAAATAGTTGTGGCAGCAAATCTGTAGGACAAGAGGCTGGAGGAAGGTGTGTGGACTGCTGGTCATGAAGTGTCTTAAATCTAAGAGATGAAAGGGCCATTTTCTTCCATTGAAATAATAGGCATTATTTGTATGTATCTGTAGGGGCCAGTGACTGACTTCCCAGGAGAAATTGGCATCTCCAGGAGAGAAAAGTAGGGACTTCCTAGTAAAGAGTTCCCCAAGAACCAGTAACAGTCACATGGCCCTACAGCAGGGGCATTTTAAGATGTCCACTGGCTCTGGTTACTTTCAGAAGCCTCACCCACATTATATATCAAGTATCGAGTGCACCTATATCATATGTTTGTTAGTGTAAATACATTTTAAAGAATGTTTAAACCTGGCACAGTGGCTTCTGCCTGTGATCTCAGCATAATCCCTCAGTTTGGGAGACTGAGGCAGGGGATCACTTGAGGCCAGGAATTCGAGATCAGCCTGAACATCATAGTGACACCCCATCTCTACACAAAATAGAAATTATCCAGGTGTGGTGGCACATGTCTGTAGTCCCAGCTACTCAGGAGGCTAAGGTAGGAGGATCACTTGAACCCAGGAGTTCAGGGCTACATTGAGTTATGATTGCCTCACTGCACCCCAGCTGGGGCAACAGTGAGACCCTGTCTCTAAAAAAATAAAATTTAATTTGAAAATTAAAAATAAAAAAATAATTTTTGGAATTTTGCTTTTGAACTTACTTGGCTATGAGTAGTAATTCCTTCGCTGGATAATACTATTGGCTGTGCTTTCTCATGCAAACTCAGGAGTTCTTACAAAGTGAGGGAACCAACCCGTAAATTGTGTTTAGATGTAATAAGATTTTAATGAAAACAAACTTAATGAACAAAGTGGACCCATTGTTTTTTAGACATTTAATTAAGCATTTATTCATTTCAATTTTGCATCTTTTTCTTTATTTCGAGCCAGTGCCTTTTATTTTCTTCCTGGTCCCCAATATGTTTGCAAGACCTGGAATATGTGGCTATAGGCATGTGTTTCCTGGTGGGTAATGCAGCCTTGTCTGGACTGGTCGATGAGGAGGCTGGAGGCAGCTTGAGCAGCGGCCCCAGGCTCCAAGAGTCTTCCTTCTCACAGGTCACACTGGCGATTTCTCTTGGGTGGGATAATCAGCTCAGCAGGGTCTGGGCTTAGGTGCGGAGGCCTGTGACTCACTTTGAAATCAGCACCTCCAGGTGAGGAAAGCCTGGGGTGACTCAAAACCCAGCAGGATCCACCAAGGAATCCAGGGGCAACCTTGACTATTTATGCTCCTGGCACACAAATCACAAGATAAAGGCTCGGGGCCTCCCCTGGCCTTGGAATCTCTCAGAGGTTTATTTGTTCATTCACACATCATTTTACTCAGCAAAGAGGACTCAGGGAGTTGTTTTTCATGCCCAACCTGGAGTGGAGGGAGGGGAAAAACAGATGGGATGTGAGCTTTGTCTCCGTCACCTGGTCGGCTGGTTTCCTTGCACATTAACATTTTATATCTGGGCTCTCAGTAGCAGCGAGAATCCCACAAAAGCATGGCGCTGGCCTGGTCCTGAGCGTCAAGGAGTCTCAGAGGCTTCTGCTCCTGGGTCCTACTTGGGTGTGGCCCTGTAGTGAACCCCACAGGCCATTTAGGGGAGGAATGAGGAGGGACTTACACTGAAAGGGCACCTCCTGATCTCCAGGCACCGCATCTATGCTGTTGATTTGCTTCCTAACTTGTGCCTCAAGCAATTGCATCCCCTTTTCCAGCTAAGGCAATGGAAGCTCCAGAGAGGTGAAATACTTTACCCCAAGTCACACAGCAAGGAAGTGGTAGAGGCAGATTTGACCTCAGAGCAGCTGCACCCCAAACTCTGCACTGTTTGCTTCCACGCTCTTCTCCCTCCCTGAATTTTCAGGAGGGTTCAGAGTCTGTTGGTGGAATTTCTGGTATGCCTCAGACCTAGACTTGTTGCTCCTCTCAGATTAACTGTTTCTGCCCGAAGCCAAGAAGACAGAAGTGGTGGATGCGTCTATAGCTGCCTCAGGCCTCTAGTACAGGGCAAAGATGCCCGGCAGACGAGTCAGGTGAGGCTGAAATCCAGCCCACATGTCACCTACCTGTTGGTACCTGGTGTGGGAAGTTGTCAGATTGACAGGAAAGGGTTGCTTGCCAGACCCTGCACCCCTGAAGCCCCGTCCACCTAGAGGGGTTCCTCTTAATAAATTGCACAAAAGCACTGCCTTGCTTTGGGTTTCCCTGGAAGCAGACCCCAAGGCAAATATTGCAGTGCAAATCCTTTTGTTTGGGAAGTGACTCCAGGAAGTACTGGTAACAGAGTAGGGAAGTAAGACAGGGAGGGGAAGCAAAGCATTCACCGTGTGTTGCCATTGTGGACAACTAGACCACAGTCCCGCTGGGGAGCCCTGGGGAACAGTAGGGAACATGCCCCCAAGTCATCCCAGTGCCCCATCTTTGGTGATGGCTGCTTCCAGGGACTCCACGGCATGCTCTTCACGCGGGCTGAGTGCACTCTCACAGCCAGAGGAATGCTCTCCTGAAGGATCAGGGTTGGCCTGATGAACTGCTTGGGTCGCATGTGTGGGCTGATGAGCCGTGTTGGCTGCAGGTGTGAGGAGAGGTGATCTGGGCAGGGTGGCAACAGCACCCACCCCACCACCCGCAAGGTGAGCCTGACACCATTACCAAGACTTCTGTCCTGCTGGATCCAATAGGCTCAACAGATTGTCTTTTTCAGTCGGCCGAGGTATTAATTTAGGCATCCACCTGTAACATTGCCCTCCCAAAGGCTGACTTACGATTGAAAATAAAACAAAACCTTCTGAAAACAAAACAAAAATGCATCCTGCTCGAACACCACCCTGGGAAACCTCAGGACTTTATAATCAAGTCTGGGATCTGTTCCTAGCTCTGATGTGTGGCCGTTTCCTTTGGCTTCTCTTCACTTTCTGCCTCTTTCTCTTCCTCCCCTTCATCTTTGGGAGCCAATAAGGAAATCCACGTGTTCTGGCTTCTCGCCTTCTTGTTTTTATCCCATAGAGACCTCCGGAGGGGTTGTTTGGCACGAGCAGGAGTGGTTGCCTTGGAACTGCACGAGGTTGGGTGGTGAGGCTTGGGAGGGGCAGCCTCATGGGGTGGGGCTGCCTTGAAGCCATGTTTGTATATGGTTTACTGACTAGGGGTGATGGAGGGAAACTACAGGGAGCCTCAAACCCCCCTTGGCATTGTGCCCAATGAAGCTGAATTCTTGCTATTGCTGAATCCCCAAGCCCCAGAGCTCACAGCCCCTCCTCCGTGGCCCTTCCTGGACCCCCTGGTTCCACGGTTTTGCTTCTTCTGGGGCTGCATCACCGACTTCAGTAAGAACTGGAGCAGGAGTTTGGCAGAGGTGTTAAGAGTTGACTGAAATCAGAAACCTCTAGCACTAAATTGTGACTGTTTTAGTCTCTGGTCCTCCGACTAGACTGCGGCTGCTCCCTGGAGGTTTTCTGATGCGCCTTTCCAGTCACCCTTTACGATTTTTGCCTATAACACAAACAGCTCCGAAGGAGACGCAGAACCCTGTTGCTTCATTTGGCACCAATGATCTAATGAGGTGGAAATCCCAGGGATGCGCTCAGGGGGCCGACGCAGTAATTGATACCAATTGGTGTGATTAGAGAAAGCCCTCAATCATCCCGAGGTGTCTCATCGCAATCTGTCATGGTCCTCATCAGACGAGCTTCGCCCTGAGCTTGTGCTAGAATGAGTACTGCTCTCCTGTATTCAGCCCAAAAGCCCAAGTGTGGCTGGGCACGGTGGCTCACACCTGTAATCCCAGCACTTTGGGAGGCAGAGGCAGGCGGGTCACCTGAGGTCAGGAGTTCGAGACCAGCCTGGCCAACATGGTGAAACCCCGTCACTACTAAAAATACAAAAATTAGCTGGACGTGGTGACACACACTTGTAATATCAGCTACTCAGGAGGCTGAGGCAGGAGAATTGCTTGAACCTGGGAGGCAGAGGTTGCAGTGAGCCAAGATCACGCCATTGCTGATCTCAACCTGGGCGACAGAGCTGGTCTCTGTCTCTAAAAAAACAAAAAACAAAAAAGGACCAAATGTAAGCATGAGAGATACACATCTTACTGCTCTGCCCAAGAAGTGAGGACACGCTCTTCCCACTCGCCTGGGAGGCAGCCTGGCCGAGAGGTCACAGACTCAGGCTCAAAGTCTGACTGCCTGGGCAGGAGTCCTTTACAGGCTGGTGGCCTTGGAATAGTGACTTCACTTCTGGTGCCTGGTTTCTTTATCTGTAGCATATGGTGATAATAATACTACATTTCTTTTTGGTAGAGACTGGATCTTACTGTGTTTCTCAGGCTGGTCTCGAACTCTGGGGCTCAAGTGATCCTCCTGCCTTGGCCTCCTGAGTAGCTGGGACTTCAGCTGCATCACCACACCCAGCTATCATATTACATTATGAGCCCTCACAGGATTGTTGTGAGGGTTAAATAATATGCATACAGTGCTTAGAAACATACCTAGCACATAGTATTTGTGAAGTAAATTCTCTTAGTTTTTCTTCTGCCCGTTCCAGAAAGGCTCTGGGGAGTCTAACAGCCAGGACAGACAAAGACCAGTAAAACAAAGACTGAGGAACTCAAGAACCACGTGAGGCTGACACCCGAGGTATTACGTAGGACTCTGTACTGCAAAGAACATTTATTCATTCAACACCCATCTACTGAGCACCTCTGGTGTCCCAGGCACTGTGCTCGTGGCTGGGCTTACAGCTGTGACTTCATAGAGGTTAGATTTGAGTGTGTGCATGTACACCTGGCATAGGTAAACAAGCAAGTCATTAAGATAATTTCAGCGTGATAAAGATGGTGAAGAAAATGAACAGGACGAAGTGAAACGGAGGAGTGGGGTGGGGGCAACTTCAGGATGCGCAGTTGGGAAAGGCCTCTCTGAGGAGATGACAGGACAAGAAAGAAGCAGCCCTGTGAGGCCCCAGGACGAGAACTTTCCACAGAGGGAGCAGCAAGAGCAAAGACCCTGGGCTGCATGGGAGCTCAGAGAGTCAGGAGGATAGCAAGGAGGCTGCTGTGCCGGAGGAGAATGAGGGAAGAGAGTGCAGAGGCCAGTTTGGAGAGGCTGAATAAAGCCTGAGTGTACCTGGTGAAGTGTTCAATTTTTATTTTTGAGGATTTATTTATGTATTTATTTGAGATAGGGTCTTGCTCTGCCACCCAGGCTAGAGGGCAGTGGTACCATCACAGCTCACTACAACCTCAATCTCCCTGGGTGCAACTGATCCTTCCACCTTAGCCTCCTGAGTAACTGGGAACACAGGTGCATGCCACCTCGCTCTGCCAATTTTTGTATTTTTTGTAGAGATGGCGTTTTACTATGTTGCCCAGGCTGCTTGAACTCCTGAGCTCAAGCAATCCACCCACCTTGGCCTCCCACCGTGCTGGGATTACAGGCATGAGCCACCACACCCGGTTTTTTGAGGACTTCAAACAGCAAACAACACAGTTTCCATTACCAGTTAAAACGTTTAGAAACCCATCTCAAGCTGGCTTAAACAAAAGGAGGGATTTATTAAAGAACAGCAACAGTGTCTCATGGAAGCTGGGGGCAGGAACAGAGCTGGGCTTAAAACTGGGAGGGCGATTTCTCCATCCCCATTGCCGGTTTTCTTTATACTGTCTGTGACCCAGTCCACGTTGTGGAACACAGCTGCCAACTACTCCTGAAATTTGTGAAATTGACTTCTGTAGTCTGGCATCTCAAGGGTGATGCATCTCTCAGTGCCAACACGCCTCAGGTAAGGACTCAGGAACTGGCTTGAGCCAGGAGTCCACTCCTGGACCAATCAGCTATGGCCAGGGTAGAATGGAGTCACACTCCACTTCCTAGTTGTTCTTAAGTAAGGATGGGGGCTGGCACGGTGGCTCACGCCTGTAATCCCAACACTTTGGGAGTCCGAGGCAGGCAGATCACTTGAGGTCAGGAGTTCGAGTCCAGCCTGGCCAACATAGTGAAACCCCTTCTTTACTAAAAATATAAAAATTAGCCGAGTGTGGTACCAGGCGCCTGTAGTCCCAGCTACTCAGGAGGCTGAGGCAGGAGAATCACTTGAACCCAGGAGGCGAGGCTTGCAGAGAGCTGAGATCGTGCCACCGTACTCCAGCCTGTGTGACGGAGTGAGATGTTGTCTCAAAAAAAAAAAAAAAAAAAAAAAAAAGTAAGGATGGAGCTCTGGGCAGGGAGAAATAATTCTTAAAGAGGGGACTGAGGGTGCAAAGAAGAATAAACAAAGGATCTAAGTTGCCAGAAAACCAGAAACTGAAAAATGAATGTACCTAGAAGCAAGCTCAGAATTTAGCTCTGAGCTTTGTGGTAGCCAAAGCTTAAAAAAAGAAAGAAAGAAAGAAAGCAAGCAATGAATGGGCATCTGAGTTCTGATAGGCTAATAAAATAAGGCACAGCAGATCACGAGGAGAGAGAAGCATTTTCTTCCACGAAAGCCGAGAGGACATTCTTGAGGGTTCTGTGTGGAAGGGGACTAAGAAATACAATAAATGACTCATTCAGCAACAGTTGAATTTAGATTTCTGAGATGACTAAGTTTTTCACAATGTGGGAGGAGTCTCTCCTGGTGAGTTCTGAAAGCAGAGGGGACATTATTAAATTTCAATGCAAGGGTAGGCAGGGTGTGTTTGAGGGGGAACCAAAGTCATGTTCATTATGTTTTCTTTCGATGACCTCAGTGGCTCTTGGAGACCTCAGTGCCAAGGTAAAAGACTCAGGGTCCTCCTACAGGACTGGGGAGAGGGGTGTGGAGTGGGTTGGGTATGAGGAAAACATCAGGATAAAGGGCAGTTGGCAATCCATCTCTGTCAGCAGGGGGAACTTGAGAAATAGCTGCTCCTTGGTGGTAGCCAATTTGTGCCTCTTAGGCCTAATGATATTCTGTGAGGAACTGGAAATTCTGGACTATTAAAACGTGACTGTTGACAATGAATTTAAATTCCAAGAGCCAAGCAAAACGTGGTGAGGGTGAATGTAGCCCGCAGCCATGGGCGTGCAGGCCCCACCCCTCTGGCATTGCAAGGACTGGGTAGCCTGTGTTCACATGAGCTCCCTAGAACACGGATGGCTCTGCCAGGCTCTTGGCCGGAACTGGGCACCGTGAGAGCCCCAAGTGCAGTGATTCTGTGTCCTGCAGAGCCAAGAATGCTACAACTCTTCCTCCTTTCCTTCTTTTTTCTTTTTTCTTTTTTTTTTTCCAGACAGGGTCTCACTCTGGGGTGCAGTGCATGATCACAGCCCACTGCAGCCTCGATCTCCTAGGCTTAAGCGATCCTCCCACTTTAACCTCCTGAGTAGCTGGGGTGACAGGCATGTGCCACCATGCCTGGCTTATTTTATTTTATTTTTTTGAGACCGAGTCTCTCTCTGTCACCAGGCTGGAGTACTGTGGCGCGATCTTAGCTCACTGCAACCTCTGCCTCCCGGGTTCAAGAGATTCCCCTGCCTCAGCCTCTTGAGTAGCTGGGACTACAGGCACGCACCAACATGCTCGGCTATTTTTTTGTATTTTTTAGTAGAGACAGGGTTTCACCATGTTGGCCAGGATGGTCTTAATCTCTTGACCTCGTGATCTGCCTGCCTTGGCCTCCCAGAGTACTGGGATTACAGGCGTGAGTCACCATGCCTGGCCAAATTTTTTAAAAAATCTTTAGTGGAGATGAGGCCTCTCCCTATGTTGACCAAGCCAGTGTTGAACTCCTGAACTCAAGCAATCCTCCTGCTTTGGCCTCCCAAAGTGCTGGAATTACAAGTGGCATGGGTGACCGCACCCTGCCTCCCTCCCTCCCTTCCTCCCTTCCTCCCTTCCTCCTTTCCCCCCTTCCTCGCTTTCTTTCTTCCTCCCTCCCTCCTTCCCTCCCTTTTCCTTCCTTCCTTCCTTCCTTCCTTCCTTCCTTCCTTCCTTCCTTCCTTCCTTCCTTCCTTCCTTCCTTCCTTCCTTCCTTCCTTCCTTCCTTCCTTCCTTCCTTCCTTCCTTCCTTCCTTCCTTCCTTCTTTCCCTCCTTCCTGTTAGGCCCCCGGTATCCAATGATGAGTGAAACAGGCCCTCCATTCTCTCAGGGAGTTTACATTCCAGTTAGGGAGCCAGACTTTCAACAACTAATTACACAATGAAGTGGTTCATCCAAGTTGTAAGATGTGCCAGGAGGGGAGCCTGCTGAAAGCCACCTTAGAGTGCTTACAAGGGAATCTGATCAAGTCTAGGAGGTTTAAGAAAATTCCCCCGAGGAAATGACTTAAGCAGAGATCTTAAGGAGAATAAGGGAGGGTTGTGATTCCAGACAAAACAGGCTGCTGTGACTGCTGTGAATTGGGAAGGAACTTGTCACTTGTCACCGGAGGACAGAGTTACCAGAATGGGGCTGGGGACTGAGGAAGGAGCCAGGCAGATTTTGTTGGCCAAGTTGAAGATTTAGAACTCATAAGCAAACTTATCCAAAACTTTGAAATATGGCAGAAAGGAAGACTGCAGTTCCTTTCCATGTTGGCTTAGAGCATTATTTGCCAGGCCTGCTCAAGGATTAGTGAATTCTATATGGGAACTGTACCTTGGTTTGATTTTGCTATTTACTGATTGAACCTGATCTCTATTAAGTTACATGTAAATTTGTGAATAGCTGTCCTGTTGAGATGCAAATGGTTTAAGTGTGATAGAGGAGGCAACCCCAAAGGTTTTGGCTTTATCACCCCAAAGGACATTAGTCATTTTTGTTCCTAACTTAAAAAATGAACAAATAAATTAAACTTTACATCAGTACACCCTCTCTGGGGGACTGTAGAAACCCCCTGTCATCAAATGCTTTTTGAAGCAGCTCTACCATACTGCTGGCTCTCTTATTAATGAGTTAAATAAACATTTGACACATGCTTGTTCTTTATTAGTTTCAGAGCCAGGTTTTTATCTTCTCAACATTATTCTCTGATGGAACTCTCTCCAAAGTGTGATGAAAGCTGGAGGGTTTTAAGCAGGCAAATGCCATGATTAAATTTGCCAGTGGACGCCAATGTGAAGGTTCTTCTGTGAAAATTAAGAAATGCAGCCTTCTATTTTTACCTTCAAATGGAGACTTTACCTCTAGGGAAAAATAACTGGTTTGGTTGAGGACCAGTCTGCTGTTGTTATCACCAAGTGTAGGTTTATTATAGGGTCTTTCTGCAAACATAGGGGCCTCTAATCATTGCAGTGTCCATTTTGTTAAGACTTAAGGCATCAGATGATAATTTATTGTAATGGGATCTAAACTAATGAACTCCACTTACAATTAAAATGTTTTAGAAAGCTTTCTTTTCTCCGGGGTCTCCCCAGGAGGCCCAGCTCTGACGAAAGTGGAGCCACTCTGCTGTGGGATAGATTGCTCATCAGCTCTGTCAAGTGTCAGGAGATGGGCCGTCTCTTTAAAGTGCTTAAAACGCGGGAGGGGGGCAGCATCCATTTCTATAAATTATTGATTATGAATTTAAAATAACCTATTTGGAGAAGTGTTGAAATTGCACGTGCTAATTGAAGAGCCAGAGACACAGCTTTGGACTGCAGAGAGCAGGCCAGTAATTGTTCTCCAGCTTTTGGTGGTCACAATGAAGGTGACAGCACCCTGGGCAGTCGCGGGATCTAAATGGGGTCCCAAGTAGAAAGGCAGCGCTTCGTGCACCGGGAATTGTGCTAGAGCCCTGCCTCTCTGCTATCTCCTCTAATCCCTAAGGTATTGGCAAGGGGACTGTTGTCGCCTTGCCACAGGTAGGACACTGAGCCCCTCAGAAGTCCAGTGACTTGCCAGAAGTCACTCAGCTAGTGGGTGGCTGTGTCAGTATGTCTTTCTGTAATTTGCAGACATTCTTCACTTCGGTTGTCGTTTTCTCCGTGTTTATGCTCCAATGATATCATTCAAACTGATATAGTAGAAAGAGCGTGACCAACCCCTAACGTATCCCCAGAGAATTAATGCTCAGCTTTAGGCAACTGACAGAGAATTGGGAAATTATGATCCTCATTTCTTCTGTCCCTGCCTGCCTCCCTTCCCTCTCTCATAATTCTGTTGAATACCTCCTTCAAGTTTTTGCTCAAGGCTGGGCGTGGTGGCTCACACCTGTAATCCCAGCACTTTGGGAGTCAGAGGAGGGTGAATCGCTTCAGGTTGGGAGTTCGAGACCAGCTGGCCAACATGGTGAAACCCCGTCTCTAATAAAAATACAAAAATTAGCTGGGCATGGTGGTGGGTGCCTGTAATCCCAGCTACTTGGGAGGCTGAGGCAGGATAATCGCTTGAACCCAGGAGGTGGAGGTTGCAGTGAACTTGAGATAGTACCAATGCATTCCAGCCTGGGTGACGGAGTCTCAACAATGCATTCCAGCCTGGGTGACAGAGTTAGACTATGTCTCAAAAAAAAAAAAAAAGCTTTTTTTTTTTTTTTTTTTTGCTCAAATATCATCTATTCAGTAAAGCCTCCCATGGCCACCCTTCTTAAAATTGCAAACTACATGAGTCCTCAACCCTCTTTTCTGTTACTTTATTCTATTGCTTTTCCCCCATAGCCTGTATCTTCTAATGTACTACATAATCTACTTATTTATTTTCTTTATCATTTATTGTTTGTCTTCCTTTAATAGCATGGAGACAATAAGTAAGAATCTTTGTGTATTTTGTTCACTACTGTCTTTCCTTCCTTCCCTTCCTCCTTCCCTCCCTTCCTCCCTTCCTTCCTCCCTTCCTTCCTCCCTCCCTCCCTTCCTTCCTTCCTTCCTTCCTTCCTTCCTTCCTTCCTTCCTTCCTTCCTTCCTTCCTTCCTTCCTTCCTTCCTTCCTATTTTTGAGATGGGGTCTCAGTCTGTCACCCAGGTTGGAGTGCAGTGGCACAATCACAGCTAACTGCAGCCTTACCTTCCCAGGTCCAGGTAATCCTCCCATCTCAGCCTCCCAAGAAGCTGGGACAACAGGCACATGTCACCATGCCTGGCTTTTTTGTATTTTTTGTAGAGACAGAGTTTTGCTATGTTGCCCAGGCTGGTCTTGAACTCCTGAACTTGAACTGTGTTGCCCAGGCTGGTCTCCTACTCCTGATCTGAGCCTCCCAAAGTGTTGAGATTACAGGTGTGAGTCACTGTGCTCAACCCACTTGTGCATTTCAAGTGGTTAGAACAATGCCTAGAATGTAATAGGTGTAATAGAATGTAATAGAACAATGCCTAGAATATTTGTTGATTGATTGCATGAATGAACACCTATTATTGGATTAGTTATAGTTTAACAAAAACCAGTAAGGAATGTAAACTAGTACAATAGTTTCCTCTTATCCATGGTTTTGCTTTCTGAGATTTTAGTTACTTTCGATCAACTGCAGTCTGAAAATAGGTGAATACAGTACAGTAAGATATTTGAGATAGACCACATTCACATAACTTTTATTATAGCATATTGCTATAAACGTTCTATTTTATTATTATTGTTGCTAATCTCTTACTGTGCCTGATTTATAAACTTAATCATAAGTATATACATAAGGGAAAGAACATAGTGTATATATAGGGTTTAGAACTAACTGAAGTTGGACGGGCGCAGTGACTCACACCTGTAATTCCAGGACTTTGGGAGGCTGAGGCAGATGGATACCTGAGGTCAGGAGTTCGAGACCAGCCTGGGCAACATGGTAAAACCTCATCTCTACTAAAAATACAAAAATTAGCTGGGTGTGGTGGCACACACCTGTAATTCCAGCTACTTGGGAGGCTGAGGCAGGAGAATCACTTGAACCTGGGAGGCAGAGGTTGCAGTGAGCCGAGATCATGCCACTGCACTCCAGCCGGGGTGACAGAGTGAGACTCCACCTCAAAATAAATAAATAAATAAATAAATAGAAAAATAAAAAATAATTATCTGAAGTTTCAGGCATGCACTGAGGGTCTTGGAACATATTCTCCTGGATGAGGGGGCATTGCTGTATTAATTGTGCACACCTGTGTGTGAGTCATTGTTCTAAGGGTTTACCTATAGTCTCTCTTTAATCTTCACAGTATAGCAACTATTATTACATTTTACAGATGAGGAAACTGAGGCCCAGGAAAGCAGAATAACTTGCCCAAGGTTACATACCCAGTACTTTTAAAATCAGCTTTGATGAGGTATAACTTTTTTTTTTTTGAGATGGAGTTTTGCTCTGTCGCCCAGGCTGGAGTGCAGTGGCGTGATCTTGGCTCACTGCAAGCTCCGCCTCCCAGGTTCATGCCATTCTCTTGCTTCGGCCTCCCAGGTAGCTGGGACTACAGGCACGCACCACCATGCCCGGCTAATTTTTTTTTGTATTTTTTTAGTAGAGTTGGGGTTTCTCCATGTTAGCCAGGATGGTCTCGATCTCTTGACCTCATGATCCACCCATCTCGGCCTCCCAAACTGCTGGGATTACAGGTGTGAGCAATGCACCCGGCCTGGTGAGGTATAACTTTCATATAATAAAATGCACCCATGTTCAAGCACAGTTTTGGCAAGTAAGTACACCTGTGGAATCCTCACAAAACTCAAGATAGGTAGCCTTCCATCCTCCAACAGTTCCCTCCCCTCTGCCACTTAGCAGTCTGTCCCTTCCAGTACCCAGCAAGTGCTAACTTGGTTTCTGTCCTTCAATGTTTGCCTTTTCTAGAATGTTATAAAAAGTGGAATCGCACAGCATGCACTCATTTGTGTTTGGCTCTTTTACTCAGCATAGTTATTTGAAATTCATCCATGTTTTTCTGTGGATCAATGGTCCATTCATTTTTATTGCTGAGTAGTATTCTATTATGTGGATATATCACAGTTTGTTTATCCAGTGCCTTTTGATGGACATTTGGGTTGTTTCCAGTTTGGAACTATTGGGAATAAATCTGCTATGAACGTTCATATGTAAGTTTTGTGGGCACATATGTTTTTATTTCTCTTGGGTAAGTACCTAGAAATGAAATTGCTGGATTTTGTTTAACTCTATGTTTAACTTCATATGATTTTATGCACCTCTTAGGATTTATGGCTCAGCTGTTTGTATGGCACCCAGAGGGTTTCAGAAATAATGATAAATGATTGAACCCCGGAGACTTTTCCTGTCCCATCGGGCCATCCTTTTACAATCCCCCCTGGAAGGGCTGGGATTAGATGGGAGAAGTAGCCCTGATGGGGTGGGAGGAGCAGGGTAGGGGTCAGGATCCCTTAGAGTGTGTCTTGGGCGGGCATGTCTGCCCTCTGGGGCCCAATCTCTTCAAATGGGGAGAGTTGAATGCAATGGTGTGCTAGTAAATGTTTAATAAATGCTGCTTCAGAAAAGCTACATATGCTCTTGCATATATTTTTTAAGAAATTAGAGCCGGGCGCGGTGGCTCAAGCCTGTAATCCCAGCACTTTGGGAGGCTGAGACGGGCGGATCACAAGGTCAGGAGATCGAGACCATCCTGGCTAACACGGTGAAACCCCGTCTCTACTAAAAAATACAAAAAGCTAGCCGGGCGAGGTGGCGGGCGCCTGTAGTCCCAGCTACTCGGGAGGCTGAGGCAGGAGAATGGCGTGACCCCGGGAGGCGGAGCTTGCAGTGAGCTGAGATCCGGCCACTGCACTCCAGCCCGGGTGACAGAGCGAGACTCCGTCTCAAAAAAAAAAAAAAAAAAAAGAAATTATACTGAGTAGGCCGGGCGCGGTGGCTCAAGCCTGTAATCCCAGCACTTTGGGAGGCCGAGACAGGTGGATCACGAGGTCAGGAGATCAAGACCATCCTGGCGAACACCGTGAAACCCCGTCTCTACTAAAAAATACAAAAAACTAGCCGGGCGAGGTGGCGGGCGCCTGTAGTCCCAGCTACTCGGGAGGCTGAGGCAGGAGAATGGCGTAAACCTGGGAGGCGGAGCTTGCAGTGAGCTGAGATCTGGCCACTGCACTCCAGCCCGGGCTACAGAGCGAGACACCATCTCAAAAAAAAAAAAAAAAAAAAAAAAAGAAATTATACTGAGTTAACAACTTGAGAATAATAAAATGTGCAAAAGTCTTTATTATAAATTCCACATAGCCAGTTGATTTTCACAAAATAGTTTTATAGACTTTGCTCAACTCTCATATCAGTAGCCAACCAATAGTTGCAAATGATGAGTGAATGCAGTTCGGACACAAATGTTGGTTGATATTTTTGCTTATGTTAAAGAGTAAGAGGCCGGGCATGGTGGCTCACACCTGTAATCCCAATACTTTGGGAGGCCGAGGCAGGTGGATCACCTGAGGTCAGGAGTTTGAGACCAGCCTGGCCAACATGGTGAAACCTCATCTCTACTGAAAATACAAAATGTAGCCGAGTGTGGTGGTGGGAGGCTGTAATCCAACTACTCAGGAGGCTGAGTCAGGAGAGGCGCTTGAACCTGGGAAGTGCAGGTTGCAGTGAGCCGAGATCACACGCCATTGCACTTCAGCCTGGGGAATAAGAATTAAACTTTGTCTCAAAAAAAAAAAAAAAAGAATAAGATGGCAGTGAAACAACAAAGAAATATGCATTTATCAATGGCCTAGAGACTTCTTTGATGATTTGGTTAATAGTTCTTGAATATTGGAAGAGTATTTTCTAGTTCTTTGTGCTATTCATAAAGTAACAGCTGCATACACGAGACACTTCATTATTAACGTTTTCTCTATCACTTTCCTAAGTCTAGACAGTTGACAATGGTAGTTCAACCTCTGGTTCACAGTGTTTGCCACTGTCTGTGGTGTAAATGCTTCTACCTTAATGTGTGGTGTCACTGAATGTGGATTTGGGAAGAGATGCACAGTAGCACACCATTATATGGTGTACCCACTACAGACACAGTAGATATAAATGATCTCAATCAAGCATAAGAGTAAAATGTAGCAAAATACTTAGGAAGGGATGGTTTGTAGTAGTAGTACCTTTATTTTTTCTTTTTTCACTTCAATAAGCTGGTCTATATTACCTTTATTTTTAACGTGCTTTATTTACTGAAGGTTTCTTGTTATTTTTAATAATGACTGTGTTTAATAAGCAGCTTGCAAAATTCCTGGAAATTTTCAAATCAGCTCTTGGAAGCATGTGAGCTGGCTGCTGCACACCCCTGGTTTGATGAGATTCTTCCAGAGACCCCACCCAGTGCCCACCTCCAGGCAAGATTTTCAAGAAGGGCCCACATTTCAGACCTTTCCTCTCTGAGTCATTCCCAGCCAGGACCAGGTCAGCTTCCTCCCTAAAAGGAGCAGATGTCTAGCAGCATGTTAGCTTCCTAGGTTGACATAATAAAATACCCCACACTAGGTGACTTAAACAACAGAATTTATTACTCACAGTTCTGGAGACTGGAAGGCCAAGATCAAGTGTCAGCAGGTTTGTTTTTCTCTTCTCCTTTTGGCTTGCACATGGCCACTTTCTCGCTGTGTCTTCTTGTGGCCTTTTCCCAGTGCAGGTGCCTCCCTGGTGTCTGTTCTTATTCTCATAAGGGCACAGTCCTATTAGATTAGGGTCCCACTCTCATGACCTCATTTACCTTTAATTATCTCTTTAAAGGCCCTATCTACAAACGCAGTCACATTAGGGGTTAGGGTTTTAACGGATGAGTTGGGGAGGGACACAGTTTAATCCACAACAAACTGTGGTGTTTCTACTTTGCTGCAGGAGAGAAAGAGAAGCAGAGAGGTCACGAGGCAGAATTTGATTCTGGAGACAGAGCTGGGGCATCTTTTCCTGGGGTCTCCAGGGTGTGGTCATGGACAGAAGCTGGAAAGGGGAAGGTATAATGACAGAACTCAAGTTGTGCAAGGGGAGACATGAGAGTACCCTCAGTTTTTATGCTCCTGCCATTCCAGAACTCCATGACATTGGAGCAGTGTTGCCCTGAATGGGCAATTGAGCAAAGCAGTCAAAGCCATGGACCCCAGAGCCAGGCTTCCTGGGCTTCAGTTCTCAGCATGCCATTTACTAGCTGTGTGACCTCAGGCAACTTACTGACCTGCTCTGTGCATCAGTGTTCCCACCTAAAGAATGAAAATAATTTCAGTACCTCAAGGGTTGCTATAAAGATTAAATGAAGAAAATGTACATACACATGCATGTTTCTAATTAGCCTGGAGATCATTCTTAGTGCCTGGCACATTGTAAGTGATTTATAAGTGTTAGGTGTCGTAGCTGCAATTACTGTCTGTTTCCTTCTCTCAAGCGTGTGTCTTTGAGAAGATCGACCGCTTGTCTCCTATGTCTTTGAAAACCTCCAGTCCCAATTACTATATCTGAAACTTAATAGATGTCCAATAAATGTGTTGGATTAAATTGAATTAAAAATATGTTCCAAAGGGTATCAGAGTGATTAAACAGCCAGGAAACAAGAATATTCATTCATACATGGAATCATCGAATGATTTAATCATTAATTGATTTAATGAATAATTGTTACAGCTTTATTGAAATATAGTTCACACAGCATACAATTCACCCATTGAAAATGTACAGTTCAGTGGGTTTTTTTTTTTTTTGAGACGGAGTGTCGCTCTGTCCCCCAGGCTGGAGTGCAGTGGCAGGATCTCGGCTCACTGCAACCTCCACCTCCCGGTTTCAAGTGATTCTCCTGCCTCAGCCTCCCGAGTAGCTGGGACATGCACCACCATGCCCGGCTAAATTTTTCTGTATTGTTAGTAGAAACGGGGTTTCACCAGGTTGGTCAGGATGGTCTTGATCTCTTGACTCCCCGATCTGCCTGCCTCGGCCTCCCAAAGTGCTGGAATTACAGGCGTAAGCCACTGCGCCTGGCCCAATTCCATGGTTTTTAGTGTATTCACAGAGTTGTGAAAACATGATCACAGAATGAATTTTAGAACATTTTCTCACCCTGAAAAGAAACTCAACACTTATTAGCAGTCATTCTTCATTTCTCCCCCAGTCCACCAGGCCTGGGCAAACACTGATCTACTTTCTGTCTGTATAAATTTGCCTATTCTGGACATTTTGTGTAAGCGGGATCGTACTATATGTGTTTTTTAATGGGTAGCTTCTTTCATTTAGTGCAGTATTTTCAAAGATCATCCATATTGTAGCATGTATTAGTAGAAGAAATAACTTTTAAACGTCTGCTGCACACCATAAGATAAACCAGAGAGAACCCGTGTAAAATGCTTATAGTCTAGAACACGCATGCACACAAAGAACTGTCCGTGATTGTTCACAGCAACTTAGCCAAAAAATTAGAAGCAGTCCTAATGTCCATGAATGGTGAATGGAAAAGCCAACTGTGTTACATTCATACAGTAGAATACTACTGGGCAATATCAATGAAGAAAATACTAATAGCCCCCAACGTGAATGAATCTCACAATCAGTATGTTAACTGCAAGAAATCAAACACAAAAGACAAAAGATGCTGTGTGATTCCACTTATATGAAATTCTAAAAAAGGTGAAGCGATATTGACAGAAAGGCTACTGGTTGCCCCTGGGGCTGGGGCACCAGAGGAGGGGCTCAACTGCAGAGGGGTCTGGGGGAACTTCTAGGGTGACAGAGCTGCTCTCTATGCAGGTGATTATACCAATGTATACAATTACCAAAATCCATCAAACTGTATAGTTACAATGGATACATTTATTGTGTATCAGTTAAACAATAAAAATGTAATTTTTTTGTTTTTGTTTTTGTTTTTGTTTTTGAGACAGGATCTCACTCTGTCGCCCAGGCTGGAGTGCAGTGGTACAGTCATTGCTCACTGCAGCCTCGAACTCACGGTCTCAAGCCATGCTCCCACCTCAGCCTTCCAAGTAGCTAGCACCACAGGCATGCACCACTACATCGGGCTAATTTTTTATTTTTTTGTGGAGATGGGGTCTCACTGTGTTGCCCAGGCTGGTCTTGAATGCCTGGGCTCACACAATCCTCCCACCTGAGCCTCTCAAAGTGCTGGGATTACAGGTGGGAGCTGCTGTGCCCCACAGAAACATAGTTTTTATGCTACTGTTTATTAACTGGTATTTACTAAAGGCCAAATACTACTAGAACTTTGTAGTATTACCCCTTTTAATTCCCACATCGACTAAGGTAGATGCTGTCTGTTATTGATTAAATTGTGTCCTCCCTCAAAATTCAAATGTTGAAGCCCTAACTGCCAATGTGATAGTATTTAGAGACGAGGCTTTTGGGAGATCATTAGGATTAGATGAGGTCATGGGGTGAGGCCTTCATGGAGGGATTAGTGCCTGTAGAAGAAGATGAAGATCTCTCTGTGTCTCTGTACATGCATAAGGAAAGGCCATGTGAGGACACAGTGAGAAGTCATCTCGTCTGTAGTCAGGAGGAAAACCATCACCAGCACCTGACCACGCTGGAACCCTGGTCTTGGACTTTCAGCCTCTAGGACTGTGAGAAACTACTGTTAACGCTTGAACAACTTAGAGGTTGGGACACTGACCCCCCATATAGTAAAAAATCCACGTATAGCTTGAGACTTCCCAGAAACTTAACTCCTCATAGCCTACTGTTTGCAGGAAGCCTTACCAATCAATAACATAAATGGTCAATTGACACATATTCTGTATTCTTATAATAAAGTAAGCTAGAGAAAAGAAAATATTATTAAGAAAATCATGGCCGGGTGTGGTGGCTCACCTAAGGTTAGGAGTTCAAGACCACCCTGACCAACATGGAGGAACCCCCGTCCCTACTGAAAATACAAAATTAGCCAGGTGTGGTGGCGCATGCCTGTAATCCCAGCTACACAGGAGCCTGAGGCAGGAGAATCGCTTGAACCCTGGAGGCAGAGGTTGTAGTGAGCTGAGACTGCACCATTGCACTCCAGCCTGGGCAACTAGAGTGAAACCCATCTCAAAAGAAAAAAAAAAAAAAAAAGAAAAGAGAAAAGAAAATCATAAGGAAAGGAAAATCTATTTACTATTCATTAAGTGGAAGTGGGTCATCATGAAGGTCTTCATCCTCATCACCTTCGTGTTGAGTAGGCTGAGGAGGAGGAGGAAGAGGAGGGCTTGCTCTTGCTGTCTCAGGGGTGGCAAGATGAAATCCATGTGTAAGTGGACTCGTGCCCTTCAAACCCATGTTGTTCAAGGGTCAACTGTAGATTATTGTTGTGGGTGTTTTGTTTTGTCTTTGAGACAGGGTCTTTCTCTGTTGCCCAGGCTAGAATGCAGTGGCACAATCATGGCTCATTGCAGCCTTGACCTGCTGGGCATAAGCAATCCTCCCACCTCAGCTCCCGAGCAGCTGGGACCACAGGCATGTGCCACCACACCTGGCTGATTTTTAAAATGTTTTGTAGAGATGGGGTCTCACTATGTGGCCCAGGCTGGTCTCGAACTCCTGAGCTCAAGTGATCCTCCCACTTTGGCCTCCCAAAGTATAAAGTTATAGGCAAGAGCCACCATGCCCGGCTGGTTACTGTTGTTTAAGTCCCCTGGATTATAGTATTTTGTTATGGCAGCCCACACTGACTACGGCACTGTCGTAATTCCCATTTTACATAAGTGGGAATTGAAGCATGGAGAGATTGCTCTTTTGTCAAGCATGTCTGGAATCCATTCAGACTCTGAATAGTTGCTTCTTAATTTCCCCCCACCCCAAAACCACTCCTCTCCCCACATTCAGCAAATGTCCCTAGGAGGTGGTGCTGTCTCCAGCTCAGATTTAAAGCTCGTCACTTGTTCCAAGCCAACTGCAGCTTTGGGAAACTAAAGCAAGGATGTTGGAGTCATCCGATGTGTGTCGGAAGCCTGGTCCCTCCTTATGAGTAGCATCTGTGGCTAAATTACTTAATTGTTTGCAGTCTCAGTTTCTTCCTCTATATAATGGGGATAACAAAGCATCCATCCCTGTGGACCGTCATGCGATTTAAGCAAGACAATAAGTAAAAAATATTCAGCACAGCATCTAGGAAATGCTCAAAAACAGTAACTATTTTATTGCCTGAAAATATTTACACAGTGACCTGTGAACTCCCTGGGCCACCCAGTAGTGGATTAGGTTATCTAATCATGCTGTAAATATTTTGTCTTGTTTTGTTTTGATTTTGAATGTTTTGAATTGTTGTAATGATTTTAATACCACTGGGCTCCACTGTGGATGCTTAGGGCAACAGGGATGAAAGAGCATTATCATCGATGCCCCTGGCTTTGCTCGAAAGTCAGTTCCTCCTAAACACTGCTGTTGGATTTGTCTTGCTCTGAAAAAATCTGATGAAAGTTACCCAACAATTCTAGAGAAAAAGCACAAAGATGTTCAACGTACTCCACAGAGCCTCATTAGCCAGAAAGAGAGAGGGGGGAAAAAAAAAACAATCCAATAGAGTTGATGCATAGGATGTTGGGAGGAGTAAATTAGTTAATTCACGTAAAGTGCTTAGCTTGGGGGCGGCAGGCTTTAGCAACTAAGTGCAGCCCTGTGCTAAGAAGTTCATATTCTTTCCTTTATTCCGCTTACCTTCTCAATGAGGCAGGCATTACTCTTTGCCCATTTTGCAGATAAGAAAACCGAGGCTTGGAGAGTTAAGGAGGTCGATCAAAGTCCTCACACAGCGAGGAAATAACCAAGCTAGGATTGAGCCTTTTGCTTCCAAAACCTGGCTGTGCTGTCGCTCTTCTACTGGACAGAATGCTCGCAAGAAATCTAATGGCCACATATCCCCCACATGCATATGCAAAAATGTGGTCATCACAGCCAAGCTGTTACCTGCGTTCTCAGATTGATCCCCAGGCTAAAAGTCAGTTTTACTTAATGAAAGGTACCAAAAAGGAGGATGCAACCTCCCTCTCATCCTTTCTGTGTAGAATTAGCTTGCTTTGTGTGGCATTTCCCGGGACGGATATTTAGCAGAGTGTCTTCCCATCCTTATGCACTGGATGAGAATTACAAATGAATGTGTGTGGTACAGTGAGTCTAATGGCAGAACCTGGGGTGCCTTTGGAGCAGACCTCCTTTAGGAGCTCACTGGCGTTGTGAACCAATGCTGGGGAAGTGAAAGTCAGGGCATGTTTCTAAGAGTGACTCTGATAGATAGAAACAAGCACCTCCCCTTCCCAGGGAAGGAATTTTAACCCGCAGCATGTAGAACCCGTTCAGCCATCCAACAGTGATTTATTTCAGCCTGCAGACTTCAGAGAGGAGTGTGCCAAGGTCGGGCCATCCCCAGGAGAGGCCTGCAGCTGAACAAGGTCATGGCCAGGAGATATTTACTTGTGATTTAGTTATCATAGGGTGAGGCCCTCACAGTCCCAACAGTCACAGTGTTCTTGGGAGCCTGACGCCAGCCAACAGAGAACAGAGGACAGATGAGGGTGGCATGAAGAGCGGTTGCTCTGGGATGCCCACCGCATGCCTGGCCTTTGCAGGCCATGCCTCTGCCCCTCAACTTATCTGACAACGGCTTTCCAGATGAGGAAGCTGAGTCACCAGAGGCAAAGTGACCTCCTCTAGTTCATACAGCTAATAGGCGGCAGAGGTGGGATTTTTAACCTAGGTTTATCTGGTTCCCCAGTTATTGCTAAGGGATTCATTGACCACAAGAAATAGAAATGTCCGTTGTGCAGGACTTCTGTAGCTTCCCATAAGGAAGAAATACAGTTGCAGGTTGCAAACTGCAGATTTATAATCCAATCCCACCGCAGAAATGTTTTGTTTGGCCTAAAGAAAGTTTAAAAAAGTGTTTAAGTTCATTATCAACTTTTAAAAATATGGAGTGTTCATAAAGAATGCAGATTTCTGGCTTGTCTTGGGAAACCAGGAGATCTGGGAAAAGCCAGCAGGAGCTGAGGGTGACAGCCTCCTTTAGAAGAGACATGGCGGGGCACAGTGGCTCACGCCTGTAATTCCAGCACTTTGGGAGGCCAAGGCAGGCGGATCACAAGGTCAGGAGTTTGAGACCAGCCTGGCCAACATGGTGAAACCCCGTCTCTACTAAAAATACAAAAAAGTGGCCAGACGTGGTGGTGGGCGCCTGTAATCCCAGCTACTCAGCAAGCTGGGGCTGGCCAATCACTTGAACCAAGTGGAGGTTGCAGTGAGCCAAGATCACGCCGTTGCGCTCCGGCCTGGGCAATAGAGTTAGACTCCATCTCAAAAAAAAAGGGACATGAGCCCTCCAGAGTGACAAAGCCCCTGTCAACCTGGGGCCCTGTTCAGTGGGAAGTAGATGACCTCAAGGCTGCAGAAGGAGGCTGGATTATAGCCAAGGGGAGTCCTTGGACACCAATAGGTAAGGGTACCCGCCTCTCAGATCTTCATCAGCGTGTTTGCTAGGGCTTCTATAACAAGGTACCATAGATTGGGGGCTCACACAACAGAAATGCACTTCCTTGCATTCTGCCAGCAAGAAGTCCAAGATCAAGGTGTGAGCAGGACTGGTTTCTTGGCCTCTCTCCTTGGCTTGCAGATGGTTGCCTTCTTCCTGTGTCTTCACGACGTCTTTCCTCTGTGTCTGCGTCCAAATCTCCTTATAAAGACACCAGTCAGACTAGATTAAGGTCCGCCCTAATTACCTAATTTTACCTCAAGTGCTTCTTTAAAGACCCTTTCTCCAAATACAGTCACATTCTGAGGGACTGGCAGTTAAGGACTTAAGATATAAATCTTAGGGGTACATAATTCAGCCCTTAACAATCAGTTCCTGATTGTCTTCCCATAGGGGTAGACCCAGTTGTGTAGGATCAGAAGCAGTTTTGGAGGAATTCTTTACAGGAATTCTTTACAAACATTCTTTATTCAAAAAAAAGTACAATTATGCATGCAAAATTAGGTATAGGGAGCACAGCTGTTGGTGCCCCACCCATATTCCAGAGGTTCTAGCACTTCAGTGTGTCCCAGACACTTCAGCTGCCAGGATTGCCAACCTCTTGTCCATAAACGTACTGCGGAGGCTGGCCATGGTGGCTCATGCCTGTAATCCCAGCACTTTGGGAGGCCAAGGCAGGTGGATCACGAGGTCAAGAGATCGAGACCAGCCTGGCTAACAAGGTGAAACCCTGTCGTGGTAGCCCCAGCTACTCAGGAGGCTGAGGCAGGAGAATGGCATGACCTGGGAGGCGGAGCTTGTGGAGAGCTGAGATCGCGCCACTGCCCTCCAGCCTGGGCAACAAAGTGAGACTCCATCTCAAAAAAAAAAAAAAGGACTTGGGAATGACTCCTACTCCCTGTTCTCGTCCTGCAGAAGCCCTCAGCCAATGACTCCTTGGGATCATTCTGAGGTGTGTGTTCTCTCCTGTGTCTTAACCATGTCTTTTATTTTCTGTATTTCTGATGCTTTGATATCTGAGATCTTGCTGACACTGGAGGGACCGCCCTTTCCAGGGCCAGCCAATTCCCAGAGAGGGTAAACAACTCAACCCAACCAGCCAGTCCAGAGCCCATACTCCCAACCACCTTTACTGAGCTCTGCCCAGCCACTATCTACCTGGCCCAATCAATCTCCCCAGGGCCAGGGACCAGACAACTAGGGACAGCCCCTATACCCCAGAGCCTGCTAAAGTATTCAAACTAGCCAACCCTGCCTTGGCCAATCGTTCTCATGGAGACCCAATAAAGGCCATGGCTGATGCTTTCCTCCTGCTCTTTCTGCCTCCTGACCCACCCCAGGGCTTCCCTATGGGGCCCCCATGGTGTGGCGGGTCCCCTCCCCTTGGGAGCTATAACAAGAGAACTTTCAATGACAGTCGTCCCCTGATCTGTTGGCTTTGCCATAGCTAAATAAAAATTAAACCTACTTTTTAAAACATGCCGTCTCCCAAAGGCTCTCATGGGATAAGCTCTCGTTGCCCACAGTGGGAGCTGCCTGGATAATGCAGCCTTTGTTGGCTGTCTGCCCTTCCTGCTCTCATTTCCCCACTTCCCTGCCAGTGTTTCCTGTGCCTCCCAAATAAGCCAACCATATTCCCATCCTTGCCCCAGGGGCTGCTTCCAGGGGAACAAAATTAAGTCAGCACAAAAGTGAATATTTATTTTAAATACAGAAAGGAAATACAGATGGAGACAGTGGACTTAATGGATGGCCGCTGAAGTATCTTATACTGGCAAATTCTACAAAACCATGTGACCACACATGCGCATTCTGTGAGGGCTCTTGGAAGGGGTCCAGGTCCTGATGCAGGATAAATCTGCCTCTACCTCCCTGCCTAGAACATAGGCTCCATGGATACCAGGACAGTGCCCAGCGCAGGGGCAGATACATGGTGGTTGCTCCATAAATAATAGATTAGTAGGGTAGGTGCAGTGGCTCATGCCTGTAATCCCTGGACTTTGGGAGGCCGAGGTGGAACGGTTGCTCAAGTACAGGAGTTTGAGACCAGCCTAGGCAACATAGTAAGACCCTGTCTCTACAAAAAGTTATTAAAAAATTAGCCAGGTGTGGTAGCATGTGCCTGTAGTCCCATCTACACGGGAGGCTGAGGTAGGAGGATTGCATGTGCCCAGGAGTTCAAGCTGCAGTGAGCTATGATTGCACCACTGTGCTGGCCAACAGAATAAGACTCTGTCTCTAAAACAATAACAATAATAGTTTAATAAATGAACAGTGTAACAAGGATATGCCAGTTAGGCAGAGCAGACTCTGGTGTACTCTCCTTTCTCCTGGGTGGTGCTTGGGTAGACATCCTTTGAATTCCCTTTTTGATGATCAAGTCTCCATTAGACAGACACATTTTTTTTTTCTGTAAATGCACTAATATCTTTATTCTCACAGACCTGAGAGTCAGGATGTGTCTTTAGAACCACTTTGCAATTTGCTGATCTGATCCATTGTGTACTGACTATGGTTTATCTCCCAGATGGCAAATCTATCTCCATTATTTCCAAGTTCTTTGTTGGGTAGGTGGGACATCATGACCCCTACACAAGAAGCCAGGCATGGTATTGACTAATATATGATGTGTAACTGCACAGCCTGCACAGTTGGAAGCTTCTCCACTCCCTAGCAGAGTCTGATTTGGGGCAAGTTACTTAGACTCCCTGACTCTCAGTTTTCTCAGCTGTAAAATGGGGATAATAACAGTATCACCTTTCAGATTAGTGGGAAAATTCAATGAGATAAGGCATTCAAGCCCTTAACACAGTGTCTGATGATAGCTAGTGCTTAGTACATGAAGACTGTTTATGGGGAATGTAATGCTATGCCCAAAGACTGTTAATTCTATAAGGCTAAGTTTTTCCGTTGCAGTCCACAGGCCTAGGGCAGCATGGAGTTAATTCTAAAACTGACTTTTTATTAGTCTCTGGGAGCTGGTGGAAGTACAGTTAGGGAATGCTCTAACATGAACAAGGCACCATAAATGATGTGCTTTGTTTCCTGTGGGGGTGGTTTCCTAGTGACTCTCAGGGAGCCCGGTCCCTCTTGCCTAAACAGTGGGGCTTCCTGAGGGAAACAGCCCCTCCTGTGGTGGGTCAGTCAAGAAGGAATTGCTAGCCCAGGGAATGTTGTTTACCACCAACAGCTTTTGGCAACACAGAGGGGATAAACTTAATGGATGAACTGCAGAAGCAGAGAGGCAGAGAGCACAAGTGAGCACTTCTGGCAAGCTTCATACAAGGAGGGTGCAATCTATAGAAAACAAGATTTACTGAGATGACAAATGTGTGTGAGGTAAAGAAACAAAAAGAGAAAGTGCGTGGAATGAATATAAAGAAGGAAGGAGCAAAAGAAAGAAGTACAGGAGAATGGCACATGAATCTAGGAGGATCTGTCCTAAGGACAGCAGAAGCTGGAAACAGAGTAAATAACAGAATTGACAGGTATACTTGTCATTAGTCTCCATGCCTATGTCTGTGGCAGACATCACCAGTCAATCACAGCAGTCTTCCAGCTGGCCTCAAACATAGCCTCAGAATCCTCCTCAATCCAGTGATCCGGGTTATCACTACTCAACCACCATGTTGGTGTTTGAGTTGAAACCCTCTTCTTGTCTGGGTTATAACCTCTTGCCAAACATCTAGGAAGAAAACTTGGACCAGAAAAGCAGATCGAGGCACCGAGGACACCAGAGCAGTAAAGAAGGGGGCATTCGGACTGTCACATTCCTGACTGAAGGGCAGAAGGATGGGCCCTTTGCAGTCTCAGAGACTGGAGCTCTGTCTCCACCCTGGTCCACTTATCAGACAGTCCCATTTCTCTGACAGTAAAATAGGGAGATAAAGGGGCCGGATTGAAACCATAGCCTCAGAGTTGAGTATAGGGGATCCTTGGAGATGGAACATAGAGAGGAAAAAGGCTTATTCTAGTCATCTCTAGCAGTGGCTGGAAATAGTAGGTGCTCAATAAAAAATCATTGAAAGAATTGAGCAAGGAATGTGCAGGGGTGGAAAAGAATATTGATTCACCACTGGTGGGAGTGATGTACCCTTTCTGAAGGATGCCATGGACCTATATATAAGCTTAAAAATGTGGAGAACTTTTGACCTTTATTTCTAGGAATTTATCCTAGGGAGAATTGCTTGACCCTGAGAGGTGGAGGTTGCAGTGAGCCGTGATTGCCCCACTGCACTCCAGCCTAGGCAAAAGAGCAACACTCCGTCTCAGAAAACAAAAACAAAAACAAAAAACCTCCACCTAAAGTGTTTTTTACCCTTATAATGAGCAAAGGGTCAGACTGTTGCTGAGGACCGGTAAAATCAAAATGCGCATGCTCCCTACCGGGGACATTCCCAACTGGAGGGTGCTTTGCTTGAGCGAGCTTGACTACAGTGAGGATGCCGGGGCTCACTGTGTTGACCAGAGCTCCCCACTGTTGCTGCGTCTTGAGGACGTGGTTACTTCCTTGACTACCTATCCTGCTTCAGGTGAAGACCACACAGCCGTTAAAAATGATGCTGCCTAGAAATGTTTAATGACAGGGAACTATATTTATATCATTAGTGAATAGAAAAAAGTTATAAAAAAAGCAAGTACTTAATGAAAAAAATGAAATATATTTATGCACACTAAAAACAATTGGAAGTATATAGGCCAAAATGTTAAAAATATTTATCTGAAGGTAGTTGTATAATAGGTAGTGTTTAGTTTTTCCTCCTACTTTTCTATGTTTAAAACATTTTCGCAATAAGCAAATTAGTTTTGTGATAATTAGAAAGTTTAAGAATAATTGACAAGCTAGGCGTCGTGGCGTGCGCCTGTAGTCCCAGCCACTTGGAAGGCTAAAGCAGAAAGATCATTTCAGCCCAGGAGTTCGAGGCTGCAGTAAGCTGTGATTGCACCACTGCACTCCAGCCTGGACAACACAGCAAGATCCTGTCTCTAAATAAATAAATAAATTTTTTATTTTTTATTTTTATTTTTAAATTTACAGCAACACCAGCCTGAGAATTCATTTTTTAATTAAAAAAAAATGGACAGGCATTTATACTTGGTGATTTTTACACAGAGACATGCCCTTATACACATGGTGTATGTGACTTTATATATCCGAACTCTTTTGGCTACTTTAATCATGATGTGCAGTTAGCTAATGTTTAATAAGCACGAACACTTAGTATGTAAATGCCAGGCACTGTGTGAAGCTCGCTTCATGTTTGCCTCATTTACCTCTCACAGAAGCACTGGGTGGGAGGTTCTGCTGCCCTCTCCGTTTTAGGTATGAGGAAACCGAGGTACAGGGCATAAGTTACCCACTCCTCCCCCCCCATCCCCTGGCTGCTGAGGGCTGAGGGCATTCTAAGGCAGACATGTTTCTCTAGAACTCACACTGTCAACTTTCCGTTGCTGCCTCCAGGATCTTAGCAGGAAATTGTCAACATTCTAAGATTGAACCAAGGGGGATTAAATAATCACGTTTGCAGTAATTTTGAGAGCCCAAAATTAAATTCGCATTTTTGTGTACATGTGTGAGTTCTTGTCAGGAAAGAAAATGAGAGAATGAAAGTATCATGAAAAGATTCCTTTTTATAATGAAGCCTTCCTCGCCTGCTTTCTGTTACCTAGGCTGACACATTACAGCAATGGACAGTGCCTGAAAAGGCCGTGCCTCATGGTGTGTCAGCTTGGGAAGGATGAGAGATGGTGCGCTGAAAGCTCCTTGCTTTAGTCAGCTGTTTTCTGGGTCCTGCATGCACGTCTTCAAAATTGCCCGCTGCATTGGAGAGCCATTGGGAGTCAAATATATTTATTGTTTCTGAATGGCATCTGTAGTTTCAATGTCCCAGCAGAGCATTTTAAGGAAATTGGGACTTCAGGGTGGACAGATGGAGGGGAACCTTCTCCAGCCATCTGAGCTGACCCCCTGTAATCACTCATTTCCCTTTGAACAAACCAGAGCTGTCCCTGAGATAAGAAAACTGTTTAATACCCTTTTGGGGGCAGCCCTTTCTGGCAATTGGGGTTTCTTTTGTTTGTTTGTTTGTTTTGTGTTTTTGGAGACAGAGTCCCACTGTCACCCAGGCTGGAGTGCAGTGGTGTGATCTTGGCTCACTGCAACCTCCGCCTCCTGGGTTCAAGCGATTTTTGTGCCTCAGCCTCCCAAGTAGCTGGGACTACAGGCACGCACCACCACACCTGGCTAATTTTTGTATTTTTAGTAGGCCATGTTGCCCAGACTGGTCTCGAACTTGTGAGCTCAAGCAATCTGCCCACCTCAGCCTCCCAAAGTGCTGAGATTACAGGCGTGAGCCACCACGCCTGGCCTGGGGTTTCTTTAAGCACGGGTGAAGGCCCCAGGGACACCCTTCATACACCAGGGCTGTGTTTGGGAACTGGGAAAAGTATAGCCACAGACTTGCCAGGGGTAGGGTTTTGGACCCAGAAGGAAGAAGGCAGGAAGGAGGGAAGAACAGGGGCTCGGCGTCCTGACTTTGACCCTCACTTAGCCATGCAGTCTTGGATAAGCGACTTCACTTCTCCCAGCTGCGGTTTCTTCATCTATGAAGGGGCAGAAGTCTGTGCCTCCTAGGTTTCCTCCCCTGTCCCTTCCTTCCTTTCCTGTCCTGTCTTCTCTATCTCCCTCTCTTTCTTGCTTTTAGGAATGAGTAAAACAGGATATATGAATGTGTCAGATGCCTGGCACAGAGGGGATGCTCAGCAAAGACCAGTGAAGCAGTATCTGTTTGTGGTTACCCCTGACAGATCTGGAATCCAACAAAAACAAAACGTGGCAAAAATGGCTGCAAATGCTTTGATCCTCCTCCCATTGAGAGGCCGGTGTCCCGTCTCCTTGAATCTGGCCAGGCTCTGACAGCCTCGAGGTGTTGCTTTGCTAGTCTGTGGACCCGGGCCTGAGGGGTCCCCACTTGCTCTCCCCTGGGCCCCTCTCTGCATCCCTGAGCTGCTCTGTGAAAAGGTTAACTATCCTGAGACTGCTGTGGGAGATCACCCCTGGGCACTGCAGGCAACAGTTCCAGCTGGGCTGCCCACCCTGCCACCCGCCTGCCACGGCACCAGCCCCGTGAGAGGAGCTGTCTTGGATCCTTCAGCTGAGCCCCTCTGCCTGCTGAAGGCTACAAAATTGACCTGGGTGACTCTGCCTAGAGCTGATCCCTTCCCAAGTGGTTGTTGTTTTAAGCCATGAAGTTTTGGGGTAATTTGTGACACAGCAATAGATAATTGGAACACCAAGGTTTGAGTTATTCCTTTACCAATAGCTAACCGGTTGTTTGATCTTTAAAGATTACCACTTGAAGCTCCACTCTCCTCACCTTTAAATGGGGACAAGAATAGTCCCTACCCTCTAGGATTTTAGCAAAGTTTAAATGAGGTAGCTTGGCCAGGCACGGTGGCTCACGCCTGTACCCCAGAGCTTTGGGGAGGCCAAAGTGGGAGGGTCACTTGAGCCTAGGAGTTTAAGACCAGCCTGAGCAACATAGTGAGACCTCCATCTCTATAAAATTTAAAAATTAGCCAGATGTGGTGGTGCATGCCTGTAGTCCCAGCTACTCAGGAGGCTGAGGCAGGAGGATCACTTGAACCTGAGAGGTTGAGGCTGCAGAGAGCTGTGATGACACCACTGCACTCCGGCCTGGGTGACAAGAGTAAGACCCTGTCTCAAAAAAAAATAATGAAAAATAAAAAAAAAGAAATTCCAGCAAAGTGCTTGAGGCAGGGCCTCGTACACATGAGCACTCAAAAATGCTAACTATGACTGCTATCATTCCTCTCCTAGACTTTGCCAGCAGGATAACGAAAGAGCAAAGGGAAGGAAGCACTCAGACCATGTACACTGGAGGGCAGTGGGCCCTGGGCAATGCTCTCTTTTTCCCAATGAATAGAATTATCTTAATCATACTTAATCCTGTTCTCATGAGGGTGTTTAAAATTGGAAGGGTAATCTATTTGATTTCCTCTGAACAAAGTTGCCCTAGTGAACCTGTGGGGCTGGCGAGGGAATTAGGAGGCCTCTTCTCCAGTCTGCATGTTGTGCCCCGCCCTTCTCTCCTGGAAGATATTAGTGCACACGGATCGGGCTGTTTGCACAGCCTCCTGCTTGTTTTCCCTTTCTCCTTTTGCTTCACGGGCTTTTCTTCGCCCAGTGGTGGGGCAGCCAGGCCTGCGCCGAGGAAAGCACTTGGGCTGCTGATCTCCTGGCCGCTGGTGGAGCCCGTGGGAAATGTGCTAGGTTAGCAGGCCAGTACCACACCATTCCCAGCTCTGCCTGCGTTCCACAGACCATGGCCGCCGAAACAACTCCCGGCACCCCTTGGCTTCCTTTCGTACTGATTGCAAGTCTTAGAG